>NC_052963.1:42111296-43464629 GCF_013358895.1 Oreochromis aureus | reverse complement strand
CTCGCGCAGTATGGACAGCAATGATCCATATCTACACCTCAGTGAGTACTCTTGAGTTATTTAGCCCGGGTCCGATCTTGCTGCGGTGCTCCCCGCGAAGCCGCTGCATTTTGTTGTGACTTCAGCGGCGAGCGCGTTTGTTTTATGGCGTCTTCTCTCTCCAGTCTGCAAGCGGTGCGCGAAAGTGTTCTCGGACTTTAACCACCAACTGCTGTGTGTGGATCCTGTTGTTACGCTTGCTCTTAAATAATCGCTTTAGAACAGCGCGAATTGAAACGAAAGATGCGGTCACTGCAAAAGTCAGGTGATCATGGCTGTGCCGGTCGGGCAAGGTCAGAGGTTGGCACTTTAATTGCGCTTATGTAATTTATGGTGCTTGTCGCGCGTCTCTTGCTAAACAGTTTGAGACAGAAACACAATTTATTGGTCTGGGTAGGTCGTCAGATCCAGAGAGGGGAAAAGCCTTCAACTGCGCAGAGGAATGGCGGATTTCCACTGATAAACAAACTTATAGGCTCCCTCTTTGTGGTAGAAAGGAGTGCAGCGTGCTAGACGCGCCCTGGTCACCGCCGTGGCCATATTCAACTGAATGACAGCGTGATGTGATTTTGCTCAGTAAAGCTGAAGTCTGGTCTGACTCGGTGACTTTGCCCTTGAACCAGTGGACTGGATTTGTTCTGTTATCCTTCTTGTGGCCGCTTAAAATCATCTGAGACAAGGAAATGGGACGTCTTGGAGCAACACGTGGGACACACTACTTACAGAAGTATCCTGTGCCATTTAAGTGTTTAGTTGAAACCAAACGTGGTCTAATAGGCTTGCGCGTATAGCATATAGTCTCATGAAGTCACACACACTTATCCTGTCATGTATTCTTAGCACAGTGATTGTAAAACCTAAAAAAGTGGTTTTACCTGTCTTGTGTGGGGAAAATAAAATCTAATTGCAGGCTATGTCTTTGAAGGCAAAACTGTACCGCCTGTTTATGCTATCACAGATATCTTTGCACCATTTGGAGGGGCTGAGTATTGTTTCCATAATGAATGTGGCTCCCAGGGGAATGACATGACATCTGGATAGGAGAGTGTGTTGAGAGAAACCCACAGTGTACAGAAGTAATGGAGCAGTCCCTCAGGGCTACACTCTTTCTTCTTTCTCTTTAAAGATCTGTTATGATTGGGCAATAGTGGCATCCTAAGATTTAGATATTAATAGATATTAGCCAATCGTGTTTCTGCATTAAAGTTCCAGTATGCGATTTAAACACTGTTTTTTTTTTTCCAAAAATTGCATTGGTCTTGGTTTAAACAGAGTCTGCTCTCCACAGTAATGCTGCTGCAGCATTACTCACTACCCGCAAAGGCTAAAAGTCTGTCTTAAACGCAAAATAGTCATAATTTTTGGTATGAAAAAATGAATTATGAATAAATCTTAAAGTAGTTCTCATAAACCAGGATTAGCTGAATCCTCCTCTAGTGCATTCGCTTTTGAATGTTGGTAGTAAAGCCACAGAGCTAAATGAAAGCCACAACCACTGAAAGTCATTCCAAATCTTGTTTTGTCTGTGTTGGCTCACAGCTATGATTTAGGATGCACCAAAGCACGTATGAAAACAGGGCCATAAACAGTACTCGTATTCTGACTTGAAAATGGTCACCCTTTGTAATCTGTTAGGAGCGTGAAGCTGAGGCAAAGAAGTGTGGAGTCAAAAAAAAAACCAGTCTGGTGATTATGTGCAGATTGCTTCATGATCCACCTCTTCCTCCTCTTCGGCTTTTCCCAGACTTGTTATGTTTCAGCAGGTTTGATGCAGGCCTGCTCGGAGCTTGGAGTAGAATCAGCATTTTTTTTCTCTCTCAGCACTTCAGCATTTTTTATTTTCCGTCAGTGGAAGTGATTCTAGACAAGCTGATGAGCGCTTATTTTGGTACATTTGACGGTGAGAACTTATTTGGCTCACACAACAGGGAGGTCATGACAGAAAGAAGAACTGGATTGAAACCCGGGTGGGGGATGGATGGGGGTGAGGGGGTGGTTTGAAAACTCATCACTTCCTAGGGATCAACGGTTGACCTCCCAGTGCACGCACAGACAGAAGCAGGAGGACACCCACACACATTCACACACCCATGCCTATTCTTCACAGCTGCGCAGTAGCTTGTATGAGTAACTCCTGTACAACAGACTGTGACCGTGATGGCACGTGACTTAAAGAATGCAAGTTTTACCTTTTGACTGTCAAGTCCCCGCAGTAATAAAACCTCCTCCCCTCCCACTGCTGCAGAATTAAATACACCACACAGGTAGAGAAGGTGTGGCTCTTTGCAGGTATTTGCTCAAGGATCCCATAGCTTGAGACATGCAGTACCTCTGTGTTCACGCATTCATTAGCACACAATACCTACAAAAGGTTTATTTTGAGGCACTTTTTAAGTGATCGTGTGCGTATTTGTGTTTCCGCGTAAAATAGTCAGCTTGCCTTGATTGTGTGTTTGAGTGGGTGCCAATTGTGAGAGCAGGATGAGGGAAAAGAGGGGGCGAAAAGAGGCCATTCTCTGGGCTAATTGCCAGTAATTAGTCATTAGTGAAGAAGGTCAAAGCCTTGATTTAATTCCAGCTTTAATCAAGCAGAGAACCTTCAAAGGCTCACGTGCTAAAGCAATGTTTAGTTATGAGATGTATTGAGCTATTTCTGATTTCAACAACCTATCTAATTTGAGTTTTTAATTTGTTCACTGCTTGGAAGGCATCTTAACATCTGGCTCCTTTTTCCATCTGATATTCAATAAATTGTCATTTCCTGCAACAGCATTTCTCAGTGTGTGCAAGCTTTAAGCTGCACCTGCGCACACAGAACTAAAGCTGTTAATGCATCTGCAATATTATTCCTAGAGGGAACATTACTTGATTACTTAATTGATAGAAAACTGTTTGCCAGCAGTGCTACTATTTGTTTGAGAAATGCAGAGTGGTTCACTCTTACCGCTCTGCTAAAAAGGCTGGAGTGCAGTGAATAATAGTAATAAAGATATGGAATCAAATAAGAATTAGAAAATAGTCACGCAGGAAAATATTTGAGGATTCAATAGTGAAAATGTAGTAATCCATTTGTGGATTTGTGCAGTTTTTTAAATTTAATTTAAAAATGCTAAATGTGTGTTAAAATCTTCCACTGGAAATAGGCCAAACGTTCCCTAGTTTATTACTTACATGATGTGAATTATTTCTTTGTTTTGTCTTTCTTTGTCATTTATAATTGCAGTTAAGTATTTACTGGTGTTTGCACAAAACAGGCAGTTAGAAGCCATAACCTTGAGTTCTAGGCCCATTTTTAGGCAGAGAGTTGTAAACTCTGACTCTGTAGGCAAAGGTGCTGGAAGTTTCTTAGGTTTACATTTGTAGCCCCAAGTTCTTTTCACCAATCACGTTCAGGCAACTTTGTTTGCATTTCAATAACTTTTAAACATTTTCTTCAGTTGTGTGCATACAATCACCTGTGAAATGAACAGGAAGGTTTGACCCGGATTTCCAGTATCCGCTGTTTGGATATCCTCGCCACACAGGAAGCTGTGAAAATTGGCCGTTGGCTTTGCAGGCCAAGTCAGCAGACTAGCTGATGTGTTCCCATGTTGAGAGATTAATGTATGTGGAGTCAGTTCCAAAACAAGCACATGCTTAGAAAGTTTAAGCACTGTGGAACTCATTTATACTATTACAGGAGTGTGATTAATGAGCGGAAGTTCATAACTCAATAGGTGCTAGTTTGACTGACCAGCCAAAATATTCCTCATGGTGCTTTTTTGTCCTGTGGGTGCACAAATGGCAGCAACAGGTAACAGCTAAGCACATTAGATCTCATCAAACCTCTCCATGAAGAACATGCTGGAAACCCCGCTTGGTTATTTTTAATGCTTTGAGAGTGCCATTTTAGTGTGCTGCTCCTGTCTCACTTCTACAGAGCATCAACATGTAGCAGAAGCACACACTACTGTAGCATAATTTCCCTGCTCTTTTCTGCTTTTCCACTGTATTTTCCTATAAATGTCTACCCAGCTGAATATGCCACATGATTATGTCCTCAGTGTTGTCAGAAATCGCTGCCGGCAGGGAGAGCAGGCCATAAGGAAAACCTTTCTCCTGAGATGACGGCACGCTGATTACATTATTAGAAGTTTAGATTTAAAAATGTAGCCTAAATTTAGGGCTGCCAATTATCTTCTTCCCGCGCCTTAACAAACCATAATACATCTGTGATTGCTAATTATGGCTCTCGGGGTTAATTTCACGTATTTTATGTGGGCCATGACACACTAATATAACACAGCGTGCTTTTCAGAAGGATTGCATTATTTTAATTTCTCCCTCTGGGATTTCTTAAAGAGACGCTAGCATTTCTCCTCTTCCGTCATGTTCTCCTCTTATGTGTCAGGCCGCTGAGTCACGGGAGGAGGACAAAGCCAAACGAGTGTCACTGAGAGTATATGGTTACTAGTGGTTCTCCTTTAAACACTGTATAGTCGACCCAATCACTTGCTGGGTAGTCTGCGCAAGAAAGCTCTGTTGAGTCGTGTAAGGAAAATAGATGGACGCAAGAAATGGAAGTTTCTGGTGCTATATCTCAGTTTGAATATCTGAAGAAGAACATTCGATACACTGGAAGGATAAATTAGAAGGAACACTTTAACATTTACGGGTTGGTCTATTTTGTGGCGATAATAACATGTTGCCTTGCCTCTGTCATTACTAAACAAGTAGAGCATCTACTTTTTGCATGCATATTTTTAAGTCTAAAAAATGGTTACCTGTTTTAAAAGCCTGCTATAGTAGATGCAGTCCTCCACCAAGGGTTGCTTTTGCAGATCAAATCTATCTCTGCATGGTTTATTTAGCTTCCCTCAGGATTTCTCATGTATTGTTCCTCGCTGCCTTTAAGTTATATTTTTGGCCTGTGTGTGCATCTGGATTTTCACTTTGCCCTGTGTTTTCCTGGCTATCCTAGAGCACCTAAAAAGACAATTCCTGACTTCCTGGAATGCTATCACACTTGTTAAACACACAAACATATTCACAGAGGCGACTCGACTAAACATGCTGCTAACAATACCTTTAAGCGTGAATGCTGGCACAGTTATTTCACAGTGTGATATGGTGTTAAGTTATTTTTGGTGAGACAAAATAGAACTTCAACCTCTGACCACTTCTTGTCACCCACTCAACACACGTCATTTATAAAACCTGCAAAACAGAAAGAGAATTTGTGATGGATGCTTTAAAAAAAAAAACAAGAGGAACATAGTGAAGAAATGTCACTGACATATAATGACCTTTGCACTGTATTAGTGTCTTCATGCTGTCTTCCCTTGCTCTTTAGTCCTGAACCCTTTTTAGAGGAAGTAATTGGAAACGTCTGGTTGTACTGTACTTTTAAACGACCCCTTCCACCATGACCTCCCCCAACCGCGCCCCCCTCCGGCCAGACCTCCTGGTTGTACCACTACAACAGGTGTTTCTGTATAGATAGAGGGGGAGATAAAGAGAGAGGAGAAACACGAGTTGAGTGGGCGGTAGAGGAGCTGATTTGTGCTGCAGTCGGGCAGCAAACAGTTCCTGTGGGATTGATCTCTGGGGAAGGATAATCTGGGTAATCCTATAACCGGCGCTGTTGGACTCCGCCTCTTTTGCTCTTCACGGAGGCCCCCCCATCCCTCCCTCTACACGCCGACCCTTCCGTCACGTTCTTCTCTGAAAAGTGCTCGATTGAGCATCCACCAAGCCAGCACTTTGAGTGTGACACCTGGTCCTGAGCGACTCGTGTTCTTCCAGCGCTACCATTTGCGCCCGAAGACATGTGGCATCCAGTGGCATCACCTGGAAGTGGGGGCAGCCCTGGAAGGGAAATAGGTTATGGTCACTGTGAGTAGCTGGGTATTGTCTTTAGTGTGTGTGTGTGTGTGTGTGTGTGTGTGTGTTATTGGAAATGGAATCATTCTGATGCAACGTGTCTCGTCTGCGGGTTTCAACAGAAGTGAAGCTTGAGCACGAAAGCTAGTGGTGCACAGATGCATTTGAGTAATGCCTCTAATCCCTGTGCACTCTTTGATGAAGTTATTTTGAATTTCTTTCTTCCGGGGACAAACCAACAACTCTCATGGCAATTGCATCTGCAGATCGTTAAACCAGTTTTTTTTTTTTCTTTTTTTCCTATTATATATATTCTTCTCTCACCCATGTTGTATCTATTCCTCGGTAAAAAATAACTTAACATTTAATTATTTATTTAATCAAGCAACTGCATCTTTAAATCTACTTCCAGGATATTCGCTGCTAACAGATCAGTTCCCGCTTTTATCATCACTGGGTCATTTTAACAAGTTGTGGCAGGTACAAGGTTTTCCAGTTGGAGATCGGGATCTAGAACTAGTGACTCACTTGAATTCTCAGATGAGTTCAGCGGGGTTGTCACTCAGTCTAAAAGGATGCTTCCAGCTCTCTTTGCCTTGTCCTTCACTGTCTCTTTATCTCTCAACACTTGTCCCTTCCTATTAGCCCTCTTCATCCCGCTTTCTTTCTCCATTTGTGTCTAACTGCCCGTCACCTTTCCATCAACAGCCTCTGTGATGTGTTTGTTTCCTTTTTTTTTTCCTTTCTGTCCTTCCTGAAGAGGTGTGGAAAGCATTGGTGTGAGCTCAGTTAAACACATGCTGTAGTTGGCCTATTAAGTGGCTTCTCTGTCTAGAGAATATTTCTATCTGCAAATTGTGCATTTTAGAGCACCCTTGTGTTTTTGAGTGTCCTTGAGAAACACATTCTCCTGAAAATACTAAAGTTGTTCAGTGGATTTTCTTGGCCTGGGTGGAGGTATGGTGTGAGGACAGTAATATAGTCTAATACAGACTTTCCAACCTGGCAGTCCAAGTGTTTTATGTTCATGGTTATGCTTATGATGGGAGGTTGGCTCTTTCTGTTCTGGTCATTCATTAAAAGCACCGCAGGACATTTGACAAAGCTGTGATTAAATCCATATTATGCTGAGCTTCAGCTATGTTGATGAAATACAGTGTTGCCTATTTAATATCAGGAGCAATTCAATAAAACTTAAACAAACAACAGGACTATAGCTTAATAAATGCTGGCAGTTTTGCATGTTTTTCAACAGTCCAGTACAAATTGATTGATATGGCATTAAACTGGAGCCACCATATGGTTTCATATTGATTTTCCTTGTCTGAAAAAGCGATTAGTTTATAGGAACTTTTAAAGCAACCAAGCACTGGGTTTAAATAAATTTGATTCCATGCTAACTTTAAAGATATTTCTGTTATTTGATTTTCACATTTTAGTTGCTTTGGCAACGTGGAGTAAATCATAGCTAAGAATAATCTTTAGAAGATTAAAGGAAAATCGTGAAATGCTGCTTGTAGTTAAAGGGGTAGAGTGTAGTTATTCTGAGGGAGGGAATCCTTGTTTTTTTTTTTTTTTTTTAAACTTTATTTTGTTGTGCTAAATGTGCTACCTCTTAGCATCATGCCCGAATAACCAGCAGCTTGCCTGACTTTAGCTGTTAACTTAAAGCAAAGCCGTTAACATGGCTATGGCTTAGAAGCTTAATCCTATCACTACCTCGCTTCTTGTCATTTAGCATTTTTCTTCTCATTTCCCGATTGGTCTGTTTATGTTTCTGTATATGGCCACAAGGAACACATTGTTTTTCATGTGATACGGTACCCCAAGACCAGACTGTCTGTGTTAACTCTAGCTGCTAAGCTGGTGTAAGTCCGACTGTCTTTCTAGGATCCAGAAAGCTGGTGTAAGTGTCGTCCTCTTTCTAGGATCTGTCTTCAGTTCAAGAGGTCAGGTCGGCCTGGTCGCACTCCCACAGTCACAGCATGACATGAATGGGTTTGTGTGTATTCTGTGTGTCCGTGTGTGCATGTCAACAGCACATGGCTATATCTCCATTGCCCCCTGTAACAGTGAACGACTACTTCTAGGAACTAATTTGAGTTACCTCAGCAGGCAAAGCCAAAAGGGCGGATGCTCGATTTGCATTGGGACTTTCGGCCCAGCTGTTTGTTTGTTTTCCAGGACTGCTTGGTCAGCCTGTTCTGTGTTAGCTCGTGTTGTTTAAGTTCCAAACTTTTATCACTTGCAAAACAGTCTTTATCTTGTCCCTGTCTCAGTTCTGGGCTCCTCATCGATTCTCTGTGGGCCTGTGTTTAAAAAAAAAAGAAAAAAAAAAAAAAGGTCCCAGTAGCAGGTCTGTGTTTGATTTAAGAGAACTACAAACGTGGTCCGCCTGTGGGAAAACAATATATGTACTTTCCAAACAATTTGCTTTGCTTGTATGAATGCTTGTTATAGGGAAACTGAAAGAAATGGGGGGAAGAGTTCATTCCTCTTCTGTTCAGAAGTATATTTGATTTCACTGGAGGGTTTCACAGGGCAGAATTTGGGGTCAGAGAAGTTTGCTATCTGAAGCCCTTATGTTGTCACAGCCGTAAGCCTTTATGGACACAACTTTTTTTTCCCCAACGCTTTTCTTTATGTTTCCAACAAGACAGGAATGATACACAACTGTAACATCTGTTCTGCTGGTAAAATGAGCGTTATTAATTTTGGCTGACAAAGCAGTACGAAAATGGAACAGGTGTCCTTGAAGCAGCTTTGGACAGAGTGTTGCTTATGTAACAGTGGACTGTATCTTCATTTTCTATCACCAGCAACCATTTGTATCTCCTAAAATCACAGCTGTGCAGAAAATAAACAGGGGCTTTTCTCAACTCATGATCTAATGTCCTCGCACAGGCGGGGTGATTAGGAGTGTGTGGTGGTAGTGTTAGTGGAATCATGCGGGCTGGGAAGAGAAGGAGAGCAGTGCCCTCCCCCAGCCAGCCATCCAGCCATCCAGCCAGCCATCCGTTGCTACCTTCCTTCCTCCCTGGGTCTATTCGGCTCTCAGTCCCCTCCTCCCCGGGCCTCCCACCTTCTTGACAGCTGGCCTGCTGAGCTGCACATACTTACCCGGGGATAAGAGGATTTACTGACACAATTGATCAGACATCAACCTCATTTAGTCAAGAAATGAATGTTAAAAGGGTGGTGATTTTTATGCTGGTGTGTGCAGACAATTTGTGGGGGGTTTCCCCCCCCTCTTTTAGTGTGAGCGAGTATGTGCACATGCAAGGAGTGAGTGTGATGGTTTGCAGCCAGCGCGGAGATTTCTTAATTACATGTTCACTGAATCTAATGAGCTCCTCAGGCTGTCCGTCTGATTACTTTACGATGCATTCTGTTCTATGTCATTTGGTCACGGCACTGTCATCTACAGACTTGAACTCATTTTGCATAAAAACACATATAGAATAGACGGGTATTGAACAAATCCATGCACGTGCTGAGGATTCCTTTTTGTTGGGGTTCATGTGATAAATATTGAGGTTTATGTTGTCATTTAGGAGTGGGTCTGCTGCTCCCACCCCGTCATCCCCTCACTGTGCACTCCCAGTGCTGGTCTGCTTTCCAGACGGGAGATATTATTAGTTTGGTCTTATTGAATTACCACTCAGTGCAGCGCTCCATCCAGTTACAACCCAGTAATTAACTGCAAGGGATTTAGAGGGTTTGTGGTTTGTGATGTTTCTTTAAACCTGTTGATCATCAGATCAATGTGATGTATTTGTGGCTTTGGGTATTCCTTCCTTTGGCTTTCAAAGTAAATATGATCATCTGACACAGCAGAGGCAATTTGATGATGATGTTTGGATTTTTTGCATGCAAGGGAACAGAATAATGTGATCTTGTTAAGCTCGGTAAAGGTCATATTAAGAATTATTGTTAGTATTCACTGGTCTGGTTAAGTGGTTAGTCTATAAAAATGCCTTGGAGGAGAAAAGTACTAATCCCAATTTCCCAAAGACCACAGGAAAAACAGTCAATCTTGATGTGTGTGGACATGGGTTGTACAGGTAAGTTTAATATAACAGTAGCGTGATTGGTTTGTTATTGTTGATAACTGTGCAATCACTCGACATTCAAAGATCTTTCAAACACAATAAGCATATCAAAAGGGAGCTAAAATGAAAATAGGCTGATGTGCTGTAAAACTGTATGGGTTACATTTCTTGCTAAAAGAAGCTGTGATTTATACTGGGTCAATTTTTAGGAGCCTTTCATCACAAAGTCAGATCAAGCTGTATTTTAGCAGGTTACTGTGTGAGTCCTGCATCCCCGTCAGTGCAGTAATTTCTGGGAATGATCAGTAGAGACCTGCGCTGCTGCAGACAGAAAACTCTTTTGAACTTGGCTCAGGAGTTTGGTAACAAGTGACCTTTGATTTGCGACACTAGTGTTCAAAGGTGCCCTTCACTGCTCTGTTTGTTTGCTCTCAGATAGATGCTTGAGTTGCTGAAGCGTTGTATAGGTTTAAGCAAGACTGAGAGGGAAAAGTTAAACGACATATTTGTGAATGCTGCAGACTGCTAACGTACATTTCTGTGCCATGAAATGAATGGCAGGACTATGGTAGGATATAGTCTGGGCATTTAAGGGTCTTTGTTGTGGAAGTGACTTAGATTGGACTGCCGGTTGAGGCGGGTCATTCAAGGATAGGCTTCTTTGAGCCGCTCAGGGCCCATTTGTGCTTCCTCCACTGAGCATGTTGGCCTTCATACACACAGACACAAAACGCGCACACGCCCTTCCCAAAGCATGCTCACCTCTCGAGCAATTCCCTTTTAGGCATCCCACCAGCTGACTGTCCATGTGCTTTTCTTTTTCCCCTCTGTAATGCAGCCACGAACACGCTCAGATCTGGGCGAAGATTTGTTGTTAGTGTTGTGTCAAACATGTATGTTGTTTTTCAGAGTTTAAACGGACCCTGTCTCCAGAAAGGCAGGAAATTTGAACTTTCAGGTCACAAATAGAACTGCAGCGTAGAAATTCTATTCAGGTTTTTCTAGTTACAACTTCTCTATCCACCGATCTACCTGCTTTATTTTTCATTTCTCTCCATATTTTCCTCCTCATGTTATCTTTTACATCTAGTCTTGTTGGTCTTCAGAGCATGTTGCCAAACTATTGGCTGCTGGACTACCCTGTTGCCATATCTCCCACCCTGTACTAGAATAGAATGGATCTTTATGAACCCCAAAGGGAATTTGTCATGCACATAAAAGAGGGGCCATTGCACAAAATCAGACACAGAACATGTTGTACAGTGGACGTCTATTACATAAGAGTGTTGATTGGATGAAAAAGCACTCGGGAAAGTTGGGAACACTGCCACATAGAATTTCAATCTATGTAGTGCATTTTGTAACAGCCTGGACTGTGAAGTATATTTCTTTAATCCATTCAGCTCTGTGGGAGAGAGGGGAAGGCCCCAATCCATTTCTGCCTGCCAGGGATCACTCGTGGAGGGCTGGAGAAAGTGGGCGAGTAAAGAAGGGGGTGGAGGATATAGTTTCACTGCTAAACAGGAAGTTGCACAACATCTGTTCCTTTGCGTACAGAGAGGGAGTGAATGGCCAGCTGTGTCTTACTGTGCGTCTTTGTGCAGAAAGTGCTGCGTCCAGCCCGACAATATGACATTATTCCCTTTTTCACAATTTCTTCATATTTGAGTGCAATGGTCTTTCATTACTCAGTCACCATTTCCTTTAATGTGGTATAAATGGGCGCTAAAGGTTAAATATCACAGCAACATTTCAAAACTGTTTCAAAATGTTCGACAAATTGTTCTGAGTAAAGCCTTAAAACTGAAGTCACAAACTTTCTCAGGTCTAAAAGGTCAAAAGCAAATTGTGACACAACTTTTCCCCCAGAATCAGATAAACAAACAGATTAGCAGCTTTAGCATTTTTGACACATTTTTATCAGATCAGATAAGATGTGAGTTCCATTTCAAGTCACAGTGACAATGTTAGTAAAGAGGCCGGCAGAAAAAGCGATGACAGCAATGAAATTCAAAATAAATAAGATGATGTAAACTTCAAAAGCAGAGATTATAAATCATAATTGCAGACCAAACCATATGTATAGGATGT
The DNA here is from genome assembly GCF_013358895.1 of Oreochromis aureus. Lineage (NCBI taxonomy): Eukaryota > Metazoa > Chordata > Actinopteri > Cichliformes > Cichlidae > Oreochromis > Oreochromis aureus. Next base: position 43,452,585 of record NC_052963.1, on the reverse strand, counting down.
TTTCATTCAGTGGGAGCAGGAAAACTCTTGTTTTAGGCTGATATTTTTGGTAAAATCTAAAATGTACTCAATACATTTAAAAGCCTGGAAAAAGAACATGCTTTTGAAAGAGTGCTGACAAGTACATACAATTGAGATTTTGTGTAATTATGACATACAGGAGGAGCTGAGATGACTCTTTAGATTTAAGATTATCACACAGACTAGTCACAGCGAGGTCTAGGTCATAGCTGATACTTTATTTTTGTACCGTTGATTAGTTGCCAAAATCTTTTCTGTGGTAAATCATTCTTAAAAATGGTGAAAATTTCCCTTCTTTTAAATCGTGCAAGATTTTTCTAGATGTCTTGTTTTGTCTGCTCAACAGTCCAGCAATCCTTTGACATAATCAGTTACTGTCACCTAAGATAGGGGGAACCATCAAATTCTTCACTTTTGAGGAGCTAGAACCTGCAATTTATTGGTAACTGTGTGTTAAATGAGACTTCACAATAAACCAGGCAAACAAATCGACTAGCTGCAGCTCTTGCTGCCTGGCTAATCTCCAGCATCTCAAGGGTCATGCTGTAGTCACGCTGTTTTTGACTCATGATTTTAATTGATCATTTTCTTGTTATTTACAGTATTTTTAGCAACTTTTCAGATTTGCTTATAACCGTGAATCTCTACTAAATGAACTTTCAAGCGATAATGGATCCATTATTATCTGTTGGAAAGTGCACAATCCATAATCATCTTTTAAACTTTTAACTTTTAAAGTTAAATAAGTGTATTTTTTGACACTGGAGATTTAGGTTATTAGTAGTTGTGACAAAAAGACATTGGACCCTCCCTCGGGGCTCTCTCTCGTAGGAAAAAAAAGACCTTTGAAGATTATAAGAAACCCAAAACACAGGTGCTGTTCATTGCGTGTCTGTGCCATCATGCCACAACCCAGCTTTATAGACGCACACAGGACACAAGAATGTGACATTTAACTAAGAACAGTGGCGCAGGGCCCAGTATCACACTGAGTTTGTGTGTGTGTGTTTGTGTGTAAACGGAGGCAGGGGATATACACTGACAAAAAACCAAAAACTTCTGCAGACTTATCCAAATGTTTATGTGCATATGGTGGTCTGTCACTCTTCATCAGCAGCATTTTACTCAAGAAAACCCAGTTTTGTTCACGTCGTTGAGTCATCGCCATTAGCCCAGAGGGGTACTGCTTATTGCATCTGTCTGTATTATGATAGCCTGTGGCATTTGTAAATATAATGAATGTGTAAAGACGTGTCTTGGTCCCTTGCTTGTACGTACCATATGTATATAATGGTATTTGCTGAATTTGTGTTACTCGCAGCTACAACACATGCATGAAATTACACACCATGCCCTGTTACCCAGCTGACTGACAGCTTTTCTAAGTAGGTCATCTATGTAAATGCCAGCCTGTCAGTTTACATCAATGGCTGCCGAGCAAAGTCAGCATCCTGTGACCAAAATCAGATGGGCTTCACTCTGTGTCGCTAAATTTACACTGCAAAAGGACACATGGCACCACTGGCCAACAATATATAACCCAAACCTGGATTCTAATTAGATAACATCATCATTTTGTCAGTTGCTAGACTGTACGTTTTAAAGTGTGATTATTTAGTGTATCCATTCATGTGGAACCTTTAAACTGTTTCGAACCTTGAAGCTAATTTTTATATAAACGTATCAAATGACTAATGGTAATGTAGAGACGTCCTTTTTGAACAATCCACTGATTTCCGTCATCTGACTGTAGAGCATTATCCTGATCATCACTTTGGTTTTATCCTCCACAACTTTACTGTTCAGGTCACTCTTCGTTCTATAAATGTTGTTTCAGAAAAAAAACACTGTACACATCGGCTCAGTACCAAATGCCAAACTATAGCGGAGCCAAATTTATTTATTTTTTTCTCCAAGTTGGTGGAGACATGATAGCTAACTGGGGTTTGTTGTGGTTTAATTTTATTTTAATTTATTAACTCTGTTTATTAGTTTTATAACTATTGTATGTGTGATTCAGCAAATCTGTGGTATCCAGTTCAGCTTCATGAAGTCAGACAAGTCGGTATTGGTTTCAAGCTTGTTACACTGTCACCCAATACCCTGAAAGTCATGCATTTTAGATTCAAGCAGTTTATTTTGGATGCAGCTAAAAACTGGCCTTGGGTGCATATTTTGATTTTCGTAATACACAAAGTTCCCAGATTAATAGATCCAGTACTGGGTTATATAATGTTTCTGTTATTCTGCCGCTGTGTATATACCTAAATATTAGAATCGCCTTTGAATAGTCTGCTGTTCAAGTGGCTTTAGATATTGCCAATGACAAGCATGTGTGGTAGCATGGATGCATTTGTTTGTGTAGGTGTACCATCCAAACAAGCATTTGCATGTTCTTTTCAACATGCACTTTCTTCCTTTCCAGACTCCACAGGGCCGATGAGTACAGCCCACGCCCACCCCCCTTCGATGGGCAGCATGGTGGGTCACCCGTCAGTCATCAGCACCTCCAGGCCCTTACCGTCCCCCATGTCCACCTTGGGCTCACCAATGAACGGCCTGGCCTCTCCCTATCCAGTTATTACATCTTCCCTGGGCTCGCCCTCTGTATCGCTGCAGTCTACTCCCAACATGAACTTTGGACCACTCAGCAGTCCACAGGTGAGACATGTGGGGGTGTTTGGTCGTCAGAAGATAACAATGAATTGTTATTTCCCTAAATGGCTTGAGTATAAAGTTGCTTTTATGCATCCATGAAATTATCATGACAGGATGATGATTATTATTTTTTTTGCATTTATATTTGAAATGTTTGTTCTTCTTTCACCATTCCGTGTCAAAGCTAACTCTTAAGGCATAAAAAGTAAAAAAAATATGCACCACTCAGAACCCCATTTGGAAATAACAGAGAATGTGTTGTGAAGCAGAGTTTGTGTGTTTTAAGGTAGTCAAGAATGCAAATATTACTTGCTAGAACTGTTACTTTTGGCAAGATGCACTTGTATTAAATAACATGTTTTTCGGTGATCATGTGCCTTTATTGCTTGGGATCTCCTCCAGCAGACAGGACTTTGAAGGTTAGCCATATCCAATGTGTTTGGCAGGCATACCTTGGCTTTCCTCTCACTCTTCTACCCTTCTGCTGACCTTTAAACTTTTCTCCCTAAAGGTCATCCATGAGTTCTGAATTACTACACTCATGGAAGAGGACATATAAGACACAGTCTGACTATTAGCCCCTTAATGGATTCCTGAAAGACGGAGAAAAGGCAGCCTAATTTTTCCTGGTTTCTCCTTCTTCCTTTGCGGATATTTCTATTTACTTGTTTTACTTTTTTCTGCTCATTTAGGTATATACTAATAATACCAAGGCTCTTTACGTCACAGGAGCTCTGTTGCACTTTTTAAGCTCAGTGATTTGACAGTCAGCCATACAAATAGAAACAAAGATGTTTGGATGCGTGTGGTGCTTTCAAGGCTAGATTCAGGACAGTGCTGTTGGGAATAGCAGGCGATGATATAGATTTTATGATGGGGATTTTGGCTTTTTCGCTGCTTGCCAAAAGCAAAGCTGCTGGCAGGTCTTTTATCATGTAATGTATGTTTTTCACGGGTGAAGTGAAGATCACGACCATGACAGTGTTAGCAACATGGGGCAACTTAGGCAAATTCATGATTACAGCTTCAAGTCTGGCGAAATCATTATTTTAATTACAAGGAGAAATTATGTGTAAATTTGATTTATTTTATTTGACTGACTTTGAGTTTTACATCATCACATTTGCTTTGGGGTAGCTGATAACTGATTTTGTGATCAGTTAAATAATCAGTGATTTAATGAATTCATCAATCAGCAAAAATTTACTCAAAAAATCGTTTTCGTTTTATAGAAATTTTTACATCTAAATTTAAAAAACAAACACATGCATCACTCAGTAAACCTTGCATGTCTCATGCAGTGTTTTCTTCATACCATGTGTTGAATAAAGAATGTATGAAGCATCAATAATCCATATGCAGTGCTCGTAGCCCTTTTCTACAGCGTCCTGTTGTCGGTGTAAAGCTGCATGTTGTCTAAACAACTGTTTAATAACACTTATTTTTTAGGTCATGCAAAATTAATTATGAAAACCTACGCTACGCTGAATAGCTGCTCACTACAGACTCGCCAATAAGCGAGCACGCTGTTGCTGAAAGCTTATTTAGGGTGTGACCGTCTCCCTGCAGGCAACCAGCATGCTGACATTAAACTGAATGACGGCAAAAAGAAACACTCTTTTGTGATGGTCTCTGCTGTAAATTCATGGACATAGAGTCCTAAGTTCACACTGCCATTGGAGAATATTGAGAGTGCACTTTGTAAATAAGTGATAGGATCTGTCAGAAGGATGTCCTATACTGTATATCATGCTGCATCATATAGTACAAGGTATATGTAGGCCAGGCTTGTTTTTTTTTTTTTCTGGTTGGAATCTGGAGATCACGCAAATATGCTTTCCATGTGTCTCATCTCTGAGAGAGGATCGACAGGCTGGATGATAAGTGAAAGAAGCAGATATGAGGAAATCAGAGGAAGCTTAACTTGTTGCTCTGTTTTTTGGAAACATTTATTTCTAAATTAGGCATACTTTGTGGTTTGTAGTCTTGATGTACCATATTTGGGAGTTACTCGTATATCTCATGGGGTTCCTTGGGATCAGGAGCGAAACCCTACGTTGCAGTAAGAGATATAAATCATGTCAATTAAAGTGTGCATTATTGTGCATCTACTTGGGATTAAAAGCAGCTGTAAGCACTGCTTATGATATTAAAAAAAATGGCAGATAAAATACATTTGGCCTTCATTAGAGGTCTAACAGAAATGCCAACTAACTGTCATCACAAAGCATGAAATTCACCATGAGTTCCCTCTGCTGCTGAGTTTGAGAACTGCACCTGCTCCACGTGACTCCCCCTTCCTGCGACTCTCCCCGTCAGCAAACATTAAAAAACCTGTATGACAAGCCTCAGCCCCTCCTACAGGCTGAGCATGTGATCATAGCAAGATACTTTCACAATAAAGTGTGTGGGTGGGGAAACAAAAAAAAAATATATGAGCGAGCGGAAGACAAAATGAGAAAATAGGGGAAGGGAGAGAGTGTCATGAGACTACCACAAACTTTTCACTCTTACTTCCCCTCTGCTTCCTCCTCTGCTCTGTTCCGTTCAGCTTTGGCCACCTCAGCTTTAATTCTTTGTTCTCTCTTCTCTCTTCCTGTCATCTGCAGATGAACTCTATGAACAGTGTTAGCAGCTCAGAGGACATCAAGCCTCCGCCGGGCCTACAGAATCTGGGAAACATCAACTACCAGTGTACGAGCCCGGGAGGGATGTCAAAGCACATCTGTGCCATTTGTGGGGACCGCTCCTCAGGTAATGTTAGTGTGTAAGGACGGAGGAGAGGGATGGGCAAGCATATTTACACTCCCACTCACCACCACAACTCCCCCCGCCCAGATGAGAACAGATAGCAGACAAAGAAGGACTTGTTTGAAGTCGTTTGTTAAGTATTTTGTCAGGATTTGTACCGTATATTTCTGCAAATACATTTTATCGGTATGTTGTTACGAGTAGGTTGTCTGTTATACAGAAAATGGTTAACACATTTCCAATCCTAATTCTAAAGATGTGCCCAAATATTAGTCTAATGTAAGCCAGTGAGAACATCACACTTTATGCACTGTGAAGCAAGCTGAATAGTGGTCCTAATACATATTGATCCGGTGGCTTTATTCTCCTCAGGAAAGCACTATGGTGTGTACAGCTGTGAGGGATGTAAAGGTTTCTTCAAGAGGACTGTGCGCAAAGATCTCAGCTACACTTGTCGCGATAACAAGGAGTGCCCGATTGACAAGCGCCAGCGAAACCGCTGCCAATATTGCCGCTACCAGAAGTGCCTGGCCATGGGCATGAAAAGAGAAGGTGTGTATGGAGGGTTAGAAAAAGGTTGGTTAGAAATTTGTACAATATTTGACATTTTGCAGTTTAAGAAAAAATCACATGTGGTTTTGTCTTGTAGTATAACTATAATTTTCAGGTAAATTCAGTTTTGTTTATTGAATGTTCTATATAGCGCCAAATTCTGACAAGAGTCGCTTCAAGGCGCTTAATATTTTAAGATGAAGACGCTACAAGAATAGAGAAAATCCCAACGTTCAGACGTTCCCCTATGAGCAAGTACTTGGCAACAGTGGGAAGGAAAAAAACCTCATGGCAGAACCAGGATCAGGGAGGGGCGGCTATCTGTCACGACCGGTTGGGGGGGGTTTGTGTTATCTGTCAGGAGTTAAGACTGCTAATATTACGTATTTTCTAATCACCAATTCAGGGTGTTTAAAAGCTGTGCGTTGCACTTTAAATATGTGGGGTTTTTTTGTGTATCTGTGTGCAGCGGTGCAGGAAGAGAGGCAGCGTGGGAAAGAGCGGGGTGAGAATGAGGTAGAATCCACCAGCAGTTTCAATGAGGACATGCCTGTGGACAAGATCCTGGATGCTGAGTTGGCTGTAGAACCCAAAACGGAGACGTACAGCGACGGCAGCCCCGGGAACTCGGTAAGTAATACAGGCACTGCTCCATGTCTCTTTCACTGTTTGTATTATGAATCTGAGGCAGTTTTTCTGGGGAGAAACTAGATGCCAAGATGTGCTGTGCTATTAAGATATACTGATCTTATTATAAACATAAACACACAAGCTTGGCTAAATAGTTTTGAGTGTGAAGCTGGGACTGGATGGAATTGGGTCAGTTGAATATAAATAACACAAGCTGAGGAGTTTGTGGGAATAAATCTAGGCTTTAGTATTGCTCCAAAATTCTGACAAGCTACTTTGTGCAGTTGTCATAATCTCCTGGGTTAATCTGTCGAGATAATGTAGCCGAGCTGCCGAGTTGCTCTGGTCCAAAACTAACTCTTAAATCTGAGAAGTTAGTAAACAAATTAAGTAAACACTGATTTGGCAATTTACTGGGTATGAGCTCAAGCACTTAAATGAATTGTAAAACCTAGAGTTTGGGTAACACAGACACAATTTAAAAGCTGTGTGGAACTTGGATTGAATTGTGCTTTAAGATATTTCCCTTCGGTATGTAGAATTTAGGATTGTATTAAAACTACTACAAGCAATGAGAGGAAATGGTTGGTTTAAAAATAGCCACTGCTGCACCTGGTTACCAGCGGTTGCTAGAAAAAGTTTAGATGTCACTAACAGTGCTTACATCACATTAAATCGGTCTGGCATTTGTCCTCCATGTTCTTCTCCAGACCAATGACCCTGTCACCAATATCTGCCAAGCAGCAGACAAACAGCTTTTCACTTTGGTGGAGTGGGCGAAAAGGATCCCGCACTTCTCCGAGCTCCCCCTCGATGACCAGGTCATCTTACTACGAGCAGGTAGACGCAAACACAAACCAGTGCATGCGGCGAGCTTATGCTCACACAAATATCAGACCACACACTCATACAGAGCAGTTTCCTGTAAGGGTAAACAGTCCTTTCATCCTCCCTTTCCCCCTCACGTTTTGTGTAGTATTTTCATTCAGAGTAGTTGCCGAGCCGATGTCAGGCAGTCTATTTAAGTCTTACACTTGCTCAACACAATTTTTTTTTTTTTTTTAACATCTAGTTTAATGGAGCAGTGAAACCAAAATAACTGGACCATTTGCAAAGTCCCAGCAGTGCAGTTTGCTGCCAGTGCTGACCTCTGCTGGGAGGAGATTTAACACATGCCAGGACGATAAAGTGAAAAAGTCACAAAATGGATAATTAATTTTAAGCAAGCAGGGAAATCACAGAACTTGTTTTGTGTATTTAATTTACACAAACTAAAGACGGGCTTTAAGGTTACATAAAGGAGACGAGTGGATCGAGATGTCACGTTTTTCTTGTTCCTTTTTGTGTCCAGGGTGGAATGAGCTACTAATTGCCTCATTCTCACATCGCTCGGTCACGGTAAAAGACGGTATCCTGCTGGCAACAGGTCTTCACGTCCACAGAAGCAGCGCCCACAGTGCTGGAGTTGGCTCCATCTTTGACAGGTAGGAATCATTGAAAGATGAGGCAAAAAGATCAAATAATGTAATAATTCTGTGTATTTTGTGGTTGGAGGCAAAAGCCTCCCCCTGCTAAGTGGCTGTAAATGTTACTAATGTCTTAACTGCATTCATTCAGTGTCTTGTCATTTAAGCTAAGTACATATTTGCGTAGAAATGCAAATTATTTACTGAGAAATTATTCTAATTATTATACTGATTTAATTCAGTCCTATTTTTGTGACTCATCATTGTTTCTGTCTTGATTTCCTGCAGAGTACTCACAGAGTTAGTGTCTAAAATGAAAGATATGCAGATGGATAAGACGGAGCTCGGCTGCTTGCGAGCGATTGTCCTCTTCAATCCAGGTCAGTCTGGCCTCTTGAGGCCGTTACAAACCACCCAAAACAACATTTTCACAGACATTTCTCAGTTGTGTTATTTCACTGCTTATTTTAGTGACTGCAGAATCACTACACTGGAGTCATGAATTTCATTTGAACAAATTGTTAAGTGTAATGTTGGTCATCCCGATATTATGGCTAGTTGGAGAGACTTTACTGTGCACCCATGTATTCTTAATGGCTCACTCAGACTAGACTAAAAATAGGATAGTAATCTACTTTATATCAAGAAAAATCAGTGTTCGCCTGGTGATTGCAAGTAGTTGCAGCAACCATTTTCAATTGCACAGGTGTCTTGGTAGAAGACGGCCTGTTTGTTCCAATCGTGGTCTGAGTGCAATCACTTTCAGGCAGATTGGCAAAGGTTTGCCAGTAATTGCTTTCTAATTTATAAATGCACACTGCAGACTTTTAGCGTGCTCATCTATGTCCCTTTGCAATAGGGGACTCTAAACTGGCTGCATTCTGCTTACGTTCCTATATAAAAACAATGTTGCTGAGCACCTGTGTCATATAAATCAGTCAAATAACCATCCTGCAGCAATTAGGTCACTATTTGTGGAGGAATTTGTGAATCTCTGTTTAAAATTTATGAGGTTCTGGCTGGACTGTAAATGTAATGATGCGTTCAGTTTCCCTTGGAAGCAGGAGCTGGGAGTGACATCACTCCCAAGTTGAGTGTGTTCCAGTAGTGAAGTCAGAAAAACAGGATTTTGTTCCTTAGCAAGGTAGAGTCATTCATACCACAATCGGGACCCAAGATAATTTTAAACTGAAAAACACTACAGCAACACATTTATGGTTAGAGCCTGGACAGTTCTCTGTATATGGCTTATTTAGTGAATCAAATATATACAACAGTATTTTCACGGATGGAAAGTTGAGAACGGTGAAATTCAGACTTATAGCTTCAAATGGAAAACACTGAATTTCTGTATTGTTAGACAGCAACAGATTTGGAACAACAGATTTATGATTTTTGCTCACAGTTAACAGACATATCATCACAAACAGACTGCAGAAAATTGACTCCATTCAATCACAAACTAGCAGAGTGACTTGTGTGTTTTGTTTTGGGTCTTTCTTCCAGATGCTAAAGGTTTGTCTAACCCATCAGAGGTTGAGGGGCTGAGAGAAAAGGTCTATGCTTCATTGGAGTCGTATACAAAACAGAAGTACCCGGACCAGCCTGGCAGGTAGGAACTGTTCCATTACAACATCGATCATTTTTAAACACATTGCTGCATTGGCTGTAAAGAATAATAAGGATGACAGCTTGCATTATATTAGTACACAGCTCTTATGCAAGTAAAACACTTTTGCCTAACCACAACATTACATTTAAAAGGATGTAGGCTGATAACGCTATTTGTAACTGCTCATTGTTGCCATTGATTGTATTTTTTATTTGGGAGCTGATTGAGAGCAACAGGTATTAGCGATAAAAGCACACACTGCAAACTTCCTGAAAAGTCAACACATCACAGCTGAGATGCAGAGAGAAAATAATAATGAAGAATATTCTGGTCACTATTGAGATCACAGTTATTATTATTATTACCCCATGAATATTTCACCTCACTGAAAAAACGTTTAATGGTGAAATTATGACATAAAGTGCACATAATTGAAGTGAAAATACTGAATGTTAAGTGAAACTAACATGCCACAGCCCGGCAGTGAAAAAGGTCGCCACTGTAACATGAAGTGTACCACAGTAATACTTTTTCTTGTTTGTTTTCATTAATCTAAATCATAAATCTCCGTGAACTAAGAATTGTTTTTTGAAAGGTAAATGTAACACTAGCTTGACTTTCTTTCAAATGGCTTACTGTGTATATTATCTTATGAAAAGTGAGATGTTTTTACAATATTTATTAAAAAAATCTTTATATACACTCAATATATTCTTTATTAGGAACATCTTGCTAGTACTGGGTTAGACTTTCTTTTGCCTTCAGATATGCTTTAAGTCTTCATAGCACATGTTTAAGGTGCTTGAGATATTCCTCAGATTTTGGGCCATATTGATATGATCGCTGCATGTCCATGATGGGATTCTCAGGTTCCACCACACCCCAAAGGTGCTCTACTGCATTGAGACTATGGTGTTTTATCCTGCTGGAAAAGGCCATCAGAAAATGGGAACACTGTGATCAATAAGGGATCGATATAGTCAGCACCAATGTTCAGATAAGCAGTGGTGTTTAAAGCGATGCTCAGTTGGGGCCCAAAATGTGCCAAGAAAATATCTCCCGCACACACACTACCACCAACCAGCCTGAATTGTATACAGGGCAGAATGCATCCATGCTTTCATGGTGTTTGCACTAAATTCTGACCCTATTATTCTAATGTCACAGTAGAAATTGTGAGTTATTAAATGAGACATTGTTTTTCCATTCCTCTGTGGTTCAATTTAGGTGACGCCCTGTCATTTAGCGGGTGACCCGGTGTGGTCTTGTTGCTGCCGTAGGCCACCTGCTTTAAAGTTTAATATGCTGTGCATTCAGAGATGCTCCCATGCATATATTTTCTTTTTTGGACTATTCTCTGCAAACCATAGAGATGATTGTCACCTTTCGTCCTCATTATGTTGCTCATTTTGAACTTCAGCAGGTCATCTTGATCATGTCTACATGCCTAGATGCAGAGTTGCTGCCATGTGATTGGCTGATTAGATATTTGCATTACAAAGCAGGTGAACAGGTGTATCAAAGAAAGTGGCTAGTGAGTGTGTATAAAATGCCTTTAAAAAAAAAAAGAAGCTTTTTTTTTTTTTTAACAACTTTGAACATTTGTGGAAGTGAGTTTAAAGCTCAGTTGTTCACGCCTCACCATTTGGCACGACTTTTTATTATTCTCAGGTTTGCCAAACTGCTGCTGCGCCTGCCTGCCCTGCGCTCCATCGGCCTCAAATGTTTGGAGCATCTGTTCTTCTTCAAGCTAATTGGGGACACGCCTATTGACACCTTTTTGATGGAGATGCTGGAGGCTCCGCATCAGATCACATGACACACGTCTTCCCCTTTCCCTTGTACATACTCCCGCATCATGAGCAATATGAAGATGGAATTAAAAAGACTTGATTGAAATGTAAAACAGCTTATTTTGTACCCATTTAAAAAGAAAATTGCAATTAAAATGTTTAAAAAAATGTGGTTGTGGGGATGGTGGAGTCATAACACGATAAATTCCAATAGAGTTGGTATGGGATTTTGTAAATAGTTAATTTCAGGTGTTTGTTTCAAAAGCCACCCAATGCAATTTGAAAAAAAAAATAATATTTTATTCAAAGCGGAATTGTATAAAACAAAAACCATCCCTGCATTTCTTAAACATGTCTGAGAATTCTTACAGAATAAAGTTATTTAAAAATCTACATGAAATGTTTTGTGCATTGTGTTAATGCCTTATCACATCCTCTTTTATTAGCTGTGTTTGGTATCAAATATAAGGTGAACCTGCTATTTTCAACCCTCGTCCACCAGATGGCGTCCACAGAGTGCCATCAAGACGAGAAACACTGCTTCTCAGCATATTTTAGATCTGATTCCTGTATCCTCCTCATGGCTACGGTCTGTCAGAGTTACATGACTCGTCAGGGCCTCTGCAGGCTTCAACATCACGAACTGCCAGGACCTCATCACAAAGACCTTTGATTTCATTGAGACTTCTTGGTGAAGATAATCCATGAAGAAATAGGAACCTACAGAGAACAAAAAAGAAATTCTACGTTGGAATATGTGCTTATACTGGAATGCGTCAGTATGTTGGCTGATGTGTAACAAAATCCGCACAGGTTTGCAGTTGTCCGCAATAGTTGCAACTGAAGCTAGAATAGAAAATAACATGCAGCCATATCTTGCTCACATGTTTCAATAGAAAAAAATAAATCTTGTTATTTTGCAAAAATCATCCGAATCTCTATGAATGAATCCCGTTTACTGCCAAGACTGGGCTAAAGTGAAACTTTATTAAGCCACTAATTCGCAGAACAACCAAACTGATCATTTAAAGATTTGAAAAAAAAAAAATCATCACTTAAGTGTGTGACCTTTTAACCTGCAGTTTACTTCATGAACATTGAAATATCATCAAATCACAATTTGAATACGACTGGCATTAAGGCTTGGCGAGAGAGACACACAAGCGTGGGAGAGAGAGAGTGACCGAGGGAGGAGAGAGAGTGCCTGGCAGAGAATGAGAGAAAGAGAGAGAGAGGTAACCTGCACCTGCACATGGAGGAAGTCTTACTCGTCTTTCGCGCTCGCTCTCTCTCACTCTCTCTTTCCCGTTCACCCCTAATAGGATAATTGATAGACAGCCCGAATAGTCAATAACTGTGGACTCAGCGAGGTCGCTCGAAGCACTACGCAGAAACTTTGATGCGCTGCTCTCTGCTCCGAGAAGCAAGTTGCAGGGGAACTTTGAGTGGCGGAGATGCTCTGAGCAGGACTGGGAGTTCATAACCAAAATCCTTCGCTGTTGACAGAAAACTCGCATTTTACAGGTATGCCACTCTTTAAAAAAAACACCCTTTATGTTAGAAAAATGTTTTCCTTAAATTAAACCTTGGTGAAAATATATTTCGCAGTTTCTTCAGGGAACAGCAATGGTGGATATACCGGATACATCCTTAGGTAAGTAAACATGTATTTTGTCAATATTTTCAGATTAGATTCGTTTATTTTAAGCAACTTCATTTATGTTTTTTTTTTTTTATCAGATCAACAAAATTACTCAGTTGCTAGAATTTAACAATTAGAAATTTTAAAAAGTGCTTACTTTAAAATAATTTTTTCAAATGTATATCGCTCTTATAAAACACACACACACACACACACACACACACACACACACACACACACACACACACATTTTCCTCTGATTATAAAAGAGGAAAAGTCTGGTTAGTTTGCCAACCTTCGCCTAGTTCAGCCACTTGGTTACGCACACAACCAAATTTTTTTCTTCAGTTTTATCCTTCTCGCTGAACCAAAATATTTGCTAATTAAAGGATTTCCCCGCATTGCAGATGTGAATCGGAGGGCAGTGTGTGCCGGATGCCATCGGTTGATCAGAGACAGATTCCTGCTCAGAGTCACTGACGGCCTCTGGCATGAGGACTGTGTGCGGTGCGCAGCGTGCGGGGACGCGCTCACGAACTCCTGCTTTCTGCGGGACCGCAAACTTTACTGCAAACGGGACTACGCTGAGTGAGTTATTTTTTTTATAACTGTTTGGTTCATAGGTGGCGTAAGTAGCAGTTCCTTTTTCACGGGAAGTCACCAATTTCAGCTTTAACCAAGACGTGACAAAATAAAATTTGCAACTTGGGCACATATAATGCAACACACGCAGGCCTGTTAAGAAAAAAAAACCTACCTAATATTTCTCAAAAAAGTAAAAAATATATATTTTAAACGACTCTAACCAATAAAATGTTTGAATAAGCGTTTTAACACAACACTAAACTAATAAAGTTCTAAATAAGGTAGTCGTTTTTATGCAGCCTTCTGCAAAAATATAATCATGATATAGAAAAATATGTATTACCTTTTCTGCCATTTTTAAAAAGAATGAAAACTATATGTTATTTGACTTCAGTTTTGATCATTTTATTCTGAGGGCCAAACCTGATGGTGTATCATTAAGGTCATTTTTGCAACAGTACAGCTTTGTCCAGACTTGACCTTGACTAAGAAAGAAAGTGTGTGTGTGTATGTGTGCGCGTGTGTGTCTGAGAGAGCGATAAAGAAAATAACTTTCTCATAAGGCCAACATAAATATTTCTAATCCTTCTTAGTGTTGTATTGGGTAGACATGGATGCATTTTGTGTGCAGTTGTGTTTAAATGTGTGTATATGCTGTAATCTGACTTCCAGTAAACTTGGCACAGTGCACTGAGAGAACAAGGTGACTGTAGGAGGAAGGGGTGGCAAGGGAGCTGGAATGTAAGAAAACTATTGTATTGTGTTGTGTTCGTCCGTACATGCACATGCACACACACAATAATGTGGTCACACCTTCATGCACAACCAGGGGTAAGGCTCAACTGACACATTGTCAAAATGTGTTAAAATTTTGAGGCCCACTGGCGTGGCAACTGCAAGCTGGGGACAACATATGGTCCCCCACCCATCCACACACACAAAAAATAAATAAATTAAAAAAAATCACCTACTGCTCATGCCCTCCTACCTCATTCACCACCTCATCCCCCCTTCAGTCATCTTCCAAATACACTCTGCACACCCTAAAAGGCAACAACTCACATTATTTTTGAACAATTTGGTAATGGCTGTTCTGCCAAGCACGCAGGGAAGCAAGGAAATGTTTCAACACACTCATGTTGGAGGCATATACCTTAAAGGAGATGGAGTGTTTTAGAAAAATATGTAGATTTAATTTCTGTAAAACAAAACAAAAAATTAATGTACTTAGTGTCTTCAGTGGAGATAATAACACTTGGCGAAAAGACGTAGTAAAGAGTTGTAATTAGGAGTGCAGAGCCATATGTCAGAAGGTCTGGTGCATCCCTACAAGAGGGACGGTGAGGATGGTGTGAACTTATTTTGGGGGACAGTGCGCTCCATGAGCCCTGGCGTTATGCGCCGTGGCATCTGGAAAGCTCTTCACACAGCAGCCCCTGTGTTGAGCAATGGGACAACGCCCAGCCGACCGTGAGTTATCTGACCTGATCAATTAGCAGGAGGCCTGGTGCCAAAACTCCACCTCTGAGTCCACCCGTCATCCTTCCACCCCTGCTGTCCTGTCTGGGGTTATGACACCCAATAACACATGAGCACTACTTTTGTCCACAATCAGGGTTTTAAAACTGTGCCAGTTTTTTTTCTTCTCACCAACAAACAATGTCCCGCTCCCCCGTTCTGCTGATGCAAAACAAGTGTGATTATTCCATACTGTGACAACATTTGTCTTTTACCACATGCTGCATCGTCTGACTGAATCTTGCTTTGTTTTTACCTTTGTTTCATCAGTGCCGGCTATACCATGAAGCCTGGCCCATTCATGTGGTTTATAAGACAGTAATGCCAATATTTTCCAGTACCAGAGGACCGTACAGATTTCAATTTTATATATATTTATGCATCTAAAATGTATTTTTTTAATAACAAATAGGAACATGAGGATATAATATATGTGTCACAAAGGACTAATAACATTAAAAAAGGGTTGAAAATTAAAAAATTAACTTATCAAAACGTATTGAAAAACATAATTAAAGTAGTTTATCTCTTTTCGGATTATCTAATATGTGTGATATAACAAACAAGATGCATAAAAACATTTTTGTTTTAACAGAACTTTACTGATTTTCATTGTCTGTCCCAGTTACTGTGGCAGACAAGACTAACTCAAGCATATTTAAACTCATTCAGTATCTGAGAAAGTAACCACAACCAATAAAATAAAATAAATTCCATGTTTTTTCATAGCATAATACTTTCTGACAGAGTCCTTTTCCCCCTGTAATTTAATTTTTGATAACATCAAAAACTTTAAATTAAATTTTTATAAAGACCCTCTGAGCAGTTTTTTTGGCACCTGAAGCGTGGGGGGGGAATCATCCATTTTTCTTCCTCTTATCCAACCCGAGGGTTGCATTGAAAAAACACAGTATTTAAGCTTTAATTATAAAGTCATCAGCAGTATGTGTGGTATTAGCTTACAGTTGTTGCCCCACATGTTAGAGAAGCTACTGAAGCTTTTCTAACTGTAATAATTAATTTACAATAATCTGATTCGTTTAGATGATTGAATGCAGTTGTTTGCAATATTTCTTGTTTTATTCCATAGTTTATACATTGGCTGTCTGACCTGTAGTGACTCCAGTTTTCTGAAACCGTATGCAGAATCCTGTCTGACAGCGTGTCCTCAGGTTGGTTAACTAAACGGTTCAGCGGGCAGGTGGACCGGACAGCAGATTGGTCGTCAGATCTTCGGTGTGACTTGCTGTGCACTTGACCTGATGATCTGTATCTGATACATAGCTCCCGCTGGTGTGTGCGTTCAGCAATGGATCCAAGTTAACCTGATCCAGAAACAAGATCTGTCTCTCTGCTTGTCCACTAGACCAGCAGTCTGTTTGCCTGACTGCCAAAGGTCAGCACTGAAGTCAGAGCAAGAACAATGAAAGAGGAGGGCTTGAGGAAAACTGTGAGTTTGTCTGTGTACATTTCTGCTAAACGCTCATCTTTTTATACAGTGCTTCCGCATTAGGAGTGGCTCACTCAGACCATGTCAGTGTGGAGGAGTGCAAAATTTTGCTGACTTATTCCTCTGTAATGATCTTGTCACTAATTGCCATGTCTAAATCCAGCGTGACTGAGTGTTCCCGCTCTCCTGGCCGAGCCTCTGAGCCAATCATGTCAGCGGAAACTCTGAAATATTAAACACCTTGAGCCACTCCATAAGTATTGGAGGTACTCTTACCTTTGCATTAACGACGCTTAAGAGTACTGGGGATAATTAGACGAACTGGATAAGGCGTATAATGGAAAAGCGCTTCTCGAAACACGAATGATCTCAAAACATTAATGCCCGTAGTTTCTTCTTCACTGGCATTAGCATCATACTGAGATGTCAAATCAAATACTTTGCGGTATCTCAGAGACCCAGAAACATTCAGGGTATTTCCTCTGCCACACTTCCTTTGAAATATTTGATTGATGCATCTTGTGTTGCCACAGGAATGCACATTCCACAGACGGTATGTTGACCATATTAAAGCACATACCATTGAAGCTGTGGGGCAGACAACTCAGATGGGTCAAGCAGACCGACCCTCCTGAGCTTCTGGGAAGGGGCTCTTACCATCGCCATAGTGACCCCAGAGCAACAGTAAGAGGTCTCAGCAATGTCTGGCTTTAGGACGTACGAGCTCCGGAGCCTTTGACAGGGATATGTCAACATGGTTGTTAGTTTTATGTTCAACTTAAACCTTTATTTGTTTGGAAATCTTGTTCTCAATTAGAATTTGAAATATATCCAAAATTTAATTTATTTGCTTAAGTTTGGGGTGTATTTTTTTCTAGGTAGTGTAAAAATTTGCAGTATCTTTGTACTATTACGAAGAAAGTCAATAAAAACAACATTACACCATCTATTCCAATTAACTAATTAAAGTAAAAAAAAATAGTTTCAGTGTGATTAGGACATGGAGAATAATAATTGTGGTTATTAATATGTCCATGCACAGTGTTAGAATAACCTCCAATGCTCCTATTTTTTGATGGTTTCACAGTATCAAGAAAAAGACTTTTCTCATGAGGCACATGGAGTATTTTTATTTGGAAACAAAAAAGGGGAAAAGCTGTCACTTTCTCATGCCTCTGTGCTGACTGCTCTGGTGACCTAGTCAAGTCTGGAGACAAACGCCAGCTCCAGAATGATGACGCATCATCCTGCGTGACAGACCCAAAATGCGGAGGTGCCAGCCAGCGGACAATGGTCCTGCTGCTTGAGGGCTGGCTCTGTCTTTGTCTACTTCTGGTTAAGCAGACTTACGGATAATTCCACGGATAATTCCTGGGACCAGTGGCTCAGTCTCTCCCACCAGGAGATCTGATTCCACCCCTCTGCCTGGAGCCATGGCCTGCCGAGAGCCTTTCTCCTGCCTCCCCAGGAGCGCAGCCTCGGACACGGCAGTCGGAGCCACGGCAACAGTATCTGAGGCTAAGCTCACCAGTACTGGTTGCCAGGCGCTAAGATACACACCCGACACACTAAGGGTATGTGTCTGAGTGGTCCGGGCAGGAGGGGGGAGAAGGCGAGAGGAGAAGTCAGGCTGCCGGTTGTTTTGAGTGACAGCTCGACTCAGCAACATTCTCAAAGTCTATCCAGCATTTTTTGGTTTTCTCATAGAGTCCCGTCTTACTGATATGTGAGGGGGTCCTCAAGTGTCTAAAGAAAACAAAATCCCTATTCTCTGTTATTTACTCGGCTCTCACACTTTCTCTCTCTGTGTGCTTGCTTTCCTCCACTGTTCAGTCTGTTTGCAGTGCGTTGTGCAGGGTGCACAGAAGCCATCTCTCCTGCAGAGCTGGTGATGCGTGCAGGGGCCGCTGTGTTCCACCTGCGCTGTTTCACCTGCAGTGTTTGTTCCTGCCGCCTGCAGACAGGAGATCGCTGCGTCCTCAGGGAGGGACAACTACTATGTGCCAGAGAGGGCTACCACCAGTGTCTGGCCAGTCCTAGCTCTTCTGAAACAGGTACAGAAATTGCATGCTTCCATGCTGCTCTTTGCTATTGATTTCTAATAAATTCACAGTCCATTTTGATGATTAAATCCCACTTTAAGAATTCAAACTCTGTCCAGCATTGGGTAAAATAAGCACATTTTAGTTTGAGTAACTAACTGTAAACTGTCAAGTGGTAAAACGTCAGTTCGAGTTGTTCAGGGACATAAAAATCATCCTGGGAGACACAGAAAAGCCCAAAACTCAGCCGACATCAGCCAAGTTGATGTAAAGTATCTGCATTTTAAACAAAAACTAAAATTCTTATAAAAAAATATTTAAACATTAAACTTTTGTGTTTCACAACAAAAGAAAGAATTTCTGTTTTTATGCGAATATTTTCAATCATATCTATGCCTGTCTTCTAGGTAAAAGTGATGATGAAGATGAAGAAGTTGAGGAGGAATCTGGAAGGATTACAGGCAGGAAAGTTAAATCAGATGATGTGGAGAGCAAACGCCCCAAAAGACCTCGCACTATTCTGACCACTCAGCAAAGACGGACCTTTAAAGCATCCTTTGAGGTCTCCTCCAAGCCTTGTCGGAAGGTAAAGAAAAAAAAATCTTCTGTTACTTTGCATTCAAGTTAAAACTATGAATCTGTTTCATATGAGGACATAACATAGACTAGTGTTAGAAATTTTCATACAGCACTGTCTCAACTTTACACTTATTTTATTCATTGTTTAAAACAAGGTGAAAGGGCTAAGCCTTTTACTAGCTTGTACAATCCAGATACCCGTTTACTTCATATTGTGAAAGAAAACCATTGTATCATGTGTCACCTTGATAGAATGAACAAAAAAAAGAGAAAACTTCATTCAAAAATATGTGACATGGTTTCATGTATCTTCTGTACATTATTGTCACTGTACTGCGGGTGGGCAGTTGGGCAGTTATGTTATGAGTGACATTGCTAAATTCCTCATGAACCGACTTTAAAAGTAGCAAAGTACAGATTTTTGAAAACATAGCAGTTATTTTCACAAAACAAATAAGCATCATGAGTGTTTCTTTAAGCAGTTTCTGCCTCTTTGCTATATTTGTGATGTGACGCAGATTTTTATTATCCTTCAAATGACCTCCTCATTCTTTTTTTTTTACCCTCACATTCTGTCTTTGTGTTGCCCTCCTGAATCTTAATCCAAGGTAAGAGAGACCTTGGCAGCTGAGACTGGTCTGAGTGTCCGGGTGGTGCAGGTCTGGTTCCAGAACCAAAGAGCCAAAGTAATTCAAAGTACACACACACACACACACACACGCACACGCACACACACACACACACACACACACACACACACACACACACACACACACACACACACTAATAAAAGCCTTCTTTCTGCACTGTATTTGTAAGCCAGAGTGGAAATCAGCCTGGTTATCTCTTCATACAGGAAACCGATGACATCTCATGGAGAGATCACTGTAGATTAAACACAATATTTCCTCACAATTTGGGCTCATGTGTGGCTGCCCTCTACCTCATTCTTGATACTTTACAACTGAGTGAACACAAGCATACTCCTGGGTGGTAGATGGACTGTGTAGTGGGAGGACAGTTTTTTACAGTAGACTTGACTGGATTTGACTGCACTGAGGCATTAAAGAGCTTTAATGTCTCTTTATGCATGTTTTTAGATGAAGAAACTGGCCAGGAGACAACAGCAGCAGGAGCAGCAACAGACTCAGGAGCAGTGTGAACACCCATCGCATCACACAGGTATTATTCATAATTGCTTTTGTTTTCGCTGTAAGAAAAGGTGCCGTTTTCTCTATTTATTTATCTTTTTCTAATAGGTAATGGGAAATACCTTGACTAAAGATTTTATTCTGCCTTTAAGTTATACAAAGTTCAAATTCCATTTATATCAAGTTTAGCTTTTAATTGTTTTGAAGGGGTTTCTGGAGTTAAAACAGGCTAAAATCATTAACAGAGAACAAAAGCTCATAAACGCACAGCTCTGTGATCTGCTTTGGTTTCCTATGCTTCACAGCGCCCTCCCGTGGCAGTGTGACCTCTGAGATGAAGCACCTCGGGTCGTCTTATGTCCATATTGAGCAGCAGCAGATGGGAATGACCACACTGGAACAGCAGGACTGGGACATGGACCCCTTCAGACAGGGCCTGACCCCGCCTCAGATGCCAGGGGATCACATGCATCCTTATGGTAAAAGATCTCAACGCAGTCAAATCCTCAGCTTATTTTAAGCCTTTTATAAAACAAACATGAAATAAAAGTAATTTTAAAAGTAGAAAAACTTACTTTTGATATCTTCCAATAGTATTTGAGCATTGACACAAAACAATAATTTATATCTTTTTAAGGTTTCAAGAGCCTGTATGGCGATGTGGACAGAGAGCCGCTGTGTCATGTGGCTGACGGCGACTGCCTCTCTCTTGGCGACTCCTCGCCACTCACTCCTATTGACCGCCTCTACTCCATGCAGGACTCATACTTCACCTCATGAGGGTGGCTATCAGATTCAGACAGAGTGAATTTATCTCAGAAATGTGGTAATTTGGTACGTGGACGTAAAATGTTAAAAGGGGACAGGGGTACACTCACAGTGATACCATGCAATACTATACCATGTTCACCTCTATACAAACCCGATTACACTTCTGCCTCTTATGCTTTAAAATCTCTCTCAACAGTGCAGTCTCCTGTACGTGCATGACACTGAACGCTCTCATTATGTTTGAATGCTAGTTTATGAGAGCATAACTGCATCTACTCATGTAAATAATTGACTGGGTGTGTATTTGTATTTATTCTCAAAATGTGTGTGTATGCTGTTCATCTCGATCCAATTAACAATAATCAGAAAAATAATAAACACGAAACAGTGAATGTTCACTATGATGTAAGTACAAACCACGGGGTGATTTGTCCATATGAAAATGGGATATTCATGCTGAGGGTTAGAGGCAGGTCAGTCCATCCTCAGTGCTTATCAGTCCGATCTAGGTGACGGGTCAGTGAGACATCTTCTCCTGGCTGTTGAATGGATCGTCAGATTGTAAAATGCTGGGCTATGACAGCCGTATGGGTCAGTGGCAGGTAAGCATCACATCCACGCCGCCATCATCAACGCTCACATTGTGCTTCTCTTGGTCAAAGGCCTTCGCTGCATTTTTCTACCTTTTCCTTCCTTCAGTCAAAGAGGATGGGAGGAGGGGGAGGTGGGGGACCACCCAGGCGCTGTGCCCAGCTGGAATGCACCAATCATAGGAAGGGAGGTTGCGAAAACCCAGGGAGGGGGCTTCAGACAACGGAGTGGCTGAAAGCTGTGTCAGGGGAGAATGCCCAGGGTGACACGGAGATATGAAGCCCTACTGTATGGAGTGCCTCCTTGCCCCAGCCGTGAACCCTCTCCTGGACCCATCTCATATTTCCCACTATGAAATCAGACCTTGCACAGCAGAGAGCTCAAGTCAATGGTCAGGAACAATCTAACTGTCTGTCACCGTAGTACACTACTGCCAACACGAGCTAAAGAAGCAAGCAGCAGAGTATACCTACAGTACGTCTGTGTTTCGGAGTCCCTTAGTATCTGTTTCTGTATCTGCTCTGAGCGTCTGCTGGCATGTGTGTGTGTTCATTCTCATGTGTTAGAAGGAACAACACTCTTTGTTGTAGGGTCTAACATAACATAATGTATTCCTTGTATCTATAGGTGAATGAAAGGAGGGGGAAAAAAGCCTTAAATATCGGGGAAGAAAGCCAAGGTGGTCACCTGGGGGAGGCTTTTACCTTCTTGTCTGTGTGCAGTTGGCATACGTAGCGGGTGAGAAGACCAAAAAAAAAAAAGTTCACACTGTGATCATACGGTCACAGCGGGTAGCAATAACCTCATTATTATTCCAATGGTAGCCAAACAGTTTCCTGTCAACAGTGTGGTTATTTATTGCACGCTCCATGCCAACCACAGGCCACAAACCCTCTGTCTTTTAACTGCTATAATTGGCTTCATGCTGTTGCAGTGCCAAGACAGATGCACACGCTTTGCTGAACGTACTCCAAAGGATGCTTGCAGATCATAAATAAAGTCTGTCTGCACACATAGACCAGCAAGGTTTAATGCAGTACATACAGTCATACCATGGAAATGTATAATTTCAGCCATTGGACATATTCACAAATATGAAACACATTTCAATAATCAGTGTAATGGGGTGGGGGTAGTCATTGTGGGATCAGTGAGTTGAGACTGATAATAGATCACCTCCTCACCACATCCTATGATGTGAGCTTTCTGCTCACTAAATGTGCTAAATTGACAGTTAACGGCATTTCGGCAAGCCTAGAGATTTCTGGGAACATTCCCAATTGACCCCACAGCATTCAAATGCCAAATGTGTAAAATATGAATTTCTGATGACGACCTGACAGGACAGGGTTATTCCAAATTGTACCACATGATACTGGACATAGCTGAAAGAATGCCAGCAGTAAAATAAGACTTATTGAGTCAGGGAAGACTAAACAAAAAACAATGAAAAAGCAAATGTTTTCTGAGATGTTTTTGAATTTTATTTACTTTTGGAAATTTACAGGGAGGACCTAATGCAACAGCTGTAGACATACTTAATGTATCATGGATGAAGTCTGTATTATGAATTGCTATTGCTTATGCGGGAGCAAGTAGATGCAGTAACTACCAAACTTCTTAGAATAATAATAATAGCAAGCAAAAAGTAAAATCACATCTCAAAAAAGGAACAACAGGTCAAAACTCAAATGCTGGATTCTCTCTTTCACCCCATGTCGGGACATCAGAAGTGATCATATTTCCTAGAAAGATGAAAAGATGGGATTAGAAGTGCACTCACCCTGCTACACCACACTGTGTGTGCAAACGTGCATCACTACAGTAGGTCCCACCTGTTTTCTTTAATTGTTTCATGATCAGCATAGTCAGTCCTATCAGGAGAAGTATCCCAACAGCAATTCCCGTCCCTGCGCCAGTGTACAGCAACATGGCAGTCCCTATCGACATACCTGGCGTGGGATCACATAAAGATTTTAATGAAGCTTTAGGGAATTGTTCTCAGTGTATACTTCATGGCCAGCAGATGTCATTATTTTATAGTGTATGTTCATATAAGGTTTTGCCTGTTTTGCCTGTACGCAGTGTGCAAGCGAAGACTCCTATCTTAGAAAATGGTGTCATATATAAATTACGGGGGAAATAACATTTTAAACTACAGAAAATAATTTACCTGTGCAGCTGGGCAGGCTGTCACTCCAGATCCCAGTGGCAGAGCAAAGTATCACTGCTGTGCCATTGAGGGTGAATCCATCTTTACAGCTGAAAACGCATTCAGAGCTAAAGCTGAAATTCCCCAGAGGATGAGAGCAATTCATAGACAGGTCTGAGGAGAAGGCACGGATGGCCTTGCACTGTACAGCTAAAAAGGACAGCAACTACAATTACATAAGATCAATGAATATGTAATAACATTCAAAGTATTGCTATGCACTTACGTTGACAGATGGGTGGATCCTGATTCCAGTAACCTGAGGTGTTGCACATCATAGCTGATGTTCCTTTCAGCCAGAAACCTTTATTACATTTAAAGTCACATTGTGAGCCATAACTGAAAGGAGAGTTCAGATGGCTACAGTTCATCCTTCCGTGCTGTGGTGATTTGGCCAGCAGGGGGCATTGGCGTGCTGTGGATAAAACAGTGTAGGCTCAGTACAGCTTCACTTTTGACTTTCCGGGTGGTATAGAGTTTGATATTATTTAATGCATGGACACAGATTAAGAAGGACTTTATGTGGATGGCAACCGTGTCATGTTTTGGTTTATTACCCTGACAGGCTGGTATTTCTGTGCTCCATGTGCCCGCAGAGGTGCATTCAGTGTCAGCCATGCCAGTGAGTAGAAAGCCGTCCTCACAGGTTGATGTGCACCTGGAGCCAAAACTGAACTCACCATGAGAATGAGAGCAGTCTAAAGTCCCATGAGAAGGAGGAGTGAGAATAGGACACCTTTCAGCTATAAAAGAAAAAAGAAAGCCACAGCACATAGAGAGGAACAGAGCAGATTAGTAGCTTCTTCTTTTTTTTTAAGAAAAAAGTGTAGCTGTGCAACTTAAATTATGAAAATAGGAGTTTATCTGTCTGTTTCTGATATACTGGATATTGATACAAAGAGTGTTTTTACCTAAGCAATGGGGAATGTCTCTGTTCCACCTGCCTTGAGGTGTGCACTCTGTGATAGCTGTACCATTTAGCACAAAACCTTCTGCACATGTTGATGTGCACACAGAAGCAAAACTGTACTCTCTGTGGGGATTAGAGCAGACTAAGGACCCATGAGAGGGTGAGCTCAGAGTGGGACACCGTCTAGCTGCAAGAGGAATGAAGACACAGAGGTACGAAGACAAATAAAAAGCATCATGCCATTTAAACCTTTAAATTAAGCATTTATCTTTGATTGTCTGATCACTTATTACTGATAGAGGGTTTTTTCCTACCCAGACATTGAGGTATGTCTGTGCTCCAGTTGCTCATAGCTGTGCACTCGGTGTCAGCAGTCCCATTCAGCACAAAACCCTCATCACACGTTGTTGTGCAACGAGAACCAAAACTGAACTCTCCATGAGGATGAGAGCAATTTATGGATCCGTGAGCAGGAGAGTTCAGTGTGGGGCATTTCTTAACTGGAGATGAACAAAAGGAAAGATGTACACAAGGTATTAGGTTGATTTAGTGAAACATTGTTGAAATGCAAACTGAACCGTGAAATTACAAACTTTTAGCATGTTCTTTACCCAAGCACGGTGGAATATCTGTACTCCACTTGCCCATGGAGGTGCACTCAGTGCTGGATGTCCCATTCAGCACAAAACCCTCATCACACGTTGTCGTGCAACGAGAACCAAAACTGAACTCTCCATGAGGATGAGAGCAAAATATGGATCCGTGAGCAGGAGAGTTCAGTGTGGGGCATTTCTTAGCTGGTGGGAGAGAACAGACAGGGTAGAAGGTCAGCAATATGTTTTATATGACTAAAGTGGTAGATGAACACTATGTAAACCTTGAAATTACACATTCTTATGTTAATTAAAATTAAAATGCATGCATTTAGAATGTTTTTTTACCCAAGCAATGTGGGATGTCTGTGCTCCAGTTGCTCATAGCTGTGCACTCAGTGACAGCAGTCCCATTTAAGACAAAACCCTCATCACACGTTGTCATGCAACGAGAACCAAAACTGAACTCTCCATGAGGATGAGAGCAATTTATGGATCCGTGAGCAGGAGAGTTCAGTGTGGGGCATTTCTTAACTGGAGATGAACAAAAGGAAAGATGTACACAAGGTATTAGGTTGATTTAGTGAAACATTGTTGAAATGCAAACTGAACTGTGAAATTACAAACTTTTAGCATGTTCTTTACCCAAGCACGGTGGAATATCTGTACTCCACTTGCCCATGGAGGTGCACTCAGTGCTGGATGTCCCATTCAGCACAAACCCCTCATCACATGTTTTTGTGCACCGAGAACCAAAACTGAAGGAACCATTTGGGTCAGAACATGATATGGAGCCATGAGAAGGAGAACTAATTGGAGTACATCTCTTAGCTTAAAGAAAGACAGACATAAGAAGAGGCAGCTTCTTAACCTGTGGTTCACATTCAAAACAGTAAAAAAATAAATAAAAAAAATAAAATAAAATAAATATATATATATATAGTATATATATTTTATTATTATATAGTATATCAGCATTTGTCATACCCAGGCAAACAGGAAGTGCATGACTCCAGTTACCCTGTGAAGAACATTTTGTCACATTTGTACCAATTAGATCAAATCCTTCTTCACACTGAACAGTGCATATTGAGGTGTAGCTGTGCTTGTTTATAGGGTCTTGGCATTGCAGATAGGCATGAGGTGGAGCCTGAAGACTGTTGCACTGCACCACTAGAAGAGAGGAAACACTGCTCTTTCAACATCAGAGCATGCAATTTTTATTTCTATCCAGAAAGCGTGTGCTGCTTTGTGGTACACCAGAGTAGTTTGTGACACACCTGTGCATGTAGGTGTAGGTTTGCTCCATTGTCCCAAGGTCAGACAGAGGAGTACCTTGTCCCCAGTTAAATAGTAACCCTCCTTGCAGGTGAAGTTGCACCATGAGCCATAAGAGAAAGGCTCCACGGGGTCAACACAGGTCATGTGGCCCATAGCAGGAGAGAAAACTGGGGAGCATTTTCTCACTGTGGTCAGACACAGATATCAGTCACTCAGAGTTCACATAATGCAGATCAGTGCTCTTATATAAAATGTCAGTTTGAACAACTGTATGTTATGACTCCACTTTCACAAACATAGCTTAATCATGATGTGGAGGGGTGAAAAATCATGCTGAGATCATTTATGGTCAAAGAAAAAACAAAAAAACAGTTTACAGACCCATGAAAAAAAATCCCAGTGTTGTTTGTCCAGCACAGACTTAAATGAGTGTGAAGTGGAGTGATAACAGGCGTGACCTAAAGCTAATCTGCTGCACAGTCCAGACAGGATGTGAAAGTGTACTGAGTGCAGTTATGCAATTGTATATCTCGAAAGTAAATCTGTAAAAAGGGTTCAAATATTATACAAGTTCTGTGAAAAGTAAGTGACTCTCAAACACACACACAGACACACAAAATGAAAGCTATAATCAGTTTAACTAAAAATACAAATGAATAAACTAATTAACCACCATACAGAATGATTTAAATTAAAGGCAGTGACAACTTTACCTGTACATACTGGAACAGTGGCTGTCCATTGGCCAGTGTGCTCACAGATGATCTGGTTCTGCCCAATCAGTTCATAGCCTTCATCACAACTGAATTCACAGGTTGAGTTGTAGCTGAAGGGTGCGATGGGGTGGCTGCAGTTCATGCTACACTGTAAAAACGATAACTAGTAATTGTTGATTTGAGTAAAGTTTTCAAATTAAACTGACTTAGAAATAAAACTTTCCATTTACAACCTAAAATAGCTTGTCTGCCCAACAAATTTCTTCCATTGTTGTCCTAACTAAGATTTTCTAGCGAGCATAACAAAGATTATCAACTTTTGAGTAGATTTTTGAGTCGAGCTGGGAACCGATGGGAAACCCCGTGGGTGACTGGCACACGTCGTGGTCTGAATAAGTTTGAACTAGACCAAACGAGTCTGAGCAGACTGTGTGATAGTGGTTTGTCGATGTGTTCTGAACTGAAAACCTGCTAAGAAACTTTGAACAAACGTGGCCAAAATTGGATGAAAATTACAATTTTTCGACCATTACAGATTTTACCTGGTCTGAAGTTGGAGTGTATTATTTGACCATTTTTTGGACAGGTGCGGGAGCTGCCGGCCATTTGCCCTAGCAGGTAAGCTAACGACATCTGTTATTAGGATTTTCTACAAGCGCTAGGCTGCATCCTCCTGAGGACCCAGGAGGGTGGAACGAGTAAAGCACTGAAAAAAAAAAGCCAAACAATAACATATTTAAGTCATCTAAGGGACTTATATATCATGTTTAAGCTAGCGAAGGACCGCGCGGGGGTTGAAAATGATATGCCAGGAGTTCGCTGTTCTCGCTGCTCTAGCGAGCCTTGAATCCCAGCTAGCTATCGAAGCTGGTGGTAACAGACGTCTCCGAAAACGTAGAAGCATTTTTGCAAAAATGTGTTGTCTTAATAAACTGAGCAGATATTTGAAATTTACACAGCTACATTCTCGCCTGAAAATACCTTAAAAGTTTACTTTGTGACCCAGAAAGAGTAATAAGAGTAATATTAAAACTAAGTGGCTGCCGCCATTGTTTGAAACTAGAATCGGCTGGGCACGCTATGAATTCTGGCATAGGGTGGGCCACGAAGGATACACCTGACCCATCCTTCAAAGCTGTGGAAAGTATTGTATTGTTTTGAGAGCCTTTTGTTGGTGGAGTTAAGTATTGATTTTATGTACAATTCCACGGGTAGACGCGATCTGTACGGTCCGACTTTGCACGTGCGCAGTAAGGATCGTGGAGTCCGATCCGTAACTTTTTTTCTCGTTTTTTTTCTACATTATATTGAAATGTTTCATTATTGCAAACATTTTCTCTCAGGCGGAGAGAGGTCGTGGAGTGTCAGCCTATGGTATCTGAGGTCCAGGAGAGATGACCTGCGCTGTTTTCCTCTGAGGAGGTAAGACTGTCCTAATTTATTTATAATTTAATTATTATTCAAATTGGGCATGATTTATACTTATATTGAAGCAGTACGGTATTTGCTGGGGTAATGCATTGGCCAACTTTATTATCTTGTGCTACCACTCCAGTCAAGGCCCTTGCCAGTGTTATATTGAAATCCTTACCCTGAACATTTCTGCCAGTACAAGAGTCCCCATGCTAAATCGAAATTGTGAAACAGAAAGGCAATCTCATAATTTTGACTTAGCATGTATTTTTTTTTTTTTGTGCTAGAAATAGGACTTCTATAGTCTGAGATTGTTAGGGAAAGAATACTAAGGCAGGTCACAGAATCTGATTGGTCACAGATTTTGGTGCAACTTAGAACATAATATGTATTTTCATATTGATACTGGGTTTTGTGGGAGGTGTTTCTATTCCAGTGCAAAAGACGTATTCATGAGAGATTTTTGAAGTAGGTAGGTTTTGCTGTTGATGACACAGTCAGGCATATAACATGGTGCAGACTGTCCAAGACAGCTACCCAGGAATTTTCTGTGCTGAGTAAATGACAATATTTTGGTGAATGTATTGTTTAGATATCTGAACATTTCATCGGATCACAAGCAAAGACCTCCTGGGGACCTTCAATGCATCCCTTGACAAAGTTGTGCCTGGCCTGCTGAAACTGTACTGGTCTAAGAAGGGAGCTCTTGGTGAGGAGATGGAAGACCTCCTGGATAAACTTGATGAACAGGTGAGTGAAGTGCTCCTTTATCTGACATTTGCAGAAGAGAGTATACTTTTCTCTTAACAGAAACTGAAAAAGATGTTGGCTTCAAATAAAACACATCAGTGGATATGTCCGTAAAATGAATGTCATGAGTCATTGCTTTGTTCTTATTTGGCAGTATTTTATTTAATTTGTAAAAGAAAGTAAAATTGTTAACATGGTGGTGTTGTTGTTTTTTTGGGGCGGGGGGGGGGTTGTACGTTTTGCGTGTTGCTGGGTCTGACCTGTGCTTTACTCTCATTACTATGAGAGTTCTGATTTTGCATTGTGTATAGTACACCATGTTACTTCACTAATTGAAATTTTTGTTTTCCACTGAACACTCTTTAGACATCCAACACTGTGTCCAACGGGCACTGAGAGGCCTGCCCATTTTCCTCAAGACAAGATGCAACAGAGGTTTTCCTGAAGTGCTTAGTAAGTACAAAAAACTAATGCAAGTAAAACTAATTGCTATGAGATGTTTTTAAAGGATGAGTTTATCCAAAATGGAAATGTACACTTTCTCAGTGCAGTCCAGATAATTTTATAGTGGGGATTGCAGTTGTCATAACTCTCACTCCTTTTTTCTGCTGAGCAGCTGCTGGGCATTGTTAGTGGTTGTTCCATAGCAGAAAATATTTTTGTACAAAACTCACAAGGTGGCATTAATTAAAAAAAATAAGCTTTTTCTTCTTAAAACCTCCATGGGTCAAACGACCAGCATGGTATAGAGGTTAAAGTTAAAATCTTTAGAAATTTGTTTTGTCTTTAGTTTTTCTTAGCTTTCAATAATTCTTATTTTACTTTTCTTCAGGACACTGACATTTTGGAACCAGTGTTGAACGGTGCATCAGTTGCCATCCTCACCATCCTACAAGATGACGATGCTGATACGTCTGTGCGAGAACATCCAGTTGTGTTGGAAGGGGACATTGTGCTACATAACATTCCAGATCTCTCTACTGCCCTGGCACACCTCTTTGGCCTTCTGTATGCCCTCAACATTGATTACCCAAAGCAGATGAGTTTTACCTTTGAAGCAATTCAGGCCATCTTATTTTGGCCTGGTCGGACAATATGAAGGTGAAGTGGATAAATCATTATTCGAAATGTAAATTTTAGTCAGATGAATCTGTATTGTTGAGAATATATGGTGAAAATTTGTCTTGTAGTATTTTAAAAGATTTGTTATAGTGTTAGTTTCCTCTTCATTGATGGTAACATTTCTAATACCTTTTAACTTCCATAGTTCATCATAGTAAGCCTGTGTAAAATGTCAATGTCTGGGTGCATAGGCAATCGTTTGTGGCACTACCCTATTTAATGTGCAATAGTTATGTTCAGCTTTTACAAGACGGTCAGGGTGTGTGTGTGTGTGTGTGTGTGCATGAATTATTAAGTTGCTGGACACTTTTCTTTTTTTAGTTCTGGACTCTGGAATTTTAACGTCTCTGCTGGGGTGCTCAAAGCACCCAAAAGAAACTGGCAACACGTTTTTGTTTGTTTGTTATTTCTTTTCTTTCTTTCTTTTTTTTTTTTTTTAACAGAAATTCACCCTACTACCCATGACATTCTGAAATGTACTGAAAAGACTGTTGAACAAAATAAATAAGCTTTTAGATAACATTGAATTGTGCTTTGTTTTATTCTATATCTATTTATTAAGTGTTTTTTCAAGTATAATAACAACATACATTTTCCTTTGTTTATATAGGTAAATTTTCAACTCACTGGAGTAAGAATTGTATGATTACTCAACAAGAATATCTGTGTTTGGTGAAGGCAGAAATACATGGCATTGAAACCAGAATTTCTTCGTTAGACTTCCAGGATTATCCTAATTAGGTGAACAAGAAGATCCAAGTTGGCAGAACTTGTAAATCTTAGTTGAGTCAACAACAGTTGGCAAAAGTTGAGAAAACTCAAAAATCTCTTGCATCATGTTGCCTTGAAATTTTAAGTTTTCTCAACATTTTCTTTTTTACAGTGTACTCGCACTGAAGTTGGTGTATTTCAAATTTGGACACTGTGCAACTATGATAAGCAGTCAAAATATGTTTTGTAACTTTGCCATCTGAAATATCAGTTTTTAAAAACAGCTGGTTTCCTGTTGCCGTACCTTGACACAGAGGAACAGGGTGGTTCCAGAGCCCATTGGCTTGGCAAATCAGTTGAGGCGCGCCTATTAACCGAAATCCAACTTCACAGAGAAAATGGCAGGAAGAGTTAAAATGATTAGACCCATAGGGATTAGAACAGCGGTGAGAGCCTTGATCTGGATGCGGAAAAGGTTTGCATGTGATCGCTGAAGATAAAACAAATAAAAATATATTATGTAGAAAATTAGTTCATGTCTTTTGCTTAGATTTGCAAAAATATCTTTAACAATTGTCAGTAGGCTAAAACTAAAATACAGAAGTTCCTGAGGGACAAATGAGGGACAAATGAATAACAATCTAACCCTAAATGGACTGCTACGGTGAGGTTCTGGACTTACTATGCCATTCAGATATAAAACGGAGACAAACTGTTCCTTAAAGATAGTCAATATTATTCAAAATCAATCACTTGTAATGATGAATCTTGTGATTGAGTTGTCTAGTAACTTCATTTAATAAGTCTGAGGTGGTCAGAATGAAATATCAGGCTAATCCCGACTAGTTATTTAGTAATTGTATATTTGTTTATATGCAAATATTAATTTAGTAATTGTATATTTGGATTGCATATTGCAATATTCTACAGATCTTATTAGCTTACCCTCTTCACAGCGTAGGCCTCGGAAACCAGGATGGCACTTGCAGATGTGGCTTCCAATGCTTTCCACACAGTCTGCATGAGCACTGCAAGACTCCTGTTTGCAAGAGGCTGCAAATCACACAAAATGTGTCAGATGCTGTATTACATTTACTGCCAAAGTTTTCCATCAAACTAAGTGAAAAGTATTCTACCGGTGTAGCAGAGAGCTCCTTTCAACTTATTACAGTTCTCATTGTTCCACTTGGCTGTGTCTGTCCCCCTTTTAATGTATATCTCCACACAGTCCTGACGGCTTATGGTATCTGGCTCTGCTGATGCCCAGTTTTGAGCCTCTTCAGGTACACTCTGACTGGTGTTTACTGAGGTCCACAATCCAGCCACTCTGTGAATCCCTATCCAGTAATATTTTGGATTAAATGGCAGCAGATCATTGAGGAAATTAGTCTCCTCTTGGTTCCGACTGGCAACCATATCCGTGAAGTACTTCTGGCACCACTTGCGAGCCTCGTACCAGTTCTGGTTTGGACCAGTGCTGTAGTTGTACGTCCATGCCTGCGCACCTCCTCTCCTACTACTCAAGTCTAAAAATGTAGCATAAGGACAGTAAGATAAATGTGAACTGGTGAAGAAAAGTGTTTGGTGTGTGTATTATGCAGGCTTACCTACGGCAAACACAATCAGCGTAGCTATCAGTGTGTTACAATCAACTAACATCTGAAACACAAAGAAAAACAACTGAGAACTACACATGATTGCTACATGTGTGAATGAAGTATCAATTTCTATAGGTATGAATGAACAGCCGTTACGTGTCTTACCTTTTGAGCCGTCTTTAGTTACTAATTCTTGGCATTTAATTTTCACCTCTTCAGTAAATGGCAAAACAGTATTATCTGTCCTCCAGGGACTGAGCCAATGCCCAATTTTGTAATATCATTTCTGCCGTAGCTTCCTTTCAGGAAGGGTTTCACTCAACCACTCACAGCACTCTGCACACATGCACGCACACATCCAAAGATAATTATATATTCACAAAAAGACATGCACACACAGTCACTAAAACATTATTTTTATTCACATTTACATTTAAAAGCAATTTACAAGAATGCAGCACACATGTCTGAACGATACCATGATGACACACCATCGAATACACACAATTACATAATTTATAAGTATGCAACATATCAAATGTAACTTTTACAACATACTAGACAAAAGCCTTAGCTGATTGATATTTAAATCAGCATCCAGTGCATGTTTCAATCTCCTGGTTACTGCTGGATTGCAGTTAATGTGAGTGAAATGTCTTGGTGTCAAATATATTCTAATTAAGACGTGGGACGTTGTTATGGTTGTGTATCACAGGGTGGACTTCCTTCTTCGGGGGGCCTGTGCAGGAAAGAAAATTGTTCTTAGAATTTTCCCCAAAAATCTTTGAATGCTAAGTTAGCAAAGGCTGTGAGAAACGGTGGAGCAGCTTAAGACAAACGTATAATTTCAACACTGACCTTTCTTGGGAAAGTTTCTTTCCTGTGAGAAACAGAGAAATGGATTACTTTTGAGGGGTGTTGCAATAAGATTGCAGTGAATCTTTTATTTCTATAGAGAGTAGTTGAGAATGACTGACTTTGTCTGTGTTTTATGCAACAAAAACAGATGCAGCAGAAGGTAGAGAAGGCTCCACATCCAGCTAAAGCCAACAAAGCCTGTTTATAGCCTGAAAAAGAGGGGGAAAGCAAATTTTACCATTCAGTTACACATTATAGCACATCATTCATGTACATGCCAAAACTACTGCTTTCCATCAGAATAATTTAGCATGAGTTACTGGAAGCACAGTTCTTATGGCAAAGAAACTATAAAAACCATACATGAAATGGTCGGCCGCCCTATTTAATGTTTAACATTTTGCAAACATTTACATGATTCTTTTGAAATTACTTGTACAAATAGGTCTTGGGCCACTCCAGACTCCGGTCTCTCCACAAGTGACAGCTGGTGAGCCAATCACGAGGAAGCCAGGGTCACACTTAAAATGACAGGTTGTCTTGAATGTCTGATTTCCTGCGGAGCAGCTATGGTATCCATTATAAGTTTGAGGTAGAGGGGGACACTCCACAGCTGAGGGCACAAACAGGTTATATAACATCTTACACTATGTTATAATACATTTTAAAGCACTGTACTTTATTATTAATGTGTATTAGAGTTTGGTATTACTACTGCTCTAATCAGTGGTAACAGTAACTTAAAATGCTTCACTGGAAGCACAGTTCTTATGAAAAGAAACTACAAAATCAATACAATAAATGGTTGGTCTGTGTATTTTAAGAGGTTTTCAAGAACATTTAAACTTTTAGATGATTTCATGAAATTACCTGCACAAGTAAGTCTCGGCCCACTCCAGTCCCCAGTGTCTTCACAAGTGACAAATGACGAGCCATTTATGAAGAAGCCAGGGTCACACTTTAATCGACAGGTCGTGTTGAATGTTTGATTTCCTTCTAAGCAGCTATGGTATCCATTATAAGGCTCAGGGAGAGGGGGGCATTCCACAGCTGAGGGCACAAACAAGTTACGCAACATCTTATAATGATTTATAATAAATTTCAAAGCACAAACATGCTGATGCATGCGCATTTTAATGTCATATAAAAATGAATGTTTGATTTTCTCTTGAGCAGCTTTAGTATCCGTTATCAGGCTGAGGAAACGGGCATTCCACAGCTGAGGGCACAAACAGGTATGCAGGACATTATGTAATGTCTTGTAACAGGTTTGTAATATAAACATAACACATTTTAAAGCATTTATATTGTGTTTTTGTGGTCACACTGATGTAGGCTTAGTAATGATAATTTCAGTTTTTGAAGAAAAACAACATGAGTCACTGAAATATGTACAGTATAAAAAAGTGCGGACATCTAAAAGCGTGTGTGTCAGAATATACGACTCGGTCAGGATTACTTGACTTCACTGACTGCGGTAGTTTCTTCCATCCAAGTATGCCTGCACATTGTTTCACACATTACTAATAACTGTGAATGGCAACTCTTTACGCATTATAATAAATAACATTAAATTGCTCACCTGTTTGGCACCTGTCTCCCTTAAAACCACGTTCACAGAGGCAGGTTATACTGTTGATGGCCTCCTGGCATCTTCCTCTTTCACAAGATGATTCATTACACTGGGCTTTTAAGAAAAAGCACACCAATATAAGGCCACTTATCATTATAAAACCTACACAGCTTTTCTTTGTATAGAAGACACTTTATTTCTTTTCTAATAATGGATATTAAAAAAAAATAGAGTTTTAAGACGAGACATGTTGTCCTGAAGATGTTCGAAAAGTTAAACAGTGCAAACAAATAATATCTGACATTACTGTAATGGTGCATAGCACATTAAAATAATATATAAACAAATATACAACAATTTACATCAATAATAAATAAAAATAATATTTAAAACAAATATTATGAACATGTAAAAACTATTCTGAAATCAGCATAACACCTTAAAGGAAATCAACCATGCTTTTTCATAAAAATATAAAGTTATAATGTAGCCAAAAGAAATAAAATCAACAAAGCAAAATCAAAAATGTAGTAAAGACAGTACAGGAAATACTAGATGACAGGTTTACGTACTTTTAAAACATGCTGCATGTTTTAATTTGTTACATTTCTCATCGTTCCACTTCCCTCGATTTTGTCCAGTATTAGTGTAGATCTCTACACAAAACTCTGTTGCATGGACATTATTTGGTTCATTTGGTGCCCATGAATTGTTACCAATCCACGTGCTGTTATTGCCAATCCAAATCCAGCTTTCATTCATATGATTTCTAGTGATTCCAATCCAGAAATATGGGCTATTTTTCTGTGGCAGGATGGAGACCAGATAGTCATTCTCCGCTTGGTTTTGGATGACCACCATGTCTGTGAAATATTTCTGGCACCACTCTCTGGCCTGGGTCCAGTTCATTGTCTCGTTTGAGTAGTGATACGTCCAGCACAGCGTAGTCTCAGCCAAGCAACTACCTGAAAATTTTCAGAACAGCTTTTAATGTGATAATTAATAATGTTTTCTGACACGTGTCAGCCGGTCTTTGCCCAGCAGCCACACATTTCACTAGAATTGGAATTAAAACTTACCAAAGATGAGGATTAATGTCCACTTCATCTTCAAAGAGCAATTTATTGTCTGTACAAGGGGAAAAAAAGAGTATATTTTCATAAGTACTAACGAATTTCACCACGGAGAGTTGCTGAATAAGAAAATTGTGACTTACCCAGGATTAATATTATAATATTGTCCTTTGAACTGTTTGACACAAACTTCTACTTAAGTTAAATCCCTGTTTTTTCTGATCAACTCAAACATAAAACAAAAAGTGTTAGAGCAGAAAAATGTAAAGTTTGTTAGACGAAACTAAAGACCAGTGTCAGGCTTTTATATGTTCTCGTTTGCCATTCAGAGCAACATTATCATACAATAACTGGATGTTTACTGTTCAGGCTGAATGCATGTAACGAATGATTTACTGAATATTTTAATGACTTTAACAAACCTTTAGGGAAACCCCACCTATTTCTAGTAAAGGTGGTTTCAGGGGCAGATTTTAAATGAAGAAAAGGTACACAATGCCACAAGGTGCTTACTCATAGAGGTTGGATCACAGCCTTTCAAACACTGTTAAGCCTTTCATTTGTTACTACAATGAGTGTCTTCTTGTCTGTTTTCAAAAACACATCTTCTCCATATCCTGACATATTGATGTAATGGAAGCTCTTTTTAACAGCAGTGTCCTTCGAGGCACCTTTAGACTTATGAAAGATGTGAGATGTGAGTTCCTGTCCAACTAAAGTAAAAGAGGCTGGATTTTTTTAAACAATGAACACTGGGAGAAAAAAAAGAATACCTAGGAATATAATTGTTCCTTCTTTGAATACCTCTCACTTTTATATGTTTATTCTGCTTTGTCATGAACTTTATGATGGAAAGGCTCATGTTTTGGCAAGAGATCTGGGAATTTTTCAAAACACATCCTTCCTCAACCCCTGAAAAAAAACAGAAGGTGGTAGAAGGTCATGGCTGAAACCGGGAAAATAGGTTGGTTTATGATAGAACTGATGAGTCAGTTTATTAAGACTAGCTCCACAGGAGGCTATTACACACTCCACTGCTTGGCTAAGCATTCCTACCAGTGTGGTGACACTGACACAACTGGCAGAACTTTTTTAGTAGTCCTCATGCAGAAAAGTAATTGTTTTTTATTTTTTCGAATGAATATCAGAACATTTCCAAACATAGAAAACAACAGATAAAAAACAGCAAATGTGAAGTGTTACAGTAACAAAGTAAAAAAAATAGAACACACACACACACACACACACACACACACACACACACACACACACACACACACACACACACACACACACACACACACACACACAGAGAGAGAGAGAGAGAGACACACACACACACAGAGAGAGAGAGAGACACACACACAGAGAGAGAGAGACACACATCACCTTACACTTAGTAAAATTAAAAAATAATGCTTTTTTAAGAAAATAAATATTACATGAATTCTATATCAAATTATTTGCTGTTATGCACTAAAATGATAATTTACACATAATGTGTAAAACTATTTGTAGTTTTCTAATATGGCAAGTTTTTGCTATATTAGGCTGTCAAAACTGTTCTTGGAAAGTCTGTGGAGGAGCCTCTATGTCAGAGTTGCTGTAATAAAAGAGAAAAGAGGAAAATTCAGCAAACCTCAAAAGACACATACATGATTTAAAAGAGGTAAATTCTTCTCTAACCTGTTCAAGGTTTTTTGATTTCTTCAATTTTTTAAAGACCCACATAGCCATAGACACACCAGATAACAAGGCAATCCCTCCTGTGGCAACACCAGCAGTAACTGCAGTAACTGGAGCAGGAGCTGTGGAAACAGGGTGAAATGTGAATACTGTGAACTTTGAAGTCAAATTTGTAAAGGTGTGAATTTTTTTGTTTCTTCTTTACCTTGACAGGTGGGTTTCTCTCCAGTCCAGTTGCCATGATGATCACATGTTAGCAGCTCAGGTCCTTCTAATGAGTAGCCTTGGTCACAGGTGAAGGAGCACTGAGAGTTGTAAACTGACTCCGTGCTGGAGCAATTGATGTGACCGTTTTCAGGAGCCTCAAGCAACAGGCATCGAACAACTGTTGGGAAGGACAGGAAGATATCACATATTTAAAAAAATCAGATCTCACCTTAGAGTCAATAAATCCCTACTCAAAAATGTCTGAATATACAAATAATAATAATACAAGTAATCCAGGTAAAATGGGTTCACATATACCTGTACAGGTTGGTGATCTGGAGGCCCATTGGCCTGGATGTGTACACTCCATGCTGTGTGCACCTTGCAGCTCATGTCCTTCATCACATGTAAAATTACAAAGCATGCCAAGTGGATGGGGTGTCTCATGACTAACAAATGAAGACAGAGAAGGGCTGCAGCTTATCTGACCATTTGTTGGGACCTCTGGAGCAGGACATCCTTTTGCTACAAAAGAGAAACAGAAGGAGATCAATAAAATATATCATAGTTAAACAGACTTAAAATAAAAGTGCTACAATGAGCAAACACTGTTTGTAGTAAATATTGATGTAATTATGGTTTCAGACCTTTGCATGTAGGTATGTTTTTATTCCACTGTCCGTCCTCAGAACACTTGATGGTGTTTGCTCCCTGCAGTTCAAAACCTTCTTCACAGCTGAAGCTGCAGGTGGAGTTTGGTCGCAGTTCAGTCACAGAGTCACTGCACTGCATGAAGAGGGGAGCTTCTCTCTCTGGATTCTGGCAAAGGATGGCTAACACAGAAAAATGTGTATTTTATTGAATGTGTCCTCATTGTGTAGAAGATGTGTGGGTTATAGAGAGGGAGCTATACAAACATTATTAAACATGAATAATGTGAACCTTTTATAGCTCAAATTTGTTGTTTGTTTTATTCCGTTGTTTTTTTCACCTTGACAGGTGGGTTTCTCTCCAGTCCAGTTGCCATGATGATCACAGGTCAGCAGCTCAGGTCCTTCTAATGAGTAGCCTTGGTCACAGGTGAAAGAGCACTGAGAGTTGTAAACTGACTCAGTGCTGGAACAATTGATGTGACCGTTTTCAGGAGCCTCAAGCAACGGGCATCGAACAACTGTTGGGAAGGACAGGGAGATATAGTGAAAAAAATGTCTCACTTTCGTCATTAAACCACTGCTCATAAAGGTCTGAACATAAAAATAAAGTTATGAACTACAAGTAATCCAGGTAAAATGGGTTCACATATACCTGTGCAGGTTGGTGATCTGGAGGTCCATTGGCCTGGATGTGTACACTCCATGCTGTGTGCACCTTGCAGCTCATGTCCTTCATCACATGTAAAATTACAAAGCATGCCAAGTGGATGGGGTGTCTCATGACTAACAAATGAAGACAGAGAAGGGCTGCAGCTTATCTGACCATTTGTTGGGACCTCTGGAGCAGGACATCCTTTTGCTACAAAAGAGAAACAGAAGGAGATCAATAATATGTCTGACATGATCAAACACACATATAGTTAAAAGTCCCGTGACGAGTAAATAGTGTTTGCAAATAACTATTGATATAATTATGGTTTCAGACCTTTGCATGTAGGTATGTTTTTATTCCACTGTCCGTCCTCAGAACACTTGATGGTGTTTGCTCCCTGCAGTTCAAAACCTTCTTCACAGCTGAAGCTGCAGGTGGAGTTTGGTCGCAGTTCAGTCACAGAGTCACTGCACTGCATGATGAGGGGAGCTTCTCTCTCTGGATTCTGGCAAAGGATGGCTAACACAGAAAAATGTGTATTTTATTGTAATGTGTCCTCATTATATAGAAGATGTGTGGGTTATACTGTTAGTGTTCCTCTTACCTTCACAGTGAGGAATCTGCTGATTCCATGTACCTCCTGATGTGCAGGTCACGCTACTGGCTCCCACTAAATGGTAACCTTGGTCACAACTGAAGCTGCAGGTGTTTTTGTAGCTGAACCTCATATCAGCATCTTCTCCACAGCTGACAAAGCCATTTTTCAAATTTTGCAGAGCAGGGCACTGGACAGCTACAAAAGAGAGAGGCACCAGAAGGAGTTAAAATAAAGCTTTTATTATAATCATCATGCAAATCAAACCCCAAATAACACAATCTCCACAATGATGAAAGGTAAAAACATGTGGCCGTACCAACACAGAATGGCTGGGATGCATTCCAGTTTCCTGATGATTCACATTGCAGAGATGGAGATGCAGACAGTACATAACCTTCATCACAGGTAAAAATGCAAACCATGCCAACTGGATGTGTTGCCTCATGACTAACAAAAGAAGACAGAGAAGGGCTGCAGCTTATCTGACCATGTATTGGGACCTCTGGAGCAGGACATTGTTTTTCTAAAACAAAACAAAAAAAAAGAAGAAGAAAAAATGTTTAGTAACGTTTTAGAACATAATCACACAAACACTGTTAAAAATGTTATGATGAGTAAAAAGTGTTTGCAAATAACTATTGATATAATTATGGTTTCAGACCTTTGCATGTAGGTATGTTTTTATTCCACTGTCCGTCCTCAGAACACTTGATGGTGTTTGCTCCCTGCAGTTCAAAACCTTCTTCACAGCTGAAGCTGCAGGTGGAGTTTGGTCGCAGTTCAGTCACAGAGTCACTGCACTGCATGATGAGGGGAGCTCTCTCTGGGATTCTGGCAAAGGATGGCTAACACAGAAAAATGTGTATTTTATTGAATGTGTCCTCATTGTGTAGAAGAAGATGTGTGGGTTATACTGTTAGTGTTCCTCTTACCTTCACAGTGAGGAATCTGCTGATTCCATGTACCTCCTGACGTGCAGGTCACGCTACTGGCTCCCACTAAATGGTAACCTTGGTCACAACTGAAGCTGCAGGTGTTTTTGTAGCTGAACCTCATATCAGCATCTTCTCCACAGCTGACAAAGCCATTTTTCAAATTTTGCAGAGCAGGGCACTGGACAGCTACAAAAGAGAGAGGCACCAGAAGGAGTTAAAATAAAGCTTTTTATTATAATCATCATGCAAATCAAACCCCCAAATAACACAATCTCCACAATGATGAAAGGTAAAAACATGTGGCCGTACCAACACAGAATGGCTGGGATGCATTCCAGTTTCCTGATGATTCACATTGCAGAGATGGCGATCCAGACAGTACATAACCTTCATCACAGGTAAAAGTACAGGTGGACTGATAGCTGAATGAGCCCAGAGGATCGGAGCATTTCATGGATCCATGTGTAGGCTCTGACATCTTCTCACACTGAATCACTGTAGACAACAGGAGAAAAAACATCAGGCCATGACTCCATCACTGTGTAGAAAGTCATAAAAAAAAACTACTAACAAAAAGTAGTAGTAATATTAGAAGCTATTAGTACTTAAACTCACATTCACATGTAGGGGGGTTTTCCGACCATTTTCCTGAGGCTGTGCACCTCAGAGGAGTCTGCACACTCAGCTTGTATCCTTCCTCACAGGAGTACTGACACAACGAGTCATAGGAGAAATTGCCATGCTTGTGAGAGCAATTTACATGTCCTTTATCTGGGACAATCACTTCAGCTTTGTTACACTGCACAACTGACAACAAAAACACACAGTTGGATATTCAATCCTTTACATGAGTTAAAATATGTATTTAAACTATGCTGTCAGTTTATTTTCTTACCTTGGTCACACTTGTCTCCAAAAAAACCTTCAAAGCATTCACATTTGTGGCTGTTGATGGTTTCAACACACTCTCCATGGAAACAGGAGTCATTCTTACAAGCCGCTGGAAAAAGCAGAGGTACTTCTATAAATGTTGTTAAATATACTAAAACAACATGTCAGATAAATCATTTTAAACTTTTAGATCAATAGATTACCTATTAAAGAACAGCAACACAACAGCAAAAATTCATTTTTCCAGAATATAATGCCCAAATGTTTGCTCACCTGTGTAGCACAGAGCAGTCTTTGATTTTGCACATCTCTCGTCATTCCACTTGCCTGGTTCTTTATCCCTTTTAATGTACATCTCCACACAATCCTCGTGCATGCCTGTATTTTTGTCACCTTCGTTATTATTAGGTTCTCCTTTTGCCCAGTTGGTTGCTTCTTCTGTCAGACGCTTGTTGGTTCCTACCCAGGTCCAGACATTATTAACCCTACGAATCCCAATCCAGTAGTAGCCATTTTTCTTGGGCAGCCAGTTGTTAAGATGCTCGAGCTCCTCCTGGTTCTGGATGGCCACCATGTCTGTGTAGTGCTTCTGGCACCAGCTTCGTGCACCATCCCATGTCATTGCGTCGTTTGAATAGAAGTAAGACCAGGACTCTACACTAGTCCACGTGCACAGCACTTAAATAGACACAGTGACATATAGTAGATGGGTAAATGGGGAGAAAAGGAGAGATTTAAAAAAAAAAATTCTATTTACTAATTTGTTCTCTAATGAGTCTTTTTTCTATTGGGTGCCTTTGTCTTGTTTTGTATAAATCCCTCCTGTATATATTCTTCATCCTGTATAAATTTCTCTTATTTGTTGTTTATTTTTGCTGTCTTACTATTTATATTTTATTCCTGCACACTTGGTGTGGAGCACCCACAATTTTGTCATACATGTACAATGAACACAGGGCTATTCTATTCTATTCTATTCTATTCTATTCTATTCTATTCTATTCTATTCTATTCTATTCTATCTGGTTCTAAAACTTTTTAGTGAGACACTCAAGGCTCTTCTGGCAATAAATTTACATACTTGAGCAAATAACGGTGAAGTTGATCCATAAGGCAGAGCTCTTATATCCATGGGTTAGTCCAAAGAAGGAATCCTATAAAAATTAATTTAAAGGTGCATTAAAATAAAACCAAATTAATTTACATTAAAATGAATAATATTTAAATTGATATCCCTTCCACTCACC
This sequence comes from Oreochromis aureus, assembly GCF_013358895.1. Classification (NCBI taxonomy): domain Eukaryota; kingdom Metazoa; phylum Chordata; class Actinopteri; order Cichliformes; family Cichlidae; genus Oreochromis; species Oreochromis aureus. Next base: position 43,409,094 of record NC_052963.1, on the reverse strand, counting down.
ATTTTAAATGATATGCCTGATAACCTCCAGGAGGCACTTGATTCTCTAGCTTTCAGCCTTAGTATGTGTAGGGATGATTCTCTGCGTTATGCACTGGATTTCCAGGTTTTATAAGCTTCTCTAGTGTCGTTCAGGAAACCTGCAAGGTTTCCATGGAATCCCCCCCAATACTGCTCCATTCCACAAAAGGCTTTAAAAACATTTCCTGTACAAAAGCATTGTCTGGTCTTTATCAGTACTGAACTCACAGGTTGAGTTTTAGGGTGCGATGGGGCTTACTTGACTCTGCAACAAAGCAGCTAATAGGGATCTGTTCCTCATGGGGTGACAAATGGGGTGACTGCAGTTCATGCTACTCCCACTGAAATTGTTGTGTTTCTAAGCTAGACACTGTGTAACTATGATAAACAGTCAAAACAGTTTTTTTAAACTTCGACATCTGAAATATTAGTTTTTAAAAAATTGTTAGTTTCCTGTTGCCGTACATTAATGTAGAGGAAGAGAATGGCTCCAAGGTCTGCTGGCTTGATAGATGAGTTGGGGCGTGCCTACCAACCGAAAGCCAAAAGGCAGGAAGAGACTAAACCTTTAGACCCAAACAGATAAAAACAGTGGTTAGAGCCTTGATCTGGATGGTGAAAGGTTTGCATGGAATTGCCAAAGATGAAAATAAAAAGAAAATATATTAATTTGAGAAAGAGGTTGGTTCTTTGGTTCAGGTTTATAAAAATATATATACATATACACTACAAAAGTCAAAAGTTTGGACACACCATCTCATTTTAATAGTTTTTCTTTATTTTTACTACTTTCTACATTGTAGATACAAACTGAAGAAATCAAATATATGAAGCAAGATATATAGAATTATTTAGCAAAGAAAAACTCTATAAATAACTCCAAATATGTCTTATATTTTAGATTCCTGAAAGTCGGCACCCCTCTGTTGACAGCGCTTCAAAACCTTGGCCTTTTCTCAGTGAGCTTCATGATGTAGTCACCTGAAATGGTTTTCATTTCACAGCTGTGCCTTGTCAGGGTTCATTTGTGGAATTTCTTGCCTTCTTAATGGGGTTTGGACCATCAGTTGTGTTGCGCAGAAGTCAGGTTGGTACATAGCTGACAGCTCTATTTGAAAAGTTAGAATTCATATTATGACAAGAACCAATCAGCTAAGTGAAGAGAAATGACAGTCCATAATTATTTTAAGAACTGGAGGTCAGTCAGTCAGTCATTTGAATATGTCCCCAAGTGGAGTCGCAAACAGTGAGACACAGAAAAAGTGAACGGATGGTCTCTACATACATGGATTCCACTGTGAAGCATGGAGGAGTGATGTTGTGGGGGTGCTGTGCCGGTGACATTGTTGGGGCTTAATTCAAAATTAAAGGCAAAAAGAACCAGCACGGCTCCCACAGCATCCTGCAGTGACATGCAATCCCATCCAGCTTGCGTTTAGTTAGACCATCATTTATTTTTTAACAGGACAATGACCCCAAATACACCTCCCGGCTGTGTAAGGGCTATTTGACAAAGAAGGAGAGTGACGGAGTGCTGCGTCAGATGGCCTGGCCTCCTCAGTCACCTGACCTAAACCCAATCGAGAAGGTTTGGGATGAGATGGACCACAGAAGGAAGGAAAAGGGCCAACAAGTGCTCAGCATCTCTGGGAACTCCTTCAAGACTGTTGGAAATCCATTTCAGGTGACGACCTCATGAAGCTCATTGAGAGAATGCAAAGAGTGTGCAAAGCAGTGATGAAATCAAAGGGTGGCTATTTTGAAGAATCTAAAATATAAAACTTTGTGAAATGGATATAAATTCACGGTACCAGAGAATGGACTGGGGGAGTGGGAGAACATCAAGAGTTGTTATTTTTTAATGTGTTCCAGTTTACGAAAAACAGCATATCACTTTTTGTGGCACATAAAAAGACAAACTAAGAATAAAAAGTTAGTAATGTTTGTGTGGTTACTAGTTCGTGCAACTCAGAAATATAACAACAATCCTTGGAAACTAGAATGACACTAACAGTTGTATTTTCACATGGTTTCCATATAGTATGCAATAACACTACAGGACTAGTGTTTGCACAAGATTGTAATTTGCAACCAAAAAGTCATAAATGCTAAAATAACTCCACAGTCAGGAAAGAGCTTCAGGAAAGGCGAAGGTGTAGTAGACAGTTTCTTTCTTGTTATTGCATTTATTTCTCATTGTTCCACTTGGTTGTCTCTCTCTTCCTTGCAATGTATCTCCACACAGTCCTGAAAGGGAATGTTATCTGGCTCTGCAGGTACCCAGTTTGGAACCTCATTAGGTACATTCTGATGATGATGTATCCGATATCCTCATGTTGGTGTTGTTCCTGGATCATCATAATTAATGTTGGTTCAGGTTTAACACTGCAAGTTACTAATCATATTTTTATGATTTCATAGTTTTGCAACAGGGGGAAAAAAAAAACCTGCTATTGTCCGCTCAGGAAAACATCCAACAAAGGTTCAAGGTTAGGGTTGGGGGTTAGGATGTGATCATCATTAGGGTTAGGGTCATGGGGCTATCGCTAGGGTTATGAATATGGGGTTAGGGTTTGGGTTTGGTGTATGGTGTGATGGTGTTTCCACCAAATGGCAAAATAGTATTATCTCCCCTCCAGGGACTTCGCCAATGATCATCATTGTAATATCATTTCTTCCACAGCTTCCTTCCAGGAAGGGTGTCACTCAACCACCAATAACACTCTGAGGACACATAAACACACAGACACATGCACACAAAGTACTGATAACCATGATATTTATACTGTATTTATTTAATTTAAGCACTGTACAGAAATATTTTACACAACATATATTGATAAAGAGATGTTATAGGAAATGACATCATTTACAACATATCAAACAGAGCTTTTACAGCTGCAACGGATCAGACAAAATCCCCCCAAAATAAACCTCTTATTTTTATCATGTAGTCATACAGCATGGTATACTAGTCTGACACTACTACTGCCATCATAATAATTTCATAATAAGAAGAAATAGACAGATTCACTGGAAAGCAAAGACACTACAAGTCAACCCATTAAATGGTCGAAGCCCAGACAGGTTGTTTTAAGTGTTTCTCAATTTTCCCTTGAGCAGCTATGGTATCTGTTATCAGGATAAGGCAGAGTTGCTTCCACAGTTGAGGGCACAAACAAGTGATGTACCATCTGTAATGTATTGTACTAAAAGTACCAACAAGCTGCTGCATGTACCACTCTTTTGATGTGCATTTTGAATGTGATGTAAGTATGTGGTAGTAGTACTACTGCTCTGGTCAATGTTAATAATAAATTGTAATGATTTTATAGAAGTAGAATCAATGTAGCAGTTAAAAACAAAACCAAGAACACTAGTCAGCCTTGACTTTTTTTTAGTATTTACTGCTATATCTAACTATATTTAAAGTTTTAATTTACTACTTGCATAAGTAGGAGCTGTTACGGGTCCGAAATTGAGGACGAGAGTAAAACAATGATGGTCCAAACGAGGTCAGTCAAACAATTGATTTTAATGAATGCACGCAGCATAGGGAGATGTAAACTGCAAACCATCAGTTGTAAATCCCCACCCAAAAATACACTTCAGATTGTTTTTATATTGTCAGGGTATTATAACGCCCCCTCTTGCGTTTACAAGCACATAATTTGCATCTTAAGAACATTCTTTGCCCCTTGTACAGACAATGATCTATTCTAAGTAATAAATGCAGACACAGAAGTTCCCCTTTCTGGCATCCTCTTTCAAATATGGTGATGATCTCAGGCCTTTGAGGTCCCGATGGACTTGTCCTCCTCTTTGCGTCACCTGTTGCTAGGCAAACTCAAATGCAACAAGAAGCTGAATCCATTCAGGCCTTCACTCAAGCCTGCTTCTTGATTATATGTATTATTACAAATGCTTATTATGTGGTTTAATGCAATGTTAATTAATACAATGATAATGCCAATAATAAGTATAAGTAGCAGTAAAATATTCCTTATTCCACACTCCCTCTTTTGACCCTGTTCACAAACAGGGTCACCACCCTCCGTTGAGTCACTCTTCAACCCACTCTGTCACCTCTGGATCCATTAATGGCATCATGGACCCCGAAACCACCATTCCCAGGTCCACTGCCTTCGCTCTGACCCTCTCTAGCCGTCCCCTGACTCAGCAAATCAGACAATAACCTCATGTCATCTAGGTGGTCCAGTAATAAAACGCCAGCTCCCACTTGAAAACACTTCATGCTTAAGTGGTCTCTGCTCCTTTTCTGGGTCCCTCTCTAGTGGAAATCTAGTGGAATGGACCCTCGTCCTCAATCACTAAGTAGACTGAATTGGCGCAGGTCTCAAATAAGAAGCAGAAGACACTTGGGCCCTCGCTCAGACCTGCTACTAGATTTATGTGTATTGTAAGCATGCATGCAATTAACCTGCTATGTTCTCATCTTCCCTCAACATGTATCACCTGGACACTCTCACCAGTGAAGCTTAAAACCCTCTTGGATAGAACATCAACTCTAAACAAGCACAGATATGCAATGTGTATAAAATGAACTAAACCTGTGAATAGAATGAATGTGATGACAAACATATTCAATGCAATATGAACCCTGTAAACAATATTACTGATAAACAATGCTGTAAAACATGTTCTTAATGCAATCATAATAATGCAGATTATATAGTAGGAATAAAAGAATTTCTGAATCCCCACATTTCCTCTTCTGACATTCCGACAAGGAATGTCACCACACCTTATGTTGTATCACTCCCTGCCCCACTTTATGGGTTCTAAGTTCATCTAATAGATGCCCTCAACCCAGCCAGGGTTCGCAACCCTTGCCATTATCTTTACCAACAATCCTCTGACACAAGGAATGATACAACAACTAGCGATGACCAGTATTCCCGAAAATACAGTCAAAGAAAACATCACTGACATAGCCACACCTTTCCATTGTCCAAACACAGATGTCATCCAGGACGCCAGCAGATTTTCGATACCTGAGTCTTCGTGCATAGTTTTAGACAAAGTTTTCAAGCCCTCCAGAGCTCGGGTTACTAAGCCATCTGGGGCAGTATTATTAGGGATAAAAGTGCAGCACATGTCGCCGAATATGGCGCACCCGCCTCCCTTCTCATGTTAAGGGCCATTCGATTTCCCATCAGCAAACTCGGACCCAATTGTTCTGCGAACCCCATCATGGCATCCCTGGTTAGGTTAGAGAGTCTCAGCAGATTGCAATGAACATGGTTAATGCGATCAACATTCTTATTAGGTGTCACCCAAAGAAATATACTTTCAAATTCTACCACTATCAGATTTACCAGCTTGTACTCATTAGGAACTCCCCTGGGCACTCCTATGGAGTCTATCCAGGTCGGCGAGTTCAAACGAGGATCATCTGCATGGGTAGCCTGGGTCCCTCTTTTGGCCAAAATGTATCTCTTACGTATGTCAGCTAAAGTTCGCGTGTTATGTTGTGGAATAGCCTTTACCTGGTTTCCAATAAGCATGAGCGGAGCTCCCAATCGCACCATCGCACATGTCCCTACGCTTCCCATAGGAACACGAGTACTTTCCCCACAGTAATAATAGAGCCCACTTCTTGCCCATGTTCCAATTACCGTGCTAGGGTCACTTACATTGTTGGTGGTTCGTCCCATGAGTGTGACAGCACACCTAGTTGGGTCGATCTCTCCCACCTTGTACTTTTCATTATCTGTAGAAAACTTGAAACATGTAATTATCTTATTTTAGCATAAATGGTCCCACTGTTGTCTGCTTTGAAATGAGAGGGAAAAGTCTGGACAACAAAATACACTTGCCAGTAGTCACTGCACTTCTAGTTAACTGTAACATACAATCATAGCCCCACTCATCCTCTAATGCAATGGTGCGGGCTCTGTAAGCAACCGTGACCTAGCTGAAGCACAGGCAACACAGTCAGATACATGTTGTTCTCTAGCATTTTGAGCCACCCAATCAAGCCAGAGGTTACTGTCCTTGAAACCCGTGGCGCGCTTTATCAACTCCTTAAGCTTCAGTCTAAAGTAATCTGTTGTCAGAAGTACTCTCCCTTTTGGTTCCTGTTCCTTTTGAGCTACTGTTCCCGAAGTTACCATCTGATCAGTCAGAATGGTGATTAAGCTTTCTGCGAGCGGCTTAGACTTTGCATCAACTAAATTTGCCCTAAGCATATCATGGGGTGATTGCAGACCTGGAGATCATACGCTCTCCAGCTACTACTAGCTCCTGCACACTTAATGACGTCACACAAATCAAACGTGAATGAGCTGGTAGACCCTTTACCATAATTCAACTCTATGCCCTTATTCCTGCTGAGACACTCATCACCTTTACCTGACACCTCGCGCTTTTGTGTTTTTACCGATCCCGTTTTAGCAACTACAGTCTCAGGAAGTGCTGGGCTGGACTGGCCTCCATGTTCAGACAAGTGGTTCGGAGTGCCCTGCAAAATATACACAATAAACAACACAGCCATAGTTAATATCATTGCGTACAATAAACATATAATTGTAAGGAACATTCTAATCAGTTTTCTCATTACGTGTCTCTGATTCCTGTGTTTGCATCATGTTATATAAACTTTGTATACTTTTTAGTGCATTATGCTAAACAAACAAAACCTTTCAATTCCCCAACCCTATCTGTCTCCTCAACGGGTTGTATGTTTTCAATGTTTCCTTATTATTTTGTCATAAAAATAAATCAAACAAATAACTTAAGCTGTGTGACGGCACCTTGCGTTCACGCCAGGCTGTGAGCTGCCCTAAATCTACTTGCTACACCCCCTTTTTCACCTAGTTTAATTTTTTCAATCCTAGTTTAGACTATTCCTGACTTCCCTCAGTGCACACTGTAAAGTGTAAAAGATACAATTAGCTTTCTCCTGGTAAAAGGTCCTACATTATTTTCTCAACCTTTGGAAACATCCTCTATCGAGTTAACCCATTTCATTTTTCAAACTTAGGCCTGTTTTCTTCGCCCCCTTTAACGGGTAGCGCATATCCGGTCTGAACACTGTGTTTGGGCAATTTACGAATTGTTGCAGGATTTCTATGTTATGTAAAGTTCCTCTCATCCCTTTTATGCTTCCATTATAACCTATGTCTAACAAGCTTTTGATCTTCTTTGTAATATAAACAACTAGGTGTATTTGTGCTCTGTTTTTCTCCTTTCTCTGGTTGGTTCCGTTCGGTCTGGGGCTTCCAGGATTCTCGCCCCCTGTGGTCGCTGTGGTCCTGAAATCTTCTCCTGTAAAAGATAGAAAACAAAAAGCCTCTCTCTGCTACACCTCACTAATCTACTGTGTTCATCCAATGTTCCTTTAATTATTCAAACTTGGTTCACAATATCATGTTCTGGGCTTTATCCTTTTTATTAACTTTACTTAATCTCAATGCTCTTTATGTGTGTGAGCAACGCTTTTAGTTCTATTAAACACACCCCGGGTAAAATATACACCATCCCCATGTCAGCCTAAATCTGCGCTAGAAAGCACACTTCAAAATTTCTATCAGGATTTACGCCTCTTTTTGCTTCAAGCATATACATAACATGCAAAAGTTACTGTTAATGCCAGTTAGACAAGTTTCCATTATTTACAACATTTTGTTTCACCCGTCTCAGCCTCACGTTTCCTGTTCACTTATTACATACTTATCTTTAACACCGTCTGCCTCACTAGTTGCTAAGCAGAAACAAAGAAATAAAAAGAAATCAAACATTTTCTACTCCTAAAATCTTCACTAGTTTTCCCCATAGCATATCTTTTATTCAAAAATGTCCCGCAATTTCCCTTTAAATTTGGTGTACCGCTTCTCATGAACACCGGCATTTTATCTTCTAAACAGGATTCAGTTCATTTTACTTTAAATTAAATTATCAACAACCCCAAAAGTCATAAAATGATCCTAGAACCCATCTCAAATTACCTCTTAAATTCCCCCTTTTTATTTGGACACACCAGATGTGTCCAAATAAATAAAAACTCAAAAACTCAAAATGCATCACCCGGGCTTAAGAAATTAAAGGAAAAAGGTTAGTCATATCATCTCTCAGAACAGCTCAGCAATCCTCCTCTCTGCTCCGGCCCTGAAAACCTGTGGTTAAGGAATGAAATCAATTTAATCATCATGTCAAATCTTCTCAAACTCCTTGCTCCATGCAAAAGTCTGGATCCTTGGAATTTCCTGGAAACAAAACCTGTACTTTACATTTCATACTCAACTCTCCCCCTTTATGATCCAATCTATGTTACAACAAAGACTAAACTTAAAACAGAACAGTTATCAATCATGTGTTTCTTCAGTTAATGGTAACATGAGTTATATCAAAAAATGTTTCCCTTTTAGCATTTAGCATTTTATAATGTAATAACATAATCCAACCCCAGTAAATAAAACAAAAATTCCCTCCGAGCAAACATCAGCATCCCCAGAATTAAGTCTTCCACTCCTCCTGTTTGTCAACATTTTATTCATCCCCACCTTGGTCCAATCACACACTCACTCACATACATTAACATCAGGTCTTGCTGATAGTGTGGGCTCCCTCGCAAATAATCAGAGTCTTCACTCTCAGCAACATGAGCTCATTCATTTGTTTTATTTTGTTTTCTCTTTTTAGGAAAATAGTCCTCTATACTTTTGACTGGATTGAATCGATACAATCCGTTTTTAGACAGAGACTCGCCGCCAATCAGGTCTCCTCCTCAGCCAATTATAATTCTGTAAAGCCCACCTGATTTTCGTACTTGGTAATTTTGTCAGCGCCGTCAGTTCACTCTCTTCCAGGCCTGCTTAGAACAAAAATGAGAAAAAAGAGAGCTGATTATTAGCTCATCAAAGTACAAAACAAAATCACCTGACAGGTTTTTCCTGAGTGCACTACTACAAAAAATTTTTCCCGGGCCCCTCTCAGACATATCCATGTCTAATCAAACACCCTCTCTGGAAATAAAACCACAGCCTCAAAAATCTGAAACAATCTCAGTGTTGTCACACGTGATGGCAGCTAGGAAAATAGCAAGAAAAAAATCAGGACTGCAAAGCTCATAACCATAGTTTAGGGTGGGGACATAGATCGACTAGTAAACTGACAACTCTACTTTTATGGCCAGCTCTCTCTTCACCACGCAGTGCAGTGTCCACATCAATGTAGCCATGATCCAAATCCATCTGTCAATCTCCCTCTTCCCTCTCCTCTAACCTGTGAACAAGACCTCTGTGATATTTAAAGTCTTCCACAGGCAGCAACTCAACATTAACCCAAAGTGGAAACTCAACTGTTTTCAGGCTTTTTCAGGACCATATGGCTCAGACTTGGAAGAGTTCAGTCTCATTCTCGCACTTGGCCGTGAACTGCTCCAGTGTGAGGTGAAGATCACCACCTCATGAAGAAAGCAGGACTACATCACCCACAAGAAGCAGAGATGAGATCCTGAGGCCACCTTGGAAGAAACCTTCAGCTACTAGGCTCCACCTAGAAATTCTGTCCATGAAAATTATGAACAGAATTGGTAAAAAAGAGCTGCTTTGGCTGAATCCACACCCACCGATAATGACTAAGAATAACTGGCACACAAAACAAACTTTGGCAACATTTGTGCACAGACCAAATGGCTTATATCAGACTATTTATCTTTCTAAAGTAAAAATCATAGAAGAGTGCATGACTTTAGGATGCTTTGAGCAATAGCCAGATCAAGTCCACATAAATTATGTAATTAAGTAACACACTGAAATACTTGTCAGAACAGAAACAAATTGTTGAAAGATTTTATGTTTTATGTGTTTTTATTCGTTGTTTTATTATCTTTCATTAAGAAGCATATCATGAAGTGTTCATATATTTCATAAGGTTTGCTGAACTTTTCCACTGCTTCGCAAGTTGACATTTAACTCTACAACACAAATAAGTTAAACAGGAAACAGATGCAGCACCCAAACCACTAGAGCTGAAAAGTGCACCACGTTTCCTAGAAGAAGCAGCCAGACACACATGTGACACACACACACCCACACACACACAACCGTTGGTTTAGAGGAACTTGTAAAAGAGGAAATGTGATGTGCTTGCATACGTGATGTAACCTATAAATAAAGAACTGTTGCCGGCACTCAGGGTGGGTCTCGCCAGAGTCCTCACCCGTGCACGGGGTCTCGCCAGAGGCCTCACGCATGCACGTTGCTGTTATTATATTCTAACTGTCTGAGTGTCTTTATTCAACCTGAAGAATGTCTTATTAAAAATAAACTCTTGACACAAATAATATATAATACATTACTGTTTTTTGAGTAATGACCCCGACACCGGTTGGTCCATGTGTGTCACGGTACCGGGTCTGTGGCCCAGTGTTTTGTGTGTGTTTTAGTTCAATTCTTTGATTTTTGTTATTCAAGGGCTTTGGTTCTGCTTGTGTTATATTTTTAGTCCTAAGATTTTGGTCTCAGGGTCTAGTCTGCGTCTTTGTGATTTTCTCGTGTTTCCTGTTTTACTTTGAAAGTCTGTGTCCTATGTCAGTGTATCTAGTTTTGCTTCCCGTAGTCTCGTTATGTCTTATTAGTCCCAGCTGTGGTTCCCCCGTTTTCTATTCTCTCATTACTCCCTTGTATATTTAAGCCCTGTGTTTTCCATTGCCTTTTGTTGTGTTGTACCACTTCCTCGTGCTTTGTGTTTCCTCACACCTAGTTTCTAGCGTCCCAGTTTCTAGTTTCCTAGTGTTTTTGTTCCTCGTCTTTAGTTTCTAGTTTTCTGCTTTTGGATTTTGTTTCTAGTATGTTTTTGCTACAGTGCAATAAAGCTGCCTTTTTGAGTTCACCCCTTCGTGTCTGTGAGTCCTGTATTTGGGTCCTACATCCTACCTGCCACACAAAGTAACCTGCCAATGTGTTGTTATTCCCAGTCTAAGTTCAACTTTTATTTGTGGGGTTTCTGATGAATACAGTCAAGAAATACAAGAAACAATATCTCTGTGGTAGGATGGAGACTAGGTTGTAATTCTTCTTTTAGTTTTGGATCACTGCCATGACTGTGGATCTGGCACCACTGTCTGGCCTGGGTTCAGTTCATTGTTTTGATAGAGTAATAATATGTTTAGAACTGAGTCGTCTCAGCCAAGCAACTACCTGGAAACATTCAGAACAGCTGTTAATGTAATAATTAAATGGAAGATGTGACAGAGTTCCAACTTATTATTGTCCTAATCTTTCCCCAGCAGCCACACATTTTGCTAGTGTTGACATTAAAACCCACCAAAGATAAGGATCAGTGTCCAATTCATCTTTAATTAGCAATATGCTGTCTGAACAAGGAATTAAAAAAATAAAATATGTAACAAAATGTTCTCTGGATGTTTGTTTTTTTCAATCAATCCTTCTTAGTTTTGCATATATACAACAACATTTCCAACCATCTAAGACTGAAAATATAACATATCAGTTTTAAAGCGTAATGGTAACTTAGCAAAACACAACTTTATACACACAAGAATCAGAATAAACATTCTCTTCACAAAATTCTTTAAAAAAATAAAGTACATACTTATTCGGAGTTATGCAATGAAATTACAGTTCACACATGATGCTATATAATATTTACAAAAACATGGATAATGCCACCTTCCCAGCATTTTCATGAAGTTGTAGAACAATATGTTCAATTTAAAACTCCCTTTTGGGGGAAATATATGTCAGCACATTTTGTTTTAAAAATTCAGCCAAATATGATCAAACCTATAATATAATCGGCAAATGTCACATCCACTCACTTCTTGTGACACTGGGTTTACTTATTTTATACTTCTTTTAAACTAATATATATGATTCATATTTTCACATTGCTGTTTTGAAATATATACTGTCTGTAGTTGTCTACTAAGAATGGAAATGTCTTCTATATCAGGCTGTCACTGCTTTTTGTAGCTCTGTAGAGGAGCCTCTATGTCAGAGTTGCTGTAATAAAAGAGAGAAGAAGATGAGCAAATAAACTCAACAAACTTAAAAAAAAAAAGTTTTGAAAAAAGGTGAAACCTAACCTGCTGAGTTCATACATGACTGATTTGTTCTTCGGTTTTTTCAAACTCAACATAGTCAGAAACACAGCAGATAACAAAACAACTTCAAAAGAAAAATGAAGGAAACAAAAGAGGTGAATCCTTCTCTAACCTGGTCAGCTCATATGTGTCAGCTTTCTTCTTCATTTTTTTCAAGAGCCACATAGCCATAGCCACACCAGATAACAACGCAGTGCCCCCTATTGCCACACCAACACTAACTGCAGTAACTGGAGCAGGAGCTGTGGAAACATTGTGAAATATGAATAATGTGAACATTTGAAGTCAAATTTGTAAAGGTGTGAATTTTTCTTTTCCCCTTTGATCTGTTTTTGTTTTTTTCACCTTGACAGGTGGGTTTCTCTCCAGTCCAGTTGCCATGGTGATCACAGGTTAGCAGTTCATGTCCTTCTAATGAGTAGCCTTGGTCACAGGTGAAGAAGCACTGAGAGTTGTAAACTGACTCAGTGCTGGAACAATTGATGTGACCGTTTTCAGGAGCCTCAAGGAACAAACATGTAACAGCTGTTGTAAAGGACAGGGAGATTTCATGTTCATGGTCATTAAACCACTGCTCGTAAAGGTCCAAACATGCATGAAGTTGTGAACTAAAAGTAATCCAGGTAAAATGGGTTCACATATACCTGTACAGGTTGGTGATCTGGAGGTCCACTGGCCTGGATGTGTACACTCCATGCTGTGTGCACCTTGCAGCTCATGTCCTTCATCACATGTAAAATTACAAAGCATGCCAAGTGGATGGGGTGTCTCATGACTAACAAATGAAGACAGAGAAGGGCTGCAGCTTATCTGACCATTTGTTGGGACCTCTGGAGCAGGACATCCTTTTGCTACAATAAGAAAATAGAAAAATATTATTAATATCTTTTGACATAATCAATCAAAAAACAAACAAACTTGAATAACACTGTTTGTAGTACATATTGATGTAATTATGCTTTCAGACCTTTGCATGTAGGTTTGTTTTTATTCCACTGTCTGGAGTTAATTATAAGGAGTTAAAATAAAGCTTTTATTTAGTCATTATGCAAATCAAACCCCCAAATAACAAAAACTACACAATGATGAAAGGTAAAAACATGTGGCCGTACCAACACAGAATGGCTGGAATGCATTCCAGTTTCCTGATGATTCACATTGCAGAGATGGAGATCCAGACAGTACATAACCTTCATCACAGGTAAAAATGCAAACCATGCCAACTGGATGTGTTGCCTCATGACTAACAAAAGAAGACAGAGAAGGGCTGCAGCTTATCTGACCATGCATTGGGACCTCTGGAGCAGGACATTGTTTTTCTAAAACAAAACAAAAAAAAAAAGAAGAAAGAAAAATGTTTAGTAACGTTTTAGAACATAATCACACAAACACTGTTAAAAATGTTAGGTTGAGTAAAAAGTGTTTGCAAATAAATATTGATATAATTATGCTTTCAGACCTTTGCATGTAGGTATGTTTTTATTCCACTGTCCGTCCTCAGAACACTTGATGGTGTTTGCTCCCTGCAGTTCAAAACCTTCTTCACAGCTGAAGCTGCAGGTGGAGTTTGGTCGCAGTTCAGTCACAGAGTCACTGCACTGCATGATGAGGGGAGCTTCTCTCTCTGGATTCTGGCAAAGGATGGCTAACACAGAAAAATGTGTATTTTATTGAATGTGTCCTCATTATATAGAAGATGTGTGGGTTATAGAGAGGGAGCTATACAAACATTATTAAACATGAATAATGTGAACCTTTTATAGCTCAAATTTGTTGTTTGTTTTATTCCGTTGTTTTTTTCACCTTGACAGGTGGGTTTCTCTCCAGTCCAGTTGCCATGATGATCACAGGTCAGCAGCTCAGGTCCTTCTAATGAGTAGCCTTGGTCACAGGTGAAAGAGCACTGAGAGTTGTAAACTGACTCAGTGCTGGAACAATTGATGTGACCGTTTTCAGGAGCCTCAAGCAACGGGCATCGAACAACTGTTGGGAAGGACAGGGAGATATAGTGAAAAAAATGTCTCACTTTCGTCATTAAACCACTGCTCATAAAGGTCTGAACATAAAAATAAAGTTATGAACTACAAGTAATCCAGGTAAAATGGGTTCACATATACCTGTGCAGGTTGGTGATCTGGAGGTCCATTGGCCTGGATGTGTACACTCCATGCTGTGTGCACCTTGCAGCTCATGTCCTTCATCACATGTAAAATTACAAAGCATGCCAAGTGGATGGGGTGTCTCATGACTAACAAATGAAGACAGAGAAGGGCTGCAGCTTATCTGACCATTTGTTGGGACCTCTGGAGCAGGACATCCTTTTGCTACAAAAGAGAAACAGAAGAAGATCAATAAAATATATCATAGTTAAACAGACTTAAAATAAAAGTGCTACAATGAGCAAACACTGTTTGTAGTAAATATTGATATAATTATGGTTTCAGACCTTTGCATGTAGGTATGTTTTTATTCCACTGTCCGTCCTCAGAACACTTGATGGTGTTTGCTCCCTGCAGTTCAAAACCTTCTTCACAGCTGAAGCTGCAGGTGGAGTTTGGTCGCAGTTCAGTCACAGAGTCACTGCACTGCATGATGAGGGGAGCTTCTCTCTCTGGATTCTGGCAAAGGATGGCTAACACAGAAAAATGTGTATTTTATTGAATGTGTCCTCATTGTGTAGAAGATGTGTGGGTTATACTGTTAGTGTTCCTCTTACCTTCACAGTGAGGAATCTGCTGATTCCATGTACCTCCTGACGTGCAGGTCACGCTACTGGCTCCCACTAAATGGTAACCTTGGTCACAACTGAAGCTGCAGGTGTTTTTGTAGCTGAACCTCATATCAGCATCTTCTCCACAGCTGACAAAGCCATTTTTCAAATTTTGCAGAGCAGGGCACTGGACAGCTACAAAAGAGAGAGGCACCAGAAGGAGTTAAAATAAAGCTTTTTATTATAATCATCATGCAAATCAAACCCCCAAATAACACAATCTCCACAATGATGAAAGGTAAAAACATGTGGCCGTACCAACACAGAATGGCTGGGATGCATTCCAGTTTCCTGATGATTCACATTGCAGAGATGGAGATCCAGACAGTACATAACCTTCATCACAGGTAAAAGTACAGGTGGACTGATAGCTGAATGAGTCCAGAGGATCGGAGCATTTCATGGATCCATGTGTAGGCTCTGACATCTTCTCACACTGAATCACTGTAGACAACAGGAGAAAAAACATCAGGCCATGACTCCATCACTGTGTAGTAATAACAATCAATAAAATATAGCATCTCAGAATTTTAGTAGCTACTAGTTAATGTCTCATCTCTTCATTTATCTTGTTACTGCAGATTTCCAACTCACATTCACATGAAGGGTGCTTATCTGACCATTTTCCTGAGGCTGTGCACCTCAGAGGAGTCTGCACACTCAGCTTGTATCCTTCCTCACAGGAATACTGGCACAACGAGTCATAGGAGAAACTACCATACTTGTGAGAGCAGTTTTGGGATCCTTTTTCTGGGGCAATAACTTCGCTTTTGTTACACTGCACAGCTGAAAACAAATAAAACACACAGTTAGATATCAAATCCTTTATGTGATTTAAAATATGTATTTAAACTAAGCTGTCATTTTGTTTTCATACCTTGGTCACACTTGTCTCCAAAAAACCCTTCAAAGCATTCACATTTGTGGCTGTTGATGGTTTCAACACACTCTCCATGCAAACAGGAGTCATTCTTACAAGCCGCTGCAGAAAGCAAATGTACTTTTATAAGCCTTGTTAATTATACTCAGAGATGAGCAGTAACACGTTATAAGTAACTGACCTTACTTTGAGTTTGATTCCGTAAAAAGTGACAAAAAAATTAGCGTCCGCTGCACACTGCGTGAAAAGAAAACTTTGTTTTACAGTGAAAAAAACCCCCTAAACTCCTGAGCAAGTACCTAGCAAGCTGCCATGGGAATGTGAAATTCACAGAGAAACCCCGGATCCCCCCACTGGCATGACCACTGTGGCACTGGGCAAACCTCTGCCTGCCCCACTCCTGCTAAAAGGTTCTAAATAGATTGAAGAACGACAGGACTCAGTGCCGCTGAGTCTTTGATTTCATTTATTTTCTGCTTTATTTTACTTGCATCTATTTCACAGAGTGAGTGTAAACACACACAAAAAAATTTATTCTATATGCTGGAATATGCAGAAAATAGATTTAAATGTTAAACAAATTTCTTCAAGTCAAACACTGTTGCATATAATTTTTTTGCTTGGTGCAATGTGAATGAAGTTAAAAGTTTAAAACTAAGAAAACAAATTTTAAAAAGAGACTTTTTCATTTGATTTTATATGACGGATTATGCATAAAAAATAGAATTGGGCTTTATTACCTATTCAGGTTGTGTATCATGTTTTTAAAAAGTAACTAAGTAACTAATTACTTTTGAAAATAACTAACCAGTAAAGTAACGGGATTATTTTTTTGGAGACGTAATCAGTAATTAGTTACTAATTACTATTTTCAAGTAACTTGACCAACACTGATTATTATGGAAGCCCGCTTCCGCCACTAAAAAAAAAATGAAAGGATCCATAACTCAAAATTTCAACTTATTTTCTCAAAATTTCGACTTATTTTCTCGAAATTTCGACTTATTAACTCAAAATTTCAACTTATTAACTCAAGATTTTGAGAAAAGTAACTCGAAATTTATAGTTAGCGCTGCCAATCAGTAATCTACGTGAATGACGTCATTTCCTTGTTACCCGGAAGCTGAAGCCCTCAGCTACAAATGCTACAGCTAAGCTACCAGTATTACATCCAGTCATGAATGCACAGATTGCTGAGTATTTTCAGCATGGCTTCAAAAATGATGAAATCCTTGTGTTATCAGCTGAATCACATTTGTTGCGATCCGGTTTTGAGTGCGCGTTACTCTGCGCCATATACTTCTGGGTAACAAGAAAGTGACCTCATTCACGTAGATTACTGATTGGCAGAGCTAAGTCGAAATTTTCAGAAAAGTAACTCGAAATTTCGAGCTATGTTTCTCGAAATTTCGAGTTAATAAGTCGAAATTTCGAGTTATGGATACTCTTTTTTTTTTTTTTTTTAGTGGCGGAAATGGGCTTCCATAGCTTATACTACAAGAACATGTCAAATAAATATTTGCAAGCTTTTAGATCAGTGGAATAATGAACAAGAATATCAAACCTGAAGCAGCTAAAATAAGCTGCTCTAGTATGTTAGTCCCAAACTGTTGCTCACCTGTGTAGCACAGAGCAGTCTTTGATTTTGTACATCTCTCATCATTCCACTTGCTTGGTTCTTTATCTCTTTTAATGTACATCTCCACACAGTCCTCACTGATTTGTGCATTTCTGTCACTCTTGCTGTTGTTCGGTTCTCCTTCTGCCCAGTTGGTTGCTTCTTTTGTCAGAGGCTTGTTGGTTCCTACCCAGGTCCAGACATTATTGATCTTACGGATTCCGATCCAGTAGTAGCCATTTTTCTTGGGCAGCCAGTTGTTAAGATGCTCGATCTCTTCCTGGTTCTGGATGGCCACCATGTCTGTGTAGTGCTCCTGGCACCAGCTTCGTGCATTTTCCCATGTCATTGCGTTGTTTGAATAGAAATAAGACCAGGACTCTACACTAGTCCACGTGCACAGCACTAAGGATAGAGAACAGCAATATATATTAGATGCAAATGTAGCAAAAAGGATGGATTTTTTAAAAATTATTTTTAAAAGCTTTTAATTGAGACACTAAAGGTGTGGTTGCATTAAATTTACACACTTAAGCAAATAAAGGTGAAGTTGATCCATGAGCTCTTATATCCATGGGTCTGAATTAGTCCAAAGCAGGAATTCTGTAAACATCATATTAAAAAATGTTCATTAAATTAAAACTGAATTGATCTGCACTGAAATCTTCCCTAAAAAGAATAATATTTAAATTGATATCCCGTACCACTCACCATGTCAAATGATATGCCTGATAGCCTACTGAAGATGTTTGATTCTGTGGGTTTCAGCCTCAGTATGTGTAGGGATGAAAGTATTCTGAGTATTATGCACTGGATTTGCTGCTTTTATGTTCTTCTCTTGTCTCATCCAGGAAACTTGGAGGATTTCAGTTAAATCCCCCCTCAATACTGTCCAGTATTTCATCATTCCACAGAAGGCTTTAAAAACATTTCCTGTTCAAAACGTTTGTGCCATCTTACTCAATCAGTTCATAGTGTTCATCAGACGGTAACACCATAAATCTGCCGTCTATAGCTTATCACAGAGAATTTATTTCAACTGGAGTTTTATTTATTGCTTTTTTGTGTTTATTGGAGATCAGTAAGTAGGTTTCCATCCTTACCTACAAATCTACAGGTTGATTTGTAGGTAAGGATGGAAAAAAACATGTTAGACAACAACCTTAGCTGAGTGATTTTTAAAATATCTTCCAGTAAACATTTCAATCTACCATGCACATCTGTATATATATATATATATATATATATATATATAAAAGAGTTGCAATATTCTTCACAGTTGACGGATTTGCATTTTTAGGTGGTCTGGAAAAGACAAAACAAAACACTGAACATTTTGTAAAATTATTTAAATGTACAGGAAAGACTGTGTGAAAGGGTGGAGTAGCTCAGGACAAACGCCTCATTTCAACACTGACCTTACTTTGGTAAGTTTCTTTCCCTAGAGAAAAAAAAACAAAGAAGTTGATTTCTTTTGAGGTGTGTTGCAATAAGATTTCATTTTATTTCTTTTATTTCTTTAACACATAATTGAGAAAGTAACTGACTTTGTCAGAAGATGGTAGACAAGCTGTTTAGAGCCTGAAGAAAAAAAAGAGGGAAAAAAAGTACTCTCATACAGTGTGGTATGTCGATGTGACTACTACTGCTAAGGACCATGACCTCAGACTTGGATGCTCATACTCATTGCTTGACAATTGGATGTTAACTTCTCCAGTCCAAGCTGGATGAAACCAAAGGGCCACACCGACCGCAAAAAGCAGAGATGAATTTCTGAGGCCACCTGGGTGGAACCCTTAAGTCTGCACCGAGAAATTCTGTCCAGAAAAATTATGAATCAAAAACAAAGGAGACAAAGGGTAGCCCTGGCAGACCACTCATGCCCAATATCCATCAACAGCAAGTCCAACTTATTACTGGCAATTGTGCACTCACTGAATACCTTGTATCTAATTACCTTACTAAATAAAAATGATAAAAGACTGCATAACCTCAGAGCATCTGAGTGGCTAGAAAAGAATTCAATGCAAAATCCAGATCAAAATGCAACTAATAGGGATGGGTATCGAAAACCGGTTCTTGTTGAGAACCGGTTCCCACTGTTTCAATTCCTTGGAATCGTTTGCCATTTTTGCAAACGATTCCCTTATCGATTCGAGTCGCCCCGAATGACGTCACCACGTTGTGGAGCGTCGGAGCGTACCTGGCAGGAAACACGGCGCCTAAGCGACTCAAACGCTTAAAAGTTTGGTTATACTTTACCAGAACGGATGACAACAGGGCAACTTGCAATACTTGCAAAGTAGATATTTCATTTAAGGGAGGAAACACTACGAATATGCAAAAGCATTTGCTCACAAAACACGCGATGAACTTAAATGAATGTCGTGTTTTTAATTCCGCTCCGGAGTCGTGAATCTCAACCCAGCAGCAGCGGTTTGCACGTCCTCTCCCGTTAATGCGGCAGGTAACTAATCAACTAACAGTGCATATTATGTTAGCGCGATCTGCTTTATTACAAAACCTGCCATTACTGTGCATTTAGGTGACCATGATGAGACAGACAGACAGAGTCTGGCTGGCGCTCGCTGGCAGTTGTCGCTGCAGTCTACCGGTAGCGTCTCTTTTCAGACCCGAATGTCACCGAGCAGTGACTAAGTTTGTGGTAAAAACCTTGCACCCGTTTGCCACAGCAGATGGTAAGTGAATGTGTTTAATTGTAGGCAGGGACATTACTGGATATTCTTGTGTAATTGCTACAGAATAATTTATGTTATACTTTGTTATTGCTACAGAAGAATATTTATTTTATTATTTTACATTTACAATTTTTTTTTCCCGGGGACCCTGTGACACCCCACTGAAGAGCCATAGGCTGGATCTCTTAAGATCTCACTGTTGGGTTTATAAGGCCATGTTACTCCTAAATTTCTATCTTGTTCAAAGAGAAGATATAAAACAAAATTCTAAGCTAATCGACCTTAGTGTTCTCCTTTTTAAAAATAAGAATCGATAAGAGAATCGATAAAGAATCGAATCGTTAAACAGAATCGAAAATGGAATCGGAATCGTTAAAATCTTATCAATACCCATCCCTGGTAACTAATGTATAGTGGCTGTGCAGAAACACTGCTGAGTCTGGTTCTATCTTGAACATGGAAGGACACTTTCATTAGAGTTTTGTAAACTTTATAATATATTGTATTATTTAATTTAGTTAAATCTGTTACTGTTATTATCTTGGAGCAACTGTAACCACATAATTTCCTTAGGGATTAATAAGTGTTCTGATTCTGATTAAAATAATAAAACAAACTGTGATTTTTCCATATGTTCAATCGCAGGCACAAAGGTTCCAAGGACATCTTTGAGGCTGACTCTAATGTGTATAAAAATACCATACCAGCAACCAGCAGGGGGAGATAATATATTTAAATCCACTGAGTCGGTAGTGAGCTGAAGTACAAGCCAACATGAAAATAATCAGGGAAAGCATTTAAACAGACATTATTAACATATATATGTATGTATATGTATATATACATACATATACATACATATATATATATATATGTACATGCACGTATATATACATACACATATATATATATATATATATATATATATATATATACACACACACTATTAACAACATCCATTCTCTTCCGCTTATCCTGTTAGGGTCCCTTGGGGGAGGGCTGGAGCCTATCCCAGCTATCTTAGGGCAACTATTTGCACTCACATTCACAGCTATGGGCAATTCAGAGTTTCCATTTAACCTATCCCCACTAACTGCATGTCGCAGCACCCACACAAACACAGGGAGACCATGCAAACTCCACACAGAAAGATCCTGGCCTGTTGGTGGAATTTAACTCAGGACCAGTGCAACAGTGCTAACCACCACGCCACGTTGGCATGGTATTAACAACAACATATTAAACAAAAACTTTAGCTTACTGATTTAAAACAGCATCCAGAGCATGTTTGAATCTACCTGTGTTACCACTGTATTGTAATTAATATAAGTAACTGTACAAGTGTCAAATATATTCTAAATAAGACTTGACTTGTTGTTTATAGTTGTCCATCACATGATGGACTCGCTTCTTCAGGCAGCCTGTGAATAGCAAGAAAAAAAGAAAGCTCTCAGCATTTTCTTTTTTCTGCATTTCTTTTTTTTAAATGCTAAGTTGGCAAAGGCTGTATGGAAGGGTGGAGCAGCTTAAGACAAACGCATAATTTCAACACTGACCTTACTTGGGTAAGTTTCTTTCTCGTGAGAAACAAACAGAGATATTATTACTTTTGAGGGGTGTTGCAATGAGATTTCATATGCTCTCTTATTTCTATAAAATATACTTGAGAAAGACTGAGTATGTTTATGTTTTATGTAGCAAAAACAGATGCAGCAGAAGGTAAAAATGGCTCCACACTCGACTGCAGCTAATAGAGTCTGTTTATAGTCTAAGGGGAAAAAAAACTAACAAACAAAAAACCCAACATGCAGTGACAGTACAGTAGCGTGACACTAGTATTGCTGATGTCTATCGTAATAACTTAGAATGAAGAAGCCTTCATATTTAACGTGCTTTCCAACAACATTTTACAGACATTTACACAATTTAATTAAATTACATGCACAAGTAGGTCTTGGGCCACTTCAGACCTCGGTGTGTCTACAAGTGACAGCTGGTTAACCAATCATGAGAAAGCCAGATTTACGCTTAAAGAGAACCCCGGCTATTAACACATGTTTGTGCTAAAATATGCACTGTACTTTCAATAACATATATGTGGTATTAAAATACGCCAAATGTTTTCCTTTTAAGCACATTTTATATAAAACCGATTTACCAGTAGGCCGCCATTGTTATTCACTTCTCAATGCACTCTGGGTAGTGACGTCACACGGTTGCACCGCATCGAGTTCACAGTTAGCAGCGCACTGGAAATGGCTTCTGTTCAATCTTTGCAGTTTGAACCAGAGCAATCCGAGAGAGAGACTGAAAATAGTCAACCAGTACTTAGTTTAGATGAAGATGAAAACAATCCGTCACACGAGGACGCAAGAGTGAGGGAAACTACTGGTATCTATGCGGCTACTGCTTGCCAATGGCAACGGTGTCGTGCCAAATTATATATCCCTGACAGAATTTGTTTCCCCTGCGTTGGGACCTTGGCAGAACATCGGACGGGATTATTTAAATAAACCAATGACATTTTGACTGATTATTATTTGTATCCTTCTGTAACTGTACTAAGCTAAAACCTCCAAAATTTCAGGAGCAATAAGTCTTTGGACAAGGGGAACAGGATCAGCCTGATATTATTTGTATCCCACTGTAACTTTACTGTATAAAGAGCTAACATCTCCAAAATTTCTGGAGTAGTTAGTCATTATAAGAAGTGTTTATGAACTAAAAATCATGAACGTGGGATACTGTTAGTCCATGATTTCGAAAGGCTAGTGTATGCTCCCGACGCAGGGGATATGCGATACCATGGATAGCTGCTGCCATAATTGAGCTCTTTACAACAATCGCTCTCAGTCGCCATTGCCATTGGCAAGTAGTAACCGCATAGACACCAGTAGTTTTAGTACTGGTTGACTATTTTCATTCTCTCTCTCGGATTGCTCTGGTTCAAACTGGAAAGATTGAACAGAAGCCATTTCCAGTGCGCTGCTAACTGTGAACTCGATGCGGTGTAACCGTGTGACGTCACTACCCAGAGTGCATTGAGAAGTAAATAACAATGGCGGCCTACTGGTAAATCGGTTTTAAATAAAATGTGCTTTGGCGTATTTTAATACCACATATATGTTATTGAAAGCACAGTGCATATTTTAGCACAAACATGTGTTTATAGCCGGGGTTTCCTTTAAACCGACAGGTTGTGTTGAATGTCTGATTTCCTTCTGAGCAGCTATGATATCCATTTTCTGACTGATCCAGAGGAGGGCATTACACAGCAAGTGCGCAAATGGGTTATGCATAACTTAATGTAATATAATTGAACAGGTTTCTAATATAAAAATAACAGATTTCAAAGTATTTGTATAGTGTTTTTCTAGTCATACTGGCCTCTCAAAGTGCTTTATACCAGCAGCAACATCTAATAATAGGTTCATACAGTACTTTAATCTCTACATTTTTAAGTATTAAAGAGTGTAGAATCACCATTTCATCTGACTTGTATTTCTTTGGACTGTGGGAGGAAACCCACACAAGCACAGGAAGAACACGCACACATAAAGGTCCCAACTAGGAACCTTCCTACTGTGAGGTGATCCTGCAAATCCACGTATTGTCATCAGAGCTCTGGCTATGTGATTACTGTAACAGTATGGTATTACTACGAGAAGCCCTGTTCATGCTAATAACTTATAATGATTCACCGGAAGCAGGATCGATGTGGCAGAGAAAAAAAAAAAAAAAAACAGTCCTCTAAGGCTTAGGGCACAAACGGGTTAAGCAGTCATGCAGTTATTTAATATCTTGCAGTATCTTTGTAATACATTTTTAACGAAAGTGCACACATGACACGCAGCAGCGGCCCGTCACGACCGACGCTAGGACAATGCTTCATGGGCTGCCTCTGTCGACCAATACGCCGGGCCCCCGACAGTGAGCAGTGATGCCTGCAACGCCAGCTAAGGTACCGAAATACAACGGGCTAACCCCGCTAGAGCCCTACCTCTCACAAGTACGGCTAGCCGCGAGGCATAATGGCTGGAGCGACGAAGAGGCTGCTACACACCTAGCGCTAGCATTGGAAGGAGATGCACTGCAGGTACTCCTTGACCTAGCCCCGTCAGAGCAGCATGAGCTCCAGGCCCTCACCATAGCACTCGAGAGGCGGTTTGGGCAGCGGCACTCCACTGATCAGACCAGGGAGTAGCTGACCAACCGGAGCCGTCAGACGGGGGAGAGCCTGCGCACCTTTGCAGCGGATGTGTTGCTGTATGCTCGTCGTGGCTACCCAGAGTTCCCAGCAGCAGCCTGTGAGGAGCTTAGCCTGCATGCTTTTCTGCGAGGACTTTTCCCAGAGCGACTACGCCAACACGTCCGCCTGGCCATGCCTCAGACTCTCCGTGAGGCGCTCCGTGAGGCGCTCCGTGAGGCGCTCCGTGAGGCGGAAAGGGCCGAGCTTGTGCTCACCTCGCGACCTAACCAGCGGCTGCCCCCCCCCAAACTACCCTCAAATCAGAGCCGCAGACTACGACAGGGAGGGGGAGGTCCCGGAGGTATGCCAGCTGCAGCCCTCAGTGCCCTGGAGGCATCCCCGTCAACCGACCGACCGCTGCTACCAGTGCGATGAGCCTGGTGTGTTTCCTGGAACATCCGGGCCACTTGTGATGGGTTGGTCGCCCATCAACACCCAGCTGACGGCAGTGACGGGGGAGAGAACTGACATGCGGGGGAAGAAACCGTTGCGGATCCGAGTGAAGGATTTGGAGCTGGTGCACGACTTCTGGCTTGCTGACATCCAAGACCAGTGCATCATCGGCCTTGATCTGCTGACCCGCTGGGGGGCCTGCGTTGACACTGCAAAGCTGGCTATCACTCTTGGTACAGAGACTCTGGCCCTCCAGTGTGGTCAAAAGCAGGGAACCAGAGACTGCAGGCAGACGCGGCTGGTTCAGCACACCATCGGCACCGGCTCTGCTCAACCCATCTGTCTGTGCCCACACCAGCTGCCCCTCTCGAAACGGCAGGGAGAGCGGGCCCAGGAGGCACGGGGCGTGGCTACTGCTCGGGCCACAGCCGGCGGAGGGGGATGGCTCTCGTTGACCATGCAGCAGCTGAAGCAGGAGCAGGAGGCTGATGCGACGTTGGTTCAGGTGGGGGCCTGGCTGGAGGTAGCACGACGCCCAGGTTGGACAGGGGTGTCAGGACAGGGGCCCAAAGTGAAGGCCTACTACTCCCAGTACAACAATCTGGAGACCCACGGCGGCCTCCTGTACCGGAGATGGCGGGTCCTCTGACAGGGCAAGGATCTCCTGCAGCTGTTGGTGCCTCGGTCGCTGCGGTCGCAGGTGCTCGAGCTTGTCCACAGCTCGTTGGGGGCCAGCCACTATGGAAATGCTAAAACTCTCCGCCGTCTCAGGGGACAGTTCTACTGGCCTGGTTGTCGACGGGATGTGGAACTTCATGTGCACTGCTGTGACACCTGTACGGCACGGAAGGGCCCCACTCAACGCTCCACTGCCCCCCTACAGCGGCATCGGGTGGGGGCCCCGATGGAGAGAGTGGGAGGAGACGTCCTAGGGCCTTTCCCCGTCCCCGAGGCAGGGAACCGGCGTGTGTTGGTGGCTGGGGACTGCTCCAGGAGGCTGAGGGAGCGGCCGTGAGTGGTTCGTGAATACACCCGCCAGGCCCAGGTCAGCGCCGCAGTACGACAGAAAAGAGCCTGCGACACCAGGTGCCGAGGGGGAGCTTTCGTGCCTGGCGACAAGGTTTGGGTGTACTGCCCGGTTCGCAAGAGAGGGGTGTCCCCCAGGCTGTGCGGTCACTGGCAAGGGCCGGCGGAAGTCGTGGGGCGGCTGACAGAAGTGGTGAACCAGATCCGCATGCCCGGCCCAGGGCGCGTGGCGGTGTTGCACCTGGACAGGCTCTCACCGTACCGCCCACCCGCTCCAGCAGCCGCTGGGGCAGGGGATGCTGGTGGCACCCCAGGTTCTCATCCGAGTGACTCTTCCCCTGCTGGTCGAGATCGGCCTGCGCGTCGAAGGAAGACACATGGACATTTGCAGGACTTTGTGTTGGGTAATGGGGTTGTCGGGGACGACTGACCCCTTAGGTGGGGGCTATGTAGCGGGCCAGGGCTGTTTGGGGTTTTGTTATTTACAGTTATGTTCTGTTGTCATGTTACCATAGTGACAGGTGACGCCCTCTCTCCGCGACGGTTTGTCCTTCCGGGGGGTGAGAGGGCGCCCTGTGTGTTGTTGTTGCTGTGCTGTTGCCACGCTGAGCAGTTGGCTAGCAGCAGTGTTCTCCAGTAAAAGCAGAACAAACGGCTGTGCTCCCTGGCTAACACGGCGGGAAGCAAGACCGAACAAAACCTCTGTCTCCTCCTTGTCTGAGCTCACCACAATATAGTACTTGTACTTCGGTGCTTTTTTGTTGATTGTGGAAATTAGCTTGTTGGATAAGAATGTCATGGTCCCTGTGTCTGCCCGGCCAGCCCTGCAAGGCTACATGTGTTTTTGTTTTTGTTTTGATCTCTTTTCCCCTCCCTCCTGCTCCTGCATCACCCGGCCGGGGCGGAGCTCACCTCGGGTTCCTGCCTTTGGCATACACACCTGCCGCTAATTACTCACCTGTAGCTCATCACTGTTTCTGGACACTGCTAAACGCAGCAGCTCAGAGCCTCTCGTCACTGGAATATTGAGTTACCACATTAGTGAGAATCCCGGCTTATGGATTCGTGTCCGATATCGTGTACCTTTAGTGATTGCTTCCCTTCCTGTCTTCAGATTCTTGGACCCTTCCTCTTCCCCGCTGTTTGGAAGATTGAGCGTGAGTATGAGCGGAGTGTGAGGAGCGGCTGAGACCCCGCGAGTGTGGAGCACCTGTCCCTTTCCCCACCAACCAGTGGACCCATGGAGCCCTTCCCAAAATCCCTCACTTTGTAAATAGCACTTGGTGTTCAATAAAGTTAAGAACTGTGAACGTGACCCGCTGCCTGCGCCTGAGTCCGACCCGCTAGCCCTGACAAAGAAAGTGGGTCGGACTCAGGGGCGGATCTAGAGAAATTTTCTTAGAGTGGCAAAGAAATCAAATGGGGTGGCAAAATCAAAGCCTTTTTTTTTTCAAACACATATGCAGGTGGTTACATATGGCTATAATGATTCAAATGCAGTAAGTATACACGTTTTTCATATAAATATAGTCTATAACTTAATTATTGTCTGTAGCCCACATAATTAAACACTTTAGTTACATAAAACATGTAAGTTTTGATGTTATGTACTGTATAGCCTGTATAATAAATAAACATATAGCCCAACAAGTATAAAATCCAGAAAGTTGCACAACAACGGGCGGTTCATTTGCAAACACAAGTCTAACTTAAGTTTCAC
The DNA here is from genome assembly GCF_013358895.1 of Oreochromis aureus. Lineage (NCBI taxonomy): Eukaryota > Metazoa > Chordata > Actinopteri > Cichliformes > Cichlidae > Oreochromis > Oreochromis aureus. The sequence continues at coordinate 43,381,628 of NC_052963.1, read as the reverse complement.
ACTGTTTTTTGTTAGAAAACAATCACGTTGTTAGATGCTTAAATTACACAAAATGTCAAAAATCTGCACTGTCATGAACAAAAATTTAAACCTAATTTTTCATGATTTGTTGGATTAACCCACTGAGGTCTGAAATACAACCGGCCACTTTTGACTCCTTTTGAGTTTACGTTTGTATTTCACCGTCAAAATGTTTCTTTTTATTTTTTTCCCCTTTGCCTTGTTTGGTATCATTCTTTTCAGCTCAACTGAATTTAGTTGTTTTTTCACTGACATACTGCATTAGTATTACTGATCTGAAATCACACAAAGAACTTAAAATCCTAGTAGTATTTTTTTACTCTAAAAAAAACCAAAGACATGTTGAGTAAATTTTTATAACTTGAAATGCAAATATAAATTGTACATTTTGTAAACATACAACTATTTATCTAAAAATGAAGCAAATACACCTGCCGTTTTTTTCATTTTGTACAACCTTTTCAAAATATTACTAAAACTAAAATGAGAGAACAATCAGGTTTCGCAATAAGATGCCCCACAAATGATGTGTGCCAGTAAAAAAAAGTTTTTCCACCAAAAGACAGAGGAGAGCAGCACAGGGATAAACCTGCAGGCCTGACAACAGCAGGTGTATCACTCCGCTGGTTTTCTACTTAGTGACAGTGTTTACATTGCAAATGTGCCTTTTGTGACATTCATTAGTGCCCTCACTGACACACAAAACAAAACGACTACACAACTACACAAGACAACACAACACACTAAGTGTACACTCCACACTAAACGTCACAAATCTCCCACATCTAAAAACTCTCTCTCTCTCTCACTCGCTCGGGGAAAGGATCAGTTGACAAAGAGCGAGTGAATTCGACAAAGTCGAACGCTAACGGCAGCTCGATGCCCTTGCTGTCTCGCTGGCGTTACCGTCACTCCCAAAACTTTCCCCTCTTCCTAAACAACCAAATCCCACGTGTTGACTTTTTTTTTTTTAATTGGTCGACATGGTACATTTTTCCACCGATAGGAAACAAGTGGCTTTTTTTCCCCTTTCTTTACTGTTTTCGCGCTGTCCTTAGAAAAAGCTTAAAACACACACACACAAAAACGTGACAACAGTATTTAGAAAAAAGCTTCACTTATATATATCATCATAACTCTGGATTTACTGGCCTGTAATTAAAATCTAAAAACTTTGAAGTCCGAACTTTCAATGTGGGCTGAAATAGAGACTCAGCGTGGCTGCAGCTTGTTGCTGTGTCAGCTTAAATCAGTCATGTGATTTGGAGATGCAGCGTGTCCGTGGACCCCAGGGGGTTAATAACACTCACCTTCCTTCCATTTCCAGAGTGTAACATCCAACCACCCGTGTAAAATCCGAAATTCCCATGGTGTTGTTCAAAATGTGCTCTGGCACAATCATAAGCATCGCTTGCTACTGAAAACAATAAAAAAAGCCAGTGGCGCTATGGGCTGAACCATTTGTTAATGGTGGAGGGGGGGAACACTATGCAATATTTTCAGTTTTAGCATTTATATTCACTGTTGACTGTAACTACGCTCAAAGTGTTAATGCTATCTTATTTTAATAAACAACACTGTCATATGCAAAACTAGGGTGGCACTTGGGGTGGCAAGGGATCATTTTAGGGTGGCACTTGCCACCCCATGCCACCCTTCTATACACGTGCCAAGGGTTAACTGATGGCAAGCACGACCATAGCTGGACTGGCCATCGGGCATTCTGAGCATTTGCTCCCTCGATGAGGGAAGGGGAGGCAGGAGGAGAGACCCGAGGCAGCCGCCGGTCGGAGCGTCAGGTGAACTAAACTTCAGGTAAGAAGTTATGACCTGCAGTCTATCTGGGTCAGATATAAACCAAGTTTAGGTGGAGTTTATTTTCATTATGCTGACTTTTTACAGTCAGTTACAATAACTCGTACTGCGCGCTAGCTAGCATGACGGAGTTTCTATACAGCTGGGCGGGTGCTATGATTTTATTGATAGTGAACTTTATTTTATTCATAAGGTTAGTTAGTAGAGTTGCCAACCGTCCCGTACAAACGGAATCGTCCCGCATTCAGAGAAATTATTACGCGTTTCGTGTTGAGCTGAGAAGGAACACAGTTTGTCCCGTACTTCAGCCAGGATGGAAAAAAGACACAAAGCTGGAGTTATTCTGTGTCTTTGCTGCACAGCTGCATCTTCTTCCCCTCTCATTCTCTCCCCTCTCTCTCCTGTTGCTACTTCAATCATGAAACTGATCAATGATCAGCTGACCAGCTTTTCTCTCTTGTTTGTTTATCGCTCACTTTGCGCCAGAAAGAGGAAACTGCCGGATGTCGCACTAAACAACAGCAGCACGTTTAAGCTTGGTCAGCTGTTGTTAGAATTTATTTAATATTAATTTCTAGTATCAGCTGAGGTTTTCTGGAGCCACAGCTGTAAAAGCTGCTGGTCATGATATCGGTTTGTATATCTGGTGAGAGGGAAACATGCAGATGAAACCAGGAGATGTCCTTACTGAATCATCAGAGCTGAACAGGTGATGGAGAAACAGGTTTACCTTTTAGGTGACATGAATGAGTTGAAGGGAAGTTATGAACTGTTTCTGAGAGACAAATAACACCAGGATCCTTTTCTATGTAGCTGACAGCTGGTAACTGTGCAGGGGCGGGTCTAGCAAAGTTTTGCCAGGGGCCAGGTAGGGCATTAACAGGAAAGGGGGGGCAAAGAAATACTTTCTTATTCTCATTTAAAATGTCTGGCTGTTATTAAATAATTATCTGAAGCTTACAACCAAAGTTTTTATCTGACGTAAAATGAATAGAAATCATACATTTACCAACAAGACAGAGTACATCACTGTCACAACAGCGTTTGTTTTCATTCAAAGGCTTTATGGCTTTAATATCTGGGGGGCCGGTCTTTAGTCCAAATGCATCCATAGACTCGAGACACAATGCATTTTTGGGACTTTCAGGTGTATGGACCAATGTTTTATTTTCTGATCAAACCAGAAATCTTTAATGAGCAGCTAGATTAGTCTCGCATTAACTGGCTGAGTTAATGCCAGTTAATGCGACATCGAAGCAGCTAGAATCCACAGCTGTGCATGTTCATGGAGCTTGCATTTTCACCTGCTGGACATCACTACCTGACAAGTTTAACTGTCTTCAGAACACTGCAGAGGCCTTATTGACAGTATTTGGCTCTACATATCTGTGTGAGCAGATTTTCTCTCACATGAGTGTCCTCAGGTAGCCGTCTGAATGCTGGACAGTGGGAGACCTGTGTCTCTGAGTGGGAGACATGAGATCACATTAACATGTGTGTCTCTGTATTAACAAACATACCATATTGGCCCAGTTTATTTTTCTTATTATTGTTGTGAGGAGACCATAAATAGCATTTGTATTTTCTGTTGTACAGTTCATTTGCTGTTATGGAGTTCTTGTTATGAATAAAAAGTGTCTTTTTTTTGTTTCAAAATAGCTGATAACTATTTGCTGATAGCTGCCAACATTTGCAAACAAATATAATTCTATAAAGTGGTTCTATATAATGTGTAACTGTTCATATAGAGCGTTATTAAATTTATTGCTAATGCAATCATATGGCACACTGACTTCTGAGGAAATTTTAAATGGCATTCGCCATCAGAAAGGTTGCCTACCCCTGTTATAAATTGTTCATTGTTTCACAAGTTACTAGGCTAATGACTTTGAATGGCAGCTACTAAACTGCTTACATGTTTGGCACCTTTCTCCCTTAAAACCACGTTCACAGTTATATTGTTGATAGTCTCCTCGCATCTCCCTTCTTCACATGATGTTGCATTACACTGGGCTTTAAGAAAAAGCACACCAATAAAAGGTCACTTATCACTACAAAACTCACACAGGTTCTCGTTTTTCTTTGTACAGATGACAGTTTCTTTTTCCTTGATGACTGATGTAAAATCATTAGTTTTAAGATAAGATTTATTCAGTTTATCAATTTTACTTTGGGAAATTGCTCTGTCACAATTGTTAAACACAAAAATAAAAATAGCTAAATTAAGTGGAATGGTGTATAGATCAGTAAAATAAAGATATAAACAAATATACAATCATATAAAAAACCTAAATGAAATAGATTACAGAATGAATATTTTATAAGGTAAAACTACTATGCTATGCAACAAAAATTGTGATACACTTCTTATCATTCAACTTCCCTCTATTTTTTCCTGAGTTAGTGTACATCTCCGCACACATATCTGTAGAGTGGATATTATTTGATTCATACGGGGTCCTTGAATAGTTACTGATCCACGTGCTGTTATTATCTGTCGTCTGCGCAAGTGAAAAGTAATAACAACAATAGTTAAGACTAACAGTACTTCTCATAAGTAACCATGAAGATCATGATGAAAATGACTGAATAAGAAAATCCTGACTTACCCAGAATTAATGTTGTAATAACATCATAAAATGCTCTCTGAACCTGTAAACACAAGGTGCTACTTCAGTTAAACATTTGCTTTTCTAATCAACTCAAATATAAAACAAAAAGGGGTTACAGCAGTAAAATAAGTGTGTGTTCGTTAAACACAATTAAAAAGTCAGTGTCAGGCTTTTGTAAGTTTCCCTTTTTTTATTCAGGTAAATATTATCATACAATAACTGGATATTCATAACAATACAAGGCACATGTTGTCACCTTCAGCCTTATGTAAGACATTAAGTCCTTTTCCTGTACCACTAAAGTGCTTGCACAGATAACAATCAGTTTATTAAAACAAACAATGAGCAATGGGGAAATAAAATACCCAGGAATACAGTTCTTCCTTCCTTGAATAACTGCTCATGACCTTTATGAGGGAGAAGCGAGAGGTTTGAGCTTTTTTAAAGAGGTTCCTTTTTCAGCCCCTGAAAAAACACACGGTGGCAGAAGGTCATTGTGAAACTGCAAGATTAGGTTGATGATGGGCAGAACTGATGACTCAAGTTTAAATTCTGGCTCCACATGAGGCTGGAATAGATCCTGCTTGGCTAGGCATTTGCAGCAATGTGGTAAAAAAGCTGGACATTATTATTAGTGTGGGACTCATGTAATGGATGGACACAGATGGAAGTATTGTAATAGATTTTGCCCCCCCCCCCTCCATAATTTCATGCATTCTTATCATTGTTACGTTATGCATTCAGTTCTTTATTACTATTTCTGACACATACTGTGCTCACTGGCAATCCAGCTAGAATATTCTGGTCAATGATGATTCCCATGGGTGGTGCTCACTGTATCAGGCAGCTTTGGGGTCCTGTGTGTTTTACTGCACAGATAGCCTGCAGAGTGCAGCTACGCTAACTGAAGTGCTTGTGTTTTGTATTTGCAGGTGAGCACAAGTAATGTGATGTATAAACAGAATGATGTTGACGTATGAGAAATGTATTAGAGTAAGGTACTGTCATTAATGGAACACAACGCTGATGTCGGAGTTTGTGATTTACATGATGTACCTGAACTGGTGTTAAACGCAATATCACATGATTAATAAGGGGATCGAGAGGGTAGTCTCCAGGTGCTACAATACTAGTTGGATGAGCATGCGAGTGTGCAGAATATTGTAAGATGAACATTGGTAAGAAAATACTGAGTAAATGAGTACTTTGTTAACACAGGTTCAGTAGTTATGTGAAAAGTTGTCCTGTGTGTTTTTACTGCACAGATAGCGTAGCTGCACTCTGCAGGCTAACTGACGTGCTTGTGTTTTGTATTTGCAGTTGCAAATGAGCAAGTAAAAAGAACGATTCTGAACTCATGCACACCTGGAAGTGTCATTTGTCCAAGTGTGCAACATTAGTCCTGATGAAGAAAAGTGAATGTGCCAACAGCAAACAAAGTTGCTTTATTTTTTTCCCAAAACTGTTTATTAGGTTTGCATATATCCCAGAACATCATAAAACATCAACTGTAAAATTTCACAGTATAAAAAAACACAGTGAAGTTAAAAGAAAACACAACTTTATACATATAAACATCAAAATAAAAATTCAATTCAAAATATCCTATTTTAAAATAAATAGTAAATAAATACATATCAAAATATTCAGATTTGTGCAGCTAAATGACAATTCACACATAACGTTATGTAACATTTACGGTGACATGAATCGTGCCACCTTTCCAGCATTTTCATGAAGTTGTAGAACAATATGTTCAAGATGAAATTCCCTTCTGGAGGAAATACATGTTGTAACAACATTTCAGAGCAATTACAGATCTTTTTAAAGTTTCAGCAAAATTCAAATGTCACATTATGTCACTCCTTGTCACTTTTAGCGCATGATTTGTACTTTTTGCATTTCTGTGGTTAAATGTATAGCTATCTGTAGCTGTCTATGAAGAATAGAAGTTTCTTCTATATTAGGCTGTCAGTGCTGTTTTTGTAGCTTTGTGGGGAAGACTCTATGTCAGAGCTGCTGTAAAAACAAAGAGAGGAGAGGATAAGTATCCAAATCCAACAAACGTCAAAAGAAAAATGAAGGAAACAAAGAGGTGAATCTTTCTCTAACCTGCTTAGCTCATATGCGTCAGCTTTCTTCTTCATTTTTTTCAAGAGCCACATAGCCATAGACACAAACATTGCAGTGCCCCCTGTTGCCACACCAAAGGTAATTGCAGTAACTGGAGCAGGAGCTGTGGAAACATTGTGAAATGTGAATAATGTGGACTTCTGAACTGAAATTTGTCAGTGTCTACATTTACATTTTGTGTACCATTTGATCTGTTGTTGTTCATTTACCTTGACAGGTGGGTTTCTCTCTAGTCCAGTTGCCATGGTGATCACAAGTCAGCAGCTCATGTCCTTCTAATGAGTAGCCTTGGTCACAGGTGAAGGAGCACTGAGAGTTGTAAACTGACTCAGTGCTGGAGCAATTGATGTGGCCGTTTTCAGGAGCCTCAAGCAACAAACATGTAACAGCTGTTGTAAAGGACAGGAAGATATTGCATATAAAAAAAGTGATCTCACCTATGCTCGTAAGGGTCTGAACATGCAAATAAAGTTGTGAACAACAAGTAATCCAGGTAAAATGGGTTCACATATACCTGTGCAGATTGGTGATCTGGAGGTCCATTGGCCTGGATGTGTACACTCCATGCTGTGTGCACCTTGCAGCTCATGTCCTTCATCACATGTAAAATTACAAAGCATGCCAAGTGGATGGGGTGTCTCATGACTAACAAATGAAGACAGAGAAGGGCTGCAGCTTATCTGACCATTTGTTGGGACCTCTGGAGCAGGACATCCTTTTGCTACAAAAGAGAAACAGAAGAAGATCAATAAAATATATCATAGTTAAACAGACTTAAATAAAAGTGCTACAATGAGTAAACACTGTTTGTAATAAATTGTATGTAATTATGGTTTCAGACCTTTGCATGTAGGTATGTTTTTATTCCACTGTCCGTCCTCAGAACACTTGATGGTGTTTGCTCCCTGCAGTTCAAAACCTTCTTCACAGTTGAAGCTGCAGGTGGAGTTTGGTCGCAGTTCAGTCACAGAGTCACTGCACTGCATGATGAGGGGAGCTTCTCTCTCTGGATTCTGGCAAAGGATGGCTAACACAGAAAAATGTGTATTTTATTGAATGTGTCCTCATTGTGTAGAAGATGTGTGGGTTATACTGTTAGTGTTCCTCTTACCTTCACAGTGAGGAATCTGCTGATTCCATGTACCTCCTGATGTGCAGGTCACGCTACTGGCTCCCACTAAATGGTAACCTTGGTCACAACTGAAGCTGCAGGTGTTTTTGTAGCTGAACCTCATATCAGCATCTTCTCCACAGCTGACAAAGCCATTTTTCAAATTTTGCAGAGCAGGGCACTGGACAGCTACAAAAGAGAGAGGCACCAGAAGGAGTTAAAATAAAACTTTTTATTATAATCATCATGCAAATCAAACCCCCAAATAACAAAAACTACACAATGATGAAAGGTAAAAACATGTGGCCGTACCAACACAGAATGGCTGGGATGCATTCCAGTTTCCTGATGATTCACATTGCAGAGATGGAGATCCAGACAGTACATAACCTTCATCACAGGTAAAAATGCAAACCATGCCAACTGGATGTGTTGCCTCATGACTAACAAATGAAGACAGAGAAGGGCTGCAGCTTATCTGACCATGTATTGGGACCTCTGGAGCAGGACATTGTTTTTCTAAAACAAAACAAAAAAAAAGAAGAAGAAAAAATGTTTAGTAACGTTTTAGAACATAATCACACAAACACTGTTAAAAATGTTATGATGAGTAAAAAGTGTTTGCAAATAAATATTGATATAATTATGCTTTCAGACCTTTGCATGTAGGTATGTTTTTATTCCACTGTCCGTCCTCAGAACACTTGATGGTGTTTGCTCCCTGCAGTTCAAAACCTTCTTCACAGCTGAAGCTGCAGGTGGAGTTTGGTCGCAGTTCAGTCACAGAGTCACTGCACTGCATGATGAGGGGAGCTTCTCTCTCTGGATTCTGGCAAAGGATGGCTAACACAGAAAAATGTGTATTTTATTGTAATGTGTCCTCATTATATAGAAGATGTGTGGGTTATACTGTTAGTGTTCCTCTTACCTTCACAGTGAGGAATCTGCTGATTCCATGTACCTCCTGATGTGCAGGTCACTCTACTGGCTCCCACTAAATGGTAACCTTGGTCACAACTGAAGCTGCAGGTGTTTTTGTAGCTGAACCTCATATCAGCATCTTCTCCACAGCTGACAAAGCCATTTTTCAAATTTTGCAGAGCAGGGCACTGGACAGCTACAAAAGAGAGAGGCACCAGAAGGAGTTAAAATAAAACTTTTATTTAGTCATTATGCAAATCAAACCCCCAAATAACACAATCTCCACAATGATGAAAGGTAAAAACATGTGGCCGTACCAACACAGAATGGCTGGGATGCATTCCAGTTTCCTGATGATTCACATTGCAGAGATGGAGATGCAGACAGTACATAACCTTCATCACAGGTAAAAGTACAGGTGGACTGATAGCTGAATGAGCCCAGAGGATCGGAGCATTTCATGGATCCATGTGTAGGCTCTGACATCTTCTCACACTGAATCACTGTAGACAACAGGAGAAAAAACATCAGGCCATGACTCCATCACTGTGTAGTAAATAATATAATTTAAAAAAAAGTAGCAATATTACTAGCTATTAGTACTTAAACTCACAGTCACATGTAGGGGGGTTTTCCGACCATTTTCCTGACCCCGTGCACCTCAGAGGAGTCTGCACACTCAGCTTGTATCCTTCCTCACAGGAATACTGGCACAACGAGTCATAGGAGAAATTGCCATGCTTGTGAGAGCAATTTACATGTCCTTTATCTGGGACAATCACCTCACTTTTGTTACACTGCACAACTGACAACAAATAAAACACACAGTTAGATATCGAATCCTTTACGTGACTTAAAATATGTATTTAAACTACGCTGTCATTTTGTTTTCTTACCTTGGTCACACTTGTCTCCAAAAAACCCTTCAAAGCATTCACATTTGTGGCTGTTGATGGTTTCAACACACTCTCCATGCAAACAGGAGTCATTCTTACAAGCCGCTGGAAAAAAGAGACATGCTTTTAGAAATTTTACCTATTATAGTAAAATAATGTGTCAAATAAATAATCTTAAATTTTTCATCTGCTCTAGTATGTTAGTCCCAAACTGTTGCTCACCTGTGTAGCACAGAGCAGTCTTTGATTTTGCACATCTCTCGTCATTCCACTTGCCTGGTTCTTTATCTCTTTTAATGTACATCTCCACACAGTCCTCACTGATCTTTGAATTTATTTCACTCTCGCCATTGTTCGGTTCTCCTTCTGCCCAGTTGGTTGCTTCTTTTGTCAGAGGCTTGTTGGTTCCTACCCAGGTCCAGACATTATTGATCTTACGGATTCCAATCCAGTAGTAGCCATTTTTCTTGGGCAGCCAGTTGTTAAGATGCTTGATCTCTTCCTGGTTCTGGATGGCCACCATGTCTGTGTAGTGCTCCTGGCACCAGCTTCGTGCATTTTCCCATGTCATTGCGTTGTTTGAATAGAAATAAGACCAGGACTCTACACTAGTCCACGTGCACAGCACTAAGGATAGAGAACAGAGATACAAATTATATGCATATGTGGCAAGAAGGATGAATTTTAAGAATTTCTATTTGGTTGTAAAACTTGCAAGAGTTACACTGATGTTTCTGCTTGCATCAAATGTCAATACCTAAGCAAATAAAGGTGAAATTCATCCATGAAGCAGAGCTCTTATACCCCCAGGTCTTAAGTAGTCCAAAGCAGGAATCCTATGAAAATAAAAGTTAAAATAAACTTACAGCGTACTATCATCATTATATATAAGATAAAAGTGAAATAATGTTCTCTAAAAAGATTGACATTTAAATTAGTATCCCTTCTACTCACCATGTTAACTAATATGCCTGATAGCCTACAGAAGATTGTTGATCCTTCAGCCTCAGTATATTTAAGGATAAAATGATTCTGAGTGTTATCAACTGGGCTGCCTTCTCTTATATAGGACTCCATCCTCCTACAGGAAGTGCGGAGCCTTTCAGAGGAATTCCCCACAATATTTCCCAATGCTGAATTCCACAGAAGGCTTCAGGATCTTTTCCCGTAAGAAAGAAAAAAGACGAAAAGGAAACCTCTATTGTCCGTCATCATCAAAAAAGCATTAACTGAAATTAATTTAAACAAATTCAAATAAATTCAGTCAGTATAAGTATTGATAACTTTATATGCTCCAACTCTGGCTGCGTGCTGTGTTCACAGATTATCTGGTCCTACCGAATCAGTTCATCACACCTGAAATTACAGGTTGAATTCTACCTGAAGGGTATGAATGATGTGGTTGCAGTTAAATCTACTACTACAGGTTGATGTGTTTCAAAGGTTAACACTGTGTAACTATGATAAGCAGTCAGCATTTTGTTTCTAATTTTGACATCTGAAATATCAGTTAATAAAACTGTTGGTTTTCTGTTGTCTTTTGCTGAAATAGAGGAACGGGATGGTTTTCAGTGTGCAAAAGCTTTGCCAAAACAATTTGGATCTGGGTCAACTTCACAGACAGGAAACTTTTAGACCCATAGGAATGGAAACAGTGAGTAGAGCCTTGAGCTTGATGTGGAAAGGGTTTGCATGATTAAAAAACAGGGAAAATATATTCATTAGAGAAAAGGGTCAGGTCTTTGGCTCAGGTTTATAAAAATATTTGTAATCCTTTTCAGGTTAAACAAAGACACCGAAGTTTGTCACGAACAAGTGAGGGACATATTAATAATAATCTATTTATAAATGGGTGGATATTATGAGGTACCAGGGAACGGACTGGGAAAACATCAAATGTTGTTATTTGTGATGTTTTTTTAAATGTATCACAAGTGATGTATTTATTTATGTATTTGTGGTGCACAAAATGATGAACTTTTTGTGCACCACATATAACCCCCCACCACCAATATTTGTAATTGTTGCATGGATACTTGTTTATGCCATTTAGATAAAACAGGAATGAATAATGTGAGGAGAAAATGAACATTATTCATAATGAATAAGTTGTAATAATTCATCTCTCAAAGAGTTAGCTATCATGTTCAGTGTTGGTCAAGTTACTTGAAAAAAGTAATCAGTTACTAATTACTGATTACTTCCCCGAAAAAGTAATCCCGTTACTTTACTGATTACTTATTTTCAAAAGTAATTAATTACTTAGTTACTTAGTTACTTTTTAAAAAGACGATTTACAACCTGAATAGGTGATAAAGCGATAGATCTTTCAGCCCAATTCTACTTTTTCTGCATAATCCATCATACAAAATGTAATCAAATGGAAACGTCTCTTTTTAAAACTTTAAACTTTAAATCTTTTAACTTTATGCATCAAGCAAAAACTTAATTATATGCAACATTCTCTGACTGGAAGAAATTTGTTTAACAATTAAACCTATTTTCTGCACATTCCAGCACATAAAATAAAATATTTTTTTGTATTTACACTCACTCTTTCAAATAGATGCAAGTAAAACACAGCAGAAAATAAATAAAATCAAAGACTAGCGGTCCTGTTGCTCTATTTTCACCTGTAAAGCAAGACTGGGGTAGGCGGAGGTTTACCCTGGTGCAGGTGTGCCGCAGCGGTCAGTGGAAGAATCCGCGAGTTTCTCTGTGAATTTCACATTACGTCGTAGCGCACTCGGTGCTTGCTTGGAAGTTTAGGGGTTTTTTTCGCTGTAAAAAGAAGTTTTCTTCCACGCACAACGGACACTAATGTTTTTGTCACTTTTTATGGAATCAAACTCAAAATAAGGTCAGTACTTCCACGCTTTGAACGCTGCATGCTCATACTCTCTCCCGCACTTGATAATATTATGATCTGCACACAGCTGTTGTCACGAACGTCGCACACGCTTACGTCACTGTCATGAGACATTCTCGCAAAAAATCACGGTTTTAGTAACGCAGTAACGCAGCGTTCCTACGGGAAAGTAACGGTAATCTAATTACCGTTTTTGCAATAGTAATCCCTTACATTACTCGTTACTTGAAAAAAGTAATCAGATTACAGTAACGCATTACAGGTAACGCGTTACTGCCCATCTCTGATCATGTTAAAAAAGTCAGAGTTATTCGGAATGAATTATCAGACTAGTCCTGCGTGGTTCCTTACTGTTCAGTAATTACTACTTTTGAATATGTCGTATCTCTGTCTATAAATAAGGATGAGTAATATTGTCTTATCTGTCTTTAGTTACTCATTATTGTCACTGCATTTACACTCATTCGTAAACTGAAAAAGAGCATTATTTATCCTTCTGGAATTGAGCCATTGGTAAATTTTGTGTTATCATTTTGGCTGTAGCTTCCTTTCAGCAAGGCTTTCACTCATATACACACATCCCCACACAGACACATGCACACACACTTCGGCAAGTCCTTCTGACTCATTTCATGTGAGATTATAGTAAAGGAATACAGTACAAATGTATGAATCACATCCTGATAATTTATGCAATAGGTCAAATGTGACATTCCTCAGAAATCTTTGTCCATAACATCAGGATATGGTCACACAGGTCATGCGCATATTTCTTTCTTGTGAAGAGTAAATAGAGCTCTGGATTATTTTGGACCTGTTTTGCCATAAAACTGCACTGAATCTCTTAGCAATATTATTTCTGTTCTAGTCAGTGGTAATAATATCTCATACTGAGTCACTAGAAGTAGAATCAATTGTAGCAGAGATATAAAAAAAAAAAAAACTAACAGCCCTGAATAGTCAGCCGTAGTCAGAAGTATTTATCAATATGTTTAAATGAAGTGAATGCATAAGTTCAATGAGGAGAATCTGTATTCACTGATCAGCTTGCATGGGTATTCAGGTATGTTAAATTATGTAAAAAAACCAAAAAAAATCCAATTTCAGTGTTTTAATGATGAAAAGTATAAGTTATTGAAATATGTAGAGCATGTTGTGTGGAAAGAAATATTTTAAAAACATTCAGACATCTGAAAGTGTGTGTATACTGTGGTAGTTTCCTCAGTTTATACTGTCCTTTACTAATAATAAATTACTAATAACTTTGAATTGTTATTCTTTGCCCATTCTAATAGCCATCTGCTCAGCTGTTTGGCATCTTTTTCTCTTACATCCTGGGCAATTATGAAAATCCCCCAAAACAAAGCATGATTAAAACGCTTGTTATTACTACCAAAATAATATTTCCTGTTATTCCTTTTTTCAAATAACAGCCTTATCCTTTTCCAAGCTGCATGCAAACGAATCAAGTTCAGGAGAAGATATGATATTCTTAATAAATCCCAAAGTTGGTAAATTTAATAGTTACAGCAGTTAAAGATGTGACAAATAATTACACAAATATAAATGTTCAATGAAAGTGATATTATGATGATAATATAACAATTTAAAATATTTCAAAATCAACAAAATAAGAACTGGATTTAAAATGGCATAAAATTTTGTATAGGAAATATCAGGCTTTAAAATAATCTTCACCACTTGATGTTAAATTGCTACATTTCCCATCATTCCATTCTCCTCAGTTTCGTCTTGAGTTAGTTTACATCTCTAAAAAAAAAAACCCCCTGTTGGCTCCTTTGTTGCTGATGAATCATTACTGATCCTCGTGCTGTTATTCTCAAACTGTGTCCAAATTTCACTCTTGTGGTTTTTTGGGAGTGGAATCCAGAAATACAGGGAGAAAATGTTTTTTGCAGCAGGACAGAGTCCAGACAGTCATCCTCCTCTTGGGTTCAACATCATGTCTGTGAATCTGGCCTGGCACCACTGTCTGGCCTGGGTCCAGTTCATTGTCTTCTTGGAGTGGTGATGCATCCAGCAGACAGTAGTCTCATCCAAAGAATTACCTGAAAACATTCAGAATAATTCATAGTGTGATGATTAGAACATGTAACAGTGTTGCATGTTCCATGACATCAGTCACGCATTTTGCTAGCATATAATCTAAAACCCAAAGATAATATCAACATCAATAACTGATATTAACCTCATCCTATATTATTAACCTGTCACCTACCCAAGGTGAAAGGTGGATATAATTTCATCCATTATGATGCATATAATCATTAAAAATTACTGATGAGAAAATGTCTCATTTACTCAGATGTTATGTTGTTTGACAGAAGCTGCTGCTGAAGTTAAATCCTTGCTTATCTGATCAACCCAAACATAAGATAAGAAAGTGCAGCAGCAGTAAAAATAATTGTGCGTCCATTCAGTGCATCTAAGGGTCATTGCCACATTTTTGTAAGCTCTCATTTTTACATTCAGGGCGAACTTAGCATAGAATAACTCGATGTTCACAACATGTTGTCATTTTCAGCCTTATGTAAGGTATCTGATCCTTTTCCTGTCCCACGAAAGTGTTTGCACAAATGACACTCAATTAAAACAAACAATGGACAGAATACCCAGAAATATACTTTTTCCTTCCTACCTCTCACTTTTCAATTTTATTCTGCTTTGTCATGTCCTTTATGACGGAAAGGTTGCTGGAGAGACAAAAGGTCCAGGCAGCTTTCAAAAGAGGTTCTTTCTCAACCTCTAAAGAAAATCATGGTGGCAGAAGGTCGTTGCTAAAACTGTGAGAATCGGTCATGCAGAATTGATGAGTCGTAAAAGCAGACTGCTTCAGACCCTGCTTGGCTAAGCATTTCTATCATTGTGGTGACAAAACAATGGAATATTTTTATTAATCATTATAACAAAACATGGAAGTGCCAAAATCAATTTTTTTAAAACAATATTTATTCGTTTTGCATGTACATGAGAACATTTCCAGCATATATGAGATACAAAACATTCATGTTTTAAAGTGTTAGAGTAACTCAGTAAATAAAAATATAGCTTTGTACAAGCAACCACCTGAATAAACATTTAATGCACAATTTTCTTTCAGAAAATAAATACCACATAAATACTAAAAGGAATACATGGGTATGCAGTGAAATGGCAGCTTACGTGTTATATAAGGTTTACAGTAACAGGAATAGCCACATTTTTCCAGCATTTTCATGAAGTTGTAGAACAATATGTTCAATATAAAACTCCCACTGGGAGGAAATACATGTTGAAACAACATTTCGGAGCAATCACAGATCTTCTTACAGTTTACAAAGGGATACAATGATTCAGTGCATGTTTGTAAATAAGCTCTTTTTCTCACATTGGCTTTGCCTGATTAGTGTGTTATACTAGTGCACATAACTCATATGTTTTGCATTAATGTGGTAAAAATTTACAGCATCCATATTTGTTTATTAAGAATATGAGAGATTCCTATATTAGGCTGTCAATGCTGTTTTTGTAGCTCTGTGAGGGAGACTGAGTGCTGCTGTAATAAAAGAGAGAAAATGATCACTGAAATTCAATGAACTTAAAAATAAAGATGATTAAAATGGTGAATCCTTCTCTAACCTGCTCAGGTCGAATTTGGTTACATTCTTCTTCAGTTTTTTCAAGACCCACAAAGCCATAGAGACACCAGATAACAAGGCAGTGCCCCCTGTTGCCACACCAGCAGTAACTGCAGTAATTGGAGCAGGAGCTGTGGAAGGATTGTGAAATGTGAATGTGAAACTTTGAACTGAAATTTGTAAGTTTGTGAATTTTAACTTCTTGTTCCCCTCGTTCTGTTGTTGTTCATTTACCTTGACAGGTGGGTTTCTCTCCAGTCCAGTTGCCATGATTATCACAGGTCAGCAGCTCAGGTCCTTCTAATAAGTAGCCTTGGTCACAGGTGAAGGAGCACTGAGAGTTGTAAACTGACTCAGTGCTGGAGCAATTGATGTGACCGTTTTCAGGAGCCTCAAGCAACGGGCATCGAACAACTGTTGGGAAGGACAGGGAGATATCACATATTTTAAAAAGTGATCTCACCTTAGTGTCATTAAACCACTGCCCGTAAGGGTCTGAACAGAAGAAAATCAATAAAATATATCATAGTTAAACAGACTTAAAATAAAAGTGCTACAATGAGCAAACACTGTTTGTAGTAAATATTGATGTAATTATGGTTTCAGACCTTTGCATGTAGGTATGTTTTTATTCCACTGTCCGTCCTCAGAACACTTGATGGTGTTTGCTCCCTGCAGTTCAAAACCTTCTTCACAGCTGAAGCTGCAGGTGGAGTTTGGTCGCAGTTCAGTCACAGAGTCACTGCACTGCATGATGAGGGGAGCTTCTCTCTCTGGATTCTGGCAAAGGATGGCTAACACAGAAAAATGTGTATTTTATTGAATGTGTCCTCATTGTGTAGAAGATGTGTGGGTTATACTGTTAGTGTTCCTCTTACCTTCACAGTGAGGAATCTGCTGATTCCATGTACCTCCTGACGTGCAGGTCACGCTACTGGCTCCCACTAAA
Source organism: Oreochromis aureus (assembly GCF_013358895.1). Taxonomy (NCBI): domain Eukaryota; kingdom Metazoa; phylum Chordata; class Actinopteri; order Cichliformes; family Cichlidae; genus Oreochromis; species Oreochromis aureus. Next base: position 43,364,663 of record NC_052963.1, on the reverse strand, counting down.
TGGTAACCTTGGTCACAACTGAAGCTGCAGGTGTTTTTGTAGCTGAACCTCATATCAGCATCTTCTCCACAGCTGACAAAGCCATTTTTCAAATTTTGCAGAGCAGGGCACTGGACAGCTACAAAGAGAGGGCACCAGAAGGAGTTAAAATAAAGCTTTTATTATAATCATCATGCAAATCAAACCCCCAAATAACACAATCTCCACAATGATGAAAGGTAAAAACATGTGGCCGTACCAACACAGAATGGCTGGGATGCATTCCAGTTTCCTGATGATTCACATTGCAGAGATGGAGATGCAGACAGTACATAACCTTCATCACAGGTAAAAGTACAGGTGGACTGATAGCTGAATGAGCCCAGAGGATTGGAGCATTTCATGGATCCATGTGTAGGCTCTGACATCTTCTCACACTGAATCACTGTAGACAACAGGAGAAAAAACATCAGGCCATGACTCCATCACTGTTTAGTAACAACAATCAATAAAATATAGCATCTCAGAATTTTAGTAGCTACTAGTTAATGTCTCATCTCTTCATTTATCTTGTTACTGCAGATTTCCAACTCACATTCACATGAAGGGTGCTTATCTGACCATTTTCCTGAGGCTGTGCACCTCAGAGGAGTCTGCACACTCAGCTTGTATCCTTCCTCACAGGAGTACTGACACAACGAGTCATAGGAGAAATTGCCATGCTTGTGAGAGCAATTTACATGTCCTTTATCTGGGACAATCACCTCACTTTTGTTACACTGCACAACTGACAACAAATAAAACACACAATTAGATATCGAATCCTTTACGTGACTTAAAATATGTATTTAAACTACGCTGTCATTTTGTTTTCTTACCTTGGCCACACTTGTCTCCAAAAAACCCTTCAAAGCATTCACATTTGTGGCTGTTGATGGTTTCAACACACTCTCCATGCAAACAGGAGTCATTCTTACAAGCCGCTGGAAAAAACAGATATGCTTTTATAAGCCTTGCTAATCATAGTAAAATAATATATCAAATAAACTATTTCTAAAAGTTTTATCAGTAGATTACCTTGATAATAATGAACCAGAATAACAAATCTAAGGCAGCTAAAATAAAGCATATAAGCCCCAGACTGTTGCTCACCTGTGTAGCACAGAGCAGTCTTTTTTTTCATACACCTCTCGTCATTCCACGTGCCTGGATTTTGGTCTCGTTTAATGTACATCTCCACACAGTCCTCAGTGACTCCTACACTTTGTCCAGCTTTGCCATTATTTGGTTCTCCTTCTGCCCAGTTCGTCGCTTCTTCTGTCAGAGTTTTGTTGGTTCCTACCCAGGTCCAGACATCATTGATCTTACGGATCCCAATCCAGTAGTAGCCTTTTTTTTTGGGCAGCCAGTTGTTAAGATGCTCGATCTCCTCCCGGTTCTGGATGGCCACCATGTCTGTGTAGTTCTCCTTGCACCATTTACGTGCATCATCCCATTTCATTGATTCGTTTGAGTAGACGTAAGACCAGGACTCAACACTAGTCCACATGCACAGCACTAAGGATACAGAACAGAGATACACATTAGATGCAAATTTTTGCAAAAATGCAAAAAATGTTACGTTTCTATCAGGCTCTAAAACTTGCAGGTGGGACAATGTCTGCATTGCACATACTTGAGCAGATAAAGGCAAACTGGATCCATGCGGCACGGGTCTGAAATAATCCATAGCACAATTTCTAAAAAAAATACGTTAGAAAGATGCATTAACATACATTAATGGCATACTATCAATCACAGGCTATAAGATACAACTGAATAAATCTGCAGTGCAGAGAATGGAATTTAAATTGATCCAACTTCCACTCACCATTTTAAGTGATTCTTTAGCCTTTGACTTCAGTGTAGATAGATATCAAATGATTCTGAGGGTTTTGCGCTGAAGTGCCTGACTTTATACAGATGGTTGGCTTGGTCCAGGTTTCCTGAAAGCTTTCATAACAATTGGGCTTTTCAGTGGAAACTCCACCCCGACTCTTATACTCCTCCACTCTACAAGAGGCTTTTCCTTTTGAGATAAAAAGAAAAGCAAAAGTTAAAAAGAAAAGCAAAAGTTAAAAAGAAAAGAAAATAACAAATGAAATTCTGTTATTTATTAACACAGTTGCTATTTTCATTAGTACTTTCAGTATCATTGTCATAAGCAGAAAACAAGTGTATTTACTTCGGTTTACAAACTATTTTCATGAAGTTACCAGTTACTAGTGTATTACATTTTGTGCTACTTTATATGAGTATTACACTACACTGCACAGCACGTGCAAATATTGCATTTTTAAACATTTGCACAACCCCTGCATATAGTGTTCTTCACTGAGATGCCATCAAAACATGCTGCTCAGAGTGCTTTAGAGAACAATAACATATGCAAAAAGCCCCACACAGTCCATCAGCCCTGCTACAAAAGCACCTGTTAACATCATTTAAGTGATCCTCTCATTAATTCAGGTGAGAATGTTGATGAGGAGAAGATCTGTCAAGCTAAACTGACTGAGTTAAAACAACAGGCAGTGGTTATTGAAGTCATTGTTCTTACTCTATTAACCATGGTTATCTGCAGGAAAACATGTATAGTCATCACTGCTTTGCATAAAAAGAGCTTCCCAGGGATACTGATGCTAGTAAGATTCCACCTAAATCAACCAATTATCAGAGCATGAAGAACTTTAAGGAGAGAAGTTTAGTTGTTATAAATACATTTTCAGGGCACCTGAGAAAGCCCAGCAAGCGCCAGTACCATCTCCTAAAGCAGGGGTTTCAAACATAAGGCAGGGGGCCAGAACTGGCCTGCCAAAGACTCCAATCTGGTCATTGGATAGTTTTGGAAAATGTCAATGAAAGGATACATTTTAGATTTTTAACTGCATTTTCTATATTTTTACAGCTTATGAAAATACCATGCTAAACTGAAATAGCAGAAAAGTTCCTGCTTTTTTACTGCCTACTAAATAATTTTTTATTTTTATTTTTTTCCATTCACTCACATTGTTAAAATAGGCATTTTTTGTTAATTAACAAGATGTTTCAAATTTTAGGACAGACTGGACAATGAGCTACCAGTCTTTAAGTTTACAAACTCATTTCTTACAATTTAAGTCCAAAGACTCATCCTGACAGATTTCTTTCATTTACTAAAACAGCATTTCTTTATCACGAACAAAAAGAGATGTACTGTTGAAACGTCTTTTTCTTATATCACAGGGTTTAAATGTGTAGTTAAACTTCTTTAGATTGATAGAAAGAGTTTCACTGGTCTACCACAGTGTAAAATGAGTTTGCCATGCCTGTCCTAAAGATTATTCAGCTGCTTAGGAAAGACAGCAGGCAGGTGTGAGTGTGTGAGTGAGACTGATGTTTTGCAAAAAACTACAGGTACTGCTGAGGCCTGTGTTAAAAGTCATTTTCTCTGATGAAGCGCCTTTACAATTGTTTGACACAGCCAGAGAAATGATTGTCCAGAGACGAAAAGGTGAGCTCTAACATCAGACCTGTGTCATGCCAACAAATAATGCATCTTGTAACTATTCATGTGTGGGGTTACTTCACATACATCGGCATGGGATCACTCACAATTTTGCCTAAAAACACAGCCATGAATAAAGAACGGCACCAAAACATGAAAGCATTTTTCCCAACCACCAACAAGAACATTCTGCTAAAAAACAATGCCATTCCCAGCATGCTGGAGCAAAAGTGATAGCTTAGCTTGGGGAACATCATCAAAAGTTAGGGTCCATAGCCAGGAAACTCCCCAGACCTTAATTCCACTGAGAGCCTGGTGGACAAACAAAAGCCCACAAATTCTGACAAACTCCAACCGCTGATTATGGAAGAACAGGCTGCCATCAGCCAGGATGTAACCCAGAGGCTGCTTGACAGAATGGCAGGATGCCAGGGCAAATGTCACAGGTCTTAAGAAAAGGCCAAATATTTTTACAAATATTGACCCTTTGCATAAACTTAATGTGATTGTCAATGAAACACATTTTGACACATATCCTCGGTGTGCAATACAGTACAGTACAGTATACAATAGAAACAGCTAATAAAAAGGTCTAAAAACACAGAAGCAGTAAACTTTGTGAAAAAGGCTTGGGGGGAAAAGAAGGACAAATTCAAAGACAAATCAAATTGTATGACATCAGGTACTTAAGCATTTCCTGGTGAAGCAACAATGGTACAGAGTACACACAAAAATGCACGTATTAAATATAAGGCCACTGAGAAGGAAATTCTTTTTCAAAGCTCTGAAATACTGGGAGGCTGATAAGAGTCTATCTGTGATTGACTTGTGTGCCACTGACATGTTTTCTTGGATGTCAGGAAAGAATATTTTCTTCATCAGCACTAATGAGGGTTTCTTGTGTTTGTATTTGTGTTTCAAGAAATCTGATGGCCCATGTCTAAACCTCAACTGTATGCAATGAATCATTCTGACTAATACACAACAACAGTACAAAGTGTGCTAACAGACAATGCATAGACTAAAACATGCTTTTCACACTTCAGAACTGACATGTCATTGCAAAGGAGGTGTTAGTAGAAAGCAAGAGGAAAGATTTTGTAGGAAAGATCACGACAGTCACTTGTTTACGAGTGTCTAGGCATGGAAAATTTGCGGCACATAGAAGCAGAGGTGCCTGCTGGCTGCCTGCGTTTCCAGAAGTGACAGTTTACATCCTTCCTGTCTGAACTGAGGCATGGGATTGTAGCTACTGTTATTGACACCTCTTAACCTTACTCCCTTCCACAATTAGATAAAATAAACTCTCTGATTAACTAACACAGCTATGAATAACAGAGCAATCACACAGTTGTAACTAGAATGGGACAGGCAGTTACACAACTTACCACTATTAGTTACAAAAGATCTAAATATTTATTTGACTTCCCTGTCTTATTTGGCATGGTTATATGGGAAAGCCTTTGTCTTTTTAGAGGTTTACCTTTCTCTGACTGTCCTAAAACTGTGTCCTTTGGCTCCAAGCTTAAGGTAACATGAAAAATTACTGCTTAATGAAGTCACAGTGCAAACAGGAGTCATATCACGCAAAGCAAAACTATGCATCCTGCTCCCCGCTGAAGCGTTCTTGATGTGAATCCAAAAAGATAGGATTCCTTTGGGGTAAGAACCAAAAGGCCCTCAGGGGGAGGATCAAACCTAACTCTGAGGTTTGATCTTGACTTCTGATCTCTCCGATAGACACTGGCAGACAATCTGCCGCATGCTGCAGGAAATGGCCAAAAGCAGAAAATTCTCGTACCAAACTTAGACATATTGACGATATCACTTGTGCGTCTGAGTAGTGTAACATAAAGTTTTCTAATGCTAATCCATCTGTATGTAGACAGAGACTACAAGGAACGCAAATTCAAACACTTCGCACTTACTGCCATATGAAGGCGCCAGAGTGCGAGCGCAGTGTTAAATCTGCACATTAATGCAACAAGTCGCGAATGTCCTGCCGCTTGAAGAAGCGAAGTAGAAATCCTGACCCAAATAAAGGTATCTGTGAGAACTACTCATGTTCTCTGTGGTCAGTAGACCTCTGCGCAGTTTCAGAGTCTACGGCGTTTTGCGTAAATCTACAGTCGCAATGGCAGACGCTCTGGCTAAAATCCCCGATGTAGAGATTGATCCAGAGGGAACTTTTAAGTACATACTGGTCAGAGTAAAAGCGAAAGATGGCGATGTGCATAAAGACATTGTCCGTGGCACAAAAAATGCCGAATATCACAGTAAGTTATTATAGTTTGCTTCAAGGAGAACGTCAACTGCGTCAGTTCAGCGCGAGATATCGTGCAGACCGGTGACTGTCGGTGCAGATGAAAACCTATAGCATGTAGTCTGTTGTGCAGTGTTGTCTCATTTTTATGGTTCCTTTGGTGGATCTTGCAGACGTGCATTGCGGAATAGATACTGCACAGAGCAGAGGAATGAAATTCATGCCAACCTAGTCGTTGGAGACAACTACCAAATTTCCGTATTTGATTCTAATTGCTATTTTTATTGAATTGTAACTAAATTACAGTCTCAATTTCTTCTAAATGTGTTCATAAATTTTCAGATCATATTTTTGAGAAGGTCAACCCTGCTATGGAGGCCTTGGGGATGGAGTGCAAATGCCTTGGAGGAGGGAAGATAGAGCACAACAACCAAGAGAAAAAAATAAGGGTGTTTGGAGAATCCACTGTAAGTTAACTAAAAGCTGAATGAAAAATTAAAATCTTCAGGAGTATTTAATTCACTAATGTCAGGTCTCTCACTCACTCGCAGGCCTTTGGAAAAGCTGACCATGCTGTTTCTGTGGAGAAGCTGAAGACTTTCTTCAGCGACTATGAGATCACCTGGTCAGACGACAAAAAATAGTTGTAACCTTTGTGACATTTCAAACATCCGCCTTTATTTAACAGTTCCGTGAATCAAACCACATAATGATGCTTTAACTGTTCTGTAAAGCAACCATTCAAATACAGTCCTTCTGCAGTTCACATTTGGTTTCTTACTCAATGAAAGCACAAGCTCTGATTCTCTGCATGTTTTTAAATGCAAAGTTGTAGACATTTTTGTCCCTTAGAATTGACTCGTGTATATGAACTCTGTAGATATTCCTGTAAATACCTTTTTGACTTTTAGTCCCCATTGGCCTCAGTTGAATAGGAGTACATTTGCCAGGCGTAAAGTCCATACAGGAAAGGGTGAGTCTGTTGGAATCACAGACATATCCTGTTACACAGGAGGGAAAGTTTGTTGAAAACCCAAAAGAGAGATAACAAGCACTTTCATTTAACCCATAGATAATCACTTTTGTTTTTAAGTCCGGATAATGATAAACATCAAGCTAAATTCAGCAGAACTCTTTCTAAATGGGAGTGCAATAATAAATAAAAACTGCGGTAAAATATCTCCAATCAAAAAACAAACAAGAACTCAGAGTGAGAAAATAGCCTGAGCTGAGTCATATTTTAAGTCACATGTTCAATTTTGAAAAGTTCTTCCGGCTCCAGCATTTTATGGCTTTAATCCAGTTCAAATTTCACTTTTACTTTTATGCTACGAAAAAAATGCACTTTTAAAATCTGTAGTAAACAGGTGGCACTTACACCAAACCACATGGTGATGTTTAGCAGGCACAGTGTTTGCTCTGATCAACTTCTATAGTTTGCATGTTTGCATGCAAACACTTTGGTACTTAGTAAAGGTCAATCCATTTGCAGATTCTGGGTCATTAACTTAAGCATAAATTGATGTTTTAATTTGATGACGACACTGTAAACTTTATAGTCGTCTTAAAGGGAACCACTTAGTTATGTCACGTGATCCATGAGCACATGTATGATTTTTGTTTTATGCCAGTCCCTGTTGTGATATGGTACTGTGCAAAAGTCTTGAACCACCACTCATTTCTTTGTTTATTTAAAAAAAAAGAAATATGTGCAAAAATACACAGAAATACTATTCATAAGGTAAAAACATAATTTGTACAGTTCTACTGAGCTTGAAAGGTAATATATGGAATGACCACATTTATTCTTTTCCAGAGCCTGAACTCGCTTAGGCAAGCTTTCTTGTCATTTATTCAGGTAGTCACTTCACTTTTATCTCCACCAAGCTTCCACCATGTTTTACAGATGCCTAAAGACACCCACTGTTGTACTTCTCTTTTGTACACGTTGACAATTTAAACCAAAGATTTTAGATTTGGATTCATCACTCCATAAGACCTGTTGCTGCTGATTTTCAGTCCAGTGCTTGTATAATTTGGCACTCTTACGCCTTTTTCCCCTCTTTTCTTCCTTAAGAATGGCTATATGATGAGAGATGACAGTAAAAACTCATCATACATAGAGATACAGTTTTTAAGGTTCAACTGAATCTCTCAGGTTCTAGGTCAGGTCTTTGTTGAATTTCTTCCTATTAAGAACATGTTGAGGTTTTTAGGCCTGCCACTTCTCCTCCACTTCACCACTTTGCTCAAATATGTTAAGGATACTCAGGCTGCTACTAACAAAAGGCCTAAAGATACAATTCAAAGTTGCTGCTTTACTATAATGTCTGTTATCTGTAGTCACAACACTCATTCTTCCCTTGAGTTAGACACCTTTTTAATGCATGACTGATTCATTCAAGTGGCCTGATTAACCAAACAACATTTGAAAATGGTCATGTACAAAGACATTGCTCAAGACCACTTAAAAAGTATAAAGAAATGAGTGGGAGTGACTGAAGAAACAAGACTCATTCTGGTGTTTATTTTTTAATGTGACACAGTGTGTGTTGTGTGTTTATCCTAAAGTAGAACACAAAGCGCCGCTTTTTCTCAGCTATGTTAGCAGTACATGAAAATACTTTGGGTGTATAAGTGACTTTACATTGACAGTTGATTGCTGTTTTTAATTTTAAAAAGTAGCTTTATTTTTCATTATAATGATGAAAGAAGTAATAGACCTTTTACCATAAAAGACTGCGTTTACATGAAATTCACTACCCAGTTTTTCCGATGACATTTAGGTTGGCAGCATGCTAAAATGTCACCACTGGCACACATTCCTGTACTTTCTGTTTCACTTTTACTCACTCAGTGCTTAAAGAATCACAAAGAAAACATTAAGATAGAGAGTGCCATGAAACTTTGCAGACAGGATTGGAATTAGCTCATGTTAACACTCTGAATAGACCTTAGTTCACACTGAGTCACATCAGAAGACTTAAAAAAAGTTACTGGCTAAATTCTGCCAAATACCCCATGACCCTAACAAAAAGAATAACAAAAGCCGTTTTCCTTCCACTTTGTATTCCAATCCACAACCGGTTTCCTTTAAACTGATAACCTTTCCATTATCTAGGCATGGGGAGGTCTGTGGGGGAGGTCTGTGGGGGAGGTAGGAGACTTATATTGAGTTAGACTCAGCCCTTTTCTTGTAAAATGAATAATTTACAGTAAGTAATTAGCAAATTCTTTGTAATCTTATTAGAGGACACCATCATAATATTTCCATTGTTTTTTAAAGCATATCTTTTTTAAATTACCCTATTTAAATGCATATTGCTTTGAAAGTTCACTGGACTATAAAAGTGTCTAATTTATTGAGATTAAACTGTAGTTTAGTTTGCAACCAAATTTTAATATTTAAGTGCAATGGGTTACACAGAAAAAGTCAAGAAAATGAAGAAGTTGTAGGACTGCTGGATTTTGACCTCACTGTCAATCAAATAAATGACATGCCTTAATTTTGGGGAACACTGAAAATATGAGTCTAGGAAAAGACAAACTATTACTGAATTCTACAGGATTCAACAATACTGGGGTCTTTTGTTTTTTCTTTTTAAAAAATTATAACATAGTAGTAAGGGGAAAAACCACCATATTGCCATTGTCTCGTGTATTTTTATACGTCCAAGTGTACTTCAAACAGGTTGGAGCCCCGTTTCCTGAAGAAGAATGTCCCTTCCTGTAGCAGCGCCAGCTCACACCTCAGGGTGTCTGGAAAAGAAGTCACAAGAATGACCAGCATGGGTTCACTTTAATGTTTAAGATCTTATCTCCAAAACAATAGCCAGTACTCCATCAGGTCAGAGTCAACAGAAATTCCAGATGTTCCAGATAAAGAAACATTTGGACATGTGTGTGTGTGTTTTTTAATAAATGAGTGATATTAATATGTTTTATTAATCTAACTCACTTTTTTTAATACCTGCATGCTTGTACGGTTAAAACATTTGTGTATAAAAATAATGCAGTTGGTTGAATGTTAGAAATAGCTGCAGAGACATGAACAGCTACAAATATCTAGACAGAAACTGCTTCCAACTAGGCCGAATCAAAACACTTCTATAGGACTTTACAGGGAGTGCAGAATTATTAGGCAAGTTGTATTTTTGAGGAATAATTTTATTATTGAACAACAACCCAAAAAACTCATTAATATCAAAGCTGAATGTTTTCGGAAGTAGTTTTTAGTTTGTTTTTAGTTTTAGCTATTTTAGGGGGATATCTGTGTGTGCAGGTGACTATTACTGTGCAGAATTATTAGGCAACTTAACAAAAACAAATATATACCCATTTCAATTATTTATTTTACCAGTGAAACCAATATAACATCTCCACATTCACAAATATACATTTCTGACATTCAAAAACAAAACAAAAACAAATCAGCGACCAATATAGCCACCTTTCTTTGCAAGGACACTCAAAAGCCTGCCATCCATGGATTCTGTCAGTGTTTTCATCTGTTCACCATCAACATTGCGTGCAGCAGCAACCACAGCCTCCCAGACACTGTTCAGAGAGGTGTACTGTTTTCCCTCCTTGTAAATCTCACATTTGATGATGGACCACAGGTTCTCAATGGGGTTCAGATCAGGTGAACAAGGAGGCCATGTCATTAGTTTTTCTTCTTTTATACCCTTTCTTGCCAGCCACGCTGTGGAGTACTTGGACGGCGTGTGATGGAGCATTGTCCTGCATGAAAATCATGTTTTTCTTGAAGGATGCAGACTTCTTCCTGTACCACTGCTTGAAGAAGGTGTCTTCCAGAAACTGGCAGTAGGACTGGGAGTTGAGCTTGACTCCATCCTCAACCCGAAAAAGGCCCCACAAGCTCATCTTTGATGATACCAGCCCAAACCAGTACTCCACCTCCACCTTGCTGGCGTCTGAGTCGGACTGGAGCTCTCTGCCCTTTACCAATCCAGCCACGGGCCCATCCATCTGGCCCATCAAGACTCACTCTCATTTCATCAGTCCATAAAACCTTAGAAAAATCAGTCTTGAGATATTTCTTGGCCCAGTCTTGACGTTTCAGCTTGTGTGTCTTGTTCAGTGGTGGTCGTCTTTTAGCCTTTCTTACCTTGGCCATGTCTCTGAGTATTGCACACCTTGTGCTTTTGGGCACTCCAGTGATGTTGCAGCTCTGAAATATGGCCAAACTGGTGGCAAGTGGCATCTTGGCAGCTGCACGCTTGACTTTTCTCAGTTCATGGGCAGTTATTTTGCGCCTTGGTTTTTCCACACGCTTCTTGCGACCCTGTTGACTATTTTGAATGAAACGCTTGATTGTTCGATGATCACGCTTCAGAAGCTTTGCAATTTTAAGACTGCTGCATCCCTCTGCAAGATATCTCACTATTTTTGACTTTTCTGAGCCTGTCAAGTCCTTCTTTTGACCCATTTTGCCAAAGGAAAGGAAGTTGCCTAATAATTATGCACACCTGATATAGGGTGTTGATGTCATTAGACCACACCCCTTCTCATTACAGAGATGCACATCACCTAATATGCTTAATTGGTAGTAGACTTTCGAGCCTATACAGCTTGGAGTAAGACAACATGCATGAAGAGGATGTTGTGGACAAAATACTCATTTGCCTAATAATTCTGCACTCCCTGTATTCATTCTAAAGAAGATATACTGATATTACATAAAGTAAGGGTTAAGGCCTAGGAAACTTTCATTTATGCCCATAAGACTTTTCAATAAATATGCAATGTTTTCAAGTGAAGGCATCTTCTTTCAGCCACTACAGTGGATCACCATCCTTCATCTTCCATCCTCTTCTGTCACATCAGCCCTCTGCATGTCCTCCTTTCCCACATCGATTAATATTTTCTGTGGTTTTCCTCTTTGATTAAATCTGGGGTCTAAGATCAATCAACTGAAAGAAAAATCAGCTGATTGAAAAATGCATTTCTAGCCTCTACTTATCATAATTGAGATATGGAGAAAGCGAACCTTTTAGACCCCAGAGAGAGATCTGAAATAAAATGCTATAGGGGAAAATACAGAAAAGGGAATTTTTCGTGTTTTTTTTTAAAGGAAAGAAAGACATTGATTGTTTCCTTGTGTTCATGTCTAGTCTAGAGGTCATTACTGGGCCAGGTAAACACAGGGTTCCAGGAACTCAGTGAATTACTGTAAAAGGAAAGGAAGAGAGTAACTGCGGACTGGGTCCTCCTTACTGTAATTACTGCCCCACCAAACTGTGTCAAAAAATATTTGAATTTGCGGTGAGGATCAAGTCTCAAGCAGTGATTAAGTACACCAGATAGCAAAAACTGGAAATTTGTGAACATGGGAAAAAAGTCTGGTAAAGAAAGCCCCATTCTCTATGAAGTGCCAGATTTCCTGTCACCAGATGTAGTTTATCAGAAGGGAAAGTATGGAGACAAAGCTGTCGGTGTTGTGTATGTTTGGGTAAACCATTTTGGATTTGCACAAGGCGTCAACATTTGACAGCTGATGTAGTGAGAAGAGAAAAATGATCATAGAGACAAATAGATAAAATTCAAGAAAGAAAATGAAAAGATTTTGTTGAAATTGCTTAAAGACATTAAACGTGTGGAAGCATGAGGCAGAAAAAGGGGGAAAAGGGAGGATGAAACAGAAAAATCTTCTCAGAGAAAGTCTGCATCTCTCCTCAGAGCCTCAGTGTGTTATAGTGAATGGTGATCTCAACTGTGCTGCTCCAAAGGCTACATGTACTCCACCTTGACCTTCACCGTCACTGTACAACAAAGACACAGGACAGGACACGGTGCCAGCAGACAATTAAAGTGACTGATTACTGACTACGACCTAACACCGGAGGTTTCACATTAACAAGCTGATTCACTGAACATCCACCTCCACATCAGAGTTTTCTCACATAGCGCACCACACCAGACCAGACAGCGGCATGCAGGCCCTAGAACTTTCCCAATGGACAGCCTACTAGACTGTTGATTAAGCCATAACTTGTGACCATGAAATAGTTAATAACATCAACAGACAACATCACAAGTGGGACGATGATGACAATAAAGTGTACAGGCAGGCCATAATAGCACTGTGCAGACATTATGGCACATTAGCAATCTCTTCAGAGCCTAATGGAAGAGAAAAATGGAAAATAAATGGACTAGGACGTGACAGGCCTACCAATCTGTACAGGCTAAAGGCTCTTTGCCAGAAACCCTGACTCCAACCATTTGTCAAGCTCTAGTTGGAGGAAGACGTTGTTCCGGAAGAGGCCCTCTGTTTCAAACGCTATCAGAGGTGACATTGTGCTAGAGAAGTCCTCAACAAGGATAAACTTGATGATTGCAAATTTGGCAAGGTGGACTGAACTGGGGAAGACACGCAACTGCTGGGATTCAACTGATGCACGAGGTTGGAGCTACCACACCTACACATACAATAGCATCGGTTTACCCAGTTTGTGACAAGTCAAGTCAAATTCTCTGTGAATGTATATATTACTGGTCATGCCAGATACCTCAGTCTGACTTGATGGTGCATAGCCAACAAGTCACCCTCCTTATTGATTCAGGTGCTACACACCTGAATTTCCAACTCCTCCAAAAGTTAGTATTAACTGTGTTCATGCTCTAAAGGCATCTGGAGAAGATGCGAAAGAAATTTTGACTTTAGTCTTAAGTGTAATGATGAATGAGAGAAAATTTAAAACTGCTTTTTTATTCTTTGTTATGATCCCGCATTTTGTATTTGTCTCTCTTCTAGAAACTGTTAACTCACCTTTGTGCAAGTGGCCCTAACTTTCCTTCCACTTAAAGCTGAAGAAATCTCTCAGTGGATGCAAGATAACTGCACTAAGTGTACTTCTGTTGAATTTCTCTCATATTTAGTGTTTGTTCAGCTTGTTTGGATTTTTTGCTTCCTTTGACTCTCTCCACTCTCTCCTGTGCAGTTGCTTCCAGTCCTGACATCTGGCCCAAGAGAGAGAATCCTGCTATTAATCTTCTGTGCTATTTTTTTTCCTGTGGAAAGATTTCAGTGGATGTTATGCATGCCCATCTTCCAGTTCACATCTGAAATAACTGCCTTGCATAAATCCCCGTTTATCTCCAAGTGCCAGAAGGTTCAGTGTACACCTGACTCCCAGAAACAGTCTCTGTTTTGTTTCTCATAAATACTGCTATACACTAACAATGCCTCTTCAATGCAAAAACAATAGCATGCTTTATGTATGATACACAATGAGGACATTGAACCCATTTGGAGTTTTGAGTCAGATGTTTATGTTATATTATAAATATAATATACATGTGTAATTAGTGAATGATCAAAGGGAAGGAATGATTTAGTGGTGGAGGAAAATCGTCACAGCGCCACTGTCCCATATATGTTTATATTTCCGAGTACACTTCAAGCAGTGAAGAAAGACAGATAAGCATCAGTGTGGAGCCCTGTTTCATAAACAAAAAGTGAGCTCCCACTTTAAAGTTTTAGGAAAGCACACAACAGCAAGCAACAGCATGGCTTCATCTCAATGCTTAAGATCTTATCTGTAAAACAGAGGCTACAGAAATTCCAGATGGCTCAGATTAATGTAATTATTTTTTTGAATTTTACATATGCAGTCTTAATATCTAAATCCCATTATGGTTTAATTTGCCATAAAACTTTACAAGAAATATCAGCATGTTAGCATGTTGATTGCAAAGTATTCTTTTCTTAAGTGAAGTCTTCTTCTTCTTCTTCTTCTTGCTCCCTTTAGGGGTTGCCACAGCAGATGTAAACTTGATATTCAGCATCTTTTGTCCAATATATCCACTATACCACCTTCATACATGTCCAGAGTATCTCATTTTTGCATCTTGTAATGGAGTATTTTAAGATTAAGCTGCTTCTATGTGTCAAGTGGACCTTAGAAGGTTCCATATTTTCTTATTCTGCTTTCATATAATCTTTTAGACTTGTTGATGTACAAGTTCTCTTTTATTACGCAATATTCTAACTGTAGATAGATAACTCTGTATTAGTAGTCCAGGATTACAGTCCCTCCTTGTCAAAGAGCATGCAGACTGCTGTCATGCTGTCTGCACTGTTGTCTTATCTACCTTTGCAAAGGTAAAAAAAACTCATAAAGATAACCTGGTTGTGTGCACCTTAGTTTATTTCACATTTCCACAACGCTCCAGCTTTGTCTTCAAACCACTTAACTTGAGTTGTTGCTTTCACATACTCATTTCTAATCTTGTCTATCCTGATCACCTCTTCTTTTTCACCTGTGTTGTGAACTGTCTGTTGCTTTGAATGGTACCTCAGATATTTCAAATGGCTTCTGCTCCGTGTGTCTTCGCTATCTCCCTGTCATTCTAACACATGTATTCTGTCTTGGTTCTACTGAGTTCCATTCCTCTTCTCTCCAGAGCATACCTCAACCTCTCCAGGATCTTTTCTATTGGCTCCTTACTCTCTCTACAGATTACAAAGTCAACTGTAAAGAGAGTCAATCCATGGAGACTTCTGCCTGACCTCATCTGTCAACAAGAACAGACTCAGAGCCGATGCCCAGTGTAATCTCACCCCCAGCCTGAACACATCTGTCACTCCTACCACATGCCCCACCACTGACTAGCTTTGCTCATATGTGTCATGTGATTGTTGTGTTTTCTCTGTTTTCTTTGTGATATTGTAGGGTCTTCACCTTACAATATAAAGCACTTTGAGGCAACAACAGTTGCCTCAAGGCAAGGTTGTTGTGATTTAGTGCTATATAAATAAAATTGAATTGAATTGAATGTCCTGCACCACCTTCACATACTTTTCTGCTACTCTTTACTTCTTTTCATGCAGTATCACAGTCCTCTCTTTACACCCTATCAGATGTTTTCTTCTGACCTTAGCTATAGTTCTCCATCAACACTCTCAAAGGCATCGTCTAACGCTCCAAAATTGTTTTAAACAATTTGGTTAAAAAGTCCACTGATATGGCAATGTCTTTCTTAGATAGATGGTTCCTAAACATCACTCATTAGTACAGTTCCATTTCTATCCTTAATCATCCTAATTTGCTGCACATCCTTTACTGCTCGATCTCTTAGGCTAGCCACTCAATGCAAGTCCTTTTCTCCATCTTTGAGTCCAGCCTTACATACAACTCACTATAAGCCTTTTCCTTTGCTCCTGACACTTCTCTCTTTGTGGTATGGAGACTCCCAGTACTCCTGTTTAAATTCTTCATTTCCCTGATTAGTTTCCAACACCACTTCAGCTGTACTTTCCTTCCATATTCTTCTCCTTAATACCTTACCCACCCAGCAACTCCTTATTACTCATGTTTCCTTCAACTACATGCCCACTGAAGTCTGCTTAAATGACTGCTATCTCACTCCTAGGAATACTCCCTACCTCGTCATCCAAATTATTCCAGAAATCCTCTTTCTCTTCCAACTGACATGTTGCACTGACATATGCACTGACAACATTCAGCAACACCTCTTTGGTTTCCAGCTACAAAGTCCTGCTCTGTCTAAAAACCTCTTCACCTCCACAACACTATTCACATACTCTTCCTTTTCAAGATTACCCCTACCCCATTACTATCTACACCATTGTATAACAACTTGAATCCCGTTTACCTGGTGTGCTGGAGCCAACATTTACTAGACACTTTAGCAGACATAGTCCCTATTCTAACCTACAGATCCCTCTTTTTCATCTCTCTTGCTGCCTGCAAACACGTCTTCCCCCCTTTCATCTTCCTTTTGTCTTTGGCCAATAATAGCACAGATTGTAGGAAATCTCATTTTTTAATCCACATTTGGTTTGCCAAAGATTGCTATGTCGGACACCCTTCATGACACAACCCTCCCTGATCCCTGGCTTGGGACCAGGGTTCTCCCAATAAGTGATTGTCTGCCAAAAAATGATTACAGATGCTTGTATGTGTTATGGCTAATATTCTTATTGATAGTGGTAAATATGCTGCAATAAGCTGGGTTTATTAAGAAGAAATGACTCACTTTGCAAGTATTCTTATGAATCTGTATTACTGTCTCTACTCTGTGATCAATCTAGTCCTTTTTGGACAGTTAAAATATCTGTATAGAACTGTTAAGTTATAGTTGTTGCAATTTTTGTTGTCATCTTTCCCAGATCGCTCTTGAGGTAAGTAAATAAATGTTTAAGCTCAATTAGACTTTTTTCATGGATAAATAAAAGATAAATAAACATCACTTTGCCATAAACTCAATGGCAAAGTGAGTTTATCTGCCCACCTCGTGAGCAGATTTTCCTTCTGACTCAAAATAACTTGATATCATTCACAAGAGACGTGTTTGACAGATTAGGAGTCAACAAGTTATTAATAATTTTTTGGCACTCAGCACTAGGAGTACGCTGGCTTGTGACCCTACTCCACTGTTGTTGTTGTTTTGTTTTTTTTGACAGTTTCTCCAACACACAAATAGGATCTTTGGAACGGCAATGAGTTTTATAAATGTTATAAATGTTCACATGTCCCACAGTTAGTATGTGCATATTTACAGAAAAGATCGACAAAAGAGTAATTGTTGAAATTCCTGTCTTTTAACTTCGTCTTTCTGGGCTCCAAACCAGAGTTCAGCAGATCTCTGATTGGTTGAACTCGTTGAAAGCTAAGATTTTAACAAATGACAATGAGGGTAGACGAGTCACGTGGGTCGTAACGTCACGTCCGAGTCAAACTACTGCGCGCGCTATCTTTAATGTCCCGCAGATTGAGTTACCGATCCGTTTGCTACGTTTCAGTCGTTAAAAACGTAAAATGACAACAATTCAAGAGTCCTAGGAACGCTGGTGTGAATTTTTAACCTCTGAAAAGAGAAGCTGGACGTGTATTTGCGGTAGGATGCCATACGTATTATCCATCGAAAACATTACCTGTTTCCGTTAGCAAAACATGTCAGTAAACACACAAGCTAGCTGACGCTTTGCACTCAGTGAATTCATAGCGTGTTGTACAAAAGTACTGGTAACGTTGTCTTTGCAGGCAAGCCTGTCTGCATGACATTTAAGATATTTATAATACAATTAGGCAAAGCAGAGTAACTGAAGTAGGGAAAGTTATAACATGTCTATTTATAACTGATCAGAATGGATATAAAAAAGGAATTTCCTTGAATAGTTAATTGGTAAGAGGGCTTGGGAGTCATTTTCAGTGACTCAGTGATAACTTGGATGAAAAAAAATCTGTTTCCTGGACCGCAGTGCACGTCTTCCCCAGATTTCATCATGTCCCAGACCAACACTTCTCTTTTGGACGAGGTGGTGCAGTGGAGTCAGGAAACCTGTCGCCAGGAACTCAAGTCTGTCCTGCCAAAGCTCACTATATCCTCTCTAATGTTTGTTGTCTCATCCAAGTTTCAGCGTTGTAAGCTTATGGTTCATAGTGTCACCTGTCTTTATTAGAACACTGGAAAAACACACCCTGGAAAAATAACCAAAAAATAACATTAATCCTGTAGCTGAAATGATAAAATAGGTAGGTCGGCATTATATTGGAAATCACCCTGTAATGCATTTTTTCCCTTAACTGTGTTCACTCTTTGCATTGTCAGTCT
Organism: Oreochromis aureus; assembly: GCF_013358895.1. Lineage (NCBI taxonomy): Eukaryota > Metazoa > Chordata > Actinopteri > Cichliformes > Cichlidae > Oreochromis > Oreochromis aureus. The sequence goes on along the minus strand of NC_052963.1, from coordinate 43,346,295 downwards.
GACAGCTGGGATGATCACATACGTGAGTTTCCTAATTACACACTTAATAATTACAAACTTTGGTATGACTTGCTGTTTAAGTATAATATGACACCTTTACAGGTATATTGAAGATAATTACAGACATGTTCCTCCCTCATATTGATTTGTCAGACCTGGAGGATGAATGCTTCTCCAAGATCTTACCAAAGGTATCCTGATAATTGCATAATATGTGAATACCATCTATGGCATTTGTTAAAAAGTAGATACGGTGCTCTTTTATTATCAGATTGTTGATACAAGTAACTATTTTCTTTTGAATAACTGCTGTATTTCCATATTTTTTTCCTGAAAAATTATTATTTTTTATCTTTTTGAAAAAAAAAAACTCAAATGTTTTCAGGCTGTGACGATGTTTGACAGCATGATGAAAGAAATCACGGACCAAGTCGGTGGACTTTCAAGTCAAAACACTGAACTTTGTGCCTTACTAAGGAACATACTGCAGGTATTGCTACACAGTGCATTTCAAAATGGTACAGTGGAACCCATACAACTTTTTACATGCCATATAATGTACATTGCTCTAAATTTTCTCCCAAATTAAACCCTGGATTATATTGTGACAAGATTCTGTTCTCTTTTTCAGGCAATGATGCAGATAATTGATGCGCTATCCACTTGTGTGCGTCATGTTGGCTCATTGGAGGAAGCCCCTGACCTGGATTCTATCCGCTCGCTACCAGCTTGTATCCTAAAAATTCTGAAAGAAACATTTCAGCACTGCAAGGTCAGAATATTTAGTTTGCTGGTAGCTGTTATCTTTATAAATCAGGTGTTCTGTGAAGTCACTGCATGTGTTTTAGTGTGTTTTAGTTTTATAACATTAACATTAATATTAATAACCAAGCTGACTATGTTTTAGTGGCTGCTGAGAATGTACTAAGTGGTTAATTACAAAATCTGTCAAATTTAAGTGGTTGAAAATAATTCTACAGAACTTTCTCAAGTTTTCCTCATCTTGTTTACACCAAATGTGTCATCAGTGCAAGAAATTGACTGAAAACTGATTTGAAAAGCATCCCATCATACTGCAGCAAGAAATGTAACCACTTAGCAATGCAAAAGAACATAAAAGTAGTTACAGTTAATTTTAAATTGATTTATACCCCTAAAGAGCTTTATCTGAAGAAAACCGAATTGGTCAAGCATATTCTGTCTGTTGTCCACAGGACAGTGAGGTGGTCTACTGTGGCCGTCTGTCCCTTGTGGCTGACTTGCTCCAGGGATTATTCAAGGAGGCTTATTCGCTTCAAAAGGGTCTTTTAGAGCTGCTGGATAAGATCTGCCTTGACAACAGTGCCTCAGATGAGGACGTCTCTGATATTGTTACAGGTGTGTTCAGTTGTCTATGCAGGTAAACATCACTATGTGTTTCATATTTTCTCACTTTCTGTGCTCTTGTATCTTAATGCAATCTTCAGTTCATTTGACATATTTTTCATCTTCCTCAGTGATTCATAGTCTGCTGGATATCTGCTCTGTCATCTCCAACCTTGATGTGGCCTTGCATGCAAACACTTGGAAGTTCCTCATCAAGTTAGTGCAATCAGTGTCATTAAACTTTACAGTTAACTCGCTGAATTTTTAGTTTTAAGAGTTGGGCGAATTTATTGGTTGTTATAACTATTTGAACGGGCTGTTATTTTGTTCAGAACGAGTCTGAAGTACCAGTCATTGGTTGAGGAGCATCTACATCACAGTGAAATCAGCAACAGCCTTGTTGACAACCTGCTGACATCCTTCCACAACTGTGTGGAGCTGGCTGAACAGATTAAACATGCTGGCCTACAGGTAGAAAACCTCTAATTATAAACATATGTATATTGTAATTCTCTCTCTCTCTCTCTCTCTCTCTCCCTCTCTCTCTCTGTTTACCTCTAAAATAATGTCAGTTTGTATTATATGCAAAGATTGCAGCTCAGCGTATTTGTGTCTTTACTGACTTGATACCAACTAGAGTCACTACAATGACAGAGCAAATGCTGAGTGTTTCCTGTGCTGTAACCCTTTGTACTTACAGAAGGACTTGGGTTTCTTTATATGTAGGGTCACCCTGGGGACCTTTTGTATTGATGCTGTTCTCTTTTTATAGGAGGCCACGCAAAGTCCAGAATACAAGCTGTTCCAAAAAAGTGCAAAGATGTGCAGATTTTTTGCCAACACTTTGATTCATTACATAAAGGTAGTTAAAATTATGATTTATTTCAGGTGTTTTTTACAGCATAAAAACGTTGGGCTGTCTTGTATCTTACCTCTAAAACACATTTCTTCTTTTTATCCTTTTAACAGGAGTTCAAATTTTTTCTAACAAAATCTTGTAGCTGCTTCCACCAGCTCTACCTCCAGATCATGAGGTATCGGTTGTTTACATGTCATTTAAAAAATAAATGGATACAAATCACAGTTTCTTTTAGTTTATGTTTAATACTGATTATAACAATGTGGCTGATGTCTTTCAGTAAATTCCCTCCCAGCTTGTGCACTCCAGAACTGCCCATAGCTTTGTCTCAGGAGCTAAATGCAGCAGCTCTTGTTCCCATGGATGCCTTCCTGCTTCAGGTGTTGCCTTTAAGACCTTTTGCTGAAGCTGTTCTCCAGCAAGACCTGCGTAAGTGAAAGGTTTATCTTCTTGGACGTTTTCATGATACAGTAGCACAGTTGACAAATGCTTTCCTGTTTCCTAATGTAATGGAAACATGACTTTTTCAACTCAACAATTACAGTTTGTGCACTAATGACATTCCACTGGCATATGACACATAGTATGCTGCTCAAAAAAGGCTGTAGGAACACTTTTTAATCACGTTATACCATCAAGTCACTTAAATTTCTGTGATATTGATATGGTCAGTTAAGAAGGGGATTGTTGAATCAGTTTCAGCTGCTTTGATGTTAATGAAATTAACAGAGGTGCACTAGAGAGGCACCTATGAGAAAACTCCCAAAACAGGAATAGTTTTACAGGTGAAGGACGCTGACATTTTTTCCTTCCTCATCTTTTGTGACAGTTTTTTCACTAGTTTAGTTAGGGTCAGTGTCACTACTGGTAGCACAAGGTGATACTTGGTCCCTACAGAGGTTGCACAGGTAGCCCAACTCCTCCAAGATGGCACATCAACACGTGCCATTGCCAGAAGGTTTGCTGTGTCACCCAGCACAGTCTCCAGAGCATGGTGGAGATTCTAGGAGACAGGCAGTTTATCTAGGAGAGCGTAGAAAATCTTAACCCATTAGCAGGATCAATATCACACTGATCTAAATGTCTCTGACCAAAAAATCAGAAACAGTCTTCATGAGGGTGGCCTGAGGGCCCAATGTCACCACAGTTTCCTTCAAAACTTTAACTGAAAGCTGACCTTTGTTATATTTGTATTTTGTTGTGATGTGTTGAGGAAAAAGCATTGCTCAAAAATGTCGCTATAATGTTTGTAGATGCTGACTGTTATAGATTGTACAAAATACTGTCTGCAGGTTTAAGTCCTGAACATGAGCTTCCACACTGTCTGTTGCTGGTGAGCGTCATGGGACAGCTGGCCGGCCAACCTGAGGAGGTGCTGCAGCTTTGGTATGCAGGGAATCAGTTTTCAGAAGAAAATATCAGGTAATAATGGTTTTGGATGATTTAATGAACAGTAAAAATTTTATAACACTTATTGTTTTATTGGAGGACTTATTAGTAAAATTTACTAGTTTTATGAGGTATTGATATTGATCTATTATTGACTTGTTTGGTTCACAAAGTTAATTGTACTTTTCATGTTTTCACAGTGCAATTAAATGCAACTCCAGTGTAGCTGAATAATTATGAATATCAATTTAGCCTTTACGGTTTTACTATCAATACATTTTTAATATGCAGTAATGTTATAATAATTACATCCCACATGGAGCAATCTCTTTTAAGCTGTTAGGAACAAGTGTATTAGTTAGCAGCCTTGGAAAAGGTTACATTTATGTGTGCTGAATTTAAAGTAGAAAATAGCTTCTTTTGTTGTTTAGTGTTTTTATGTCCTTCATTGTGTCATCTTTGTCTCTAGGCTTCCTCTCTTCCAGGCCATCTTCACTAGTTTCCGGCGTTGCTATACTGAGCGCAAGGTCCCAGTGCTGTTGCCTGGGGTGATGTTGAAGGGTCAGGCACAAGTCCAAGTCACTCTGCATCAACACATCTGTGTGCACCTCTGTGCCAGTGTGGCTTGGCTTCCACCTGAATACTTTCGTGTACTGGTGAGGTCAACACAACAACGCACACTGTTTTAAGCAGTACTAGTAGAATGGCTCTTATACTGTTCCACTTAATGCGTAAGGGACAATTTAAAACTGTTAATCTGATGTAATGTTTCATTTGTTGTAGACTGTAAATGTCAAGACCACGAGGTAGCATACAGTCATGGGAAAAGAAATTACATTGTTTGTTAATGATATGGTGTGACATATCAGGAAGTAATAATAAAAAAATAGCTAGTACTTAACAGGTTTAAAAATGAAATACAACCTGAGATGAACAGCGCATGACATTACACCACAGCCGTGCAGTCTGGCAAAGCAAACCCAACTCATCACTCCTTCACTTGTGCTTGACAGCTGGTATGAAGTGAGAGTGCTGTGATGCTGTGTTTGGTTTTTATAAAATGTGGTGCTTTCCATTATGGTCAAACATCTCCATTTGGTTTGGCTTTTACTTTTGTTGCTCCCACCCCAGATACATCTGGCCAATGAGCGGTGGGAACATTCTCATGTGGTTTGTAGTCATGCATTTTGGTTCGCTTGGAGTTCACTTGGATTTTTCTGTGTGAGTGTGTGTGTGTGTGTGTGTGTGTGTGTGTGTGTGTGTGTGAGTGTGAGTGAGAGAGAGAGAAAACAAACCAAACCACAGGTAATAAGACATTCTAAGGACCAAAATTATGTTTGCTATGCCCTGATCTATAGAACCTTAGAATTGACAGATGATACCATGATTGTATCATTTTTATCTCCATCCGGTAGTCCTACGAATAAATCAAACCCAGCCTCTGCCAAGTAGTGAAATGTGTTGTTTATACAATCTGCTTCTGTCAAAATATCAACATGTTTTATACAAACAGAACTGACTTAAACTGTGGGTGCAGTACTCGCAAACAACAAGGACCTTATTAGCTTGGTCAAGAAGAAAGATTTCAGAAAGTATCCAATCAGGACAAAGCCTCACTTGAACTTAACCTGACCCCAGACCATACACAACCATTTCTAAATGGGTGATTGTGCCAAGTATTTATATTTAAACATAATAACAATAATATACAGCAATAGATCTACTTTTACAGTATACATAAAAAATAAAGTAAAATAGAATAAATTGCAAACAAAAAGAAAAATAAAAGGTTTCGTATTTAAACAAATTTTTATTCTAAAACATTATGTGATCATAAGCTCTTTATATTAATCACTGTTAAAGACTGAAAATACATTATTAGGTTGTGTGTAATCTCGTGGTGACCATTAGCAGTGTTTCACTGCAGGATTTCCCTTGATTGAGAGCTTGTTATTCTTTCATTTTTCTGTGATAGCTAAGTATTATGTGTGTTTTTTGTTTTTGTTTTTTTCAATTTTCCCACCCTTCTCTGGTTTATCTGACTTCCCCTCTTCTTTAATCTCCCCTTCTCAGGAATGTTGCTTGGTTGAAGCTGTACTTCAGGCTGATACTCAAACAGCTCTATTGGCAGCAGATGTGTGGTGCTTTACAGCACGGTGAGAATGAAGAGTAATGTTACTTTTTGGGTCTTTTTGTTTTGCTATGAGGGACCTTTAGACTAATTTCAGATATTGCTTGTGAAGATTTTGTTTATTCATTGAATCAAATGCTTCTTTTTGTCTTTTAAATCTGTGATGACAGGTATGGGACAGCAGAGCTTTGCCTACATCATGTCCTCCTTATTGCTCAACTGGTATGTAGAGACCGGCAAAATGCACAACGCACACACATTGATTTGAGTGAGTGAGACGTCACAGCAGACAGTATTTCACAACATTTTGAAACTAATGAAATAGATTGGAGCTGATAATAACAATTATTAATTAATTCAATCATAATAATTCATGTGTCACTTTCAGTAGTGCACAGATCTAAATGCAGTTGCAGTAAAGGATAAGAACACACAAGATTAGGAGTGTAATCCTACATCTGAATCTTGCCTTCATTAGTTTGGAGAGTCTCTGAAATACTTTAACTATGGCCTGACAGCCCCTCTCAGTTTTTGTCTCATGCATCACTCCTCAAAACACAATGTCTCAGTCGTTTAAACAGGCAGATTGTCAGATTAAGCTAGACGTCACAGGCTAGCCTTTCTCTTACCTGTTTGTCTTGGTGCTTTCACTCAGCTGTTCATCACCCCTCCCTGCTGCCCCCCTTCTTCTCTTAGGTGAAAGCGTGTGCCACCGATTGTTACCAGTCATTCCATCTGGGCATGCTGCTAAAACGCATGGTTTTTCTTATGACGCCAAACCACCAGGTCAGAATCCCTAGGAGCAGTGGGGAAAGATTTCAGGGAAATATGAATTATGCTAGTGAGTCATCCCACACTGTATTAAAGTAAATTACGCGTAATTTACAAATAAGGAAATACATGGATTCATATTTAAACATTCAAATGGTTGAAAAGCTGGTGTTTTTTTTATCGGGGCCTACAACAATTAGAGGCAAAGACAAACATGTAAAATGCTGGCCAGCAGAGCAGCACAGATCCCACACACGCTTCTGAAACTTTACCAGAGTGATGAGCAACATTCTCACATATGAGTTTGTAATTGAGGTCCCACATTCAATCGAATTAAGATGTAGTCCCTGTTAACATAAGTTCAGTGAATCCTTGTACCTTCCATATAATTTGGTGTATTTTGTCTTCTTTTTTTTTTTTTAACTTAGGTTTACTGCATTGTCGTGTATGGCACCAACTACCAGAGTAGAGTGCCATTTTCTCGGTTTAGATGATACTTAAGAAATCAATAGAAACAACTTCAGTGAATAAAAAAATAATCTTAATAAACAATGTCTTCTCCCATAATCTTATGTATCTATTTTCACAGATGGAGCTGGTGTCACATTTTCCACCCTCTGAGGTGGAAAACCTTCCAGTTTGGCACCATGTCCTCCTCAGAGCTCTTTCTCAGGACATCTGCCGGCAAGTAGTGACAGAAGTCACTGGTTTAACTCAAAAAATGCTGACTGACTGGCAGAATGGAGGATACAAACTGGGACAAGTGGGCAAAGTGGTAAGGACAACCTTAGCAGTGGGATGTAATGGGAGTCTTGCACCCCATCGCGGAATCTTTTTAGCATGGTTTTATCAAGTGAAGGCACTTTATTGTTTGTGCAAAGGACAAAACAAAAGTCAAAAATAAACTTGTACTCATTCATCCTTATTATTATAGCCTTGCATGCAACAAAGACAGACAGTTATTTGATGTACAAACATTAGGGGCAAGGCTGCAGCATGGTTTGTACTGTGACGATGGCAGCTTGATTATAAATATCAGCAGTAAATGATGTTTGGACTGTGATAGCCTTTTTCCTGTAATAGACTGTTAGTGACCTTTCCATTGTTGGCCTATGAACTCAGAGCTTCCAGTGAGTAATAGTTACGCAGCTGAGATTACTAACACAGAATGGTTAATGGTTGTTTTTATTACTGATCAGTCCATGAAAACAGTCTTTTGTGAATGAAAGAAATGTTTTTACAAAGTTCCTCCTGTTACCAGAATGCAGTACTGATGTCTCTCCTATCGGTGGTTCGAGGCCAGTCCGCTCCCGAAGAGCAGTGTGTGTTGTCTTCTATGAGGATAGTCACACAGCTCTGGTTACGAATGAGTCCAGACCAGGTAACAAACAGTACACACACAAACAGATGGAGTAAAGGAGTAGATGCAAGACCAGTAAACTGTGACCTGCCATGCTGCAGTTGCGGACCCACCCTGTGCTCCAGTGGACGCTGCAGCTTCTCTTGTCACTGTCGGCCATTTTAGTGAAGCACATTGAACCTCACATCATTTGTCAGGTGTGTTGTTGGCCGTCACATTAACATTTAACATTTAAAGAGGGCAGAATAAATTTACTGATGCCCGTGTCTGTGTGTGTGTGTGTTATCCCAGGCTCTGGTGTGTCTGGATGATGTGGTTTCTCAGAAGTGTGCAGACTGGTTACTGCTGGCTGCTTTGGAGTTTCTCTGCTCCCTGGGGAAGATCTTTGTCCCTCCTGACAGCCAGGTGATAAAATGATTTTTTACAAATGATGATTTTAATTTTGGTTTACTTGTCTTTCTATTGTCTTCTTCAGCCTACTGCTGTTGCTTATAGTTGCTCCTAAAGCTTTGAGATGCAAGACTGCTCTATATATCTATATCTAAAAAATTCCGCGGCTCATCCCTGGACTGTCCGGCCTTCGGTTAGCCATTAGTTCATTTGTGCTGCCAGACACTTGTGGAGTGCAGTCAGCTTCTTCTCAGTAGGCGTGAACCATCGGGGCCTGGTGCTGTCCAACTCTACATACTGAAGACCCTTTCTTGGATGTCTGCCTGTGACGGTTACTGGTCCCTGTTCAGGGACTGCTGTGGTCTGCTCTCAGATCCACTAGCCACTGAGCATTGCTGTTATGGGTTGTGTCATTCTCCCATATGCTCTTCCAGTATTGTTCCGTCTCCAGCCTTGGTGGTGGTGGTTTTATCAAGGCCTGAGATATGGACAGGCACCTTCTTGGTCGCACCATTCATATATATATGTGTGTGTGTGTGTGTATATATATATATGTGTATATATATATATATATGTATATATATGTGTATATATATATATATATGTGTATATATGTATATGTATATATATATATGTGTGTATATATGTGTGTATATATGTATATATATATATGTGTATATGTGTATATATATATATATATATATATATATATATATATATGTATATATATATATATATATATATATGTGTATATATATATATATATATATATATATATATATATATATATATATATATATATATATATGTGTATATATAGATAGATATATATATGTGTATATATGTATATATGTGTATATGTGTATATATATATATGTGTGTATATATATATGTATATATATATATATGTGTGTATATATATATAGATATATATATATATAGATATATATAGATAGATATATATATGTGTGTATATATATATATATATATATATATATATATATATAGATAGATATATATATGTGTATATATATATATATATGTATATATATATATATATGTATATATATATATATATATGTATATATATATATATATATATATATGATTTTTTTTTTTTTTTTTACATTTTGTAGTATAAAGGAAAGTTCATGGAAAGCAGCAAATGATAACCCTTTTATTTTTTTTTAAAATAATAATAATATTAATAGAAACAGATTAAGCATTTTCTCAGTCATGACCCGCTTTGGTTCCAGAGTCAAATTCTTCCAAGGCTGAGTAGCCTGTTTGGAGTCCTTTTGGCTGAGGAGTCTTGGCTGTTGCACCAGCACACCCTGGAGGCCTTTTCTCAGTTTGCAGAGGTATTAAATTATAAGTTTAACATAATTTTCATATTACATTAAATTCATATACTGTTGAAGCTTAAACGTAACCTTGATATATCCTTCTGACGTCAAAGAATACAAACCACGAAGAAGTAATCTCTCAGAGTTTGAGTGTCGAAGAAACCAAAACCAAAGTGGTTAATTATCTTAGCAAGGTAAGGGAAATCTATTATTTGTTCATGAACATGTATATAAAATAAAGTACGGGGAAGTAGTCATTTCTTTTGCTGCAGACGGTGAATGCGCAGGAAGGCGATGAGTTACGGCTCGAGAGGCTCAAACGGGAGACACAACAGATCAAGCAACACAACGAGAAGCTGGAGTGTAGCAAAGAAAAGCCTTTCAACAAACCACCTTCTGAAGTTGTTCCAGACTCAGAGGTTAGTTTAATTAACTTCAGATGTATTCAGTGTTTCTGAATATGCATGTTCATGCACAGTCTTGTCTCACATACATGTTTCATATTAGTAGTAGCAGGCTTACATTAAATTAAAGCTACCAGAGCATAAGAAGACAGTGCACATTGCACAAAAGCAGCCTGGATTCTCATATTTTATTAGACGTCAGAGATGATCAGAATCAGCTGTAATTTTTTTTAATGCCAAGTATAAAAAACCAAATACTTTACGTTTAGCAGTGAAAGCATCCAAATTTAATGTGACTGTTTGAAAGTCAGCTTTGTCAGATATTCATAAATATGTCAGTTAGTGAGATTTGTGTTTTGATACTTTTAATCACAAGATTTTGCTATCCAGGTTCAAACTGTGTCCTGTGAAGGACGGTAGAACTTGAATCATGTTATATAAATGACAGTTTAATTCACAAGACTTTTCTCTTTAACTGTTCATCCCTCTCAGCCATGCCCAAAGAGAGCCCGACAGGAGAACAGCGCAGAGCAGGAATACAGCCGCTATGTCCAGACAGCTGAGAGTGCTTTAAAAGCCCTTCAGGCTCTCGCTGATGGCAAAACTAAGAGTAGTGCACCACCTCCACAGTGGCTGGAATCCAGACTACAGGAGCTGCAGACTCTCTTAACCCACATCTCTACAGCCAGACACACGACCTAGCAGCTCGAGATGGTTTTCTCACCTCAGGATGTTTGCTTTCTGTATAAAAAAAAAAAACCCCTGCTGCTATTGAAAATGGTTTCTCTCTTCTTTTTAAAAAATGTTAATCTTTGTTCTTTTTTTTTTTTTTTTAAATTAAACTTGTCTCTGAAACATCAAGCATTTTATTGCTTTTAGCTACAGCTTCAATACTCTTTCCTGGCTGGGTCAGGATATCTTGTACTGTAAAACAAAACGGGGACATTTGATACAGTAAGTTTTACTTTATTTCACCAACAACCCAAAAGCTGCTAATAAATTATGCAATTCTGATTTCACATTCATTCAAAGTGCAAGCCTTCAGTTAATCAAACTGACTCTTTTTGGGAAGACCCAGTGTCTCCGAAAAGTTTCTTTATGCCACTAGTGAAATTGACACATAAAAAAATAAGAGCAGAGCAGATGAAACAGGATTACATTCACCTCTGATATCAATTGGCAAACAATTATAAATGGCTTATTTTGTCCAAGTCTAGCACCATCTGATGAGGAGCTGATCCTTCCAGTTTAAAAGTAAGTTCTCATAATTAACATAATGATAATAAAATCAACAGAATATAAAAAGCCTTAGCCCATCCCAGTCATTAACACCCCTACTGCATCATGTTAAATGAGAAACTACTTCCAGTTTACTGGTCTGTTGGTGAAGTGGCACTCCAGATGTGGTGCATGGGTTTCAGTTTTCCAGTGGTCAAGTCTTTCACTGCAGATGGAAGTAATGGATCAAACGTAATCACCAGGCATTGTCCTCCCAGTTCAGGTCATCTTCATCTCCCCAGCCATCTGGTTCAGTCTTTGAGAGAAAAGAAGTAAATGAAGAAGTGCAATCATCCACTGGGAAAAATATTTGCAATAGTGGGAAATTCTTAATGAAATTCTATTCACTGACGGTAACTTTTTACCCCTCAGCTGTTAAAGGCTTATGGGGTACTATCCCCACATTGGTAGGTGGCATGGGCACCCATGTTTGTGAATGTGATAACGTGAGAATGAGGTGACAGGATTTTCAGATTCATACAATAAGTGCATCTACTACAAATCTTGGATGAGGTCATCTCAGTGACCTTGAATTCAAGGTCAGAGGTCAATTTTTCTCAAAATAACGTCGAATTTTCAATTTTATACTGTAGGTGCATCAACTTGGAGGCTGAGAGGTAACACTGGTGGCTGTCAGTATTTTTAAAGTTAGAAGAGATACAAATGCATACGCAGTCTATGTCTTCTGGCTCGTAGGTTCTTCAAAATGATGGCAGTTGTGTTAAATGGTTACAGGTTGCAGTAATTTCCAAAGTTTTACACAGAAGTGTAACTGTCAAAAGAATTTCAATTCATGTTGCAACCTACTGTCACGGGATTATTAAAAGTAAAATTTGTCAGTGGAAAAAAAACGGTTGTCTTTTCAGGCTTGTTACAGTCTGCATTTCTAAAAGTTCTACAAACCAACAAGGCCTCCAAAAACAGTAAAATGAAGAAACAGAGTTATGCCTTATAACTGATTGTACACAGATAGTGCTTCACATGCAGCGGGTAAAATAAGTGTTGAACATGTCGCCAATTTTCTAACTAAATATATTTCTGAAGGTGCTGCTGACATTAAAATTCTCACCAGATGTTGATAACAACCCATCCAATCCACACATGCAAGGAAATCTGAGCTTTAGTTCTTTCCCTAGATTTTCAAGGGGATTCAGGTCAGGTGACTGGCTGGGCTATTCTAGCATCTCTGAATAGCCCAGCTGAAACCAGCTGAGTTTCCTTGACTGTCTTTGGGATCATTGTCTTGCTGGAGCATCCACCCTCATTTCATCTTCATCACCCTGGTAGATGCCAGCAGATTTTTTATCTCAGTGCATTTTCCCATTCATGCTTCCTTCAGTTACATAAAGCTGCCAGTGCTGCCCCAGCCCCACACCATGATGTTCCCATCTCCAAATTTCACTATTGGTATATTGGTAAGGTGTTTTTGGGATGACATGCAGCACCTTATGTCTTCCAAACATGGTATGCACCATGGCACCCAAAGAGTTGAATTATGGTCTCATCTGACCAGAATATGTTCTCCTATTATTTCACAGGCTTTTCTAAATTTTGTTCAGCATGCTTCTTCTTCAGAAATGAGAGTATGGCGTGGTGAGTGTGCATACAGTCCATGGTGGTCGAGTATATTACTTGTTTTCTTATAAACAATTGTTCCTGCAACCCAATATCAGGGCAAAGCATGTAATAGACACGCCGGCCATTTCACGCTTTGCTCTCCAAAACGTGAAATGTACACGCATGTAGAAGTTGCAGCTTCTGCAGTAAAAGCAGAGGGAGATATTTTATTTCAAGTCAGTATGAAAATAACCACAGGAAAGTGTTTAAACAGACATTATTAACACATTTACATGTATATGCACATTAGCCGCCTAGCTTAATCGATTCTGACAATTAAGGACCTTGAATGTACTTAATACGTTTTTTTTGTTCACTACCAAATTTGTGGCTTTAAATATATTATATCCCCGTGCTGGTAATGCAACTTCTGCACGCGTGTCCATTCCATGTTTGGAGAGTCAAAGTGTGAAATGAATACCATGGACCATTACACATTTTGGTGTAATACTGAGTGGTATCTGCTAATTCAATGTTTTTCTGCAACTCTACACAAGTGGTCCTTGGCTCTTGGACAACTCTTCTGATAATTATTTTCAGTCCGCTGTCTGAAATCTTGTGGGAAGCACCCTGTTGTGCACCTCCTTTTCTTCATATCATCAATACTTTTTCCTTGTCTCATCATTTCACATAATTTACGGAGATTTATGGTTTGATTTCTTTACATGTGTGGACTGGATGGGTTGTCATTGATATCTGGTGAGAATTTCATCTTAACAGCACCTTTAGAAATATATTTACTTAGGAAACTGGTGACATGTTCAATACTTTTTTTACCAGCATTAAGTATAACAAAATCAAGATTTCAGAAATCAGGGAAATCTCAGGCAGCTGTGACTAAGAACCAATATATAAAGTATGTAAAACATCCTTTCACCAGACACTCACCTCAGTCAGGTCAACTGCTGCAAACTTGGCAGTGAGTGTTAAAGTATCGATGGATGAATCGATCTGCAGAGGTTTAGTGTTATCCGAAAATGCTGTGGACAGTTCTGCTTCACGCTCGCCAGTCTCTTGTAGTGACAGCACTGCTGGAGATGACAACTTGATGTCCGGCACCATGTCTGCAAACAAATCCAGCTCTGGGTCTTGCTCTACCTTTCTCTTCACCCTTATAGTAAACTCCTCCCCTAGACCTCCTGCTGAACTACTGTTTTGTGGCACTGTAGGTTTGGACTTGGGGTTTAAGGGATTATGTGATTTCTGAGAGTCCCTTTTCTCTTGAGCCCAGCTATTGTCCCATGAGGAAGTGGCCTCTGTCTCTGTTGACTGCCGCAGTGTTGCGCTCAACTTAAGGGGTTTAGAGGAACCCAGTCTCAGTGGTTCAGGACCATGTTTTGAAGATGGGGAAGCAGCGCCCCCTTTGGGTGGTGCAGAGATGACTGAGTCTGATAAAGGAGCTGTGGGGGAGAGATCTGAGGTAGGTTCAGTGTCCTCAAAGTCATCCCATGGCTCCTCATCTGTGTTCTGATGTGTGATTGGCAGGCTGCTAACTGGATCTACACCCTTTGAGGCCTGAATGTGGATCTGGACTGAATGCCCATCTCTATTCTCACTATCAGGGTCACTCCAGTCAGGCCAGTCTTCCACAGCGCCTTCTAGTCTGTCAGTCTGCTCCGGGCTAGAAGAAAGTTGGTCAATCTCACTGTCCTGATGAAAGCCATTCAAAGGTAGAGACATCTTTCTACTAACATCTGGAATATACAACAAAAAAAGAATTATACAATGGACCTTAAATAAATGAACAAATTCATTTGAATTAATATTATGAAGGGAGTTTCTTACCCGATACTGGCTTGATAACCCTTGGTGTCTTGCTACCCGTGTGACCGAGGACTAAGCCTTCAGTCCCTGATGGTCTAGGTAATAAATTCAGCACTTTGGAGGGTTGGGCGATCTGAGGGTAGGAACTTCCAACTATATGGACAGGTGAGGCTAAAAAATAAAAGTAAAGTAAGATGAAAGATGTCCAAATGTCACCTTTTAAAATTTCCATTCACCAATAAAAAAACAAATAAATAAAGTTTGCAGAGCTGCTGCTTAGCTGAGAGCAGCTCAGTTGACTGTAGTTCTTAAAGGATTACTAGAGTGACATTTCAATTTCCAAATCCAGATTTTCTAGTTTGAACTGGTAGTCTGACTAAACTTGTAATCCTCTTTGGAAGAGACAATAATGGTCACGGCATGCTGAACACACCTCTACAAAAATATGACCTATTTACTACTACACGCTGCTGCAGGAATGCTTCCTGCATATAAAATGTTCATGTAATGGTTCCTGGTTGATTTTTAAAGATTACTTGTAAAATGAAGCATTTTTATTCAAGGTTTTTATTTAGTAAACTGTGTATGATGCCAGACCTTTAATGCACAATCAGGTTCTGTGCACCACTTTTATATGGTCTGGCTAAATTCTCAAAAAACACAACGAAAGCCTCAGTTGATTTGACATACGGTATCAATAATGTAAATGTACACTATATACAGTTAGGTCCAGAAGGTTTTGGACAGCCGCATTTTAAATAATTTTGCTTCTATACACCACTACAGTCTTTTTTCATGCAACTGAGTGCTGAAGGTTTTCACCTTTAATTCAAGGGGTTTTACTAAAGCATTTGATTAACTGTTTACAAATTGCATCTGTTTTTAAACTATCCCCCACTTTCAGAGGTTCAAAAGTAACAGGACAAATTGACTAACAACCAATTTCATGGCCAAGCGAGGCCTGTTTTCTCATTATTTTGTGATAAATTAAGCAGATAAGAGATAGGAGATAATCTCAAGTGTTGCATTTTGTAGTTTTTCCTTTGAAATTCTCAATATGAGAACCAAATAAATACTGATAAAAGTAAAGGAAGCCATAATACTAATAATGGCCCAAAGCATGATGCTGAAACAATGCAAGATTATCTCAAGGCAAAGATAACATATTAAGTGGTCAAGTCAGTCTAATCAGTCTTATCCCAACGGAACACAGCATGAAGACTGAAAACAAAACTGATTGCAGAGAGACCCACAAACAACCAGGCACCGCAGGCAGCTCCAATAAAACCTAGCAGCGCATCTGCATATGATGTTCATGGATTCTAGACTTCATGCAGTAATTGACTGCAAAAGTATTTTTGTCCAGTTACAAAAACAAATTCTTATATTTAAAATTACTTTAGTTTTAGTTTGTCCAGTTACTTTTGAGCCTCTGAAAATGGTAAACGTTTAATATTCCAGTAATTACTAAACAGTTTATGCAATACTTTTGTCAAAGCTGAAAATCTGCAGCTGACTGTTTGATTTAAAATCCACTGCAGGGGTTTGCAGCGGCATAATTACAAAAAAAGTGTCTTTGTCCAAAAAACTTACAGACATACAATTATGTCAATAAATTAGTTATCGCAGTACAAGACTTGTGCTGTCTTGCACTGTTTAGTTATTATTTAGATAAAGGGACTTTCATTGCCATTTATAGACAGCTGTGCTTACTTTCAGGGGTCACTTCTGTAGACTTGGTAAAGTTAGGTGTGGTGCGTTTAAAGACCTTGGTTCTCTCTCCACCAACAACCACCTGAGCCCCGAGCAAGGGCACCAACACTGCCAGACTCTGCAGCGTCATGGCAACCAGAGAATCATTGGTGTCTCTCATTCCTAACAAAACCTAAAGAGAGTAATAGACAAGATAATATACTTAAGAGATAGTTTCATTTGAATTTTGTTCTCAAGCTTTAGACATTAGATAAAATTGGTTACAATTTCTGGGGTTGCCTGTTTCACCCTGCTTAAGCTATTACCTAATCTCCCCGTCTGGTGCTTCTTAAGTAAGACTAAAAAAAAAATTGGTTAGTTAGTTTAAACATTTTCCAAAATACTGAACTATTCAGCTTCAACTGTCTTAGTTTTTTGACAACAAGAAGAACAACAAAAAAGTTTGCTTCTAAAGTAACACCCCACCTGAGGTAGGATCTGGTTTTTGAGTTCATCGTGGGAGAAAAACTCGGCGTAAAGGTGGATGTGGGCCAGCAGCACGATTCGGACATGTTCCTCATTGACCTTGTAGAGTTTGAGAAGCTGAGGAATCACATGCTTACGGTAAAGGGACATAGACAGCAGGCATTCTTCACTGCTACCATCACCACTGTTATCTGTCCACAAAGGTGAAATAAAAGTTTCAGATAACATTTGTGCCCGTCAGGCAAATACTAAGTTCTGGCTTTCTCTTGGAAAATGGGATTTATAAGATCTGGTTATCAGAAGCCAATTTTGCTCAAATGCAATCTCACCTTTCTTTGGCCTTAAAAGATGAGGCAGGAAGCTTTTTACAGCCATGGGTTCTGCAAAAACAAGAGAGTTAAGGAGTTTGGGAGCAAGGCGTGTAGCTATCAACTCTTCAGGGAGGCTCTGGACTCGGTCTAGAAGAAACCTAAAAAATATAAAACCAAAACACTACGTAAGGAGAATATATATACCATAATACAAGTTAAAGAAAATTCTATCTGTGGGAAAAAAACGTCCACATATGTGTGACAAGATCACTACATTATTTCTTACTTAAAGAATTCATTCTTTTCTTCTTCTGTCTTTAGGGTGAGACTTTTCAGAAAATTCATCACTTCCAGAAAGTCATTCCTGTTCACAGAAAAATAATGTTTGCTTGAAGAAAATCATTCTGAGTATTTAATGATAACTACAAATCAAGCATGACCAGACAAACCTGAAAAAGTCATTGGTGAGCAAGGAACTGAGTGGTGGCCGCGACATGGGGTCAGAGTTCAACAGGCCTGCCTGCAGTGTTTTTGTCAAGCTGGCAGCAAGCTCCTGTGACACTGAAAGGAACAGTGCAAGTATATGATAATGCACATGCAGGTTAAACCTGAAAAAATGAAATGTAATATTCAAGGTCACCTCTCCTTACCATAGCCATTAAGGAGAGGAACAAGAGACTCCACCATCATCCCAAAAGAGTAACAGTCCCGAGAGTGAGCATGTTTATCCGGAAGGATTTTAAAACCCTCCACCTGCCAAGAAAAAGTTTCTTGAAAACCTGTCAACACAGTGGGAAATGTTTCTTGTCAATCACTAACTTTAATCTGCTTACCTGCTCTTCTGGAGGAATATAGCTGGCCTCTCTTGCATTCTGGATGCTTGTGAGGAACTAAGGAGTTTAGGAATATCCAAAATTGAACATAAACCTGATATTTTACAGAGTGAGTCTTTAAACAGTCTAAAAATGTGCATTAAAACTGCTGAACTGTATATACATTGCAAGAAAAAATGGCTCAATGTTTGGATAAATCTTTGCCAACGTAGCATTAGTTGAGTGAACACACACAGACTGAATTGTGATATTACAGTCATACAAAATGTTTTCTCAAATATCAGCATGTTATGACAGTACGATTAGAAAACGGCTTAACCAGTATTATGTCCTTTGGCTACATGATATCAAAGGGGAAATGGTTAGCTATAATGCACAGAATCACATCAAGCAAAAATTAAAAACAGCTCATCAGCACAAACACTTTTAAGCACAGTGGTGGAGGGATGATGATTTTGGCTTGCTCTTCAACCACATGACCTTGGCACTTTGCTGTGTCAACCATGAGCTTTTCTGTATACCAAAGACCAACTCTATCCAACAGATAAAACTTCAAGTAGTAGTCAAAATTTGAGTACAACATGCAAACATGCAACAAAACAATGATGCCAAACATAAAAGCAAATCTACAGAATATCTAAAAATAGAAAATAATCGTTGTTGCAATGGCTAAGTCAAAGTCTAGACCTTAAATCAATTGAAATTTGACAGCTTCTCCTAAGCCAATGCCTGCAAACTTCAATGAACTGAAACAATGTTGTAAAAAGAGTTGTTATTCTTCCACTATGATGTAAAAGACTGAGAAGACTGATATTTACTTAGTTTTTCACAGGACAGTAAAGAATTCTTCTGAAACTTTCTTTTTCACATGACTGCCCATATGGCTTTAATGCACTTCTTACCTCAGGAGTTGCTTCAGAGAACTTGCAGACTGTCTCCATCCCTCCCAGTTTCCAATCACCATCATCACTGACAAATACAGATGAAATACAGACGTTGTTGTGGCTCGACTTACCCTGGTGGAAGAGCAACACAAGTTTGGAACCTGCATGAATATGCATGCATGTTTAATGCAGACAGAAAGACATCCAAGGGTCAATCACCCTCTCCATCTTCATCTACAGGGCACCTTGTTTTTCCACTTTATTTTTTATCACATGCCTTAATATAATCATGCAGAGACTGGAGAAACACTCACCCTCTCATGCAGAAAAACAAGTGCCTGCAGGAGGTCATAGATGCCTGCACAAATTTCCTCTGGGGAGAGACTGTCTAGCAGTAGCTGCAGGGGCTGCACAGGCTCTGTCACCAGGTGGATGGCACCATTCTGGACTGAGCAGGACAGGAAGCGCAGTAGACATGGGTGTCGCAGTGTCTTCAGGTGCTGGGTGAAATGTGTGGATGATTAAGCAGATGTAAGAATTGCAAATAATTAGTATTTTAACTTACCCGTCAGTTAAGACACAATAAAACTCATACTTCCACTTATTTAATTTTAGTCACAACAGAGAATACTGAAGTTGGAGGTGGCTCTTCCACTAAGCAAAACCATGTTAATTTTTTTCTTAATTAAAATGTTACATCCACATTACACACGTGTGTACAGCTCAACTTCACACACAATCACACGTGATGCATTAATTCGCTTTTTTAAATAACTTTTTTTTTCTACAGAGTTTCAGAAAAGAGAGAAAACCGACTGGAGAAGTTTGGTAAAAATGTCTCAACGTTGCAGCGGTACTTTGTGTCTAACATGAACATAGCAGTGTGCTGGCTGCACACTTCCATGCATAATGCACATGAGCGACGGCAAAGGCGAGCAGCGACATCTGGACATTACACACCTTGGCAGCTTTGTTGACTTTGTCTTCATTGCCACGTTTGTGAACAAACACAGAAGCGGGCTTTCCATCCTGTAGCACCGCCGAGTACATGGTAGGTCCGGTGGGCAGAGTCAGGAGCGGCTCCTCCAGGGTGCAGCTCCGCACCGCGCTGCTCTCCGCACCCATGACCGCGGTCGTTCTTATGAGCAGCCAGTCAGGTCATAAACTAAGCAAGCCAGGCGTGATACGTGGCAGTGCGAGTGCCTGTCAGTAAAGAAGCAGACACGAGTACTTGTTATAGAGTTAAATTGACATACCGGTACCTGTTTCAGTAAACTGGGTGCACCACTTAGTGACAAGTTAGCTAGCAGGCTAACCTTAGCGCTACGTTAGCAAGCTTGTCATTGCTGCCCTTGTCGGTAGCTTTTCCGCCTCCAAACAATCATGCCAGTCGAAGTATACCACGGATTAATTCAATGAGTTTTGCGAACTGCTTTAAAAGTTTATTTAAAAAAAAAACCCGTTTCCTGCTTGTCAAATCACCGATGCTAACGTGGAGCAAGAGCTGTGCTGTAAACAAGGACCTTTCCGGTGTTGTGCCAAAGTAGTTACCCCCGTCAAAAATTGTTTCCCCATCCACGAGAGCGCGCAAAGTAGGAGGAGCCACTTGCCCAGCTCCGTTCTGTACGCTACTTGTCACTGATCTGCAGTCGACGCAATAAAGAGTAAAAGCTGGAAAACGGCAGGCTCGATTAATTTAATATTAGTTTCGTGACATTGTAATGTGCCGTGTGGAAGACAATTTACATTAAACTGTACACTGAAATAACCTGCTGGGAATACTTTGTCTAGAAAAATACTTTGATACTATAATACTGTAAAACCAGACGCGATCATGGAAACACGTCGCTCTCCGGTGAATTTACACTCGGTTTACATTTTGTAGCGAAGCTATCACGAAGGAGTTTATTTGCGAAATCAATCACAGTATAACCAATAACTACAGTAACGTTGGAGAGGGTTTCTTCACAGCAAAAGTTATGGAGGGATACAGATTTTATCAGGCTGTGTGGCATCGGCTGCCAAAATGTGTGCCCCCCTATCTTTAATCCATATTGGCTTTGCTATCACAAAGGGTATATTTGCAAAATAAGTCACAGTATAACCAATAAGTACAGTAACTTTGGAGAGGATTTCTCCTTCACAGCAAAAGTTATAGAGGGATACAAAATTTATCAGGCTGTGTGGCATCGGCTGCCAAAATGTGTGCCCCCCTATCTTTAATCCATATTGGCTTTGCTATCACAAAGGGTATATTTGCAAAATAAGTCACAGTATAACCAATAAGTACAGTAACTTTGGAGAGGATTTCTTCTTCACAGCAAAAGTTATGGAGGGGTACAAAATTTATCAGGCTGTGTGGCCTCGGCTGCCAAAATGTGTGCCCCCTATCTTTAATCCATATTGGCTTTGCTATCACAAAGGGTATATTTGCAAAATAAGTCACAGTATAACCAATAAGTACAGTAACTTTGGAGAGGATTTCTCCTTCACAGCAAAAGTTATGGAGGGTACAAAATTTATCAGGCTGTGTGGCCTCGGCTGCCAAAATGTGTGCCCCCTATCTTTAATCCATATTGGCTTTGCTATCACAAAGGGTATATTTGCAAAATAAGTCACAGTATAACCAATAAGTACAGTAACTTTGGAGACGATTTCTTCTTCACAGCAAAAGTTATGGAGGGGTACAAAATTTATCAGGCTGTGTGGCCTCGGCTGCCAAAATGTGTGCCCCCCTATCTGTAATCCATATTGGCTTTGCTATCACAAAGGGTATATTTGCAAAATAAGTCACAGTATAACCAATAAGTACAGTAACTTTGGAGAGGATTTCTTCTTCACAGCAAAAGTTATGGAGGGATACAAAATTTATCAGGCTGTGTGGCCTCGGCTGCCAAAATGTGTGCCCCCCTATCTGTAATCCATATTGGCTTTGCTATCACAAAGGGTATATTTGCAAAATAAGTCACAGTATAACCAATAAGTACAGTAACTTTGGAGACGATTTCTCCTTCACAGCAAAAGTTATGGAGGGATACAAAATTTATCAGGCTGTGTGGCCTCGGCTGCCAAAATGTGTGCCCCCTATCTGTAATCCATATTGGCTTTGCTATCACAAAGGGTATATTTGCAAAATAAGTCACAGTATAACCAATAAGTACAGTAACTTTGGAGACGATTTCTCCTTCACAGCAAAAGTTATGGAGGGATACAAAATTTATCAGGCTGTGTGGCCTCGGCTGCCAAAATGTGTGCCCCCCATCAATAATGCACATTGGCGTTGCTATCACGAAAGAGTTTATTTACAAAATAAATCACAGTATAACTAATAACTACAGTAACTTTGGAGACCATTTTCTTTTTTTAGACTTCTTAATTTAACATCTACATATATATATATGTCGATATGTGTGTTCTCAACAATGTGTGCCATAAGAACACTAGCTGTGCACCTTTAGTGTCAACTATGTACAAGCGAAACAAATAAACACGTCTTCTGGTGGTGGGCTTTTCACGCAGAGCTGGTGGAACCACCGCAAACACATCTCACACTGAATCTGTAAAAAAAAATAAATAATTATAAATCCCAATGTTAAAATTTCATTTATGGGAATTGATCATAACATTTAGCAGTCTTTCATGATGACATTACCCATTTGTTGTCAGTTTCATGCTCTTCTTCGCCGCAGAAAAGACAGATGTTTGTCAAGTCATCTGTTTTAAAAAGTGAAAAAATAGCACAGAGTATACTACCTACTGCACTTATTACTTCATTCAAACAACTATATGGTTTGTTTCTACAGCTATCATGATGAAAATATTCATGATGTCAGAACACTGAATTGTGGAAAATGAGTTACCTGTCTCTAGGAGGAGAGTGGTGGCAATTTGCAGCCTGTGTGTGTTTATGGCCTTTTTTGTAGACGGAAAGTCTATTGACTCTTTTTGCAAGATCTTTTCAGCAAACTGAAAAAGAGATTCTAAGATGACTAAATAGGCTAATATCGTAAATGTTATTTTATAGAAATTTGTTTGCTGTGAATCAATTTCTTTCTTTTTTTGTGTAATTATCTTATATTCCTTTTCCTGTCATTAACATTTATTACAACACAACATTTCCAATATTGTTGTATATATGTATGTATTACGGTTAAGACTCGTACTTTCAATGCAAAGACTCCACATGAGGTAGCGTCCAATTGTTTTGGGTGTTTGACTGTGTCACAAGTCCATCTTGAGACGTTGCATCCTTTTTTTCGCATGAATGCCCTGAAAGACAAGTACAATAAAAACAAATAACATGTTTTAAAATTTTGGTGACACAAAAAGATGAACAGTATGGAGAGCTTAAGTGTCTGTTGAACATCAAGTTAAGAACACTGACCACACTGTTTTGTTAAAATCATTACTTTTTAAAAGTCTACAACGCATTTTCGTGGACAATTACTTGTGCTTTTATTTTCCTGTTTCCTCCCATGATATAGAAATCAATCACTTACACAGTACACTTTGAAGAGATGTGGAGGAGAAGCAAAGATGAAATTCACACATGTATAACCTATGTGGAATTATTTTAGACATTTGTCTGATGTTTTAGTGCTAAACCTCCGCAACACTTTATGCAACTACTAAACATTAATATCCCGTGCTATATTTTCTAATGTAAAACATCATCTCATACAGACATCAGGTCCTCAAATAAACATTGAAACATGGGGAGACTTCTCTTTAAAGGCAAAATTAACCCATAACACCACAATATCAGAAGACGAACACAAAAATTTAAACCTGTTGCTGCTAGTTTTTTAATTCTGAGTACCATTTATTTTTTGATTGACATCATACTTGTAATTGTCATAATAAACACAAAAATAACAAAAGCAACAAAGAGTTTAATAAAGGGTCGAAATAAATTTGAGCAGTTATCCTTACCTTGTTGATTCCAAACAATTTTGGATACCTTGTTTAGTTTCTCCGAGTGGATCAAGATACAGCGACTTCTTTTCTTGTGGGTAAATGACCTACAGTAAAATTATGTGGAGAATTACATGTAATAATTCAAGACTTAAGATTATCTGCATGCCATGCATTTTCTTATAAAACTGATTTGATGAATATTGTAAATGCAATTATTTTGTTTACCACTAATGTCCAGTGATGATGTTCATTTACAATTCCCAGAATCACTTCATGCTCCATGGGTTTGATCTTAAATTGAAACAAAAGAATAAAAATATTAACTTCAGACATAAAAAAAGAAATGCAATAACATGTTGTTTAGAGTCCTTTTTATTAAAGCAATTTATGATATATTATATATCATCCACTTATAAAGTACTCTGTGACAGCCATGATTCATCCTCATTTCTTTAAACTGTGCAAGAAGCTGGACTATCTTATATTTTTTATAAGTGGTTTTGCACATTACTTCCTCCAAGACTAATAAAGCTCTTTCTAAGGATTTTCTTTGGACATGGAGTTCATTTTCACTCATTTTCAATGCGATCATTGTGCCATCTGCAAAATAATGTGTAATGCTTTATTAAGCCTCTTTAACAGTGACGTATGAATCACTTGAGAATAAAAAGGTACCTATTAAAGAGATGAAGCAGTGTTGATGATTTCAAAAGAGATATTAGCCCAAATGTTTGCAAATCTCAAATCAAGCATTGATTGGAGTGTGTACAAAAAGGAGGAAACCAGACAAGCAGAGAACAAAAGAGAACTGGCAAGTCTAATAAACTATCCACATCTACTAACCCCAGTCTCAATTCGTTTCTTTCTCCATAAGCTGTTATCCAATCTAAATCTGGATGTGGATATGATCTGAGGTACTTAAACAATACACACAAGATTCTTTCTAGAGATACCTACCTTGAGTCTTGGAGCTTTTCTCTTCCAAATGGCAGTCATTGAAAATGAATCAATGAATGCTGCTTTGGCTGAATTATGGCGATTGCATTGTCTCACCATGATCGCAAGATATGCATTAATAGACTGCGAATACAAAATAAACATTTTTAACTGTTGTCAAGCAATAAAACACTGATAGTTGCATTGTTGTCAGTAAAGATCACTGTACCTCACTTTCCAACTCCATGTCCGGACCAATTTGTTGGATATCCCAGTAGAATAATTTGTAAGCACCAATTTTGGAGAGTAGAACGTGAGGACTCTTTCCAGCCCAGGCATCCATTATATCTACAAAAAGTAATGAGAAAAGAGACAAGTCATCAGGACTAAATGTAAATCAAAATTTAAAATGCATAATTTCTTATGTAGTTTTCTGACAAAAGGCGTGTTTCAGGGTAAATACTTTTAAGACGCTGATAAAATGGGCACATGGTTTAACATTGTATTTTGTAGAAAAAAAAGAGCACTTAAATTTGCTTTTATTTGGGGGTAAAGTTACACTTACAATGTCCTCTAAAGAAATTTAAATAAATTCATATTAATAAAAGAAAAGGAATTTAAATACATAGCAATAGAAATGCTCTTGCCCCCTATCAAATTTTTTTTCCAGCAGAAACACCTATTACAACAATTTTTTAAAATTATGTTTAGTTGAAGCTACATGAATATGTTTTAAAATACTCAGGCTCAAGGCTTGCACCTGTGGCCTTTACTATTACATAACCATTTCTGGAAAATGTTATTTTCTCCTCCAAAACTAGTTTTATTGTCTTTAAAATAGAGTGTCAATTTCTGGGCTGTTAAAAGCAGCTTCTTAAAGAGTATTTGATCTTTCGAACTATTGCTGGCAGGCAGTCATCATCACAACATTAATATACTGCTTGTAGTGGGCATTCTATGTCACTAACAGCATATATGACAGCAATTTCAGAAAAGAAGAAAATGAAGAACATACACTACTAGTCAAAATTAGGGACACACCTTCCCATTCAGTGTTTTTCTGTGTGTTCATGCTTTTCATGCAGTGACAATCATCTTATGTGACTACCCCATGAAGCTCACTGACAGAAGGCCTAGAGTGTGCAAAGCAGTGATCAAAGCAAAGGGTGGCTAATTTGAAGAATCTAAGATATAAAAATATATTTTGGTTCTTTCATATTTTTTTTGGTTTACTACATCATTTGTGTTAGGGTTAGTGCTCCATATGTGTCCATTCATAGTTTTGATGCCTCGAGTTCTAATCAACAATGAATCTACAAAATAGACAAGGAAATTAAGAAGCAACATTAAAATGAAGGTGTGTCCAAACTTTTCACTCTTAGTGTACATCAGATGTACAATATCAATCATTAACATTCTGGGTTACACAACAACAAAAGAAAGATTCACAGTTTTGAAGGACTCACTTTTTCATTTGTGTAATTTTACACATGTGGCTTACATCCTTTTACAAGTTTTCTATAATGTTTTGCCCCATGAAGGTTTTTTTTTAAAGCATTAACATATTGTTAAATTTAAATATTCTGTTAGGAAATATACCTAAAAAAATCTTTTTAAAGGTGTAAAATTTGCTATGCCATGATCTACAGAGTACTGAAACAAACACTGTCATAGGAACAAAAGTCCTTTTTAAAAAATAAAAAATATTATATTTATTTACATTTCTCTGCAACAGGTTCAGTGTATCTCTGAGAGGGTGATGCTGGAGGTGGTGCAGGGCTAGCTTGTGTGGCTGTTGCTGGGGCTGGTGTCACAAGTGGAACTGTTGCTTCCATGGTTTGTGCTGTAGATTGCTGGGCTGTAATCTGTGGAGCTGAGGCTTGTGTGGTTGTAGCATTTGGAGCTGTGGTCTGTGAGGATGGGTCTGCTGCCGTTGTGGTTTGTGAGGCCTGGTCTGCTGTTGTGGTTTGTGAGGCTGGGTCTGCTGTTGTGGTTTGTGAGGCCTGGTCTGCTGTTATGGTCTTTGAGGCTGGGTCTGCTGCTGTTTGGGATTCGGTTTGTACAGCTGTAGCATATTCTGGTGCTGTAGCACTTGTGGCTGGTTCGTTCTCTTTCTGTGCTGTTGCTCCTGACTCTGGATCTGATACCGTTATTGCTATACCTTGTGGAACTGGAGATGGATGTTGTGTTTGAACCGATAGTGATGTAAGTGATGCCATTGGTGCTGTAGGCTGTGTAGCTCTAGGAGGAGGTGGTGGTGGTGCTACCGCCACTGGTGCTGCTGTAGCCTGTGAAGCTAGAGCAGATGCTGGTGCTGCTGCAGCTTGTGGTGCTGCTGGACCTGGTTGTGCTGTTGGTAATGTGGCTGCTGTTTTCTTTGAACCCCGGTGTGGCACTCTTGGCATGCTGTCTTTGCTTAACTTTAGTTGGTCAATATTTACTTTTGGAATGATTGTCCCATTGGAATCCTGAAGATCTGCACTTTTACCTTGGATTGCTGTAATAATGTAAGGGCCTAAAAAGTTTGCTTCAAGTTTTCCCCCTTTCCTCTGCTGACTTCTTATGTTAGCTCTTAAAACTTTGTCACCAACTTTGAAGACGACATCTCTCGTCATCATTTTTATTTTGCCCTTTGTTTTTTCCTGAGCTTTGACCACATTGTCCTTCACCAGTTCCAACAGCTTTTGATGCTTTTGAATGTCTTCCGACAGCTCCTCCTGCCCCACAATGTCTTCCACACTCTCATCAACCTTTGAATCAAAAGACATGTCTATCATTACTATAATTTGTGTAAGATACACAGATAATACATAAAAGAACTGAGAAATACAGTGAAAATTTACATTAAGTGTCTTTGGTAAGGTTTTAAGACACAATGTATTTCTGGCAAAGCTTCAGTGTATCTTGGGATTGATTGGACATGAAGAAAACTGTTATTGAGGGTTTGAACAATCCATAAAAATATTCAGTGGTGTAGTGCTTTTATGGCGGTGACATAGCATCCATTGAAACTGATCTGCCTGTGCCTCAAAAACTAAAAAAGTTTCGTTGTGTGGGATTTCCGTGTAGTTTGTCACAGACAGAAAGACATACCATGAACTCTTCTGGGATTTCGGAAGGATAGCGAGCCTCTCTGCCAAACATTAGGTAATAAGGTGAGTATTTGGTGGTCACTTGTTTTTTAGTTCTGAGTCCAAACATTACAGCATCCAGATACTCATCCCACATTTCTGGTTGGTCGCCAACGACTTTACACAGGGCTCTGACAATGAAAGCACATAGAAGACATTCATATGAAAGATCATTTACATTTTTAATAGTTTAATGTCATGCATTCATGTTTTGGTTGAAGGAACCCCCATAAATGTATAACATGTACTCCAAGAATTTACCTCTGGATGGTGCCATTCATTTTCTCCACCAGCCCATTTGTTTGTGGGTGATAGGGGAGCAGAGGCTTCTTTTAATTTTTAACAATCCAAAACCCTTTTGTTGAGCTGCAAAAGAAAGTTATATACACTGACTATAAGCACATTACAATAAGAATTTAAATAAACAGCTGTCATACTAATATCTCAAAAACAGATTTATAAAGACCAGAAAATTAACCATTTTCCAAAAATTATTCAAATATGAGTTCACATATTTTTGCCAAAGACTAAAGTACTTACAGAATTGACAAATTCTTTTGCCTTGGTCAGTAAGAATCCTTTTGGGGCTTCAACTGGTGGACAAATTTTATGAGACAGTTTGTCACTTCCCGGCTGATTTTGACTTTAAAGGGTATGCTTGTGGCCATTTTGTAAAATAATCAATAAAAACACATATGTATTGATGTCCATTGTTGGTTTCAGTAAGTTTTCCAATAAGGTCCATCCCAACCAGTTCAAATGGCTGAGAGACCTTAAAAACAAAATCATAGTTAAGTTAATAATACTGAAATTACACAGAATGCTAGTCTACTTTTATAATTTTTTCAAGTATATAATCAGTAGGTTTCTAAGCAATGAAAACATTGTGTGATTAAATGTGATTATTTGCTGTGGTCGATGACTAACCTTTATCGGAATGTATTCCGCTGGTTTTTAATTGTTGCAGCACTTGCCTGGCAAAGTGCACATTGGGAAACCTAATCAAAAATAAAAGCAATTCAATAAGAAACACAAGAGTTGATGATCAAGGTTTACATAACTTATTATGAGAGATACAGAAACATTGCTGTGTTCCTCTTAAAATAAATTAGCTGTAGTCGAATTACATAGAGTTTGTTTTGGAGTACCCACCCAATTATTGATGTCCACTGACATCCCTGGCCAGTAGAACCGCTTTGAAATGGCTTCTCTTGTTTTTTGTTTGCCCGCAATGGGCCCCAGTAGGACTGGCATGAAAATCTGAAAAAATTGTGTTTGCCTCATCAGCCCCACAGACTACCGTTGTCTTTATGGTTTTGTCTGTGCCTTTGTAGCGCCAGTAAAACAGCTGCTCCCCTAAACATAAACAAGAAAATAGAAAAGTTTATTATAGCTGTTTAAACCATGACAGGTCTATATGTGGTAAAAGTCATGACAATACATCTTCAATGTAATGAATCAATTATGTATGTGATATAATTTGGGGTGACTATTGGACTGGTTCTCTATAGTTATGACAGTATGACTACTTCAGAAGCCAAAAAGATTATGCCACTCACAAGACTGTATTAGTGATACTAAACAAAGTGATGGATGTGTAAAGTCATTATAACTAATGGCCTTCAGATATCATGGAGTTATCTTTTGTACAAATATCAATTCAAAGTAGTTTAATTCCAAATTTCCTGCTGTCCGTAATTTTCCACATATGTAATTTAAAGACATAAAGACATAACAGTGGGTACACCTGCGTAAAAGGGTGTGGCACATACCACTCCAAAAGTAATTACGACGTAATATATTGTAGTTAAGCTATAAAAGGACAAAAACAGTTCTTAGTTAACGCTGTCTTCTTAATAGCAAACCTTAAAACTTTTACTTTAATAAACGCCCATGTGCCTATTAACCGGGTTAACTAGGTCAAAGAAAGGTCAAGCTAATTAAATCGGTTAGTGCAAATTAAGACTACACATTATGCCTTTGTATATGTGTTAATATATATGTATTGATGACATTTATAAACGCTACGAAGTTGCTGTTATTACCTTCAATGTCGTAAATAGCAGCTTTTCTTCGGAGAAGAAACTTCTCTTTCTTCGTGAAAAGCGCTGGATACTCGCCTTTCAGTTTATATGCAACCAAAATCTTGTACTGCGTCTGGTTCCATTCTCTTGTGGTGTTTGTTATTTTCGAAAACAAATTGTAAAGTAATCTTCTAGTTAGTTCAGAGCCACTCTGTTTTTCGGTTCGTGCGCACAACGTGAGCTAATTTGCATAATTGATGAGGAAAACCCACGTGACCAGAGATTTTGGAAAAATTTGACAATGTCGGAGTCAAGTAGGCCTCACGAAAGGTTGGCCAAAACTAACTTGCAAAATTTTGAAAAGCCCTGTGACTTACAAAGACGATATATATATATTTAAATGTTGTTTTAAATTTTATTTATTTACAAAGAAAAACTCTGCCAATGTGCATTATTGATGGGGGGCACACATTTTGGCAGCCGAGGCCACACAGCCTGATAAATTTTGTATCCCTCCATAACTTTTGCTGTGAAGGAGAAATCCTCTCCAAAGTTACTGTACTTATTGGTTATACTGTGACTTATTTTGCAAATATACCCTTTGTGATAGCAAAGCCAATATGGATTAAAGATAGGGGGGCACACATTTTGGCAGCCGAGGCCACACAGCCTGATAAATTTTGTACCCTCCATAACTTTTGCTGTGAAGGAGAAATCGTCTCCAAAGTTACTGTACTTATTGGTTATACTGTGACTTATTTTGCAAATATACCCTTTGTGATAGCAAAGCCAATATGGATTAAAGATAGGGGGCACACATTTTGGCAGCCGAGGCCACACAGCCTGATAAATTTTGTACCCCTCCATAACTTTTGCTGTGAAGAAGAAATCCTCTCCAAAGTTACTGTACTTATTGGTTATACTGTGACTTATTTTGCAAATATACCCTTTGTGATAGCAAAGCCAATATGGATTAAAGATAGGGGGCACATTTTGGCAGCCGAGGCCACACAGCCTGATAAATTTTGTATCCCTCCATAACTTTTGCTGTGAAGGAGAAATCCTCTCCAAAGTTACTGTACTTATTGGTTATACTGTGACTTATTTTGCAAATATACCCTTTGTGATAGCAAAGCCAATATGGATTAAAGATAGGGGCACACATTTTGGCAGCCGAGGCCACACAGCCTGATAAATTTTGTACCCCTCCATAACTTTTGCTGTGAAGAAGAAATCCTCTCCAAAGTTACTGTACTTATTGGTTATACTGTGACTTATTTTGCAAATATACCCTTTGTGATAGCTTCGCTACAAAATGTAAACCGAGTGTAAATTCACCGGAGAGCGACGTGTTTCCATGATCGCGTCTGGTTTTACAGTATTATAGTATCAAAGTATTTTTTCTAGACAAAGTATTCCCAGCAGGTTATTTCAGTGTACAGTTTAATGTAAATTGTCTTCCACACGGCACATTACAATGTCACGAAACTAATATTAAATTAATCGAGCCTGCCGTTTTCCAGCTTTTACTCTTTATTGCGTCGACTGCAGATCAGTGACAAGTAGCGTACAGAACGGAGCTGGGCAAGTGGCTCCTCCTACTTTGCGCGCTCTCGTGGATGGGGAAACAATTTTTGACGGGGGTAACTACTTTGGCACAACACCGGTAAAAGACGAAACCACAGAGGAGGGGGTAGTACTTACTTGTAATTACTCACTTGGTTGAATAGCTTAATGTTTTTCAACTTTATTTTCAACAGATACAGGTTTCAAATCCCTTCATCATAAAATCATTCGTTAATAGGTTTTCTTTGTTATTGATAGATTTATACAAAAGAACAAACACCCCACCCCGTAAGATAATGGTTGCGACTAAAGTGGTGCGAGATAACGCAAGTAATCAGCGGAGAGTTGAGCGCCAGATGGTGAGTGAAGTGAAAATAGAAACTGTCACTATCTGTCTTACTGAAACTCTAAAAAGCACACTGTTTCATTCTCAGGAAAAGCGGGTGTGCCGTCCATAATGTTGGGGTAACACATAGTTATAAAAGTTAATATCGTCTTAAGTGTATATTTATTTTCTTACTCCTTTTATATCTATTTATTAGGCTTTTTTGCACTGATGTAACCGGAGCCTCATCACTGGATATAGCGGAGATGACAATAAAGTTTACTTTGACTTTGACTTGACTAAAAAGCTGTCAAAGCATAGTTTCGTAGTTCATTCCGGTTTATTATAATGATGATATGCATAATATACGAGACTCCCAAACACAGCTAGGTTAAATAAAATAAACCATATAAACACTACCATTTCACGTAAAGCCATCATGGGATGTTAAATCTAAAAATTTGCATCCCAAACTTTATTTCTATGTTAGTGGGGTTCTTAAAAATATATATCTTTCAAATATGCTTTACATTGCTTGTTTATTAGAACTGCTTCCATCCTTACCACCACCACCATTACTGGATTTTTGGAATTAATACTAAAGGCTGCAGGGTTGTGTTGTGGTTACCAATGTCACCTTACAGCAAGAAGGTGTTGGTTTCAAATGTTCTCCCTGGGTCCTCTGGGTTCCTCAAGCAATCCGAAAACATGTATGCATATGAGACAGACTGGTGACCTGTCCAGGCTGTATCCTGTCTCTCATCCTATGTCAGCTGGCATATGATCTAGCCTCACCATGACGGCAAATTGCACAAGTCGAAGTGGAGATGTGAAGTACAAATATTTCGTTACTGTAAGTATGTAGCCTTTTCAGGTATATGTACTTTACATAAGTATTAATTTTTTTCTAACAACTTCTTACTTTTATTACCTATATTTTTAACCAAATGTCTGTACTTTCTACTCCTTACACTTTCAAAACAGACTCGGTACTTTTGGTTTAAGACATTTGAGGGGAGTTCTTTTTTTCATGTCAGTGTGCATCTTCAAACATCAAACCTTCAAAATTTGAGCCTCAGCAGCAACACATGAAAGGCAATCTTACTCGTGTATTATTCACAAGGATATGTCACATAAAAAGAGATGAAAGAGACCATAATCAGGGGTTAAAATGCCAAAAGGTGATTGCCTGCCAAAAACTGATTTCCAGTATTTGCTAAAAAGTGATTGCCTGTATTTAAATTGCCATAAATAACTTGTTGGCCTATAATATCTAAAACATATGTCAAATGTATCCCTCATGAACGATATCAAGTCATCTTGAGCCACAAACAACATTCCTATCGTTGTAGATCAGTTTTTGGGAAAGTGACTTTTATATATACTTTATTTATCCAGTTAAAAAGTCTAATTGACATTAACAAATGTCTTTTTAGGAGTAATCTGGCCAAGAGGACAGCAGGAATTGCAACAAATATAACAATAATTCTATAAAGATACTTCCAAAATGGACTGGATTGGTTACAATGTAGGTACAGTAACCCAGAGTCATAAAGATACTTGAAAAACATGTATTTTTTAAATTATATAAATAACCCCTTTGTAAATCCTGTTCACTAAAGTCTATTGACCAATATAAGTAAAGACATGACACATAAAAAAAACCCACATAGAAACACTGGAAATCAATTTTTGGCAGATAATCACTTTTCGGCACAACACAGGAATGGGTGCACATGTCCGTAAGTTGCAGTTGCTGTACTTCAGCATCTAGCTAGCACTACAGAAGAGGACCAAGAGAAACATAAAAGGAGTGATATTTTTTAAGTAGCAGGTAATTTTTTGTCACCTCAACAAATGTCAGGAAACACACAAACTCTTTGTGTGTGCAGTTTGTCACACTGTGTGTCTGCTAGCTAAAGAAAGGTAGATCTGCTGTGAAGATGTTAATTTCACTCAGAGATGGAGAGAGATAAAGACAGGGCAGGAGAGGAAGAAGAGAGGTTATATTTAACTTCTGCTCGGTGGTGTTTGATAAACTGGAAATTTGAATATCAGGTTTGTACATATTATGTTATTTTTTTCATGTTGTAAAATGTGCTGAAAAAAAACTGACACAGACCAACTGTATTATTTAAAGGTTGCATGAAAATATGGAGTTTAGTTCAGGATAAGCTGGTTCACTTGCAGTAATGTGATGGATTTAAAATAAAGCGTTGTGTTAGATTGGTGCAAAGTGGCTGTGGTCTTCAGAGTTAGGTTACATTAAGTATTGCAAAGATGAATTTGAAGGTAAGCTGATTATACTTGGATTCATTCACTGAATTCCACCTTCATACTGTTTAGTATAAGGACAGCATAAACAGTGTCAGTGTAGAGGATGGAACAGGACAACTCATGAAACACCTGCTCACACCTTGTTAAATTCAGTTGTGTTAAACCACAAAGAGCAATAAACCTCAGAGCAGCAGCACCCCAGATCATCTGATCACAGCCTGTACACAAAGAAGATCTACAAGAGCTCACAATAGAAATTGCGATTCTTTTCCCCACGCTGAGCCACTATAACCGATTTTAGGGTTCCACTACGTGCTGAATCCCGCTATAACCCCGGGCTATACTCATTTTCTGTTTAGAGGCAAAGTCGCCCTCTACAATGTAGGCGACAGAAAATAGATCTCTTTAAAAAAAAATGTTCCTTCTTTTGCGCATATTCTAGGGAATACAAATCCCACATATTCTTTATGAGTATAAATACAGAGTGCAAGGTTACATTAAATAGTTTATTTATGAACTTTCCAGCAATGTGTTTCACAAGTGTAAACTGAGGTTAACTTAAGGTGAAGACATTACTTGACTCTCCACTGATGGATCCTGCTGCATGTGATGCTTGCACTGCTAAGAGAACTGTGAACAGTGGAGTCAGAGCAAACTCTGCTGGGCAAACACTGTCATGACACAGCTTCAAAATGATATTTTCTGTACTATTTTCTGTATCTGTGAACCAAAATGTCAGTCTGACTCTGTGTTAGGAACACAAGGATGTTGAGTTTTATCAGCGCCATGTTAATCAGTAATTAAGAGAAGCTGATTTTTTCTACCACTTGCAGTGGAGGTAATGTTACAACAGAACACACACCTTGTTTAAAGAAATATGCAATAAATATTTAACAAAAGCACAAATTTAATAAGTGAAAAATTCACTCTGTTGGCATCACACTTGCATTGCTATAAAACTCACTGTTTTCATCTTCAGGAAACAAACAAACGTCTTCCTAGCTATTGACAATTCTTCACACAGCAGCAACCGAAAACACACCTTCCTCACAGGAAGCGACGGTTTTGATCAGATCAGAAATGAGTTCAGTTGCCTTAGCAACTAACCAGCACGCACACACGCACACACGCGCACACACACACACACACACACACACACACACACACACACACACACACACACACACAAAGAGAAGAAAAGAAAAAAAAAGCCACCCACTCACGTTCAAGTTTTATGCTGTCAGAAGGAACCAAAATGGATGAGCTCGGTAAGAACTTTCTGTCATGTTTTACCTTCATAAATGTCCTCAAACTAATCGATGGTACAATTTAAACTGAGGTCGAAACTGTTAGCAAAATCAGGAATTAGAATGTTGACTCCATGAGATCAAGCACAGCCAGTGCTTATGAAGTATTACCACAGTCTTGTGTGTTCTCAGACTGATTTATACAGCAGACTCTAAGTACAATATTTAATGTACTTAATGATCCAGCTCATTTGAAGGAATTTGTATACCATTGTTCTTGTGTTTTACCTCTGATTTGTAGTGCTCTGCATGTAGCGATTCACTACAAATCAAATACGGTGTAACATTTAGAATACAGTAGGACTTTACAAGTCTTAACGAAGTCGTTTAATTCCCATACTGGAAATGAAATAAGGGTGACGGTCAAAAGGTAAGACAAAAAGAAATGAATTTGTTTTAATTTCACAATGTCATAAAAGATTTTTCTGAGGTGCGGTGTTGTTTGAAGATGATGATCTTTACTGACTTACTGACATTGAAAGTTAAAGTCATGTCTTTAACTTTTTAAAATGAACCTTTGTCTTTTTTGCTACTTGTATGTAAAATACTTACTCATACAAAAGCTTCCCATTTCCCTAGATGTGTGGTTTGCCCTGTGTGGAGGAGTGTTGTATTTGCTGTAACAAATGTCACCAGATTCTTGCGACATTATCACAAGTTTCACTTCTGCAATGTGGTATGCCCTCACTTCCTGAGGAATGCAACTTGCATGAGCAACCTTAGTCTGCTAGCGTCTTGATCTGTGTATTGAAATTCACTGTATCTTACTTCATAGAAAATATTTCACTGTACATAAATTATATGCATACAGTCTAACAGTTAACACCCACAAAGGACAATAAGTGTGAAAGAGCAATGTGTGCCATACAAATGTTGTGTAATATGAATATTTGGTTGCATGAGTATTTGTCTGAGGTTTAAAGATTATTGTGTGTGTGTCCTGCCGCAGATTTGCTGTTAGAGGAGCTGGCCCTGAATCCAGCGGGTTCAGACAGCGTCCCCGAGAAAAAGAGCAACGATACAACAAAAAGAGAAGTAAAAAGACAAAACTCATTAATCATGAGCTTATCCTGTTTCTGCTTTATCCCCTAGTTCATTTGTAGATGAACCTCGAATTCTAAAGAAAACAACTTAAAATCTAACATGTAATTTAATTTCTTTAAGTACAGAAACTTCAGTATATGTTGGTTGTGTTCGCAGGTGCCAAGTGAAGTTTGTATTGGAAATACCAAAAATGGAAAAGTCTCAAACTCCTCAAATGTGTACAGGTGAAGTTCAAAGTTGAACCCGATTCATAGTGGTGCTGCATGAAGATCATTAGCTTAATAATTTAAATAATACATTTTAATTAATTTATGTATTTCTTTTTAAAATTTTAAGGCTAAGGTTTTTCTTTCATTCAGACCACACCCAAAAAGAGAAGAGCAAATACAATCAAAATTAAAGCATTGTTCTTCAGCATATTCAGGCCTTTATGTAGATGTGCTTTATTTTCTTAAGGTCTAAAGGGTTAAGAATTTCCAGTTATATTTTTGCTATGGTTCAGAAATGCAACCATTTCAATTATTAATGATGTTATGGGATGTCAGTTTTACATTTTAAAACATTCATGTTTTGCCTCTCTGGGATTTAGTGATGTTCCAACTCCCGTGCCAGCTTTTGTGGAACCTGACTCACCGACTCAGGAGCTGGACTTAATCTTGCAAGACCTGATGGGTCTAGCTCAAGGGGTTAGTACTACCCCAGTGTGGAAATACATATCTTAAAAATATTGATATTTTCAAACATTAGTAAAATGACATGGTTAACAACAGAGGGCAGCATTGTACTAATATCAGACTAAAGCTCTTGGACCAATAAGCATTTTGTTCTTAAACGTTAAAAATACGCTGATTAAATATAAAATAAATATAACAGGACAGCTAATATATTTTGATGAAATATGTACCTAAAACTGTTATTCCTACATTTTGTACCATAATTTAGGATCTAGAACCTCCAACCGACCCACCACCACTTACACAAAAAAAGCAAACAGAAGGTGGAAAACAGGAGAGCAGCAGCAGCAGCAGCAGCAGCAACACTCCAGCGGCTTCAGATGGAAAAGCCACAACGCAAAGAAAGAAAACAGATATGATAGATGACCTGCTGGGAGGGTTGAGCACTGACTTGGAGAAGATCGGTGTACGGACCACAGCCAAGGGCCACTGTGCTTCCTGCAACAAATGCATTGTAGGAAAGGTACAATCTGGACCTACAGGACACAAAGAAGAGAATTTGTCACACTGGTACCAAATTGTGGAAATTCAAACAAGATGAAAGAGATCAAAACCTCTTGTTCCCTCTTTCACTTACATTTCCTTTCTCCAGATGATCACAGCACTGGGTGAAGTGTGGCACCCTGAACACTTTGTGTGTGCGGTGTGTAAGATGGAGCTGAGCACCACAGGCTTCTTTGAGAGAGACGGACGGCCGTACTGTGACAAAGACTACCATCAGCTCTTCTCACCACGCTGTGCCTATTGCAAGGGGCCTATTATGCAGGTGAGGAGAACTGTATTCATATATGACCCTGCCTCTGCATAGAAAATAAGATTAAAATAAAAATAGGTGTTAATATGATCTCCACTAAAGTATGAAATTTCATGTTTTAATGAATTCATTTCGGTGGAAAATGCACATAGAAAATGACCAAAATACCAACCTGGAACTCTCTGGTATCTAAATGTCACTCAAATTCAGCTGCGCTGTTGTTTGATTGAAGCTATAATTTGTTCTGTCATATAGTACATCCATTTATTTACACAATAATCTTTTGAAGATTGGATGATGACATACAGTAGTATGTAATCAATTTTTCTCAACATATCCCACATGTCATCCTAATAAAGAAAACACAAAACCATACTGGGATTCTGCTGCAGACCAAAGTCATTAATCAGAAACTAATGCAGCTTCTTCTATGTTTCACTTTGTGTGCTTCACAATTCACATTTTTGTGTTCTCTGACATTTGAACATGTGAGATGAGACAAACCTTACTAATCCT
This sequence comes from Oreochromis aureus, assembly GCF_013358895.1. Taxonomy (NCBI): domain Eukaryota; kingdom Metazoa; phylum Chordata; class Actinopteri; order Cichliformes; family Cichlidae; genus Oreochromis; species Oreochromis aureus. The sequence continues at coordinate 43,307,884 of NC_052963.1, read as the reverse complement.
CAAAGGAAGTACATTTATGATATAATATTTTGGGCTGCTTTAGAACATCGTGACAGCTCTGGACCAGACCTGGCACCCAGAGCACTTCTTCTGTGCACACTGCGGAGGCTTGTTTGGAACGGAAGGTGAGAGATTTGTGGATTATTTCTCTCCAATTGAAACCACAACTTTAGCAAATAACTCACTGCATCTTATGCCTATCCTAGGTTTCCTAGAGAAGGATGGGAAGCCATATTGTTGTAAGGACTTCTACCACCTCTTTGCTCCAAAGTGCTCAGGCTGTGGGGAGTCGGTGCGGGAGAATTACCTGACTGCAGCCAATGGCACCTGGCATCCAGAGTGCTTCGTCTGCGCAGTGAGCCTCTTACCTCAGACCACACACACAGCTCTGGCTTGCATATGAGCCCAAGAATAAATGAGAAAAGATACCCGCACGTTTGCTTTATTTGCAACATTTTGAGCTCAACGCTGATGAAAACCATATGCCTGATGAATACTCTGCCGTTAGAAATGATGCAGATAAATCAAGGAAAGTGTATTCCTCAGTGTGGGTATCTTTTACATTCTCTTCAAATCTATTTCTGTATGTAGCATCTGGTCAAAAATGGTTCAATGTGCAGCTCTGCTTTACTTAACATGTGCAACCGTAAAATTTAAAATGCTCTCAGTAGAAAGAGACAAGCAGAAGCAACTGCAATGTTAAGAATGTATTCATTGTTTTTCTGGAAGGTCCATAAACCAGACCAAAAAACATATAAAGGGCATTTTATTTCTTAATACCTATCACTTAAAATTACAATTAACATATCTTAGCTAATCATAAATCACAAACACCAACTACAGCTACTTATTTTTATACAAACCAGTCATTATCAATAAGGTCTGTTGTACCTGCTACCTAATAACCTAAAACTAATTCCAGCAGGCTGAAGGTCAGACACTCCATAAAAAAGGATGAAGTGGACACTCAAAAGTGGAGACTTTTTAATCAACCTACTGATAAAAATAAATAAAACAGGTCATACAATTTAGGACCCTTGAACTTCCCAGCCACTTTTTCTGTTTCACAGCAACAGTAGAAACATTTCCGTACCATGAGTCATTTGCTGAAATTCCCCCGAAAGAGCAGTCATTAACAAGGCTGTCACAGTGTTATTCTCATCACACATTTGCTAGTCATTAATTGCTTTATTTTGACTGTAATCTGTATGAAATCAGGCTAAAGCCATGACGCATATCTATTGTTTTAGTTTGTTTTGTCACCAACACTGAACAAACCAGCCCTTTGATGGACACAGATAATTCAGGAGTTCCAAGGCTTTGGAGCTGTTCATGCTGGCCCACAGTCATTGCTTACTGGTGCATAATAAATGGAACAGTGCCACTGGTGATGTTAAGAGTTACACCTGTGCTTTTACTGCTACAGTATGACAAGTCAAAGTGTCGGCCAAGAGAAATGACCATAATCAAATTCAGTGCCGCTGCTGTACATGTAGGTTCCAATTATGCTTTAGTGGTTATTAACAGATTGTTAAAAGAAACACAGCTGTAACACTCCTTTAGTTTTCATATTAAAGGTCCATGCCATGTGATTTTGTGGCACCGTCACTTCATTATCCGGCTGTAACAGTCAACCATTTTCCAGGCGCTTGGTTTCCCTTCACATTGTAGACATTTAAAATGAATGATGGATTTAAATTCTTTTACTTTTTCCCTAAAAGTTATCACTCTGCTGTATGTTAAGCAGTGTTGGGTATAACGTGTGGGTTGGGTTTGGCATCACTGTGTCTAATTGAAACTGTTATAGAAAAATCAAGAAAGTTTAACTGTTGGAAGTTTAAACTTCCTCTCTTCTTCTACGCAGGACTGCCTGAAGCCCTTCACTGATGGAAGTTTCATGGAGCTCAATGGTCGTCCCCTCTGCTCGCTTCACTTTCACTCCAGGCAAGGCACTCTGTGCGGTGGCTGCGGAAAGCCCATCATCGGCCGCTGCATCTCTGCTATGGATCGCAAGTTTCACCCCGAGCACTTTGTGTGTGCCTTTTGTCTGCGGCAGCTCAGCCAGGGCATCTTCAAGGAGCAGAAAGGGAAACCATACTGCTCAGCTTGCTTTGACAAACTCTTTGTCTGAGATTTGCACATGAGTGAGATGTAAAAATTACAAAACAACAACAACAACAAAACATTCAAATGCTACATTACTATCTTTGTTGAGTTTAGACGGTCTCGTCTGTGTATGAATGACAAAATAAAATGAAGCAACTGTACAGTCCCTACATTACAATTCATTGCTCTATTTGTATATACAAATTCTCAGTAGATCATATTTAAAAACCAATATGGTGAATTACATGATAAATAGCATGTAACCGTAAGAAAAACATACATTGATCATGGATTATATGAAGGGAACATGCTCACATTGTTACATAATTAATTAGATGGTTATGAAAAATACAAATTTTCCCCATTATAAAAATAAATGTGAGGACTGAATGGTTTTAAAAGGTGTATTGCTTGGTGTAAAATTTATGGGATTTCATACATCATGATGACAAAATTTATAGGTGAAGTAAGAATAACACATATGTGCTGTTTTAGTCCACGCTTTCCATTAAACTATCCTTAGTTTGCCGTAAGACTTGGCAGTCCAGATATGCTCTCTCGCAGTCAAGGTGTTTGTCTTTGTGGCCCGATAGCTTGTATTGGCAGTGACTGGCATTGAATCAGCATGCCAGCCCGAGTTTCCTCTTACCCTGACTGACCACTTGGCCTCTGGCGTGCACTGAATTCAGACAACCTCTTCATTTTCCACACAGGCTCTTTTACAGCTGTGCACAGAAGATTAATAGAGGTGGTGAGGTTAACAAAGGTGGTTTCAGAAAGAGCTCCTTCACATCACTGCATCTCTTTAGAAACTCATTTTGACTGCTGAGGGATGACAAAACCACAAAGTGTTTTAATGCTTTTTAGGCTGTCGATGTATTTGGGCTCATTTTGTTATGGGCAGATGGTGCAGATGATACGTGACGGTGAAGCATTTGCAGCCCAGTTGGGATGTACTGTTGTTCTAATAGAAGACAGATTTCTTTCATGTGAATATTGTAATCAGTTCTATAGAATCACATCATGACAAAGTTTTGACTAAGCTTTTGAATCTCTATCACAACATATGTATTTAAATATATTCATTTCTTCTTTGTCTAATTATTTTTTAGCCAAATTGCTTTTATCTGATATCTGAATTTTGCTGAATTTTTGACTGAAGAGTCAGTTAGCTAAATAAATTGAAGGCTAGTTTCTTCTAGTATGATGTATAACCAAACTTGCCAAAATGTTTCACTGTTATTATCCCTAAAATAATGAGTTCAGTGTTGTCGTCAGTACCAAACGGTGTCTTATCTTATCAGTGATCTTCAGATGAACACTGGCTGCTCTTCGAGTTTTCTTCAGTTTTGTTTAAGCAAGCCTCTTGGGCTTGCATGTGATGTTAGTGTGTGAGCGGGAATGGAGGTGTGCATTAATCATGCTGTCATCACTTTCAGAGCAGGTCCCTTATGGCCTCTATAGAATATAGACCTTGCATCGTGGAAGAACTGTGACTGTATGGTGCTCGGTCAAAATCCACGATTTTAAGTGTTTAGTAGTCTAACAGTCTTCTGCCCAGATTGCTACCAAAGACTTACTATAATGATCATTTTTAGAAATGCTTGAAGATGCCTGGCACATTTGCTGCTGTGTTTCCAGCATGAGTCATACACAGAACATCATCTTGGGATATGATCTGATTGAAGACCTTGGCATGTAAACTGTAAAATTTCACCCTGTCATATGATAGTATTACACATACAGCATCTCTTTCTGGATGAAGGACTTTTACAAATGATTGCTATTATTTGTGGACCTAACACTGACAAAACTGTGTTATGAATGGAAAAAAAACGTAATTTAATGCTGTATTTCCACTAATGGCTTCAAAGGCCTAAATGTAAACTAAGAGTTTAAATTAAGATTTGCAAAAAACACGTGAACATTACTCACAGCTATCCAGTCTCAAAGCAGGGAAACAAAAATCTGGTGTGACTAAATAAAATCTGACATTCACAGAAATATATAGGTGTTATCGTATGACTTCTACAATATTTTATGGAGGATAGGGAGGAAAAGTACCCTTTGGCACGTTTTAAAAAAAAGAGAAAACATGAAATGGAAACAGGGGTCTTTTTTAAATGGGGGCTGAATAAAGCACACTCTGTGAAAAGCAGCGAGAGTGTAACTCAGGTGACATTTACAGCAGTGAAACAGAGTACGAACGGTCTGGGAGCGCACTGGGCCATGAGATGGCAGCTAGAGCTCAATGGGGGACAGAAAAGGAGTGGGGAGTATATTGGGACATAATGGATACTGGTGCTGAGGGACACAGGGTGAGGAGGGCAGGGGTCGAGGAGTGTAGTTGTAAGAGTTTCCCTTGTGTGACACTGAAACTCAACACTCGCCTCCTCTCCTGTAAAATGACTGTGTCCGCTTGGCCACCCCTGATGGGGATGGAGGGGAGGCTTGTCCAGATCCATACAGCCCCACTGCAGGTCACACCCGGCTTGTCCTGCCATACCTAGTAAACCGAGAAACTTTGAACTCATAACTGTCAAACAGGACTTTGGCTCAGACCAGCACATTAATCAAGACATTTGCCTCTAGACACATCCATGAAAAACACCAGCCTGAGACAACTCCGTTGCAACTTTGTCCTGACAAGGTGAAAATACAGCTTCAGTCAGTGCAGTAAAACACAGACGGGTCAGGTTACTGCAACATCATTACTGGCACCATCAACGCACAGCATATTTCTAATAAATGTAAACGAGTGATTGGATGTGTTAGGCATTTGTGTTAATGAAGACATGAAGATTTAAAGCAAAGCAAATGACATCTAATTTAAAACAACAAAACTTAAACTGAATGAATTTGTTACATCTTTGTTAGAATAATAGATAATTATCATCAGCATCAGTTTTACACTGCTAGCATTCTAGAACATGTACAATTTGAGATATACACAGGTGAGATGGCAAAATTCAGTCAGGCCACAACTTTTCAAAACTTCTCTCTGTTCCAAAATATATTCTCTCAGTAAACGAGATCTTCATGTCTCTTTCTTATCATGCAAGAAATGCTCATTCATACATTATAGAACAGGAAAGCCTCCTGTTATTCTGATATAAAGACGTGTCATTAACCATCTACGTATACTGAGGATAATGCACGTCTCAAAAAACATTAGCGCCTGTTACCCTATGAAATAAAAGGGTTTCTGTGTAAGAGATTTACATGAATACATTTTCAACAGCAGAGGAAAAGTGACAACTTCAACACCTTGGTAATTACTTCCACACAGAGAGAAGTTTAGCTGGAGTGCGGCTCTACTTTGGGTGTGTTTGTTTTGGCTTTCTGCTAACGCAGGGTCACAGGTATCGCACCTGATTCATGACTGCCTCCTCTGTCCAAAGGGAACTTCTTGTTGTCCTTGGCTGAACACTGAGTTCCCCTCACTATCTCACACTCCCTTACACACCAGCAGACGTATAAATGCACACACACAAACCTCACAAACTTGTAAATACTATTTGGGGATTTTCTGTTCGTGCCATCTTGGATTTGGTTTACATAATCACATACACAGACATGCACAAAAACAACACATGAGCGCAAAAGGCTTTGGTTTAGCCACATATTAGGAATGATTTTTAAAAAAAAATACTTACGCACGCTCCCAAATCAGTTCACACATGTGGGGACTATCTTTGGGTTTGCTCAACAACATCACGCACAGATGCAAAACACATGCACATGCATAAATATATAAATGCCTTTTATTAGTTTGGTGTCTGTCTCTCAGTCTCTCTCTGCACAGCCTTCTTTTTTTTTGGTGACACAAAGCGTATCTGTGCGAACATCACTGCCCTCCCTGTGTGCTTGTAGATCCTAAACCAAGTGAACTTTAGGTCTCCAGTTTTATGGGTTAAATGGAGCCAGCTCCAGAGGTGGACTTAATGGGTGGTTCCCAAGACAACTTCAACTTCTTCTCCTGTTGCTTTGCTACACATCTTTGTCTCATCTCCCTCACATCTTCTGCCAAGTGTCTCAGCTGGACCTCCATGCTCAACAAGAAAGAGCTTGGAGAAAGAGAATGAGAAATACAGCGTGGTGCAGTTTATCTGGATCCTAATAACTGCATGGATCAAACTGGCTGGGGTTATGAAAAAGATTTATAAGACAGTCAGGTCCTTCTGTATGCTAGACGTTAGTATCAAGAAGATAGATGGTTTCATTATGCTTGCTCATTGTGTCCATGTGTGGGTTTACCGCACAGTGTGCCAGAACTTTACACTCCGTGATATTTTCAGGGAAACCTCTCTTGCAATCGATGGATTGCTTTGAGAAAATTAAAGCCTTCTTGTAACTGTTAGAACATGCTTTGAATGGTGGTAAACCTGCAGTGATTTAGTTTAGTCTCACATGTCACTGTTTTTCCAAATATGGTCCAAAGGTAAAAATTAGGTAACAAATCTCAGTCTCTGTTGGAGCTCTATACAGGGAGTGCAGAATTATTAGGCAAATGAGTATTTTGTCCACATCATCCTCTTCATGCATGTTGTCTTACTCCAAGCTGTATAGGCTCAAAAGCCTACTACCAGTTAAGCATATTAGGTGATGTGCATCTCTGTAATGAGAAGGGGTGTGGTCTAATGACATCAACACCCTATATCAGGTGTGCATAATTATTAGGCAACTTCCTTTCCTTTGGCAAAATGGGTCAAAAGAAGGACTTGACAGGCTCAGAAAAGTCAAAAATAGTGAGATATCTTGCAGAGGGATGCAACAGTCTTAAAATTGCAAAGCTTCTGAAGCGTGATCATCGAACAATCAAGCGTTTCATTCAAAATAGTCAACAGGGTCGCAAGAAGCGTGTGGAAAACCAAGGCGCAAAATAACTGTCCATGAACTGAGAAAAGTCAAGCGTGCAGCTGCCAAGATGCCACTTGCCACCAGTTTGGCCATATTTCAGAGCTGCAACATCACTGGAGTGCCCAAAAGCACAAGGTGTGCAATACTCAGAGACATGGCCAAGGTAAGAAAGGCTGAAAGACGACCACCACTGAACAAGACACACAAGCTGAAACGTCAAGACTGGGCCAAGAAATATCTCAAGACTGATTTTTCTAAGGTTTTATGGACTGATGAAATGAGAGTGAGTCTTGATGGGCCAGATGGATGGGCCCGTGGCTGGATTGGTAAAGGGCAGAGAGCTCCAGTCCCACTCAGGCGCCAGCAAGGTGGAGGTGGAGTACTGGTTTGGGCTGGTATCATCAAAGATGAGCTTGTGGGGCCTTTTTGGGTTGAGGATGGAGTCAAGCTCAACTCCCAGTCCTACTGCCAGTTTCTGGAAGACACCTTCAAGCAGTGGTACAGGAAGAAGTCTGCATCCTTCAAGAAAAACATGATTTCCATGCAGGACAATGCTCCATCACACGCGTCCAAGTACTCCACAGCGTGGCTGGCAAGAAAGGGTATAAAAGAAGAAAAACTAATGACATGGCCTCCTTGTTCACCTGATCTGAACCCCATTGAGAACCTGTGGTCCATCATCAAATGTGAGATTTACAAGGAGGGAAAACAGTACACCTCTCTGAACAGTGTCTGGGAGGCTGTGGTTGCTGCTGCACGCAATGTTGATGGTGAACAGATCAAAACACTGACAGAATCCATGGATGGCAGGCTTTTGAGTGTCCTTGCAAAGAAAGGTGGCTATATTGGTCGCTGATTTGTTTTTGTTTTGTTTTTGAATGTCAGAAATGTATATTTGTGAATGTGGAGATGTTATATTGGTTTCACTGGTAAAAATAAATAATTGAAATGGGTATATATTTGTTTTTTGTTAAGTTGCCTAATAATTCTGCACAGTAATAGTCACCTGCACACACAGATATCCCCCTAAAATAGCTAAAACTAAAAACAAACTAAAAACTGCTTCCAAAAACATTCAGCTTTGATATTAATGAGTTTTTTGGGTTCATTGAGAACATGGTTGTTGTTCAATAATAAAATTATTCCTCAAAAATACAACTTGCCTAATAATTCTGCACTCCCTGTAGGTGCCCTCCGTTGTTTGTATGAAAGATGCTTGATAGTTAGGGCAGGAGCTTTGATTCTTTAAGTGGCAAGGGTAAGGCTTGGACCAGAGGTCAGACATTGAGCATAACAGTGCTTATATGGCTCTGATCCAAATCCACCGCCTTTGTAGCAGCCACAGCATGGATCATTATAAGATTTGTTTTAAAGAGTGATGGTTAACCACAATGCAGCCCTGTTGCCTAACAGTTGAATGGTCTCCTGGGTTTAGACAAACTTGGAAACGTTTGTTTAGGGCTGGGAAGCCCCACCAGCGGAAGATCAGGGTTGGCTTGTTGATAAATCACAGCCGCTGTAGTAAGAGCCCAAAAGGCCAGCTTCTAGTCAAACTTCACACTAGCCCGCTTTGAAAATCAATGTGAAACTTTGTGGGAGCAAATACAATTTTAACCCTGGAAACACCAATAGGAGTTTAGCACAAAATCATTAGCAGGTGTCCATTTTACAGCACCTCAGCTTTGGTAAGTTTGACTGCATGTTAATTTAATTTGTACTGAGAGGATTTCAGTTTGCCCTGGTGAAGGATAAATTAGCAGCTCACTCAAAAACTTTGCGCTGGTGGAGACATTTTTGTAATTGCTAATCCCCCAATGCTTTCTGTGACACCTTGTTCCCACTAAACCCATTAAGACGCAATCATGAGCCCTCATCTGAACCCAGGCTTAACCAACAGCTACGTGTTGATGGAGCTGCGGTTACTCCTTAGCATAAAAATGATTTAGTGCACAGTAATTCTAAACCACTGCATTGCTTTCATCAATAAAGATTTCTTCTCTCTGAGGGTATTCTGCACATTTTAAAAATGTAATATTTAATTTTCAAAGATCAATTCTTTTTAAATGTGTTCATTGTTTAAACAAAATGCTGAAATCACTGAAACTAAAGAAGCAGCACAAATGATTCAAATTCTTTTTGAAAAGAAAAACACACTTCTTTAGGTGTAAGTGTGTGTTTTAGTGTTTTTTCTGTTTTTGTTTGAAAGTAAGGATGAATATCTTTAGGGGGAAAATGTTGTTTAACCCTTTCAACTGTAGTATGTTATGTTTGACATCACAGTAGAAGATGCACTAATGTTTCCTTTTTAATGAAAAAAAGTTTCTTCCTTTCCTTTATCAGATACTTACTCAGATCATCTCTCTCTCTCCCTCTCAGCCTTTTTTTTCTTTTGCATGCTTCATCATCACAGCAACCAACAAAGCCAAGACAAACAGGAACACACGGATTATTCAGTCATTTTTATCAACATCTTGTTCACTTTCCTTCCCCGAATGATGTCTGGCTTTGTAAATATTTCCACTAACCAGTTGAGTCTCCATCAGGGCTTACGGTGGGATTAGAGCTCAAATTACTGACTCTGTGGCTCATTTACTCTCCGAATCCACGGTTTTCAGAACAAAGTTGCATGTGCACATGTCCAGTGATATGATAATAGCATGAAATGAGAAACACATTTCTCTTTCCAGTGCCGCAGAAAGGCTTTTATGTGTAATGTTTGATGTTACAAGTTGTAACACATAGAGGATGTGAAAGGCAAGCGCAAGGACAAAAGTAAAGGTTTTCTGTGCTACGGTATGAAACTGAGCATCTCAGAGAGAAATCTAGGAAAAACAACAATTATTTGAGTCAAAATTTGTAATTAGCATTAATAGTTTAGCTGTAATAAAATGTGCACAGCAGAAGTAGCAGTAGACCAACTTGGCATACTTTTCTTTAATTATCCTCCTGTTATCGTTACAGTTATGACTGAACTGTTTACCCAGCAATGACTCATCTTGCATCAGGTTCATGTTTTGCCAAAAAAAATGGTTAATTTACTGTGGCGACAACATCACCTCAAACCACAAACAACACCAGGCTTATTTTGGTCACTGCTGTTGAAAAATGTTCTTGGCAGTGTTAATGAATGACTTAAACCTGCATCATTCTGTTATTGTTATCTTCCTGTTCTCTCTGCAAAGAGGAATGGATGGCAACAAGCCACGCCTCATTTATCTTCTGCGATATTATCAGTGAATGCTGCTAGATACACACTGCTGTCTGACCATTCAAACACAGTGTTCCACAATCTTACTCAGGAAACGAGGGCGAGTAGCAAGATAATTTGTGTGATCATGCGGTTACTATGTGGCATTACAGCATGAAGTTAAACCAAACCACAAACATGTAAAACATGATTTCAAAGATGCAGTTATTTGTGCTAGTGGCAAAACCACTATAAGCATTAATATAATAAGGTTCTTGTGTTTTTTCGACTTTATTTTTAGGACATTTAGCAGGTAATAATTCATGACGCTATGCTTGCCTTCACTTTCAGAGACCTCCCACTTCTGTTTCTATTTTCTGTTTCAAGTCAGAGCCAGTTTGGCTGCTCTGTGAAGGTGATACAGGAGTCTATGGTAATATTCAAAATTCATTTTCCATCTTTTTTTTTTTTTACCAACTTCATCCATGAAATAGCTCTTTTTTTGACCAAGAAGTTCTTTTGATTTTTGACCATTTTGAGCCAAATGTTTGACGCCACCGATGACTCAACTAGGTAAAAGTAATTATTCTTTTATTAGCACAGCAATTTTCTGCAAGACACAATTGAATGGGAGGTTCTCTAAAGATTAGCCAACCTTTTAACATGATAAAATGACATTAGATAATACAGCTTGCAACTGAAACATGGGAATGATTGGCTAATCCAATTTAGTGTAATAGGAGGATGGAGTCCCTTCATGTCCCTTTGGTGGGTGAGAGACTGGCTTCACCCTGGACAGGATGCAATCAATTGCAGGGCCAACACAGAACAATGAAATGAGAATTATCAGTTAACCTAACTTGAAAATGGACTTGCACATTGAGAATATGAATGACCCCAACCAGCAGATTTGAACCTGCTGTAAGATGAATGTGCTAACCAGTGCACCACCTAATTTATTAAACCATCTGTTATCAATTTCAAGTTACTTTTTAAATAAATGTGTGAAATCTATGCAAAAACAAAGAAGATTTCTCAGTGACCTCATACTTTTGATCTTGTTGTCTGTTTACTGGTCAGGCAAGACTTCTGTCTTTAGAAGGTCATGCAAGAGGCAATAAAGATAAATACAGGAAGCTAGATTACCTCAATTTTTGTGCATCATTTGATTTGGCTGTAAGATTTCCGAGCAACTAATTCAATATGACTACCCACATGTGACTGGAGAGATATGACAGTATAAGGGAGCGATGGAATAAGGGAGCAAGACAAAATAGCAGCAAATATAAAAAAGAAGGAAAAGAAAGGGAGACTTACGAGCAACAGAATCCAAAAGCCTCTTCACCAGACCAGTGGACCACTGTTTCCTGTGTGCTCGAATTACTTTGTAAATGTTACCCTGTCAACTTCATTTTAAGAGCCTCCGATATCAAAACAGAACTCAGTCATCTCTGGGCATGTGCAGTGTGGTGACTGAAAGGGCAGCACATTGGCTTAGATGTGACTTTCAATCATGGTGATGTGCTTCAGCCCAGCAGACTATGCTAGGCTCAACTCTGGCTCATAAATCAACCGACTGTCTCGCTTCGACTGCAGAGCTCAGAACTCCCCAGAGTGTAAAGCATGTTTTTTAACTCTCTGCAGTCAGGCCAGGCCGCTATTGTCAGGCATCTTCGCAGTCACTGGGTCATCACAGCAGTCTCCCTTTGTCATGAATCGCAAAACTTATGTCTGCACTGTACTCTATATGTACAGTGTATACATATTATAGATGAATGGCCTTCCGAGTTCATACAGCAAATTTTACTAGAAAGGGATTAAGTTAAATATCAAAGGTAATGAGTGTGAAAATGCTTATAAATTGAATGTTTTATAGCTCCAGAGATAGCAGCGGTCTAGACTGATCAGCTCAATACCTGATCGAATTACTGTGTACTTTTGGACCAACATTCACGGTGCCCCAAGGATGAATAATACGTACTTTGTTGATCTGGTGAGGTTTTCAGGGGTCATCTGCAGGTCAAAATTTGACCTGTCGCAGAGACAAAGGCCTCACATATTACAGTAACTCCTAACTTTTTATAGCAAATTTAGGGGAGAAATTTGAATTATCTAATTATGACCATTACAAAACATTGTCTTCACCATTGTCTTCATTCACTTGTGATACTTTCTGTTATACATTGTTTGTAAATGTTACTAGCTAACATGCTAAGCTGTCGATGATGATAATACTGTCATGATACCACTAGCCAATCACAACAATGTTAGCTGATACATTTAACATATGAGATCAACCCCGTTTGGCTTCCAAAAGCAGAATACCGCATTTTTCTCCATACATATCTGTACTTGTCTAGAGAGATTATTTATAAAGTTTGTCCTATTTTTTAAACTAAATACTACTGTAGAATGAAATACTGCAACAACATATCCACTGAATTGTGTTCACTTACAGAGAAGGTGCTGGCAAACGCTTACACTGATACAGTTTGTATTTCACTTACTGTATTATTGACTTCCCTGTTGGGGCATTAAGGCTCGAAGTTTGCCCCCCACTGGGACCTGAGCATCGGGGCTCAGTCAGATTCAGAGTATAATTCATCTTCTGTGAGACCAGGTGGAGACTGGAAGCTGTCATCGCAACGTTATTGATGTGTTGCATTTAAGTTATACTCTTGGCTCGGACTGCTACCAAGGAAGTAAAAATAGTCTTTGCTCAGTACAGTGATATTGCAAAAAATATAAAGCTTGCTTGGAGTACAAATCTAAGACAATGCTTAATAATTATAGGCCCACTGTCATTTCTACCAAGGTAAGTGGTTAATGATATTATTATACACATCACAGCATAACAGACTCACATCCCCTGGAAGCCCAAACAGAGCTCCAGGCAAGACCATAAATAAATCTAGACATGAAAGCAGGGGCGAAGCTGGTGTATTTTCCTTTTTCAGTCTCATACTGTAGATTACAGTATAAACCGTGACACATGTTCAGGATCAGCTGAAGAAGCAGAAAATTACCTCTCTGGATTTTTCCTGAGAGAACTATTTGTGTATTTGTCTGTGCCTGCGTGCCTGTGTGTTTGTGTATTTAGTCATAAGGGTCATGCTGTTTAATGTGTTTCTGTTCTTTGTGTGTGTTCAGTTCAGTCATACGCGCAGTACTGCTTAATATGTTCCCTCTGACCTAGTGCGTGTGTTTGTGTGTATTTTGTCATAGAAGCCATGCTGTTTGACATATTTCAAAAGCATGTGCATGTATGGATCTGTGTTTATATCAGCGGCTGTGTGGGTGAATGTGTGTGTGTGTGTGTAGCTTAGTAGCGCAGCCTGCTTCTCAACAGGCTCTGGGCCTGTTGACAGCTCCACCGCTCCCTGTCAACCACAAGAACAGCTCTATGTGTGAGTGAAGAGTAGCAGTAGGAACATTGCCCAGAGAGCTGAAAGAAGTCTGGGGTTTGTGTGCGTGTGCATCTATGTGTGCGTACCTGTATCAGTGTCTATGCATGTCTGAGTCTGTGTGTTTATCTGAGTCAGGTTGTTATTATGGAGACAGATCTTGAAAATGCCCTCCTACTTCTCATCCTCCACTGCTCTCTTTCCACAAACCATTAATTTTAGGCATTTGAAATACGGTCTTTAAGGCAATAAATTATGTCTGTGTTGTATCAATACAGAGCCATCAGTCAGACCTAATCATCTCCCTCTGTAGCATTCCTGTGACTCTTCACATCAATTGCTTTCCATCAACACCTTTTCTTTTTGTGTTTCTTTTTCCTTTCTTCTTCCACCTTGTGCACTGGTGCGCCCTCCTTCTTTCAGTGTCTCATATTTAGATGAATGTGTATGTATATCTGCACCGATACATGAACTTGAGTTTGGGGGGTTGAATTTGATGGGCCAAGTGTTACAGAAGCACACACTGATTTTGAAAATATACAGAGCTGAAAACCAAAGGATATGTCGGGGTGGGAAAAGCGGGGATATAAAAAAGATCCAAAAAAGAACAGATGATAGAAAGAAAGCATGAAATGTCATATTGTGTTACCGCTTTCACATTATTCAGCCCCTCCCTACCCCCAACCTTGCACTGGTTCTGAACTCACAGCTGAAGTCCAGTTTTATCAGTCACAGGGATCAAAGAGCTTTTTTCTGGAATCGCACAGTTCTCAACGCAGCTGATTCAAGATGTTATCGTTCTGAGCCTGTTTCTTTGCTTCTAACCCAAAAGGAACCCAAACTGCAGATCAGGCCACTGAATTGTTTTTATACTTTCAAACACATGTTCAAACCACATGTCTGTTCAAAGCACCCAGGTACACACTATGTAGTATTTTGGACACCTAGCTTCACAGATGTGGGTAAACAAAGCTCAAGACAGTCTATGACTAAGACTACCCCCTCAAACACAGCAGCTGGCGTACAGTACGACCACAGAGAGAGATGTGCAAGAGACCAAATAAACCTCGGATAAATACAGGATAAACACACAGAGTTTCATTGCCACCAAACTAAACTCCCTGCCAAAGGCTGACTCAGGCACAGGGCCAGGCTTTGCTTTCTGTAGTCAGTGTAAAATCACAGAAACTAGGGGAAGCTGTGTGTGGAAAAACAACACGAGCAGACAGTAGTTGAACCAATGCTTCCTGTTCTCTATTGATCTTAAAGCATAATATCTTTTTTAACCTTTCATGCCACAAATTTACTATATGTGCTGCATTAAAGCATCTTCGGACAATATGATAATCTTCAAAAGACCTTATTAGTGCAGATGACCATCTTCAAAAGGAGGTCAAGTTCAATTTCTGCCGACTTAGAGAAGAGCTCATCTGATCCCTGCACACCAGTGCAGACCAGAGGCTTTGATTTAATGATATCATAACACATGCTGTTTGTGCTCACCAGTCAATGAAAAATTCCTTATTTGGCATTGGTCGCCTTCTTTGAACCCTGCTTGAATGAACCCCAAACAGGACACTGACAATGAACAACAACAGCATAATAGAGATTAACACTGGCAAAATATATATTGTATTACCATAATATTGTGATATTAATGGTATCCATTGTCGAGCTCTGAGATTTGGAGCAGAACCACTATGTATGCTTAAATGACAAGAGGGGAAACATCATTATTTGTCCATACTTTATTTTTTTTTACCATTCAAATAGCCAAAAGACAGATCTTCTTAACAGCAGGAGGAGCCTTTTCACTCCTCCAACTCTTCAGCTTTGGCTTTCAGGGGTAAATGGGGGAGAAGAGGGAAGATAGCAGGGGGTGCTCCAGATATGGGTAATACAATTACTAACAATGCCAGTGATCAGTGGGAGAGAGTGCAGTGCATCATGGGGTGACTTTGGCAGCCAAGCCTTTGATGTAAGAGAATTATAGGCTCTAGAAAACAAACACAAGATATGGCTCTCTGTGAAAGCATCAGTATGTGTCCACATATACAAAATGACCAGAAAAAAAATACAAATTATGATCAAAACTGCTGCTTTACCAAAATCTCAGCATAGAAGTCATTTCCACAACGGCCTTAGAAGATTGGTACTAATAAGATGGGCCTCCTTCATCATTAAATGGAAAGTGATCAACAGGTGGCATGCATAGTAAAAGCAATTTCAACATGAAGCATATTAGTAAGGTGTGTGGTCACCACACGCTGTCAAAACAGCTCTAGTTTGTGGAAATGTACCAAAAGCATCAACTCCATTCACCCAAAAATACTCCCTTATTAGGCGTCTTGATGATGATGGTGGAGAGCGTCCGCCAGATCCAAAATCACCCATATGATGATTTAAATCATTTTCAGACAATCAAACAATTCAGTGACCCCAAGTAGAAATTGGAATTATTGTACATTTGCTTTGTTTTCCCACTCTTTCAGTCAGGCTTTTTCCTTTGAAGAAGCAGTTCAACATTTTGGGAAATATACTAATCTGCCTACTCGTTGAGAGCTTGATGAGGAGACGACTGTAACTCATATGTCTGCACAGTGAATGTGAAGCGAGAGCCAGCAACCACTTAACACAAATAACTGGAAAAAGGGTGGCTGTGTGCTTTCATTCATTCATTCAGCATCTCAAGAAACTGTGAAAGTGTGAATTTTCTTTCCATGACTTAATTGTAAATATTATACAGCATGACGAAAGAACCTTTTAGGTGAAATATTGAAATATTAACATACAAAATAAACACTCCTGCTGCTGTTTGATACATCCTAAATGCAAATCTTGATCTCATTTAACTAAACTGAATTATTTCAATCTCTGACTCAGACTTATGTCTCTTCTTCTTTACTTCCCCCCAAAATAATGACAGATGTTAAAAAAAAATCTATATGAGACAATACTTCTGAAAAAACAACCCTTGCCGTGACCTCCGTCATTTTATCTCTTCCCCTCATCTTTCCCCTTCTGCTTTTGCTCCTTCTGGATGAAGATAGACCCTCAATTGCATGTGTTGACCTGCAACAAGAGACATCACTGCACCTACTAGGAAAAAACTATTTAACACAAATGTGCTGTCACCAAACAAATCAGTGTCTGCATGACCCACCGACGGCAGCAGAAATTCTTGGAGACTAACCAAAAATAGCCGTTAGACGTTAGACTTGGTTGAACTCCTTTTTATCTCTGCTTAACTCATCTGGGGTAAACAGATACATTTTGGGCCCACTCCCTGGATTCTTTGATATATTTTACCACATAAAATTGTCCTTCTTCTCTACTACCTCCTAACCTTTACATTTTACCCCCCATTTTCCCAGGACATCCGGAAAAGGGAACCACAATAACATTTCACCAGAGACTCTGTCAATATTATTCCTCGACTTCTTCAAAGGAGGACAGAGGATATTAGACCCTGAGCAAGAGATGGGTGGAGGTAGTGAAGGGAATGCGTGTTTAGTCCAGCTGAGACACCAGAAAGAGACAGAGAGTGGGAGTGTCCAGTGGGGCCTTCGAGCTTGACAGTCAGACTATGAGGTATGGAAGCCTGAAGCTATAAGTCACTCCTTCAAATTTATCATACCTAGTTTCTTTGAAGCGCAATTTTTATGCCCTCAGGGTACCCATCCCACCTTGTTCTTCTTACTTTTGTCCACAATGTGCACATGCTTAATTCTTCTTCACACCACTAGGGGTCCCTGTGTACATAATAAACAAAATAGTTTGCATGCATTTCCAGCCTCAGTTACAGTTACACATCTCTGTACAGTTCAGTGGATATAAATGGATGTTCTCTTTTCATGTGGTGTAGAGCACCGGTGGTGTTTATGAAGGAAATAATACTTGCATTACATAACAAAAGACAAGTAATGACTCTGAGGCAAAGGTGCAGATTTAAAATTGGGGTTTTGTGCCAGGACTTCTGCACAATATCAGACATATGGAGAGCCACAAGGACAAGTAGACACAAGATCTTTTGAACTGCAGGGCTACAGACGTTAACAGGGTGCCTTCAATCTCATCTTTACTCTTTCACTATCTGTATGCTTTCTTCTGTATGTCATTGACATATTAAAGAAAAATATGCAAAGCCAGTAAAAGTGTGGACAGGCCTATTGGCAGGGTTCAGCTGCAGACTTGTTTAACATGTCAAAAATACTTTTGCAGCCGAGTCGACTCTCTTTCTCTCCCTTTCCTGCCTCCTTCTCTCTCCAACACCTCCCCAGATGTGTGCTCTATAAGTGGACGTTGCCGCGATCTGCTAACAGAACATTAACTTTAAAGTCTTCTTTCGTCCCCAGCTATATACGTGCACCATGCTGTAAGTGCTGGCCCCAGTCCAGGAATATCCTGCAGCCAGCCGCTCATAAGCCCTCTACTAACCGGCCAAGAATGTGGAAAGCTCCTTCAAAGAGAAGCCTTCTACGAGGCGTGGTTAAAGCATGTACCTGGGTCTACAGGTGGCCACATTAGACTAGATGAAACCGTTAACTCAAGTCCCACACCTGTCTCAGAGCAAGAGCCACAAAAGGGAGAAACCGAGTAGTGAGGATGCAGAGATTAGATTTGTTTAGCATGGTTTTCTTGAGTTATTCTTCTGTTTCAAGTATGTGAAAATATGAGGTGGCATTCAAGTGGACCATTGTGCAAATCCATAAAGCAAAAACATGCTAACTTTTCTACCTGTCAGACTCTCAAATCTTGATAAATGACTCCCAGCGAAAGTAGTCAGAGTCAAGAGTCAAAGGGCAGAAGTGTCACAGTTTTACAACGTGAAACTTGGTTAAAAGACAACTTGATCAAAGGCACTCAACACAAACAGCCAATCTGAATGGAAAATACAATAAGGGTGCAGACGGACCGAGCTGCCCAGTAACAGAAGTGAACAAGGAGTGGTGAGAAGAGGAGTGGAGAGGAGGGGAGAACATGAAAGAGGACAAAGAGTTGCTTGTCTGAGGTCTGTCTGCCCAGCCTGCAGGGAGGGGCTCGGTGCCACTTGTTTGAGGGGTCCCCGTGATAAATTTCCACTACTTGACTCTGTCACGCTGTCTGCCACTTGGACAATAACTGAGGTCACAGTAGAGTAGTGGAGCGTTGACATTGGTGCCTGCACAGAGGGGCCACTATCTCTCAACACATGCGCTGATTTCAGAATGCCTACTCCTCATCATGACTAATACATCTTAAGAAGAGTGGTGGAATGAAGATAAATAAAAGACTTCTCACAGTTGTCTTTGCTTGGACCTGTTTATTTGCATCCATTAATCATGCATATAAGGTCTAAGATTATCCATACAGTTCAAATGCAGCCTATTGCTGCAGGCATGTCAAACAGAGAAGGACAGAGATGAATGGGATCCTACTGGTGAGGAAGCACATGACAGCATTTGAAATAGTGTTCATTTACATCTTTGAAATGACTCTGCCGAAAACCAAACCAAACAAACCTCTGGACAGCTAGTACTGTGAGCCCTCTGGGCTCTTGGTTAGTGGTGACAGCCTCCCTCATAATAATGAGGTACATATACCCAATCATAGTGCATGGCTGTGGTATATAAACCACTATAGCAAAGATTTATAGTTTTATATAAGAAAAAATATTGAACATATAGACACTGAAGATCTAGACTACCATCTGCTAATGAGGAGATGCCTTTCAACAGCTGCAATCTGCAAGAGTTTAACAGGTAATATCAAGGAAACCCCGCAATAACAGAATATAAAATCACATCTAAGCTCATTGGGATCAATTTAAAAAAAACGAGTTCCTGAGTTCGGTTTATTAAAAAAAATATCAGGAACATCGAAATGTGGACTAAATAAACTTAATAGGCAGCTAATGAGAAGATTAATTCCAATCTGCACTGTTTTGGGGGTCTGCGTGGCTAGAGCTGCTTCACTCGGGGAAACCTGTCATTTCTCTATGAACCTGCGCTCCCTCCTCTTAAAAGAACCTGGGCTGTGTGTATTTGGGTGGGGTGGGGTACTCACTCAGACCGTCCCACCTCTTTCCCAGTCAAGACGCTCCAAGTTCGTGGAGCGCAAACTCTCCAAAGAGTTTATAGCTCCTGCTTCAGGACTGCACCGGGTTGGAAGGAGCCAAGAAAAGTTTAGAACAGAAACAGACACATTCACAAGTGGAGTGCGTCGGGAATGGCGAAGAGGCGGAATGGTCCTCTCGCCGACCTGCACATGTGAGCCCAGAGGCCACCGGTAACTTTTTTTTTTTTTTTTTTTGTACTTCAAAGGAGACGGGAAACCGGGCAGTAACAGAGAAGACAGAGTGGGGGGAAAGAGAGAAAAGTCCGCTGTGAGCTGACTCCTACAATTGTCCTATAACATCGACGGGATGGTCTTTCTGCCGGGAATCAGCTGGGTCTTCCTGAGCGCGCTGCTGCACGCTGTGGCACCCTGGGGCGCAGACCGACCGGGCAGACCGAGACAGTGCGACGCTCCAAAGTCGGTGAGTCGTGTTGGGACGGCTTTCTTAAGTCAGTAACTCCCCGTGTGCACCGGGATGGACGCGTATTTGAAAGTTAATAATAACCCAGGCTACTCTAAGCAAAGATTTGACCCCGACAAGGTTGTTATTTAGCCCACAGAACTGAATGGAGCTACTAACAACCCTACGGCTTTGCGACACTTGTTGTCTGTTCATCCTAAACTCCCCTTTCTCTCCAAGAACTTCTTTTTGAATAATATGGTGAAACTCCACTGAAGCATTGGGTCATTTTGGAGGGAGATTCTACGACGAGGGGCGCAGTGACTATAGAGTCTAGTTTGTCATTAGGCTGTTTTTCTGACTTAGACACTTGTCTATAACAAGCGCAAAGGCTTACACTGATATGACTTTAAAGGAAACAGCCTACAATTTCTTATTACTTATCCTTAAAGTTATAGTAACAATAACTTAAAGTTATAATAATAATGATAATAATAATAATAATGATATTAATAATAATAATAATAATAACAATAATAATAATAATAATAATAATAATAATAATAATAATGATAATACGCCAACCAGCTTTGTGGAAAATAACTTTTTGTGCGTTTTGTTTATGTAAATGTTCATATATAAATGAAAGACCCTTATACTGCAGTAAAGCTGTGGAGTGGGGACTTAACATGAAGGAGACTGCCAAGAGAAACTGTTACCGTTTGCCAACTTTATGGCTGTTTATGTGACAAACGCAAGTGGGAACACCCACGGGTGACTTACTTCATTTGGGAAAGTTTCACTGACCTTTCAGAAGTGATCGTGTTTCAGTACTGTGGCGGCTTATTAAAACACTTATCGGGTATATTGGTAAAATTATGGATGTGGCTTGAACTCGCAGACCGTGAGGAAGTGCCGGAGTGCAGCCCAGACATATTCCAGCTCGGTTATTGTGCTTGCCCAGCCGGCTGTCTGCCTTCCACTTCTTGCATTTTCGACATAAAGAGCGGGGGGGAAGTTAATGGCCATCGTGACTTCAAGAGTCATATCCAACACTCTTTCTTGTTGGAAATAAATACAGCACATGAAAACTGCATAGCTCAAGAGCCCAGAAACAGTCCAAAACAAAACAAAAACAAAACACTTGGCACGTGAGTGTGCAAGTTGTTGCTGAAGATATCATTAAGGAGTCGTTTACAGATCACAGACTTTGTTGTATTAGGCTGTCCTATATAGTACTGTTGTCAGATATGGCTGAAGGCTTGCTCCATGTGATTTCTAATGCATCAGTACAGTGGTCTCTGTTTTCTGTTAAGAGTAATTACCCCCATAAAAAAGGAACCCCGTGCGTCAAGGCTCGCCAGAAAAGTCAAAGCTGCCTTAGTAGAGAGGCTCTCGCCTCTTTTCAGGTCTTACACGATCACCGTCTCACTTTCCACGTCAAAACGTCTTCGTTTACGGTTAGGCCCAAGTACACGTAGTTAACGGTGGACGTGCAAAATGCTTTATTAGTTTCCGCCCTTCCAAAATATGATATTAATCCCTTCCAAACCTTTCCCGTTAGTCTTCGCAGACGAGTGGCCTTGGCCAAAGTGAAAATGAGGTTAGAAACACAGAAACAAACGCAGTGTATCTGAAAAACCCGAATTTTGCCCTGAAATCAAATATGGTCATTTTGATTTATTTTGTCTAGCACAAGTTGGTGCCAGTAATTACGGTATGTAAATTGCAATTAATTATGATGATTATAAAAACATACCACAAGAGCACCGCTATTTGAAAAGTTGAAATGACAAAGGCAGCGTTGGCAGTCTGCAGTGGAGCACAGCTGAAGAAAATCTTGATTAAATTTTAGAAATAAACATTTTCTAAGAATAACTTTATTTTACAGTAATGGGTTTCATCCCTCAAATGCCTGATTGCACTGTGTCTCAGAGGCCAGAAGTTTGATATTGTTTATAAAAGCTATTTTTTGTCATATTTAAATAATGCCAACATCAAAGTCATAGCACATGCAAAGCACATTTGCAGAGCAGCTAATAAGAAACATGTCTTAAATGCAGTAGAGCCTTATATTCATTTAGAACAACTGTGATTATTTAATTTCAGTTTTGACATTGCTTTCTAATAAAGACAACCACAACAGTAAAAAGCTGTAACACAAACCTTAAAGACAAAATCAGTGCTGTACTTGAGACTGTCAGCATTTCATCCTCATGCCCGATGTTAAAAAAAGAAAGTAAAATCCCAAATATAAGTATCATAGTGAGGTCAAAATTGAGTGCAGGTTTCTTTCATGGCTTTTATGAGCTCCAGTGTAGTATATTTGCACCACAGCCCTGAAAATGCTTCCCAGGCCGAAAGAGGCTTTGGCAACCGAGGTATGCACCTCAACAATACACGGGGGTCTGTTTACAGCCCAGAAGGCCCCTCTATAAACTCCCTGACTGCAAGTGCTTGCAGCACAGCCCCAGGCTGACTAGACTTCATACTTCCCGCGGTTTAATTTTAAAATAGTATTTTGAATTTTAACTTGTTGACCTGAGCCCAAGAGCCAGTAAACCACAACAGAGGAAAAATCTGTCACTTTTAGTTTTAAGGCGAGCTCTAACATGATGGTTTTGGTGTTTTTGTTTCTGTTTATTGTTAAAATCTTTTTCCTCTTCTTCTTTTTTGTGTGTTTTCTATAGCAAAGTGACATGAACTCTTTCCTTTGGAGAGTAAAGCGGGCACCTCCTCACCCACCTTCTTACTTATTTGGTACCATCCACGTGCCCTACACCCGAGTCTGGGACTTCATTCCCAACAGCTCCAAGCAGGCTTTCCATGACAGCAATAATGTTTACTTTGAGCTGGACCTGACTGATCCCCTGACCATCTCCAAACTGACCAGCTGCCAGTTACTCCCCCATGGAGAAAACCTGCAGACCCTGCTACCTCGAGATCTGTACCGCCGACTCAAACGCCATCTTGATTACGTCAAACACATGATGCCTTATTGGATGACAGCTGACCAGCGAGGCCGAGGCCTGTATGCTGACTACCTGTTCAATGCTATTGCAGGGAACTGGGAGAGGAAGAGGCCTGTGTGGGTAATGCTGATGGTAAACTCACTCACAGAATGGGACGTCCGGTCCAGGGGGACACCAGTGCTCGACCTGTTCCTAGCTCAAGAGGCAGAGCGAATGGGAAAGACTACAGGGGCAGTTGAGCAAGTGGAGGAGCAGTGTCATCCCCTCAATGGACTCAACTTCTCTCAGGTAAGAGGATGAAATGACTGTCTTTGCCTTTATTTTCCTGTGTGTACACAGCCGGAATAGCCAAAGAAATTACAAAACAATTTGGTGAAGTTGGTGCATCGTTTATCCTCCTGAATACATGAAAATATATACACATATACTGCATGTTGCACCTTTGCTGAAAAGAAACTGAGAATGTGGGAGAAGACAACATAAGGAGAAAGAAGTGATTAAAACATGTCTGCTGTAGACAGCTTTATGGTTATGAATGTCCCTCCACCTCACTACACAAACATACTTAACTGCTGAATCTGGAAAAAGGGTGTGAGAGAGTACACAATAACACACTGAAGAAGGTGAGAAGAGAGGAGCGCTCTCTCTCATTTATTAATGCAGACTGTCTGTCTAACTCTCTGCAATAATCCTAAACTCATACTACAATTTGAGAGGAGTGTAATTACCAAATTACTTGATCAGCAAAACACAGGGTGTATATGCAATTTTAATTGATTGTATCATGTAAAAAGCAACGGAAATATGTTTCTATTTAAAGAATTAGTCAGCTGGAGTTTACTTAAAATAGAGGCTGTAAAACATTTTTCAAGGCATGTGAGCTCCCAGACAAAACTCCACTGAGCCTCAAAAGAAGGAGTAAGATGATCTAATAGTTTTTATTCCCTAATACAGCCTTTTGACAAAATTGTAAATGAGAAATCTGCATGTGTGTTCACAAAGTATCCACAGTCACACACATGTTTGCGTGGACTGCCTACACACAAAGGCACGCTGTGCGTGTAAAAGGTTCATACATCCATATTCACTGAGTAATGCAAGAGAATCTGTGAGGGCCTGAACCTCCATGCGAGAGGACGGAGGGCTCGGGAGCTAATTTGAGACGCAGCGGACTTCCAGCCTCTCCTCTTTCATCAGCACCTCCTAACTACGCTGTCAAAGTCGCGTTGCATGCCCTGCACATGCCTGAGAGCTTTACTAACCCTAGAAATAAGCTAGGGCAGGCACACTATGTTTCTCAGTACTGAAGAGAATATTGCTAATGCCTTTGGGAATTTTTTTCAGTGATTTTGTCTATTATGTGCCGTACAGGTGTCATTTTCTTATTACCTTAGGGTTCCATGTTTCCTGTCTTTAGTGTATTTAATGTTGATCTGCATTTAGTGCGACAGTCACTGCCCCTAAAAACAACACTGCTTAAATTACACCCAAACATGGTTGAGAAGCAGCACACGTCCAGTTTTAGAAAATAGCATTTATGTTTCTAAAGAACCTTGACTTTACTTTAATCTTTGAGATGTATTTTTCCATGAAAAGGCTTTAAACAAAATCATATGACGAGCTTTCAAATTCAGATAAGCACATTACATCGAAATTTTATCACAAATAATTTGAATTTCACCCAGCCTGTACATAGGCACCGCTGACTCCAGAGCTTCCAACCCCCTTGCTTCCAGACATGTATGAGAACAATCCAGAGCTGAACTGAAACTGACATGGAAACCATTATTCTCAATTATAATAATTTGTGATTTAATCTGAACACTATGGTTGATTGGATCCCTCTACGCTTGACTATAACAGCGATGAGGTCAGATGGATGGATACAGCAAAAGTTGAACAGAAAATGCGTGGGTGGGAATCACGGGAAAGAGAAGTGAAACACCAGAGAGAGAAAGTCAGAGATACATTGTCTAAGGAGGAAGAAACAGGGGAAAGGCGGCAGAGGAGTTGCATGGAGAGTGACCGGCATCTTGTTGCTGCTAATGCTAATCTGAAACATAAGCAAAGGGAGAGCTAAAATGGGAGTTACTCTAAACCTGGCTGGCTCACAGATAATTTGATCCCAAATAAAAAGTACATTTTTAACACCATCCCATAACTCTGACTTTACAGAGAGGCTCTTAAAAACGTGATCACTGATAATTTATCACCTATCACACTGTGGGTATCTCAGTGGAGGGCCCGGTCCCACTGTTACAGTACCAGTACAGTGGACTCCTGGGAGATGGGTGGTCTCGAAGCACTGCTTTGTGACTCATGAATTTAGAGGAAGCCGTTTTTGGCTGAAAAGTGGTACAGCAAATATATCATCCTCTCTGGAATAGGAGGAGGAGGAGGCATGTTTAAAGCAGTAATCTTCTGTTTAGTGGTGGTGTTTGTGGTAGCGTGGGAGGGACAGAGAGATATCAAGTATAGCAGAACCCTCTTTAGACAATTGTGGTCTAACAAGAGTGCAGTCTGTCTGAGACCTCTCTCTGGTCTTTTTAGATGACAGAGAGGTGTGGATATCTCTGTGAGAGGCAGTTTAAGGCTGTGGAAACAAAGGCAGGCTGGGTGCATGGTTCTTCTCCAGTCCTTTGAAGGCCGATGTAGGTTGACAGCTGGGCGGTACCAAGTGCTTTCAGCACAGATTGGAAAAGGCTGGCGACAGTGCAGTCAGCAGAGAGAGTGTACACTGCATAGCCAAAACTCTTTGTATGTCTTTTGTTCCCGCAAGGGTAGATAAATATATTACATAATGACTAATCAAGTAAATGCCACTATCACCATTATAATAGTAACTGTAACATGTGTTATTAATGCACAACATCAAACTCCACTGGCTTTGCACCTAGAGTCTCTTCATTTTTGGAGTTGGGACATGGAACAAAAATTGATTTAGTGCAACGTTTCTTTTGGGAAATTTGGTGGTGGCACTGGCCTGTGATAAGCAACAATATTTATTTTACCTGGGTCACTTGGCAGCCAAGACCACTGGACCATGTCAAAGAGAAATTGCATCGTATCGGTGGCGCCTTTCTCCTGGGCAGGGGTCATGGGTCATGGTGGGAGGTGGTAGCGGAGCCACAAGCAGCAGAGCGGTAAGGAGACTGGCAGTCTGCTGAGGTCAGCCTGGGCACTGCTGAGCAGGCAGACAGAAACCAGTCTGATGGAGTCCCTTGTTCAACCTCTGACCATTAGTTTCCATCAGCTCAAGCTACTTACTTGCGCAAATAGAGAGCGAGAGATAGATGACCGGTGGCAGATTCGAGTGCCGTCACCTTAGGGCTTGAAAGGAGATTGGGTAATGTTATTATGAGATGGGAGGGTGGTTAGTGAATCCAGTTTCCTCTGAGTAAGAAGGTGTTCTCCTCCCGATTAGGAGGCGCCCTGTTTACAGATGCAGCGACAGTCTGATGTGTCTATTTCAATCAGTGCAGCTCCTGCGGCATTCCTCTTCTAGAGCAGACATCAGCCTGAGGCTTTCTGCTGTGCTGACGCTGCAGCCTCACACATGCTGTGGTCACAGTGGGGCACTTTCAGGCCTGGAGGGATGGCCAAAGTATCACAACAATGTATTTCTTTATGGTAAAATAATGTGCAAAGTGATGACATTAAGATTTTCCAACATGTGCTTGCAAACATATAATAAAAAATACACGATAGCAACCGCTGAGTTTACACACAGCGGCCATAAAGTGAAACTTTTGTCTATCTGGGAAAAAAGACATTCCTTTTAACAGTGCTTAGACTTTTCCCATAAGTCACTACTACTTTATATGATATTAAATTTGATTTGTGTTTGGTTTTCCAATTCAGACTGATACAAATCAGCAATTTTGAAAATGATTTAAAAGCAGTGAAATAGTAAAAATAAAATAGAGCCTTTCCACAGGGAATGACTTTTTCTGTGGAGATACTGAGGCTTTTGGCTGTGCGTGGCACTTAGATGATGAGCATTTATGGGTGGTGAATATAATATTGAGAACCCAGGGTAATGAATGGCTCCAAAAGCTGGGCGAGGTTTGCAGAAATGAAATCAAAATAAGATTCTCATGCGTCATATCGAATGATGAATGATTCTTTGCTTTGTGTTCCTTGGACCGTGTTCACCTAAACAGCACATCCTTAAAGGGTGGAATTAAGTAACAACCAACCTTAGCCATATCCAAATATTTACATTCACTGTGTAAGTTTGGGTTTAAAGAAATTGTGTTGGCCACAGAGGATGACTGTTTGCACTATACTCTCACTTCCTCTGACCTCCTCACTCTATTTGGGTCTCTGCTGCCTTCTTCTTCACTCCCTATCCTTTTCTCTGACATGTCCCGAGGCTCTGGTTGTCCCACTTCTAACCTATTGCTCATCCACACACACAAATCCAAACGCATAGGCTGAGTGGAAAAAGGAGAGAAGGAGGAGGAGGAGGAGGTGAAGCAGAGACAGAGATTGTCTTTAAAGCATGTTGGTGACGTGTATTCCCTCTTTAAGCGTGACATCTGAGGGTGGTTTACATCGAAGCTATAATTACCTGCGCGAATCTGTTGGAAAAACTGCAAGGCAACACATATCAGGCTGATCATCTGGTCCTGTCAGCAGGCAGACGGCGGTCCCTCTGCTGCACTAATGACTTAATAGGCCCCT
This sequence comes from Oreochromis aureus, assembly GCF_013358895.1. NCBI lineage: Eukaryota > Metazoa > Chordata > Actinopteri > Cichliformes > Cichlidae > Oreochromis > Oreochromis aureus. The sequence continues at coordinate 43,280,173 of NC_052963.1, read as the reverse complement.
AAATGACCAAATCGCCCACTGCCATCTAGAAGCACTTAGACAATTATGTACAGGCCAGAACTCTGTAGGCTGAGGGAGGTACAGAAGCAGGATGTGGACAATGTGAAAACAGGAGCAGCGTGCTTGACAACAGAATAGATCACAATTCTTGTACGTGATTCGTATTTTTACAGTCATTTTGCGAGAGAAAATGTTTCTTCTGTGGTGTTCAATAGCAGGCTGCAATCAAGAATTAATGGGAGACTACTGCTACAAAAATCAGTCCACTGAACTTAAGTGCCACAATTTCAGTGTTTCTTTTAAGTTGAGAAAGTTAAGCAAACTCTCCAAAGCGCATTTGTTTCCAGGTTTGATTTTTTTCCTTGGATCTGTAAAACTTGGACTTATGAACAAGATTCATTAATCAACAGCGTACTGTTAACTTCAGTCTAACCAAAAAAACCTGTAAACCCATGTGCTCGTCTATTAACTCGCTGCAGTATCTCTATTTGTTGCTTCCAACAGAGTTCACGTCCCTTCTCCCTCTGAGTACCTGAGAGACCTGAGGTAATGATTCCACCACATTGTTGCTAAGCCGAGGCAGTGAGTTAAGCACGGCAGGTTGAAGTGCTCTTCCATACTTTTGAGTTCATTTTGCCAAAGCCTTCCCTCCTTCCTTCGCCCACATTCTCCCTTTGGTGGAGAAATGAGGGTTTCTGTCAGGGTAAATTGTAGAGACCTCATGTCATACTGTGAATCCATCTTCACTCCACACTCTTCTTCACTCAGAACAATGCTGCTGATCTCACACACACACACACACACACACACACACACACACACACACACACACACACACACACACACACACACACACACACACACACACACACACACACACACACACACACACACACACACTATAGTCAGCTTCTCTATAATTATTTTGTCATCCTAACTGTGGAAATTGCAGTAAATCTTGCGGCGGCTGAGACTGCTTTCCTGCAGGGAGGTACACTCAAAGACACATTCACAACAATTTTGATATTTTCTCATCACAATAAGGGAAAATTGATTTGCATAAGACTGGAGGTTGCTTTCTATGGGAAGGACAGGTAGTTTCCAGGGTGGCTGAAGTTAATCTCAGGTTGTCTGGGCCAGAGGCTGATTGATCACAGGCAGGAATGTGACCGACTGATTTCCTCAGAGACCCACTTGGCCCCTCTGGAATGTTGTTGTCTTTTGGGACATTGTTGTTTTATAACCTTTGTTTAACCAGGTTAGCCCTGCTAGATCTAAGGATCAGGGTGTGTGCAGCGCAAAAAGCTATGCTTTTGTTGTAGAAATTTCTCTCATAATTCTGTTCTTTCCTAATGCATATCTTTAATCTTCGTGCCGAGATGGGACAAAACAGAAAACAAAATAGATTTGTTGGTTGTATAAGGTTCAGACAATATTTTATAATGGTTTCTATCATAACTCAAGGATTTTACCAGTGTTGGGCAACCACCCGCTCTAAAGGTACCTTTAGTGTGCCACAAACAGTTCTCTTAAAAGAGATTTCCTGATGTTTTGAATATGGTGGTACAAATCCCCCATAAATATTTAACTGGGCTGAGATCTGGGAACTGTGAAAGGAATAACATATGACTCTTATCATTTTTTTTTTATAGCCATCAGCCTGTTCTTTGACCCTCGTATGCCTTCAGATATGAACAGTGCCATCCTTAAAGAGACCACTTCCTAAATTTAATGCCCATCTAGGAATTGGCATTGCAAATTAGCTTAGGCAAAGAATCCTGTGTTCTGCGGCATGGTTCATGTCACATGTGTGCCTCCACAAATAAATGTAAGTTTTGGTTTAGTAAAAAAGTAAAAAAAAAGAAAAAAAGAAAAAACCTATCCTCAAAACAGAATCCCTCACAGAAGAAAGGTGGACCACAGAGGGTTAAATCTAATTAGACATTATAAAAATGCCTCGCGTAAGTGCGTACACATGCAAAGCGTAAACAGTAGCGCCTGACAACTAACTAACCGGACAATGTGGCATGTCAGTATCAGCCTGAAGAGGTGAACATGGAAAAATAGATTGCCAGCGTGCCATGGCATGCAACTTTCCATGTCAGATACTTGGTGGTCCAAGATGAATTCAGCTTCTCAGTCAGCCTGTGACATCAGCCACACATACCTCACACACCTCTCACACACACTGGTGGCCAACAATCATAAATAGGTGCCAGTAGGGAGCAACTGTGTGTATGAATGTGTGTTGTGTGATGCAGGCTTGTCAGGATTAGGTAGCATTAGCGGAGCCCTCTCACTGAACTCAGTTTTAATGTGACCCATTCCTCCTTTCTACCCCCAATGCCCTGTCCCCATTATACACAACCCAGTGGAGCACTTCAGCTCTGCTTATACCCTGTCTCTCCACCGCACACCTCTCTATACCCCCCTATAGAAAAACATGTTCAAGCTCATTTTCACTCTCACACCCTTTACCTGCATTATCCTGTAAGTCAAATAATAATTTTGTACTCCCGCTTTTTATGTGTTTATCCAGTCAGATTTATGGGACACATGTACGTCATTTTTTGGCAATACTGTGCGTCACACATGGCACATATTCACACTTGGCTCTGTGGAGTGTAAAACAGATTTCCTTCTGCTAGAAGTCTCATATAGAAAGTAGTCATTTGTATGCAGCAAAAATAAAATTTTCACAGACCAACTTTCTGGTTCAAGGCGAGTAGGTGACCTGTGAGAGTTAAGATTACCTCCATTCAATAATGTAGATGTAAGACGGCAGTTGAGCGGCTCTCCTTGACAACAGTGGCATTTTTGTAAGCTAAGCAGAACAATATAAAGCATCAAATGAGCCTGTCTGTGAAAATTCAGCCGCTTCAAAAACATAGTCAAGCTCTCTGATTAGCATAATGGAGGCAGGGGACATGATTACAGTTTGCTTCTGTGAATTCAAAAGACATTTACCTGCACTGTTCTAACATGAGAGCATCTCGCAGACTTCGTACCACAGAGCTGTCAGGCTAAGGACTGTTTATTTTCTGAGATCCTTGTGTCATTGTATGCACATCAGTCAGGTTTTGTGTAGAAAAGTTCAGGGTTGTAGTGAATGAAAATTATAAAATTATAAGTTATGTAATGTTTTTGTCAGAAAAAACAAAACAAATAACAGAACAATTTCGTTCTGATGCAATTTTTTCTGTCTCAGACTGAGAATGTCTCTCAGCCGAGGTGAAACGACCAGTTGGCTCTCTTGAAGCAAGGCTCCACTCATAAACTTTAATAGGGAGCACATAAATCCTACAGTCCTATCATCCCTTGAACAGTTGGATACAGTTACTCCCTTTGCACACCTCTAGAAGAGTACCTCTGAGCTGAAGCGGAAACCAGCAGAGAGAAAAACATGCAAGAAGTAAGTTAGCGGTAAGGACCAGAGGGTAAATAAACAGACAAGACAGAAAGCAGATAATCAGAAAGGCAAGCAGGCAGGAAAGAAAGACAAAAAGCAGGGAAGCAGGAGAAAAGATCCGGTACCATTAACAACACTGCAGATGCTCTGGTCTGCAGTGTTGTTAACAACATTTTGCAGGGATAGATTACCCCAGAGATAAGCGAAAGCACAAACACTGAGCTCCACAGGTCAAACTAAGCTTAGCCACTAATTTGAAAAATGCTACCTTCTGTCCAAACTTTCTTCTCGCCATTGCAAATCTGTTCTCAGCCACTCACAGAACTGTGGCCGGGTTCCTTTCTGTTACCCATAACAAAAGTATCTAGACTGTGTGCGTGAGTCTGTCCTTACTAACCACCTTTTTGAGTTGTATTTTTATAACACACCTGAACCCATGTATACAGTTAGGTGAAATCTTTGGATGCTGACTCAGATTTCACAGTTTTTTACACCATCGTCAGTTTGAAATGATGCAATTGGAAATTAATCCCTAAAATAGAGGGAACTGTGTACAAAGTAACAGCAATACCTTTGAAATAGCTGTAAAACAGCATTTAGAGGGTTTATTTGCACCCATAAATTTAACCAAGAGTCTGCACTTCACTTGCACCATTTCAAATTTATTGTAGTGGTGTACATATGTAAAATTCAGGCACTGTCAGTAGTTTCCAAGCCAAACCGAGTCATCGGGATTTATCTGCTTCTGTTTCAAATTCTGCACCTCGTTAGAATAGATTATACCAGTAAAATACAAAAATTAGCTTTCAACAAAGACCATAAGCATCCGATCAATAAATATACTGTTTTCCTATGAGATTTCGGTCTCTGTTCCATCTTCCAGTTAGAGTTCGCAAAACTTTTCCTGAGCCAGACTGACTGAAGGACTAGGTTGGCCTTGCACTTGCCCTCTGGATGACCCCATTCCTTTGCCTTAGGCCCAGTAACCCCTTCTCCGTGCCCCTCACACTGCAGTTGAACATGACATTTTTAGTTCTATCTAACGACGCAGGCTGGAGTCAGGTAGCCTTTGCAAGTTTGGGTTTAACAAGATAAGCTGTTTAAGAAGTACATGAATGGATGAGGATTATTTCTCTTTTCTATCAGGTAAGTACAGCATTGGGACAATGATGAAAGTGAACGTAATCTCCAAATAATTTGCTGAACTCCTTGGCTCTCGTTCTGCAAGCTTATAGAGAAATTCCTGTCCTGTTTTTTGGTGTGTAAAAAGGATAATAAATATATATATATATACAATAAAAATTGGCTGCCCTGCTGCTAACGTCTGACCCGGTCAATCCTTATCACGGGAGAAAGGGCAAAAAGAAAGAAAAGCATGGAAAAGGCGATTATGAAGAAAGAGAAAATTGAAGGAATAGGGACACCCAGTGAGTCAGGAGGCAAAGGAGTCTCCATGTCACGAATTCAAACTAGAGGGAGTGAAGAGGAAAATAAAAATGCTCAATTTGATGGTGCTGGAGAGAGAACGGCAACAGTAACAAAGGAATACTTTCTACACTTGACAGCTTCCCCTGTGCCAAAATAAAAGACAACAATAAAAAACTGGATGCTGCTGTGAAGTAACTTTCTCTTCTCCATTTTTGCTTTTGATTGTTTTTTCCCCCTGAAGTGTTCTTTCACATCACGGTTAATTTCACCTGTCAGTCACTTGCACCGTTTTTACAGCAAAGTTTTCTACCTTTCCCAAGGCACACACTTTCTTGGCATCCACTGGAACAGTTTAAATATAATATCAAACATATGGCAGAGTTTACAGAACGTAAATGAGATGAGAAATCAAATTTATGTAGCAGGACTGTGGTCTCTGAGGGGTGCCGTTGTTTAGGGAGAGCCTAAATGATGGGCAGCTGTAATTACAGCCACAAAACTGGTGTGGGAGATCAGAAGATGAAGAGGATGGTTTAACTGAGAGAACCAAGAGGACAGTGAGGATTGAGGAAAAAGCCCAGGAGAATATTTGGGGTGAGTGGGAAGGGGAAGAAGCTGACAAAGAGGGTCTCTCTCAGTGGGTGGCTCTTTTTCTCATTTTTCTTCCTTGGTCTCTCTTGTGGGTGTGCATCATGTGACGATGTGTAATTGGCCTGTGGTCACACCAGAGTTGTGCAAACAGATTAGCAGGGAAACATGTCAGCCTGAGGGGCTGCGGAGGTGAATGTGTGTTTTGTGTGAATCACAGATGTGGGATTGTGTGGGAAATGGTTTGATGGAGTAAAACCTATATTAATGGTGAACAGGTGGGGCAGTTGACTTTGTCACAGACAAATTTGTTGTCGTGGGCACTTGGGAAATGTCTAGAGTTCTCGGGCAGTCTTTATGCGCAGTTACACACACATATATTAATACCAACATATGCATCCATACACAAAGACTTGCAATGCTTCATTTTCATTCACTAAATTGAATTATGTCTGCACTGTACTCATATATTCCAGAGGTTCAGTGTGGTTTTAAGCACACTGGAGATTACAAGCCTTGCTCTCACTGCCATAAAGCCCACCACTGCAGAAACTCAACAGAAGTTCATTGTGTGATCAGCCTAGTATTTTAAAAACTTTCATATTAAGTCTGCAGCTCATTCCCAATACCAGCTTATATCCTTTTTTCAGAGTTTTAAATCTAAACCCCATGCATCTTTATACATGGGTGAATTTCGTATGTCTTTCTCATCGCAGCCGTTTCACAGCCAAATAAACTGTCGTTCAAATGCGGACGTATGAATTTTTCACTTCAGTAATATGATAAACATTTTCTGGTGTGCAATAGAGGGCCCGGTTGCACCAGTGTTTGACACAGAAACAATGTCCTCTCTGGGATAACCACACTGCAGTTTTGGGGCATCTGACCACAGTAATTTTGGTTATGGCTCACTCACACGAGAACAAAAATAGGACGGCAACCTCATTGCGACTAGGAAAAATCGGTGGTAGCCTCGTGACTCCACTGGATTTGTTCGGCTGTCAGAGACAGATTACAAATAATTACACCAACCAACTGGTTGTTGACTTGAGTGTGCGAGATTCTCAGGGTTGAGGTTTGAGGGTGCCAGACCACCAACTTCTGCACGACCACTTTCAATTGCATAGTGATTGCACAGGTTGCCAAGTGGGGGCCAACTCTAAACAACTGGGGTCCGACTTGGTCTGACTGCAGTCACTTTCAGATTGGCAAAGGTTTGCAAATAACTATTCTGCACCAATGAGTGAAACTCAGTCAACGCAACAGGGGACGTGACATGCCTCAGCTGGTTGCCAAGTAGTTGTATTCTGGTTATATTCCTATATAAAAGTTACAGTTAAGTCCTGCAGCAACTACAGTCGAGGAATTTCCAAATTTCTTTTTCAAATCTATGAGGTTGAATGATGCTAACATCACAAACAAAATGAATGTAATTACCAGCTTGACCACATTCTATAACAAACAGATATGCAGAGGCTCCCTGTTCTACTGTGATACATCACTTTTAAGTTACTATTAGTTGTAGACTGGGAGACTACATTTAATTTTTAAGACATTGCCATCATCAGCAGTTAAAGTTAATATTGACACTGAAATACCAACCGTTCATTGCAAAAATGTAAAGGAACTGCCCCATTGAGCACTGCTCTCAGCTAAAGTTGACTGTGGGAACAGAGAGATGATGCACAAGTAAGCATTCCTGGAGCTGAGCTGAGGAGACAGACAATCAAAGACTGTTAGGTAGAATAAGAGCCGCAAAGAAATCTCATGGACACACTGTACGAGCCCATTCAGATACAGGAGTTTAACTTGGCTGAAGAAAGTCGATGTGTAAGCACATGCAGTTATTGGTTTCTGATGCCCCTGTCAACTCAGTGCCAAACCACTTGCCTTCAGGTAGTAACAACATCACATAATATACCACCAAATGTGGGTGGCCATAGTATTTTGCCCTTAAAAAAACAAACCCTTTACATGTATATTCCCTTTCATAGCTAGAAAGGGCCTTTCATTTCCCGCAGGTGTCTAGTTTGTGTAAATCCACATTTGTCTTATAGCGTAAGATTGTGTTATTTTTTTCTGAGACCGCTTTCTAATAAGCCATTACTTACAGGAGTTAAAAAAATGGCGTTTTAACTTGTTTAGAATTATTTACACATGTTTTAAATGTCTAGTGTATTAACAGCTACTAGAATGGAAAATGTTCTACTTATTTCTTTTTAGGACAGCTCCTCAAATTCCTTATAATGCTTTATATTAATATAAAATATATTATTTTTGCTATTATAGTGAACTGATAAGCATCTGCAAATGATATATTTAATGTAATTAAAGCCTGCTAAATTGATAGTTTATTACAAAGTCCAGACTGTGATTTAATTGTTGTTAGACAGAGTTAGTTGCTATTTCTGTCATTTATTACTTTTTTATTCCATATTTTTAGATTAGCACATATAATATAAATCATTATAATAATAAATTGCTTTAGAAATACTGTATTTACAGACCACCTATCCTCTGATAGAGATGACTGACGCAGAGCAGAGGTTTGTTATTGAAGGATTTTTGCCCTTTCCAGCACTCCCTGAAAGAGTTCACTCACAATCTCCAAAACAGAAATGGGATATTTTAGTACTGTGCAACACAGGGCACAGTTTTCAGATTTTTTTCTGAATCCTCCTGACATCTGTATCAGTGTTAAAAAAACATCAGTCAGTGATGAACAAATGAACACACCGTCACAATAAACAGTTTCTAATGGATGAGGCCTCCATCGTCACGTTGCTATGAAACATAACAGAATCTGATAATACAGAAAATATGGTCTGCTCTCAGTGTGAGCCAATTCTGGATTGACATGAACAAATCCAATGTTTTTGATTGGTTTTTCTGCTGCTGATTCTCACAGGTAATAGTGTCAGTGCCTGGGGCAGCCGACAGGAGCCTGACAGACATGCGGTGCAGGCATGCATGCCATTGTTGACAGTCAAAAGCTAGATCTTTGTGAAAAGCTCATGGAGAGCGAGTGAGTATTGGAATGGAAACACAAGGCTATTTTATCAGCTTGCCAAAATGCAAAGGGGAGAGCACATGAGAGACATAGAGGAAGAGAGTTAGAGAAAGACAGAGAGCGAGAGAGAGGCCAGGGCCCCTCAAAGCCTCTGTAGTGAGTCGTGGTGACGGCCAACCTATGCACTTGAGAGCAGTGTGAATGGCTTTTTAATGCCTGCTAACAGCCAGGGTATTTAGTGGGATGGGGGAATGGATGAAGGGATATGCTGAAGGATGGGAGGGATGGAGAAAGGATGAGTGACTACAATGTTTGGACAAGGGGTCCCAGCTGACCACTGCTGCGGCGCTGCTGCCCAGTCACTGTACAGCTGCAGGACTCAAGTTCATCCTGTGCTTTGTGCTATTAGTGATCACAGCTTTAACATTGTGGTGTTTTCTCTGACTCCAACCTCATTTATCTTGGTCATGCCTCAATATTTTTCTTGAGGTCTTGGTATTTTGCTTGAGACTGACACAAATGACGTTTCAATTATGTGGAAATCACAGACGTAATTGCCAGTGATGCTCTTCTATCTATAGATGTCTGTTCAGCCGGCTGGTTATGCACTCAGTCAGACTAAACTTGAGTGAATATGCTGTTGACAAGTGCTGTCCAATGCAAATATAAAAGAAAGTCTGCTGGTCAAAAGGAGTGCCACTGTCTTGCCTTTTTCTGCAGTTAGACTAAACTTTTGTTTAATCGAATCTTTTCCTTCATGATAGTGAGTCCACCATTGATTTTCCTACAGCAAGACAAAACTCATGTCATATCTGTCAAAGAGAACCTTTTACAATAATCTCCAGCTCCATATTATTATTGAACTAAAGTAATTTCATGATTCACGGTTCGAAAGACTACTTGTTTATCTTATACTAGGCCTTGGCGCAGCATTTCAACATCTAAAACAAGTTGTTTTAGCTAAACACTTTCTAAAATTGAGCATTTACAGCAGAATGAAGTCTGTGCTTTTGGCAGACATCGATCCCTTGCAGATACTGACATCATCTGGATCTTGATGCCAGCCCTAATCGGTTTTCACTTATTCCAACTGCCTCTCATGTGGTGATAGGACCCTCTATAAACATTATAAATTACCACATTGGGAGCTCGTCCTTTTATGACAAGAACCAACAATTTTTGATCCTTTGAACTTCTCACAGTTTACAATTGCTAATACATCATTTTAGAATGTTCCCAAACCACTTTATCATATTAAGATAATAATTAACAACAGACCAGACAGTAACAACAAGCCAGTAAGCAACGACCTGCTGCTCTTGTGCACATTAAATTCACCTTGTCTCAGTCCACTAATACCATTGTGACTCCATATTACATCTAGCAAGTAAGACTTTCATTATTAATGATATCATTATTAGCAGTAAACTGGATTGTATGCTTCTAACAGGTGATTGAAACATCGCCCACTTATTATAGTTCTGGATACAAACGGGAGCAGTGATGGAATTGCTGTTGTATATGAGAACATTGTTAATTGTAAATCTGCGTCATGCATCTCTGCAAGAAACGTTCAAAAAGTCATGAAATTGGAACATGATCAATAGATTTTTATAATGAGCAATTGAGTCCAAATGCTACAAATGATATAAGACAGAAGAAGGAACAACAAATGAATCTGGAAACTATTTAATTGACCCTTGTGTCATAAAATGGCATATTTGAGGAATAGCACGCTGCTTCATTCCAAATGTTTAAAAACTGAAAGACAGCCAGAATCCATTTTTTTTTAATGTTCATCAGAAGAGGATTTCTGAAGAAAGGAACTGGTCAGGTCATATATACAGTACCACACAAACTACACTATCTTACCTCATCCCTGCTGGTGTTTACATAAAATGGCCCCTGACTCAAACAAAAGCTGGAAACCATGTGAAGAGAAGATTAGAGTGATGAAGATGGGAAAGAGGATGGGAAAAAAATCAAACGCTAAAGAAAGAAAACTAAAAGTGAAAAAGTTGTCTTTGTTTTTTCTTGGTTTCTGATTTTTCAGATTCTTAAAGAGAAACTTTGTTAAGTTTTCTGAACTTTAGTTCCTTGTTTTTTATGTAATTCTACCTTTATATTTAGATTTTTATGCAACCGTTTCTAAATTGCTTACTCTCCATATTACTTGTGTTGTGTATAGTAAGGAGTGTTATCAGGTGTTTACTAAAGCACATATTGTGGAAATTGATAGGTTTAGGGCTTTAAAGTAAATTAACTTAATTCTTTTTGGGGGGGTACGACATCACATTGAATCCATCAGTTTGTGGAATTTTGTCAGTATCCTTATTTATGTGTGAAAAAATAAAGAATCCTGAATCCTCAAAGCCCTCACATCTCTTCACGCCTCACCTTACCCACAGAGAGATTCGGAATGCGAGGTCTGATTTTAGTCTGCAAGTTGATTCAGGAATTCCATTTGTCTTCACTTGGGCTAAGCTTTGACTGTGGAGATGGGATTTTGTTTTTTTTTTGTTTGGGAGCATGCCAAGTTTTGGAATGATTTTTGGGCACGTCTGTGGGATGGTAGATGTTCCCTTCAATTGAATCACTTTTCTCGCAAATCAGATGCTTATCTTGGATCGCTTGCAGTCATCAGTGTGCGAGGAACTGTGGATGAAATCATTTTGAAGGATGTCTGGTTTGGATTCAGGCTTTTTAGGGTACCACTGCCCACCCAGGTGGACTTGCTGATCTGGCTCTTGTAAAAAGGAACTCTAGTCCACTTTGTCTCCCAGAGAAACACAAATAAATTCTTTTTAATCAGCAGTGGATTCTTCAGGGGCTCATTTGGAAAGAATGTAATTGAAACTTAAGGTAACATTATTCACAAGGTAAATGTGCTTTGGTAAGCTTCATTTCTTTCTCTGGCCTTTGATATACTCAAGGGTGAACTTGCAGCAATTTGGGTGAAGACACAATTAGTTGAGCAGAAAATGGAAGTGGGCTCTGAGACTGTGACTGAACACCAGGAATTGTAAAACTCACGCAGAATGGAAGCTATTTCAACAAATGATTAAATACAAACTCTCCGATATCATGAGAGCTCGTTGGCTCTCACTTCCTGTCTGTCCTCTTTCCTTCATGTTCGCTGCTTTTCTGCCAGCACTGGCGTCTAACGCTCTCTGGAAGTGCTGAGGGGAAAAGGTCCTGAGTTCAGCTCCTCTGAAAGGGGATCTAAACCGCGTGCTAACAAGAATGCCAAGCCTAACAGGGACTGACAGCTCATTGCACTGAGAACTGCTGTGTGCATGTGTGTGTGCGAGGGTTGGGGGTTGGTGTTGGAGCGTGCCAAATATCTGTGTGCATTTATTATGAGAAGGCAAACATCCCTGGTGAAGCTTAATAACTCACTTATTTCTTCACACACATGCATGCAGGAATGCACCTACATAAACACACTCCAAGATGATGGGTAAATTGCACACACACAATCACACAGTCGTATTGTCTGCAGGCATCAATCAGTCAGGGATAATAATATTTAGGAATCTGATTGGAAATGCAAGGGATAACACCCCCTCCCCACTCCCTTCCATTTCCCTCCCTCCCACACACACACACACACACACACACACACACACACACACACACACACACACACACACACACACACACACACACACACCTCCCACTTAACTGCATCATAACCTTAACCACCAGCTTCTCTCTCTTCTCATCTATCCGGCCTCAGATGAAAAGCAGATGGATCAGAGGCTAAAGAAGGAGACACAAAATGAAATACATGAAAAGGAATAAAACAGACGTAAAGTCAGATTAAGGTTAAAGGGTCAGAATTAGACACTGGAGAGGAAAAAAAACTCAAAAAATAAGACAGAGATAAAGTGAGAGGGTACTAAAGAGAATGTAAGAGACAGAGAGCAGGAGAGCGCTCAAGAGAAAGTGAGAGAGACCGACAGACAGCAAGAGGAAGATAAAGGCAGCTGAGAGGTCAGGTCTGGAGCGAGGGAACAGGCAGCCATTTTCAGATGAAAGGAATCCAACCAATCCCCTCAATGATAAACATGTGTCTGTATCACCCATCGCGAGATTCCGCTCTATTTATGTATGTGTGTATTTGTGAGACAAAGTGAATTCTAACACTGACACTGATAATTATGATATACACTTGGAGTAGTCACACTCGTACTGTATGTGTGTTACATTTTTCTTCTTCTCCCTACTCCGACTTAATCATTTGGTCTTGTCCTCACCTACATTTTCAGTTGATGTTCATGTGATGAATCATGGGATATGTAAACTTCAATAACAACCAGAGATATAAAGTTCAGCCCCGTTAGGTTACCATGTTAGCATGAAATCATGGGTGTTGTTTTACTGAAGACTGATCTTAGCTTTTCATCTACAGTATAGCCATGAGCTGTATTGACTCTAAGAATGCCATTGCAGAAACGAGCAGGGAGAATTTTCAGTGAGAGCAGTCAGCCCTGTGAAAGCGACAGAAAGCGTGAGGAGATCTGACAGTGGGGTGAGGTGCTTTGCATCTAAAGGATCCAACTGATGTAGCTTGATGATCTGGATGCCTTCTTCGTGACATCTGCCTAGTGGTTTACTAGTCTGCTCCTGGTGAGACAACACCCTGAGCTTTAACTGGGAGCATCTTGAGATCCTGCAAAACGAACTGGAAAACATTGCTGAGGAGAAAGACGTCTGAAATAACCTACTTAGCCTGATCCAATTACAACTAAGCAGATGGATGGATGGCTATATTGGAGTGTGTGTCACGTTAAAATTGTGCTTATTTTAATTTCCTGCAAATATACAAAATACAGAAAAAGTGTATTTTTACAATCAATTTCCACAGAGATACTAAACTTAATGTAGGTCATACAAAGTCTCTTTGCGGGAAATGACAAATTGTGAAAAGGGAAACAACTCAGTCTTGAGGTGAGCACTGACATACACCATAAGCCACATTCTCTAATACGGAAATCCTACGTTTTTGCCAAGAGCTTTAACCCTGATGATTTGGCTTTTTTGAGGTCGTTCAAATCACTTTAAAAGTAACATGAGCCAGCATTGCAAAAACAAAACATTTAGTTTTCCATAATTCTTTAAAATCTAACAAACACTTTCCCTGCTCTCACCCGTTCCTCTTCGTTCATTCAGGGAGTTGAGGTTGCCTCACTCCACCATCTCACCCCCCAAAGACTAAGGTTGAGAGAAGGGCCTCTGTGGCTCTCTGTTGACTCAGCCACCTTCTTGGAACGTTTCCATAGCCACTGCCAGCCTGGCCTGAAATGAACCAGGTGGGGGTGCTGATGAGAGTGGGGGAGGTTATGTGGGCAGAGAGGATAGACAGCCCGGGGGTGAGTAGAGAAAATGTTAGTGACCTAAAGTGATTAGGAAAAAAGAGGGGCGGATATTATTTTGAAATGGTCCACGTTCTTTAACTTGTCCCTTTTGTTCTAAATGTAAACTTCAGTGCCTCTCAATGGGCTTTTTAAACAGTTGTTGAGGTGTAGCATCTGTTTGAATGTGCATGTATGTTTATACCAGTGTGTGTTGAGTTGCCTGTTATGGTATTTTCACAACAATGGTGGCGGTGGACAGGGTACAATCATTCTTTTCTATTCTTCTGTTGTAACCCTGAACTGTGTAAAGCATCTGTCAGCAAGCCCCTTGTGTGTATGTGTCTGTGTGGAGCCTTTGAAACCACGGCTACTCACCCATAACCACACTAACGATTGGGTCACTGGCTCAGACCCAGGCATGCAGGAGAACATATAAACACACACAGACTGTGCCACTGCTTGATGTGGCTCAATTTCTACTCAACTGACCATGACAGATATCGTTTTCAGTTAACCCCGAGTCGATAACATCATCTTTTTCTGACGCGTTCTCGCTTTAGTTAACGCGCCGGGGCCACAGCCTCAACTTCAACACTTAATTACTGTCAAAACCAGCGTGTAGGTCCTACTAAACCAACAATTATCTAGTAAAATCCCAGTGTTAATTAAGATAGGCTTTGGCCCAGCAGGGTGTGTGGTGAGATGAGAGCTGAGAGCTTGGTGTGGAAAAAGAGACTCTTGTATGTTTAGACAATGCCAGTAATGCATATATACATATAAATAAATGATAATACGAAAAAGAATAGGTTCAGAAAAAATATGGGGAAAACACAGGGAGGGCAAATGACGTCTTAAGATAAAATAAGGCAAATAAACAGCTCCAGAAAATCACAGCAGCTTTGATAGGAAATTCTTTCCTGTGCCCTTAAATTTAACCTACTACCTGTGATGTGCCTGTGGGAATGTTTCCTTGTTTTTTTTAACCAAATACTATTCTGTTGTTGTGTCTGTCATAATGCCTTTATTATTTTGCAATACACAAGCTTCAATTTCACGACCAAATTGGGGACTTTACTTCTCCTACTTTAGAGCAAAGGCATACATAGAGCACTATTTAAAATGGCAAAAAATGTATTTTCTTAGTTCTAATACTATTTTCTTAGTTGCTTTACTTGTGAGAACTAACTTCAGCTCTCCCTCCCCCGAAAGAGGAAAAGATTTCCCAATCCCTCACAGTTTACTAAAGAAAAACATATTTTGTAATTTGAAATAGACAATGATACACCACAAAGCTAACCCATAAGAGCCCATGGTGACACAAATGTCACAAATGATCTGGAAAATATTCCATATACAGTTTAATCTTTCACTTACTTCATTACTCATTAAGTCCCCAAGGGTCATCTAAGGAACATGATGCAGTCATGTAACACTGTATAAATTTCCATCACTTCCAGTGCAGGGGTGTGCAATTTGAAGCATATATAAACAAATGCAAGCAAAATTTATGAAATGTTGTCAAAAGTACTTAAATTTTTCATAATATACTTTATAAAATACTTTAGTTAAAATGAATAAGAATGTTTCCTAATTTGCTGTAATTTTATTTATTTACGCATTTGTTTATCTCAAATAGATTTAGTGATTTAAGTACCACAGATGAAAATAAACCCTGGCTAACAAACTGCAACCTTCCAAGGAAGTTTTCTTGAAGAAGTAAATATTTTAAGACCCCTGAGTGCACACTTAGTGGACTGGGTGTCACACCTCCACATGGTCTTCATACCCCCCCGGAGTATTTTAAAAAGTTCATAGCAGCAGAGGTGCTTGAAGGGAACAGACAGATTTATACACTGTGCAAAAATCTGAACGTCACAGTAACAAATCTGGGAAAAAGCATAAATTTAACATGGAAATACAAATAAAAAGGCAAAACTGTGCTCCTATGCAAAAAAAATCCAACAATTAACTATAAATACCTAATGTAACATATGTGCATCATTATTATTTGCCACTAGGGCATAGTATTCAAAGAAAATAAGAATTTGTAGTACATTTGGTCTGATTTTTATTTCTCATAATGTTCTTTTAAAGAGAAATAGTTCCATGTTTCTATGAGTTAAGGATGTTTGCCTATACTCTAAATATTGCGTGTACAGGGTGGGCCATTTATATGGATGCACTGTAATAAAATGGGAATGGTTGGTGATATTAAAGTCCTGTTTGTGGCACATTAGTATATGTGAGGGGCAAACTCCTCAAGATGGTGGTGACCATGGTGGCCATTTAGAAGTCGGCCATCTTGGATACAACTTTGTGTTTTTCAATAGGAAGAGGGCCATGTGACACATCAAACTTATTGGTAATGTCACAAGAAAAACAATGGTGTGCTTGGTTTCAACGTAACTTTATTCTTTCATGAGTTATTTACAAGTTTCTGACCACTTATAAAATGTGTTCAATGTGCTGCCCATTGTGTTGGATTGTCAATGCAACCCTCTTCTCCCACTCTTCACACACTGATAGCAACACCGCAGGAGAAATGCCAGCACAGGCATCCAGTATCCGTAGTTTCAGGTGCTGCACATCTCGTATCTTCACACCATAGACAATTGCCTTCAGATGACCCCAAACATAAAAGTCTAAGGGGTCAAATCGGAGACCTTGGGGCCATTCAACTGGCCCACGACGACCAATCCACTTTCCAGGAAACTGTTCATCTAGGAATGCTCGGACCTGGCACCCATAATGTGGTGGTGCACCATCTTGCTGGAAAAACTCAGGAATGTGCCAGCTTCAGTGCATAAAGAGGAAACACATCATCATGTAGCAATTTCAAATATCCAGTGGCCTTGAGGTTTCCATTGATGAAGAATGGACCCACTATCGTTGTACCCCATATACCACACCAAACCATCACTTTTGTTGTTCCAACAGTCTTGGAGGGATCCATCCAATGTGGGTTAGTGTCAGACCAATAGCGGTGGTTTTGTTTGTTAACTTCACCATTCACATAAAAGTTTGCCTCATCACAAAATCTTCTGCGTGAACTGAGGGTCCTGTTCCAATTTTTGTTTTACCCATTCTGCAAAATCTGTGCGCCGATCTGGGTCATCCTCGTTGAGATGCTGCAGTAGCTGGAGTTTGTAAGGGTGCCATTTGTGAGTAGCTAATATCCGCTGAAGGGATGTTCGACTAATGCCACTCTCCAGTGACATGCGGCGAGTGCTACGCTGTGGGCTCTTGCTGAATGAAGCTAGGACAGCCACTGATGTTTCTTCATCAGTGACAGTTTTCTTCGTGCCCACATTTTGGCAAATCCAACACTGAACCAGTTTCATGAAACTTAGCAAGCAGTTTGCTAACTGTAGCATGGGAGATGGGTGGTCTCGTAGGGTGTCTTGCATTGAAATCTGCTGCAATGACCCGGTTACTGCGTTCACCAGATATCAACACAATTTCGATCCGCTCCTCACGTGTTAACCTCTTCGACATGTCAATGGCTGTGAACAAAGAGAAACTTGTAAACAACTCATGAAAGAATAAAGTTACGTTGAAACCAAGCACACCATTGTTTTTCTTGTGACATTACCAATAAGTTTGATGTGTCACATGGCCCTCTTCCTATTGAAAAAACAAAAGTTGTATCCAAGATGGCAGACTCCTAAATGGCCACCATGGTCACCACTCATCTTGAGGAGTTTGCCCCCTCACATATACTAATGTGCCACAAACAGGACTTTAATATCACCAACCATCCATCCATCCATTCGCTTCCGCTTATCCTTTCCAGGGTCGGGGGGGGGGGGCGCTGGAGCCTATCCCAGCTGTCATAGGGCGAGAGGCGGGGTACACCCTGGACAGGTCGCCAGTCTGTCGCAGGGCCAACACACAGGGACAGACAACCATTCACACTCACACATTCACACCTAGTGACAATTTGGATTATCCAATTAACCTATCCCCTTAAACTGCATGTCTTTGGACGGTGGGAGGAAGCCGGAGTACCCGGAGGGAACCCACGCAAACACGGGGAGAACATGCAAACTCCACACAGAAAGACCCCGGCCTGATGGTGGAATTGCACTCAGGACCTTCTTGCTGTGTGGCAACAGTGCTAACCACCGTGCCACCGTGCTGCCTCACTGGCACGGTCATCACCAACCATTCCCATTTTATTACAGTGTATCCATATAAATGGCCCACCCTGTAGATTACTTATGGCTAATTGCATTAGCCTCGTAACCTAGACTTTCAGCTGTAGCCACACGATGAAACCAAACCAGGCTGAGATTCCTTTTTGCAGGATGATCTTATTAATGCATCCTAGAAAAGGAACAACACTTCTTTTCTGTCTACAAAATAAAAACTAGCCACTCTTGGATGTTAGTGCAGACAATTTGTGCCACCCATCTATGGTCATTGTCAGTGTTTTTGCCCATGTCAAGTCTATCTGGACTGTGCTCTGGTCACAGATAACCAGCACTGAGGAGTCCACAATTAACTTGGGGTCAAACGCAATCTCCTCTGCTTAGCTGGTGGTATGACTGGGTGTGTTTGACAAGTGTATGAGACATGGTGCTATCTGAAAAGCTGTCTCACTAGAAAACAATGGAATGACATTTTAGAGGAACAGAGATGAGCGAAGGTTTCGATGCTTGTTACTTGACTACAACAGTCCATTTTCAATATTTTTTAATGAATGTGTATGTGCAGGTAAAAGGACTAAAAAGGAAAGAGAATCTCTGTTTTGATGCATGCTCAATCATGCAGGTAAGGAAATCCCAAAAAGTTGATTCGGTTCATCTGGAAGTAGCGTTTTCAGAAAACGCGTCATTCATCTGGACTAGAATCAACATTTTGGGAGACTCTCTGTTTGCTTTTGTGACTGACTAGGATCAGCCCAACTGACTACTTGGTTCAGTGATTTTAGCAGCTCAGCTTCCTGGTGTGAACAGGCCTTAAGATTGATATTAAACTTAAGAACACTGATAAATGGCAGGAAACTAACTGAAATTGCTTCCTAAGCTGAACAAATATGATGTATTTAGTTGATTTTCACTAATTTTTACCCGAAAAAAAGAAGAAAGCAGAAAACCAAACTGGTGACTTAAACCGTGACTTTGACTCCGACTCAAAGGTGTAACACTGTACGTTGTACTAATCTCTGCTACGAGCCATTTCATCCAAGGGTTTTATTATTTGCCTTCCAGTCAAGACAAAGTGCAGAAGTTCTAATCTTGTTTATCCAGTACTCCTCCCGTCTGCTTCAACATTCCTCTCTATCGGTGTGGCCTCTTTGATGATTTGTGGCCCATTTAAAGCCACAATTATGTGATCTCTTGGTTAAAGTGACCACAAACCCTCAGCATGGCTGACCAAGTCTGCTTTTAAGCCACTGTGGGCTTTGCAGATGCGTACACCAACACGCACTCACTGTTTTGAATGCATGCAGAAAGATGTGGGTGGGGGGAAGCACAGATACGTGTATATGTGCCTACATATGTAGAACTCATACCTACTGTATACACACATACTCAGCTGTGGTTACTTCCCACAGACTGATCCCCTTTGCCAGAAACTTGTGCTGGTCCAAACCCAATGTTTTCCTTAATAGAGGGTATGAGCGCTAAAACTATTAGAGGCAGCAATAATAGTCTTAATCATATTGGATTTCTTCATACCAAGCACTTTCCCTGGGAGGCTGTAGGACTGATGAATACAGATGAATACAGATGTGAAGTGTAAGCAACTGTCTGTGCCGCACAAGCACGAAAAACAGAAGTCAAGACAAAAGAAATAATATATACTGTACCTGTATGATGGTATACAGCATCAGGTTTTCACTTGTGAGGATGGATAGCAAAGCAAGCCACAGGTTTGTTTTTTTTTTTTAATTGTACATTTTATTACACAGGGAACTGTGCATGAGAGGAGAGCTGAGATTCTCTCTTGGTATATATTTACATCTGTACTTTAGATTCTGATGATATTTTTATGCAAAAGGGGGATTTGGTTGTGGAGAGTCAGACATTTAGACATCTAACAAAGACAATTCCAAGATAAAAGACCAGCCAAGAATGTGACAGGGCAAAATAAAACTGGTAGATGAAATATTTGTCTCAGCTACATGAACGATTAATTTCATATGGGCAGCAGATGTGGTCCTATTTAATTCCCTGTTGGTCCTGTGCAAGATTTATCATATTTTAGCTCCCGTTTGATGGGGTGCACAAATACATACAAGCAAAGCTGGTAAGCTCAATAACTTTCACCTAGATCTCTCTCCATACGCTGTTAGTCTGTGATTTTCTCTCTCACACACACACGCGTGCGCGCACACACACACACACACATACAGAAAAATGAATCAAGGTTGTTAATAAATTAAGGAGATTGTAAAAACATACTCTAAGCCCTGGCTGAGGCTCAAATCAACAGCACTGAGTGCCTAAACGTCAGATTTATGAAATAATTAAAGTCTCATGAGGATAGTTAAATGCCCGGTCTCTGATGTCACAGCCAGCATCCCTCCAAGTCAAGGCCAACTAGACGAGGAGCTACTAATCTATGGCCAGCATTACTGCAACCTCCTCCGCCACATGCTATCCAGACTCTGCCTTCCACCTCCAAAACCACTGGCAGCATAGAGGAATTAATTCCCATATCCTATCACTGGGCTTTCTTCCCCTCTCCCCCTTTACTGCCTCCCACTTGGTGCTTCAGTGAGTTTTCCTGTCTGTTTGTTTGTCTGTTTTGCTCTGTCTCCATGTTGGCTTCCCGTTTTGATTCTCTGCCCTCCCTCTTCCACAAACACAAAATACATTTTTTTTCTCTGTCCCACACAAACACACTTAAACACTCATCTAAATACACGCTTCCCCCAACACTGAATTGCTCTGATGATGCAGGCAGGGGCTTATTTATGGGCTGCTCGTAAACATGATTAATTCCTCTTCGGTCCAATTTCCAGCGCAGGCCTTATGTCTGATTTAGCTGTCAGCATGAACAGAAACTGTTAATTAATTGTGGTCGGGAAAAGCGAAAGCTTCTTAAACTCAGTAATTAAGAGTAGCACTAGGGACGACTGGCTAATGTACAAACTACATAAATCACATCTTCCCCCTCAAAATTGCGACTGTTAAACACATTCTGATCACAGGAGAACAAAGAAAATGGATTTTGGACCAAATACAAAAAGCTGGAAGTCAAATTACAGATTTGTTGTTGTCCATTTTTTAATATCAGATAAGGGACCATTACAACAATACAGCTCATCAAATGCAACCGTGTTATTCAAGAAACAGTGGAAAAAAAATCACACGAGCACAATGATATCCATCACTTTTTTTTTTTTTTTTTTACATTTTTCTCATCTAGCCCAAAGTTTTTAAAATGGCAAGGACATGTCCTGAAAGCTTTCGTGGACGGACATTAAACACTATAATTGAAATTGTGAAATGATTTTTGTAGGAACATCAGGAAATGCTGTTATACCACCTCATTTTCAGTTTGACTCAACGTCTCATGTTGTGTTTCCCCATACTTTTCATTTGATCATCATCACCAGAGTTTTCACTCCTCAGTGGAGGTTGTTGGCTGCCATTTAAAAGACTGTGTGAAGTTGGTTAAGGGTGCTTGTGTGGGTGTATTTGTCTGTGTTTGTGCCATATCTCTCGTCATGTATTGTGCAAATGGATTTAGTGGATTAGCTGTAACAAGATTTTCCCAGTCAATCCAGGACATGAAAACAGACTGTTAGTCTGTTATAATTATATAACTATGAAGTTCCTTGATTCTGCTGCAAGGTGTCTTTTCAAACTGGTGCCTTGATGAAGCCCCCAGGTTCAAATCCCTTTTTCTTTTTGGCACAACTAGAAAAAACAGTCATTGTCTCCTCACTGAAGAATTACAAGTTTGGAGAGACAGCACTGTCAGTGATGTTATGCTATAACCACGTGCATCACGCACCACTGCCAAAGGACACCTTAAGCATAACTAAGACATCCATGCCAATGACACACACACACACACACACACACACACACACACACACACACACACACACACACACACACACACACACACACACACACACCAAACACATAAAATTACAATGGACAGAATGTGATGGGGATAAGATGCAGTTAATACATTTTCCAACACTTTAAACACATGTTCTGTCTGTCAGACACATCAGAAATCTCTTTGGTGGTCCCACAGTTTTTAAGCACTGGCAAACCTTGGTTGGCAGTATTTGGGAGGGTTGTAAATATTTGCGTGTGTGTGTGTTTGGAATGGGGTGGGGTGTGGGGGGCTCCATTCATGTTTTGTGTAAGTTAGCTTTTTCTCACTGAATTATCATTTGAACTCATGGATGTGGTGACAGAAGTTTTGGAAGCGATCAAGCAGCTTGACCTTCCCTTACAGTGTTATCCCCCCCCTCCCCCCCCCCCAAAAAAATAAATCCTGTATTCAACACAAACTGATGCACGTACAACAGTTGTTCACAGTCTGTGTCTCTTTTGGGCCTGCACAGTTCACATTACAGTCTCCCTCTGTTTTTCTGCAGAGTGAATCGCTTGCATGAAATCGAACATTTCTCCTGCTGATTTACCATGAAATGGTGTGCTTGTGTGGGATTATGCTGCGTTAGCTTCAGTAAGTCTAATGGAGGCGTGACCGAAAGGGAGAAAGAGAGGGAGAGTCTGGTCCACTTACTGCTACTTCTGCTGCTCCAGTCTATTACACAGTCAGAGCACTGTGCAATTTGGACAAACTCTTTAGTGAAGACAGACATTTATGGAAACACAAATACACAGCATCCACACACAAGCATTGAATTACAAGTGCATGGTCCTTAAGCGAGAGCAAGTGTGTACGATGTGGAAGCACAGGAAGGAAGAAGGACTTGAAAGCTAAATAAACATAGATCAGTGACAGTGGTGGAAGGAGAGCCGGCATCAAATGAAAGAAAAGAGTGAAAGAGTGTGAGAGGGATGTGTGGGAGAGAGATGAAGGATAGAACTATATAATCTAGAGATTTGTGGCCACAAGCACATAACCTGGTTTGGGAAAGAGAGCAAGGCTGGTGATTGAGGGTTTGAGAATTGATCCAAGATGAAGGTACACATGGAGGGATGGAGGGACAGATCTGAGGATGGAGGTGCAGTGGGAAGATGAAAAGAAGGTGACAGCAGAAGACTTAACCAGCCATCCGTACTTCAGATAAGTTAGAAAAAGAAGAGGAGGTGAGGGGCAGTAATTCTGTTCCTTCCTTTCTTCTTTCTACCTCTCCTGGTTAACTGTAAACATCTGGCCTTTTGTCCTGTTTTTCATCTTTTGTACATTATGCCTCCTGCCCTTTCCCCTCCTTTCTTACTGTTTTCTTCGGCTTACCTCCATTCACTCCACTGTATTAAACTCTAAAGTGTCCACCATTCTGCAAGTACAATCTGCCTGTTCACTAATGCAAATATGAACAAGTCAGTGTAGGATGCCTGCCGAGGTGTACATACACACAAAAACTGAAGTATTCCCTGTTTGATTTATTTCTCAAACAAGGGAAAAAAAATCAAATAGACAAACCTGGCATGACATTATTTGAATATCAGAAATGATTTGTGATGGTTGAGGGCTACACTTGAGCACGCAACCACAGAAACCTCTGCAAGGATTCTTTTCTTGAAATGAATTCAGTCACATGCACCAGCTCTTGCGAGCTGTTCAGACACTTGCCGTTTCTCAGTCTGGACGCATTGTTTCACCCAATACACAATTTATGTTCATGCAGCAGATTATTTGCTGCTCTCGTGTTTCAGCCGGCTCTCTGATGTGGACTGTGCAAGGAACAAATCACTCTTAGAGAATTATACTGTCTAAAGCTATTAGTCCAACCAAAGCAGACTGGAGAAGATAAGAGAGAGTGGTCGGGTCCTGGTTTGAGGCCGGGGAGGCATGTTTTAAACATACACGGCTGTTTCTGTCTGCTCTTTTCTCATGCTGTGGAGAAGACCCAGCTCATCTGGTTTGTATAGCATCACACATCATAATGGAGCCGGATAAATCCAATGGAATTCAATGAGAGTTTTTCCCCTTGGAAAAAATGTGAATGCAAAATGTGTTAGGATTAGAGGAGGCTGTGAAGTTTGAAGTGGACTGTGAGTTTGAGATGAGATATGGTTACAATGACTTCATCTAGTCTACATCTTAAGTAGAGTAAGACTTTTCATTTTATTTCTTTAAAATAAATTAAGAAACCTGATGTTAAGCGGATGATTTAATTTATTTGAGGAAGGAACTCTCACAAGTTTAACTCCATCCATCATCAATTTTCTTAATCAACTTATCCAATTCAGGGTCACAGGGATAGGTTGCCCTAAGACAGCCTATTCCATCTGCCACAACCATTCATGCTCACATTTAAACAAGACTAATTACAGAAGCAAGACACTTTCAAATGAAAAAAAGTTTTAGAAATGAGTTAATTACCAGACCTGTTCAGCTCTTTGGTTTTCTCTGATTGTACTAATAGCCCGGGGCAAAGATTAGGCACTATTAGCATGACCCTACATTCATGAAAATCCAACATCCTGAGGTGGAAAGTTGTTCATCTGACTCCTAGGTCACTATATAGTCAGAGTTAACCAATCAAAAGTACTTATTGTCATCTAAATAACTTTGATGTTATGATGCCAACCTGACTTCCAGTGTTGTTTTTTCCATTTCAGTTTGTGTTCATATGAAATTTACCAGTCAGATAAGATATTATTATATTACACCCAAATCTGATGGTTGGTGCTTCTTTTAATTCGCTTCAGATATAGTTCATTTCCAACATTAGGGAAATCATGTGACTTATGAAATTAGCAATTTCACTTGTTGCCTAATAAAGTTGTATTTAAAACCTTTTTTAAGGCCTTTTGTGGGCTTCATTAAAGGAACAGCTGTCAACACCTGTTTCCTCAGCACCTCATAAACATACAGAAGGTGTTTTTCTCCAGTTCTGAATGATTATAAAGGGACTGGAATTCAAAGGAGATAATTTATGGACCCTAACAGTTACAGAACAGCCCTCATTTTAGCAGGTTATGTAAGCTGCAATAAATATAACATCATTTTGAACGCTTTCAATACACAAAAATATAAATTTTAATTTGTTATTTTATTTACATAAAAACAGCATGAACTGACTTTCAGCCACTTTGGTCCACGCTATAAATGGTAGTACTTGTGAAGCACTACCATTTAACCACCTTATAAAATTGTTTCACAAACAGGTGTTAACATTAAGTAGAGACAGAACAGTGTGTTGTTTTTCTGACCCCCTGTAAATGGATGCCTGCCAAGGCTTGAAAACCTACTATAATACACAAAAAACTGTTAACCAAAAGTGGAACACAGGTACATCTTAGGTCTGCGAATGTTCTGATCCATATCAGATGTTATGACTTCATCAGGTTGCCTTGCGACTACCTGTTAACAGGCTAAAATGTCTCATGTGTAACTTTTAAACACCAACAAAAAAACATAGTGACATTTACAATTTTTTTGCGGGGCGATCGTGGCTCAAGAGTTGGGCGTTCGCCTTGTAATCGGAAGGTTGCCGGTTCGAGCCCCGGCTTGGACAGTCTCGGTCGTTGTGTTGGCAAGACAGTGCTCGAGGACAGTGCGCCCCAGGGTGACTGTGGCTACAATGTAGCTTGCCATCACCAGTGTGTGAATGGATGATTGGATGTGTAAAGTGCTTTGGGGTCCTTAGGGACTAGTAAAGTGTTATACAAACACAGGCCATTTACCATATTTCACAAAAATAGCATGTGATTTCTATCCACAGAACCTGAATTATGTATGATATACTACGGCATCATCGTGTTGCCTAGTAAGTGCCTACTGCCAGGCTAAAATGATTAATTTGGAGCATTTGTGCACCTTAGACCGCCATTGTTTCATTTTTTATTTTACAATAATAAAATCTCATTTAAATCCACAGTATGCACGACACATTATGACAAGATTGTTATGTTAATTAACAACTACGTAACAAGTTTTCATAGCGGTGACCACTAAAAATACTGGAGTGGCACACCAAAAACAGAATTTCCAGTTTTATTATGCTTTTGTCAAATATAGGTTACTTCAAAAACAAGGCAAAAAAGAGGGAACGGAAATAAATATATGTCTAGTTAATTTCCTACTATTAAACTTGATATGACTGATAAAGGTGCGTATGAAAACCAAGTAAGATTTTTGAAATTGTAGGGTGTCTACCGTTTTCTTTTGCTCACATATTTTAATGTTATTACCAACATAAGGCGGTCTTGCCAGGTGGGGCAGCTGGGGGGGCAAACAAATTTTGAATGGGTGGCCACTGACCTCAACAGACTAAATTCACAGATCAAACAATATGGTAGCGTAGACATGTACTAGTGACACAAACGAGAGCGGTGAGAGTGAATCAGTTCAGAGTCAGAGCTGCAAAACAAAAGACACTATGAAGCTGAAACTGAGCCTCTTATTCATTTGATCCGTTGTTAACATGTTGTATTATGCAATAGCGCAGCTTTAAATTTATAAGCATATTTGAGCATGTATTAATTTCAGACAGAAATCAGATGGGTGGACAGTTTTCCCCTTCTCCACCTGTCTTTAATTATTTCTGTAATCTTGTTGTGTGCTGTGCTCATATTTTTGCACGCAAACGTCTTCCTGTTCAACAGCACCTTGATGTTGATCGAAAACAAAAATCAACACAATTTCACTCTGTAATTTTCCAACAGTCTTTCACACCCCACATTACTTACCAGTGGGCATTCACAGTGAGGGAACCAGCTGTCTGCTTTTTCAGTTAGGATCAAGTGATACTTTATTATTTTCTCTGTTTTCTGGGGAGGCAGGAAAGCTGGGATGACTGGCGCAGCTGCAGTGCTGCCAAGTCAAACAGCAGGGTTTATTTGTGGACAAGTGTAGGGGCGACACCCACCCCCCCATTCGCTGGAGACGCTTATTAAGAGTAGAGACAGGAGGCGCTGGAGTCTGTAGGGGTGTATATAGAATAAGTGTGTATATGGGTGCCTATAGGAAAAGATAAACAGGAGAAGAAGAGCAAGAAAAGGAAGGACAACAATGGAGCTAGTCTTTGGAGGAAGGAGAAGAAAAAGTTGAGTTGTTAGTGGTTGTCAAAGACAATTTTCTTTTTTACCTTACCAAACTTAAAAGAGAGATGTCTCCCATGATTAAATCCCCATCCTCTGCCTCAGAAAGGAAATCAGATGGGATGGAATGAAGAAGGAGGGGAAAGCTGGGAAGCAGCAGGCCTCTGCCACTTGGATTGTCCCTCTGGTAATCCCTGGATTTCCTGGGCTGAGACAGGAGGTAGACCAGGCACGGTGAGAGACTTAGTGAGACAGAAGGAGAATGAGAGCAAAAGGAAGTGGGACTAGAAGCAGAGACAAAGGAGAGGCAATATTCCTAACACTGGTGCTGTGTTGTGATTTCTGCAATGTGTGGTTTGTATACAGGTATTGCTCAAAGAGTGGTGTGTGTAATCATTAGCATCTGTGCTTATGGGTGGTTGTATATTTTTTTGGAGTGTTCATGCATGTGTCTCTGTTGTGGGTATTAACTGCAATAAAGATTTGGAAGAAAGCGGTGATCTGGCTTGCTGTAGCTCATGCCAGATGTCACGAGTTGAAAGTGCTGCTTACCTTCAAGTACGCAAAAGATACATTCAACAAAAAAAGGGCGCCAAAGGGTATTAAAACTATTTTGGCAATGCTCTGACATTGGAGATTACATATAAGAGTTTTATGCTTGAATGTTGCCTTTACAGCCCCTGACAGGTTACATGATTCTCTAGGAATGAAAAAGAGGGGATCAGGTCTTGAGGGCCTCCTTTGTAAACCTGTGTGAAACAACAGTGACGCTAAAACACGAGAACATCCGCACAACTTTGATGTGGCCTTGTGTGACACTATGTTTCCACACTAATGCATTCAAGGTGCTTTTGGATTTTGGATGGGGGGTAAAATTTTAAACAACTGGAGGCCTTTGAAATAGCTCCGCCACTACTGCATGCACATGCAAACATACAGTGCAGTTTAAAAGAAAATGGGTGAAGGGTTGTTTTTTATCTTTTTGGGAGCTTCTCTTTGGGGAACAGGGAAGAGACAGTGCACTTATCCTTGTAGGGATGTTATTCCAACTTGCTTACTTTTTCCGTTCAGGCACCCTAGGGTGCTGTGAACCCGATCCCCTTTTGTATTCAGTAGCTGAAACCCACAGGAGGAAGCCAGCTTGGCCCAGAGAAACCCAGCAGTGTTGTCCTGGGTCAGGGGTCTAGCTCTTCTCTATCAGGTAATGAAACACAAGCAGCTCTCAGGGAGAAGAGATTGGTCAAGGGGAACGCACCACTCTGAACTGTTTTCTTTGTAAGGAACTGTTTAAACAGGCAGTAACAAAAGGAGTGTGAATTTCCATCCTCTTCTGATGGCTTGAGTTTATAACAAAGGTACAACAAAGCTTTTAGTTATTTACTAATACAATAAATTAATTACAAGGGAACTCCTTGGACAGATCTGATGGGCTAAATGTGACTTGAGTCTGTATTAGCCTATTATCCTCCAGTTCATCTGTAGTGAAGCAGCTTGGATTAGCCACTACTAAAATAACTCTGCATTGATTTGCTCTTTTGATAGTCCTATTTCCATAGCCGGGAAGTCGTTCATTCAACTTCTAGATCACTTTACACTGATATCACCAGCTAATCGCAATCTTCTTGCTATCACCCACAATATCTAATTCAATTGGTCATATTTTTGATATGATGCCAACAACCGAGCAACTCATGCGGCAGAATTTTCTGGCTTCTCGGGCTGTTTTTTTCCCAACTTCAGCTGGTTTTCATGGTCATTTTACAGTTAGAAACTCATTTTTCATATTATACTGACATCACATCAATGCACAGAAATGTAGACAAACCTCAGACCAAACTGCAGGTGGTCAAGTTGCATTGTGGGCAACATAGACATTTAATTTTGAGAATGTGACATAATAACCAATGCAGTATACTGCCAGTTTGCTATTTTTCTATTTTAATTACCACACAAAACCAACAGACCAGCAGCAACATGTGTTTTTAGTCATTTTATTTATGTAATCTTTAACTCTTGTTAGCTGCTGGTTTCACTCACAAAGATAATGTGGCAGGATAATATTAAATCACATTATTTAACTACTAGAAACTGAAAAAACTGCCTTATTAATTTAAGCAGTCATGTGCAGGAAACTAAGACTAAATAGGAAAAAAGGAAATTTTCTCCTATTTCCCTTGCTCTTTGCTTCTCTTCTTGGAATTGGTATGTTTTCAGTGCCATTTGTCTGTCTTACTATTTGTCAGCAAGATTAAAGAAAACTAACAAGCAAGATTTCATAAAATTGGGCGGAGAGGTAAAGGAGAGGAACCGTTGAAATTCTGATGTGGGTCCAGAATAAGGAGTGAATCAACATATTAAGAAATAGGGCAGTTGTTGCACAGAATTACTTCACATAATTTCCTTAGGGATTATTAAAGTATTCTGATTATCTATCAGAGGAAAAATGACAACTCATTACATTTTGGTGGTGATCTGAATGGTAAACTGTAGGGTATATACTGTTTAGATGTTTTTACCTTCTCAGAGAGTTGTTTTCCAAAAACATAACTATACATAGATATACAATCAGAGACAACATAAGAGAAAAAGGGGAAACACTGTGAAGGAACATACTATCTCAGCTCTCTTCCCTGGTGCTGGCAAGCCTTTGCTAAGCTTTAATACACCTGACTGCTGCCTGGTTATAGCCAGCTCCCATGCCAGGCCTTACCCATACATTTCATGCTCACTTTCCCAAACTCTCCACTACACAACTGGAGAAGAATCACCTCCATATGTGCAACACATGCTCATCACAGAGAACAAGGCTTTGTTTGTCTTATACAATTCTTTCACACTTTCAGCTCTCTTTGGCCTTTGTACTCAGCTCGCTTTCTTTTCGCCCTTTGTTCGTTGTCTCGCTGTGAGCTTGCAGGAACACAGAACAATATGTCACTGCTTTACTGAGACAAAACGCAAGGAGTTGAAGAGATTGGAGAAGAAGGTGGAGAAAATATGGAAGCAGACAGAATGAATATGTGATCATGTTTCCTTTTTTAGCTATATAAAATGACTGCTCTGTGTTTCATTTGTTTTTAGTGACTCCTGTGTACTTACTTCTCAAGTAAATCATATTTTGCTTCTTTGCCAGATTTCAGTTTGGCCTCCACACTCTGACACTTCCTTCTGCAGTTCTTTAGCTATAAGCACTACTCACATTCTTCAATTCAGATTAAAGGAGGGGAGTGATGTAGTTGACAAGACTGAGGTCTCTCGGTTCCAGTACCTTGTCATCGGCACCTACTCATTATATGCTTCAGACCCATAAAACCGTCAGACAAGCTAACACTATTGCTAGCTAACAGCCAGGATTTAATGCACTTCAAGGTCAATTGTTGTAATGTACACACAAGTTGATAAACGGCATTTTCTTAAACTTAAAAAGATCTCTGGGATTTTTTTTAATGCTCATTATCCTTCCCAACCCCTACTCTCTGTTTTCCCTCCAAAGCTTGCTAATGAATTTTTGGAGTGCTGAACTCAGATTGCAGGTTCCAAGACTATCCATGTGCCCTTCTCCTTCCAGCTTTGTTCTTATAAAGCTTTTATGTAATTACAATTGGAGTTTCGCACGCATGTATTAGAAGAGAGTAGAAAAAAAGAGAACTTAGACTTGCAGTAGTAAACTATGTGGTGAAAACGGTCAGTATTCGTTATTTTGAAAAGGCCTGGTTATAAAAAAGCTGGTCTGTCAGAGTGAGTCGATCACTTCAGTGTGAGAACACCCACTCTGTCAGTCAACGCACACACACACACACACACACACACACACACACACACACGAGGAATGTTTGCGTTTTTCCTCTCACTGCCTCTTTCTCCGTCTTCGCGTCCCCTGTGGTGACTGACGTGCTCTTTCATTCAGTCCAGCACATAACTTGAGCACCATGGTTACAGCTGCAGAGATGTTCCTTTCCTTTCCCGGGGGACAATATTGAAATAACATCTCCCCTACCAACACAACCAACCATGGTCTTGACATCTCGCCAGTTGTGTCCAGATCCGTCTGGCCCTTATGTAAAGAAAAGTATTGAAGTTGGCTGCATAGCAAAAATCCTAGCAGATGTGCATGATTTGCCAGCTTCTGACCCTGAGTCTGGCCAGGACCTACTGGCCAGGAGCCCTGTGGGTCAAGGACCTGGGGCAGTGGCAACTTACTGGCACAAAATCAGCTTCCACAGCAGCAAAATTAGCTTGTCTGGCGATGGACCAGATAGCATTAGCTCCTCTGGGTCTGGCATCACACCTCAACATTACCCGGAGTTTAGAACAATGAACCTCACTTCTGATGCAAACAAAAATTGAATCATATAGAGTCATTACTACAGCAGCAGTGGGGCTCCTGAAGTCTTGTGTTAAAATATAAGCTAAAGAAAGCCTCGAAGTCATATGTTTACAAAACTGAAATGGTCACAGGTTTGATCAAGGCACTCTTATGTGCCTCTGGCAGGGTGACAGCACGGTGTTGGATACAGCTGAAGAACATGCTGGATGAAACATGTCAAAACAAATATATAAGATCTGACTCCTGCTATACAACAGGAAGACAGGCACAGAGTTCAGGCCCTGGCAGAGAGATAAGAGGAGGATGCAGTAGACAAAAAACGGGATGATGACAGAGTTATGTGTGCTGTTAGCTCATCAGTTGTCTCTTTGCATTATGAAACAAAAGCAGATTAAAGTGAAAAGGAGCCCACAAGACTTGTTAGCAAACACAATGACCTCAGAGAGAAGGAGAGAGAGTCACAAGGTTGAGCTTAGAGCTTGGTTGTGATTATCCCAACGTAAAGGTTACATGGAGTTTAAACATGCAATGTGCCCAATATGGGCATATATGATTGCGAAAACACTGCTTAATTGCAGGAATTATGACTTAAAAATTTTGACATGGGGCTCAATCAGTTGTGCAGCTGTATCGGTCTTAAGCTGCTCTACAAATCATCTGGGGCTAGATGCTGACGTGCTCCCTCCAGTATTTTCCAAAGCACTAGTCAGGTTTCTTGGCAATTAGGATCAGAGGCATGGATCAGTCTGGTTTAGTTTGAAGGTATGTTGATGTTGTAATCACATCAGCTGAAACCTCTGTCTTATTGGGTGCAATGTAGAACTATGTGAATTACAATACAATACTGGAAAAAAAAAAAAGTTTTTTCTTTCAAATGCACCTCTGGTTCCTGTAAGAGAGCTTAGCACTGACTGACAGGTCGGTCTTGATTGCCAGGCCAGTCAGAAGTGGCGTGAGATTGTAGAGGGTGGGAGCAGGGAGATTAACCCCTGGTGTCTAGGACAGCTGTGGAGGTTTTGGGCTGGCTAGCGGCTGCACGCTATAAATTCTCTCTAAAGAGGGTTTACTTTCGATTTTAATGGGTGCTATAAATTTTCTGCAACCTGGTCCTGGTGAAAGAGAAAGAAGGCTTATTTTTAAAGGGCCTCTCTCTCTTTCAATCTCTTCAGCTCTACCTTTCTTCCCTGTTCTTTCTTTCCTTCAGGAAAAAGTCAATGGCTCCTTGCCATGCATTTTGTGGTCTGCTTTTACCTGTAGTCAGCTTGTATGAAAAGTGTATGAAAATTTCCTGAAAGAAATGAAAACCCTGCAAAAGAATAAGTATTCTGCAGCAGACACTGAGTATAGTAGCTTCATTGTATATTAAGGTCAATATATTTTTAAAGAGGAACACTGGCTACGCCTGCACAATTTCTACACCTTTGTGGCAAATTCCTCTTGGGTGCACAGCAGAGGAAACTGAGTTTGTGGATGCAGAAAGTAACAGCGCCCTTCGTATGTTTCCATGTCTCTACCTGTAGGTGCTGTTTGCCTTGAACCAGACGCTGCTGCAGCACGAGGGTGTTCGAGCGGGCAGCCTCCAAGGTTCCTACACCACAGAGGACCTCATTACACACTACAACTGTGGTGACCTCAGCGCTATCATCTTAAACCATGACACCTCACAGGTTGATTCATTTAAGGACTGCTCACCCCATTGTAAAAAAAATATCATCACTTCCTGTTCACTTTTTAGGACTGATTTCAATAGCTTTGTGTCAAAATTCTTCAAAACCAGTTAAAGCAAGTTAAAACAAGTTTTTTGTGCCAAAAAGAAACAACATAAAGACTCTAAAATAAATTACCTGCCTAATATAATACAAAGGATCTAATAGCATCAATCCACTTTGTCAAACCTTACAAAGTTTTACAACATTTCTCACATATTTCCAAATTCCAAAGCTTTACATGGTCAAACAGCAACATACTGGTAAAGTTGTCAAGTTTGGCTACAGTGAAAAGATTGGATAAGTTACTTTCATGCTGGTATCACATTACCAATGTTAGGATTGTTACTGAAAAAAGTAAGATATTACACATTACAAGTTACTTTTCTACATTACATAATCACTTATCGGATTAAGTAACTCATTTGATTACTTTTGCATTACTAAGTAACATGACCTAAAATGTACTGTCACATAATCCGTAGTTTTTTAATTTCTCTCAGCCAGTTTTAGGCAAACTAAGAGCTAGCTGTTTTGAAGATTTTGCACTGATCTCAATTTTTAGCTCACTCACTTGCATACTCAGTGAAGTACAGTTTACCAGATTAATCACACCTGTGCATGTAACATCATCCTCTGCACATTATATTTAAGCTGCAGACCTACACATTCATTCTTTTTCTATCGAGAGAACTGAAAAGAATGGGAACCTGCATTCGCTGCCAAACAATGATGAATGGTTCCAGGTTTGCGTCCAGTCATAAAAATATGTTAAACTATATGAATATGAGTTTCAGGTCATGTCACTGACTTTTTCTTTCTTTCTTTTTTAATAGTGACCTAATGTATCATGCAAGTGAAACTTGCTTTGATACCCTGGTGTAAACTTTTAACCATCAAAGACAACTTTCTTAAATTCATTTGCAGAATTTTAAACTACCAAAATATTTATTTATTAACTTTGCAATTTTTTAAAGCAGAAAAAAGTTGAACCTTTGAACTTCTAAGTTAGCTATGTTTTGCTGGAAAAGGGAATCGTCTACTTATCGTTCCTGATTCACTAAAAATCCTCACAGAAAATACTAGCTAGTGGTAGCAAAACATCTGTAACAGTGTTCAGAACTTGACTCTGTCAGATCCTCGATTTGAGTTGGCAAACTTCTCATACCCACTTCTGTGCCATTACACTATCGTCACCTCAGACTTTTGGGCTTACACATCAATTCCACAAATCTGCACATTGCCATATTAATCCTTCTCAGCCTCAAGTTACTTGATAGTCTGACACTTTAATAGCTCTGGACTCCACTGTAAATACACCATCTAACCTCCTCCAACGTCTTTCCTAACATAGCCTTTGCTCCTTTGGTGATGGTCTCTTAATCAGTCTTCATACCCAGCTGTCAAGAGGCCATTCGGTATAAAGTACACGCAGACACACATGCACACATACCTACACATACATGTGGTAGACACAACATGTAGTGGCTCTCAATCCATCTCTGCCCTTGAATGCAGATTTGCTCAAAAGCTCTCCTCATAAGTCAATTATGCTGTGTCAACCTCCCTCACTGATCCTTAAGTCCCATTAAAGCCAAAAGACCATGTAACCTCAACTCACCGCTCGACTGCAGAGATTCCACATCATATCCACTAGAGACACACACTTTATGAAAAAATACACACATCTTACTGTACACACAAATTCACAATGCCTTTACAATTGAGCGCTGACAAATGACATGCGATTGCTTTTTTTTCTCCTTCTTTCTATGTCTGTCTCTCTCATTGTCTGCTTTTATACACCTTTTTTCTTCCTGTGAGCCATGAAGGGCTTGTTAGCCAAAATTTCACCTGCAGTTTAACTCATACCAGTTTGCCCCTGCTCCTCATGTCATAATAACATGTATTAACATTCCCCAACATATGCTACAGCAATCAGACGCCTGACTTCAGAGCCCACTTCTGTAGCCTAATGATCTATTGCAGGTTTGTGTGTCTGTGTGAATGTGAGCTGTAAAAGGACAGGTGTTTTTTGATAGATAGGACTTAATCCAGTGGCCCCCCGCACCGACACCCCTGATGCTCTTTCAGCTCAATCTTCCTCAAATAAGAAAGAGGCCGATGGCAGGCCAGAGACCACAACTGAGTGGAATGGTGTAAGAGAGGTTAATGTGTTTCAGCATTCAACTGGCCCCAAATTTGTCAGAAAAACAGAGTACAAGTGAGACAGAAGAAAAACTGAAATGCAAAAGAAGTAACATGAATGCATTCATTTAAGTAAACACATTAAAAAAAATGAAGAAAACAAAAGACATAGGCAAAAGTTACCTGGAGATGTAAACCATCAAAATGTAGACTGATGTGCCAAGATGAAAAATTATGTCTCAAAGGTTTAGTTTTCCACATCTGTTATGTTTCTGCATAATTTATATGGTAATATATGACTGAAAATGTTCTTAAATGCCGTATTACTCTGGGTTGTCCCTACAAGTTGTTATTACTTCAGTGCCACGATATCATCAGAGCTACAAAAAAAAGAAAGAAAGAAGAGAAGAGATTCAAACAGCTGAATCCGAAGGGAAAGGAAAAAATAGAAGTAAACGGCTGGCAGGATATGTACGAGAACATGAGTGCAGAGCAGTACCAGTGGTGGGGAAGGGAGAAAATATCTTGCTGTCACTCTGTGTTTCCTGTGGACGTTGGGATGGAGAGCAGCTAATGGCTTTTCATGTGATAACTTATCTGCGTTTACCGTTACACTCCTACCTTGACCCCTCTCTGACCGAACCCTTTTTCTTTTCTTGTCTTGAAACACTCACACGATCCTCGCTCATCAGCCATGAAGTCTTTCTGCACCTTTTTCTTCAGCTCTCTCTTTAAACTTTTCCATTACTTTCTTCCAAGTCTGCATTATTTTATTTATGAATCGTGTAGAGCTGTCAATCTGGATAAACCTGCGTCATTCACCCTGACAAAACACAGAAAAGGCCTTGGGCTACAGATAAAAGTGTGAATGCACTTTTGTTTCTTTCTGCCTTCTTTTTCTACTGCTGGGTTCTAACAAAAAGCACATATTTTAATTCAGTGGCATACAAACCGTTCAAATTTAATCAGACCCTGAATTTGAGGGAAAGGTTCTTTTCTTGATCTTTTATTCTAAAACTGTTTTCACACATAAACTTTTCATAGTTTATGAAGAATGAGGCAAAGATGTTTTCCAAAGCTGTCCTTTTTCACATGTAGCAGACATGAAGAAATAGTCCACTGCGCTGCGGCAAATACACTGTGTGATTTAACTAAGGTAGCTGCCTGGATAGATGTATTCATGTATGACGCAGTGCACATGACACCAATTTACCAGCAGTATATGAAGTATTGTTATTATCTGCTTGGTTTATACATCACTTCAGGCCAACACTGTACAAACTCTGTAGAAGTGTTCTGGCAGGTTGAAAACAACAAATGTATGATTTGACTGCGTGAGACATTTGAGTTCTCACATGTGGCTCCGTCTTGCGAGACCTAGAAAAGATCAGGGCTTCAGTACATGTGTGGAAATAGCTTAGGTTTATGGACAGCACTTAAGGAAAACTTCCTTTCAGCACCTGGCCTTTATTTTTACTAATATTACAATATAACAGTACATAAAGAAATATCGCCACTGCAAATGGTAGTACATGATGAAGTTTATCACATTTGTAAAATATATTTACAAAAATCTCCATAACTTCCTGAAGGTTAATGAAGCAGTGAAGATTTGTTTTTTAGATCAAAAATGATCTTGCTTGTGGATATATAATAATAGTTTGAGACATTTATAGAAAAGCAGAGTAATGTATATTCCAACTGTAGACTATGGAAAAAATGACAAACCTCTAAATCCTGGCATGAAAAAATGTTTACTAATGGAAATGTATATTTGTGTAACAAACAAATGAAATTTATCCAATGTTCTGTTGTAAATTAAGATAATTGAAGTATCAGTCAAAACAGACTGAGACGGTATGACTGAAAGGAAACATCATATAGATTTTGGATGGATTCTGAAGAGCACCTCGTTCACATGTGGTACAATAAATCCCCTCATGTATTCAGGCCTGACACACACACACACACACACCCTAATTTACACACCATTTGCAGCTGTTCTACTGTTGTGTAAACTTGTAGCTCAGTTCTAGACAGCAATAGTATGCTTGCATGAGTGTTCCTTGTCACAGTTAAATACAAATCCAGATTAAACACATCTGCATATGTGTAGAGAGAGTATGAAAACCAACCTCTTTGTTTCTACATTCCCACCATTATTTAAATCTGTCCTACTTGACAAGTAAGATTGGGCTATATACAATGACTTTGTACAGAACAGACTGGAAGATATAATAACAAACTGTTAGGTAATGATTAGTTTATATTAGCGTGACTGCATAGTAATCACTTTCTTAAGTAATTAAATCAGCCGCTGAGTGGCACAAACTGCTAACAACTTTACTAACTAAATAAAATCTTCATCACTTGATGTTTCTCTGTTGCTTACACTGTGTCCTCTGTAAGTAAAGAAGAGATTTGAATGAATGCCTTATAATTAGACCCTTAGTAAATAACCAGCCAAGGAGAAAAGCCTTTCCATGGAATTCCAATTTTCTTGTAATGGCAGATTTTTATTTACCTTGGAATGTAATGAGAGATGATGGGAAAAAATCTAGCTCAATAGGACAATAGTACTTACATTTACAAAAATATCTTTATTACTGTCAATGTGTGATAGATCTATAGAGGGAATCAATCTAAAAGATGTATTCAAGTCATATAAGGAGGGCGAGATACAGAGAGATACATTTTCTATCCTAGGGCTTAAGGAACTGGACATCTCAAATCCTGAGTCCACCTCCACCCCCCAACTCATCTTCACAGATTAACGACCTGATGAATCCACTGATGGAGGAAAAAGTGGAACAGAGCCAGGTCTCTCTGTCTGTCTGGCTCCTAATGTATCAAACAGTAATTAAACACATTTACACTTCACAATATATCGTACTAAGGCATACACACTTGTAATGTCTTTCAGTCAGTCAGGCACACACACACACCTATAAACACATTTGTGTAAACAGTGTTCGTCATACATGCACACACACACACACACATACACACACAGAAATGTTTCACCTAAATACACACCCAGATGGCGCTGACACTTCTCCTTCCCACTCCTTCATTTATTAATGCTTTCTTATGTAAAAATCAGTCTACAGCGCAGGGCGTTGCGCTGGTCAGTTTCTGTCAAGCTGTCACATCAGAAACACTTCTGGCTGCCAGGTGTCACACTCACATGGGCACCAACACCACCATTCCGCCCTCTTCTTTCTTTCCATCCCACTTTTCTTTAACGCTCTTTCTTTCTTTTTATGTTTTATTTAAAATTTGAGTGATTCATTTACTATTAATTCTGCTTTGGATTTTTACCACAAAGGCTTTGAAAGTCCTTTTTCTCACGGTCTTTTTCTTTCTTTCAGCTGCCTCACTTCATCAACAGCTCTTTGCCAGCTCATGACCGCATGACGGCTCAGCAGATTGACAGCTACTTCCGCCAGGAGCTGATCTACAAACGCAATGAGCGAATGGCACGACGAGTTTCTGCACTGCTGCAGAGAAATCCCAACCAGACTTACTTTTTTGCTTTCGGTGCAGGTAAGACTCTTAGACAGGACCATTGGATTTGTAGGATAGTATCGGTTTTAAGCTGCAGAAATCATTTTAATGTCGTAGGAACTCACACTATGACCTTTGACCTGCTGGTTACGAGATTCTTCTCTATTCTACATGTTGAGAGCAACTCCAGGGAGTATACTTTTGCATGTAACTGAAAAATGGAATAGATCAGGTTTACTTTGGTCTGGAACAGAGAATCTGTCAGTTTTAATGTGTGTTTACGGTGAACAAATTTGCTCTCTTTCCTGCTTGAAAGCAAAACTGGAGAAAAAAAAGCAGGACAATAATAGTGTACAATAGTTCCCAGATCTCTGGCATTCAAAAACTGTGAATCTGTCCAAGTGTACACACACGTGCACACACATACACAGAAGTCTCAATTACAGCCAACTCCCATCTCAGAAATGAAGAAACTGTGAGTTGTTTGTTTCAATTAGCATTCCTGGCTAATGCTGGTAATGTTTCCTGAATAGTGTAGTGTGTGTGTGTGTGTGAGAATATACAAACACATGTGTTTGCCCACAAAAACAGGTGGTGGGTGGGTATCTTTGTTTACTGTACGGCTGTGTGCCTGCGTGCATTTGAATGTGCATATGTGCATGCACGCGAGTGTGTGTGCCACAGTGAATGATTAATACTGAATGCCTAGCTCCTTCCTTTGAGCACTGTTACTCCCTCTGCTCTTTGTGCAGTTTGGACAGGGCCATTGTTGCACCATCCAGCTGCTATGTGTGTGTCCGTGCAGATGTGGCTGAACACTGTAAGTTAGTATTTGTGCTCAGACTCTGTGGAGAAAGGAGTTTCTGTAATATTACTAAATAATAAATGGTGTACATACATGAAGAAAAAAAATATATCAGTGGCATGTGGTGACTTTTACAAAAAGACAAGCAAAGATATTGCATTTTAGTCTCCCATCAGTCATCCATTAAAGAAAACATGTTTATCCACAATGTGAATGTACTGTTAATGGGGAACACCCATAAATGCCCTACAGAGATGCTCTACAGATTCTAGTGGAATTGGAGGCAAGCGGAGGAAAGCTGAGACAAATTGCTACCACAAGATGGCAGTAATTTAAAGGGTGGATGCAAACGAGCAATGACAGACACTTATGGTGTCTATATTTAATTGTAGATTTCACTGGGCAAGCAATGCCCACCTGCCTTGCCCCGACAGAACACGACTGGTATATACAGCAGTCTGTCATATCATTAAAAACCATCTGCCTAACATTGTGCAGATCCCTTTGTGGTGCTAAAACAGCTTTGAAGCCTCGGGGCATGGACCAGGGAATTCTGAAGGCTGTCCTGTGGTGTCTGGCACAGGATGTTGGCAATGCATCTTTTTGGTTGTGGATTGGGGTTTTCATGGAAATGCAGGGGTCAATCTCTGGGCTCTTCTTCTTGTTTCTTTAGCTATTTCTGAGCAGTTTGGCAGGTGTTACATGTTAAAGTAGATCTAAGCTTTCTCAGCAGAACATTGTGTTATAAAGAGATGTCATTCACTTTACCTGTCACAGTTTGTAATGTTGTGTATAGAAAACACTGAAAAAGAGTGAGAGAATGTAAAAACTATTTTCCAACGTTTGAATGAACTTCTGCCAAGGCACATATTTCTAAATTCACCATCTAAAATGAGTGTTTTTCACAAAGGAATTCCTCGACATGAGTTTGTATACAGTAACGAAATGAGCAGAGGGGCAGTGCTGAGAAAATGATGGTGTTCAGTAAAGAAGCCATCTGTAACTAAATATGTCAGCATGTGTGGCTGAGTGTCAGACTAAGCCAGCTTACATTAAACAGACTACCAGCAGTTCATAGCAAGAATTCTGAATAAGAGTAAAACACTGGTTTGCAGCACATAAAACTGAAATTATTCATCCCTCACTGCTTTAATGCTATATAATAATGCTATTTATTATGTATATATATCTTTTCCAGGATGTTGAGGAAAATCTGGGTCTTAAATTATCTCAGATAGTTGAAGCCACCATTATGAATTTGCATGTTCGGTCTATTAAGTAAATTAAAATAAGTTTTTAATACAGCTTTATGCTCAAGATTAGTCTCTATTAAACATTTTGTGTTAACAATGTGTTCCGCATGGCCTAGATAGATATGAGGTGAACATGTGTTTCAGGTCACCTGCAGGCTTTAGCCTTGTGTGTAACAAAGTGACAGCAGGTGTGAAGTGATAGGAACCATTACAGTTAGACTGCAGGGTCCACACACACATACACATTCCACAAACATGCATACACTAAGATTCATACTCAAACAGGGCAGTGGACATGTATACAAGTGCATACTTTATAACATGTACAAATAAGCGCATTGACTCACACATACAATAAACACAGAAGTCTCAGTCAAGGCTTTGGGGAAAAAAAACCAGGTATCAGTCAGTGAAAACCATATATATGTATGTGAAAGAGCAGGGGAAATTCCTGCTGTATGTTCCGTCAATTTGCTGTTCACAATCTGTATGTAATTAGTGTTTGATTTATTATAGCAGCAGCTAATTATGTGCTCGTACTAGAGATCCTTTCTTCAAAAACAGTGACACTAAATTGGAAATACTGAGTAATTACAGTATGGAATTTTACAGGACTGTTCTATCCGTCACTATTACAGAACACTTTTGATCAATTATTACTAACTTTTAGAGAAATCTGTCAAACCTAGCACAGTGGAAGCCATAAAACATAGATGCTATTTGAAATGTAGATAAATATAGTATGTGTAAATAAAGGGGAGTTCAAAAGGCCACAAAGTTATACAATACTGTTCAAAAGTCTTAAGCCACCCCCACTTTTTTTTATATTTTGTTTCCAAGGGACCAGACTTTCTGGATTTTCTCCAGGTAATAGTTCTCCAGGCTTTATAAAGGTACTTAAAGGATTTTCTTTGCAAATTGACTGCTTTTTCACTGATTTTCAGTTCAGCCCTTGTACCTGACCTTTTTCACATCAATGTTTTTTGGTTTGTTTGTTTTTTTATGTTGGGCCTAAAAATTATCTACAGCAGATCAACAACTCCAGTAATGTTACAGTAGAAGAAAAAATCCAGCAGATGCATCTCTGACAGATGAATCTGACCCTTCAGATGATGCATCTGCTGGTCACTGAGGTCTCAGTGGAAGGGTCGCTGTCAACAAGCCATCATCAACATGTGCTGGGGAGATCAGGAGAAAGGAACTACACTCTATAAAACACAGTGGAGGCTCTGTCATTGTTTGGGGCTGAATTTCAGCCAATGGTTTTGAGGATCTTGTCAAAATTGGTGGACTTATGAATGCAGAAAAGTATCGTCAAATTTGGATTCACCGTGCATTAACATTTGGAAAGTGCCGGACTGGCAGTAACTTTATTTTCCAGTATGACAATGATCCCACACACACTGCCAGTGCAGTAAAAGCATACTTGGGCAGAAAAACACACAATGGAAGACTATCAGTTATGAACTGGCCTCCCCAGAGCCTGGACCTCAACATTATTGAAGCAGTGTGGGATCATCTTGACAGAGCACAGAACAAAAGGCAGCCAATATCAAAAGAAGAGCTTTGAATGTCCTTTAAGAATCCCAAACTACTATTCCTGAAGACTACTACAGGAACCCTATAGGAGAGTTCAGGCTGAGTTAAAGAATGAAGGTGGTCATACTAAATGTTGACTTTAAAGCTCATTAAAACTGTACAAACATGAGCAAACATACATGTTGGCATATGTTTCAATAAACTGCTAGACCTATTTCCAATTTTCCTAGAAAAATATAAAGAAACGAGGGATGGCTCAAAACTTTTACTCAGTATTGAGTTTCAAAGAACGTTATGAAGACTAAATATTTTCCACCGAAATATTTCAATAATATCACCACACAAATTTTTACTCTTATAGTGACAGGCCATAAATACTGCTACTAGTGACCGCAACTAATAAGACTTTAGTTCTGTTTTCAGGCAACAAACCACCTTTCTCAGAAGGCTTCCACATCCTCATGTCTTATATCTGCGTTCAGGATATTGACTCATGTCTTTACAGTCCTGTAACTGTCCCTTTTAGTCCCAGTTTCCCACTGGTTGTAACCAAACATGAAATTTTATCACTCAGTGTTGCCAGAACGTATTAAGTGACGACACTGGCTCCCAGAAATTTGGCCCGGCCCACATTTCCCTTGAAGATTTTCAAAACCTCTTGAGGTGAGCAGGCCTGCTTTTTGAATAGTGTTCTGCTTATGGTATAATTATAATCTAACCACAGACCATAGTTTGAGTAATAAAGGGAAATTAAGAAGACAGGGGGGTGTGAGGGTTAAGATTATCCAGACATAAAAAATAAAGACAGCCCAGGGAGATGAATTACAGCTACTTTCAGGCCAAGCGTGGGCGTGCAATAATGCGATCACATAAAATCCAATCTTTATGGTTAGATCTCAAAATTCACATTAACATGATGTGTTTGAAACTGAAAAAACTGAAGGCAGTGGACTATATACCTTACTTCACAGCATTTTTTTTGTGGATGACAAAATGGAATAATCTTAACATGGAAGTGTTTCTGACAGAGCCATGATGTGTGCTCATGTCTGTTCATGTCGAGCGGGTGTTTTCGTATTTATGCTTTACAGCAGATAAATATTAGGAGCCGTTTTCAGCAGCATTTGCCTTGGATCACTTACTTCTAGCATTAACTATGTCTAGAATGTAGTGGACAAACAGAACTTGTGTGAGAACGAGCAAGGGCACCTCTCAGGTCAAGCCCCTCTAAAGTTACAGATGTCATAGTTATTTTTTTTTCTTTTCACAGGGTAATTAAAGTATACGATGTGTGTATTAAGTGGTTCAGTCAGGAAATCCATCTCTGCTCAGCTCAGCACCTTACCTCTCAGCCTCCCCCAGGCCCTTGCTTTCACTGCACACCTACACCTTCCTGTAGTACAAATGCCTTTACGGATAAAATGTACGCTTTTTTAACTGCAAAAAGATTTTTTTTTCCTCTATTGCTCTGCTCTCAGTTTTGAATTCTGCACACACATCTGCGAGTGCATGTTATAACGGACATTTTTCATTTTC
Organism: Oreochromis aureus; assembly: GCF_013358895.1. Taxonomy (NCBI): domain Eukaryota; kingdom Metazoa; phylum Chordata; class Actinopteri; order Cichliformes; family Cichlidae; genus Oreochromis; species Oreochromis aureus. The sequence goes on along the minus strand of NC_052963.1, from coordinate 43,236,406 downwards.
CTCACTTTCAGAAACAGGTTATTCATGTAAATTCCAGCAGGCATAATTGAATTATCCCAGGCAATATAAAAGAAACTGACTGAGAGGTTTTACTGTCTCACTGAACCCTGTTGGGCCAAGATTTTATGATATCGGTGGTTGATAATGACGCCTCCAAATAAACAATTCACAAAATACACCTACATTGTTTGATTCTTAACCAATGACTGTACTGTAGACATATAATACACTAATAACACTCATCAGTAGCCTGTTTTCAATGGCAATACATATTGATTATGATTAACGCTCTGTCTTTTTGATTAAATTTACCATTTACTGTAACTATAGTATGTATATATTTCCCCCAGTGAAAACAAACCCACAAAGTTTTGCAAAGTTATCTCAAAATTTGGGGTAATTATATAAAAATTTCAAGTTAGGTATCTCAAAATTTTGATCTACTAACTCAAACTTCTAAGATAACCCAAAACTGAGCAAATATCTCGACATTTTGAGTTAATAAGTCAAAAATTCGAGATAAGAACCCAAAATGTTTATTTTGACTGACGGATAGCAATATTCTTTTTTTTTCAGTAGCCAAAACAAGCTTCCAAACTGAAACAACTCTATCGTCTGCACACAGCCATAAACAACCAGAGGAGTCTGTTCAGTGACAGGTTGCTTCTCCCAAAGTGAAGAACCAACAGACTTAAAAACTCCTTTGTCCCACACGCCATCAAACTGTTTAACTCCTCTCTGGAGGGGAGAGGGAGGGGAAACAGGAGGACAAAGGAGGGGGGGACAACTAAGCTGTAGTGCCTTTTCACTGTGTGATACTTTTTGTTAATATCTAACGGTGCAATAGACTCACAATACTCGAAATGTGCAATTCCCTTGTATTCTTATTCCTATTTATTCTATTTATCCCTTTTGTATACTCTGTATTTATATATGTCTCCGTATTTATATATGTGTATATATGGTATTCTGCTCACATTCTGTAACTTCTGTTGGTGCTGTGCTATTGGAAACCAAATTTCCCGGAGGAACCCACCCGAGGGATTAATAAAGTTTTATCTAATCTAATCTAATCTAATCTAATCTAATCTAATCTAGGCTGGTTCTAGCTGTGTGCAGGGGGTAGTTCAGCATAGCCAAACAGTTTTGCCAGTCAAAAGAAAAATCATTTGGGGTTTTGGTTAGCTAGTGAAAAAAAAGCAGCACAGTAAACCTAAGTATTGATTCTAACATTGGTTGGACAGCCTACAGTCCACAGTCTCCCACTCACATACACACACATAAATGTTCTAGAGCAGTTCCATTTTACCTGTTGTAGATACTTTTGAGACGTTAGATATGTGTCCTAACTTCCAGCCAGCGTCTGCAGGTCCAGCGTCAAAGTGGACCTGCAGTTATTGCCACTTCAGCATTGGCTTCATTTTCCAGCTCTGGAGGTTTCCCTTTGGCAAATGTCAAACAGAGTTTTAGCTTAACTTAGTAACTCTGTCTAACTGAACTCATCATGCTTTCTTCTTTCCCTCTGTCTCCTCACCGTCTCCCATCCTGCTCCTAAACACCACTATAGTCACTGCTGTTCACTATTACTATCAGTATTATGTAATAGGGACCAATCACGGGCACCCACTGTAACATGACGTAGAGTTCTTTGTAAGGATCAGTAAAAGCATCAGAGTTTCCCCCATGGATAAAATGACACAGCAGCCCCAGATGAAAGCAATAAAGGGAAAGGCATACCCACAGACAAGTCATACACACAGAATACTTGGTCTGTTGCTATTGCAAACAGATACAAACCTTAACTGTTTTCCATCACTCATTCGGCAAAATGCACTCTCTGTCGCCTGCCTCTCAGTCACACACAAACTAAAAACATACACTTAAGCAGACTACATGCAGAGTTATCATTTGTGCTGAGGAGTGCTGTGAGAGCATGGCCGTGTGTTGTTCGAGCTCTGTGGTGTGCTTCAGCAGGTTTTCATTTGCCAGTTCCCTGGCAGCCGCTGCCCGTTCTTATTAAAAACATCCCGTGGAATTTCCTGACGCTGCCACGGCCTAGACACCACTTCGCACACATACACACACTCACACGTATGTTTATGTTTGTGACACAAAGTCCCATGATCTGCAGATATTTATCACCCAAAGGAGCAGTTACTGTCAAAAGTCCACATGTAGTACTGTTTGTTTTGGAGTCTGAGCCACTTTGGATCTGTTTGCTGAAAGTTGATTTTTATGCGTATGTTCTGATGTGCAGACCTATAATAGCCCATTGTGCAGGCAGACTGGACCCATGTGTTTTGCAGTCACTTGTGGTGTTGTGGTGTCGAAGTGATGACTGAGGGAGAGAGCCTGCCTGGCGTGCATGTCATTTTGTCTCTGTGGCTCTTCCCATCTTAGTCCGTATCTGTTTTTCTCAGCCTCTTCCCCTCATCTGACTGTCTCTGCCTGCACACCCATCTGTCTGTATAGCTCTAATTTCATCTTTCTCCCCAGCTCTCTGTTCTGCCTCTGTCGTTCTGGTCTGCACTGTCAGTCCTTTCCATCTGTTGCTCTTTTTCCTTTATTAAACCAACACCATTCCTTGATGCTGTCTATCTCCATCTTGCCTCGTACTGTCTTTCCTTCCACATAGTGCGGATCTATTTTATGAAGTGACAGACATGCCATGCTTTGGATGTTGTGTGTGTATTTTCTATTCTGTGGAGAAGACAAATAGGGAGGAAGAGACAGAAAGATATTAGAAGTGCTTCCTTGCTGACAGTTTGGGCCTAGCACACATTTAAATTTATTTTTAACGTCCGCGTGGTTTGTTCTTGAAGCCAACGTTGTTTTTTAAAGGGTCATCTGGTGGATGAGCACAAGGATACTTATTCTTTCCTCCTCAAAGCCAGATAACTTTAATCCTTAATACAATTCAGAACTAAACAAGGATCATTTTTCGTTTGGATCTCTTAACTGTGACCAGTTACAATAGCATTCAGCTGCTGTAGGAACAGAGTAGGCTCTGTTGTTGTATCCATGTAAGGTTATGCCGTCTTGTAAATTTTCAGGAATGTAACTCTGTGAGTTTGCATGAAAACATCTTATGGTAACTCTTAACTGCACTGGCTGCATTTCTCATCGTAATTAAATCAGTATAGCTCATTAGCTTGTTCAAAGATTACACACTTCATTAGCAGCTGGAAGAACATCCCACTGCCTATTAAGAGCCAATGACTTTAATGCTACGTTTCATAAACACGTGAATGGTTCTTTCTTTGATCTTTTGAGTGTTAAAATTGACCTAAATGCACACAACAGAAACTATGTAACCCCAGGAATCCAAGAATATTAACGTCCCCGTTTAGAGACTCATAATGCTGCAGGTTTTTCTACTTGGTGAATGACTATATTCACTGTTATCCTAGCTAAAAAAACAGATCTGATTAAAACATTACTGCAGAAAATTATTTTCTATGGCCTTTATGGTCACCAGATCTCGATCCCGATTAAAGACATGGAAGATTTTGGGCCACAAGACAGACACATAGTGCCAGGCCCGTAATATCTATGCCATATGAAATATGGGAATCATTAATAATGCGATGGAGATATAGTTAGAGAGGCAAGATTGGGAGGGTTTGGACATGTGCAGATGAGGGATGTAGGCTATGCTGAATATGGAGCTGCCATGCAGGAGTTAAAGAGGAAGGCCACAGACAAGGTTCATGGTTGTTGTGAAAGAGGACATGCAGAGGACTGGTGTGACAGAAGAGGATAGGGTGAGATGGAGGCAGATGATCTGCTCTGGTGACTCCTAAAGGGACCAACTGAAAGACGAAGAAGATTTTCCACTACCGACATTAAAACACTAAATTAAAATGTACTTTTTGGTATAATTGTGTTCTTGTCTGAGAGTTTTAGAGACCTGTAGAAACATGGGTTTACCCTTCAAATACACACCAGTGTTGGTGCATCTGAAATGCCATTTGCCTGTTTGCCACAGTGAATAACTTTGGGATTAGTGTCTTGCCTGAGCCAAGAACCAATCAGCTAAGTAAAGAGAAACGACATCCCATCATTACTTTAAAAACTGAAAGTCAGCCAGTCTAGAAAATTGCTCACACTTCGAATGTGTCCCCAAGTGCAGTCGCAAAAACCAGCAAACGCTACGATGAAACTGGCTCACATGAGGACCACCCCAGTAAAGGAAGACCAAGAGTCACCTCTGCTGCTGAGGATTCATTCATCTGAGTCACACGGCACCTCAAATTAGAGCCCAGATAAATGCCACGCAGAGTTCCAGTAACAGACACGTCGCTACATCAACTGTTCAGAGAAGACTGTGCAAATCAGGTCAAATTGCTGCTAAGAAACAACTACTAAGGAAAAGCAACAAGCCGAAGAGATTTGTTTGGGCTAAGAAACACAAGTAATGGACCAGTGGAAATCTGTGCTTTGGTTTGATGAGTCCAAAGTTGAGATCTTTGGTTCCACCCAACGTGTCTTTGTGCGATACAGAAAAGGTGTTCTATACATGCATGGTTCCCACCATGAAAGAATGGAGGAGGAGGAGTGATGGTGTGGGGTGCTTTGCTGGTGACACTGTTGGGAATTTATTCAAAATTAAAGGCACACTGAACCAGCCTGGCCACCATATCGCATCCTGCGGCGACATGCCATCCCATCCGATTTTCCTTTAGTTGGATCATCATTTATTTTTCAATAAATGATGAGTGATGGAGTGCTGCACCAGTGCTGCACCAAATGGCCTGATGTGATGCTTTGGTTTCTGCAAACACAAACAGATCCAACTCAGAAAGATACACTCACATTTACTCACATGCATGTCATAAGCTGGATCCATAACAGCATGCCAGCACACTTTCTTTTATCTCTAAGCTTACGTGTCTGTGTGGTGTATGCCAGCAGCACACACATATGCACTCCTTCAGATCATAATTTATAGATTATCATTCCTTCTCTCTGTAACTTTAACTGATGGATGAAGAGGGAAAAAAACAAAGCAGTGTAAAAGGTGAAAGATGAACATCATAAAGACGTTTTTAGAGCAGAGAATGCCACATCTTCCATTACACGTATGTACGATGAGATATCAGAGACTACAGCTTACAGAAACAAAAACAGTCAATAGGAGGGGGATTTTTACTTTCATTGTGCCTTTGTTTTCTACATTTTCCACTACTTCCTTTTTTTTAACTCTCTGTGCTTTTCTACTTTTTCCTCACCACACCCAGCTTCTCACTTTCTGCCCACCAGGAGAGCTTTACAAACTTAAGCAGCAAGCATAGGCAGTCTAAATATTTGAAAGCACGGAATGGCTTTTAAACACTCAACCACTGAGCTGAGTGAACCTTCCAGTCTCTCTAACATGGATGTGTGTCAAGCCCGCCACATGCAGCGGTCAGCCTCTGGATTTGATCCCTGAAACTTTCTTGATCTCTGTATTTGACCAGAATTTCAACCTTTAACAGTCCTGTCAACAGCTGTCACTCATAACACCTCGGGGTGTCTGTGTAGTGCAATAAGACAGACAGACGTCTTACTGCATGCATAGGAAATGAAGTCATTATGGAGATGAGGAATGGGTGAGAGGGGTGATCTCCAGATTGCCTTTCCTTCTCCTTCTAGAAACTCAGAGCTCCCTGAGAAGAGAAGTGGAATTTACACATCATGTAAAAGCCGTGGTCTGTTTTCAAGGAAACTATTCCTGAACACTGCGGGTAGCTGTTTCTGTAGCTCCGCTCTGTTAATTCAAATTCTGCTGTGTGATTTATAGAGGGATCCCGTTCCTGTTAAACGGTAGATGGGAATGCACAGCGAGGCCCAGGGATGCCGACCTTATTAAAATCTTTGTTGCATTACTCATATTTTGCTCAAGGAAATAGTCTTAGTACAAAAAGTGGAAAAAGGGACTTTCCCCTAAAACACAAACAGGTGCACACATATACATTATATGAGCACAACTTGCAGGGAGAACGTGAAAACACACAGGTTCACGCACAAGCAGATCGCACTGCTAGTGTGTGTATTTATGTCTGCATGCAGAAAGAAAAGCACTGAAGCATGAGCTGCATTCTCCTGGGAAAAATGTCACCATCCTCATAACATCTAAACGAACTTGACAGATTTGGAGCTCCTTAAATTCAGATCCTCCAACAATGAAAAACAAAAGCAAAGCGAGGTTTCTGTTTAGTCTATCTCCTCTTTAAGATCATATTCTTATGTACCTGTGGAGCACTTCCAGCACAGTATTTGCTCAGAACCACCCAGCTCCACCACCCCCAGAGCTGGCTCTGCGTAATTTTGTTTGCTAATGTAGTGAAGTAGATTTTGGGTTGGGATGTTACATGATGTCCCTAAACGCACCACTGACATCCACACCTTTCAGCCGACAATTACCTGGCTATAAGAAACAGCTGCGCTTCACTACTGGGAGAAGGCATTTGGCAGTCTTGGCAATCTAAGGTGGCTGCAGCACTAGGCAGTTGAGCTCCACATATCTCTTAGGGAAAGCTACTCAGTTGCCCTTAGAGAGTGGTAAGTGCGACTTTTGTTTATTATACTGTGGCATAGTAGGGTGGACTTTTGACTACTGTTTTCCTCTTTTGTTGCAGGTGTATATTATACTGCTGCTGTCTTGTCAGATGCCGTTTTGTTTGTTATGCACTACTTTTATAAAGTATAGTGATTTGGGATGTGGTTTTATGTAGATCTTTTATTGATTGTTTAATGTTTTATCCTTTCCTTTATTGCTTTAGTGGAGGTGTGGCCGCTTGTTTAGAGGCTAGGCACGTGAGGTGGAATCCCTCCCGATGCATGCGAGTGTACACACCGGGCATAGGCAGATTGCACCATTTAGAGTTTAGTGTGAGTGAGGTTTGCTGTGAAATCACACGGGTGAGTAATTGGTGGCACCCTTGGGCACTCCTCCCTGTAGGTTGCCTCCTCAAGTGGCCGGTCTCCACCATTTTGTTTAGTTGCTTCTTTTTAATATATTGTGCTTGTTTTAGGGTAGCATTGTGGCAGGGAGTATGTTGTTTTAATTATCGTTTGGTAATAAAGGGTTTTAATTTATTTTACTCTCTTACCCCTGCTACCCTAGGTTCCTTTTTAATCTTTTAGTTATGTTTTAGTAGTTTCTCTTAATAAACTTTGCATTATAAACTCCCTTTGTCTCACCTCTGCCTTTAAATAACGAGTCTGTGGGCTTTGGTAGCCAATACAATCTTCTCATTGGCTAGAGAAATCTTTCCTGGGGTTGTAGCGCCTCCCCAGGTGGCGTTGTCACTACTTTAGTAACCGTCCCCGGTTATCTCATTTCCGCGACACCACAATCTGGCGTTGTCGACAGGATATTTTCAGGCAGAGATCTGTTGCATGTTGTTTTGTTTTTTTGGGGGTTAAATCTGTTTGGTTATTGTAGTGCAGCGGCAAGACAGCAGCAGTGGCAGCGCCGGACGGACTTCTGGTTTTTATAAAGTGATATTTAAATACTCTGGTTTATTATGGAGGAAGAGCTCACACAGTTACGAGACTTGGTAGCTCAGCTGCAAGCAGAAAATCGGCGGATGCAGCAAGAGCGAGGATCGAGCAACCTGGCACCAGTGCTGCTGCTACAGGTTCATCCACCAATGGGCATTCTGCTGTTTCAGCTCCCGCGACTGAGAGACTGATTTATATTCCTCGGGAGAGGAAGTGCCCATGGTTCAACGGTAAGACTGGTATAGGTATTGCCGAATGGGTGGAAGAGGTGCAGGCCTGTTTGAGGGTGCGACATCTTTCACCAGCCGACCAAGCCCTTTTCATCTATGATCATCTAGAAGGCGAGCCCAGAGAAGAGATTAAATATCGGCTTCCAGAGGAGAAAGACGATCCCGAAAAGATTTTGACTATTTTACAGGAACTGTATGGCTGTACTAAGTCATATGTTTCTCTGCAGGAAGAGTTCTTTTCAAGACGACAGCAGGAGGGAGAAACATTGCAAGAGTTTTCGCATGCTCTTATGTGCCTCATGGACAGAGTTGCGAAACAGTCCCCTCATGTTCTGCTGAACAAAGATGTGTTGCTTAGAGACCAATTTGTTGAAAATGTGCTTGATTGTTTCTTACGTGAAATTAAAACAGTATGTCCGCAGCCACCCTACTGCCACCTTGATGGATGTTCGTCATGAGGCTATATTATGGGAGCGTGGAGGTATGCCAGGGGCGGGAGGGATAGAAGTTACTCGGTTCCCCGGCGCTAGGCTTCCAACACACTGTCCAGGAGGTCCCTTTTAGAGGTAGTCCGGCAGGTATTGCACCCTATGCCTCTGAAATACGGGAGTTAAAGAGATTCTTAAAAGTCAGCAAGAGCAGTTGAATCAGCTCGCAAAGAGTCTTGCTGCTTTGAATAGTGCTTCCACACCATATCCTGCCTCACGTAATAAGGCTGTCATTTGCAGACGGTGCCAGAAGGTTGGGCATTTTGCCAGGGAGTGCCCTGGTGAGCCCACAGTCATGCCTGTGCAGTCAGCTGGTACAGCAACGCAAGCCAGTTTGAGTAATGTCGTTTGTTCTTCCATGCAGGAAAACTTCCACCCCCTGAACCATTGAGCCGAGATTCAGGTGGGGGCATCCTAGGCTCAGAGTTTGTATTACCTGACCCGTTGCCGCAGGTTACTGGTGGGAAACCAGTAACTGGTAGGAAACCAGTAACCCCGCTGTCAAAACCATCACTTCACCCCTCTCTGGGTACGCATTGTCTGACCTTCGTATGTTGCAGGAGACTGACCCGTGATCCGGGAGTTTCTGCCCTTTTGGAGGCGGAGGCGGGGCCCTGACGCTAAGGAGCGTGGTCGCACTTCAAGGCTGGCCCTCGGGTTGGTCAGGCAATGGAGTAGGCTAGTGGGGCGGAATGGGGTGTTATATCGGAAGGTCTGTCATCCAAGGAGAGGAGAGACACTGCAGGTATTGCTGCCAAAGTCCCTTCAGGGTCAAGTTTTGCAACATGTGTGCCAGGAGCATGGTCATCAGGGTGTTCGAGCACGGTAGATGTGGTTTCTCAATGGTGCTACTGGGTAGGGATGTATAGAGACGTCCAACGGTGGTGCCAGGAGTGTGAGCGATGCCAGTCGGCTCAAGATGCACCAACCCAACCGAAGCAAATCCCTGTAGCTGATTGGCGTAAGAAGCGCCACGACCAGCAAGCTAAGGATGCTCCCCTGCGAGAAGGTCAGTTGGTCTATCTGAAGAAAGTTGGACTCGGAGGTTGTGATAAAAGTAAGGGTGCTATGAGTTCATTGGCGTATAAAGTGCTAAAGGCCCTCACCAAAATGGGTCCATGTATACTACTGCCCTGTAGAAGAACCGATGCACGGTGGCGAGTGGTTTTATTGGTCTCTGAACCTATTCCAGCCCCAAGCAGTTGCCAACAAAGACCAGAGACTCCTAGCCCTCGTAGGTCAGATGAGCTAGAACCCTCAACGTCCTCCGCGAGGTCGGCCTGCCCTGACCAGCTGCCAGTTATGGCTGGTGTTCATAACGATATAGCCCCTTTACGCAGGACTAATCGTGGTAATGCTGGGATGCACCCAAATCCGCACCATTTGCCCCAGGCAGCAGGAAGTAGAGCAATAGAGGCCGTGAACTCACAGGCACCTGTGCCTACTACAGTTACCCTGTTTAGACCTTGGCAGTGAGTGTCAATCGTCGGGACGACGATTCAAATCTCGGGGTAGATTGTAGTGAAGTAGATTTTGGGTTGGGATGTTACATGATGTCCCTAAACGCACCACTGACATCCACACCTTTCAGCCGACAATTACCTGGCTATAAGAAACAGCTGCGCTTCACTACTGGGAGAAGGCATTTGGCAGTCTTGGCAATCTAAGGTGGCTGCAGCACTAGGCAGTTGAGCTCCACATATCTCTTAGGGAAAGCTACTCAGTTGCCCTTAGAGAGTGGTAAGTGCGACTTTTGTTTATTATACTGTGGCATAGTAGGGTGGACTTTTGACTACTGTTTTCCTCTTTTGTTGCAGGTGTATATTATACTGCTGCTGTCTTGTCAGATGCCGTTTTGTTTGTTATGCACTACTTTTATAAAGTATAGTGATTTGGGATGTGGTTTTATGTAGATCTTTTATTGATTGTTTAATGTTTTATCCTTTCCTTTATTGCTTTAGTGGAGGTGTGGCCGCTTGTTTAGAGGCTAGGCACGTGAGGTGGAATCCTCCCGATGCATGCGAGTGTACACACCGGGCATAGGCAGATTGCACCATTTAGAGTTTAGTGTGAGTGAGGTTTGCTGTGAAATCACACGGGTGAGTAATTGGTGGCACCCTTGGGCACTCCTCCCTGTAGGTTGCCTCCTCAAGTGGCCGGTCTCCACCATTTTGTTTAGTTGCTTCTTTTTAATATATTGTGCTTGTTTTAGGGTAGCATTGTGGCAGGGAGTATGTTGTTTTAATTATCGTTTGGTAATAAAGGGTTTTAATTTATTTTACTCTCTTACCCCTGCTACCCTAGGTTCCTTTTTAATCTTTTAGTTATGTTTTAGTAGTTTCTCTTAATAAACTTTGCATTATAAACTCCCTTTGTCTCACCTCTGCCTTTAAATAACGAGTCTGTGGGCTTTGGTAGCCAATACAATCTTCTCATTGGCTAGAGAAATCTTTCCTGGGGTTGTAGCGCCCTCCCCCAGGTGGCGTTGTCACTACTTTAGTAACCGTCCCCGGTTATCTCATTTCCGCGACACCACACTAAGTTAGCAAAACAACTATGAGAGATGTTGTAATGTTTAGACAGTGCTTTTCACCAGCATCATCAAAACACTGGGGGATACTGGGGTGGGGGGGGGGTAGTGTCCTTCAGTCCAGTAGACTTCACGTACTTTATTACAGCAGTGAAGTTATTCCTTAGAGTCATGGTGGCCCAGCACCTTACATATTTTCCTTTAATTTGTCACCTATTTAACACCTACACACATTTACAAACATGTGAAGATGAGAGTAACATTTTCCACATTATCTCTGTCTATGCTTGCCCTCATCCTGGAACATATTTCCAAACAAACCAAAAGTGGAACACACCCTTGTCAGCTAATATGCTTTTTTCTTTCTCATCCATTTACTGGGTATGTCTCCTGGATGTTCGCTTTTCCTCTCTTTTTAACTCATCTTCCAATTTCTTGATCACCCATTTGTTTAAATTGCTCTGAGGGAACTGCTTGTGTTTGTTTGGACTATAATGTAGCAACTATGCCCACCAGGCATTCTGCTTGGGTTGAGGGCATACGTCAATCCCTCTCCCTCTGATCGTCCTCTCTGTCCTCCACCCTTTCCTCCTTCTTTTCCATCTCCCCTCAAACCACTTGCCAATTATCTATTTCTATTCTCCTTCTCTTGTTTTCTCTCTTCCTTTGTGCTCCTTTTGTGCAATTTTCATATGAGGTGGTCTGCTTGTAAGCCATGTGGGATTTTTTTAACCACTAGTGCATATCAGTTGATGCATTGTTTACACAAAGTAATTGCAAACACATTTGTTTGTGCAAAAACTGAAAAATAACATAATTCTCTTCCTGTGCGCTTTCTGCATTCTTGAAACAATGTCAAATTCCTAACTGCTCAGTGTTTCCATTTTCCTTGCTTTTTCTGCTTTGCTACTAGTGTCTCTTTGCTCTGACTGATGTGCAAAAGCATATAGAAAGAAAGGATGGAGAATCACGCCTAAAGCGAGGCTCGGTGAAGTTTAACTTGGAAGGGAAAATAGGGAAAGGTCTGAAAGAGAGAGAAGGATGTGTGCAGACCAAGTGTTGACATGGTTTAAATTGAGCGTGAATGCCTAGACATGCTGCAATACCTCTTTTTTCCTTTTCTTTTTTTTTCAAAACACACTAATGTATCCCGCCCAAAAAAAATTGCATGCATGGAAAAAAAAGAGAAAAACTGACTGTAAAACAAATGCAAAATGGAATAAAGACACTCACACTGGCAACCAGACAAGCTAAGATGCTTAAGAAGCCTGGGCGTGGCAAATAAAGAGACAGGCGTATGTATAGAGGCGGATATGGTAAACATAGAAAGGTGAATGTGCAAGTGGAGTAAATTAAGTCGTTGCTACTGTAAGTGGAAATCAGGATGGGAAGGTTATTAAATAAAGGAGTTGCTGGTTTATTAACTCTGCTCCCTGGAGCCACGAGAGGGGAAACACACCCTAAGAGGGTGTATACACAGCAAAAACTTGCTCCTACTTAAAACAAAATATTTATTAAGTAAATAAAATATTTGAAAAACACATATCTGCTGTGTTGGAGAAATGACAGCAGGTGGTTGGCTGATATATGGTAGTGGTTGCAGTTGGGCTGAGGCCACATTCCCACAAGCTATTCTTTTTTGTGTCATAGACAGAGCAACTTGTCTACTGGAAGATTAAATACTACCCATATGGAAAAGAATTTAAAAGAACATTTAGTAAATGTTTATGTTTGTAGATGTATTTTGTGTACTTTTAAATCTTTGAACAAAATTCCTGCCATGACTTATTTATGAAAGTGGCATTTTGTTCATGCATAAGAAACAAGTATTCATTATTTTTTCAAGTAAACATTATGTCGTATGAATACAACGAGAAGGGTAAATAATATGGATTATGATATGGATATTTTCCTTTGAGTGCAATGAAGCCGATGATGAAAACAGAAACTGTGTTCCACTTCTATGTTAATATTAATGATAAACATTTTTAAAGTATGACTTTACACTGAGACAGTGCACTGAGAAAACTCTACAAAGTGATGAAGATGTAAGCAGCTTGGCTGGGGGAACTACAGCAGCACAAAGCCATAATGGATGCCACCTATCAGCTAAGAACCAGAAACTGAGATGCCACAAACTGATAATATTATGTATGTATGTGTATGTAGACAGCTCACCAGTAGTGAGACAGTAGAAAACTGTAAAAACATGTCCTGTTCTGATGAATCTGCTGCAACATTCAGATGGTAGGGTCACTGTTTACTGCTTCCAGCATAATAACATGTCACAAAGTTCCAATAATCTCAAACTGGTTTCTTACGTTTTACTGTAGTTTAATGTACATAACATAACTTTCACAGTCGCCAAATCTCAATCCATCTTGTGTATGTGTTGCAACAGGAGGTTCACGTCACAGATCTGGAGCCGACAAATCCGCAGCAACTTTGCATCATAATGGACCAAAAATCTTTGAGGAATGTTTCCGGCACCACATTGATTTTATACCATGAAGAAGCCAGGTCTGAATGCAAAAGGCTGTCCAGCCCAATACAAGCAAGGTGTTCCTAAAAGTGACCAGTCAGTGTATGTTTAGGCATCAAATATCCTTTAATTAAGGAGAATATTTTTATCCTCTGTCATGAGGACATGTTTACTTGCCATTACCAATTTTTAACCAAAGCCACAATCTTTCCTCAATATTATCCAAGAGTTCTGATTGCTTGAACATAACCATAAAAATTTTAATTACGGAAAAGAAGGAACTGTTCACAGATGTGTATCTTCAAACAATGTGCAGATGGAGGCGAGACAGCTAAAGACATTGGAAAAAAGAAAAACATTGCTTTCTCCTTTTTACATTTCTTTTAAGGTCTTTTAGTAAAAAAATGAAAAGTAAACATTAATAACTAGCATTACACTGCAATGATTAATATTCTGCGCCAGGGTGTCACTAAGTACTGTAACTTTAAAACGGAGTAGCGTGTTTTACAGTGAGCTACCTGTGCGGTCAGCCCACGAGCACTACAAGCAGCAGGGGAGCAATTAGGAGTCAGCTGACCTCTTATTACGTTTAAGTTAATTGAGCTGTTTGTTAAGACTGCTCTGTGCTTCAGAAGCACCACACTGTTTACTGTCTGAATACTCCACAAACAAACACACTAGCTCAGCCTCCCACACGCACCTTCATCTACTTGGAAAGAGCTATTATTTCTCTACCCAGTCACTCACCCACACACAGGCACGAACCACAAACTTACAATGAAACAAACAATGCACATGCCACTGTTGTCAGATGAAAAGCTTGAGAATTAACATTTTCCAAAAGAATGGATTTGTAAGAACTTGGAAAAACGTTCTATTTGTTCAACAAACTGTGCCAATTCATGAAGAAATGTGCAGTCCCTCACTAGAAAGTTACCAACATTTCATAAGTGTTGGTTCTCATTGTGAGAAATATTGCTTGCTTGTGTGTGTGTGTGTGTGTGTGTGTGTGTGTGTGTGTGTGTGTGTGTGTGTGTGTGTGTGTGTGTGTGTGTGTGTGTGTGTGTGTGTGTGTGCATTCAGTAGGCTGTTTGAGCAGTGGATGCAAGTTTAGCATCCAAACCAATACTCCCTCCTCAGAAAACTGAATGGCAGTTTTACAGCAAGTGTAAAAATGGAACCCATGTGGCTGTTTGTTATGTCATCATGCAAACAAAGTTACGCATAAATATACACCACTTTGTCTAGGTGAGTTATGAATGATGGCAGAGTAGAGGAAATCAAGCCAACACACGAAACAGTCAGCTTGACCTCACACCCAGCAAACGCACAGCACATGCTCTTCTTTGCCCCGAGCCCACTGAGTTTAATGAAATAGCTGCTTGACACAGAAATGAAGGAGGTTAAATCTGTCAGCATGCAGCCACTGAACGAGCTGACTTTGGCCCCAAGATCTTGTTTGAAGGAAGGGGGTGAAAAAAGAAAGAAGAATGCTGTTCTTTTCAATTCAATTCAGTTTTATTTATATAGCGCCAAATCACAACAGCAGTTGCCTCAAGGCGCTTCATATTGTGAGGTAAAGACCCTACAATAATACAGAGAAAACCCCAACAATAAAATGGCAACAGTGGGAAAGAAAAACTCCCTTTTGACAGGAAGAAACCTCCAGCAGAACAAAGCTCAGGGAGCAGGGGCCATCTGCTGGTTGGGGAACAACAGTATTATCTGTTTATCTTGGTACATAACCAAATAACATTACAGTTGGCCTTTGTAAGTGTAGAAATGTTCCCAGTTGTCAGTATAATTATCCGTTGACCTAACGGTGGTGCAAAAGTACTGTGCAAAAGTCTTGTGCCATCCCTCATTTCTTCATACCGGTATTTTGCTGTCAAAAGAGGAGACATGTGCAGCCGTTTATTGAAACATGTGTAGATGGTATTATATGGTTGATCAAAATCCGACAATTTTTTTCTCCGTTGGTTTTTCCATCCATTTTGACAAGATCCCAAACACACTTGATGAAATCCAGCCCATTAACAGAGTCTCCACCATGTTTTACAGATGACTGCGAACACTTACTGTTGTGCCACTTTCCTGACCTCCTCTGTACATATTCACAACAGTTTGCAGCAAAGATTTCAAATCAAGATTCAACACTCGTTAAGACCCATTGCCACTAATTTACAGTCCAGTTTTTGTATAATTTCACACACTTCAGCCATTTGTCGCTGTTTCCTGTCAGAGCTTTGCTGGAGTTTTCCCCCCGTATTTCTTAAGGACATGACTTTCACTGTTTATTTACTGTAGATCCTTTGCAGTCCTGCCACTTCTTCTTTTGGCTCCCACGTGTCTAGCCTTGCCAGTTTTTCAATTGCTTGTGCAAAAATAAGATTCTAGGTCTGTCAAACTGTGTGATCTTTTGTATTTTTTATAGACTCAATTAAAGAAGATGGATGTTTCTAAAGACAGAATTAAAAAAAAACTTTGCATGATTGTTACATGTAGATGCCATCTCTTGGTCCATCTCTTAATTCAGTTGCCTTCTCGAGAATACTTGACCCAATGAAACCCAATGAAGTGTGGCTCCTTGGGAGCAAAATATACATGAATGAGGGGTGGCTCAAGACTTTTTCACAGTAGTATTTGTCAAAGTTGAAGGACGTGAAATGACTCAACAAATACTTAAATAGTACTGTACTGTACCTTTAACTTCACAACAAAATCATACGTTTTATTCCATAAAAACTTTAAGTCTATGAACATGAGAAAATGTCATCACTTTTTATGACAATATGTAAGTATAATAAAAGAAGAACACAAGCACACACACACACACACACACATACACCCACCGTCACCCAGACAAAAAACTCACACTCGGCCCTCTGTGTAATCCCATCTGATCTCACCGACGCTCTGTTGTTAGAAGCCTCCTCTCACTCCACGGCCTATCCCAGCGCTGCCTTTGAACTCAGCTGCCAAGAAAGTGTAACACCGCGTGCCTCTTTCTTTGACTTTCAGGAATGATCAGGAACATTATAATGATAAAATTGGCAGGGGGTGAGGAGCTGAGTGGGAGCAGAAGGCCTCGACAGAAAGCAAGAAAGAGGCTCGAATATTGTCAGCGTGTTGTTAATAAGAGAGCTGAGGTGTGCGAGTGTGTAAAATTCCTGTGCGTGTGTGGGTACGTGTATACGTCTGCGCACAAATATGAATTCCTCTCTTAGGGAGTGCGTGTTGGTGAGGGTGATGTCAGGCTACATTATGGCTTATTGCTGGGTTGACTGACATGCAGGATTATCGGCTGATGGGATAAATTAAAAGAAAAAAGAAAAAAAAAGCTTTCATCAGCATGCGGCTGAGGCCCGAATGTTTGATGTTAGACTGAAGGAGTCATATGCAAGGTGATGGAAAGTGAGGCTGGAAGGGAGGCAAGAGGTTGAGTGCCCGATGGATAGACCAAGTTTTCATTTGAACAATCCCTGTTATCTTGCAGATTCTTCACTTCACTCTATGTCTGAGTTGTCACTGTCACCAAAATCCATTAGTGTCTCTAAAACTTGGCCGAGAAAAGATCATATTTAACTAGGCAGTCCACAAGAAAATGTAAGAAATTTAGACTGACATGGTTTCTCTGGTATTTGTCAGACAAATATGGACATTAAAATGTATAGAAGCACTTTTAGGTTTGCTTACATTTCTTGACATAAGCTATAGTTGCCTGTGTTAGGAAGATATAGTCTGTTACAGTTGTTAGAAAATAAGAGTTCAGATAGTGGGCCACACAAACATGTTATTGGTATGTTCAGCACCACAATGAAAACAAAGCTAAAATTTATGGAAGTTTTGTTCACTATATAATAATTGAGTGCTTTCAACATAAGTAAATATCCATGAAACATAATCCAGGCTAGATTTACTCTTGAAGACAAATGCATGTGCCGCAAGAAGCTGATTTTGAGTCTTTTGTGACCTCTGTTTTTTTTGTTTTTTTGTTTTTTGTTCACTGCTAGGTCACTTTCTGGGGAACCACAGCGTGCTGGACATCCTGAGGCAGGAGGGCTATGAGATTGTCCATATGCTCTCTGATCATCAAGAGCCAGCCACAGAGTGAGTAAGCAGACAAGAGTGCACAGTAACAGATGACGGAGCATGTCATATGATTAAATGACTGTGGTTACAAGGACAAAAACAAAAATAAGTTGCTGAAAAATAGAAAAAATAAGTGGTTGCTTGGATTACTCTTTAGAAAAGCAGTTGTTTGACATTATGGAGTCTAAGTTCTTGATGATGACACATAAACTGCACTAATTAAATTTGAGTTTTGGATGATTCCTGTTTTGACTGAGTAATCGGGCACTTTAGAGCTATTTAAACCTCTTTACATGTTAAAAGTATGAGTTTTTCTAACCAGACAAGATATTTAATGGAAAAAGAAAAAAAGAATGATTTTCTGTGTGCATCAGATTGATAATGTTGTGGCAGTGCAGACTGTGAAGCAGAACATTTGTGCACTCTTACTGTAGATTTTGGCAGGGATACAGATACACATCCACATGTATTTGTATCGACACCCCCCAACTTAGTCTGTCCACATCCGTCTAATTCTCTTGAGAGTTGAGGCATTTAACCTCAGCAGATTTATTGAAGTGCAGATACGGTCCAAATTGTGCTCTGTAACAAATAAAGTTCAGCTATGCAAGAATCCTTTGATACCTCATCAACTCCCTCACCTGCCCCCCCCCCCTGTTGTGGCTGCCAAAGGCAACTTGCCAGAGTGGTGGTTCTGTCTGCTTTCACTGCAACATACAAACACATGCGTGCATGTATGCGGGATAAGTGTAGAGATGCGCAAAGAGAAAGATCGGCTGGGCTGCACACAGTCAAATTTACAACTATACAGCACATACATGACTCAGAAAGAGTCTTGGCTTCGCTGCTGTGGCCTTCTACAACTCTTCTTCATGTCTGTTAGTGTTCAAGCCCAATTGTTGGCACACAGCACCTCCACTCTCACCTAAGGGTTTGATCCATGGGCCTATAAAATAGTAAGAGCAGTCGCTGGAATCGGGGTGAAAATGGAAAAACAAGGCATAACAAGAACAATCTTTTTTTCTAACAGTAAAAACAACTCATCCCTCCAGCTGGAGCTTTTCACAAACTTCTCACTGCAAATTACAGCTGTAAATGTAGCCTCCCTATCTCTCTCCATCCTGTTTCCAGGCTTGTGGGCTTCAGCCAGTGGTTCATGGTTTAAAAGCTGACAAGTGGACTGACTTACTGTGGTCACGAAACACTTGTGTCTACTGCGTGCACGCACACGCACACACACATGACCACACACTTGCCTGCAAGCTGACACTTCTAGCTCCCCAATACAAGGTGATCTGACAGGCGAGGAAAAACACCACAGGATGGCTGGATGAGAGGTGTTTATGAAAGCTGTTAGCCTCAGACCTGGAGTGTTTTGAACCCACTGGCACAATTATATGACTGACAGAGCAGCCCAGAGCTGGGTTTGGCTGTGCAGTAGCTTGACCACAGGCCTGGAGCTATCATCGCACTGACCAAGCCATCAGGGCCTGGGTGAGACAGGGTTGTTGAAACTTGTGAAAACAGAAAGGCAAACCGACAAATTGATCATGACTGGTGAGACAAAACTAATTATAAGTATTTCAAAAGAAATCGTGACTAAAGCATGCGATTTCTACTGCTGTTTGTTTCATTTGAAAGGTCTTGAATGATGTATAAAACACATTTTTGATGCTCTACTGAAACACAAAGTCACATGCGAGCCATATTGACAGGAAAAGAACAAGAGAGAAGAAAGTATGAGTAATGGCTGGAAGAAAGAGCAGCATGGCAAAAATATTTGAAGACAGGAGATTCTGGGTGGTCTTCTTGGTCAAATGTCAGCTCTGATGCACAATATATTGCCATGAGAGTTCCAAGTTCCTCTTACGTTGTCTGCTGGGTCTTTCAACTTTTAAAGGAAGCCCTTATGGTGTTCATGTCCTTGACTGAAGTTACGGGGTGTAAGTGGAAAGCAATGGGGTGGTCAGAAACCACAAACAACAACACTGGCTGGTAGCACCCTGGAAATCTAGGGAAACAGTACAGAAACATAAAAAGAAACTATTTTGATCTAATATTTGGGTAAAAGTCTTTCTGTGAGTATTAATAGAACTGAGTCCATCCCCTGTCTGTCCTGTCTTCCCTTGCTCCAGGGCACCAGGTCCAGACCTGCTTGCAGCAGCAGGGTCCAGCGAGGAGAATACAGACACTAGCACAGGACCTCCCATTAGCTGGCCAACCAGTCCAGAGATGGAGCTGGAGCTGGAGGACCCAGAACCTATGCCTGGCCTTGGAGGGGAGGAGCTGCCTCACATGCTGCTCCCTGACAGCTTGAGCCAGCTAGAGGAGTTTGGACGTCATAAACGGCCACGCAAGGCTCACCGTGGCCACGGGAGACCCCGTCTCTTCAGTGACCTGTGGGTTCGCATTGGGGATGGGTGAGATATTTATTATGATTAGTTTGGCTGCAGCTGAGTTGTACCTCTTTAAACAAAACATAATAATCTTTTAACAATTGAACATTTATAAGGACTGTACTGGCTTGATGAAGATTATTAATAAACTCTGGATGTCCCTAAGTAAAAGACCACAATGAGACTGACTGCTGAATATGTACTGGAAATGTCATGCATGTGATTGTTCTGAGATCATGTAAGACTCAGTTCTTTTCCAGTCCGGTTAAATTCCTCATAACCTAATTTTTTCCCCCTCCTTTCTTCAGCACCACCCCACCACCAAACGTGAGGATAATCAATGGCTATGTGACAGTGGAGCCTCCGCTGACCTATCAAAAGCATCGCAGGCGGATGGAGATCTATGAGATAGATCGAGAACCCAGTGCGCCTTCCTCCACTTCACCGAGCCCCAGCTCAGCCCAGCTAGCTCACAGCACAGTCACACTGTCTTGTGCTTTAGCGTGGCTTTTATCACACATATTGTTCACCTCCTGACCAAAAGAAAGTGTTACCTCATGAGAAACACTTGGGATACTACTTCATCCACACCAGAGCAGTGGAGTGTACCTGATAAAGCCAAACAAGGAGTGATTGTCAGGGAGAAACATCTCAGTCAGGATAAGACGTCTTAACGTGGGACGATCCGGTCTCCACCATAGAGCGAGATTGGCTTCAGGCTGCTGAAATGCCAATGTCTTTAAAAACTTGCCAAGTCTCATAATGTGTGGAATAAGCTCTGTGCTGCGTAAGAAGCAAAATGTGGACTATGTTGAACTGCAGTGGCGTCAAGTCCAAACCTCTTGAAAGTATTAAGATAGAATAACAAACACATAGCACAATGAAGAATTGTAAATTTAAAGAGCTGGAGTCTTTTACCTATAAAAACTGTAATACTGTGTAGAAAAATAAGACTGACTTTAATAATGAGAATAGGTCATACTAACAGTTATAACTCTGTGAAAAAAATGAGTTGAATAAATAAGGTACTGTGTGAGGCATTTACCTTCACACAGAGAAGCACTCAGATGCCACTTTGTAAATTGTGCATTTTGTTCATAAAGAAATATTGTATATTTATTATTTCTGGAAGAAAGAGTATATTTTCTTGCTTTTTGAAATTAAACGGAAATAAATACAGTCTGTAAACTAATCGAGTGCATCAAGAGGTCTTTCTTTCAGCAGACATAAACTGTGTGATTAATAATAAGTTTATAACAGAGGAAGAGAGCTGCGCACCATCTGTTCTTTATTTAAAGTGTGAAATTATGGATATTTTTTGGTTATAATCTGATGAGGCGTATATTTCGGAATAGTCAAAAACATCCAACTATGAATACTACCTGGCAAAAATGAATAGAAACTATAGTAGAACTGCAAGTTAATCCTAGGGAAACATGCAACATGTGAGTTGAGTCTGCCACCTGCTGGCTAATACAAGAAAAACATGGGAAAACAAACCTCATAATGAGTCTTCTGTCAGTTGTGTCTCCATTATAGAGCTCACAGACAGGACTGTGTAACTGTGAAAATGCAACTTTGAGAAATGTGAAAAATATATCTTATCACACAGCAACAGACAAAACAAAAATAAGGATATTAGCCATTAATCAAAGGTCATACTACATTTAAACATTTTAACAAAAGGAGGAATACGGAGGCAGTTGAGCTCTGAGTGTTAACAATTAACCAAAAACAGCCAACTCCATCACTTCCCTTTTTGAAACTGCTTGAATGATGAAGCTTCACTTTGAAATATTTTAAAATTGGATGCTTACTTAAGCTCCATAAAACATAAGAGCCCTTTCAGTCGTCACATACTGCAAATTAACTAGATTACAACTTCTCTTAAAGGAGTCGTTGGCAACAGACAAAGTGACTATTCATTTCAATATAATTGTTGTTGTTGATGATGATGATGATGATGATGATGATGATGATGATGATACTGTAGTGTATTATATATTGCAGTGCACACAATATCAGTAAAGTGCATCATGTTTGCTGTGTTCTTGTTGCGAGGGTGCAAGGGAACAAAATAATTCTGTGCACACAGTGTTGATTCCTGATCAGCTTCCTCCTCTGCTATCTCATAGCAAATGTAAATGCAGTAAGACCGCATGATTTACAAGGACATTTACAAGTGCGTTAAAAGTTGGAAAACAGAAGAACATTGTTTTATATAATATTTTAAAAAAAGACAACTTTCATCAGAAACTGCGACACACTCTGACCTCTCACAGCAGCAACTGAGACAAGTTTCATTAATGATGACCCAGTTCAATTATGTATGATGACCAGATATAATAATGTTGAATGAGCTTATCTACTTGGAATTCAGTTTTTTTTTTTCAACATAACATTTCCCAGAGTTCATAACAAGATTGTCTACTTTGAAACAAGGCAGCACTTTGACAGTAAACACGGTGAAAGTAGTTAAAGCAAAGCTGAGACTTGTAAAAAAAAGAAAAAGAAATGAATGCAAAAAGAATTTCACAAATAGAACAGGATTCATCATTTTAGTATCAGCAGGAAAATACAGCATTGACAGGGAATGTGAAAAATAGTTACAAAAACACAGGAAAGCTTCTATCTTCTGACTGTCCTTGGCAGGACATGTGAAACATGAAGTCAGAGTATATGTCAGAGTGTATGTATACTCTGTGTCATACCAGTCTTATAATTTAAATTATGCATTTTGAATGCTTCTGTCTTCTAGAGACACTAAGCGGCTGCATTGCACTGTTGCAGTTAGCACTTCTACCACTAAATGGCGCTAGAGTCGCATAAAAACTTGAGCAACAACAAAGCACGTAAAGCTGAAAACCTGGTTTGAGGTTGCATAGAGCCTGAGACAGAGATACGCACAGAGGCGAGCAGGCACTGGGTTACAATGGCTTAAGAATGTCCATACAGGTACGTAATAAATAATTTAAAACAAACTGTCAAGTTGTAAATTTTAAGTCAGTGGTAATAAAATGCGTTATTTTAATTCAAGGTTAATGATACCACCCAGGTACAATATACCCAAATGTATTCTTAGAAATATTATAATATTTATTTATTTAAAAAAATAGAGAGAGATTTAAACTGAACTTTTTTGCCCTGCTGACCACGTTAACCTGTCATTGCCAGACAATATTCTATAATTGTTGCACCATTAACTTTACAAAACATAAATAAATAAACTAAATTATGTAAAACATGAATTTAAAAGTTTTTTTTTTCTAATTTAGTTTACTTTTCTGAGCACTTTTTAAATAAAACAAATTCAATATTTGTATAAAAACACAATAAAATTTAGAAGATTTTGAGTGTTCGCATAAGTTTTTGTCAGTTGTCTGAAAAAGTGACCAACACATATGAATTATTTCATACATAAAACAAAGTTTTTGGATATTTATTCACAAAAAATCACTAAGAAATGAAAATCTGCTCATTCAAATATATCTGTACTTTTGACAGCTTAAATCTTGCTTAAAAACCTTTAATTAAAAGATTAAAATAATATGAACTAGACAGTATTTTTAATTGTAACTTTACGCTTACCTTTCAGGTTAGCCTACACCTTCTCTTGGTCTTCTCATAAGCAATTTTTTTTTTTTAAAGAAAAAAGTTTTTTAGAACAAACAGCTTTTTCGCCCCGTAAGCCAAGGCAGGACAATATTTGCCTTAGCTAGAATACCATTTTCCCTGGGCTTTGGGGTGTTGTTTGAGGGAGTGGGGGCCTTGACAGGGTGCTCTGAGGGCTGACCCTCACTCTGCTGGGCACACGCCGCCAGCCGCATATAAATAAAAGATTACAGTGGAAAATCAATTTCTGAGCAAACTCATTAAAAATGCCCCTCACCTTAAATGATTCCCATTTCCTTCCATTCAACCTGTTAACGCCTTGCTGTCCCTGAAACCGACCACCCTACCCCCACACCCCACCACCACCACCACCGCTGCCTCATCCCACCCCTCCCTCCCACCCTTCTTCCATCCTTCGCCCTGTTGCTCTCCCCCGGTGGTAATTACTTGCACAAGTCGTTTTTTGCCCTTTGATTTGCACCGTTTCACAAATGAAGGTTAAGTTTGTTTAACCGTGGTGGATTTGCCAGTCATGTTAAAGCATATAATGTGGCAGGTCCTTGGTTTCTCCGCACACCTCAGGCACCCCCTGGCCTGCCCGCCGCCCCCCTCCCCATCTTCTTCCCTGTTAGCCTAGGCCTCTTAGGGAGGTGGGAGGGTGGGTGGGGGCTCCAAGGTTAAGGCTTAGTGCGCCTGAGGAAGCCTGTAGTGTATCAGACTTCAGACCCATTGACTTGACTCAAAGGCAACCAGGAAGTTGTTAAAAATCACCTCTGGTAAAAGGATTAAGAATCAAACTGCCGCGTTTGCCCTGAGAGGACGTTAAGACGGTCACCGATAAGTTGCAACTCACTGACAGATAGGGAGAAAAAAATAGGAGCATAATAAGGGACCACTAGTTAACTTCTGTTCAAGGTCTCGGACATCGGTGCTGTAGGTGATGTATATATTCTCCCTTGCAGTGTAAATTACTCATGTGGTGAAGATAACTGCTGAAAGCATAAAATGCACAATGGCAGAAGGTACAAGTGTCACAAGCCTCCTCTTTGATCGATACCTAATAAACAGAGAAGTCACAGGAGCCAAGGAGAACATTGATCTGAGCTAGCTGGAGCTTCAAAGAGCATTTAAAGTCCTCGCTGCTTTGACTGTCGAGCTGCAGATTGCACACTGATCACAAGAATAGCGCCAGGAGGACTTTGTTATCACACAGTCAGGACAACAGATGCCTTTCGCATTCAGCTTGCTGTCTCTCTCTCTCAGTCAATCGAGTACATTGCAGTGACACACAGCAGGTCTGTGTGGTCGTTGCTGAAGGATGTTTTTTAATTTTTAACACTAGATCTGTAATTATGAGTCGCAGGAAAAGTCTGTCTACCACAACCATGTCCTGTGTGGTGAGTGTGACCTCATATTTCACAGAGAGCTTTGATTCTCTGTCTAGCAGAGGGCAGCTATAAAGCTTTGGGAAAACAAAAGCATGCTTAGCCTGAGGGCAGATAGCTCTTCTCCCTTTAGATAATCCTGCTGATAGTGGAGGCAAAGCAGCGCTGTTTAGACAGCTCAGCTAACTCGCAGCTCATCTGTGTTTGTGCTGGTTGAGACATTATTTTCTCTCATTGTCCAAGTCCCCTTGAAGATGCGTAACTTTGAGCCGCAGGATTGAACCCATGGCCTTGTATTCCATTAACAAGGGTCAGGTGCAAGTCTTAAAGGCAAGACGGCATCTGGTGATGTTTGTTAAAAAGAAAAAATATATATATACTACAGAGCTAAGGTTTGACTTTATATTTTCATTTTAATCAATCACCCAAAGAGATCTAAAGCCTGCTGAAATTTTATTTACAACTATAGTGACAAGAACTGTTGACATATCAGATAAAACTGTTCAAATCTTGCTTGGATGAGGTTATTCTTCTTTCCTTTGTTGAACCCGACCAAAGTTTCTTAATGTGGAACACACTCTGTGATTTCATTTGCAGTCTCTGGCAGTTATCACTTGGTTGATACAAGTTATACATGCATAAATTTTTCTAAACGAATCAAGCTATTTCATTGGTCACTGTCTCTGTGATGAAGGAGGATAATCATCACAACACTAGAGCTTTTTATTTCTTTTGTTGTACAGCACAAAGGTTTACCTAAATCAAACTATTTTTTTCTAATTTAAAATAATTATAAAGGCAACACAGCTTTCTCTTAAAAGTCTTGTCTCTTGTATTCCAATATAAAAATCAATATAATGTAAGAAAAATATATACATTATTATATTTTTAAAAAGAAGAACAATCGAGAATTGTTTATTGTGCTGCATAGAAATAAACATGTAATTTATGAGACTAGTAAACTGATATGTTGCACTACTCGTTCTCCACTGCAACACACCGTAAGACAAAATAGTTTGTTTTTAAGTGCTGAGGTAGAAGGAGTGAATGTGTACCAAGGAGAGCAAAGTAGTTACAAAGGAAAGAGGAATACCATGTGTGCTCATATGTCCGTGTGTATATGTACATGTGTGTCCTTGTGTGTGCATTGAAGGATGGTGGTGAGAGTGTTGTGTTTCACAGTTTTTTGCCATGATGCACTGCTTTATTATTCTGCACAAGGGGCACTTCACATGCGGAATGGGTTCTCTTTGATATCGACAGCAGCTTGAGGGAGAGAGTGCACTCAAAAACAGGCGAGGGCGAATTTATTCTGGGGGAAAAAACAGATAGTTGTGTACTTCCCTGGCAGTGGTTGCCGCACATAGGAAGAGCCAACCGCTTTGATGCTCCAGCGGTGACACTCCACACGCTAATGAAATATGGTAATTACAGCCACATGAAAGCTCTTCTAAACAGAGCTGGAGAAAGGGTATAAAAAACAAATATGACTTTATCCAAAGATACCCACTGTGATTAATTCTCCTTTTCATAAACATATATTTTATGCCGTTCAATTGTTACAAAGCAGTGTGGGCCATCAGTTGACCCAGGAGCAGGCGAGGGGGAAAGGTCCGCTGATTAAGAACCCTATTGTTCGCTTTCAATAGAAGACACAGTCTGCTGGAGAACACGGGACGGAGATGTGTCAAAAAGAAAAGACCCTGCAAACGAGTGCTCTCTGTGCTGTTCTAACTTTGGCTATTTTCTTTGCAGGAGCAGATTTGTATTTTTTTAATTAATTTCTTTTTTTATTTGAAATTCACCTAATCTAGACTGTAAAACTTGGCACAATCAAACACAACTTAGGAGACTTATTGGTGGAAAAACTGGTAATGTGATTGACATGCAAAGGAAAGTATTGTGTTTAAAGTTTACACAATTGAAATTTGAGCAAAATGCTTGCATTTTTCACTCATTCTCTAAGAGAAACTGATTTCCAAAGAGACCCCCAGAGCTCGATACAATGTCAGTTACTTGTTTTGACAGCACAAATAGCTTTATGATTGTGCTGAAGGCAGTTGACTGTGGCGGATTCTGGGTGAATTGTAAGTTTGGCAGCAGGTCTGCTGCAGATGAATGAGGAACAACTTGCTTTTGGTTTCTCTGCACATAAAGACAGATTGCATGAGAGTAATTTGGCGATATATATAGGGAACAAACTTAAACAGCTTGTTCATTCATCTAGGTGTTAACTTTTAACAAATATGACTATTGGATAGCAAGTGTAGGTAGAAAAACAATAAATACCACACTTGTACTCATAAAGTGTCAAAGCCCTGCAGCAAAACTACTTTTCTACTCCGATATTTTAAGGTCGTATTAGAGTGGAAATTAGTGAAGTGACCTGATGCAATGCATGTCACTGAAGAGGGGAGCAGGGAGACGCTAGTGGATAAGAGAATTCAAGGGGTGGGGGAGGCTGTGTGTTTGACCATCAGTGTTTGCTCACAGTCAGACGGTGTAGCAGCCCCTCATCCCACGACCACTTTCGCCTTGCTCACTGGCTCTCCCAAGGGATGGCGCTAGAGGTCAGGGAGAAGGTGGGGGTCAAATGGGCTCTGATAAGTCCTGCTAATAGGACGGTGCGCGTTATTGCGTGCACACGCCTGTCTGAATGGGGTTGTGTGGGTCTGACTAGCTAACTGGGGCTAAAAGCTAAGGGAACAAACACACAGCCATCAGCACACGAGAACACACATACACACAAAGTCATGCACGCTGTATGCATGCATCCACAGTCTTTAAGGTCAGACCATGGGGTGAGAATGTTAAATGGCCAGGCTTGGGACATCAAATATTTTCCTTCCCATCACTATCAGCAAACCATCTGCCTGAAATCTTTAAGTGTGTGTGTGTGTGTGTGTGTGTGTGTGTGTGTGTGTGCGCGTACGTTTGTGTGCATGCAGCAACCTATACAGGTTTAGCTGATCAAACTGTTGAGCCAAGTTGGCTTTATTAGAGCATACAGAGTCAGAAGGACATACAGACAGGCAGGCAGACAGACAGATAGGCAGGGTAAGCGTGTGGGCGCCAGCAGTCGCAGCGCAGCAGACAGACAGATGGAGTTTTGGGTGCATGCTGCTCAGATAGGAGCTCATTCCCACCCTGTGTTTTTAATACCCCCAGCTCCTTTTATCGCCCTCCTCCAGGTGTATCCAGGTAACTCCAAGGCCAGGCCGCTCTTAAAACCTCAACAGTCAAGGTAACAGGTAATTGCAGAATGGTACTCGTAAAACAGCCTGTTTGTCTACAGCTCAACTCCGCCCTGCTTGTTTTAGATGCCAAACTTGGAGATACAGGAAGTAAAAGTGTATAAGGCCATAGTGTGGTAATGCTGCTCATTCTATACTTAATGTTTTAGCCCACTGCAGTTTTTCCCAGCTTATACTAATCCAAGCCCTCTGTCTCCTTCCCTTACTCCTTTTCACTCTTCAGACTACTCTAGTTTTTTTAGTCTTTCTTACTGTCTTTATCTATCACACTCCCCCTTCAGTGCCCATATTTCTCTGACTTTATGAGTAACACTGGCTCCCTCCCTCTTTTAATGTTTGATTCCAGGTGATAAGAGAAGACGGAGAGATGAGTCTGACTGCACCGGTTAATGTGGTCAAAGGTCATAGGCTGTGCTGGGGAGTGGGGAGACTGTCTGCAGATAGTCCAAGCTAAAACTGGACCGTGATCAGTTTTTGGACCATGAATTGTAGATGGTGGCTCTCAGCCAAGCTGTCTGCACACAAGCCAAGAAAACATACATATTGAAGCATTGTCCATATCTGCGTGAAGAGTCATTATCTGACAATCTGTCAAGATACTGATCAAGAGTTTGTGTATATCTACTGTCACATGTACTTACCCTCTAAACAGCGATAAGGTTACTGCTTCTCTTTGCACACAGGCCAGTAGATACACAAGTGTGCACACCTGTACATGCATGTGAACCGCTGCCTGTAGGTTCTACCATATATGTATAGTTAAAAAGAAACACTGTGTGCAAACATATACGTGCACATTTACTGTAGAGCATGAATGACTGTAACCTCACGCACACTGTACAATCTACTGTCAAACAAAGTCACAGTTCATCTCCTCACCCCTCAACAATCACTTGTTTGTTCCAGACCACATACAAACAGCACACTCCCCCACATAGTAGTCATTGACACAGACCAAAACTGAACCCTCCTCTGGCTCTTTGCTTTACTCTCCCATGCTCTCCATCTTTTCCTCTCTTGTCCTCACAAACCTCTCTCTTTGTCCCCGTCTTTCTTTCTCTCTCTCTCTCTCTCCCTGTGCTCATCTGATTTCATTCCTCGTCCTGATCCGGCCATTATAAATTCATTGTATGCTGTCGTGGCTGATTGAAGTGATGGGCTGATTCCTCAGAGCTTCCTGCCTGATGGAGGGTGCTATAGCAAATAGCCCAATGGGTCTGTTTAGATAACACTGACCTCTCACAAACCATTGCCACATCTGCTGTGAGTGAGCTTTGTGGGACTCGCTGTCATCGCTGAGTGAAAGGATGGACAAAAAAATTGAAATGGCAGAATGAAAAATATAAACAAAAAACAGGAACAGACTGAGTGAAAGAAAGAAAGAAGATGTTGGGAAAAAATTAAAAGGAAGAAAGACAGAAGATGAGGGCGGAGGGGGTTAGAGAGGAAGAGCTAAGGGGAGATCTCGGGTGGGCAATGATTTGAAGCGTATTGTCACTCCCACCTGCCCTCTCCATGAACAAAAGTGTTAGTCATCATCAGGGTGAATTGTGAGGGGAGACAAGGGGCCGCTTCGTTGGTCCCCCTGATCTGCATTCTGCCCATGGGGTTACCAGGGTAACGAGTACAGTAGACAGAGGGAGGAGGAGTGAGGGGGGGCATGGAGAGGGCACTCACCCTTTTCCTTGGAAATGGATATTCATGCCTTTGTTCTGCTGGGGTTATGATCGTGTTGATTAGGGGAAAAAAATTGTTTAAACAGCCCGCCCTCTCTCCTGGCCTCAGATATCGTGTAGCCGACCGGACTTCACCTGGTGAACAGATCAGCATTCAAACACCAGTACTCATTAAAAACGGGGAGATAATGGAATGCAGACTATTAAACAGCAAATCGTACATTTTATTTGGCCACATGAAAGAGGAAGTGACCAGCGATGGGTCCATTTTCTTAATTTCTTTCCTCCAATAGACCTTTGACTGCTAATTCTCTGCAAATGTACCTGTTACTTGAGCGTACGTCGGTCCAGAAGGAATACACTGCGTTGCTCAAAGATAGTCTAAATATTTCTTTAAATATTTGGGTCAAACAAATGTTCTTTTGAAAGATCTTGAATAACTTTGATGTACCTTGGCCAAGATCCCATAAATCTTTGCAACTCCAATGTAGGGAGTGAACACCAAAAGATACCTCATGTGGTATTTGGATAATGGTGGTGGAGAGTGGTGTATTACACACTGGTCCAAATTCCCCTAGAAGCGCTCAACTGGCCAGAGGTCTAGAAACTGCAACGGCCATAGCACATTCATACTCTAACCATTCAGTGGCCCCTCATGCCGCTGTGAATGGAGGCATCCTGGAAAATGAAAGATATCAATCCCATAAGGACTATGATTGCATCATAAGTTAAAGGTTTTCAGTCAGAAGTACTTTGCATTAATTTGCAGTGTCTCTTCCTCATAAGTTCACGAGTCGACCTAAACCATGCCATCAGAATGCATCTTAATGACGCAGTGTCCTAAGGGAGGTCATAGGGTGGTAACGACTCCTCTGAAATATGAACGGAATGTAACTGAAATAAAGTTTAAGTATTTGCATGCTACTTTCTATTCTTTTAATAATGGATGGAAATATCTTAATTTGTACTTCATACCATTTATTCTTAAGCTCCACTTACTTATTGTTTTGGAGATGTTGAAATATAAACCTGCTAAAAAGATTATGTTATAGATATTGTTATAGATAAAGCCAATCATAAGCAATAGTTATTAAAGTGTCCACCTGCACACCTAAAGTAATACACACATGAATAACTTATATACTGTATAATATACACAATATATTTATAAAATTCTAAAATTATTGATTCTACATAATGAGTACTTTTCCTTGAGCTACTTTAACTAGGTTTTGATGCTATAACTTTTGTACCATTACTTTATGTGTGCCATCCTATCTAAAACTATGTGGAACTTGTGGACAGAAACCCCACACTGTAGAGGTCAAGGGTCACGTTTTTCCATTAATGTGTCACCCATGTTTGTGCTGGTAGTTACCATGTGAATTTTTATCAGCAGTATATGTGCAGCATGTATCTAGGTCTGTATCTGTGGTCTGGTTTAAGTGTCCACTTTATGATCCACATCAAAACACACACACTCTTTAAGTGAACATTTGAAAATAATGGTCCTGGGTGTTATGCAAGTCTTTGTACACACTGACCAAGTCTTAAAAGTTACAGGGGGCAATACTGCAGCTCATCTTTGAAAGCTGGGGGCCGTAAAACATCATTGTAACTCTCTCATGTGATTTACAATCACGCCATTAAAAGAACATGGGCCACATAGGCTACAAGAGTGTAAGAAGACGGTATGCTCTCTCTCTCTTACTCTTTCTCTCTCTCTCTCTCTCTCTCTCTGTTCTGACACAGCACAGAAAACAGGGCAAGGAGTGCAGCTGCCCTAAGATAATGTTTTTCTTTAATTAAACTATCTCTGCCACGCAGAAGTGGGGGGAGAAGGCTTCGAAGCATGGTAATCTTCGGCACACAGATGAACATGAATAAAAAGAAAACAATACATTGTGAGCTGTGAGGCATTTCTTTTGAGCTAGAACTGTTGCACATTAATAATCTGGGTCTCTATGTACTTTCCAGCCTGATCGCCAATTAAAACAACCTGCCTTTTAGACAAAACAAGAACCTGATGCCTGGAGTCTCAGTTATGGATCAACCATCAAACCATCAGAGATCATTACAGGCATAAGGAGATCAGCCTACTTCAACTTATAAGATTAAAAGTTGGAACGTAATTTTACCTGCATTAAACATTGTGCACACTGAGGTCTCACCGCATTGTGAAATAACATGAATAACCTGCAAAGGCAATTTTTTATTAAACCTGTGCCGTACCTGTATTACACTCAAGATAAGCTGCACCAGAATAAATACAGTTAAGATTTGAGATATCTGTCATTGTTTTATTTATACATATACATATATACATATATATATATATATATATATATATATATGTGTGTGTGTGTGTGTGTGTGTGTGTGTGTGTGTGTGTGTATACACAATACTATGCAATTCTAGATATCTGAGTAGCAAACACATGGATGAACTAGTGTAAATACCAATTTTATTTAAATTACCCTGATAAAATTGCTTGTTGTTAGGCCCATATGTAATCTGACATGCTTGCAGAATCAGTTACAAGCTTTCCTGGATGGGGCATGTGTTTCACCGGCTAAGGTTGTTGTGCCAAATTTATTTTTGTATAACTGCAATAACTAGAAATTATTTTGAAAATATGCAGTGGTAAATGATGTATCATACAGAGGCTAAAACAAATTTTCGGGGATTACATTTATGGCAGAATTCTCTTTTACGATTAATGCGCCGGGATGATCGCTTGACACAGTGCAGTAATGTAAGCCGTTGTATTCCGTAATTTCTCTCACGTAAAGCGTTGACACGTCAAACGGACAGGTCTGTTGCTGAAATCTGAGAGTAATAATTCCGCTATCTCCGTGTTGATTCGTCTCTTGTGGCTTCGTCAACCTGAATTCCGGCATCTGCTGCATGCTTGACAGAAAGTTGGCGTACAGAACACAGTCCGGTTTACAGTGACGGACACAGACAAAGAAAAAAAAAAGGACCGCGAGTAAAGTGAGAATTTCTGTCAGGGCTCAAACAACTTCTTATCAGGTGCTCTGTTAGTCCTATATCTTCCTGTTGATAACACGTCGCTGTTCATTTGTTTGACCTATGCTTACTGCTGATGCAGTTCAGCTGCTGGGCTCTCTCTATTATCTTAATGTAATTTATGGAACGGGTGCCCTTGTACTGCATCCCGCAGACGCTAGGAGGAGATGTGCCTGAAGACAGACTCCTGCAATTCCTCTGCAAAAGCCCTCTGTAGAGGTCTGACAGAAAGCACAGGTGGAATTAATGATGGATCCTAAGTGTACCAGTAAGCCATGATAATGGCCCAGCATGCACAAAGGCTTTCCGCCAAGTAGAAGGCAAATATCACGACTAACCTACACCTGCGCTTCTCCTACTTTGAGACAATGTCTGCCGTGAAAAAAAGAAGTTTACGCAGTAATACCGATGACGTATTAGTGCTCAGTGGATTTTGTCCACCCATGGGTTTCAAGGAGGGTCTACAGTTTAGGAAATACACTTTGAGAGTTGAATTAAATATTAAAGTATATGTATGTAACCCTTTTTAGGACACAATCTGTGTCAAAGAACTTTGCTCAGAAAATAATAATGTGGAGTGGCTTCTAGAAAAAGAGCCGAAGGGAAAAATGTCATTTAGGATTGGAGATTTCCATTTGGCCGCCTGAAAGAGACTTAACGCCAATTGTCCTGCTGGTCATCTCACAGGATAGAATGCAAATGCAGGGGTCTATAGGGCCTGGTGCGGGACAGCCATTGATTTGAGATGAATACAGTGGCTACTCTCAGGCCCTTCACAGTTATTAGGACTAATAGAGAAACATAAAATAGTGAGCGAGAGAAGCACAGATCCGCACAAATGCTCTAAATAGCTGGCTACTCCACAGGCCTCTCGGAGAGTTTGGCTTGCAATTTGCATTCCTTTGTGTGACAACTTGTAATCCTCCCCTCAGCATGCCAAGAAACACACAACAGATTTATTGTCCCAGTCAACAAATCGTTTAGGTCATCCCAAACCTATTACAGCCTAATGCAGTGGGATCCCAAACCCCCTCC
Organism: Oreochromis aureus; assembly: GCF_013358895.1. Taxonomy (NCBI): domain Eukaryota; kingdom Metazoa; phylum Chordata; class Actinopteri; order Cichliformes; family Cichlidae; genus Oreochromis; species Oreochromis aureus. The sequence goes on along the minus strand of NC_052963.1, from coordinate 43,202,708 downwards.
ACCACACACCCCCAATGCACCGCCTTGTCTCAACCACCGGAGACTTGCACACAAACTCTGCACGGCTGGGGCCCCACGGTTGCACCGCTTTGTTGGCCCCCGGTCTATTCAGAGCCGATGTACTTCTGGAGCTTTATACCTTCTCAGTGCAGCGTAGGAGGCTGGGAGGGACAGAAACATGGTCGAGACTAGCCGGGATAGCCGTGCTAAACGGACATGAGGTTTTCACCGCTGTGGGCCCACACAAGTTGTGCTCAGATTTCATACGTCTACAGTGTAATATTGTGGTATTTTAAGACAGAGAGAGAGCGTGAGAGAGAGAAGGGGGGGGTTGTTTATTGCCAAAGAATCGCTTCAAAACAGCATCAGTGTCACATCCAACCAGGAGCTTGGCAGTGATTTTACTCTTTATTTGCATTTATAGGACAAAAATCACACAAAATATAAACATGGTAACTCCCCATTTTGGCAGCATTTGCAAGGATTCAAACAATATGTGAAATTATTTTAAGTCTCGTTGATTGTTACCCTTTTATTAAATCCTCTGGTTTCTTTTCTTTCTCTATTCTTTTTTATTCATCATTGTGCTCCATTTTCCATTTGGGCAGTGGAACTAAAGCAAATCATAACACGTCATATAGTTTTTGGATAGTATGACCTAAGCATAATGACAGCTGTTTGGTCCTGTCATTGTGTTTGATGGAGCGAAACCACATCCTCACGTGTTTGCAGGAAAACTCTGACAAGGCTGTATTTTTGCTTGTCTGGAACAGGCGTGACTGACTGACTGACTAACTGCAGGTTGTTTGTTGTGTGTGACAGAGAGAGGAGGGTGTTTTTGTTTATTTATTTGTTTGTTTTTTCAGATTTTCTGTCTATAGATGTATAGATAGATATTTACGCTAAATGTTTTGAAAAAACGATTTCATGTAATTAGCCTAAACAGACCGTAGAAGAGAAGTGAAACGAGTTAGTGAGTTGAATTAAATTGAACTGAATTCATATGAACTGAACTGAGAATAAAGCACAGTAAATAAAGGCGTGAGAGGCTGCACAGAAAGAGAGACCACAGCCCATCTGTGTGTCTCGGCCTCGCTCTGCAGGACTCAAACGCGGGGTCAGGCCAGAGAGAAAGAGAGACGGGGGAAGATCTCTCCCCCACCAGACATTTTCCCGCAAACACAACGGGCCTTTGATTCGTTTGTTTGGACACACACACTCATGTCTAATTGTTGTTTTTCTTTTTTAGCGTGCCCCACAAGGCGCACATGCATCATGCAGGACAGGCAGCGCATATGGCATCGGTACTCCTCTGAAACCACACTAAACAGCCCTGCGCAGGGCCAGCGTTTCCCATTGCATGCAGAGCGCCAGGCTCGGGCTTGTGGCCCGACAAGCGTCATTCTTTCTCTATGGAGATCAACACAGCCATAATTATAACGGAAGTAATGTTCGTTTTGGCATCGATGAGGAAGAGCCCTGAAAAATGCATCCTGCAACTTAATGAGCCGCGTAGTCACGCATTCATTCTTAAAATTGTAATGTCGGTGAAAAAATAAATATATAAATATATTTAAAAAACGAATGATATAGTTGATTTCTGTACAAATTAGAGTCGTTTTTCTAAATTTCAAGCATGTAATCAGCCAAAAATTTCTTCTGATAACGATGCCTTTTTCTTGGGGAGAAGTCAGCTCCAATTTTGGATTAAGTGCGGGAATTCGTGACACTTTGGGGCTTAACATGGAGTAAAATTACTTGTTTAAATGAGCGAGTCTAATGATCCGTTCATTATTCTGAAACACTAATGACACGAGAGGATCGGTGAGCTAAATTATAGCCGATTCAGGCTGCCTTTAATTGTCTGCCTGCTGCTAGGCTGCACAGACCAACAGCCCCTCCTCGTTCGTCATAACTTCAGTCCCGCATTCAGTAATTTTTCTCCTGCCAACAAAGGCGGATCTGACTACATTTAACACCCATTCTGAAGATCCAACACCCACCGGACCCTTTTTTATTGGGGGGGGGTAATTCTGTCCTAATCCGTCTTTATCCTTATTTAAACGTCATTTACTATAACACAGAGACGCGACATTACGCAGGTGAATGAAGGGGTTAAGAAAATAATTCTCCTTCATTGTACCACGCGCACAACGGCTTCATCACGCAGTCAAGACTGAAACACATGTTCTCCATTTCCACATACAGTCACTTACTCCACTGTGACCACAACATAACAGCATCCATTAGATATAATTCGTACATGTCGTTATAAATCCTTCATTAACATAATCCGCCCAAATTATTTTATTTGAATACTTAGGACTCGATTTTAGGTCAAAACACGAGCCTATTATTTATTTATTTATTTATTTATTTATGAAGCTTATAATTTATTTTCTCAATTATGAAATTCTAACTATTTGACATCATTTTTACTCTTAATATAATTATTGTTATTATTGTCCTTGAAAAATAATTTCATCGGCTATACCAGCAAAAAAATAAAAAATAAAAATAAAATAAAAAGAGGAGAGGAGAGGAGAGGGGCGCCATTGCATTTTACAAGTGTTTTACATCTAACGGAATGACTTACATGAAGGTGCAGCTGCAGGTCCGCTGAAGTGGCGCTGGTATTAATTTATTTTGTCAAATTTAATTTTCTTTCGGAGTGCGTCAAGGCCAGTGAAGCCTGGCTTTGTCGGCATGTTTGTAGTTGTGCTTGGCAAAGAAAGCTGGCGAAGTTTTCAGATCGCACGAACTCGTGTTTCAAAGAAGACTTTCATGAGTTTATTTCATTTTTAAATATAATTTCTCAGCTCTCGAGCTTTGCCGAATGTGCTCTAAATGCATCGGTCTGTATGGAAGAGTATTTATTACAATGATGGGTTCAAAGTCACACCAGTGGTAAACAGTGCGTCGTTAAGTTTAAGAGACATTTAAAATCGTCTTAAGGAAAATTAAAAAAAAAATGTTTAAAAATGTGTTTAAATAATTAGAAACAAAATAAATAGCCTCAGAACGAAAAATAAAGGGATCAGAAGGACAGCATCTCATTTGGAATTACGGGGCTAGATTAAACGTGTCTCCCTCAAGGCAAACGTGAAGCCAGGATGACCTAAGCGACATGGTTTTCGTCTGAATACATTAGTCTGGCCACACGGCTGCTTGCACACATGCCCTTGGTTAGGTCGTCTCCTTTCCTAGATTTCCCACAGATTTTTCGGTAACTCAATCTGTCGACAATCAATACGCTGCCCAGAGCCTATTGAATAAATACATTATTCAATTATTTGGAAAACTCTTCACAGCCCACTCCTTTTTCATCTCATTAGACTGCGAAATCTAATGCTGAGCTAATTCGGCATCTTCTCGGTAGTTCTTCAAATGTTTAGGAAATGAACTCTGAAGAAAATTTACTTTAATTAGTCATTAGACCACAATCTCCAATGAACATGACAAGTTTTCAAATGTGAGTCTGCAGCCATGCCCAAGGAGTTTATTCCAGTGAGTCGGACTCAAGCGAGGTAGCAGAGAAGCAGGTGGTTTCTCTTGGTTCTTCAAGGGTCCCACTATGGCCTTAAGGACACAGTCATCCTGGGTTCCCCCATTCTGCAGCACTCCTTCACCTCCTCTCTCTCCTGGATGGCCCGCTGCTCTCCCCTCCCTCCTCCTCCTCTTCCTCCTCCTCCTCCTCCTCTTCTTGGGCCTTTGATCAAAGCTGGCCTTTCTGCCACAGCTGCCCATCAGGGGGCTCCTCACCCTCACCTACAACAACACTGCCTGCTGGGCGCCCTTCTCTGATGCACACACAGCCACAAACATACAGGGGCTAATGCAGGAACCCACACACAGATTCACACACAGATCAGGCTTGACCCACACACTCCCCAAAAAATATTATTAATCTCTAAGGACAAAGCAAAGCAGATGAAACCTCGGACACAAAGGTAAAGATAAAAAAGAAAAGAAAGAAACGTTAACTTATTAGTGCAAAAACACACAGGAGTATATGTAAAAATGAGCCGTGTGTGTTTTCCTGTGTTTGCATGTGTGAGTATGCTCAAAGTTTCCAAAAGGCTTCTCAAATTCACACAGGTTCATTTGTTTTTGCAGAGTGAAAGAGACAGGGAATGTTACCCAGAGTACATGCTATGCTTTGAAAGGGCAAACACATTATGTGCTGGAAGCTGCATTTTCTACATACAAACAGACACCAGAACAAACAAGCACCACAGCTTGCTTGCATATGTAAAACTGTACTTGGGTCCACCTGTAAGCTTTTATCTGAAGGTCTGGTACCCAAGTTACTTCCTCTTCTGTGCTTGACCTCAAAGTTCCTCTCATCTGGCATGTCTACCCCCAATTACAGACACAAGAAAGGCTTTGGTCTGCCTTCCAGTGGCACTGAGAGCATTCTGGTACATAATTTTTATAATCTCTTATGTTCCACTCATCGTGGTGGCAAATGTTAGTTGACTTCTTTTGTCTTTCTTCATGGTGAGCTGTTGGTTTCTCTTTGAAAACCCACAGTTCTTCTCCAGAACTGGAAGTAATCCTGTTGAAACATCTGGTGATGACTCAGTCGGCATATCAGATACACATCACATGTGATTCATTATCCTGAGGTTGGCCTGTCCCTGGCAAATTGGACTTTGTATATTTTCAGACGGTCCCATACATATACATAGGACCCGGCTGTGATGACACATCGGCCCGATGAAAGTGTTTCCAGTGTTTGTGTCCCAGTTCAAAGAGGTTGATGGGAACCTCCACTGCTGATGTGACACAGGAAGCACCTTGGGCCAATCCTCTCCACCCTCACCTGTGCCCCGAAAGCCCCTGTCACACTGTTAGCCCAACAGTGCTGGGGTCAATTAACTAATTAAGTGCCAATTAAAGCATTAACTGTTTCCCAGAGGTTGTGAGGTAGCACGGGGGTGGGACATTGAGCAGGTGGCCACGGGGCTGAACAAGTATGAAAGGGTTTCATTTCCAAAAACACAATGACAAAGAAGAAGAAGCTTGGCTACTGGAGCAAGAATAGTTGACATCAGTGTATTTATCCTGCTGCCCGTGCATAATTAAATGAAACAGACTTTTTTCCAAGTGCTTTTTTTGTTTTCGTTTATTTGATTTAAACTCAGAAGCCAATGATGATATGAAATTTACCAACTTATTCTACAAATAAATGAATTGAACATTTTGCAGTTTTGCAAAGTTGACATCAGTGGTTTTGTTGATGGATGTTTAATCAGCAGCAGCAAAATTCTGAATGGTTTTCTGTCCCCCTGCGTCCTGTCATGTGACAGTGCCAAGAAGTTAAAGGCAAACACTTGGCAGGTTTGTTAAGTAAATTAATTATATTTATCTTCCTGCTACTGTCTGGGTTACTCTTACTGGGTGAAGTCCACCCATCTGGAACTTCATGCAGGTTAAAATACACAAAATTTCAGAACACTATTCAACATGAGTCTGGCTGAGTTATGTCTCACAAAGACAAAACTACTGTTAGACTTCAGGCTCTCAGTTGAATACACTGTTCTCTGTGTGATTTTCTTTCCCCCCGTTCATTGACCCCTGCTGCTAGTATGGTCTGCGCTTAAACCTTAAACAGTCAAAGTTGAAGGGGGAATAGAAAGTCAGAGAGGTAAAAAGCATTAAAGACGATTTCCATACTTCTTCCGAGGGGTGAATGTACAGGATGCAGAGCGGATACATAAGTAGCGGTGCATGTCCCTGTAAAGCTCCCCTGTAGAGTTGTGGTCAATTTGCTCTTGGTTTGCTCAGTTTAACATGTAATTTAAAACTGGAATTAAGTAAATGATAACATGAATCTAATCCTCACTCACTTCCTTGTAGGTTAGAGCAGTAATTTTATGGCTTTTTTCAACTTTTATTTTCAAGAAAATCTACCTAATATATTGACTTAAAAGTGAATTAATCTTTTCTACTTTGCAAATGGGATACTGCTCCCTAGACAATGATTTCCTGTTTAAAAGGGCCAGGCTCAAATCTTGTGTGTTACCTATACATCCCTCAGAGCAGCTGTCATCCAATTCCTATACCCACTCCCAGCGAGCATGTGTAAGGGTTAGCGCCTTGGCGCTGCTCGCTCCCCACAGGCTTAGTTATTGGACGTTTTTCCTCCACATTTAGGACCAACAGGCTGTGTCCCTGGCTCCCCCTCACTCTGTGTTTACCCAGGCGGGGCGCCACCTCCCTTTCAGCAGGTTCACGTGGAGTTCTGGGGTTTCAACTGGCCAAGTGAAGTCTGTGTCAAGAAATCCCATCATCATGACATGGAAGAAAGGTTAGCAAGAATCATTGTGCTGCTGCACAGAGCAAGACAGTTAAATAAAGTCTGCTCTTATTGTGGGTACCTAACAGGCAGTTTCACTGATCACTGAAATGGCTCAGAATAAAAATATTATCAGAGATTGTGGTAACTAAATGATGCTGTTCTTGCTGACTAGGCAGGTTAAGTTTTAAGATGTAATCCATCTCACATTTTAGGCATTTTAGTATGACAGAGGATAATTAATGTGAGGCAAAAGTTTTCATAAGCCCTGTGGCTTCCAAGGCATTCGTACAAGTGTTATGTGAGACAAGAGGAGAGGGAAAAAGACACCATGGGAGTGAAGACTGCGAAGAGGAGTGACACAGAAAGGAGGAAGACAAGGAGTCGGGTGGAATGTCCAAGAAAACAGAAGACAACACAAGAGACTGCAACTGTTGGATATTATCATCCTTTTGCAGCAGCAAAAAAATTCCTGCAATGCAAATAAGCATGCACAAGCACATACATGCACGAATGGACAATCCACGGAATGCTGACAGCAACTGGTCCTCATGCACCTTCAGTGTTGAGAGAGAATCTGAGGAATGGTACAAGGAGGAATTTCAGATCTCTAAAACAATCTTTCACTTTCCTCCTAGTGCAGGAATTTCAGATCTAACCGTTTTGTGAAAGCACTCAACATCTGAGACATGTTCATCGACTAACGCGGCTCATGTGCTATCGCTATCGTGTATCAGTGCTCCACCTAAACTGAAAACAAGGACAAATGCTTCTGTTCTATATGCTGGGACACAGCAGGTCGCAGGTTAACACTTAAACCAGCAGCCGTTTATGAAATATTGCTCTCCAAACTACAACTCTGTTCTCTCTGTGTCTTTCGTTCTCTATCTCTAATCTCTTCTTCACTCAATGTTTCTTCTGGCACTCAGCTTCCCTGTCTGTGTGCATCAACAAACACAAGCGGAGAAACCAGCAACTGTATTAACAGATGGCCAGAGTCAATAAAACACACACAAATCAAGTGCTGGACACATCTGTTGTATGTAGAGTCTGACTAATCTTTCTGTGTGGCTCAACGGGAGTGATGGAATCACAGCAGCTTGGTCAGATTAGAGGGAACGGGGCCGATCACTCAGGGGACAGCAGGCAGCTTTGTAATGGATTGCAGGATGGAGATAAAGTCCGATCGAGGCTTGGGGGGGACATGTTTCAGTCAGATAAAGCCAGTAGCATAGATAGGAAGTGGAAATAAATGGGCCATCATGTGTTACTGCTGAGGAACTTTTTGGTTTTAGTCGCTGTCACTTAAGCTTTTTGACAGTCAATGTTATAGATGGTTTGGCCCTGAAAGTCTGATTTCATATGGAGTTTAAGGTGTGTGCCTGCAGCAGAAGTCTGTCAGCTGTAACCAGCTGAAACCTGCTCTGCACAGTGAGAACAGACAAAAAGTGATGTAGCTACTGCTACTTAAATTTAAAAAAAAAAAATGTATTGATTGTTAACACTTCAATGAGGGCTGAAGCATAGATGTTATTTTAATCATTTCTGAGTAACTGAAAAATTTTAACTGGAAAAAAAATGATATCAGAAACAAAATATTAGCCACAGTATAGATTTTTTAAATATAATTTAACTTGCCTGGTGGGAAAATATTAAGATATTAGTCACACAGCACTTTTTTACTTGTATGACCAAGTGAGACATCCTGAAAAACATAACACAAAAAATAAAGTGGTATTTTTTGGAAACTCATAATAAAAACTTTTATCAATAAATCCCTTAGTAAGTATTTGTACCATCTAAACCAGTGCACGAAGGAGATGTTGAAGATTAAAAAGTTGTTTTCTTTAGTTATCTTCTTTAGCCTGGACATTTTTTTCACAGCCAGCAATTACTCAGCTTTTATATGATTCTATTAGTTTTTATTTTATCCACTCTATATATATTTTATATAAATAGCGTGTTTGGAATAGGCACAAGCAAGTCACCATTTGTTGCAGAGAGGTCCATTTTACCAACCTCTGCATGCTGGAAGGTCAGATATCACTGGTGAGATTTAATTAGTTATCAGCCATCATGAAAAGGCCAGCATGACTGTAGCTGGAGAGTTCCCGATGCCTGTAATTAGAAGTGCTGCACAATGTTAATCTCTATTTGTCTGAAAAAAACATCTAACAAAAGCAAAAACAGAACATCAGTTAGCCGGCTGAAAAACCATTAATGCTGAAGAAAAACATAAAAAAGGTAATCAGATGAAGCTGATGAGCATTTGGGCTTTGTTAATTCTCAACAAATTATCTAATCCAGATGTTGCACGCTTAGTGTAAACAGAGTGCCCTGTAGAATCATAAAACAAATAAGCATGAAAAAGGTTTAAAGTTTCAAACAGAGCCTAACCCCAGACTGAGACCTTTCAACTCCCCCCCCAAAAAAAGAAAAGAAAAGAAAAATCCACACCGCACACTCGGACTTTGTTGCCTTCTTGAAACAGGAAAATGTAAATATGGTAATATTTAGCACGTGTTTTAAAACAGATCAGTTTTCTCAAGCATGGGGAAGCAGAAAGAGAGAGAGAGAAGACGAGAGCGCGAGAGAGAGCGTCAGACAGAGAGGAAAAGAAATGAAAAAAGCGGCCCACACACGATAGAAGGCCTCCCCAGAATTGTGTGTGTGTTCCACTCTGTGCGATGTGGACAGGCTGCGGCTTCCTATGTTTGCACACAGTACCACCGAGAGCTCTGGCCCGGTGCTGATGGCCTCAGCGCACTCCAAAACACCAAACTGGATCTGTCACACTGTGAGTCTAGAGAGTCAACAACAACTTAACAATAGGAAAACACCACTCCAATGGGTCATATCATCCGTCTGCGTGCCGCAGCCATTTTTCATGGAGGGAAAATAAGAGGTGGAAGATAAAGGAGGGGGATAGAGAGAGAAAGAGAAAGGGTGAGAGAGCAGAGGGAGGAGCAGAAATGGGAACATGCTGGACATATGGATGTGTTTAAGGACCACCAGGGAAGGGAAACTTGTGCATTTTCGCATAAAGCCCGATAAACTCCAAATATGTAATTACACGGGGTTTAGGGCTTGTCTGTTGCCGATTCATTCAGGAATTTCTGGTTACGTCTCTCTGAGAGTTCGGGTGTAACAGGGCTCTTTATCGTTCTCAAGTGGCGGATCTGCTCAGCTTTAGTGCAGCCAGGCCTTCCACTCACACTTAGCCCTGGACCTGCTCAGTGTGAGAGTGCCATTGTGCCCCCACCTATTTAACAAGGCGGTGTGTGAAAGAGGAAAGCAGTCAAAAGAAATACCTCCTACTACATAAAAAAGCCAAAGGAGAGGGACCCTCGTAAACTACCTGCGGCACGTTTAAAGATTTCATCACGTAGCAATATTTATAGTTCTTCGATTCCTTGTCAGTGTTTGTAGCCAATTTGTTGTGCTCCAATAAATAGACTAGCTTATTTATCAGCAGACCACATGGCAGCCATTTATTGCACCTAACAAGAGGCAGATGTGTTTTGTATATGTTTTCACATGCAGGTTTGACACGCTGACAGGCTGAGACAGATAGCCGAGATGTACAACCTCTGTCCTGACTGCAGGAATGGCTGTAAACATGGGCTCTGATTAAACCGGGCAAAACACAAACATGACTCTTTGGCCATCCTTGAGCCTTATTTGTCTTCCCATGACAAAGGTCTTTGAATCATACACACGGTGCGTCATTTCGACTGCGACCAAGACATGCGAGCGCCCGGGGAGCGTGCACCTTTTTGTCGGCTGCCTGTGAGGCCTGTGCGTGTGTGTTTCTCTGTGCGTGTGAAATCCACTCCCGAGCGTAAACACAATGTGTGCCTACACTAACTGAGCGAGCATTCAAAAGTGTCTATTTCTTTGTACTTTCTTGTGTTGCGTGTGCGTGTGTAATGTGTGTGCGTGTCTGAGTGTTGCCAATTACCCCAGCTATAAATACAAGATCCCCATCCGTCACTGAGTTTCTGGGTGGCTGCAGCGCCGCCATAATTGGTTTCAGATGGTCACCCAGATCTTTCTCTCTCGGCTGCAGCACCATCACACTGGCTGTGTGTGAGAGAAAGCCACAGGGGAGAGCGAGGTGGAGAGTGGAAAAAAAGAAGAGTGACAGGAGTGAATAAATACAGAGAGAGCACAGGAATAAACAAGCAGACACTAAATGTTTCTTTTGTTCTGAAGTTCTCGTCATCCTGCGTGTGGCGAGCCGGGGAGGGGAAGGAGAATTTAACTTGTTAACGCAATAAGCGCTCGTGGCTTTTATTTTGGCGTGAGACTGCAGGGATACAATATTTGGATTAGAAACAATAAAACATGGTTATATTTGTTATCGGTTATGAATGCTCATGCAAATACAAAAAGTCAAATATTTGCTGCTTCATGACAGCATTACAGAAACACAAAAATATCATCATTAGTTACATTATTGTAAATTACTGTATCACCAGTAAGAACTTTTTAGTTCCAAAAATGTCTATTTAGAATGTATGACTTTTGCTTAATGATATTTCTGTGATGTGTGATCTTACCCAAGGAATTAGTTAAAATAGGCTTAACTGTGAGTTGCCAATCTGGTCCCCGAGGACACATAATCAATGGACTTATTAACAATAAATTAGCAGACTAGACCTATTGATTTCCAAAGGAGAGGACATTGTGACTTGGTGACAGCTGGTAAGAGGCTGAGTCTGAAAAGGCTGGATCAAAAAAAAATTACAGGCAACTAATGGCATAAGTTGGGCCACTAAATCCAAAGCGTCATTGGCAGAAATTAAGACACGATGATGTCATTGATGTCATGTCAGAACATTCACCAGCGAGCAATTCATTTTACAGATGGTCCTGTTGTCCTGCTACGTTATTATATAATGTCAGTTCAAATGTCCACTTAACAGGACAGCTTTCTAAAAGCTTACCCATGTAACATACATGTGTCATTGTATAGATTACTTATTCCACCTTTAACAAACTCAACTTCTGTAAGCTGCAAAACTTCTGTGAAAAAGAATGTGAGAGAATTTTCTTCATTATGAAACAGATTTTCACACAAACATTTTCACACTCCTCCCACAGTCCTCTTCTCACTGCACTGCATCTGTGTTGGCCTAAGCTACCTGTTCTCATCACTGCCGTGGGAAAGCAGTTTGAGAGGCATTTTTTCACTCTCTTTGGTCCGTGCTAATGTGGAGGCGGCTCACCAATTATTACAGACGTTTCTAGTCAGTGAAGCCAAGAGCCTGCGGACACACAGGAATCCTCCACTGCTATAAATCCATTAAATCCCTCTCATTAGAGCACGGGCCTCATCATGCAAGCCGGGATGCGGAGCGGCAGGCGCGTGCTGTTTCTCACACCGGGTGTCAGCCTGCCCTTGTGCGCTCCCTTCACACCACAGTCATTACTGGCTTGCTGGGGCTCTAATTGCCTCACTTTGTTCACAACAACACGACATCAGCACAACAACGCACGCAATGCTTATTTCAACTCAAACGTGCATTGTAAAGTTAAGTCAAAGTGAATGCATATACAAAGGCCTGCAGTGAAAAAGCCAGAGTAAAATGCAAGCGTCATCATTTAAACATATTGAAGAATAAACATGAGCAATACTAGTAAATGATCAGTAGCTGATAGTTGACCAGCATTTCACTGTTCTAGTTAGTATAATTACATTATCATGTTGCTTTAGTATATCTTAAGTTTTCCATATAAAAGTTAAGTCCTGTTTTTCCTGTAATCCACAGAGGTATACAAAGATACAAAGAAATACTCAAGCAAATCTGGACAAAGCACCATATGTAAGTGTACTTGCTTGCTTTCATCCCTGGATCGTAAAGCAGGTTTGCAAGTTTAATTTTAGCTCCACAAAGAAGCTGGCGAGCATTCATTACTTCAGCATAGACTTGAAAAGAGGCAAACAAACATTCTCGAAAGCTCAGTCTAGCAGTGGGCTAACATTTATGGTTATTATCACTGATTTGATAAAATGCCCAGCTCTGGGCTAGAAAATACGTTCTGAAGACTTAAAACGGAAGGTTTTTTTTTTTTTACGAGGAGCAATAGCAAAGTGAAGTCCAATTCAGTGGAAGACCAATTTATAATATTATTCTATTTCCCATAATATAGTATGACACACTCTTAGATTTTATTGTTCGACTGGAAAGTGAGTGAAACAGGAAGCTAAAATAACAAACCCCACTTTTGCCAGGGCAAATTTATTGCAATCCAAAACATCCAACAGGATCAGAGCTCCATTTTTGAAAAGGAAAGTGCATAAGTTGTTTCTATAACACAGCGGAGCCTCAAACTTGATTTATACACGGGTCTATAAATCACTGTGGCATTTTCAACGGTGTCAGCTGAATCCTGTTTTTCACGGTATTCTCTAGCCCGTCTGTCTACAAGTGATACATCTGTGTCAGAGGGGATTAAGACATTAGAGCCTTGCAAGTTCAGTTTATGGCAGAATATTAGAATTTTTGTATTTTAACAAATGGACAAGACCGTTGAAAAGAGTAGGCAAGAGAGAGTTTGTGTGGAGGAGGAGGAGGAGAGCTCTATCGTACAGAGCAAGAAGGATACTGCTGGAGGATGAAGAGGAGGCAAGGAAAGTGAAAGGAGGAAGACTGGGAGGTGAAGGAGAGGGCAGTAGGCACTCATCAGGAGGAGAGCTGAGAGAGGAGCGGAGGCCACAGCGTGGAGAGCAGGCCCTTCTGTAAATGGAGATGTACTAAACCTTTGCTAACCTGCGTTGCCCAAGATAAAATATTTATATATGCTATTGTGAGACGGAGCGCTGGGATGAGTAGAGCTTTAATTTGTTTTCCTCCAGGGTAAATTAATTCCCTCCCCATCATCAACAGAGTGAACCTGCAGTGATTACTGCCTGGTCTGTCTCTAGCTGCTCCTGGAACAAGCACTTGAGAGATTTTAATGGTCAAAGTCCAACTTGCAATTATACTTCATCTGCTCCATACATTTCCATAGATTAAAGGTGAAGCAGATGTGCTTGAGGTGGATGAATATCGTTTCCTCGCTGCCTTTTCTGCTTTCCTTTATCTTTGTATTTGTCTCCTCTCCAATCAGCGTGTTATTTCTTAACACTCGTTCTTAGGTGTTGATTATGAAAACAGTTTAAAACAGCATACTCACCAATGATTTGAAAAGTGCACACAGTCAACTCTTTATACTTTAGCTGTTGGCTACAATATAGTTCCAAGTGGGTATTTATGAGGACATCACTATAAGCAGTGTATACGTACGCACTGTACAGCACGACTTCTCGACACTGATAGATGTAAAAGCAGCATGCAAAGAGTGGAGGCGAGGGAAAATCTGTGTATGCTAACCATATGTAAAACACACAGTCAAAGGACAGAGTGCGAACAACACTGGGAGCCCAGCACAGATTGTCACTGATTGTCATACTATTACAGGCAAATAGCAACACTTGGTCGGCCGTCGACAGGGCATAATCATGTGTGACTAACAGCGATGGAGAGAGCGCTACAAAGGAAAGGCGAGATGGTGGAGGTACAGGCTCTTTGTCTCCCCTGCCATCTTCCTCATCTCTGAGTAGCCTGGAGGACGCACAGAACGGGAGATGATAAAAAGATGGAAGCCACTCAAAGTTCAAGGCAGACATGCCCTTTCATCTATTTCAAGACAATCATGTTGGGTTCTACATGTGCATTACTGCAAACTACCAATCTTTGCTGCCAACAGAAGTAGCCAAAAGCAGCAAGAAGTGAAGAGGTGGTGGCACAACTAACTCCTGCATAATACTTTTCTCTTGCTACTTTGATGGGTCTGGCTGTGGAATAAAAGTTCAAATATATGTAAGACAACACACTATTGTTCCTCTGTTTCAACCCTGTCTCCTTTATATCGCAACAGCAAATGCATTCTGACAGAGACATCAAGCCCACAGAATAGCAATTCCATTTGCAGCAACTAAAGCATGGTTGACATTTTTCATGGTTGTGATTAGGCATTCAAATGAGTTTAAGGGTGAGTATGAGACGGGACATGTTTACTTTATTAACTGAAACCAAAGAGCTTTTGTTGCATAAATCATACCCAGAAGCCAGCATGCATAAATGAAAAAAGAAAGCTTGGGAGGAAATTAAAAACACACATACATTAAGTCACTTAAATTCAAATATCTCTGGTTGAGCAGTTACTTTATATGCAAAACGGATTTGTAATAATAAAGTAATTAAGAGCTTGGCCAATATGTCAGCCCCACACTCAAAGTAATTTATGTATTTTGACTTGATCATTTGTAGAAATGTATGTACATGTACATGGAGATTGGAGATGATGTTCCAAGCCCCAGGCCTACAGCAGCACATTTCACATTTCATACAGTCTGTGTATTTTAGACATGCGTATCATATGAATTCCCTCCAGCTGCATTTATGACTCTGCCATAGTCCTTGTGTATATATCTTATATCTTATGTCAAGTACAGTGGAGTAATCCACACTTTTCACCCCCTACCTCACAAGCACACAGAAAGGAAGTAGTGGTGATTCAGCAGCCCGGATAAGTCAAGCAACAGGTCAGTTGGGAAGCCAGTAAGTCCACCACAGCCCATGCAGTCTTTGTCTTGTCCTTTAGCATTTCCTATGAATTTCCTCAACACTGGTGGGCAACCACAGCAAGAAAATTACAACCGCTAAGCCCAATTTCCTCTCATGCACCAAGTAAATGCAAGTCCAATGTTAAGAACGGTTTTGATGTTGCTACATGCAGCAGAACCACAACTGGAACTGATGGACAATTAACTTTAACTGTAATTAACCCCAGTCAGTGCTACTGCTTAATCCTCATTGGAGAAGCAGCATTTCCTGTGTTACTCATCCCATGTTACTCATTAAATAACCCTGTACACATATATATACACACACACATATATATATATGTGGGGGAGTCAGGGGGCCAGCAGTCAGACAGGACTGAGAGTTGAGTGCAAAACAGTTCCTGCCACGCAGTCTGATAATGTGTTCATTTCACCCTTACAGTGGAGCAGAAGCCCATGGTTTAATGAATGTAACCTGAGCTCCTAGTTAAACAAACAGGCTGAACCTGTGAGGAAAACCTCCACATCGCCTTTTATTCATCTCTCATTAAAGTTTCTTAGACCTACAGTGAGAGCCAGACTAAACGGCTGCTTTCTATTTCTTTAATCTTTCAATTATAGTTACTGCGTTATTCTATGTATTTTCATAAGGAAACATTAGAAGCTTGTTGCTGATGGGTTTTGCCCTTTTACGGAATGTGGATGGATAACCTAATTGATAATTCTTGACACGGCTATGGAAGGAAACACGTGCTGGATGTAAAGATTCCAGATAAATGATATACATTCCCTTAATTAACATCTATCTGCCTCATACTTTATCCCGTCTGTCTTCTACCAATAATAGACCAATCTAGTCCAAGTCTACAGTCAAGCTACAAATCATCTTCTAAACTTTTCAAACTTTACATTTTTACCTTTAGTTGACAGTTGACTTTGTTAGTAGGAAAGTGAGAAGGCTTTGCATGGATATACAGCTGTAATAAGATCTCTGCTGAAACATATTTTTTATTATTATTTTAGACGGTTATGTGGCCTATAATGAAAAAAAAGATTCACCCTGCCCACCCTCTTAGTATATGCTTTGCCTCAGCTGCCTATCAAAAACCAATATCCTCAAATTTGATGCTAGTGTTGTTGTTTAAAATTAAGAAAGAATCTGTGTCTAATGCAGTAAGCCAAACCTAGCTGCTGTGAACTCTAACCTCCTTCAACTGATCTCCATCTCCCCCTTGTTCTTCTTCCATCCTCTCTGTTCCCCCAAGAACTCGCTGTCCAATCTGTGCTGCTGAGGCTGAAAAGTAGACCCAGGATTTAGAGACCTACAAACCCCCCTCCCCTACCCACTGCACAAATCCCCAATCCCCCAACCAACCCTCCTCTCCCACACCCCTCTTTTTTTTGACTTTCCAGTCATTTTTAAATACAGTAACACAATCTTAGGGAAAGCTGATATAATCTTTTCTAAACTATAAAAGTCAGTCACCCAGAAAAACATCTGCACGGTCAAATTTAAAACAAACTGTCAGAGAGTCCGGTGTCCCCATAAAGAGGGAGTAGAGCAAGAGGAGAGGTGGGGAGGGGTAAATGGTGGAAAATAAAGAGAAAGGGAGTGATTTTTAGGAGGGAGTTTTAGTGCTTTCCACTTGTGTTACTTAAACGCAAAGCTCCCTCAGGCTATCCGGATCCTTGCAGGGTAAAGCTAACACAAGAGCAACGTTACCAGTCGTCTTTTATGGCTGCTTGAATTACCAAGTTACTGTCACTGTTTTACAGTCTCTTGACACCTGAGACATCCAAATATGCAAAAGTCTTCACAGCTAACACCTTAACAGGCTCACATTAGTGAAAAATGCATGTTTAGATGAAGTATACAGCGCTGTTGTAGGTAGAATCAGTGCAGGGTAAACATTTAATTAAACTTGCACATTGAAACTTTTATTATCACACAAATGAAGCCGATTTCACTTTTAAAATATGCTTTTGTTAAACTGTACGCCACGCAAAGTGAAAATATAAAAAAGTGACTCCCAATTAGAGAAGCCTTATTAATGCAGTTAATAAAAACAATTAACAAAAAGCTGATAAAAACAAAACTGTTATCAGATCACAGAGTGTTTGCAACCGACGCCTCCTCAAACACGATTTGTTAACAGCACTCGGACAACAAACAAACAAGCAGAAACCAAAATATTTCACCCTGCATTCATATGTTTTATCTCTTTTTTTAAAGGTTGAGAATAGGGAGTGGCTTTTCTGTGGATCAGTAATTTGTCCTAAGAAACTACTTGTGTAATTGTTGGGTTATACTATGGTGTTTTCAATATTCAGAATGTATTTCAGCCAAAATCACATTTTATTTATGAGCCTAGGCAGAACAGCAAAGTGATCCATAAATTCACGGCACCATATAACATAATCTGACCATGGACGACATGAACAGAAGCTCAAGAAAGACTTCAACGTCTTTCTTGCTGATTTATATTTAGCCATTTTCTCTTTTGTTAAAATTCTATTTCAGTCATAAAATGTAACAGCATTCGTCAGCATCATGGAGAAGCCGAAGAGTCCTGTTCATATCTTTTTTTAATAGCAAAGATGGAAGAGGAAAAATTCAATAACAGACACTATAGGATTGGGGTGATGTACGTCATTCATGCTTCAAACAATGTAAATTGACCATACAGTTTAAAAAGAGAGAGAGAAGAAATCAGAATGGACATATTGTTATTCATCTCAAGGCCTCAAATGTAAACGGGCCTCTACAGAAGGCATTATCCTGGAGTGAGTATAGCCAAACAATCCAACACACTTCAGTCCAATTTCCACGGGTTTTAGGTTAGAATGCCACTGAAGTACACGTTGAACAGGGGGGCACAGTGCCTGCTCTACTCTGCCCCGTCTGTTTTGAGCTGAGTGTTGGATTGGTTTAATTGATTTAATGGGAGAGCATGGAGTCATAGTGGGAGATGGGGAACATGGGATGCTTTAGGGAAGTCAAATGTGTTGCACTACCTCAACTCGATCTTAGACTGCCTGTGTCAGCTGGCAGAAACAGCCGATGGTGATGATACATGACAGTAAACACAACAGGCGAGTACACACAAGCAGAAAGAGCCACACACATGAATTTCCTTTCTCACATATAAACACACAGAAATCCATACACACTTGTTCCGAGCCTAGAACATCATGCACCCTGCTAATGGTTTGAATAACACCCAGAGTGGCCTGATAATGCCTTAGTGAGATGTGTTTGTGTGTGTGTGAATGTTGCGTGTTTGTATTCACACACAGTGTGAGGGACACAGTGGCAGAAGCCCGTGCTAATGCCACCCTGAATGGTGTGTCTAATTACTTGGCCTACAGATAGCTTTTAGCTAAATCACCCCGCCTTCTGAAGAGCCTGTATCAACAGTGACAAGGGCCTGGACAATTACATTAGCCCTCTCCCCATCCACCGGGTCCAGCACTAACAATCAGTGTGATTTGCAGCCGCTTCATTGTTGTCATCCCTCTCTCCATGACAATGATGTTTTCCCTACTGGATAGACAGAGAGACACAGCGAACAACAGAGAGAGAAAAGGGAAAAAGAGAATGCAGAAGAGAGGCCAATATAAGAAGAGAGAGAGAAATAGAGAGGGGGAGAGTTGACAGAGAGCTTACTTATGTTAATGTTTGCCCTGCTTGTGTGTTGGCTGCAGCAGAGAGCCGGATAAACCTGGGTGACAGCCGCAAGTGGAGAGAGCTGGTGAATTAATTGATGCTGGAGAGGGGTCTTCTGGATGGATTGCTCACCAGCCCACTGTGCCAAACACCACCACCACACACAGACACACATAAAACCACATTACACCAAGTACAGTAGCCACCCACAGAACAAGCCAAGGATCCAAATCACATTACAGTTAAAGTAGAACTTTCATTCGGCTCTACTTAGTCCTCTTGCATCTGCCAACTATAGCGTGAGTGAACGCAGAATACCGTTTCCCAACATGGATTTTTTACCTCAGACATTCCTCCGGTTTTATTTTCCCTATTTTTCTTTGTCTATTTCTCTGACTTGCACATGACTTAACACACACAAGGCACACACACAACACAAAATAAGCAAAACTATTTTTTTAAAAGCCAGGGACTAACTTCACAGTGTCTAAATAGGAGGTCTTATGGTTCCTGAGTTCAAGGTCAAATGAAATTTAGTATTCTAGCTACATCAAACCAGTTGTGCCAGTTTTGAGAACAAAGACTGACACGATTCCTCTGAAAGACTTTTATCACTGGCACAAGTTAAACAAAATATTTTTTGAAAGCTTTTTTTTTTTCTTTAACCTCCTAGGACCTGGTGTCCACATATGTGACATCACATTTTGGGTTCTCTAGACCAAAATAAAACATTTTGCTCTACAAGGGCCTGATTTCCACTGACGAGGACATTATACTGCCACTGTTCTATCGAAATTTAAAATGAATATCCTCTTATGTGGATCTAATTTTTCTCAGAAACAAAAAATCAGGTAAAAAAAAAAATAATAATCTGGTAATTCTTTGTTTTTACATTCATCAGGTCCCAATCAGCCCAAATAGCAAAGAGAAATTAGAAATGCTGCCATGAAAGAGTTCGGGTCTTAGGGGGTTAAATTAGAACATTTATGATATAACCATGTGTGTCATGATATTGTATTGATGAAGGAACTCAGGCAAAGCATAACTAATGCAGCAAAAAAAAAGACTTCATGCTAATAAAACCTCTTGAAAAACAACTGAAAGCACCTGAAAAGGAGAGTTGGAGAACTAGAAAACTCCTGCACTCTTTGATATAGACAGGACTGTGGAGCAAAGTGGTGCCAAATGGGGTTAGATCACTCGACAACAGCCTGTCTCACCCTATTACCCTTTGAGTCTCCCCATACCCCTTTTTGCCCCCTTACCCATGTTCCTCTGCTCAGGGAGGTGCACTACCAGCTGTAGAACAATGACACCCTCACTGGCTCTTATTGGGTGAATTGATATAGAGACAGAAAACAGTTTGAAAGGGGACAGTAGGTTGCTCTTTATGTTTCGGGATTTTGCAATAGCTGCAAATATTTAAAGATGCACAGTAGCATTGTAGTTGAAGTCTGTGGCTCAAGCTTAAAGAAAATTTGCACTGCAAATATTTCAGTATCTTGCAGTTTAAGGAAATTCCAAAAAGGTTATTGCTTTGGTGAGCTTTTGTGTTTCTAAGATTTAAGTAGTCTTGAGCAGGCTTCTCTATGGAGCTACTGAGTGCTCCAATGTGCAGAACATAAATTTATAATAAGCACAGCCAGAGCCCAAAAAACCCCTCAAAGTATAGTCACCAACATGGGACATACATGTCACTTCTCCTTGATGTAGATGACACAGATAGGTTTAATGCACAGGAAGGGTTCTGGAACCAAACTGGATGTGACCAGTATTTGGGTTTCTTCCCCGCACCAGAGAGGTGGTATTCACTGCCCCAAAAGCCAGTTTGACTCACTGAGAACTGGACTCCCAAGGCCTTGTCATCTGACTTTATGAATCGCCACCGTTACACGGTGGAAGGATTTATGTGCCTGTCAGATCCCTACATTATAAATAGACTGGCACTTTTCTACTTTGAGCACTTTCTTGAGTGCTTTCTTACTATTCACCCATTCACGCATACATTCATACATTCATACAATCTTTTATTTCTAGGTGTGCTTTTTAATGACATTCACATACACTCACACTCTGAGGGATGCATTGGGGATAACTTAGGTTCTGTATCTTGCCCAAGGTTCTTCAAGTTAAAACTCCTCCTGTGTGAGTTGCCTGACTAAGTTCAGCCACATGGGTCTGCCTTCCTGAGGGCCAACCCCTATGGAAGGAGCCATAGAGGTTGGCAGTGGTAGGATAACCAACCTTACTATTTATTTTCTTTTTTCTTTTTTTTTCTTTTTTTTTTTTCCCCCTTTGGATCTTTAGCCATCAGAATTGTTGTCTTAAGGCCAAGAGAGATGCCAAGCGGATTTACTTTACCAACTGGATCATCATGGCCTTGCCATATTGGTCCATTTGATTGACCTTTATTATAATTATGTATTTATTTTATTTTCAGTTGTTACAGTCGGGACAGACATGACTGGGAGATAGGACAGGGAGAAAGAATAATAACATTTAAAAGTTTCTTATAAGTACTACGGTGTATTTTACCATAACAAATACTTCATACGATCAATAACAGACATAAAATGAATGACTGACTGACTGAATGCCCTTTAAGACAATTTTAATTAAACATGAACGGTCACAGTTCAA
Organism: Oreochromis aureus; assembly: GCF_013358895.1. Classification (NCBI taxonomy): domain Eukaryota; kingdom Metazoa; phylum Chordata; class Actinopteri; order Cichliformes; family Cichlidae; genus Oreochromis; species Oreochromis aureus. The sequence continues at coordinate 43,181,486 of NC_052963.1, read as the reverse complement.
TATGAGCTTTAAGAATTGCACACCAGCTATTTACTACTTATGAGTCTCTGTTGACATAGCCTGGATACAGCAGATTGAGGACAAATTGCACAATAAATCAATAAATAAATGAAAATGAATAATCAAACGTCATTGATACAGGTTGGAGCCTGAGTGGGGTCATTATTTGTGGGCGGATGCAGGTGGGCGGGTGGACAGGATGGGTGGACTAAGAGGAGTTAAAAGTAGAGCGCTTTTGGAAGCACTCTGGATCTCCTGATGTTAAGGAGGTTCTCCCAGAGGTCCGACACAATGGTACCAGTCAACAACAGAAGCTGGCCTGCCTCTTTTTCATCTCTCTCTCTCTTTCTCACTCTCTCTTAGCCTCAGTGCCTCTTCTCAGTGCCACACAAAAAGCTTGTTGGGGGGATAGTAAGGTAGACGGGTCGAGAGAGCGGCATGGCATTTTAATGGTGGTTGAGAGAGTGAGAGAGGAGGGGAGGTGGTCGGGTTGGATGGGTTAGAAGCAGAGGATCGCCCCCCACTCACACGCACACCCCTACACACACACACAGCAGTATAGGGGGCTTTTTATCTGAATGATTGCCCTCAATTAGATCCCTGATCAGAGTAGGTGAGAACAGACAGCTATCTGGAGAGGGGAGGGTTGGGGGTTCAAACCAGTAGAAGGCAAGAAGAGTGAGATGGGGCATCAATCAGTAAGGGGAGCTCTTTCTGCTCATGCTGAGTACCAAAAATGAAATGTGTTTGTGGTTTTCAGTTCATAGACAGAATGAGTAAAGAAAGAAAGAAAGAAAGAAAGAAAGAAAAAAACACAATCAATCTGTTTTTGAAAATACTCTTTTTGGCCATTTTGCTGCAGAGAAATACAGGACAGTTTGACCACAGGGACAAAAAAAAAAAAAAGCTTGAAACATGCTTTGAGCTTAAAAGCCTTACCAACACATACAATGTTGAGAACAACCACAAGCTGCCACCATGGTGCCAAAACAAACCACTCTGTGTCCTATAAATTACTTTTGTGAAATATACATTTATTTTCCAATAACAACTGAACTGCATGCAAAATAATATTTTTCTTACCCACAATTCGAATCAGATTAAGCTACAAGTCACGTGACATAATACTGATACAGTGGCTTGCAAAAGATTTTCGTTCCACTTCTCACATGTACACCACTTTGTATTGGTCTTTCACCTGGAATTCCAATCAAATTGATTCATGTTTGTGGCTGTAATGTGACAAAATGTGGAAAAGTTCAAGGGGGCCGAATACTTTCGCAAGCCACTGTAGGTAGGGCAATAGTTGTCGCTTTACAGCAAGAAGACGAATCTTCTCCCTGTGCATGCCTGTCTCCTCTGAGTTCTCTGGTTTTCTCCTACAGCTTAAATACATGATTGTTGGGATAACAGTTGATTCTAAATTGGCATCAGGTCATAATCTGTTATCCCTGTGATGGACTACAAAACATGTCCAATGTGTACCTCCAACCCCTGGGATAGTACCAGCCCCATTTAACCCTACATTAGATATGTTAGTTATGAAAAAGGATGCATTATCAGAAATTACATGTATGTTTCCTTTAGTGTATGATCACCTGTACCAATAAATCACTGTGTTTTCATTAGTTTACAATGAATGTTTTATTCTGGATACAGAGAATGCCTTTTACATTTTAACACATTTGAAGTAATTGCTACTACGAGTTCTCCCAAGTGTAGTTGGTTGTACTCTGTAACCTCAATGCTAGACGTGAATAAATCCTGCACGCTGGTCTTACAGTGCAACAGAATCTCCAGTAATTTGTAGTTCGCACCTCATCTCTGAGCAATTCCTACAACTATAAGTTGCATTAACTAAAATAACACATCTGAAAGACCAATTAAACTCCTGGCAGTTAGCTGGCATTGTGGGGAATGAAGGTGTTGTGTTTTGACAGTGAAAAAAAATACGTAAAGTAAAAAGAGACCATATCCCTCCTGTCCTGCTACACTGATTTTAAATTATGTTTGTAATGCGTCCCTGAACTTTAACGAGTTTGTCAAATTGCAAAGAAAAAACAAGAGTTCTGTCTATTTTCAATGTGGTGAGTTTACAGGTCTTGGTCTTGGCACTGGAACGGTTCGCAGCCGAGTGTGAAGCAGCGGGAATGAGGATCAGCACCTCCAAATCTGAGGCCATGGTTCTCAGCCGGAAAAGGGTGGAATGCCCACTCCGGGTCGGGGATGAGTTCCTGCCCCAAGTGGAGGAGTTTAAGTATCTCGGGGTCTTGTTCGCGAGTGATGGGAGAAGGGAGCCGGAGATCGACAGACGGATTGGTGCTGCGGCTGCAGTGATGCGGACGCTGCACCGGTCCGTCGTGGTGAAGAGGGAGCTGAGTGTAAAAGCGAAGCTCTCAATTTACCGGTCGATCTACGTCCCGACCCTCACCTATGGCCACGAGCTGTGGGTAGTGACCGAAAGAACGAGATCGCGGATACAAGCGGCAGAAATGAGCTTCCTCCGAAGGGTGGCTGGCCTCTCCCTTAGAGATAGGGTGAGAAGTTCGGCCATCCGGGAGGGGCTCAGAGTAGAGCCGCTGCTCCTCCACATCGAAAGGAGCCAGTTGAGGTGGTTCGGCATCTGACAAGGATGCCCCTGGGCGCCTCCTGGGTGAGGTGTTCGGGCATGTCCCACCGGGAGGAGGCCCAGGGCAGACCCAGGACGCGCTGGAGAGATTATATCTCGGCTGGCCTGGGAACGCCTTGGTGTTCCCCCGGATGAGCTGGAGGAGGTGGCTGGGGAGAGGGAGGTCTGGGCTTCTCTGCTTAGGCTGCTGCCCCCGCGACCCGACTTCGGATAAAGCGGATGAGGATGGATGGATGGATGGATGGAGTTTACAGGTTTCATTAGTTAAATTGCAGTTTTAAATGCTTTAATCAACGCAAGCAAAATGTAATTTCTTCACTAAATAAATGTGAATGTATTTCCCTTTCTGTATAAATAGAAATAAACTAGCAGTTTAAACATTATGAAAATGTTTTACAGGAAAATAAGTTCATCGCATTAGTGACAAGCTCTGTCTTTTTTCCCCCTTCATCTTTGCATGGACTTGTAGTACTGATAGGACTGATAAATCTATCAAATATAACAATATAAACACCCATTACAGTTGGCTGCCTGTGTGAAGGCTGCATGCTATCTCACAGAGCAGCACACTATCACATACACAGGATACAGAAGGTTCAGCCATCCCCACTGCTGCCCACTAAATCCCAGTGTTTACTCTGTTTTGTTTTTAATCACAGCAAGCCTAAACTCTAGATGTAATTTTCCACTCTGCATACACCTAAACACAAACACAGACACATAGAAAGATACACATACACATTCACACACACATACACACTAACACATACAGTACGGTAAACTCAGCTCCACAATTACCCCTCAATTAGAGATAATAACATGACCACTTCCTGACCAATCACCTGCAGTCTTGCTATGACTCACACAGTGTTGCTCTCATACAGACACACACACACACACACACACAGTCAGATGGCTTATAAAGTTAGTGGTGGCTGTAGAAATCATTGGTTATTTTGTCTGACCACTGAGCTTTGTGATTTTCTCTGTATCAGGCAGGTGGAGCAAAACCTTTCCCTCATTTTATGGAGACAAATGTTAGCGTTCTGTGGTTTCCTGTATGTGCTGACTGCTGTTGACACACACACATACACACACATGTGCGCGCATGCATGCACACACACACAATACAGACAGATTTCCTGGCAAAACTGAAATAACCTTTCCTGTCTCCCTGTCTCTCTCATGGATGAGTGAGAGAACACAATCTTTTCCCACTCTATAGCTTCCACTGCCAAGACATCAAAACTTCCACAGTTAGAAAGAACAACTTTCCTCTGCCTACTGAGTATACAGGGCTGCTACCTGGAGGACAGAAATTGGTATTTAATAGCTGACCGTATTCCCACGGCAGCCATTTTCAACTTAAGTCACACTCAAGTAGGAAAAATCTGACCCAGATTTACAGCTCAAAGCCTTTTGTAGATTCATCTGTTATTAGATCAGCCATGATGACAGCAAAAGTCAGTATTTCAGTGAAGAAAATAATCCTTTTTCTTTCCATTTGTGATACCAGGGATATATTTTTTAGTTTTTCCTATCCGTTTCTGTGTCAATACAAAAAATGGATCACGCCAAGTTGGGAATCTATAATAGCGGTGCCTTGAGCACTTTCAAACCTAAGGTCCTGAAAGATTTGTTCTTTGGAGTTTATTGCAGGCTACGTTTGACTTTATTTAAACTGCAGTGTTCAAACTGTTTAAAAATAGGTTAAGCCAAAGTTCAATAAATGACAGCTCATGATAGTTGATATAGTAACTCAAGCCTTTACACAGTTTTTCAGGAGCTCAGTTAAAACGGTGACCATGAGAACAAGTGATGGAAAAATACCTAACACAAGTACTAAATGTTGAACAAATACCTCTCAGCACTAAGCCCAATCTTAGATGAGTGCATCTGAGCACCAACAAGTTAAACAACAGTTTAACAAGCAGGTTCTGACTGCCAATGGAACAAAAATATCCTTTACTGTCTGTGGTATTTGTGAATTACCAGCATGACCAGCCTGCCAGTGGAGTCAGACCTGCAGAATCTGCCCTCTCTGTCTACCATCAGGATTATCAGGGGCTTTAAAGGCCTCCAAACTATTTGTTTTTTCCCTGTATCCCTGAGTTTATATATATATATATATATATATATATATATATATATATATATATATATATATATATATATATATATATATATATTAATATCTATATTATTGCTAAATAATAATAATGGATCGCATTTATATAGCGCTTTTCAAGACCCTCAAAGCGCTTTATAATTCCACTATTCATTCACTCTCATATTCACACACTGGTGAAGGCAAACCACAGTTGTAGCCGCAGCTGCCCTGGAGCAGACTGACAGAAGCGAGGCTGCTATTTTGCGCCATCGGCTCCTCTGGCCATCACCAGTAGGCGGTAGGCAAAGTGTCTTGCCCAAGGACACAACGACCGAGACTGTCCGAGCCGGGGCTCGAACCAGCAACCTTCCGATTACAAGACGAACGGCCGACTCTTGAGCCACAATCGCCCTAAAGCACTTTCCAGATGGATGCAAACTGTGTTTCGTTGCCTTGTACTTGCGGCATGTGCAATGACAATTAAGTTGAATTCTATTCTATTCTAATCAGAATTTATATAAATAATCTACATCATTTAAAGCCCACTAGATTGACAACAGTTTTCGTATATTTGATGTAGGCCACCAGGGATTTATGCTTATGATTTAATCATCTATTCATCTATTGTAACTGGCCTTTTCATTTTTGTCAATTCCTCCTGTGCATTTCCAAATATTTTACACAGCAATGATGTCAGCCACTTATATAAGCAACTTTTTGGTATATTAAAATACAGATTTTTAAGTAAAACAACAACATTTTCTCTAAGCCATAGTGTTAGTAATGTTACCCGTGAGTCCAATGAGGACACCATCCCTAATTTTGGTCCAAGTGTGCAGTTTTTGCCGTGTTCACATTTGCTAACCGTGACCACATTGCACACATGCACACCAAAAGATTAAAAAGAGAGCCAGCTTAAAGAGTGAGCTTTGGCAATTTGGTAAAATACAACATAGCAGATTAAAAAGAAATTAACAAATAAAAATTTACTTATTTATAAAATATCTAAACAGGAGTAAATGTAATTTAAGCCAAGCAGGTTGTTACAGGTCTTCTGAATCGCTCTTTGTCTGGTCCCTCACCCAGGACCAATTTGCCATGGGAGACCCTACCAGGGGGCAAAAGCCCCCAGACAACATAGCCCCTGGGATCCCTGTGACACACAAACCCCTCCACCACGATAAGGTAGCGATTCACGGAGAGGTTCAGAAGACCCGTATGAAAAGAACATCGAGGGAACAGTTTACCCTGCCCGGGATAGGGTTACCGGGGCCCCGCCCTGGAGCCAGGCCCGGGGAGGGTGCCCGAGGGCGAGCGTCTGGTGGCCGGGCCTTAGTCCATGGGGCCCGGCCGGCACAGCCCGAAGAGGAGACATGGGCCCATCCTCCCGCAGGCCCACCACCCGCAGGAGGCGCCATAGGGGTCGGGTGCAATGTGTGTCGGGCGGTGGCCAGGAGCGGAGGCCCTGGCGGACCGATCCCCGGCTGCCAAGACTGGCAATAGGGACATGGAATGTCACCTCTCTGGTGGGGAAGGAGCCTGAGTTAGTGCGTGAGGTTGAGAAGTACCGGCTAGATATAGTCGGGCTCACCTCTCGCATGGCTTGGGCTCTGGAACTAGTCTCCTGGAGAGGGGCTGGACTCTGTCTCAGTCTGGAGTTGCCCCTGGTGAGAGGCGGCGGGCTGGGGTGGGTATTCTAATATCCCCCCGGCTTGCTGCCGGTACGTTGGGGTTTTCCCGGTGGATGAGAGGGTTTGTTCCCTGCGCCTCAGGGTCGGGGAACGGGTCCTGACTGTCATCTGCGCTTATGCGCCGAGTGGCAGTTCAGAGTACCCAGCCTTCTTAGAGTCCCTGGGGGGGGTGCTGGAAGGTGCCCCACCTGGAGACTCTGTTGTCCTACTGGGAGACTTCAATGCTCACGTGGGTAACGACAGCGAGACCTGGAGGAGCGTGATTGGGAGGAACGGCCTCCCTGATCTGAACCCGAGTGGTGTTTTGTTATTGGACTTCTGTGCAAATCACAGTTTGGCCATAACGAACACCTTGTTCGAACATAAGAGTGTCCATAAGTGCACGTGGCACCAGGATGCTCTAGGCCGCAGGTCGATGATCGATTTTGTAATCGTATCACCAGACCTGCGACCATATGTTCTGGACACTCGGGTAAAGAGAGGGCTGAGCTGTCAACTGATCACCACCTGGTGGTGAGTTGGATCAGGTGGCGGGGAGGACGCTGGACAGACCCGGTGCACCTAAACGCGTGGTGAGGGTGTGCTGGGAACGTCTAGCAGAGGCCCCAGTCCGCGAGATCTTCAACGCACACCTCCGGCAGAGCTTCAACAACATTCCGAGGGAGACTGGGGACATTGAGTCCGAATGGACCATGTTCAGCGTCTCCATTGCCGGGTTGCTGCATTGAGCTGCGGCCGCAAGGTGGTTGGTGCCTGCCGTGGTGGTAATCCCCGAACCAAATGGTGGACACCAGAGGTGAAGGGAGCCACCAGGCTGAAGAAGGAGTCCTATCGGGCTTGGTTAGCCTGTGGGACTCCAGAGGCAGCTGACAGGTATCGACAGGCCAAACGGAATGCGGCTCGGGCAGTGGCTGAAGCAAAAACTCGGGTGTGGGAGGAGTTCGGAGAGGCCATGGAAAAAGACTTTCGGACTGCCTCGAAGAGATTCTGGCAAACCGTCAGGCGTCTCAGGAGGGGCGGTGCTCTACCTGCACTGTGTATAGTGCTGGCGGTGCGCTGCTGACGCCGACTGAGAAAATTGTCAGACGGTGGAAGGAATACTTGAGGACCTCCTTAATCCCACTGACACGTCTTCCGAGGAGGAAGCAGAGTCTGGGGATGAGGGAATGACCCGCCAATTTCTGGGGTCGAGGTCACTGAGGCAGTTAAACAACTCCTCGGTGGCAGAGCCCCTGGTGTTGATGAGGTCCGCCCGAGTTCCTGAAGGCTCTGGACGTTGTAGGGCTGTCCTGGTTGACACGCCTCTACAATGTTGCGTGGAGATCAGGGGCAGTACCCTGGACTGGCAGACCGGGGTGGTGGTCCCCATCTTTAAGAAGGGAGACCGGAGGGTGTGTTCCAACTACAGGGGATCACACTCCTCAGCCTCCCTGGGAAAGTCTATGCCAGGGTGCTGGAAAGGAGAGTTCGTCCGTTAGTCGAACCTCGGATACAGGAGGAACAATGCGGTTTTCGTCCTGGTCGCGGAACACTGGACCAGCTCTTTATCCTCTCGAGGATACTTGAGGGTGCATGGGAGTTTGCCCAACCAGTCTACATGTGTTTTGTGGACTTGGAGAAGGCATTCGACCGTGTCCCTCGGGTGTCCTGTGGGAGGTGTTGCGGGAGTATGGGGTGTCTGGCCCACTGCTACGGGCCATTCGATCCCTATACAACCGTTGTAAGAGTTTGGTTCGCATTGCCGGCAATAAGTCGGACTCGTTTCCGGTGGGTGATGGGCTCCGCCAGGGCTGCCCTTTATCACCGATTCTGTTCATAATTTTATGGACAGGATTTCTAGGCGCAGCCAAGTGGCGGAGGGCTTTCACTTGGTGGCCTCAGAATCTCGTCTCTGCTTTTTGCGGATGATGTGGTTCTGATGGCTTCATCAGGTGGGGGCCTCCAGCTCGCACTGGAACGGTTCGCAGCCGAGTGTGAAGCAGCGGAATGAGGATCAGCACCTCCAAATCTGAGGCCATGGTTCTCAGCCGGAAAAAGGGTGGAATGCCCACTCCGGGTCGGGGATGAGTTCCTGCCCCAAGTGGAGGAGTTTAAGTATCTCGGGGTCTTGTTCGCGAGTGATGGGAGAAGGGAGCCGGAGATCGACAGACGGATTGGTGCTGCGGCTGCAGTGATGCGGACGCTGCACCGGTCCGTCGTGGTGAAGAGGGAGCTGAGTGTAAAAGCGAAGCTCTCAATTTACCGGTCGATCTACGTCCCGACCCTCACCTATGGCCACGAGCTGTGGGTAGTGACCGAAAGAACGAGATCGCGGATACAAGCGGCAGAAATGAGCTTCCTCCGAAGGGTGGCTGGCCTCTCCCTTAGAGATAGGGTGAGAAGTTCGGCCATCCGGGAGGGGCTCAGAGTAGAGCCGCTGCTCCTCCACATCGAAAGGAGCCAGTTGAGGTGGTTCGGGCATCTGACAAGGATGCCCCTGGGCGCCTCCTGGGTGAGGTGTTCGGGCATGTCCCACCGGGGAGGCCCAGGGCAGACCCAGGACGCGCTGGAGAGATTATATCTCTCGGCTGGCCTGGGAACGCCTTGGTGTTCCCCCGGATGAGCTGGAGGAGGTGGCTGGGGAGAGGGAGGTCTGGGCTTCTCTGCTTAGGCTGCTGCCCCCGCGACCCGACTTCGGATAAAGCGGATGAGGATGGATGGATGGATGGAAGGTTGTTACAGGCATTTAAAACGTGTCTTTTTAGAGACAAATTGTAATTGACAGTAATATGAACATGAACCAAACAAAGCATCTTCAAACTACACTGTCAGTAGAAACATGAATTTACCATTACTTACAGATAAAGTCTCTCCTGTACTGACTAGGAACTTAAGTAATGATGGTTTGTTTAAGGTTGAGATAACACCAGGTACAGCAGGCACATTATACATAAATGAATCTTGTGATGCTTCCATTGAAGCAGGAACCATGAACTAGTTTTTGTGGTCCTAGGAACACTTGACTACACACAATAGGCTACAGTTTTAATACTGAGTGGTAGAGCAACCAAGTCAGGACAAAAGCTAAACACAGCCTGTACTTTGTAAGAATCCTCTCCACTGAAGCATTTCTGTTTGCTGGGAGCCTGATCCACCTCTTCAGCACATCACAGGTCCACAGTTGTAGTTGATAGGTGCTTCCCATGCAAGCAGTTAGTTCTAATCTATATGAAACATATAAGAAAAAAAAATCCAAGATAGACACAGCAAATATAAAAATAATTCATGGACACACACACACACACACACACACACACACACACACACACACAATACTGCGAAATCAAACACATGTAAATGCTTGCATGTGACACACTGACACAAATCCTCAAAGAGCTCTCCCCTCATGTTCATAGGATCATTTAGACTCCAATACAAAACATTAGCGGATTGACACTATCACACCGGCTATCCGGCAGAGCCCTTTTCACACATAATTACTGGCTCTCATTTCCCCCGCCGAGGGAACAGGTGCAGGCGGAGAGGAAGAATCGCTTAGGCCCACTGTCTCCTTGGGCTTAGGGCCTTTTCCTGGCTCTGAGAGGCCTGTATTGACAGAGACAGAGGGAGAACGTCAGCGCCAATAAATCACTGTGAACGTGTAAATGCCACTGCACTGCATTCCGCTAAAGAAGGGGAGGCCAAACGGCTACAAGTTCCTTTCTCTTTCTGTTTCTGTTGTTTTAAGACCTTCCCCCTCCTCCCACCCACACACACACATATATTATCCATGGCTGGTCTCCCCCCCATAGCTCTCGCCCTCATTCTCTGTTACTGCTCCCCAAAGCAGCTAATAGCATAATTTGAGGAAGAATGTTCCTGGAGTTTCCTGTGAATTCTGCCATTAGTCATCGGAATGACCTCTCTGTTCCTCTCCTCTTCCTTCCCTGTCACTAACATAGCACTGCTCTGAAGCAAGCTGCCTGGGGAGGAGGGATGTAAATAGGAACCAGAGGTGAACTGAGTTTAGCCTATGTATGTGTGTGAAAAGCACCTCTACTTACAGTATATATTGTGTTTTCTGCGTATGGGTATGAAAATCATAGTATGTATGTCTATGTGTGTGTGGGGGGGGTCTGTGTGTGTGAGTGTGTTAAAAACTCCCCCACTCTGCAGGGTGCAGAGGCAGGGCCCCAGTACTTACCCCCTGACACTGAGCTGTTAACTGGGAAAAGTAGAAGAGATGTGTAGGGTGCACTGGGTGGATGGTTTGTATGTGCATGCATGTGTGTGTGTGTTGAGTGCGAAAATAGAGATGTGCGGCACACAGAAGGCAACCAAAAAAAAAAGAAAGTTTATGTCACCACCACCATGATAGCTGAAATTACTTGTTTATGTTTCTTTCAGCTCTAATAACCAAAGCAATTATTTGCTTTCACAGTGCAGTTACTACTTTGGCTGTGTTTCTATATAAGATTTATTTGAACTGATTAGAAAACAAGACAGAGAATGGAGTTGTTATGCTGCGCAGTTACGAAAATTACATACATATAAACATCATTGTCTGGGATAAGTTGGCCTTTGCTGTGGTGAGTGTGCAATTAGTGTTGGGGGAGCGAAAGCAAGGACAGTATTCAAAAAGCAAACAGTCGCTGACAAATTTAACTCCAGATGATGCAACATTTGCTGGATTTGGAAACAGAACTGGGAATCTGAAACCAATTATTTACAAAAGGAGATTGGGAAAGACTGAGAGTTAGCTTCATAACAGATGTTTTTGTAACTTATGACTGACTCTGGATAGGATTATTATTAGCAGTTCTGCTCAGGTCTTTCCAACATAATCCTCAATGGAAGATGTAATTGGCAGACCTTGTTCTATTATTCCAAAACATTTATGTTAAAACCATCAGATCGTCGATTATATTATGTTTCAGACTATAAGATATGGTGGACACAGGGAAAACATGGTGGTCTATATTGATAAAAGTACACAGAAGTCAGTAACGTCAGTATATATCAGACATGCACTGTGGCGACACAGTTGTATATAACAGCAGACTCCTCTGTGGCCTTAAGCCTGGTTTTTACCTATCCGTATACTCCTTCCATCCTCCATCCCAACACCCTGAGCCTCTGCACCTCAATCCTCTATTGCGCCACCCCTCCCACATCAAAGACCATCAATCTCCCACAGTACAGGGGGAAAGGCAAATATTTAGAGAAGGACTGAGCCCCCATAAATCTGTAGTAGGAGAGAAAGAGAGAACATGATACCCACCCTGCTCCTCCAAATTTCTACCCCCACCACTATCGTCAGCGTCCCTCGGCAGTCCTACGTCTCTCTTCCTGTGGCCTCCTAGGAACTGGAGAGGAAGAGAAAAGAAGGTTTGTGGCAACACCAGTGAGGAAGACAACAGAGATTAAGAGATTAACAAAAAGAGAAAGAGAGAACACCCTCCCACACTCTGTAGAAACACACACTCCCCAACAGCCAAAGAAAAACACACTCTCATGCACAAAAAAGGGAGCTCACCACAGCACACATGGGCACAGTGGTTGGACTCCTCTTCTTGGCCTTTGATTTACTACTCTCTCAGTCCCACTTGAGTGAGACTCTAGAATATTAGCAAGTATTTATGTCCCTTTTTCATTTGAAAACAATATGGCTTTCAGCAATAAAGAAAGGAACGCTGCACTGATAGGTCAGGGTTGGGAGGTCACTAGGAAAGTAAATTGGGGGCAGATGAGATCCCGAACAAAGTGGAGCTAGTGCCTACAAAAACTGCCTCGGCAGAGTATGGGGGCTAGTCCTGAACAGCATAAAGCTAGGCATGAGGACAAAGAAAGCTATTAGTTTACTGTCTGAAAGATATTTGGATTTTTATATATAAAAATTAATTTTTACTGAAGAATCAAACAAAAATAAATAAAAATTTAAAGAAATTTGACACGTATTAAGCATTAGAAGGTAGAGAAGCACACGTACAAATACACACATACACTTGGTCTGAAATACACAGTCACACATCCACTATAAAACTACATTTTTTCAGATCAATGCAGACAAAACCAAGCTGAAAAACATTAATTATAATAATAACACTGCACCTAATGTGTTTCTTTCATTAAGAGTCCAAAAGAACACTTGCACCCACATTCAGGCATATACCCACACACACTTAGAGAAGTATCCCCGGCAGGCAGCTGTCAGAGAAGTACGAGGGATTTAAGGAGCTTTGCAATACCCCCACTGACTAAGCATGAGCCTCAGGGGTGAAGGGTATTGATCCCTGTGCAGAATATGCATCCTGCTCTCCTGACAGACTAGTTGATTGACTTTTCAGCCCCACTGGGCAGCAACACAGGCAGATAGAGACACATAAATGCCTTAACATCACTGTGTTTGATATAGTAATACATTTGTCAGTGAGATAGAACACAAGTGCAAGGACATGCATTATTTGTGGGTCAAATTACATTTGCACATAATGCTAGTGCATGCATGCAGTAGAATACAGTACATACATGTATTTTACACACGCACACTAATGCCTTTACTGCAGTCACCACCACAGCTGCCATATTCATGAGAGGGATCTGCACTGAGCTGCATTATCATGGCCCAGCTTCTGCCTTTGTTCTGCCCTTTGTTGGCTTTTCTGCCCGCCTCTGCCTCTGTCAAATGTCACGTCTCTGCGGACTCTGTATTTTGAGCATCAATGTCAATAATTACACATACAACATTATGGAAGCCCGTAGACCCTCCTGCACAAGACACATTAATACATTTTTATGTGTGTGGTTTTGTGCTTTCTTTCTCCCTTTCCTCACCATATCCCAAAATATCAATTTAAACCGAGCTTGCTGGTTTTTTCAGTCACAGTTTCCGTCTCTGTACCTTGCTATTTTTCATTTCGTCTTCCCTGTTTTCGATCATATACAGTTTGAATGCCAGATCTTCTTAAAATATGTCTAAAAGTACTGCACGACTCCTGTGAGAATCTATTTTTTGGCATCTGGCAAAACCCTTTGACAGCTGGATGACTGTTTGACATTTTTTAACTGCAACACAGAAACACTTCTTTGACATTTTATTTAGTTTTGAAGAAATCAAGTTTGAGGCAGTTTATTTATGATTTCCCCTCGTTCACTGCCTTCTTTCCTTCCTATTCGTACTTCAAACACACATATGTAAGCACACATGCTAGATGTGCTTGGGGAAGGACAAAGGTTTGGGATGTGCTGGCAATGGGCACCTAATTGCTTCTTACTGATCCAAATAGTACATCAGAGGCAACAGCACTTCAGTGGACCTCCAATGAGATCCACTACGTTGGGCCTGTTCATTACCCTGCTGACCTCCCAGCTCGACCCCATATATGCACACATATTACACACACACCTCCACCCCTTCACCTACCCCAGCTCATTGTCTCTGGGGTTTAATTGGGGCGATGTTCTCCATTGTGAGCAGGCTCAATGGCTGTGGAGGGCTCCATTGTGGGGCTGAATGAGGGCAGGAGTGTTCATTAGGTGAGTCTCTGAATAAGGCCTTCTGGAGGTAGGGTACTGAGAGCAGGGGGCTGCCGGAGACCTCCGGGGTGGGTGAAACTGCATGCTCTTCTCCTTTCCTCTCGTCCCCTCACTTCTCTTCTTTCTTCTTCTCTCCTCTCCCTGCCGCTCTTCTCCTCTCTGTCCTCACTGCTCCCCTGCTCCTCTCCGGTTGTCTGCTTTTCCTTCAACAGCCTGACGCTTGGCCCTGAAAGGCAGCGGCTGCGTTTGTTGGAAGGACAGTCTTTGTCTGTTCCAGGAGAGTGAATTGCAGGAAAAGAAGAGAGAGGGATCAAAGACGAACTACAGAAAAAGCAAGGACCACCTCCTCTGATAGAAGGAGAAAAAGAACCAATGAGGCCTGGACTAAGAGAAATTTCATCATTCCTAAGTTTGCATTTGGACCTCGATGCTCAGTGGTGGTCCTTACCAAAATACTTTATGAAACAATACTATAAAAGTAATAGTTCACTGATGCCTGTGGGGAATATTCTTTACACTTTCCAAGAGTCAGGAAGGTCAGGATATTGCTTCAGCTGCAGAGCAACACTTACTGGGCTTCTGTTGGTCACTTTAGGTTCAGATTGGTAAGCCACCCTGCAAAAAAAAAAAAATGTAAATTCTATATAAGCTGTTGGCTTCTGTTAAAGCTCAACTTTCTTCAAGAAAAGTGACAGTTAAGCGAAATAACTGTCTGTCTGGGTTTTGATTTAAATAAAAGGCTAAATTCCCAAAAACTGATAGCCGTGCAAAATAAGCACTTATCACGGTAGCATTTCGTATAAATAAATATAAAAACTGAAGGAAGGGAAACAGGTGGGCATTTCTGCACACTGTCTCACTGGTGGAACTGGCAACATCCACACTGGGCTGGCCCACAGCCACACTGCCGATCAAGAGACAGAACTGCATCGCAGATTACAGGGATTCTCTGCTCGGCTTTTTTTGTGACCAAGTTTGTTGAAAATTAATTAAAGCAACTGAAAATCCACTTAAAAGAGAAAATCGCAATCAGCTACATCTGATTGGCTTTAAAATGTTAAATTTACCGTAGAAAAGTACACACCATTAACTTAGTACGGCCATGAGGTTGAGATGGAAACCTTTTAATGTAGAAATCCAATGCCAGCCTTTCCTGTGACTGTTACTTTTCTCAGTCCAGATTGCTGCACTGAAACGTTTAAGCTGCCACGGAGCTGACAGCTTTTGGCAGACCACCGTCAGCCAGCCCTCAAACCACTGCCAGTGGCTGAGTGCTCTGTTGTGAGTGTGGCTTGCAGTCGCACGACGTCTGTGTGACAGACTTGACTTTCACACTGACCAGAGCCCCTTCACCCATTCCCTGCCCAGCCGCTGATGTCATTATCCCTCTACCGCACACCCATGCATACACACAAACCCACGCATGGAACGTCTCTGGTCTTCCACTCTCCCTTAGCCACTACCTTCCGCTGTTTACATTTCTCTTACTACCCAAAAAACAATACCAGACATCTTGTTCAACAGACGCACACACACACACACACACACACACACACACACACACACACACACACACACACACACACACAGATATATAAACACAGGCTCAAACTCACGCTTAATGCTAATCTGACGTCATCGGAGTCATGTGTAGAGTTACACTGGCGTATGTGTACACACAGAGCCAAGTCTCGGAACTGTGTTATTGCTGCCACACGCAAACATATTACCTCTGCTTAACAAGGGTGCGTTCAGGTTTCTGAAACAGGATGATTCATCTGTCTCTCAGTTCACTCTGCAGCTCCCCAACTTCAAACATACTTGCTTTCCTCTCCTCTCCTCCTCTGACACTATTTATTTTTCTGTCTGAATAGCACACATGAGGCTCTGCATGGACAGTGTACCGTGTGCCTGCTGCCTGGACTGCCACGACTGTTGCAACACACCAGGTCCAAGCATGCATCAACTTGCAAACAGGAGCACAGACTTGATATTGCAGGTGCAAACACAAATCCCTTTATAGCGGGGCTTTGACTTATATGAAGTCACTTACAGGTGTTATGAACAGTGATCATGTATGACCAATGGCAAGCCTGAGGCATGCTGAGGGGGCGCCCTTTGGGTATAGGTCTGATTTCTGAATCCCAAATGACGGTCTCCTGTCCCTTCCTGTTTAGCCTGGGCGTCTGCCACACATAAACATTTTAGGGGCCTCCTCTGCTCCACAATAAGTGGATGTATGAATGTCAGGGGTAAGAGTCATGGTTTCAATCCCACTGGAAAGCCACATCCAAGAGGACCAGTGGAGAAACTGAGTTGAGAAGGGACAGAGTGTGACTTGGCATGTTTGATTTGGCAAATTTTTTATGTCAAATGTCCTTCCTGACGCGACCCTTTTTCTTCATAGTGCAAGGCTTTTACACCTAAGAGCTTAACCTAACTGCTGTGGTAGGTTTCATTCGATTAGAGCAAAAATGATAGAAAGAGACGTTAGTCATCAAGGAAAGCATACACAGTTCACTGAGGATGAACAAACACAAGTGCAATTTTTGCTAACAAATGTTCAACAAATGCTGTTGTTTCAAAAGTGCAGTTGTTGTGTTAAATAATTGCGATCTCAAAAATGACCGAGGTAACTGGGTTTATGATTTTTGATTGGGCTTTTTGTATCCAAAGCCTGATAATGTGTAATTAATTCTGCTGTGCCGTAGACCTCCATTCTTGTCCTCACCCCAGCAGATAGCTGTCCTTCCCTGAACCTGGTTCTGCCGGAGGTTTCTTCCTGTTAAAAGGGAGTTCTTCCTTCCCACTGTTGCAAAGTGCTCTCTTGCAGGGGGTCATCTGATTGTTGGCGTTTTCTTTGAATTATTGTAGGGTCTTCAATTTACATATAAAGCACCTTGAGGTGATTGTTGTTATGATTTGGTGCTATATAAATAAAATGAAATTGAATTGAAGTTGGCTAACAATGACAAAATAAGACAAGTTGCAATAGGTGACATGTTCCTCATGACAAACATGGACACCATCCTTCTGATGTAAATGTGCAGAAGCCAACAAGTACACAATTTTATCCTGTTTTGCAAACTTCTTGCAGACCATTTATATAAAGTTCACTAAAGGAACAATAGATTTAGAGGCTGATCAGCAATTTGTTGGTACATAGCTCCTTTTAAACTTTAGCAAAGTACTACAAAGAGTTTTGAAAGGTGTGTCTCATTTACATATTTCCTCGTGGATCAATTGCGGCAGAGCGGCCACGCAGACCCAAAGACACTTCTTGGCTTTACAATGCATAAAATCTTACTGACAGCTCCATATCGTCATTCTAGTCTTCTTCTGCCCACCTTGTGTTGACATTTTGCAGGCACTGTGTAACCTGCGCACTTATCACAGTGTACATAGCAACAACTCACAAGATACAAACAGAAGTCCACTCCATAGGGCGCAAGTTAGCTTTGGATTTAATTATATGTAACAAAAAGGTCACTAGCATAAGTACACACAGTTGTTCTGCTTTCCTCTCTGATTTTAGGTTGTTTCATTTTGAGCTGTGTATGAAGCAATCAACATGCAATTGTGGTGCTTGCAGAGACCGTATGTTACTTTGTTAAAAGCATCAATTAAATAAACTACAATCACTGGATCAATCACCACAGATGTTTACAAAATAGAGCCCACTTAAACAAGGTATGTGCATGTGCGCACGTGGATGCGTGCAGCACAGATGCAGTTTGAAAGATGAACAGGAAGAACGACTTCCCTGTCCTGTTACCCTGCCATTCTGACTGCTCTGATCACAGGGGACGGATTTGGTCAGAGATAATGAATTCAAGAACACAAACGCAGTGTTGCCGCACCCAACTCCTTCTCATCTCTAACATGGAGGCGAACCGCTATGACACCAGCTGCAAGGGCCACAGAGGGACCACACAGCAGGAGCTCAGTTATTCATCAGTGTGAACATCTAGTTAGGGTTTGGGAATGATAAGACGTTATGGTAACTGTGCAACATGGGCTGTCTGTCCCCAGTGTGATTACGATAATAGTTCCACTCTTACTGCACACACTGCTGCAAAGAGGAAGTAATTAAAAAATTATTTGCCATTATGGTAGGGTTTAACGCAACTGCATAAAACATTATGTCTCAACTGTCACTGTTTTACTCCCTGTAAAGTTCTAAATATGTACAGTATTTATTTATTTTTTTTAAACAGAATGCCATGCCATGAAGTCATCCATAACAAAAAAAACATCTATCAGTAATCTCTGTGTATGGCACCCGTTATATATTGCATTTATGTGTGCGTGTAAATTCAAGTACATGTATTTACTTTCACATCAGCAGGCTTCCCTGTGTATGTGCTTGAATTACAGCTGAGGGAACTTGGCAACACTTGTCCCCTGTGGCACTGTGAGAATGTTTCACAGACTGTGGCGTAAAATTCTCTAGTTTGTTTGTTTTCTCTGTCTTGGTACCATAAAAACTCAAGGCCATGCAACTGGCACCGCCCTGTTTACTGTACAAACTGAGACTGCAACTGCAGAGAGATGAAGCAGAGTAGCTCGGGGGAACACATGCCTCCCCATGTTAATTTCCCGCAGAAAGGAAGCCGTAGGGAGTTTGACCAGTAAACAAACATCGGTTTTGGGACTGGGGACGGGTAAAAGATGAATAGAAGACATTAGTGAGTTCTCTCCTCCTTGTTTGGTCCCACTGCTTGTCCTGGACAATCTGAAACTTGAGTAAAACCACATTACTAAGCAAAAAGTGGAGAAGAAGCCAACAAAATAAGTAGAAGTGACAAAGACCAAACTAAAAAGAACTCTTGGTGTTTTTTCTCTATATCCGAGAAGTTTTGTAAAAGCACAGCAACAAAATTCACTTACACGAAGGCCACTGTTGATATGATGAGGACTATTTAAAAAGGACATCAAATAAGAAATTTTGGAATAATTTACACCCTATTCCCAAAGCTTGGACACTTAAATCACAGCTTAGGACTTAATGATAAAGTGAATGCATGCCAGATAAGCACACTATACTTAATCATACTACAATTAATGAGAACATTGGACATGGGAGTGTTTTAAGAGACAGAGCTATTCATTCACCAATCAGAAAGTAAGTAGTATGATCCCTGGTTCCTGCAGTCTGCACTGAACTTGGACCCCACCCATCAGAGTCTGAGTTTGGGCAGTTAAGGCCCCAGTCCACATCCCTAGAGACCAGTCATCGAAACCACTGACTGCTAAGAAAAACTGTGTATTCCCCAACCTGTTGGTGAGTGGTTGCTGGAGGTTGCTGAAATCAGTTACAGAGAGGTGGAAAATCTCACTAGCAGATTGCCTGTAGTTTGCATGCAAGATGCTTACTTGTCTGCAAACACTCACCAATGACTTGACGAACAAAAGTGAAACTGTGAGTAAAAGTTGTGACTTTTCAAATATATCGGCTGTTTCACTAAGGCAAATTTATTGATCCTGCCATTTTTCACTGCTGCTTCTTTCATGCAACCCTGGTTGCAGCTGATATAACTTACCAAAGTCAGCAGCATCCAGCAGCCACTTCTCAATTGGTCAGGAAATACATATTTTAGCCTAAGACATGAATATGGCTTGTAGTAAAAAGTGCTTTGAGTACTCACAGTAGAAAAGTGTTAAGTAGTAGTTGTATCAATATAAATCACATATATGTACGTAGTAAATGAACACAGGCCAAAGGAACATTGTTTTATTGTGTGTAGAAGTGCAGAAAAATTTTAAATGCTGCAAGAAGACATCGGACTGTCACCAAGAATTTTTCATTTTCATTTAAAAAAAATTAAATTAGACCCAAAAGCTGTTTCTCCTTAGTTTGCACAGTTCAGAATAGCATCATTCTGAAAAGAAAAACCTCATAGCCCAAATGTTAAACACCAGATAAAACAAATGATGTCAAATCTTCCACAAGAAAAAAAAAGATCTGATTTCACTGAGCATCAGTCTAAATATTTGTCTGGTGTAGACCATGCTGGGGGGGGTTCCTGTGCTTTTTCCTCTCGTTTGCAAATTAATACATTTTGTTTTTTGTTTGTTTGCTTGGGCTTTTTTGTGCATCACCATGTGTGAAACAGAAAGAGCAGTTTGTTGTTCATTTTGTTTGTTTGCTGTTATTGACCAAGTGCTTCTTATTTGTAGGAAATAAGAATAGAACTTCTAGGGGGGAAAAGAAGAAGTGAGGAAGACAGCCATAATAGAACTGAATTTAAAACCTTTGGACAAAAGCTGAAGGACACTGAAAAGAAGACAGCAAAAAGAAAAGGAAAAACATCCGTAAGCAATGAACATCCTGGCTAAAGGTGTGCCATCTGGGGCTGAACACTGAGTGGAAGAGAGCTGGGATCTGTAAGAGAGAGAAGGTGGAAGTCCAGCTGGGTCCCATTAGGGTTGGACCACATGTGTTCATTGGGGGGGAGTGGGATGGGGTGGCGAACCGAGGGGGCAGAAGGGAGCAAAGAGGGCAGCGGGGAGGAAGTGCTGAGAGCGATGGGCCTAGACCCTGTGAAGCTTTATTAGGCCTGTCGTCTGCTCTTCTCACCAGGGCCGCTAACACCCCCTCTGCAACACCCACCGTCTTACCTCACCTCCCTCCTCCCAGTCCTCCATTGCCCTCGGGCACCGCCAGGGCAGAACAGTATAAAACTATTAGAAGGAAGAAGACGGGACTAGACCACCCAGACCCACATATACACACACACAGACACACACATATACACCCATAATGGCTACCAGGAGGAGGCCCCAGCATGAGAGGTGCAGCTGGAAACGGAGAGGGACGTTCACGAACACACATATGCACTAGAATGACACAAGATGCACACACTGAAGTGGGGTGCATGAGCAAGCAAAGTGTAACAAGGACAGTTGAGTCTTTTATTTAAATGTCAGACGCACATGACGGTTTTCTGCAGTTTCACATGTTTTACTTGAGAGAATCGCGTCTAAATTCTGAGGGGACATTAATGTGACATCTGTATTTATGTTCATGGTTTCCAAATTGTGTGTGTGTGTGTGCATGTGTATATTTCTGCCATGACCACCTGTAGGTCTCTGACACCTGTGATTTTGATAGGTGCAGACATCAGAGGTGCTGTGTGCGAAGGAGAGAGGCATGCATACATCTGGCTACCTTTATTTATTTATGTGCTTGCATTTGACATATCTGACATTCTTGGAAGATCCTCTGCCCTTTGCTTTCATACCACCCATCTATCCATCCATCTATCTATCCTTTCACTGGGGCTGGTTGGACTCGTGAAAAAGGTCTGCCTGGAATTTGGCAAATTCCATGCAGCACCATGAATGGATGTGTCAGTTTTGCTGGAGCAATGATGGCGATTACTCTCTATTGTAAATAAAACTTATCACTGCAAGTTAAGTGCTGCAAGTCTGGTATGTCAACATTAGCATACAGTTCAAAGTGCCTCAGCAGTGGAGGAAGTCCCAGCTTTTACTGTATGTGTAATCGAACCTGATGGTGCCCCACAGTGGCTGAGCTTCAAAGCTCCACTTGTATATCCAATGCCACAAAGCCAGTATTTGCTATTGTTATACGAGATCATATCAATGTGAAAAAATATTAAAAATATGTTTGCAGAAAAAAACATAAGCGATGGCTTGCAGCTATAAATGTGAAACACTTACATAATGAATATTTACTGTTAAAATCTGTAAGATTAAACGAACGAAAAGGCTACTGAAACTTGTTTTATTGTAATTTTAGCCAGCATCGCGAAGAAGGAAAATATTGAGGGTCAAAGTCTGATTACAGTTTGTTGTGTTTAAAGGGAACTGAAGGCTTTTTGTTCAGATTTAATCATTTACTTCAGTATCCATTCCAACAAAAAGATTTACTGTAGCAAATCCTTTGCCAAGGTAAGTCCTGGGGTGTGTATGTCACTGTATTAGTTGATACAAGCATCTGAAAGGTGTGTGCAGTGGTAGATTTTCCCCTATCAAGCTGCTATAAAAGGACTAGTCTCTTCTCCACCCCTGTCCGGGTCAGGGCCCAACAGGCATAGTTACAAGGTTTAATACTTCAGCCATTCAATCATTACGGCGTTTTATACAGTCTGTCCCCAGGCTTCTCTTGCTCGTAAAAAAAATAATATTTGTCTTTCCAGCTGCACAGTGGACCACAGAGTCCTCGTGTTTTATTTTAGTCAGAGCAGTAAAACTGTATTCTTCCCCCTGCTAACCTACTGTACTTCCATGACAAGTTGTTGTTCTTGTTTTGTAACTGTACAAGGGCATGTGTGTGTGTGTGTGTGTGTGTGTGTGTGTGTGTGTGTGTGTGTGTACTTGTCACAAGTGGAAGCACAGAAATCCAAGGTGGCAGTCAAGGCTGCTTAAGATTTTAAGAGCTTTTGTATTTTTTATTTCTCAAAAATTCTAAAGCTGGAGAGATGATATCACGAATGATCACACTTTTGTCCTTAAATTAAATTTTCCCAATAAAGTTCTGCTTACTTTTTTCTGCCTAAGTAATGAAATGTCACTTGTGTTTAACAAATATTTGAATATTCAATCACTGGGACAGAAAATGTTTGTTGGGGAACGTCAGTTTGTTTTTGGCTACAGAATTTACTCAAGTCCTAACTGTTTTTGAGAGCAACAAAAATGTTTAAATCTATGTAATTCATGATCTCTGGCATAAATGTTTTGTAGATGCACACCAATGTTAAATGGACTACATAGCTCTGTTAGCAAACACAACAAAAACACAGAGAATCCAGAACTTCAGCAAATGAATAATGTCAGCCAGAAATCTGACACATCAAGCATTTTCCTCATTTTTGAAGATAATTTCATTTTAACGTGAATAACACAAAGCTATAGGAATGTTGTGCTGAGTTATTGTCCGTTATGTGGTTTAAAGTCTTATGAGCCCCATTTGTGTAGTTTTAAGCATTTCCACTTGTAATTTATATATACAGACAAGTCTGTATATATAATATCGTATATATTATCGGAAACGGTTTTCTGTCATGCATGCTTATATGAACATGTTTACATGCAAAGCGCTTATCTTATTTGAGTTGCAGTTACCCGCTGGCTATCAGGTATAATTACTAGTCGTTTTTCACCCTCAGGAACAAAGTCACAGAACACAGCCACTTAAGTGTCTGGCAAACAAGCAAGATAAGGACAGACCAAGAGATGAACTGCTAGCTTAACCAGATAGAGATGCACTTGAAGTGTGCTGGGGTTTATTGACAGGTCTATTTGACTCGATCCTTTTAGTATGAGACATGTTTTCAGTACTGGTCTTGGCTCTATCCACCATATAAGCAAAACAGTTTAAAAGTTCATTTATATAGACATACTTGTGCTTTTGGAAAGGGTGTGAGCTTCAACTGGAATGTTTTTGAAGTGCGTAAGTTGTTGTCTGTCAGCTATAGAATGCTAGCATCTGAGTTTTCCCTCACAGACTTGCTGTATAACCATTTCCATGCAACACCTGAGCTGGATAAACAGAAAAAATATGTTAGAAGTTTTCAGTTTTTCTGAAGATGAATCCCATATTGGCCATAATAAATATGGATTTCTTGTCATATATTAAATAATTCTGTGCTTAGATCATGTTTTTCATTGGTGCAGCGGTTAGGATTGTCCTCACAGCAAAATGGCTCTGAGTGGTTCAAACCTACTGGACAGCTGTGCCCTTTCTGGTTGGTCTCCACATGTGCCTGCATGGGATCTACATATTTGCCAGTGAGAATGAGTAACTCTCTGCATTAGCCCTGCGGTAGACTGGCAACCTATCCACTGCCTCTTGTCCAATGTTAGTTGGGATAGGCTCCAGCCTGGATGATTGTATAGACAGATAGAAGGATGGAGTGTGAAACTCTTATTTGTAGCCTTAAAGTGCTACATCCTCAATGTTGATAGAAGTAGCCTTAACTGAATAAATAGTTTCACTTACTCTAAAAATAAATTGTCTACTTCTTTAGTTCTCACTCTCCACATTAAATTATCACTGTGGAAGTTCAGTAATGACACAAGCCAATGCTTTGACATGCTGAATTTATTTCATGCTACAATGTAACTGTTAAAGCCTCACAGCTTTCAGGCATCATCAAAGAAGAAAAATCTGTTAAAGGATATTCTCACACTTATTAAAATACTTTTGCTTTAACACAAGTAACACATTGAAAGTAGTAAATGTCCCCTAAACTGGTGCCCTTCATTATACAGCTAAAGACAAACTATACTTCTTGGATCGGGTATTTTCAGTACTTTACAACACAACAACAACCAGACTTCAGGAAGCATATGAAAAATTACTCAATATTAAAACTGCCAAATATATTAGAAAATGTAGATGATCTTATTCTAGGATATGTGAAAGCTCAAACCTATTTTTAAGGTGTTTCTTAACAATCACTACCAGTCGAATCACTCAATTTTCTACAACGAAACAGGGCCAGCTGAGCATTAAAATACACAACGCTGAAGCATTAACCACAAGTGCGTGTGTAATTCCACCTTATTAGCTAATCAAGTGAGAGTTGTCGACATATCAGAAAATATGTCTCATTGAGCAAGAGAGGAGACGATAAGATGAGAGAAGAGCTATCTCTAGGATTATCTTAAAGCTGTTGCTTAGGTCTTTAAATGCTAGAAGACAAACTTGAACTCCATGAGTGGTCAGGATTGTCATTTATAAAAGTCTCTTGTGTACAGATTTGCTCAAGGTCAGAATTCTGTATTACAAGCGATTTATCAAACCACTAATATCTAAATCAGTCGCTTGGATCTATTTCCAGTACTTACACCCAGAAAGCTGTTGATCTTGTTTGAAATAGAGTAGTCTCAAAAGGAAAGCAGCTCAAAATAGCTGTGAATAACAGATATTTACGTGCATTTCAATTTATGTTAATAATTTAAAATGATGAAGAAGAGTATAGAAACAGCTTGTCATTATGCAGGTCTGCGAGAACGAAAAAGCAAGGACAGGTTGATGGAAGTGTGTCAGAGGTCGGCTTTGTTAGGGGTATGGATTTGAGAGAGCTGGTGCACATTAATGACCAATGTTTTATCCACTTGTGTGCTAAAGCATAGAAGTAGTCACATAATGGAGAGCTTCAAGTGTTTGTGTCAGGTTTTTAGATATTACATGAGCATAAAGGGGTTTTTTTTCTAACTGGGAAAGTGTAGCTGTACAGTAAGAAGGAGCAGCTATAACCCTGACTGCATCATTACTTGGACCAAACAGAGTAGAGCTACTGCTATGAGTGGTAAATGGATGTTATGGTTGTGATTCATAGATTTGCTCTGCAGGCATTATTGAAGAAACAGTCTTTGAATATTTTCAAACAAACATTAACTCATGTCCCAGCTCTTTGCTTCCACCACACAGCTTTTAAAAGCGCTGCATTCCCTTTGAACGCTTCTCTCTCGCTCTGTAATTTCCTCTGTCCACTCTCCATCTCACTTTTTCTCCAACTTTTTTAGCTTGTCTTTAAACTCCTTGCTTATTTCTCCCATTAAACGATGCTGCTGTCCCGTTCTCTAACATTCATGTTTGCTCACAAAATAAAGTCATGTTTCCCGCAAAAACACCTGTCGATTTTCTTCTATGATATGACACATTATATTTCACGCCTTATCAGATTTTGACAGCGATACAACAGCAATCTGCAGCTACTGCAGAATAAGATGCCAAGCTTGGCTGCTGCTTATCAGCCGTTTAGGGTGCTATTAAGCACAGTTCTTTGCCACTTTTTCTACCTTCACAACAATCATCACCATCACCACCACGCTCAGAACTTTTATCTACATTGAGCAGGTGTCAAACAGGGAGATCTGAACTCAGTGACCATGACAAAACAGCGCCCACTGCAGCTGGTTAGAAGTGTCGTGCATTTAAAGGATTAACTTCTGACTGTTCATCTGCACTAGTGGTAAACTATAACCTTTGATCAATGTATGCTCACTACGTAAATCTATTACAGTGAAACCACACTAGACTCCACTGGCTGTGTGTATTATTCTCTCTTCTTCTATCATTTTTGCCTTGTATTGCTTAGTAATTGCAAGAAAACTGGATCCCACTGCACATTTCCAGAATGAGTGATCCAAAGAAGCAGTTTGTTTTAAAGTACAAATATTATGTCACTTGAGTTTTTTACGAGACTCAACTTGTAAAGCATTTGTGGAGTTTTATGATGGAGCAAACTGTCAAGTAAGCAGGATAACAACGGACAGCAATCGAGAAAGAGGCTGTGAAAGATAAAACAAGGTATGCAAAAAAAATGTATAAAATACAAAAAGTGTCGACCTGTGACACCCAGACAATCTTGCACACACACACACACACACACACACACACATACGCACACACGCACAAAGATATACACATAAAACCATTTGCTGGCTTCTTACATCTGTTTGCTTTTTTGTTCCATTTGTTTAACTTGCATGTTGAACTGTGCAGGTGGGGTTTATATTTTCGTTTTTTTTAAAGCTGGATTTTTTTTAACCTTTGGCAGCATTTTTCAAATGACTTCCTTGACTTGAACTGAAGTACTCAGAAAAAGAAAGAGAAACTGCAATGGTGAGAGAGTGAGAGAGAAAAGCAGAGAGAGAGAGGGTTGCATTAGAGTTATAAAGAAAATGGATGTCAGTATCTCCACCATGGAAAGCTGAACCAAACAACCCAAACAAATAAAAAGAAACAGTGTGGAAGATAAAAAGAGAGAGAAAGACTGACAGACAGAGGGAAAAATAAACATCCCCGAGGAGTGTGATGTTTGTGAAGGGGAACATGAAGTGGCAGACTGAGTATTCAGTGTCAGGGATAGGCTCGGTTTCCAACTTTAGCATTGTCAACACTCTCACTCCTGCGCCTGATCCTGTGTCATTCTGCAGCCCACCATGTGTTGGCCAGGAAGGGGTTCACCCTCAGAACAGGAGCTGGCGTCACCATCCGTGCCAAAACCACTCCAACTTTACAACACATGGAATCTGCGAACATAACACCGGTGCTCGGTGGAAAACAGCACGCAGGACCAATTCTGTCACGGCCTGGGCCATCTGAAATGAATGTTCTCGCCCCACATCGCTTGATCTTGTTGATCCGTACCTTTACGCCTGCCAGGTTTGGATTTCCCTCCTACCAAACACGTCACACATGAACCCGCTGGATCAGCCTGATAAATTTAAAACGCTTCACTTCTGACTTCTGATTTTTAGCTTGTGTTGAGCTACATGTCATGTGTGCATCTGACAAAAATACAGTCACCTAAGAAGGGAAACAAAAGAACTGGAAGATCAAAGATGGGTGTGGATCAGATAGGAAACAGAATGGGGAGGGAAAAACATGAAAAAAGAAGTCTGAGAGTAATACTGAAGGAGCAAAAACATGTGTGCCTGTTTAACATCGTGTGGGAAGCCGACAGGAGTGTAGTGACTGGCTAAGAGAGAATAGGGTCTGTGGCTGCTAGTGTTTAGGTTTAGCAGTGTCTGATGACAGCTAGCTATTCTTGAATGTGGCTACACGCTGCCCACATTGGGGCTACAGAAGTAGAAATGATAGAAAAATAAAATATGACAAAAAAACAATCCACTCAGCATGACAGCTAAGTGGATTGCTGGACAGATAACGAGGACGTCGGGGTGTATAAACAGATAATGCATTTAAAAACATGAGTCAGTGTGTTGCAAACATAAATATATTTTCAATTTAGTGATGTGTTGTGACATTTTGGGAGATCCTTACATAGCTTCTCGCCAAGAGTTAATTCAGAAAATTGATACCAGTCTCATGGAGCGCAGCAGTCTGTTTCATCTGCGTAAGATCTGTCAGATGACTTGTTCCTAATATGTCAGCTGGGTGCATATAACACATAGGTTGAGGAAAGCTGTCAGCCTCCATCAGCAGAGGAGTCCAAGTTGTCATATTAATATTCTGTGTGTTTGCAGCGGGGTTGCTGGTAAATAAATAAATACATAAGATAAAATGTAAATTCGGAGTAAACAGCAAGCTTTGTCACAACTAACTTTTGGCTAGTGAGTACCTAGCAGAGTATTATCATAGGAAGTGTGTTTATTCTGGAACCAAAAACAAGGTTTAGGTCTGATTTATTTTAGTAAGAGGTATCTCCCTTTTCTTGGGCAAACAATGATGCACCCATGCTTCAAAGTTCAGTGTAATATTTTGCAACCACTGGCAGCCAAACCAGTAGATCAGAGGTTTACTGGTGTCTTGGATAAAAGACTTTTCCATAAAACGGTTCATTTATTTGTTTGTACATTTCTAGCCACTCTAAAAAAGCAACTTAAAAGTATGGCCCCGGGACAATGGACGATCGCTTACGCATTGTGGGAAGACGGCATCAATTAAAATGATACCAAAGGGAAAGCAATCTCTCTCCTTACATGGGAGAACAGCAGTTTGCTTAATTGCATCCATTTTCTCATTTACTGCTTAATTATGCCTAAAGTTAGCCATTGCCTCGGGAGGCGAACCTGTTGTTTTATTATTGTATGTTTGTCCTGTTGTCAACACAAGTGTGTCCAAAGTAGGGCTGGGCTATATCATAGCGTTCACGGTAATACCGGTGTAATTTTGGGCAACGATAGCAAAATGAAATATCGCGATAGAATGTGGGTAAAACGCGCATGCGCAGTGCCTATGTTTACATACCCACATGGCAGCGACGCAGAATGAGAAGAGCGAAAGTGGATCGCTAAATGAAACGGATGAACTAGAATTGGTTTGTAAAAATGCTGCAACTTCAGTGGTGTGGAACTGGTTTAGCTTTCGTCCGTCAGATACACAACAAAGCACTAT
This sequence comes from Oreochromis aureus, assembly GCF_013358895.1. Taxonomy (NCBI): domain Eukaryota; kingdom Metazoa; phylum Chordata; class Actinopteri; order Cichliformes; family Cichlidae; genus Oreochromis; species Oreochromis aureus. Next base: position 43,152,702 of record NC_052963.1, on the reverse strand, counting down.
TTTTGGTAGAGCATGCTAGCGGGCCGTCGTTATTACCGTGTTGTTTGGAAAATACGGCACACTTAAAATCAATCCTTTGATTTTTCTGAAAATCGACAGTGTCCCTTATAATCCCGCGTGCCTTATGTATGAATTCTGGTTGTGTTTACTGACCTCGAAACGATTTTATGTGGTACACGGCGCTCAAAAATCTGTCAGATGTTTTAGTACGACTTTGCTAAGCTACGAATCCGCACCGCTTGATGGATTGTCGGAGCATTACGGCTATCGCAGGCAGGCGCCTCGCGGAGTGATACGTACTGTGCTTCAACATAATATTACCGTATTGTGTGTGTATAACCTCTTTTTAAGTTTTGTGGATATTATGTGTCAGTTATATCGTTATCGCAAATTTTCAAATGCATATCGTGATAAATATTTTTGGTCATATCGCCCTGCTCTAGTCCAAAGTGCCTTTGGCTCAACATCCACTGCTGATGTATGTTAAATACTCTAAATACAAAGAGGAAGCAGAGACAAGAAAACAAGCACATTTTCCTGAGTTATCAACTGAACAGATCAGCTGTCTTTTACTAATCATCATTATCAAGATGTGTGACAGCCAAGCAGTTAGTTTATCCGATTGTTTTGATAAAAACATCTTGATTTTCTTACATATTTTCACTCTCCATGGAGATATATTTAGTTCTGCGTTTTTGGAGGAGGGAGTAAATGAGGCATGAATGCATTTTAATGTTATTTTATGGTCACTCGGACAGTTACCGTGTTGAGGTCATGACAGCAGAGCTTTAGAAAAATGTTATTAAACCATATCATTTTAATAGAGCACTAAAAGGACTTTTATAATTAGTAATGCGCTAAAGGTAAAACTGATTGAGGTGTTAAAAAAAAGCAGATGGAAGATAACAATTTTTTTGTTGTTATTTATTTCTTACATTTCTTCTGGAAAGCGCTGCCGAACAGACCTCTGCTAACAGTTTCCCACTGCTCCCAGTCTGCTGAAGGTAGTTGCAGCATAGATATGACAGCTATGATCATTCCATCAAACCCTCCGCAAAAACTGAAAAAGCCTACTTCTCCAAATTTCGGACTACTCCATTAACAGCATCATCCCTCTTCCCTAATGTGAAAATCACTCTGTGTTTGCTTGTGTTTTTCTTAGCACGGGTCTGTATGAAATGAAACACTCAGGCTTTCATTGCTCGATGCCTTTTTTTTATTAAGCCTGGATATTTTATGGTCAAGAGGAATGAATTATATTGGCTAAATGTGGTCTGTTGTTTTAGGACTCGTGCAGCTACTCGATTAGACCAGTCATTTTGGTCTACACCTCATTCTGCAGGCCGTAAAGAGCAAAACCTCAGAAAATGTGCATGTGTAAGCTTTCTGTGGAATAACAATGACACAAGAATAGAAGCAGTACTCTGAGGGAAAGAAAATTCTCTGAAAAACATTAGAAGAAAGGATCAAACAGCCTTAAGCAAATATGGAAGACTTTTTCATCATCCCCACGCACGAATTCAGCATGGACAAGTCCCTTTTCTCGCTCTTCTCTTTCTTGCCTGCTTATATGGACACACAACCATTAACACACAAATAAACACACACAGGGCAGCGATCGCACTGACCACCCAGCCAGTGCCCCCTGGGCCCCACCTCTCACCTCGCTCAGAGGCACTATAGCTGAGAAAAACTACACCATTCACTTCCTTTACCTCCCTCCCTACCTAGTCCCCCCCTCCCTCCCTCTCTCAGTGCTCCCATTCATGTTGTAACAACTCGTAAAGGAAGGAGACTTTGACCCCCTCTGTAAAAAGTTCCCAATCGCCTCTGTTCATCTGCTGTGTGTAGGAGTGGGCTAGGCAAATTCAGACTGACTTCTCTGGAGATGACGACTGCAATCTCACATCCTGTTCAAAGTCCCGTTGTAAATGTCAGAGCTACTAAAAGGATTTTATTGAAACAAAATACTGACTCGCATTAAAACTCCTTACAAATAGGACTTATACCAAATGTCATGACCAATCCCTTTTAAACAGTACTGTAAACTTAAAAAGGGGTAAGATGAAAAAACACAGCCAAGCTGCCTTTGTATGGCAGCCATTGCTATAAAATTAATGTATGAAAACAAATTTCTCTTAGCACAAATGCTTTGGCACAATATTTGCATCGGTACAGTTATCTCCCAGCGATGGGTCAAATAGATCGGTGTTAAAAATGGATTGTGCAGCTTCTCTAAACAACTGCATTCAATTTAGTCTCGTAATGCTAAAATAAACTGTTGAATCTTGAGATTAGTAACAAGGTGGAACTATCACGCCATCAGCTTTTAACACGATGCAGACTGTTTCATGTTGTAGCCTACTGCCTCTCAAGTTAAAGTACTCCTGATACGACATTCAAGATGAATGTTTTTCACTTAAGGGACTAAATAAGTCAGTGAGTGTTTTCAGTTTACATCTTTGTGCAGTGCTGACAAGCTGAGCTTTCAGCATACAGTGAAAGAAGTGCCAATCCTGCAAAATGCCTCCCATAAAATTCTCCCTTTGAAGGCTGCAGTGGACATCCCTCTAGAGGGAGCAAATCCTGACTTCTCTGTCTTTTCAAGACTCCAAACTGTTCTGATGACAAGTGTTAGGAACCAATATAGAGTCTTGTAATTATTTAACAAAAAGACAATGTCAGTGCTGCGTATTGCTGGTGTTGCTAGATTCCAAAAGTCAGTTTTCCTCATTCCTTGACTTTATTTCCACTGTCAATCACCTGCAGATGTGCCGTAACTGTGAAATATACTTTACTGATTGTTTGTCTCATGGCTTTTTCTCTTTTTTTTTGGCACTTGTACCAAACCCCATCCTTTGCGTGATGACTCGTGTTTTTGACACTTTGACAGTTACAGCAGTTTGACTTCCATGGCTGCTAGCATTTTTTATTATAAAAATCTACAAAAGCACTGAGATTATTTATTTTTTCCCTGTTTTCTGCATTTACCGTAGATGGCTTAAAACATAGATTTAGCTGCCAGGCTGTAAAAATGAAGCTAAATACCAATGTGCCATAAAGCTGCATTCTGCAAAGCCACCAAGTGGCGCTAGCTGTGGTTACAAACAGACATTTAGTCGTGTAGAAGTCTATGAGAAAACGTTTTCTTACTTAACCTTTAAAAAGGGGCGATCGTGGCTCAAGAGTTGGGAGTTCGCCTTGTAATCGGAAGGTTGCCGGTTCGAGCCCCAGCTTGGACAGTCTCGGTCGTTGTGTCCTTGGGCAAGACACTTCACCCGTTGCCTACTGGTGGTGGTCAGAGGGCCCGGTGGCGCCAATGTTCGGCAGCCTCGCCTCTGTCAGTGCGCTCCAGGGTGGCTGTGGCTACTATGTAGCTTGCCATCACCAGTGTGTGAATGGGTGGATGTCTGGATATGTAAAGCGCTTTGGGGTCCTTAGGGACTAGTAAAGCGCTATATAAATACAGGCCATTTACCATTTAAAAACACTTTCCTAATGAGTTCGTGGGGTCTGTCACTCATTCCAGGTTATACTGAAAACTAAATTTAAAAAAAACAAATAAACAAATAAAATAACTGTGCTTTAAAACGAAGGATTATTTATGCTCATTGGCTAAGGACTTGTGACTGACAAGTCTTTAGCCAAAGACCAAGAGGTTTGACAGTCAGACCCACCTTTCATCACATTAGGTGTTTTGAAACCAAGATGAAAACACTAATCTCAAGGCTTCAAAACACAACTTCAAAAACCAGGTGACAACATCACAGTAACTACATCCATCTTTCATACTAGCTGTGGCATTAATGTATGACATACCATTGTTTTACAATGGACTGAAGTTGTCTATGTGAGGGCTGTGAGTGAGAAGCAGCGCTACTTTATGATTTTCCAGCTCCAGCTGGATTCATTTTTTGAAAGTAATACTTTTAGATCACCTTATTTTGGAATTACCACTAATTTACTGTCTTTTCATGCTGCCGTTTTGATCTTTAATGGGGTTTTTTGTGCTTTGACCATGTAAACTCTGCTGTCGCTCCCTTCCCTGTCCTGGCCTGCTTTTTTACCAAATCGACATTTAACCAACACATCGCCCCCGTCGAGCACCATGCAGTTGGGATTTTAAAGGACAGCAGAAAAGTTGCCTTGGCTGAAAACCCCTCTCTGTAAGGAAATACCTCCACAAACAGATACAATCGCTCTGCTATAAATTAGGCATGGCACAGGTTAACACACTGTCAGATCAGGGAATAGTCCTGTCTTTAATACAGACAACCGAAGAGACAGCTAAACTAAATCCATGCAGGAAAAACGTCAGGCAGACAAGACAAGTCAGGTAGTCTTTTAGTAACTCCAGCCAGGACCATATGTGGGCCCAGTAGCAGGGGAACCAAACAGAGCGCAGAGGTGAGGTGGGATTTGAGGTTCCTGCTTCTAGACCCCAGTGACCTAAGACGTGTCTCTCTCACCTAGAAAATCATCATCAACCTGGTCTGGATCCGTTCTGTTTTTCTTCTTATTACTGACACACTTGTGTTGCTCTATTTTATTTAAATATTAAGTGGAGCTGCTTTTACACAAGCAAAACAATAGTGTAAAGAATTGCTCTTAATGAGGTTGGGTATGAGCACATTTACTTCCCCCGATGGTTGAGTTTCATAGCTTCTTTTGTTATTTTATCTATTGTATTTTTACTGTAATATTTTCCCATGCTTTATCCACATCATACACGCATGAATGGCATATGAGGGACATTTTATGCAGCTTGCAAAGTTGTTTTTCTGCACACGTAGTCAAATATGTAGGTTTCTCATAGATGTCCGCACATGTGTATTTTTCATGCATGCTGTTGTTTTCATTACTCACTTCTGTGTGCATGTGCGTGTGTGTGTTTATGGGCCACTGCAGCCCTCTTTATAAACACATCAGCTGGGCTGACAGTGCACAGCGGGAGGGAAAGAGAGCCTTGAGACAGCCTGAGACAGAGGTCTCATAAAAAATCACTTCTAATTTATTTCCCTCCAAATTGGAAAGTGCACGCTCACACCTGACTAAATCATCACGCGTCAACTGGAGACGGCCCCCCACTGTACGCTGACGAAACCTGATCTCAGTTTTACCGCTCAGGCCAAAGCCAGGCCTGCCAGGGAAACACAGCATCACGCCACATACATACACAGTTCTTAATGGCTTTTGCAGATGTGTTGTTCCTGATAGCCCCTCTAGCCTTCATCCCTAGTTCTCTCTACCTCCCTGCACACTTGATCTGACCCACACTAGCAATCAAACCAATCACAATTTTTTTCATTTGTGGTTTACGTAGCATCCGTGTGACCTCTTGCTTTTTGCCACCATCTCCAGTCCAGCCTTTTGCTTCTTTGTATTATTTTACCAGTTTATTTTTCACCTCTCTTCTTCCAACTCTATCACATATCTGTTCAACACAAGGCCCCGGCTAAGGATTCCTGTAGACCTACCTCCCATTCTGAGTGACTCCCATTCAATGTTTCTCTTTGTCCATTTCTTATTATGAATCTCACTACATCTTCCCTGTTGTCCAAGATAGATTGCCTATGTTCTAACATGGCTGCCATAAACCTAACACCACTCAAACAGCAGGGGTGGAGGGGTAGAGGCCAAGGAAATATGTGCATGCATTTGGGTCTGTGACATATAATGTGTTTCTACACAAGCATCCACTGATGCAACCCCACCGGTGAGTCATGGGTCCAAAGGGTAAAATAAAGCCTGTTCAATATATGACATACTAACTAACACATCCACTCTCATTGCAGCTCGTGTACTATAGGTCCATATCCAGTATCTGATCACAGTTCAACTCATAGTATTTTTACATTTGCCTAATAGAAAAATCCATGCATTTAAGGATTTTAGTTTAAGCTTTAGCATCTTTCATATTACTCATGCCATGGTCACATTTACTGCTACCTCCTGTAAACCAGAAACAAATCAAAAAGAGAGGGAAACAGAACCTCAACAATTGAAGCTATGGCTGAACTGAGTATAGATCAGAAGCATTTTGGACATGCTTTTGGATTTATATGCAAAAGTTTACCTCTTTAAAATGACTTTATTACAACCTGCAACTAGAAACAACAAACCAATCGGTTCAGGCTTACTGTAATGTATTTAGTCATGCAGGCGGCTGTGTAGCTAATAAATCCGCACCAACTGTGTGATGCCATCATGTCAACATGGACCTAAGTCTCTGATGAATCTTTCCACCAGCTTACTGAATCCATGGCACGAAGAACTGATGTGGTAAAAAGGGGATCCAACCCACTACTAAAAAAAAAGTAAATATGCAAAGAATTCAAAATGAGTTTGCTTTTAATTAAAAATATTTTTACTTTAAAATAAATATTTAGAAAATTGATAAATAGACTAAATTAACAACTCAAAGCTGCACACAAATGTCAACAAACATTAACTATGAAAATGTCTAAATTCCTACCAATGAATCTATAAAAATATCTAAAAGTATCTGGCTCTCAAAGAACCCGCTCCACACATTCATTAAAATCAATGAAATATTTTACTTACTGTTTTGTTCCAGTGTGGCACAAAAGCAGCTGGAAATAGCAGAAGATGAAACGGTCCCATTAACTTTTCCGGATTGTCCCTCACGAGCTTCCATCGTCTAAACTCCCTTGTTCGGGGGATTCAGTTCATTTCCAGTCATCTTGGGTTCTTCTAACTTTAAAATCAAAATCTTCACGCACAAACTAGCGCTAGCTTAATTGCATTGTGACCAAACTAAGAGAATTTTTATGCGCCTAGCTAAAGATACGTACTTCCAGTTTGGCTCAAACTTTGGCCATGTATGAACAAACGGGTTCACGATAAGTAATTGAAATCATAAGAGTTGTCTTCTTGCCCCCCCCCCCATCTGGTCACGTGGTCATAACTTACTAAACACGGCCCAATCATCACACTTACAGGCTTAATATTTTTGTTTGTTTGTTTGTTTGTTTTTTTTGTTTGTTTTTTTGTTTCCCTCCGCGGGTAACCCATTACTTTCCTCTATGTACACCACGTGTTGTTCTGCTGGTCACCTCTAACTGTAACTGAGGTCAGTTTGTATTTGCTACCAGTCGAGTTCATGTTTTTATTTGTGAAAATTTAGCTAAATAATTGTAAATGTTGCTAAATTTTCAAACCTGCATGACTTTTGTCTCCCACTTCTGGTAGTTAAAGTGATTACAAAGACATGTTCTCGATAAACCTTTAATGAGGAAGAACCACATCGGTAGTGTTTCATGTCTGTCCTGTCTATTTCTTGAGACTGTAGTCTTTCTGAATGTCAGGTTTCTTTTTCATGTGAACAATTTTCATTTTTTTACCTTCTAGGATCTCTTCATAGGCTACACAATGCTACCGTTTATTGTCTGAGATCATGCACTATATATCCAGTATATGCACCACTGTTCAAAATACTTTAATTTCAGTAGTATGTGTTTTGTTGGCTGCACCACCGTAGATTGTAAGTCATGAGCTTCACAGTAGGAGACATGCTGTCATGGTAACCTGACCTTGTTTAAGATTGGCCAAGTAGGAACAAACATTTAAAAAAATATATTACATGGGACAAAAAGAAACGTTTTTTTATTTAAATACTTAAGTTGAAGAGTTACTGATGTTAGATCTCAGCTGCCTTTGTCACTGTCAAGCAATGGCCTTGCATGATGAGATATTTATGTTGGCCTGCTGTCCTGTTCTTGCATACTTTGTTATTACCCCAGAAATACTTGGCATACTTTTCTCAAATACTACATTAGCATACTAAATAGCAAGTCAGTATGTCATTTTTGATCCAGCACCAGTTCCTGGGGCCAAATCTGTCTTTGTTACTACAGTTGCTTCCCTAGCTATCATCTGCACCAAAACACATATGGCAGTTGTTTTGCTGAATCTTCAGTCTGCATAACCCACCGTGGTTGACTGACCAGTCATGCATGTGTGTTCCAAACACAGATTTGACCTCCATCTGCCCACCACAAATACCGTCCCCCCTCATTATATAATGAAGACTGTGGCTAAGGAGTTGCAAACCAAACAAAACAGCAAATCTCAACATGTCATGTAAAAACAAAAAGTGGTGAGAGAGAATGAGGCAGGGAACAAAACAGTTCACTCATATACAAATAGGCCTAGAAGTGCAGATCTCCACACAACATAGGCTTACCTTAAAAATAGCCAAACACATTAAAGGGCAGACAAATGAGCAGCATGGTAACATACATAATATTTGTTGGTCTTGGCATTGGTTTGCCTTTTTTCTCCTTTATTTGTCATTGTGCTGCCTGTTTGTCCTGAATAGTAAAATGAAAAACATGGTGTCCTTCAACCTTAAGATGAAAGCAAAGACTATAGTTAATATTAATCGTAAAGCTGAAAATGATTGTTTAGGTAAATTATATTTTTTTAAATCACATTTAATCTAACAGCTACCTAAGCTCATTGTGGCCAGCAATACCTATTTAGAGCACTACATGAACATCTTGCTGAAGTCTTCACTCTCACTAGCCGACTCAGTTGAAATATTCATTGGTGTTTTGTTCTGAAATGTTTTTAAAACCCGACTAACTTAAAAGATGCTTGAATGTTGATTCTCAGTGGAACTGATAGTACTAGTAGCAGTGACTCTTAGACTGTTATGAGGGGCCGTACAAGCCAAAATTCATTCTTTCACTCTCACACACATACATTCTTCTTTCACACACACATATATTTTCACTCTCACATACATATATTTTCACTCTCACATACATACATTTTCATTTATGCATTCCTACATTTTGCTCTCATTTACATGCATTCAGTATGCATTTAATCTCACAAATAATATATGTATGTAAGCAGAGAATGCATACATGTCAGAAGAAAATATATGTATGCAAGAGAATAATGTATGTGAATGAAAGAGTATAGTGGAAACGGAAGGAGTTTAATGGAAACGGAAGGCTGGGTGTCTGTACCGCTGTGATTGGCTGAGAAGCACGCGCGGGTCACTTTCAAGTGTCTGACAGCATGGAGGGGGGAGAAGAGACTCGAGTTCTTCAGCAAGCTATCGGGGTGTTAAGAAATATTTTATCATCTCCTGAAACGGTCACATCGTTGTCCTCGTCACTTGATCGAGATGGGACGGGCTCAACTTTTTTTTTTACGTGCGCCCAGAATAGTGGCACAAAAATAACGCCATAGTTACCCACCAGCTGACCGGGTGATCACTGGGGTTAAACATAATATATAAAGCTCAACTGACAAAAAATCACCGACTACACCACCAGGTATTATAGGAAAAACCATAAAGCCAAACGCTGTTGTGACAGTGATGTACACTGTCTTGTTGGTATATATGCATGATTTGTATCACCTTCATGTTTCCAAACCGATACCATGAGCAGCAGTTTTTACAGCTCTGGCTCCAGCAAACATCAGCTGATACTAGAAATTAATTTTAAATAAATTCTAACAGCTTATCAAGCTTGAACGTGCTGCTGTTGTTTAGCGCGACATCCGCTGGTTTCCTGTTTCTGGCGCAAAGTGGGAGATAAACAAACAAGAAAGACGATCAGCTGATCATTGATCGTTTCATGATTGAAGTAGCAACAGGAGAGGGAGGGAGGGGGAGAGAATGAGGGGAGAAGAGGCAGCTGTGCAACGTAAAGACAGAATAACTCCAGCTTTGTCTTTTTTCATTCTAGCTGAAGTACGGGACTAATCGCGTTCCTTTTCCCCCTCAATACGGATGTATTGTAATTGGTCCAGCCCAGAGTTGATCATGACCAATTGGCTAATCCACCACCTTTCATTGTTTATACCATTACAAAAACAAACAAACATAAGAATGAAAAATCACCATCTGTTATATTGTGGTTTTGTGGCACAATATAACAGCGTACCTAAAGAGTTGATGCCACGACGGGCAGAAATGTTGAGAGCGTGAGCGCAAATACAAAAACTGAGCGAGAGGGGCTGCTATTGTGTGTGTGTGTGGATAATAGCAAACACTGAAATACATTTTTTGCACGCGGCAATGAATTTTGTTCGCTCAAATTCAGCTTTTCTTCGCTCAAAATAAATTTCTCCTCAAAATGCAACACTTGCACCTGCAAACTTTTTTTTACGTGCGCTCAAATTTTTTTACGTGCGCTCAGAATAGTGGGACAAAAATAAGGCCATAGGTAACAGGCATCTCCGAAAATGTTAGAGCACTTATGGAAATATGTGATGTCTTGATGAATCAAGCAGATATTTGAAGTTTACACAGCACCATTCTCGCATGAAAATATCTTAAAAGTTTCTTTTGTGACCTATGGCGTTATTTTTGTGCCACAAAACCAGCCAATCACAGACTTGGATGCAAAAATATCTGATTGGCTGTTCTGGTCTCCAATCGGCTCGAAATGACGAAATGCAATATCCCAGAATCCATTTCGTCCAAAACTCAAACGAGGCAGTGGCAGAGAAGCACAGAGTGGCGGAGTTTGAAATATTACTCTTTCTGGGTAACTATGGCGTTATTTTTGTGCCACTATTCTGAGCGCACGTAAAAAAAAAAAGTTGAGCCCGTCCCATCTCGATCAAGTGACGAGGACAACGATGTGACCGTTTCAGGAGATGATAAAATATTTCTTAACACCCCGATAGCTTGCTGAAGAACTCGGGTTTCTTCTCCCCCCCTCCATGCTGTCAGACACTTGAAAGTGACCCGCGCGTGCTTCTCAGCCAATCACAGCGGTACAGACACCCAGCCTTCCGTTTCCATTAAACTCCTTCCGTTTCCACTATACTCTTTCATTCACATACATTATTCTCTTGCATACATATATTTTCTTCTGACATGTATGCATTCTCTGCTTACATACATATATTATTTGTGAGATTAAATGCATACTGAATGCATGTAAATGAGAGCAAAATGTAGGAATGCATAAATGAAAATGTATGTATGTGAGAGTGAAAATATATGTATGTGAGAGTGAAAATATATGTGTGTGAAAGAAGAATGTATGTGTGTGAGAGTGAAAGAATGAATTTTGGCTTGTACGGCCCCTCATAGACTGTTTGACATCCTATTCAGCACAATAATAATTTCTAGTCATCTCTATCTCCCGATCTTCTTGTCAGAAATGAGTAACTGTATTTCTGCTGTCTTTGTGGCGAGCTGTTCAATTCTATGTAATCCATAGCTGCATAAATCCAGACCGATCAACTTGAGTCCTACCTCAGCTTTTGCTGGGACCGTTACAGGAAAGTCCTGCAAAGTTATTTTGCTTTTATCCAATTGTACTTTATTTTGACTAGGCATTCAGGAATGGGAATTGTGTATCAGTTGCTTTTTTCATCGCTGGCATGTTATTCTGACAGTTGCACACTGCAAACTCATAGCAGCAGGAGGTTTTGTACACCTGGTTTACCTGTTTTTAAGGCTGCATTCAGACTATCTCAGAGATTAACAATCAGCAAAAAAACTGATCAGGAATCAGTAGGAAAGTGATAAAGAATCACACCTGTAAACAGATTAGCAATGGAATCTTTAAAATAATCACGCCTAATACTAACTGATAATCCCTTCGATTCACTTAACATGCTGTAAGTTAAGACTGAAATGTAAATAAAGTAAACCTTATTAGTCAAGTCATGATTTAATTTATTATGACATTATATTGTTTGTTAACAACAACCATCAAGTCAGTTTATTTATAAGCACATTTAAAAACAACAAACATTCACCAAAATCTTGAGGTAAAGGATTAAACCATAGGATCAATAAAACACCATAATAAGAAAAAAACAATTTGTTAAAAAAAAACTAATAAAAAAGAAAGATTCATTCGCTTTTTAATGCCAAGGTGTAAAAATTTCAAATAGGAGTTGATGATGGCGAGTGTTGGTGAGCTTCTAATTTGAAGGTAAAACTGTTCCAAAGTGTAGGCGCAGCTACAGCAAAGGCTAAATCTCTTCTGCGCTCCTCTTTCATCTGCTTTCTGGTACAATGAGAAGCATCTGGTCAGTTGACCTTAATGATCTTTTGGGACTGGGCATAGTTAAAAGATCAGAAAGGTAAAGAGATGCTAACCCATTTAGTGACTCTTAAAAACAAACAATAAATCTTAAAATCAACTCCAAAGTGCACTGGGAGCCAGTGTGAAGAAGCCAAAACAGAGCGAATATAGTCTTGTTTGCGTGCGCCTTTCAGAAGTATAGTTGTCGCATTTTGAACAAGCTGTAGATGAGAAAGTAAATCACCTTTAAAGGAGGAGTGAGGGTCGGGAGCTCCGAACATTACGACTTTTTGGTTGATTCAGGTTCAAGTTTAGCGTTATCATTGATTTTATGTTTGCAAGACAGTCAGGCATGATTTTCAAAGGGGTTGTGGTATTGTTTTTAGGAGGAACGAAATTTTGTGAATCACTGGCATAACACTGAAATGAAACTCCAATTTTTCCAGAAAATTGAACCTAATGAGAGCATGTAGAATGAAAAGCACAGGACCAAGAATTGCTCCTTGGGGGACCCCCGCCTGTGAGGGGAGCAGGTGTTAGCGAAAAGCCACCTAAACTGATAGAAAACTTTCTGCCTGTTAAGGAAGATCTAAAACAATCGAGAGTGGCCGCTTTAAGGCCCACACAGCTCTCCAGTCTAGAGATTAGGATACCATGATCCACTGTATCAAATGCACCACTTAGGTCTTAGGTCAAATGCTCACGCAGGTCAAACTTATGAAAAATGTTATTACATGTGTGCTTCCACTGAGATATACCAGTAGTCCAAACCAGTAAGCTGTTATATACGGGCCTGTGTTATCTTTTAGCATCAGTGGTTTTGGACTTGAAATTAAATTTGCATTGGCGCATTGTACACAAGGATACAGACAAGTTTTCCTTCCCATTTATCACCAACTGGTAGCGATGTAGGGCACCAGAGGAGAGACTGAGCAACCTACAGACCAATTCCCTGTCCTCTCATATCCTGTTGGGCCACAGAGGCCAGTTTGTAGGTGAACCTCTGAACTTCATTACATAATGACAGGGGAAGTCATCCGTCAGTGCAGTGAAGTGTGATGGACCGCAGCTATGTCCCCCTTTTTCTCTCCCTCTGTGAGGAAGCCGTCGCTTCCAGTGTGTGAGGGTGACAGCGCAATGAGTCTAAAGTGTTTGTGTAAGTCTAAATCAGTTTGGGAGAGAGTCTGGGGAAGCGATCCAGGGGGCTCAAAAGCGCATGTGTGTGCGTCCCTCCCTAATGATTTATTGTGACAAATGATCGGCCATAAACAAACAGCAAGCAAGCCACCCGCTTGTCCACACAAACAAACAAACAAGCAGAGGAGACGGACAAACAGGCCGTCAGGCAGAGTGATGGCAGAGTTTAAGATGATCAATCAAAGTTCGACAGGCAGGGATGAGTGAGTTCAGTTGGTTGTGATAAACGATTAAGAGGGCACAGTTGTTTGCGTGCTCATGCATGCCTGCGCACCGACCGGTATTCATAAGCGTGTGAACATGTGTTTTTGGCATGAATTTAAAAGTATGTGCTGTTGCCAGTCTGGCTGTCATGAGTGCGTATGCGTGTGTTTCGCAGAGAGCAAGTGTGTGCGATGTAACCCAAGCCAGAGCGGCACAACACAGCAGCCTGTTCAAAGGCCTGTTTGTATTATTACAGCTTGTGCAGCTGCTCGGTACAGACAAACAAGGCTTAGAGCTCTGAGCTACAAAACACAGACCTCCCACCCCATTGCAGAAACCCCTGTGGTCCAGCCCAGCCCAGCATTGTGGTTCAGAAATGGACAAACAAACGCCTGCGTAGATAAACTGCCAGGCATGAGGGGAAGTTTGCTGGAAAGCAGCAAAGAAGGAATGCAAATTCAGATCACTGTTAAAAGCAGTGTCCATCCTTGGTTTTGTGCTTTCCGTGACTTGTGGAAAAAAATTGGCCATCTGAGACATTTCCTCTGAACGGGCTCCATCGTTCTTAACTGCAGTGTGCTTTTGTTCTGTGAATAAAGGCGTTTTCATGATGCACAGCTTTGTTTCCAAATGATGTTGTTTATTTCTTTAAAGTAGATATGGTATACTTAAGTCAACATTTATGTAAGGAGGGCCCCTCCGTGCGGCATTCTCTCCCCGCGAACGGTCTGGAGAGTGCCTATACATTTCTACGACGCAGTGTAATGCGTAACGTTAGCTCCTGTCAAAATATTGAGTCTCCATTTCACATTTGCTTTTTAAATCTCACATACTACTCTGAGCAATCACCCTAAAAACAAAATATTGCTTTATATACACAGGGATCAACTTAGAAAGCTGATGAAAATTAATGCCTGTGTTTTTAGTGCAGGCTTTTTTTCCGGCAATATTTCTTCACTGTGTGTACTCAGTGTGCACTTAGTTGCCCTCTGACAAGCTCTCTCCTCTGGAGATCACCACAAATGGATCTGATTGTGGTGATTAAGATCAGAGTAAGCTAACACTCTTGCTCTCCTCTTGCGCCTCTTGCTCCCTCACCTTCTCTAGTCCTCTATTCTGTTCACCTTATTCCATGCCTATGTTTACTCCCCTGCACCCTCTGTCCTCATCACTCGTCTGCCTCACTTCTCCATTCCTCATCTATCCCGCTCTCTTCCTCCTCCTCTCTCCTTGTGTTCCTGCTCCGTCTCTGACTCAGGGTCCCTGTGTGCCTGTATGTAACATCAGTAAAGCTGTCAGGCAGCCAGGCCAAGGTAAACAGCCCAGCACCGGGTTCAGGGGTGATGGGGGCCGAGATGTTTTTCCTCAGGAACCAAGGGACCCCTGGAGGCTTCTGGCTGGGGCCAGGGAGGGGCCAAGGGGGGGAAGATGATCCCCTAAGTTGCCCCCCAAAAGAACGCACACTAACCATTCTATCTTTTTTCTCTTCCAGTCGTGATCTTCTGCCTTTTGTCTCTTTCCTCTTCATCGCTCTGTTTGTGGTTCTCTCATTCTGCATCTCTCTGCATTCCTGTGTTGGCATCTGTGTACACACAGCCCTTCAGCAGCATCTGCTTCACACATATACAGCCATTCATCATCACTCTTATACACACTTTCATTCACAGTCTTTTCCCCAAAGCATTCCTCTGCTAGAACAAAGAAGACATGCACATGTGTGTACCTTTACATTTTCCTGAATACGTACAGTATGCAGCACCTGGGAGAAGTGAAATCAGGAAAAAATAAGGCGTTTATTTCAGAATGCAAGCCAGTTAAAGTGAAACAAAAAGAGTATTTTAACTTGATGTGCTTCTGGAAATATTCAGTAAATCCATTATGTCAGGAGGTTAAGGGGGAAACTGAGGAAGAAAAGAAGAGAAAGAGGATAAGGAAGGATGTCAAGAGGAAAGAAAGGGACACTGCAAAGGGAGAGAAAGAAAATATAGAGAAGGGGTGGGAAGGAGGAAAGGGGAATAGGGAAAGGATAGAAAGAGATAGGTGTGAAGTGATATCCCTCACCCAGGCGTGACCCCTCTCAGCCCCAGTGCTGCTCTGTCTGAGTGAAGCAGACGGCCCAGAAAAGGAGAGAGAGATGGGGAAAAGCCAGAGGTTGCAAATCAGAGCCAGCACTAAAAGCACAGCAACTGGGAACAGGGAGACAGAAAGCTGGGGAAGAAAAGAGAAAGGGATTGCTGGAAGTTAAAGAAGAGTGTGTGTGTGTGTGTGTGTGTGTGTGTGTGTGTGTGTGTGTGTGTGTGTGTGTGTGTGTGTGTGTGTGTGTGTGTGGGGGGGGGGGGGGGGGGCGTATGAGTTTAAAGGAAGAAGTCAAAGAAATGCAACAGGCAGAGGGGAAAATTGTTGAATGAGGATGGGAGCTGGTCGGGCCAAGAAAAGCATGTAGAATTGAATTAGGGGAGGGAGCGCCACCAAGCAAACCAAGAGGAGAGGAAAGCAGGGGTGCAAAGAGGAAGAAGAGGACCATTACCCTTCGTACATCAGCCGTTACATCCTTTAGCAGCTGTCGGTGAAGGGAAAAAAAAAGAAACATTGCCGAGTGGATGGAAGGATTACGATAATTGGAAAAGAGTTAAGAAAGGGAGAGCAGATTCAGATGAAAAAGAGGTTAAGACCAGACTTTGCGAATATTGTTTATTTTTAACCTTTTGCGAGTAACAGGTGGGACTGGTGGACAAAGGGACTAAGTGATTTTTAGGAGATCCCTGGACACCCAAAGCATTATATGTATTTACTGTGTAAGAACAATTCAAACCCTGATAGGGTGCCAAGATTTCCAGGTGGTCACCCTGGGTAAAGAAAATTAGTGTTGGTTTACCAGTGATTTTATGTGGTTAATCAGTCACAACTCCAATAAATTATTTACTTTTTTGACATTTAAAACTTTTCTCATTGATATTGCAATCCAGACCAGATCCTGAAAGGGTAAATGTAAGAATAGAAGGTGAGGGAGCAGGAGAGATCCTTAGCCCAAGAAACCAGTAGGAGTTTAATTTTAAGAAATTTGCTGACATTCCCACCTACAGACATGAATCCCTAACCTTTTGATAAGCACTTCAGTTATCTGGATGGGTCACATTATCTATCTGTCTATTTAATTTGTCATCACATCTCCAGTTCTCTTCCTCCTCGCCTTCTACTTCTCATCTGTTCTTCTTCCTGTTGTAGTTTCCAGCAGCTCTTAGCCTTCCTGTTGCTACTCCTCATCAATCCCACGCTGCCACAATTGTCTGTGACAGCACACTAACAGGCCTGTGACTGACCTGCCACCCAGACAGCCTGCCCCAACCAGCCACAATATGGTGGAAGACAAACAGGCGGGAACACCAACAACTCATTTCCCTCCTCTCCAGATCTTATTGGCGCCTGACTGCATGTCCTGCCTCTCTCTGCTAATGCAGTCTAAACTTCTCTCAGCACCGTCACTGCTACCTGCCTCCATATCATGCTGTAAAAATGCAAGATTGCTCTAGGGATGCAATGTAGGTCTCTCAGTCAGTCCAGCACTTCAGTCCAGACTGAATAATACACCCACAGCTGCCATGAATTTTTGCAAAGACATTCAAGGATCCCATATAGTGAAACCCAGTGATGCTGATGATCCCATTTTTTCCTACCATGAACTTGACATTTGTGGGATTTGAGTAAAATTTCTCATAGGGGACCTATTATCCCTTTTTTTCTCTCATATATATGCTGTTACAATTGTAGATGCTCATATTAAACATGGCCCAAATTTCAAATAAAAGAGTGAACATATGTGCAAGAAAATAAGCCAAAACCTCAGGATTCAAGCTGCTCTGAATACCACAGTTCAAACTTTTCTTTTCTTCATTTCTGCATCATATGGTTATCTCAGGCACTCCTCCGGAGTGAGCGCAGCAGCCGTACCCACCTTCTGCTTCCAAGGAGCAGCTAATCAGATGAAAATGGTTCAAAGCTGTGATTATCTGGTTTGCCCAACTTCAGGGGCCAAAAAAGTGTCACCCCACACTGCACAATACTTATTTATTTATTTATTTATTTATCAGTAATAAACCTTAAGGGGGGGGGGGCTAGGCTGATTCTCATTTTGATAACAGCAAACCCGCGGGGCTTTTTTGTTTGTTTGTTTTAGTTAATTATCCTGTTAAAAAAAAAACTAATAAAAGACAATCATCTGCATTCAGCCGAGTCCCACTTACAGTGCCTCACTTCACAGTTTGAGAACCAACTGCCTTAAAAAGAGGGTGGGCTACTGGGGGAAGATCCCCACCCCCGTTTCATAGTTAATAGCCTTTCTTCAGTGGAGGTTTTTACTTTAATAGAAAAAGATTCATTATTTCAACCTTTCATCTCAATTTATGCTTGAAGTTAACATTTGCATTAGAAAACAACGGGAATTTTAAAGTTTGTTTGTTTTTATGAATCATGGTCCCACAGATTGTGTCCAGTTAATATGTTAATTTTCATTTTGTCGAGCTTCATTAAGGCTTACATTTGATTTTTTTGTTTATTTGTTTGTTTGTTTGTCAGATGAGACCACATTTACCAAATAAACTTCGAGTGATCCGATAAACCCAAATAATCTGAAAACGAAAAGCAACTGGAAACCTTTGAATTTCATTTTTCTGAAGCCACATTTGTCATCAAACAGACTCTAACACACTAACCAGACTTATCATTTCTACGACTGCAGATGACCATTGAACAGGAAAATTTCTAAGCACGGCAAGCTTGCTAATTACCCACACTTTTGTCACTCAGTTCCACTTAGAAATTAATGAACTTCAAGCTGTTTCTCACTGTGAGAACACATCATGGAGAAACAGGAGGGAAGACAGAGTGACTCCACCGGCGTGTTCCTATGCCGAATAGATAAATAGTGAAATCTGTCAAAAATGCAGCATTCCGAGTACGATTATGTCTTGGTGGCACTTTTTGAAATATAGCTTGAGCATAGGGGTCTGTCTAACTCTTTTGCTCTAACGCTTTTGCTCCCTTTCTCTCTCACACATACACACACCCACTCCCCCACTCTTGATCTACTTAGATCTGCAACATCTAACTGCCACTTAACCTCACTTTCTCTACTTACCCATCTGCTCGCCCCTTCAGCTTCCAATCCATCATCCAGCCGCGCCTCTAGCCCTGTGAAATGACTCTACTAGTCATGAACAACATTAACCTCCCCCATCCAAATGCACACAAACACACGCACACATCGATACACGCACATACAAGCACACATGTGATCAGATGCCCCTTTACCTCTACTTAGAGTGCAATCTCAAGCTACTTCACCCCTGCATCAGCCTCTCTCTCTGTTGTTTCTCTGCTCTGCTTTCCCTTCTTTATGTGTGACATTTCTCCTCTGGATGGGGCCTCAGAGTAGCCCTATCATCTTTGGCCTTTTCATTTGGCTCGCCTTTGAACCTGGGTTTTCTGTGAACTCTATTGCAATCGCACACAGACACACACAGATGAACTCACAGATGTTAAAATACACTCCATTTATGATACATCAGGCCTAATTGGATTTCAGCATTCCAGCCTCAGTACAAAGAACACATACACGGTCTTGAAATGAACCACAATGTCTTTATCACATTATTATTTTTTTTTTATGAACCGACTCAGATTAATAACATGAAAAAGAGCGGAAAAAAATCTAAACAAAGGCGTTGCACTCTTTGATGCTTTTCAGGGACGATTTTCATAAATGAGGTGTGTGATGTGTGTGTTGAGTCAACATGTTTGTGGTGTTTAAAGATGGATTTTGTACAGTCATACCTTTGTTAGGCTCATACTGTGTTGTTTTTTTGTCTACCTGCATGCATAGATGAACTATACCACTAAAAATGGCATTTCAATGTAATATAAAACCTCCAGATACGCTGGCTTTACTTTACTTATCATTTTATAAGAAGAAACACAAGTCCATGTATGCATATTTATGCAGTACTTTCTTGTTTTAACTTATTGTATCCTCAATAAAGCCCTAAACTCCCTGCAAATCAGACAATGGGATCCTCCTGCATTGTTTCTTTTTGCAAATAAAAAACCTCAGCTCTACCAGATGGGACAAAATAATTTAACTGTTTAAGCACAATATTGTAACCATGTTTTGTTTTTTTTAATCTCTCTATATCCATGTCTTTCAGTCTCGTCATTCTTACTGTACACTCTGCCTCTCCACTGAAGTGGCTGCTCGCAGGCTATGTTGCTGCTGACTCTATAACTGATGTTGTGGCACCTCAGGGCTCTTATGTGCTGAAGAATCATATGGGCCTATATTGTGTGCAATTGTACAGCACTTTCAGCCAATAACTCACATAGAAACTGTATCCACAGCAAAACTCTTCAGGGAGGAACACTAACAATAACCAACTATATATATATTATTTTTCAATCATACATATACATATAGCAAATAGCTCTATCTACCTGTCTGTTTATAAACTTTTTTCCCTTGAGCAGCTGCAGGCATAGACATATTGATGACTTATGAGATTGATAAATAAATAAAAACTTTTCTTTTTGAAAGCACCCTCACCTGGTCTTTTAGACCACTTTTAATTTAAAATGAACCACACCAATCATAACCATAGTTTTTAAAAACAGAAACCCTTTTATTAAGCATGGACTCAAATTAAGTCACAGTGCATATTTTGTACAGAAATTGAATTTTATAAACAAGAAAACAGCCCCTGTCCATTAGAGCAGGTCTATCTAGGAAAAAAAAAGTGGCCCATGTGATTAACAGTGTCGTTTGACAGTCGTTCCTGTCCACATGCGATTTCCTCTGTGTATACAAGCGCTTTCCGCTGGGTGAAATGCGTGCACAATGCGCATGCTCATGGGCTGCAGGGCTCCCTGTGTGCCTTAGCCTTGTCAAGTCTGCTTCTCAGATCAACGCTGGTGGCTGACTGTGAGCTGTTCCGAGGAGGAGAAAGTTAGGTGGTGGGGGACCTTAGGGTGTTGGGGAGGTAGTGGTGGTGGTGGTGGTGGTGGTGGTGGTGGGGTGTTCTGGTGGGTCAGCACAGAGAGATTGTAAAGATAGAAATAAATGGACAGCGTGCACACAATGTCTGATAGCAGGTCCAGCTGAGAAAACAAAAATACCCACGGAACACTAAAACCTGAGGGGTGAAAAGTATGCCGGTCTGGAGAGAGGTCAGATTCCCCACCATATCTAATTCAATTTTACAAACTGTAAGAAAACACGCTGCCGCTGCTGCTGCTGCTCTCCAAGCGCCGGGGAAAATGTGCTGCAAGTATGTCAGTTTTTACACTTCGTGATCAAACTTCTTTCTTCTTCCAGTGAGTCGGAAACGGCAACGTTTCGTTTCGCTTGTTGAGCAAACTTAACAAGGAAGGCTTTTGAATCCCTCGTCGATATTTTTATTAAAAGGGAGATTTTAAAAGATTGGTAGTTTAAAACAGCTTAAAAAATCCGATTCAATATTATTGTTAGATTAAAAAAATAAATAGGAGCTTAAGACTTAGTGGAAGGGATTATCTTTGCTGCTTGCAGTAGTACACGTTAGGTGTTTAAAAGACAGCAAACCTGCTAAAATGAAGCCTAATGTTGGGCCAGGGGGACATGTGCTTGCACAGTATCTTGTGCTGAATGTGGTCGTGTTTGAAAAGGCCACAAGAGGCTACAGACTGCACAGAGCTGCGTGCGCTCTTGCTGGTGGTCCAGTCGGGCCTGGTAAAGACATTAGTGCAGCATTCTGGGAGGACGGGGAGTCCCATAGACAGCGCTCACTTCTCTAAATAAACATTAGTCTTAAAAAGTTTGGCCCCACGACCTCAGCGTGATCGCATTTCACTCTGGATAGTAAACTTGAATTTTATCGCGAGGTTTTCGACGACTTTTGAAAACGCACTTTTACGCTGGAAAAAGAAAAAGACGTCAGATTAAACAAAAAGTTCGTGTTCACATTTTGGTGAGAAATACACTTGCAACCAAGTTTGAAGTATAATCATTATGCTCTTGAAACCCACCAGCCCTGTGATCAATTAACAACCAAACACGCTGAAGCTGGCAGTAGACTGGCGGGAGTACACGTGTGCATAATTTGTCCTCGCTTACTTATAAGAACTGGGATCAGCTCCTTCATTAGAAGAAAGATTTGTGTATTTAAATATGAATGTTTGTTATAAGTGGCTCGCTGATAATAACGGTTTAATTCATATTAAATACACGAAAGGGCAAGTGTGAAGGTTTAACATCCACACTTTTGTCAACAACCTGATTTAATTGAAACAATAGCAACATAATGCTTTTTTCCCGCTGTTTGTTCTATGGGGGTTAAATTAAACGCTTTATCTGCTCGGTGAATATATCCTAGATATCCTGAATCAATAATTATAGGCTTTGATAAATGGGTCGGACCGCAGCCATTAATCGCAGTGGATCCTCGCTGTGAGTCTAACGCGCTGGCATCAAAGGTCAACTGGAAGAAGCCAGTAAAAGCGCCCGCAGTGACACCGCTCACAGTGTGCAAGAGCGACCGGCAGCAGCTGCGCCTCTCTGTCAGAGCGATAGAGAAAAGTCTTGCACTGTCGCCTTTCCGTTAGCGCGGCTAAGCCAAACCGGGGAGACGGACCGCGGGAGGAGAAACCGAGTGCCAAACATAAGGTCCGAGGACAACCCGAGGGCGTTACAAGGCACTCGTTAGGTCCCTTGTCGATATAGCCCTAAATACATTGAAAGTGACTGTGCAATGCTTTCAGATCCATAGTTCTGGGGGATTCTAAGGGAGGATACGCCACACTCACATGACACTTCAACCTGAGGATGAGGATCAAGTGCTCAGGTCCCAAAAACTGTCGCTCACCAATCATTTTTCAGAAATCCCTACTTGTGTGATAGAATAAGAGTGCAAATTCAATTAAAAACGGAACCAATACGCGAATGCAAACAATTAAAAGAAAGAACAGAAACTTTAAAATAACTTAGACATTGTTTATGTACAAAACAAACTGTATTTTCTCCTATAAGTGCTCTCCGTGTGCTACATGCTCTGTCACTGTAGTGTTTTTATTTTTCTAAATTTTGCTGATATGCGCAACTAAGTGTTGCGCCTTGTGCCATTTCTTTAAACTGCTTCCAGGGACAGATGTGTGAACAGTCACGGGATCGCGTAGGCCTTCAGTGGCGTGCAAAGCAGATGTACCCCCAAGTCCACGTATGTGGCCGTTAAAAGAATGTATACCAATTTGCGCACAAGAGACACATTTATTAGTCACAGGCACTTCCCAAAGCTTTATTTTATCCACGTGGATCGTAAAATATGACAAATTAAAAATGACCAATAAAAATAACTTTAAAAGTTTTTTTCTCTCTCTCTTTAAAAAATCCAGTAAACACCAACCAGACTTTACACGATCCCCACTCTTCTTAAACAGGCTAGAATGACGGGTGCAGTAGCCTTACCTGATATCATATTCTGGTGATCCTTGCACAGTAATACTATCTTCAGTCATTAATACCCCTGCCCCGATAAAGCGTGTGTGTCCGTGCATAGACCAGGCCGGCCATCGTCTTTATTTTGTGCAGCAGGTGTTCTTTTAGTCTGTCGAGTCGGCAGGGCGAAGATCTTCCAAAGTTAATATTGTGTTTCCAGAGATGATGGGGAGTTCACTGTCCTCGCTTTGTTTACACATTCTAAATTAATTAAGCGAAGGATTCCTCTGTCTGTTGCAAAAACAAGGAGGCTGGAGGGAGGCTGGGCGCAGCGAGGGGAGGCTGTGATTTATTGCGGCGGTGCAGATATAGGGCCGCGGATCGCCTCTCCTCCAGGCCGGGGAGCCGCGGACCGAGCCAACATTCCTGTGCGGGGGCGAGAAAGGGAGGCTCGCCTGCACGCACACAAAAACACAAGGGACGTGGAGAGGGTGATCTCTGTGGGACAAGAAATGGTCGTGTATAAAAGTGAAAGTATCTGCGGAAAAAAGTGTATTAAAATGAAGGAAGGAAGCCTCACAGTGCTTTCACAATTCGAGGGGAAACAACGTGGAGTGTCTCTGTCTATGTGTGTGTGTCCAGAATGTCCCCACCAGTAAAACGAGAATGGTTTGTTTTTATTATTAGCACACTCCAGAGTTATCCTAACTGTGCAGCAGCAGGTTTTATAATTATGTATCCAGGCAGGCCTTTAGGAGCATAACCAGCGGAGTTTAATCTGATTTCTCTGATCTGAGGAATCTGTTTGTCCCATAGAACAAAGTTGACGGATTTTAAAGTTTATAGATGAATCTTTTAAAATAAAAAGGCAGCCTTTGTGCCTTTAAGGCTACAGGCGGGTATTCTTATTCTACATATTGGCCTGTTGTAACCTTGCCATAGTGTCTATACACACACACACACACACACACACACACACACACACAATCAAATGATGTTACAGCATCATCGTAATTTTAATAATAAATCTGCTGTAAGGTGCAACTGATTATTTAAGCGGGGTATTGTGAACCTCAAGGTCTTCTATATTATATTATATTATATTATATTATATTATATTATATTATATTATATTATATTATATTATATTATATATGAGTAAATGTGACTATTGTTTCCCCGAAATCAGGAACTTGACCTTGAAAATGTAGCCTGATATCTTTATTATTGTACACAGTCACACATCCCGCAGAGAAATCACACACACACTCACGGTGTCCTTGTACTGTCAGCGCACTCTGTCCTTACGTCCTTCAAGATGCAGCGGTGAACGATGCATCGATCGGGGCATGACGTTATTGGCAGGGCTGTGAGATATTTAAGTAAAACGATTTTATTTAATCCCTTGGGGTCATATAGTGTGTACTGAAAAACATTAATAATAATCATCTTTATCATCATCATCATAATCATAATCCTGGTTACCACATAATTTACTATTATTATTATCATTATTATTATTATTATTATTATTATTATCATTATTATTAGTAATATTATATATGACCTAACTCTTTATTTTTCCCGAGGACTTGAAGAGCCTAAAGGGAACAAATATTTAGAATGAAATGAAAATAGTTCTAAATGTATGTTGACATCTAAAGCCTATAAATAAATTTTAGCGGGTTTAAGGCTGCTTATACGCCCAAGCAGGGGCATATGGAAGCGGTTAGAAAGAGTCTGGAATTGCCCTGAAAACTATAATGTGTTTATGGTGACTGTTGAGTCATTTGGCTGTCACTTCACATAGCACTCAGTTATTTCGTTTGAGGGAAAACGTCACGAAAATGACAAATGTCGTTGTGGTGTCGGAATAAAGTCGCAGTCTGGTGCTGAAAGCACGGGTGGTCTCCGAGTGACAACAGCGCCGAAGACCAAGAACTTTATGAAGCATTAACCTATCAGTGTGCACGCAGTGATTACATACTGTGTGGAACTTGCATGAGAAATTAAAGAGTGTTTTGAAAGATGCGCCCCTGATATCTTTGTGTTTGTGCTCGTTGCTCGCAGTGGTTTGAGGAAGAGCAAGTTCCACGTCTATTCTGGTCACAAGCCTTTAATCTTACAGCAGAGATGGAGCTTGGATGGTCAGTGCGCATTCGAGCTGAAAATCCATACAAATTAGTTCAGTCTCAAATGGTCCGTTTTCAAAGCTCTTTTCCTCTGCATGAACCTCCCCGTGGCGGATCTGTAGCTTGCATTATAAGTCTAGCGATTTTTATTGGCTTCGTTTTCGTTCCTGTCGTTATTTAACCGTTTAACCACCTCTGCACACGCTTGATGTGGATTTTAATGGTCTGATGCGGCGCATAATGACTCCCTATCAGCGTGGGCGTGCGGAGAAAACTCTCAATAGTGCGCTAATGTTTTTTTCCACCTCATTTACTCTGCAAATTATACATAGAGGATATCAATTAACACTGTGGATATACCGGGAGAGGCGCTAATCATAATGATTTCCCAAAAGCTGTATGCGACTTTTATTAGTTGCCCAATTTTAGCTAACAAGGAGAGGAGAAGAAATAGAAATGAAATAAAGGCTGCTTCTGAGTAAAGAAAGTAGTCATGTGTTGGTTTTCGTTTCAAAGACTTTCAGTGAGCTGTGCTGAGGGGAAAACACAGGAGTCAGCCCTCCCACCCTTCATCCTTAATAATCATCTGTCAAAACACCCACAAACTAATTTAACCATTTGCGCACAGATCTGGTAAATAAAAGAGGCTTTACACCCCCTTCTGTCTGGAAACATGTGCTCCAACAACTCTGAAAAAGACCAATAGGCCTGTTTTCTGTAGCCGGACTTGTCCCACTGTTTCTTTTATACGTATCCCGAGACAACACAGATGACATGAAAGCCGAGCAAACCGAGGGCCTTTTGAGAAGATTGCTTTTCAGGGTCCAAATGTGTGTGGCTGGTCTCACAGGGGACCGCTCGCTGAGCGCACATTCACTCCCCTGGGCCAGGGGTCCACACTGACAACATCAACAAACGGCCAAAAAGCCGCATTATGGTGGATTAGGAGCCTGGTGAAAAATGCTGCTACAAATTAGCAACGAAAGCCCAAAAGACCGTGGGTATATCCTTGTTCACTTTCAATTACAGACCGCCGAGGCCCGCTAATGTTCCCATTCATTTAGAGCCTTTGTAACTCGCTAGAAAATGGTCCTTTACAAGCGAGCAAGAGCCACACAAGGGGAATGCATGCCCACTGTTGCGTGATATTCGTGAGTGTTATAAACTTCGAGCCGTTTTTGAAACATTTAAACCGAATTTTGTGAGTTTCTCACAGTTTAAATTAGTCTTAATTTAGCGGACTGCACGCCCAGGAGGCCGAATTGGTTTAATTGGGCAAATCAACACCTGAATTAGTCACATTTAGGAATTGAACGACTGATACAAACATGGTTAATACTCTGGGTTATTCGGGTGGGCAGGATATGGACTTAAAGTGTCATTATAAATGAATAAATAAAAGTAGCTTAAATGCAATGAAAACAACTACATTTAGTTTTCAGTAAAAAAAAAAATAGTTGCAAATATAACATGAATTCAATTCGTTATTGTTCAGTCTATGGCGTCGAGTCTGCTTGAAGGTCATCTTTCCATGCAATAAAAAAAAACATTTTTTTTTAAGTCACAAACATTTATTATTCTTGTCATTACAACAAAAATGACCTATGAACATTTAGGTGTTTTTCTATTGGCAACACATGACATACTGTATGCTTCACAGATTAAATTGCGAATAGGTAGGAACGAACAATTAAAAGGTTGAGAGAGGTAATGCGCTCTTTAATACCAAAAGTCACATAGCCTAAGGGTCCACTGACAACATGAAATGATATTGTCACAAATTTACCATGTAGAGAAGATTCAGGGGGAGTGATAGTGGAAAAATTATAGTGTTATTTTTTTTTTTAAATTTCAGAAACACCCCTTTGTCTCCGTGTGCTTTCTAAGTAAAAACCTGAGTTTGCAGTCTCTTGTCAGCATATCTCAACAACAGTGCCACTTTTTCTATAGACACAAAATAAAAAATAAAAAAACAAGATAAATCAGAATAAAAATCTCAATTGTATTTTGAAAAGAAAAATCAAAAATAATCCCCGTAACCACTGAAGACACATTTAACTTATGTTAAAATAACAGACTCCTTTTCCCCCTCCACTGACAATTGAAGGCCACATGCCACACTGCAGGCCAGTATTGTTTAAAAAGCTCCCTCTCCGAGTTTCTCTTGCTTTTCTCTCTCAATATTATACACATATTTACACAGTATAAATAAACCTGTCTCTCCTCGTACACTGTTAAGAAACTGGGAGAACAAGAAACATTCTTACTTCACGAAGAATGTTTACCCTACCTTCACAGAGGACGACGCCACAATTGATTTTTTTTCATGAAAAATATTCAGAGGGCATTCTGGCAGTCTTTTCTTTTTCTCTTATTTCTTAGAAAGGGCAAGTGTTCATATTCGGGGTTTTACTGGAAAAAGTCTGACTCTGCGGCCCAGGTTGTAATATGCTCTCCTGTGATAAGTTCAAATGACTTGAGGCAGAGGCCAGTGCTGGGGTCAGCATGGCCAGAATCTGAGCCTGGCTTCCCGGCTGTGCGCTGTAGGAAGAAGCGGTGGAGTTTGCTGCACCAATGATATTATCAATGGAGAACGAAGGTCGACTCGGGGCGCTGGAGTCCGTCTTGAGGGGTGGCAGAGAGGGGCTTAGCTGAGGATAAAAAGGCTTTCTTAAATCGGTCCCTAAAAGGGAGGGCAGATGATGCGGCGCGGGGAATATGGAGGCTGATGAGGGCAAGGTGCAGGGGGCGTTAGGGAACGGGAAGGAACCACCTGTGTGGTGTGGGTGGTAAGGGTTATGGGCTGCGTGGAAGTTCTGCAGCTGAAGTCCATAGTTGTATCCATACGGCGCGTATCCAAATCCTGGTAGAAAGCCACCGGAGTCCCTGAGGATATCATTATTTTGGTGCCTTTTGAAGCGCTTCCGCCTGCGCAAGAAGCTCCCGTTGTCGAACATGTCTGCGGAATCCGGGTCGAGAGTCCAGTAGTTGCCCTTCCCGGGGTTGCCGGGCTCCCGTGGGATTTTCACAAAGCAGTCGTTTAGGGAAAGGTTGTGGCGGATGGAGTTTTGCCACGCAGGGAATTTTTCCCGGTAGTAGGGAAATCTATTGCTAATAAACTCGCAGATCTCACTCAGAGTGAGACGTTTCTTGGGGCTCTGCAGGATGGCCATGGTGATCAGAGCGATGTAAGAGTACGGTGGTTTCACAAGTGCACTTTTTCTGGGTTTGTCCCCAATCACAGTCCCGGTCTCTGCATTGGACCCGACCTGATCTGACGGGCAGTCGGAGCTGCTGAGCCCTGGAGAGGCAACCCTCTCGGCCGTGTTCTGGGAGTAATTATCGTCCGAGTCATTGTCGAAGTTGAAGTCATGGTGGATGTACTTTCCGTCTTTTCCAACCGATATCTCACCACCAACCACATCGATGTCCACATCCTCGGACAATGCAGAGCTGTCGGACATATCCGTCCCTAAAGTCATCCTTGGAGTTGCCGCTTGTCTTCCCCCTCTCTCCCAGATTTCCTCCTGCTCTCGTCCGGTGAGGCTACAGAGCGAGAGCGCGCACACACCCTTCCTCTCTGCCTTACAGCCACACAAGGGTTTTATTGCAGCTTTATCTCCAACTACCGAAATCACACATGGCTAAAATTGAAAAAGACATATAACTCTTTGACCTGTGGATTTGGCGTGTCCTCGGAGTCCGAGTCTGGTCAAGCGGGGCCGTGCGACGCTCTCATCGAGAAAACTTCTGAGGTTCACGCGTAAAAAAAGAGAGTCAAAGATCAATGATCTTGCACCGATAAGAAGTCGTGTTTTCTTCAGACACGATGGTTTCCGTCTGCGATCAATTCAAGCTTATTCTTATCATTCAAAAACCTACTTTGGCGCATCCAAATTTCTTTTCAAAAAAGCTTTTACGCACAAGATTGGGTAGGTATCCAGTCAGACTGTCACACTATCCTCCTTAGTGCTCAAAAGGTATTTATAGGGCCACGCTGATCACGTGGTCTTTGAGTCACTGTTACCAGGAACTGGACGAAATTATCCAGCAAAAAACAATATTTGCATTTGCTCTTGAATATTATATCATATGTTAAAAATGTTATAATAATAACAGAAGCACTCAAGTCTACACAGGTTGAAACGACATCAGTTGTTCCCTTGTATAGGCTATGTACATATTTTAAGACATATTCCAAGCGGGAAGATCTTAACTATTCTGTGCATATTTTATGCTTTATCAGGGGGAAAAGAAGATAAAAAATGGGCACGTGAATGTATGTGTTAAAAGTGAAAAAGCGTCTTACTGGCAGCTTCTTATTCACTTAAAAAAAAGTTTCATACCTGGACATGAAGTCTTTGATTCACTTAAAGAAGACACCTTGACTTCAGGGGAAGGTGCACCACTGGTGACTGATCATAAAAAAGATATAAAATTATTATTATCATTATTGACAATAATAATACTAATGATAATAATAATAATAATAATAATAATAATAATAATAATAATAATAATAATAATAATAATAATAATAATAATAATGCACGCATATTGAGTGAAGTCAAAATTTTGAATCTGTTCATAAAGTAAAAAAGAAAGAAAGAAAAGATAATAACACAAACTGCAGCTCAAGTTATTATTAGTATTGTTATTAAGCTTTTTAAGTGACGTTACTTTATGAACTACAGTGCACAGCACTTTGAATCCGAGTGTGAAATAGATTTTTTATACATATTTTACTAAAATAGTCCTCGACACATTTGTATTTTTTTGTTCAGTATTTTACATTTTTTCTTTCGTTTTTATCTAATGTAATGTAACCTTAAATCTATTTATTTATTTATTTATTCAAGTATCCAAAGTGCTGCATAAATAAGTTGTACAAGCGGAGCATGTCCATTCTAATTCCTTCAAATTGGCTCATTTGCGTTTATTGAATTGAAGCCTGTCTGAAAGGTTTCAGACAGGCGCATAATTCCGTGATTCAAACGAAGAAAAAATTCTCACGGGTTTAGTGTTTTCCTCATCAAGAATTCGCAGCATTATTCGTGTGCATTTTCTGCATATTTTACAGTGTTACACGGGGGTATAGTGTGCCGCAACCTGCTTCAATTCATCTTCGTGAAAGGCCAGGAGCAGATGACAAAGTGCAATGTGTGCGGGCTTATTTAAAGCAGGCGGACATTCCAGTTCATTATGAGGCAGAAACATCGAATTACTGTAATGCGTTTACATCAGCACCCCATTAATCCCAGCTACAGGTCAAACAGCAAACAGATCACATTCATATATGTCATATTTTTGCTTTTAGGGTGGGTTTTTTTGTTGGTTTGGGGGGGGTGGGGGGTGGCATGGGATGTCAAAGAACAAGATTTTCATGCGTTTTCGACTAAACTTGTTTGCTTTTTGTTGTTTGTTTGCCTTTGTTTGTGTGTGTGTGTGTGTGTGTGTGTGTGTGTGTGTGTGTGTGTGTGTGTGTGTGTGTGTGTGTGTGTGTGTGTGTGTGTGTGTGTGTGTGTGTTTTGTTTTGTTTTTACTGATAGAGCAAGTTCAAATCGAGCATGCGTAACATTAAACATGGAAGCCCTTGCTGATCCATGTGTCCTGCTCTCTGACCTGCCTGTCACAAGTCTTTTAAAAATCTTAAATAGACGCTCTGACACCTGCCTGACAGCTACCCAAGAAACATATAATTATATTAGATCATTCTTACGGAACTCAAGGCCGAGCCTTAGTTTTATTCACAGATCAGCGAAAATATTGCTCTTATCTGTTTATTTATTCCCTCTGATTATCTTTTAAAACACCGACCATATGTCACAATGGCCTGCCTTACGAACAAAAAAGGTAGCAATTCTTAATGCGTTCATTTGCTGACGAATGCTGGGTTTTACTTACAGTATAACCAATGAATTAATTATATACATATTTACGTAAAAATATTGTCAGTCTACTTAATGCTATGTGTGTAATCACGTGCAAGTAAGAAGAGTAAGAGTTACCGGAGCCTTTGAGAAGTTATCTTTTTAAAGCTTCAGTAGGCGTTTTGTTCATATTCTCTGCGACTCTCAAAGAGAAGAGGCCTACTTCAGTTTATGGTGTTAAGGCGCCCTCTGCTGTTTGCAGAGCAGTGATAATTAAAGTCTTGCACTCGCAGGTGAGACTGTGTGCTAGCTGTGACTCATTCAAGCAGCAAATCGGTAAAACTTGCACCGACTGGCAGAGGTTATTGAAGCATTCTAACGTAATGAGAAAGGAGAACTTATACAAACCACTTTATACAATGCAAAAGCCTGTGTCAGAAAAATGAATATAGTTTTTTTGTTGTTGTTTTTTTATAATACCAGAGAAGTACATAACTTCTATATTAGGCTATAAAACATCAACTACTGTTGATGTGAAACACAATACTTCCTGAAATAAACTGTCTGGCTGAATAGACGGTTAGTGCTTGACTTGAGGTTAAGGGAGCAAATTGTACTGTGAGACTTGTTATAACGCGATATATAAAACAGTAACACCTGCTGAAAACTCATATGTAATGTAGATGAAGCCTGGTACAGCTACACACGAGCGCCTGCTGGATATTATTTTTAAATTGCTGGGAAATAAAGAATAAAAATGTGATCACAATGATTGGATTGTGGATTTCCCGAATGTCCTTATAGTTTGGGATACTTAAAAAAATAAAATTTTGCTTAAACATTCACATTGTGTATCTGAGACCTTCAGTGCGTTTTGTTGACGTAAGCACTTTTCAGCACTTGAATATGAAAATTAGATTGAGATTGCATCTCAGTGATGAAACACGAACACCGAACAAGACATACTAACAAAATAAAAATTATTTTAATAAATTTCAATAAATCGGGGAGTGTTTTCACTGGTGACTGCTCTTCAAAATCTGTTCGGGCAAATCATAATTCAAAAAGTTGATGATTAAAAAAACATGTCTTGGAGGGTGGAGAAAATTATACAAGCTGAACACGTCGTGCCTTTGCTTCCACCTAGTGGTAGGGCAGCTGTCCGAGTCCTTCAGTGACTTCAGCGCTTCAGAGTTATCTGTTTGGGGCGTTTTTGCTGAATACACGGTTGTTGTAATTGGCTGGCATGAGGTTTAGGTGGTGATGAGCAGACCTGCACTTTGAATTTGACTTTTCTGTTAGAATTGTTGGAAATTGTTGGGGTTTATGCTTCAAACGGAACAACCATTACAGTTACAAGTAAGTGCTTCACTCACGGGTATGTTTGCGTTTCCACAAATTTGTACCTGGTGCTTAAAACTGAATGTTTTTCTTAAACCTCTTTTCTATCTGTATTATAAGTCATATAACTGTTTACACGATAATTTATCCCAACTATATACCTCAGAGATAAAAATTGTCCCAGCTGTTGTCTGAAACATATTTTGTCTCCAGCAATAACTGCTATGCACACTTTCTTTATGTCCTTATTTCATTAGATTACCGGGAAATTAATTTCCACAAAATATGGCTAAAATGTGGTTCTTTTTTGTTGTTTTCTTTTCTTGTGTTGTGTTGCTGTTGTTACAATTCACAAGTCTAGAAAATGAAAAATCCATGAAGAGGAAAAACCTACAAGATATTAAAGATTATTATAGCACGGATGCCAGAGACTTAACACAGCATTAATAAGTAATTAATAATTAATTAACAAATAAGAAAGGCTTAATGTAGGTTTTCTGGCATTTATTTTTGCAGTTTGAGTATCTTTGTTAAATCGCCATGCATCTTTGCTAACCTGAATTTCATGTGATTTGTATCAAAGTTCATGTATGATGGTGAAGGTGATTTTAATTGTAGTTTTGAGTCTAATTTTTATAATTGAACACTTCTCAATAAAAACTATTTGTTTTTGTTTGCTTGCTTGTTTTGTGTGTGTGTTTTAATGAAATCATGGTGATTATGTCAGTGAAATACATTTAAGATACAATTTTTCATACGTGCATTTGAACACAGAAATTTCGAGTCTACCTGTACCCAACTCAATAGGGGAGACCGGGGATAGTTGTAACGTGGGTCAGTTGTAACACTTCCAATTTCTCCAATCAGGGCTAAGTTTCAAATGATGTGATTCATCCTGTGCATGCCCAATTCAGTTCTGCTATCACATGTGAAAAATCAGCACATTTTGTCAAACACAGACAATTTAACACAAAAAAAAGTAATTTGTATGCCAAAAGTAAGTTTTTCTTTTTATTTCAATTTCTAATAGCATTATCTGCTTTGCAGTTAACATAATTTAAGTTTGATGAGTTTATTTGTATACCTATGGGGATATATTCTGTGTAGGTCTTTAGTGCTAATGTTTTAGCCGTTGGCTGTAATGTTAGCTAGTTCATGGCTATAGAGTCTGGGTCAGTTGTAACAATAATGCAGATGTTACAACTTACCACACTATTACTTTAACTTATATTAAACAAGATGGGGCAACGACATCAGCAGAGAGAGGTTCACTGGTCGCCTTTGTATATGCGGTTAATGCCATTGGCAACACAACCACTGTTTGTGTTCCCACACATACATTATGCAGACCACTGTGTCAGAGATGGACCAGTAGGAAGTATTGGTAGTGGAAATAAATCAGGATGGGTGCAAGAAACAGATTTCCTCATCTTTCTGAAGCACTTTGCAAACCACACCAAGGTAAGCCATGATAAAAAGTAATGGAATTGCGATGCTGTTGCACAACTACATTTTTTCAGCTTCATCGTTATGTTCAAAAGTTGGTGCAAGAGTTGTAGGTTATAATGCCCACTGAGCCAATGAGGCCAAACTCAAGGAGGACCAACCAAAATTAATGAAATATTCAGTTGCAGAAAATTCCATCATTTGTTTTTTTGGGGGGTTGGAATATGTTCAAAAGCTAGATTTCTGCATTCTGTCACACACACATAGCTACATAAATGGCTCTATGTGCATTCATGTGTTGAATAAAAAAGATTACATGTTAATGTTTTGTCAGTACCCTTATTTCATTGTGTTACATTTCACCCCAGGATATGTTACAACTAACCCAGACTATGGGGTTAATTGTAACATTTCACACTTTGTGTTTGAGACCATACCATGCAATGAGTAATTGTGCTGCAGAGAAAATAGCTGCACTATTTAATAGCAAAGAAATGTAAATACTTTGCATTAAATTTTCAATCCACTACCTTAAAAGAGCTCCAAGCTACAGACAGAAATGTCAAAAATGTTACAACTATCCCCGGGCTCCCCTACGTCATTTTAAAAGTGTGGATTTTGAATGGTTCATTGGTGGCTCGTGGTGATGTAATGATTCATTCCAAAGAACTGACTAAAATGGTTTATTTGTGAACTGGTTTAATATTTTCTCACACTGATTTAGGTTAAATCAATGTAAGAAAACTGTGTTCATAGATTTTAGCTAAAGACATGCGTGGAATCTTTTAAAAAATAAATATTATCCATTAGTGTGTTTTTCATAGTTTTAAAGTTTTAAATGGTCAAGGAAAAAGGCTACATTTACTTTACTGTAAAAATCCTTTTTATTTCAAGAAACTTTGTCGCGTGTAATGCTAACACCCTTTAATAAAGTCTTTACATCAGCAAAATATTTACATAAAAAAACAGCAGACGTGAACAAAAGTCTATAAGAAACATGTAAACTTAAAAACAAACGGCAAAATACAGGAAATACGAAAGCAGTGTTTCACAAATTAATACATATGGAGATACACTCATGGAATGTGTCAAACTAAATGGCTTTACACCTTTTCAAATAGGAATGTTTCATAGTGAGGCTCGGTCTTATTGTGTCATGTCGCTTTTGAGCTTGGCAAAAATTAAATTCCGAAATTCCAGCGTGAACTAAATCTATAATTTATTGTTATGCTGACTGAATAATATGGACTTATTAATTTGGTTAATTAATGATTAATTTGGGGCTTTTTCCTTTAATAGGCTATTTAGGTTTAAAATCCTTCCTTTCTGCACTCACTTAAGTTTTTAGTTTTCATCTTACATATACCGCTCTAATCCTGGCGCAAAGTTGGCTTGTCTCATGTAAGTGTTGTTGTAGTTCATGGGGCTGGGGAGGCCCAGTAGCTGCTCCGAGTGCTCGGCGCAGGAGCTCGGGCGCAATGCCGGTAGGGAGAGCCGGTTGCTCGTACAGTACACTTGGGAGCTGCCCGGGGAGAATCCGGACTGGGTCATGGTGGGCAGATTTGGAGGAGAAGCCGGAGAGGAATATGGGTACCCGGTGGTCAGGTTGGATGAAAGGTTCCCGCTGTTTCTGCTCAGCATGTTCGCTGACGGGTTGACAGTCTGGGTCTGGAAGCAAGCAGACGGGTCGGTGCCGGTTACCGAGCAGCTGGAGGTCATAGTGCTCAGATCGCCTCCACCCAGCCCCAGCGCTTGGGAGTTGAGGTCCACACCGGGGCCGCTCTGCACAACCGTCTGCTGACTGATGATGTTGTCGATGCTGAACATGCGCGGCTGTCCTTGGCTGACTCCAGCAGAGGTCTGGTAATGATGCAGCATGGCTGGGTGTGGGGATGTGGCCGTCAGCTGAGAGCCGTAACCTGACCCTATGCCGGCATACAGGGCGTTTGGATACGAAGGCCTTCCCATTGGCGTTGGCGTAAAAGCGCTGGAGCTCTGCATGTAACCGGGGTATGTGCTAACGTCTGTGCGCTTGAATCTTTTCCTTCTCCTCAAAAAACTTCCGTTGTCAAACATGTCCTCAGCTGCGGGGTCTAACGTCCAGTAATTGCCTTTACCTGGTCTGCCGGGCTCCCGGGGGATCTTCACAAAGCAGTCATTGAGCGTGAGGTTGTGGCGGATTGAGTTCTGCCACTTCTTCGAGTTCTCCCTGTAGAAAGGAAAGCGCTCCATTATGAACTTATAAATGCCCCCTAAAGTGAGCTTCCTCTCCGGGGAGTTGGCAATGGCCATGGCGATGAGAGCGATGTAGCTGTAGGGAGGCTTCCCCCTCTGGACGGGCCTCTTCCTCCTGCGGCTCCCCGTGGGCAGGTGCTCCTCAGTCTGACCCAGAGCGCCTCCGTCCTCCGTGTTGGGACTGTTTCCTCGGGGCTCGGACTTGATCAAAATGCTTTCCTTTGACCGGGCCTGCAGCATCAAAGGCGGCGGAGGCAGTGGCGAGTCCAGGCTCACATTTGGAGACATGACAACAGGACTTGCCTCGGCAGGCGATTGCTCTGCGGTCATGTTGCACATGCCAGAGAAGTAGGAATAATTTGCTAGATTCATAAAAGAAGCAATGCAACGATCGCCTTTTTGTCGAAATGATCAGCAGGGGAAAGAATCAACCAGGTGCATGTACAGCCCCTTGCTCTGGCCCCTGTTCTGCCCTGGTGTTTGGGGTAGTGTGTGTGTCAGTTCAGGTGAGAGAAAGGCGTTGACAGTTTTATATGACAAGGCAGGAATGACGCCACTGAGTAGCCAGTGACGACTGAGGCAGGAGGACCCACCGAGTACTCACCCAGAAACTGACCATTTTCTAACAGACTGCGGTTTATATAATACAAAAACTTGCATGCAATGCTAAATTTTTAGATTGTAAAAAGTGTTGTATTTTTACATTGTAGGATTTAACATCTTTAATCAGAAGAGGCCCATGTATGGCAGAACCAAACAATAAAATTGCATTTATTTGTCATTCTCACATGGATGTAATGTTTGAGACACTAACAAAAAATTTAGTGGTGATGCATTCTCTGTCTCTCTGTCTCTCTTTCTCCGTGTGTGTGTGTGTGTCTGTATCTCAGCTGCTCTCTCTGCGCTTTCACTAATGCCTGTGTGTATATCCAGGGCAGAAACAACACTCGGAGAGCTGCTCCATGCTACTCCAAACCCAACAGCCAATCCACCAATTGAAAAATAATAACAAGCCACTGAAAACAAGCAATTGAGCTATCAAAGCTTTTGGGCAAGAAAAGTAAATATCCCTTCATTTCATTTTCATTTTTGGAGAGTGATAATCAAACACTCCCCATGGTGTAGAGGAGAGGTGTTATCTTATGGATTTTGAAGTAAAAACAGGGTTGTGCACACAGTTGGTATGCAGACAACACTCTTTGAAGACCAGAACCTGAAAGTGCTTTTAACTGATGATTCAGGCAAACAAGAAGGCTGAAGTTAATTGCAAAGGTAAAACGCACAGAGATGAACTACCAGTGTTTAAAATATGGGTTAAGGTGTTGAAGCGAGCTGAAGGGAAGATTAATAATGTCAATGACATCCAAGCAACAAATTAAAGGAAAACCCAGGATAGAAGCGGGTAGAGTCCCTGGAAGGTTTCATAAGTAAATATTATGTGAGCAATGTTATAAATCATGCAATCACCAAATCTAATTCAACAACAACACATCACACAAGGTTACATTTTTTGGTAGAAGGGTAAAATCTATGACAAACTAAACTGGGAGCATGCATTTGCCAGACACCATATTGGAATATTTTTTGTTGTTTTTCCTTTTAGTTGATCTCCCAGTTATTACTGTCTAAATATGTGGTAAATCATTGACAACTAGGTAGAACAGATCCATGGAGACAGAGCGATGATGTTCAAAAGAAGAAAGACAAGATGGCTCGTTTTCCTTCCAACATGAGTAACACAAATAAAAAAGTTTTGACAACAGCCAGACCAAAGGTATTAATCATCGCTGCCCACTCTTCCCCCAGATGCCTTTTCCCCCCGATCACCCTCTCTCTGCCAGCACACAGTAGCTGCCACCCCTTCCCACAGATGACTGGACCCCTCCCCACCCAGCCACAGCTCAGACAACACTAAGCCCAGCTAGCTACTCACAGCCAGTGGCTAACAGCTTCAGACAGGCGTGGGAGCAGGGATGTATCCAAGCAGGATCTGCCCCCAGAGCTGTCAGGTCAGGCAGGACAAACAGGGGCTCAGGCCAGGAAACGAGGCCTTCTGCCTCGGGGCCTGCGGCCTCTTGCTAATCCCCACCCTGACCACCTCATTACCCTGTCAGAGCCTTCACACCTCTCTGTACCTCAACACTATCAGTACATTAGTCATGTTGTATGGCCAGTCTGCGTGCTTGTTTCTCTGTCACACCGTACTTTTAATTACTTTATTATGTTCTGACCAGCCAAGAAAAAGCCTGATACAGTAAAACATTTTAAATGAAGTCTACGGATGTGGGAAAATTAATCTAAAATGTAGAACAACAGAGGTTACCAGCACCCAAAAAGTGGAAGTTTCATCTTAGAGTACAAAAATCCTGCTTAATTCTTAATAACTGCAAGAATAGTGACTAAAACTAACTTCAACTCATCTGCAATCCAGTTGTTTAATATGTTTAATAGCTACATTTTTCATCAAATTAAACTTTCATACATTTGCTATTTTTTATATTTAACTGTATATTAGACTGTAGTCAGTCAGTTGGAGTAACTTCACTGGTGGGAAATATTTGTTATTTTTTTGTTAAAAAAGAAATTGTTTAAACCTGACTTCCTTAGACCCCTCTGAGCCTATGCTGTATTCTAAAGCGAGATGATGAGCGAGATGAATCATGTATCATATCGACAGGATTTTAACTGGAAACTATTTGGTAAGTGACAAATTATTTTAATGTAGAATGCCCCAAATTCACTAGTAAACAGAAGTCACAGACCTTCTCTAACATACAGAGCAGAGCATATATTTATAAGTGCATGAAGACAAAATATGAAAAGGGACGGGATTGTGTGGTAACTTTTTTTCACCAACATCAGACACAGTTAAACGTTGCAGCCACTGTGCTTTAAAGGGTAAACATGAACTAATTAGACCGCCATTCACTGGACACTTTTTTAGTTACACCTGTTCCACTGCACATTAACCTAAATATATAATCAGCCACTCACATCACAACTTAATGCATTTAGACATGGTCAAGTCAACACGCTGAAGTTCAAAGTGAGCATCAGAATAGAGAAGAAAGTTGATTTAATTGACTTTGAATGTCATATGGTTATCAGTACCACATGTACTGGTCAGAATATTTCAGAAACTGCTAGTCTACTGGGATTTTCCCACAAAATCATATTTAGGGGTTACAGAGAATGGTCTGAAAAGGAGAAAAATATCCACTGAGAGCTGATAGGAAAGCAACAGTAACTCAACTAAACACTTGATACAACCAAGGTGTGCAGAATAGCATCTCTGACTCCTGTCAGCAAAAAGCAGGAAACTACAGTCCTCACAGATTCACCAAAATTGGACAACAGAAGATTGAAAAGCATTGTCTTTTCTGACAAGTCATGATTTCTGCTGCCACATTCAAATGGTGCAGTCAGAATTTGGTATAAACAACATGAAAACGTGGCTCCTTCCTGCCTGTAATTAACAGCTCAGGCTTCTGCTGGTGGTGTAATCATGTGGTGGATATTTTTTCATATACTTCGGGTCACTTAGTACTGATTGAGCATCATTTAAACACCACAGACTGCTTAAATATGCTTGATGGACATGTCCGCCCTTTTATGACCACAGTGTACCCTCCTTCGGAAGTCTCCTTGCAGGAGGATGACACACTACCACAAAGCTCAAATCACCTCAAACTGGTTTCTTGAAGATGTCAATGACTTCACTGTATAGTCATCTACAGTCACCAGATTTCGGTCAAATAGAGCACTTTTGGGATGTGGTGGAGTGGTTGTGCAGCTGACAAATCTGCATCAATGGGATGATGCTATCATGTCAATATTGAATGTTTCCAGCACCTTGTTCACTTTATGCTGCAAATAATGAAGACGCTTATGAAAGCAAAAGGGAGTCCAACAATACTAGCAATGTGCACCTAATAAAGTGTCCTGTGAGTGTAAACTGGATGCTTATTTAAGGGTAATCGAATGAAGGAAAGATGGCTACTTCATCTCAGACAGACAGTTTCACATGTCCAGTTTTATTTTGTTCTAAATGTTGATTCCACATTGTGCTGCCACACTGGATATTGCATCCATCCTGAACCACTTCAGCCAGAGTTTGACATTGGGGGAATTTTCTGTCAGGAACTGATCATGCAAGATTTTCTGAACCACTTATGTCACTGGTAGAAAATCATATAGCACGACTCCTACAGCATGTACTTTTCCAGTTTTGTTTTAATGTTCTTCACAAGTTTTAGCAAATCTCAGTTACATTTCCAGTCACATTCCCCAGTTTGCTAAGAGATTCACTGATGGTAACAAGTTCACAGGTTCTCTTTTCCTTTTCCATGAAATCCTGAGAAGTACAGAGGGTGAGATGGATGGACAAAGTTGCTGAGTAAACACTTGGAATCTATTCATTCGCAGAGTGGCTCCAGGGGATGGGGAGGAGGGGTTCATGAGAAAAAGTGGGGGAATGAATGAGCGAGAGACAGAGGGAAAGAGAGGGAGACACAGAGAGAGAAACACACGAGAGAGCGCAACCTTTTTCTTGCTCAAGCTCATCAAGTACGGGCCAGGGCTCCTGAAAACGGAGGGATTACCAGGGTACAGGGGCTGTACTGGCCAGGGCCGCCTCTGCTCACTCCTGCACTGCACGCTACACTGCCCTGCTAAAGCACAGCGCATGGTTCTCACACACACACACTCACACACACACACACACAAATCAGTCATGCTTGATGCTTACACATAAGGTAATCATATCTCATTTGCAAAATTTCACATGAACACAGATAAAAAAGAGTGAATTTATGCATCATAAATAGCTTTATAATTACTTCACGAGTATTACTTTAAAAGTAATAATCTCTAATTATTATTATTATATTATTTACATTTTGGGACATTAATGCAATAATAAACTGTCTAGAGCAAACCCAGTTTTCTACTACTGACCTCTGACCATTCAAATGAAAAAACAGACTTTACTTAATGCAGAATATACAGTTTATTCTGCAATTGTTCCTTCACCAGGCAACATAAACCTTCGACCTGTTGCTATATGATTAAAGATTTGCTACTTAAGTTACTTCCTGGATAAATACTTGTCTGCCCCCAAGACACCCAGACAATCCCTCAGCCTTGGGCAATGCAGTGAGGGATGCTGCAAAATACATACACAAGAGGTCAAATCCTGTTAAGGTAAACACAAACAATTAGGAAGTGAGCAACATGTGCATAAAGTGGAAAACATGACCATCTGATAGAGTCTGTTGAAATGCTCCAGGGGATTCTTTTAGCAAGAAGCAAGCGGTGCATAAACGGAAAACTGAAGGTTAAGGAGAAGGGAAAGCAAAATATATCGGCGAAACTTTTAGTGTTGATGTCTAAGCCAAAAAATATCAAAATAACTGACTGTTAACATCATTAAAGGAATAATTTGGCCAATTTAGAAATGCAGAAGATTAAGTCCACTCTTTCCATTAAATATAAAGTTATAGTAGGAGATGGCTAGCTTAGCATACACAGTGAAAGCAAGCAAACAGCAGGCCTTGGTATATCCTATCTAAAGGATTAAAGAATTCACCTAACACCTGAAATGCTCTCTAATTTAACATGGTATAGCCTAATATAGGTATTTCCAGACTTTGCACCCATTTGCTATTATAATGGACTCGTACTTATACAACACTTTCCACTAGTGCTGTATGATACTACAAAAATTGGTATTTATCCGATACCAAGTAAATACAGATCCTATATTCCCGATACCAATATCGATACTTTTAACCTATAAAGGCAGCTTATGTATGGGAGAGCAGGGTGTTATGAGTTATGAGATGAATATTCATCAATTTGCAAATTCTGAACATATTTTAATGATCACTAAATTATTTGTACTTTCTACTATAAATGATTAATCTGACAAAACACACCTTACAGCTTCAGCATGTATTTAAAGCTGGGTTTTTCTGGAGACCTGGAATGTAAATGTGCCTGTCTCTAAAGCACTTTGGGTCAACTTATGCTGTTTAAATGTGCTACAGGCTATAAATAAAATAGAGATGACAGTCAACACAAAATCATTCAAACATTTTTCATACTGGATGTTTAAGGTAGATTTTTTTTTCATTTAAAAAATTTTTTTTTAAACACAATTCAAACTTTTACATACTGAACTTATAAGATGGAAACAAAGTATCACTCCTAATTTGCTAGTATCGATCCAATACTGGCGCTGGTGTACTATCAGTAATGATACTATCCATATTTGGATCCATCTGCCCACATTTACTTTCACTATAAATCTCATTCACCCAATCGCATTCATTTTATCTAACATTCACACATACACTCAGATCAGGGACAGCTTCAGGTTCAGTATCTTGCCCAAGGTTATTTTGACACAAAGACACGATTGATCCACCAACCTTCCAATTGGGAAACGATCCACTCTACTACCTGAGCCATAGCCGTCCTAGTTTAATGACATAAAACACGGAAGTTCTTATATTTCGAGGCTAAAGTAGTCAGAGAAAACAACAAACAGCCTCGTTATAATAAAGTGAAGAGGCAAACACTGCCCTAATACACCGCTCCTTAGTATGATTAGTCAACAGGGGGAAGCTTGCTGAGTGTAAAGGTCCTGGCTGACTGGTCTGTAGGTGCTTTTCTATAACAAGAGCTGCTGACAGAAGAGCAAACAGAGGAAACCATACACCCATCTGTCCTGGAGAGCTGAGGTGGCCAGAAAACAAAGGAAGGAAATACTTTGTCTGCTGAAAATAGTTTCACATAAATAAATAAAACAAAATCAGTAAATCCCGTTTAAAGCATTACATATACCAACAAGCAAACCTTTAAAGATAAAAATATAGAGCATGGTGATCTAACTCAGATACTGAATGTTGGAAATACTGTTTGTTGGCTTTACTGTATGAGGTACTGTGTTTTTGAAGCATTCCTGGGAGGCTATGTGGACCAGACTAGCAGACTGGGTGATGAGTAACAGCTCACCACAGAGGGAAGAAAGGCATGGCTGACTTGTGTCTGTTTACATATTATCAAATGTGCACAGATGTTAGGAGTAAATACAAGTATTTTAGTCTTCAAAGCTGTTTCATCTTGTATTATAATCATCCCAAACTGCAGAGCAGAGTATCAGTGAGGTCACAGTGACATAGATAAATCCTTCATTGGACGTCAGAGTTTCGGAGCAGAGTGAAAATGCAAGAGAGGTGGGCTCAGAGAGGAGACAAGGACTTTCATTCAGCCCCTCCATGTCTCCTTGTAACACTGTCTTTCAACATGCACTTCTCACTCTTTCAGTCCAAGCCTTCAAGCCTGCTTTGAATGTTTTATTTTACTCCAGAAAGGAAGCAAAAAGAAGCTACATTTCCAGTAGAACATTAATTTTATTTAATCGTAAGTATTACAAACTGACGCCAAAGTGTCAGTGTTTATGTCACCATCATTAACAACACTTCTTGTATATCTCAAAGCAGTCATTGGTCCTGGCATTGCCTGGTGGTGAGAGATGGCCAGCAAGCATGCAAGCACACAACAGCCATCTTCAAGGCATTATTACTCTGAGAGTGAGAGGAGAGAGTCGCGATAAGACCCGGCCTTTACACAGACCGATAATGTAGGGTTAAGGTGTCTCTCTCACACACACACACACACACACACACACACA
Organism: Oreochromis aureus; assembly: GCF_013358895.1. Lineage (NCBI taxonomy): Eukaryota > Metazoa > Chordata > Actinopteri > Cichliformes > Cichlidae > Oreochromis > Oreochromis aureus. Next base: position 43,109,095 of record NC_052963.1, on the reverse strand, counting down.
CACACACACACACACACACACACACACACACACACACACACACACACACACACACACACACACAAACTGTATGCACACACAAATACAGGCATGCACTTGTGTGTGAGATCTGTTTTAGTGCCAAGTCCAAATGGTCAGCCTTCATCGTGAAAAACTCATTAAAACAGAAAGGTCAGAATAAAAGTAGTTTCAAAGGCTGGATGTTTTCCAACATGTATAAATATAAAATATGGAGAAAAAAAACATTACTGGAAATGGAAACGCTTTTTACTCTATTTGAGCACTCAAACTACTTTATATAACATGCTTTGTTCACACAAGCAGATTTTTCTACACCCAAGCGCTTTCCATCTATCATTCACAGACAGATGAACGCATTGGAGAGCAACTCTGCCCAAGGATACTTTCGTAGTGGAGCAGCCAGGGATTGAATCACCATCCTTCTGATTAGTAAATAATCTGCTCTACCTCCTGAGCTACAGTCACCTCAAATAAACAAGGATAAGAAGAAATAAGAATATAAAGCCAAAAGTACATTCAGTTTTAGATACCCAGTTATTGCCAACTGGTGTTCCCTCTTGCTGTCTACTTCTAATGGTTTATCTGTTCATTTCTGTGGAAGGGACTTAAGACAGAAGTGGCTGACCAATGTTTGCCATCCAGTACCACACCCTGTCTCCTCCTATTGTCCTTCCTGTTGTTTAAGACTAGCCTATACAGGTGGGATAAGCATTCATTATGTCTTCTAAGACCAGTGTACACAAACCACCACTAAACTCCAAGTAAGATAACTCACTAAGCAGATACTCACATATGGGCTGAAGATACACATGTAGGTACATGCATCAGGTCTGCATGTTCTCCTCTGCATCTGTCTGTGAACAGGTTCCAGCCAGGTCATCTCTGTTCTTCTGACACCCCAAAGAGATTAGCTCCAGACACCTCTTGACCCTCAACAGAAACAAAAACGAAAAAGAAATCAAAACATCTTCATATCAGCTGAAACACAGAACAAATACAGACTTAAATGTAGTTTTAAAAATGATTTTTTTCATTAGTCCTTTATTTATCAATCTCACTGAGATTAAAAATCTCGTTTCCAAGAGAGACCTGGAGTCATGGCAGCAAAAGTCAAAAACACATGCACCACATAACAATTAAAACAAATACAATATTCCGTACAAACATGTGAGAAATATACAATAACAGCTTTTAGCTTTTTTTAGTGAATGAAGTTTACATAAATGTCAAAGAAGCTGAGCTTACACTGACAGTGAATGCAGGCTCTTACACCCATCTAGTGGTTACCAGATCAACTGCAGTCTCTGAAATTACCGGAGGTCAGTAGGAATTCTTTTTTCTAACCATAATTTGACTGGAGATCCTCGGCTTTGTCACAATACTATACAATATATCCCATAAGAGTTAAGTATCAGTTTTTTAATTACAGTCATTTTTATATATAGTGACCATATTAAATTGTAACTGGACAATTTTAATTGAAAAATTAGTGCTAGGTGAGGTCAATTCCTTCATTATTCCATGACAAATTAAGAAACTAAAAGATCTGAAGTTGATCCCAAGTGTTGAACTTGCAATTTGTTGCGTTTCATTAGAATTCAGTCGGTGCAGGAGAAGGGGGCCATAATTAACCCCCACAAAAATCTATTAGAGTAGTTGCAAAATCAGCAATCTGGTTCCATCTTAAAAAGAATATATACTCAGAAACCAAAAGGTCAGGAAGATCATGGAAGACAACCAAAGAAGATGATCACAGAATTCTCTCTGTGGTAAAGAAAAAAAAAATCTGAACATCTGCCAAAGTCAAGAACACTCTCAATGAGGTATGAGTATCATTATCCAGGGTTTACAACAGGGTGCCATCCACTAGTTACACTTAAGAACGGGAAGAGCAGATTAAACCTTGAGAAAACATCTAGAAGACATCCACAAACAAGCAACAGCTGAAGAGTGCTGCAGTAAAGAGAGAAAACAGTATTTGGTGATATCTATGAATTTTAGACTTTTGGCTGCAAAGGATTTTCAACCAACGACTAAAAAACAGACTTTATACTTAAAATTGTTGAAATTGTCCTTAATTTTGAGCTTCTCAAAATAGGGAATTGTGTATAAAAACACAGTTAAGGCAGTTAAACCCCATAAGGTAAACCTGAAAGTCTGCCCTTCAGTCAGAGCTTGACTGCATGATTCAAAATCCAATGTGGCGGTGTACAGAGGCACATTTGCAGAAAATAACCCCAATTTGCAAAATCCTAAGGACGTAACTCTATGTTCAAACACAACTGTTGCTGTTAAAAATGAAACAAGCTTCAAAATAAGGAGAAGGAACTTAACTAGAGGTTATGGGATATTCTGAAGGAAAAGATTACGTAGTTACAAAAAAACTAATTTAGATAAGCCGTGATAACTGTACTTACTTCAGTACTGTAGGTGCCACAGATATTCTAATTGCTTCTAAAAAGCCGCGGTGACGTTAACATCGAGAACGGAACAAAAAGGAAGCGTTAGTTCATGTTTCTTCCGGTTTACAGAGTCAGCGTACAGGCGGTTTCCTTCAAAACATTATGGCGTCGAGAAGAGCGACTACAGTTCCAAGTAGTTTTAAAAGCATCCCCACCGACTCTAAAAGGTAGTTTCTATATTTTCCCTTTTCTTTTAAAGTGCTGTGGTACCAGTGTCCGGTGTTTGATTTGTTTTAAATTGTAGCTTATTTTAATGTGAAGAAAACACACTGAAGCTCAGCGGTTTCTCTTTGACGCACTATATATTCTTTTCTTTAGCGACAGGTCCAGACGTATATTTAGAAAATAGTTTATAAGTAGAAATACATTTACAAGCATTTTTTTGTTTAAAGAAAGTTGAGGATAGCTCGGCTAACATTATAGCGTCTGCCTTAGCATACTTTCTGTTTGTTTCATTTTGGTCCTCATTCCTGTATCCTTTATTCTCAGTTCAAAAAGTGGTAACCCTGCTAATAAAGCCAACAACGTCGGATCTGTGAAGAAAACTGTTAAATGTAAGTATGCGATACTACTGTGGGCTTAATAGATTGTTAATTTTAAGTACAGCTGTCAGTGTCAGACATCATATTAATTCATAGTCCCATAAACTCCTCAAAGGGTCTTCCGCAAGGCATTTGAGATGATCACTGTCTGTGTGATTTTCCACAAAAGATCTAATAACAGCTATTATGCAATTTGAGTTGCATTAGGTATAAATAAAATAATCATGACACAATTTTTCTAGAGCTTGCTGAAATATTTTCCTTTATAGAGGAATTTAGTGATATGAGGCTTGCACAGATGTGTTACAGCAGGGATGGGGAACTCCAGGCCTCAAGGGCCGGTGTCGTGCAGGTTTTAGATGGCAACCTGGGTCAATACACCTGAATCAAATGATTAATTCATTGCCCAGCCTCTGGAGAACCTTAGGACATGTTGAGGAGGTAATTTAGCCATTTAAATCAGCTGTGTTGGATCAAGGACTCGTCTAAAACCTGCAAGACACCGGCAGTTGGGGCCTGGAGTTCCCCACCCCTGTGTTACAGCAACATTCAGTCTAAATGTTTTTTTTCTTTAATAATATCCGTAAATGTCCTCATTAATCTTTAGCAAGTGGGACTGTTGTTAAGTCTCGATATCTTCAGTCTGCTGAGAAGACCTCTCTTTCAAAGGTAATGCTATGTTTATTTCTGTTTTTCTGTAAAATATGTGCTTCACTTGTTCATTAGATACATGTTCTACGTCGTTTTACATAGCTTTCAAAGCTAAGCTAAGATGTTGAGATATTGTCTTCTGCCTCTCATATTTATATTTAGCACAAGTCTTAATTTCATCTTGAATTTTGCTGTCACGTGTTTCATACTCATTGCATCTCTGTAAACATTAACAGAGTAACTCATTGACCAATGAGTCGATCACTGTGCCACGACCAGCTTCACCAAAACCCACAGGTGTCAAACCAAAGGCGGGTACTCCGACAAGACGTTCAATGGCCCCATATGCAACATGTAAGTAATCCCTTTGGCCATTGTTGTGACTGTGGGTGCTGATTCAGACGTGTATGGTAAGTGTTGTGCACCTTAATCATATTATCAGCTTTATAAAAAGCTTTTTATTATCATCTGTCGAGACTTTGAGGCAGATCAGAGGTATCCAGTTCACTTTAGAGCTCAGTAATTAGGTCCACCTTAGCCAACATACCAATAAAATCATGCATTATGATAATAGATTTACAAGTAGGCTGCCAAACAACCAAGTCACAACCACTTGAAATGTGACAGCTACTGGCAGTTTTTAAGTTTGGACTTGCAAAAGATCTTGTATCATGAAGTTTACAATACAGCATGCGATCTAGCCTTCAGGAGAGAAATTGGATACACATAAAAAATAAAAAAAATTTAAAAAGAGAGAAGCAAGAAAATCCCTCACTTTGACATTTGCTCTTCTAAGATAAAACTTTCCAACTGCATTCCATCAGTTTGAGACTTGTAGTTTCGTGCCTCTTTTCAGTTCAGCGGCTTTCCAAATCCACTGTTCCTGGATATGGATGTGTTCTGCTGGGTTTTTTTGTTTGTTTTTTTAAAGACAATGGAAATTATGTTTTCTGAAAAAATATTATCTACTGACAAATGGATACACAGTCAACTATTTTGATTCTAGTTGAATTGTTTTCAGTTAATATCTTTAGTAGTGCAAAAAACTCAGCATCTGAGTAAGCATCTATGGTCTAAATGATAATTGTAAATAACACATTTGAATTCTCATTTTCTTCCTTTATAGCAATGTCGTCACGTGAAAATGAAGCATCACTTCTTGGGAAAAGCGTTCTGCAGTCCACATTCTCAGATAATCCCCGCTTTCGACCAGATTTGGATATTTCAGTTATCAAAGGTAAGCTGAAAGAAAATTCTAAAATGCTGAAAATGTTCTATGGTTCGGACTGTCCTGTAACTTTGTTTTTCGTTCTATCTCCCAAGATCGAACAGTCATTGAAAATGCAGTAGAACCTGAAAGAAATCCAGAGAATGAAAAGATGATGGTTGAGATGGAAACATTTCTTCTGGCCTACCTCACAGCTAAGGTTAGTCGATGTAATAGACCTGATTTCTGCCAAATAGCTTTCAGTTTTTCTGTTAAGTTCAGTTAGTGTACAGTAAGATATTAAGTAAAAACATAGTCATCTATTTTATTATTTTGGTGACTTCTACATTGAGAGAAATTATGCTTACAATTTTTTACTTAAGATGGAGAGCAATACAGCAAAACTCAAGGCTGAGGCAGAAACAAAGATCCTGCAAGCAATGGAGGAAGAGCAGTCACTGCATGATGAGGTCAAGGAGAAGAAACGTCAGTACCTCCTCGCAGAAAAGAAACAGCTGGTGAATGAACTGCTGGATTTGCAGGTCTGGAATAATAAATGTTTTCCTTTATTAACGTGCTTTTTAATTAATACTGTTGTGTGTTCTGTTGTGGCACTGCTTACAACACTTGTAAGCAGATGAAGCATGGTTCTCTAAAATCTGCTGGTAGATGTCTGTGTTGATGTTGGGCTTGAAAAATACAGTGATCTGGACCTGGATTCTGTGACACTGGCCTTCATTCACTCCTTGTGAATCTCTCACATGTCCTTGAATCAACTTTTCTTGACAATCCTCTCAGGGCTGTGCAGCTTTTCCTACCACATTTTTTTTCCTATTTGTTGACTTTCTATTAATATGCTTTAGTACACCACTCTGTGGACATTCAGCCTTTGCTGTCCTCGTAGAGGGTGTCGATCATTGTCACCCGGGCTGTGTCCCAATTCAGGGGCTGCATCCTTCGGAGGATCCGGCCTTGGCGGTCTACGTGAGCTGGGTCCTCCGAAGACCGTAAGTGCGAGGCTGTGAAATGGGATAGTCTAGCCTTCAGATTTGCGTCACCGCTGTCTCAGTGTAGTTTAATAAACGCAGCCGTCTGCTCTTTGCTATCTAAAATATAACAGGACATTGGAGTAAATTCTCTACCGTCTCGCACAGTTTTCTGTTTGGTTATTCAGCTGTGTGAAAACTAACTTTAATCTCAGCCAAACCAAGTTACTCAAACAAATAAAACCCTGAAAAAAAGCCAAACAATAACATTTTTAAGTTATCAAAGTGACTTATATATCATGTTTAATTTGAGTAGAGAAAGACCACGTGGCGTCTGAAAACGATATACCGGGAGTCCGCTGTTCTCACCGGCTCTAGTGAGCCTTGACCACCTGGTCAGCTGTCGAGTTGGTGGGTAACAGATGTCTCCGAAAACGTCGGAGCACTTTTGCAAATATGTGATATCTTGATAAACAGAGCAGATATTTGAAGTTGACACACCTACATTCTGGCCTGAAAATGTGTTACAAGTTTATCTTGTGACCCAGAAGGAGTAATATTTCAAACTCTTTAGCTGCTCTCCTCCGCCATTGCCGCGCTTGAAAAGTAAATTTATAATATTTTTATAATAATATAAAAATAAGTATTTGAAAAGAGTAATATTACAACTAAGTAGCTGCCGCCATTGTTGGAAACTGGAATTGGCTGGGCCGCACTATGAATTCTGGGATAGGATGGGCCACGAAGGATACACCTGACCCATCCTTCAAATTCGGGGAGAAGGACTCATTTTTCGGCCGCATTTGGAGCATCCTTCGAGTTGGGACAGCCTTCGTCGCCTGGCTGTGAGGTAAACGGCCTTCAAATGCGGCCTCTGAAGGATACAGCCCCTGAATTCGGACATAGCGCCGGACAACTGTCATCAGTTTTCCTCATGTGGCAGCTGTACGCCAAAATTATCAAAATGAAAACCAAAAAGGCTTGAAATATTTCAGTTTAAACATATTGAATATAAACTATATTAAACTTATACTTTAAATCAAATTACATTATTTTTTTAATTTTTTTTTTAAATTCTAATTTTTGGTGACGCACTGATATATTTAATGTCAATTTGAATTTTGGGTTAACTAATGCAAAAATACACTTAGGTAGCAAACTTTGGTTCTTTGTACACTCTTTTGGATGATGCTGGATTCTATTAATGTCTGGTCAAAACATGTTTTTAAAATGAAAAATGGTGGACACACAAAGCGTATAATTGATTCATGTTCTATAATTATTGTCCCTCAGATTGCTACACTGACTCCTGTGGCAGAGGCTGCTGGTCAGTTTACAAAGAACTACAAGTCTTTTGCTACAGCTGTTGACACCACCCGACATGAGCTGCCTGTTAAGAATTTCTACATTGATGGAGATAGACATGAATTTCTAGGTAATTTTTATTATGTTAAACTCATAAGAACGATTATTTAAAAAAAAAAAAAAAAAATACACAAAATTGCACTGATGACTGCTCCATTAAGCCTCCATATAAATGTTTTGATGTGCTACTTATGTTGGTGAAATCTAAAAGCTACATGGAGAAATCCTTTCTATGTCAAACTGTTGACAGGAGCACAGATAAAATAAATTTTATAATGAAAGTCTTATAATGTAACATAATCAGTATTATTTGGTAAACTACAGTGGTTTATTGGTATGAGGTTATTGGTCAAAACACACACACACACTTTAATTTAAAAACATACGTGTGCCTAGCAGGAGGTGCTCTGACTGGAAAATTAATAAAGACTTAAAGAACTGTATTAAAAAATAAATAAAATAAAATTCTTCCATGAATCAAGTTTTGCTTGGGCTCTGTTGCTCGAACTTTACAGGATAGTGGTATACTGTAAGATTTTGTTGGCTATGGTAAGAACCTTGTTTTAAGTCTAATTTTATATTTAGAAATATATTTTTAAGGTGTTTACATGAGCCACTGTATAACCACTGTGGGCTTTTGTTACAACAAAACTCATATGTGGTGTGTAGCTTGGAAAAAATTATATTGTCTTCTGATGAACCCTCTTTTTTTGGACCCCTTTCAGATAAAGCTGTGGCATCCTTAAAGGAGAGTGAGAAATTGCTGGTGGAGTGCACAGAGGGTGATTATAAGGACAACACTACATCTCTGGAGTGCCTTCGAGACATAAAAGTAACATCAAAGGACATCAGTCAGCAGCTGTCCGGGTAGGCACATGTATATAGAATGTTGTGTTTTGCTGTGTTAGGTTATGATTGTTTTGTTCCTTCTCAGATTGTGTAACAGTGTGGGTATGGCGGCTTTATCGAAACCTTTAAAAACAATCAATTTTATTTTTTCCTCCAGGGCCTTTAAGGAGCAGCTGGAACTGTCATCACTGGTCTGTCGTCAAAAAATCTATGTGCAGCAGAGCACAGAGGAGGAGCAGCTGGGCAGTTCAAGATCCAGAGAGCTCTACTGCCCCAAACATTGAAGAATAGCATTCAGTATGGGATACACAGAACAAGCACTTTGGATATGCTCCAACTCCACATGTTTTATGATTTCTATATATTCACAGGCTTTGTCTGTTTTTTGCATGTACTGTGTAGGTGTACATTTGTGATTTTCTTTGTGGTTGTGTTGTAATTGCTTCTTTATAGATGTGACTAATAAATAAAAGAAAAAAATACTTTAGATTTTGCAGACTATAAAAAGCAATAGCATTGTACTAAGAATCCATAATATTCTAGCCAAGGTTGCTGAATGCAGGGAAGCTTGAAACTTTGATCAAATAACTCTAACATACCTTGTCACTAAATCAAAAATTTGTGATAGCGCAGAAATAAATTGGAAAAATTATTCATTTGATTTAGGAGCAGTGTCTAACACTGTCTAACGTTGTTCTACCCCTTATGTGTGCTTCTTTTATATTGCAATTAAACTAGACATCAGAAATTACGTTTTAAAGTCATTAAAAATTCGACCGTAAATAAGGCCATCCTCACCCGGATGTGACGTTGATCAAAACAACAATGGGTCATTTCTATTGGTAGTTTGTGGAAAGTGACGACCTTCCCTTTACTGAGAGCCAATGAATCGGAGGAGAAGCCGTCGCATGTGAGTAAAACATTTATTTCACATAAAGTGAGCATTTCTTAAAATTGTATTCAAAACCAAATCTTAATTGTATGTTTTTTGCTTCGAAAAACAGACGTTTGGATGGAAATAACGATGTGTTTTTGTTTGGTAGCCGTCCAGACCGCTAGCTAGCCGTCCAAGTTAAACATTAGCATGATGGTCAGCGCTGCGCTGCAGTAACACCTGTGGCAGATATATATATATATGTATATGCAGTGATTTATCCCTTACACATTGTATGCACGACACCGTATCCTTTGTTGCGTTGTGTTATTTTAACCCTGAATCTGCAAAGAAGCAAGGGAGGTATTTTAAGATTTGGGGCTTCCTGTTTTAGCGGTGGGATGAAATCGTTATATTAAAACAAAAAGGTGCTTGTTGCATATTTACTTGGATGAAACTCCAGTATGCACATTACAATATAAACGTTAGCAAAACGTTTATATTTTGCTGCAGTTTAAAAATGTTGAATTGGTGTATGTATGAGGGTAGTGAGACGGTGGTGGCGTGTGCAGCGGGCACTGAGATTTTCCTTGTTTGCAGTGGTGATGGACAGGCTGACAGATGAGGTCAGGTAGGAGTCTCCATGGACCATGATCTCTGCAGATGATATTGTGTTCTTTAGCGAGAGTATGGAGCAGGTGGAAGAGAACCTGAAGAGGTACTGGTATGCTCTGGAGATGAGAGGAATATAAAAGTAAGTAGAAGCTAAACAGAATACATATGTGTGAATAAGAGGGATACACGCGTAACAGCGAAGCTGTAAGAAGTAGAGGTATTGAAGGTAGGTACGTTTAGATACCTGGGGGCAGCCATCAAAACCAAAGAAAGAGAATAGAAGAAGAGGGTGCAGATAGGGTGGAGCGGGAGGATACAAATCTTGGGACACATTTGTGACAGATAGCAGCAAGAGAAAAAGGGAAGGTTTATGAAATAGTAGTGAGACCTCATCTGTGGTTTGGAGACAGTGGCACTGACAAAAAGACAGGAGGCTAAGCAGAAGATGCTAGGATTTCCATTGAGAATGACCATAGGATTGCAAATATAGGGACTGCTCAGGTTGAGCAGTTTGGGGGCAAAGTTAGAAGCAAAGATGAGACCAGAGAAAGCGGTAAGAGAGCACAAAGAAAATGTATTCAGCTCCAGAGATAGTCCTTGTTCTATTCAGCAGTTGTTGTTGAGTTTTGTGGACCAGCTGATGAGCCAGTTCACCTTCTGCAGGGGCTAGTTAGAGTGGCTTCTACCTCACAGCAGTTCCCTGGTGTAGAACTACCATCGTCAGCTCCAGTTCAGTTGAAAATCCAGGAACACAATCCCCAAGGATGATATTTATCCATATATCGTATTTGCTTACAAAGACCGAGCATAAGCGGTAATGTTAAGATGATGCTGGGAAGGATCATGATTTTAGAGGCAGCACAGAAATGAAGTAGCAGCCTCTGTTGTTTACCTTGGCAGACGGATTCAGGCACAAAGCAGGGCTCATTTAAGTTTGCTTGACAACGAGTAGAGATTACTTGTTGTTGAAAAAGGTCAATATGAGGTAAAAGGTGCTTCTAATACTTGCTTTGCAATATCAATATTAATTACTAATTAAACTGTCAATCAAACAGATCCCACTCACAGAGGAGGGGTGCACCATCAGAAGGACAATGGAGACAAAGGGATAAAGAGCAATGGCAAGGTGAAAGGAAAGCACAAGTAAGACAGGTGGACGAGGAGGAGCAGAAACCCAGACAGCATGAAGAGGACACGGTGCCAAAGGGGACCTGCCAAACGATGTGCCCCGCTCAGGAGTTACGGGATCGTGAGGCTCAGAACCGACTTCACCATTTTGAAATGTTACCGGGCACAGAGAAAGATCGGCGGCCAAAAGGAGACCCATCGCGTGCCGTTAAGGAGTATTCCAGACCAGCAGCTGGGAAGGACTCAACAAAACCCAGTGACCTCAGACCACCTCCTGTGCTGCTGAAAACTGTTAACTACCTTATTAATGACATTGCAGCCGCCCCGAGCCTGTATCCATGGACTGAGGTAAGTAGTGTTTACACGGATCATTCAAATTGTTGATTTTGGGGATGGCACGATACCACTTTTTAATGTCCGATACCGATTCCGCTATCATAAATTTTGATATCTGCCCATACCGATATGAATCCGATATAGCGTATTTTGTAATCAATAAAACTGTTTTTTATAAATATCTTGCTGCATTTTGTATAAGTTCACACTCAAGTTTTAAAAAACAAGAGACTGAAGCTATTCTGTTATACCTGTATGCAAAAAATACACTCCACCCAAAACATTTTATAACACACTGATCAATCTAATAAATTTAAACCTACACCATCCTCCCTATTCTGGTATTTTAAAGAGTACTTAGTGGAAATATTAAGCAACCTAACTAATAGGGTTGCCAACTCCCAGCAAAAATATTAGGGAACCACCCCCCACCCTTAATGGATGTAATCAACTTTAATTTAATGCAAGTGTAAAACAAATGCACAGAAATCAATTATTTTTCTACAATAATTAAATAAATTCAACATCTTTCTTCAACAGAATTGCAGACTGCACAGATGGTACCTTCCCAAAGGAAAAAGTACTATAGCTTACTAGGGTGTATATTACACTTATTAGTTACTATATACAATAATGGATTTCTATACATTTGATCAGATGACCACTTTTGTTGTAAGATTCAGATAATTATTTATTCAAAGTTTTTAAATGACATAACAAAGAAAAGTATTTCTTTGTGCCCCCCTTTCTCTGTTAATGCCCAACCTGGCCCCCGACAAAACTTTGTTAGACCTGCCCCTGCACAGTTACCAGCCGTCAGCTATGTAGAAAAGGATCCTGGTGTTATTTGTCTCTCAGAAACAGTTCATAACTTCCCTTCAACTCATTCATGTCACCTAAAAGGTAAACCTGTTTCTCCATCACCTGTTCAGCTCTGATGATTTAGTAAGGACATCTCCTGGTTTCATCTTCATGTTTCCCTCTCACCACATATCCAAACGTATATAATGACCAGCAGCTTTTACAGTCGTGGCTCCAGCAAACCTCAGCTGATACTACAAAGTTAATATTAAATTAATTCTAACAGCTTATCACACTTAAACGTGCTGGTCTCCTCTTTCTAGCACAAAGTGGGCAATAAACAAACAAGAAAGACTGGACTTGCAGCAGAAAAGCCGATCATCTGATCATTGATCAGTTTCATGTTTGAAGTAATAACAGGAGAGGGAGGGGGCGTGAATGAGAGAAGTAGATGCAACTGCGCAGCAAAGACAGAATAACTCCTGCTTTGTGTCTTATTTTTTAATTCTAGCTGAAGTACGGGACAAATTGCTTCCTTTTCACCTCAATATGGAACTCCGATGGCCAGTCCAGCTGTGGCTCCATATATCAGTTGTTAAGCTTAACGTGGAAATACTATGCAGGGATGAACTTACACACTTGCTTTACTTCTCTGGGATAGTTTTCGTCGAGATGAAATGCCGCGGTTAGGAAGCATGTAGCGAGGCTCCAAATGCTCCAACAGATCGCCAACAGGTCTCACAGACAACAGCCGCTCTATCACGTGACACATACTACTCCGATGCGCCGAGCCGGGTTACGCCAAGTAGCGCGTTTTGTGAGGTGATTTTGTGATACTTCGGATCGGATTACATTTTTTATTTCTCTCCGATATCCGATCCAGTAATTTAGGTCAGTATCGGACTGATACTGATACATAGTATCGGATCGGTCCATCTCTAGTTGATTTCCACAAAAGCTTGGGACCTTGTGTAACAGTAAATAAGTCTGACCTTTGTTTTGTTTTTTTTATATATTTTAAAATTGGATGATGGCAGTAGATTTTAAAAATGTTGGAAAAGGAAAGAAAGGCTGTAAAATGTGTAAAATACTGTATTCACAAGAGTCTTTCTGAAGTAACATTTCTCAGCAAAAATCATTTCATTGTTTATGGTGCATAATATCAGGAAATCATGTTTAATAACTGAATTAGTGACTTAGAAATTAAACTTTTGTTATTATTTAAAGACAGCTAAAGCATTTTAATTTAGGACCCATTTATTTATTTTGCAGAAATGTGTGTTACCATCTTCAAAACGACATGCATGTGCAAAAGCCAGTTCTTTATTTTACCAACAAACTTGACAAAAAGTGCAGTTGTAAAGCTTCAATTTTTTTGGTTGTCATAATCCCAATTCTTGAACCTTCCTGTCTTAAACCTGCTGTAGGTTATTCTGCTATATAAACCGTATTGCAAGTGATTCTTACTGGGGATTTATGCTTCAGCAGGAAATCTACAGTGTTGCTATGTCGTAACTAATCGTTGGGTCGACATAAGCTGCTAACTGTTGTGAGTGACCCTTTCAATATGGTCAGTTCCTCCTGTGCATTACTATTGCTACAGCTACTTTTTTGCTGCAGTTTTTGAATTTATCAGTGAGAGAATAACAGTCACTTTCTCTTGAACAAATAATCATGATATCGATATAAACACTCACAAATGTCAGCAAATTCCTGAAGGGAGATTGGTGAAACTATCAGAATGGATGTGAGCAAATGTACAAAGAAGTGGAAAAATTTAAAGATACAAATATATTTGCCCCCGAAAATAACTAACCACAACAAAGAGGCGGGACACGGGGTGGGGGGGTCAAGCATTTTATTTTTTTCTGTCATGGCTCGCTGTACAACCCAGGGACATTACAACAAGGTAATTAACACAAAATACACCAGCACAAGCATAAATGCCAGCAACGACATTAGCCACTTACGTAGGTTACGTTATAGCCTTTCTCCAGCAGAAGTCTAAATCAAGCCTTACCAGGGAACGACAAATATTTCACTGTCTGTTCATTTTAAAATATGTCAAAATATCTGATGGAAAAATGGCAGAACAGAATCTATCATCATAGATTAAAGATGACTATTTTGTTGTTTACTTATTTGTTGTCGCGCAGGTTTATACCTTTGTCTTTGACCGTCTGCGTGCTGTGAAGCAGGACATGATCATCCAGAGGATGTCAGGATTGGACTGCGTGGTCATTTTAGAGCGGACCGTTCGTTTCCTCATCTATGCCTCTTATCGTCTTTGTGGGGAGCCACTGCGGCTCTACGACCCACGTATCAATGATACACACCTGCAAGAATACCTCAGCTGGTTGCTGGATTGCTACATGACCAAAACAGGACCTCATCCCAACCAAGAAGAGTTCCAGTCGCTCAGTTTGCTGTACAACTTGGGTTGGTGACTTTGTTTATCATCTGCCATTTTGGTGTATTTGTATGCATATTCAAGCTGGAAGTTATCCATGCATTAGTTCAGTGTTGTGCAAACAGGTTTCTGATGCAGGGAATGTTTTCAAAAAAATTAAGAACTCCTCCTCGTCCTCCAGAAAGCAATTCATTTTGTATGCTTTATTTTCTCTTACAGGTTCAGCTCGCGCTATGCAGCACACCATGCAACTCCCACTGCGACTGCGCAGCACTCCAAACATCAAACTCGCTCTTTCCATCAACCAAGCTTTCCTCGAGAGAAACCCTGTACGTTTGCTTCGTTTGGCTCAAAAGCTAAACTTCCTGCAGACCTGCGCGCTGCACCGTCACCTGTTGACATGTCGTCAAGATCTGCTGCTCATATACAGCCATGGATACAGCAGCCGCAACTGTCGCTTTCCTCTTGACAGACTGGCTAAGCTCTTGTTCTTAGACGCATCACTTACAGCTCAACTGTGCCGGTCATATGGAGTTGAGGTCAACAAGGACAATCAAATAGTATTCTCCAAAGCTGCTTTCACGGAGCCAGGACAAGGAACACTGCACTGTAAACTGTATCACAGCATAGCATCTGAGAAGCAGAGAGATCTCACTGTTAAGAGTATTGTTCAGAGCTGCGTTGAGACAAATAAGAAGTAAACAAGCCATACAGATACCGCCAGGTATTCTTGTAAATGATGAAATTGACTGTTTATTTGTTTTTAAGCAATATGGACTGTCACTGAGCTAATGGCCACTAGTTACATTAAGATGTGAATTACTTTTATATTACTACCAATATTTTGTGTTGATGTTTCCCTTGAGTATTTTTACAAGAACTGTATGGAAATTCAAAGGTGTAACTGTTTACTTATTCTTATAAATTCATATTTTGGAATCATTTCAATAAATTTGGTTACAGTGGAAATACAATAGTGGTCAGAAGTTTACATACATCATGGATTTGATTGTCGTGGTAATTTTCAGCTTTTAATGATTTGTTTCTTTAATGGCTGGAATGACTGTAAAGTGTACGTCTTTAAAGACTTTTTCTTTAAAAACAAAATGAATTTATTTAGGATTTTCTGTAATCCACACAGGCTTGTGCACTCACTTTATTTGTTAGCAAGTGGTGCTGAAGGTTCTACAGTGTCTTATGGTGATCATCATCGACTGCAACTGGTAGTTTCTTTGCCAGTGTTAAAAAAACAAAAAAAAGGATTTGTCAGCACTCGTCGGACTGACCAGTAGTCAGCACAATGTTAAAAGTCCAAGGAACTTGGTGTAGATCTAAGAAGGAGAATTGTAGATTTGGGATAGTATCTTAGGGTCATTTCTAAACAACTACATTCTAAGATCATCAGTTCAAGCAATTGTACGCAAGTACTAGTTATTCAGTTATTCACTGTCACCCAGATGTTCACCCTCAGATGAGAGGAACTTGGTTACAACCTTCAGGAACCCCAAAGGCTCAAGCCTGCCATGAACTGAAAACTGCTGGTTATCCAGCATCACTGTGTACAGTGAAGTGGGTTTTACATCAACGTGGACTGAGAGTGTGCTGACCAAAAGCCCCTGCTCCAAAGTTGACACCTTCCAGTCCAACTGAAATTTGCAGCTGCCCACATGGACGAGCCAAAAATATTCTGGAGAAAAAGTTTATGGTCAAAGGAGACAAAGATTGAGCTATTTGGCCACAATGACAAAAGGCGTGTTTGTACCAAATGTCAAGCATGGTAGTGGTAGCATCTCTGGAGCCGTTTTGGTGCTAGTGGTGGTGGTACATTGCACAAAGTGGATGGAATAATGAAAGAGCGTGACTACCTCCAAATTCTTCAACCTTACCTCAAATCAACAGTTGAACAGCTGAAACTTGAACACAGCTGGCTGATCCAACAGGACAATGATCCCAAACACACATCAAAATTTATTTGAAAACGAATAAAGCAGGCTAACGTTAAGCTTCTGGAAGCTAGAATACGCTTAAACGCCTTATCAGGAAACCAATTTAAATGAACTTTTTTGAAAAGCTGTATACTGTACAATCATTCCACCCTGGACAAACAACAGTTCGAAAAAGTAAATAAAAGCCCCAAATCACCATGACATTCATGCCCATGATGAGTTTATGTAGGCTTCACGACTGCGTCTAAACCTAAGTGCCACTAGAGGGCAGCAGATATCTTATCAGGGCATCAATGAACTCCAAAGGTGCAAATTTAAGTGAGTAAAACTGTTATAATCCTGCCTTCAGCAATTGAATCGTGTTCTTCACACAGGTTGACATTTCTGTTATATTTCATAACAAAACATAGCTGCAGATTTGAGATATTCTGACTTTGTGGCTGAGCTAAAAACGTGCAGATAGTTTTTAGTGGCTAAAAGCACACGCTGCTGCTGTTTCTTAAGCTGGTCTCATTCATGCTCTCTGCAGAGAAGAGAAGGTATCAAAGCGAAAGAAGCGCCGTCTGATGCCTCTCCACGCGATGCTGTAGGAGCGGAAAACAAGACCATCCGACTTGAGCTCACCAGGAAACACCGGGACAGCGAGAGCTGCACGGATTTTAGATGTCAAACAAATCGTAACGGTGACATTTCTCCGCGCTCAAGTGGGAGGACACTTACAAATTGTAATGCTGAAATATGAGAGAGCGAAGCCGGGGCGGGTGAAGGCACATGGGAGAGGACTGTTCGTATACTCCGGGCTCTAAAAGACGAAAAAAAAGGCACGATTTGCTTGGACCTGGATTTGGCGAAGACAGATGAATTCATTAAGTTGATCTTTGGTTCTGAACGGAGCTCTGCACACCTTTCTCTCCTACCGAGCTCAATGGATAGATAGATAGACCGTGAGGGCTGTAGTTAAATTTCATTTAACATTTAATCAGGGCTTTCAGAGCCAGTCTCATTCAGAGGGTAAAGACTGTATCCTGAAGTATCCTGGGCTCTGGAGCCAAAATGTTACGGTTGTCTCTGACAGCTTTGAGGCTTTCGTGGATTTTGTTCTTCTGCACCGTGAGCACAAGTTCTGCACAAGAAAGACAGTAAGTAGCCTGTGTTACATGTGGTGTCTTTGAGGAGCTGTGTGCTTTTACTACAAGCATTTCCCGGTGCTTTAAATATGGATAGACTATGATTGTTCATTGAAAAACTTTTTAAAAATATTTTTAAAAATTGTTTTATTTAAACTGAGTGCATTTCATTGTACGGATCAGTCAGATTAAAACTTTTTTTGTGAATAAGCCATAGTTTACTGTCCTAACAACACTGCCACTGATGTGTTGTTGTCATACTTTCATTAATTGTGTTACTGACCTGTGAGGAGTCACACAGAGTGATACATTAGGTCAATGATAGCCCATAACTTGCCAAATATGAATAGATGCATCCCTGTGTTTACTTTCGTTGTTGTTGTTTTGTTTAACCCAGACCCAGGAACGATTCTATCAGTCAGGTGGTTGAGGGGTTAATTGTGACCTTGAGAGATAACAGACCAACTAGTTGTAGCAATTCTTCCAGGAAGAGAAGAGGGGTTACTATCAAACTCAAGCTAAAACAGATCTTTTTAGCTTTAAACAAGTTAGCTTAGAAGTTTGAGCAATGAGCAAAACATGAAACCATGTGACTATTAAAGGCTTCACCTACACATGAGAGCAGGCTCTTAACTCCCAGAGGACAAAAGTTGAGCAAAAACAATTAGAACTTGAGTAAATGGAGCCATGTGACTGAAATAAGCATGGTCTCCACCACCTGATCCCAGCTCATCCAAGAGCTGGTTAAACTCACTGTAGATCAAACGCACAGAGTCAATTTCCTCTTATTATCCTCCTTCTCCCGAAAGCCTTGTTTTCCAGGGGATTTTCTCATGACTTTTTCTCTCTCTCAGGAACTGCAGTTGCCTCTAGCTGTAATGCCGTTGTGCTGTAATGCCAACCACCTGATCCTTCTCTCATGCATGCAACTGGGCTTGTGCTCAAGGATTTGCTCACCTCTAATTTGTGTGATCTTCAGTTAAGTTGTTAAGGGGTGAGTTGGCCCATTAGAAAAAAGCTGCAAGGCTGGGGTGAGCAAGCAATGAGTTAGACTAACAGGAAGATATTTACACTTGCATTGCTGTATCAGCCTCGGTCATCACATGGTCAAAAATAATTAAACTGACTGAGTCTGAAACAGAGCTCAACATTTGGTGGACACTTCAGTGAACTTGCTCCACACACCCCTAACAGTCCTCTCTCTGGTGATTGAGTTATACTGGAGCATGCTAACAAGAGCACCTATTATTCTACCTTTGTTACCTGAGAGAAGTAGCCCCTTTGTGCCAGAAGGCGTGTTCTTTCAAAATAAAACTTAAATTGCCCCCCCCCAGCCCAGACTGTTAATAAGCATCAAAGAATGACCTTTGCTCTGTGACCTCAGTGACAGGTCCCCTTCCCTCAATTAAATGTCAGAGTGACTGTGAGGAATCTCAGCCATTATTTTTCCAAACAGATGTCGAGGTTCTGTCAGAGGGTGCCGGACCACCCAAAGAAAACATTAAAGCAACAAGCTCAGTGGTCGTCAGGTACTGCATCCCTGGTGTAAACTGCAGTTAACCTTGTGTGTCCATGGAAGTGAAAAACATGATGCGAGACAGAAAAAAAATGTGTATTTACACCTGGTCTCCCATCTGCTTTTGCCTCCCTTGCTATCACCTGTATTCTCCCCCTCCTGTCATCTCACCTCACTTTACCCCCTTGCTCCCTCCTTCCTTTAAACTCTCGCCTTTCCCTTTCTCTGCCCTCCTGCTCTTCTCTCAGGGGTTACTTGGTCGCTGCACCCTCTGTCTTTCGAGCGGGCGTCGAGGAGAGCGTGAGCGTGACCATCTTTAACACGAAAGCGGAAACCCGCGTCCAGGTGCAGCTGTCGGTGAAGGGACAGACGGTTGCCCACAGCCATGGCTCAGTGCTTGGTGAGAACAAATTCTTTAAGCTAAAGTTACACTGGCACAGTGGGTTACGTTTGGAAACAAAGCATGCACCGACAAGTTAGGCAAGCTAAGAGATACCCCCTTTATGCCACTGTTTTCAAAGGATGCAGGCAGGCAAAATATACACATAGATTAAAGAACACACACACAGACGGTGTGAGCCTCTGCTACAAGACAAGCTTTGGCTTTTATATAGATTATCTGTGACTGCAGGCATCAGTTCAGTCCAGCTCATCGGCCACTTAATGTACACATTGTGTGATTTGTTTGACAGCACCATAGATAGATGGTGCTGACTCTGCTTAGAGGAGACCGGTTGCAGCTGGAACAGCAACTGAACTGACTTAACCACAGCGCTTACAGTTAAAGCATGTTGGAAGTATGCATTTTAGTGATCACTTTACAGATCTGTCAGAAACTGAGGTTTAGTTTAGCTTGGTTTATTAAGATCCCTATTAGCTGTAGCAGCACAGCAGCTATTCTTCCTGGGGTCACAGATCTCTACACTTTGACTGTAACTGATTACTCAAAGCTGTACAGCATCATAACAAAAACAAAACGAACCACACATGCAAACAATCAAACAGCTCCTCACAACACAAATGGTGTTCCACATCAAGCTAGGCACTGATGACATACTATTCATACGTACACACTAGTTCTGCTACATTGGCAATGATTTCTATTCCATAATAGACCAATAGAAAACTGCTCTACTGATTAAACTGGTTCTTGCTGTGAGTTATAAAAACTCTCCTCGTGGCGTGTTCGGTAGAATAATTTGTCATTCATTTTCAAACAAAATCATTGGAGTGTTTGTAACAAAAGCATCCCAATTCAATACAAGAAAAGAATAAACTAATCCATGTTTCACAGTTAACCAGCTGAGGCGGTTGTGCATTGTTACAATGTTTGTTCTGTACACACAACAAAGGACAGTATGTGCTGCTCTGTTTTCTACCACTTGCTACTTTTTAATCTGCTTCTTTGTGCCACATAATATTGGGCAATAATCAAGATGAGACAATATCAAAGTCTGGACGAATTGCTTCATTGAGTTCGGTTTCAAAAATTTTGCACATCCTTTAACTACAGAAATCCCCTTTTTCCCATTTTAGCGAATACCTTATTAATGTGTTCAGTCTCAGGGATCATCAAGCACACCATTAATAGAAACCTCTAAAAGAGTGGTTGTAACCCAACAAAACCCATTCAAAATCAATTTATTCCTCTTTATCTATTTATTGATTGCACTTAAATCTGAGGTGCAGTCAGTGGTCTCATCGGGTGTGTATGGCAGAGCCTGTGGGGGGAAGAAAATCTTACTTTAAATCTCACTTTTTCTCCTTTTAGACAAAGGCGCCATCAAACTAAAGGTGAGTGGAACTTTGTGTGCCACTAAGTGCGCTTTTATTTTCTCAGCAGCGGTGACAGCTGCACAGTAGTGAGAGCCCCCTGTCCGCTGTGTGCACATTCCTCAAGCAACATGCAAATCAACACTAACATTATTTGTAATGCAACATCTGTCTCTGCTCATTCATTGGGAATAAGGTAACAGCCTCGATATAATATGCAACAGCTGTTGACGTGCATGTATGGTCCGCCGCCCCCGAAGGCTGGAATAGATCAATCTAGTATGCACGACTTTTAGAGATTCTTCGCCTCTGTCTCTCTCTCTCTCCCTTCCCTTCTCATAACCTCTACCCTCATTCTCGTAAAATACTGTCACGTGAAGCGTACTCTGTTGGAGGCTGACGTCTTCTCTGCTTTTTTTTTTTTTTTTAAATCTGTTTTTGTTATTCTGGAGGTTTTGTTCTCTAGAAAATGAAATTGAATAAATCACGGCAAATAATTTTGAATGCGTGGGTCACCACAACAGCCTCGAGTAAACACTTCAGTCCTAATTTACGTTCTCAATCCCCACTGACTTTGCTTTTGTATGCGTTTATGGATGTGTGTATACGCCACCAGGTTCCCTCGGGGCTGAGAGGCCAGGCCCATCTGAAGGTCTGGGGGAACCGTCACCTCACGGAAGGAGGTTACATTTTCCACAACTACACCACCGTCACCGTGGAGAGCAAGGGCACGGCTGTGTTCATCCAGACTGACAAGCCCATCTACAAACCCAAACATAAAGGTTCCCTCATAGTGCACCTGGTAGTTAATCAGTTAATCACAGAGTAATGCCAGTTAGTGGAAATAAGTCAGGGGATGCAGGCATGTTGATCCTGCATTTGAGCTGTACAAATGTTGTAGACATAGCTGCTGATTGCGTGATCCCGATGGCATAATTAAGGATTTCAACCCATCAAATGACTTCAGACAGCTGATTTTTTTTTTTTTTTTTTTTTAGAAGTATCAAGATTTTAATGTGCGTGCAGATTTTTCTGATTACAAACACACTTATTTTAACAGTATTGCATTTCTTTTTTTGTCTTTAGTTCTCATCAACGTTTATACAGTTGACCCTGACTTGAGGCCAGTAAACGAGAAGGTAATTCTGAATTGATCTCACATTCAGACAAATATTAAAGCAATTTGTTGTGCTTCTTCAGCAGATTCACAGTACACAGTAAACCCGTTGAATGATAATCTTTAATAAAAATGGGTCGGGTTATTAGCGAAACCTGTGTTTTTACGACAGAGTTGATAGACCGACTTTGATTTATGACTGAGTGTTTACTACAGGCATACTTTTCCACCTTTAATTGGTGGAGTTAAGAGGAGAAACCTAGTTTGCACTGTGCGCAAGCAAATGTACAGTTGCCTATTTACTGAAGCCAAACTAGACTCATTTCTCTTGGAATGTTAGCAATGACTCCAAATATACTGTGCAACTGTGCACACAGACAGCTTATTGATGTTTGCAGCTATAAAGGCACATTGCAGGTAAAAGGGCAATACTTAATTTTAGACAGAAAATTGTTGAATTCGAAATGAATGGGATGAAGCATGAGATAAAACACAGGATTTGTAGTTTTGTTTATCAACTTTATTGCAACTTTTTCTTGTGTTTCTCTTTTTTGTTCTTTTTTTTTTGCAGATTGAGGCATATATTTTGGTGAGTGCAGGCTGACAGGACCACCCAGGGTTGGCAGAGCCACGTCCGGGATGGGACAGTGGCAATTTTAGTTCCCAGCCTGCTTGGAGATTACAGAGCAGAAGTCAGGGCAGCTCACCTAGATAACAGGGTGCTCTTTGGACCAGTACAAGGATAAACAACATGAAAGGAACCTCTTCTCTTCTCTTCTCTTCTCTTCTCTTCTCTTCTCTTCTCTTCTCTTCTCTTCTCTTCTCCTTTGTCTCTTTGTATCTGTACACCAACAACACACTATAATCCCTGTATTAGCAAACCTTGCTCACATTGGATCTTCATTCATCTTTCCAGATCTTAGGAAATATTTGGAAAATACCAAGCAAAGAATAGAATAGAATAGAATAGAATAGAATAGAATAGAATAGAATAATCCTTTAATTGTCCCACAAGGGGAAATTTGGTTCCCCTTGTGGGGACTTCATGGACTTCAAAGACTTCATGGGAAGCGAAGAAAAGCTTATACATGAGTTACCAGTAGCAACAAGCACACAGATGCATTTTTCTTCCTCACTTCTAGCCTACAGTATATGTTATTTTTGGAAAGAGTTTTAAAAGTATTTTGGCAATGATATCAGAACCCAGATATCTGGGTCAAGTTCAGTGAAAGGACTGTTCAGCAATAATACAACTATTTATGACTTTTTCTATTGTGTGATAACAACATTCAATGAGCAACTAAACTTTTGGTATGTGAAGTAAAGGAATCTTAACATTGGTTTGTGACATCCTACTTTGATCTTCCAGGATCCAAGAGGATCCAGGATGGTGCAGTGGAAAGGGCTTAATTCTGTCTGCTGTGGTGAGCCGCATCATTTGCAGTATTTTTACATCATCTTTGTGTAAGCTGCACGTTTACATTTCATTGCTAGGTTGCTCTGGGGGATTGAATTAAAACACTACTTTTCTGGACTCATAATTGAAGAACGGTGATATATGATTGCTACAGTTTGTTTAATCACTATCAAGGACACAGGAATTAAATGTGCTAATTAGATTTTTGCCTCCTGTAGGGGTGGTGAACATGAGCTTTCCTCTGTCTGACCAGCCTGTGTTGGGAGATTGGTTTGTCTTTGTGGAGGTGCAGGGCCACACCTATAACAAGTCGTTTGAAGTGCAGAAATATGGTGAGGACCTGCACAGTGTTGCACAACTGCCATTGTTTATTGCGAGCACTTTTAATGAGTGTGTGTGTGTGTGTGTGTGTGTGTATGTTTTTTAACATTTTAGGCTCTTTTAAATGGCTCTCTTTTGATTTCGAGTTGTGTTAAAAGCATATTTACTGTTTAACTATTAACATGTGTGTAGTTGTCAAATAATATATTATAAATAAACAGCAAGGCTATTGCTGTATATGATATAACACAAGAAAAAGTTCAAAATAAAAAATGTGTTGCCTCTCTTTCAGTGGCGCCCAAATTTGAGTTGGTGATTGATCCACCGCGCTACATCCGTGATCTGAACTTATGTGAGCAGGCCACAGTCAGGGCCAGGTAAGTCACTAAATATTCAGCGCTGTATGAAAGTGGAACAAGACTTTAACCTGGACTTTTGGAGTGTTTTCTTTTTTTTTTTTGTTTACACTAATCAGCCACAGCATAAAAACCATTGACTGTGGTGAAGTCATAATCTCATTCCAGTGCAGCGCTCTTCTGAGAAACGGTGGGTACTTACGTGCGGACTTTGACACACAGCGCCTGCTAAACATTCTTGCAAAACAGGACATCTTCCCATGGTAGTAGCCTCCTCCTTTAGGGGGTGTGCTCTCATATGCCACATATCAAAAACTGCACAGGATCAGCTTAAAGGACACATTAAAGCGCACAAAGCGTTGACCCGACCTCCAAACTTAACTACCAGCATGACAGAGTAGCCATGGGGTGCACTAGAACAACCCTGGTCCGCAGAGTTCACTGCCATTGTCCTGGTGCTATACATCACATGACATCCCAGCAGGTATTGCTTCCATGGCCCACAAGTCAGAGCAGTTTTGAAAGAATGAAGGGGACTTACTCAGTGGTAAGCAGGTGGTTTTAGTGTTGTGGCTCCTTAGTGTGACTATGGAGTTATAATAGGTTATAAATGTTTTTTATTATTGTGATATTTATTTACAATAAAACAAAAAAACCCACATCATCAATTTTACACTCTGGCATGTCACTCTTATGCAGATATACCTTTGGGAAACCCGTAACTGGGAAGTTGACAGTAAATATGACGGTGAATGGAGTCGGCTACTACCGCCATGAGATGGGCCATCCTGTCATAAAAACTATGGAGGTTAGTTTATTTAATCCCTATTCTACATGCTTTGTGAATTTATTAGAGACTTCCAAGCTGATATGGAAACAGGGTTGTTGATTGATTGTTGTTTTGTCTGTTGAGTTCCTTCAAAGTGCTGCTGTTTTATGCATACACTGTAAATCATTGTTATTATCTAAGAGGTTAAGCTCCAAACCCTGACACCAAAATTATACATGTCCTGCTATACCTGATTACATCTTTTCTGTTGTCAGATCAAAGGCTCTGCAAATTTCAGTCTGTGCGTCAAAGACATGATGCCCTTGGATGTGGCTGATCACTTCAGGGGGACTGTTAGCATTTGGGCTTCTGTGACCAGCGTAGATGGAAGCAAGCAAACCACATTTGATGATTCCACACCAGTCCATAAACAGCTCATTGACATCAAGTACTCCAAGGAGACACGCAAACAGTTCAAGCCTGGTCTGCCTTACAAAGGGAAGGTGAGAGCCCACAAAAAAGAAATACGAAAGAGAATTAATCAGCTTGGATCTTCATCTCACTGGCATTTGCTTTGAGAAGAGCTCAAAGTATATTTATTTGTTGTGCTTTTTAAATAAAGCATAACTTTAACTGCTAGTCAGTTAAATGCTAAAGATAAATGAAGCCTGTATTCAGCCATGTAGATTACTGATTCACAAATGAGTCTGCATTTGCACACTCAGTCGTTTTCCCTCTGCTTTGCAGATTGAGGTCACCTATCCTGATGGGAGCCCAGCTGACGGGGTGAAGGTGCGCGTTAAAGCAGAGCTGACCCCGAAGGACAACGTCTATACCAGCGAACTAATCTCCAAGGACGGTCAGGCCACCTTTGAGATCCCTTCCATCCCTGCAGCTGCTCAGTATGTCTGGCTTGAGGTCAGAACTTCCTATTGTCACGTAATATAAACAGAGTGATGCAAGAAGTAATTTGAAGCTAATCCCAACTGTATTTTCTTGACAAAGACCAAGGTGATATCCATTGAGGACAGGACAGTTGGAAACCAGTACTTGCCCAGCTACCTTTCTATCAGTAGTTGGTACTCTCCTAGCAGGTGTCACATCCAGATCCAAAGTCCCAGCATCCCGCTCAAGGTAGGTGTGACCTTTTTCGATGGTATGAGTTTCTTGCTTAACTTTCAATGATTTAAACATGTTTCAAAACATCAGATTGTGAAGTATATTTATATCTGTCTGCATGTATAGGTTGGACAAGAGGCAGAAGTGGCTCTCAAATCCACTTGTCCCTGTAACTTCACCCTGCATTACGAGGTAGCATCCAGGGGGAACATTGTCCTATCAGGCCAACAGGCAGCCAACCTGACAGCCTCCCACAGAGGAAAAAGGGCCACAGTCACCTTTGACAAGAACATTCACAGCACCCACCTGCCTCCTTCTGCTTCTGGTACTCATTTCTTCTTATTACAACTCTAACTTCACTGTCGCCCAGGTAATTTTAAGAGCTAAAGTTTCACAGAATAATGCTTTGATGAATTAGCTTTTTTCCCTTTCATTGTTGTAGTGCTTGGGAAATCAGTGTCCAAGCTTCTCAATCGTAGTGGTCTTTGACATCAGAATGCCAGATAGTTTTGGAGAAAGCACTGTCACCCTGTCACTCTGCCAGATGTTGCAGGCTCTTCCTCCCAGACTGAGATGGACAGCTGTGTGTCCTACCTACGTTTTCCTGTTAGTCACAGCATGGCACCACTCAGCCGTCTGCTGGTCTACTATGTGAGGGAAAACGGTGAGGGTGTCACAGACAGTCTGCAAATCCCTGTCGAGCCCGAGTTTGAGAACCAGGTTTGGAAACAGAACTATTGTCATTGTATTATAACTTAATTTATCCAGAGAAAAGTACTGCAGTTGGTACAGTTGCATATGCTTGTTACCCAAACACCAGTGTTTTTGGATATACAAAATTAAGTTTGTGTTTTCATGTTTCGTTTGGGGTTTTTTTGCTGCTAAAATAGCTATTTATTAAAAGCCGGAGAAAAGGGTGCACTCTCTGTATACATTTTGGAGCTGAGCCTAAGTATCCATGCACCAACCATTACACCACAGTGTAATGTCTGTAAACAAACAGCTGTGTTGGCTTGGGAGAGATCCCCAGTTCCTGCCTGCATTAGGTGGAGTTAACTCCCTGAAGTATTTACAGCTCTCTGGTATGCCCTTACAACACTAAGTGTGTGTGTGTGTGTGTGTGTGTTGTGCGTATGTGTGCCGGAGGAGGGGGTTGTGAGGGCAGGATGAGACAGCGGCCGCACAGGCCGCAGGCAGATAGGTGGGGTCATGACAGGAGAGGATGACAGGTTACAGAATGGTGTAAGGAGGGCAGCGGAACCGATTAACGGTGTTAATTTGTGACTTTGTGCTGGTGAAAAATAGTTCTGATGTGTGAAAGCTGACTCTGGCTATCCCTCCCTCTTTCAAAGACTGTAGTTTTCCACTCTCAGTCATATCTTTCCAAAGTTTGCTGCTTAGAATTGTCAGACTGATGTTATTCCGAATGCCACTGAGGATCTGCCAACTAGTGCTGAAATTATTTAGTTTTTTAGCTGATAGTTTGATCGATAGGACATTTTGATAGTTTTGATAGATGTTTCAGATTTTCTCTTTTATGAGGCAAACATTCAGTCTTCTGGTTCAAGTTTTATGTTCAAGTGAGCAATTTGAAGACATCTCTATGAACCTTTTCAGTAAATTTATAACCGTACAGTCTTACAAATTCACAATTCTGCGGAGCGGAAATGTGTTAAATGCACCTTGTTTATGCAGAATGTACTTATGTGTCATGTTTTGGATTGCAGGTATCTATTTCTATGTCAACCAATGAGTCCATGCCGGGGGACTCGGTGACCCTGCGTGTTCGGGCTCAGACGGGATCCTGTGTTTGTGTGGCCACTGTAGATAAGAGTCTTTACCTGCTAAAGCCCGACTTTCAGCTGAGTCCTGAAAAGGTTGGTCATATTTATAGATTATGGTAATATTACACTTTAATAAACAATCGATCAAAGCGTTGTGTAAATTAAAATCGCTTTATAGTATAGAATTAGAGAGCTGGTTTAAATTACTTTCTTAGATCGTAGTTTTTAAGATGTTACCTGCTGTATTTTTGTAAATAACTCTACTTTTACTGTAACTTTATATAAATATGGTATTCACTGTACAGGTGTTTAAAGAGCTGGCAGAGTTTGATGTTTCAGACGCTTTCAACATTCCTAAAGATGACGGACACTTCTGGTGGCCTGGGCTGACGGCAAAAAGACGGAGGCGGTCCTCTGTGTTTCCATGGCACTGGGACATCACTAAGGATGCGCGCTTTGCTTTTACAGTGAGAACATACACTTGGTGAAAGAGCTCAGCTAGTGCTGTCACTGGGTTAAAAGGTAATCGTACTAGTGCGTGCAGA
The DNA here is from genome assembly GCF_013358895.1 of Oreochromis aureus. Lineage (NCBI taxonomy): Eukaryota > Metazoa > Chordata > Actinopteri > Cichliformes > Cichlidae > Oreochromis > Oreochromis aureus. The sequence continues at coordinate 43,081,058 of NC_052963.1, read as the reverse complement.
TGTTTATTTCTCCATATATTTAATACAGGAAACGGGACTGGTTGTGATGACAGATATGGTGAGTTTAAACCATCGGCAGAGTGGGGGCATGTACACAGATGAAGCTGTTCCTGCCTTTCAACCGCACACCTCTACCTTGGTGGCTGCTATGCCCTCCCGCCCCACAAACAGGTACAGGATGTTCTTTATAGGTGTCCAAGGCTGTCCACTGGGCATCAGCAAACTCTAATGATCTCATACCTAAAAATGTGCAAATTGTATTATTCAAAGTTTTCATAAATGGCATGAAAGTTCTTCTTGTACCAGCCGAAGTTTCTTTATATTTTACTTTTCATTTTTTTAAAGTGGTTTTGAGAAATAGTTCTCCAGGCTTTTTGAAGGTCTTTTAAAGTTTCTCTTTATACACTGGCTGCTTTTGCATTCATTTTCATGACCATGACCATTTTTCATGGAAATGATTGTCTATAAGACACTTAACTCTGTTGAATCATTCAAGCATAAAAAGGGCCCCTAACTCAAGGGATGAACCAGTCTTGTGTCTACACATAATGGGCAACTTAGCAAAAAAAAACATTTTAAATTGTATCGTTAGACACTTTGTTACTAGCAGCCCGCTGCAAAACCAAATAATTTCTTCATTTTTTTTTTGTTGAATCTACAAAAATCTCTGTTTGTCAGCGTTTTCGCACCATTGAGGTGATTCCTAAAGAGCTGTAAGCCAAAAACTAGTATGTCCTTAAAAAATGAGGAAATTGGACAAATCCAACAAAGACCTGACACAGGACCTAAGAGATTGATCTGGCCCTTCAATTGATCCATCTGCTGTTCACTACTGTTCGCTGTTCATCAGAATTTATCTCTGTTAAAGGGTGGCTGTCAAAGAAGCCATTGTAAAGGAAGGGAAATGGGGGGGAAGGCTGAGGTTTGCCAAAGAACTGGACTAAAAACCATTGGCAACAGGTCTCATGGAGTGACGAATCCAAATTTGCCATTTTTTATTTTTTTTTTTTTTTGTTCAAATTGTTGTCAATATGTATGGAGGAGGTCAGGAGAGAGGTGCAGCAGTGAGTGTCTACAGCCCTCTGTAAAATACGGTAGAGGCTCTGTCATGGTTTGGGGATTTTGTCAAAAGTGATGGAATCCTGAAAGCGGAAAACTACCATCAGATTTTGATCTGCCATGCAGTGCAGCTGGAAAGTATCTGATTGGCAGCAGCGTTATTCAAATAACATCCAAAGAAGAGCTTTGAATTTCCTTTAAGAAGCCTGGAGAACTATTCCTGAAAAATACTTAAAGAAATCAGTAGAAAGCTCATTCAAGAGAGTTCAGGCGGTGGTCATACTTGGTATTGACTTCAACCTTGTTAGAACTATACAAATAAATGCATTTGTGCAAAACACATTATTGTGTTTTGCACATAAATTTAAATTTGCCAGTTTTCTGGCAAGATATAAAGGAATGAGGGGTGGATCAAGACTTTTACACAGTACATTATAAATTTTAAAAACTTGAATTATAGGAAACTAGCTTATCAAATACCATACTGTATTGGTATTAAAAGCCAAACTGTGAGCCACTTGGGTGTGGTATCATGTCATAGTCAAGGTTATTCAGTTGTTATTGTGTATGTTGGCTCTTTAACTGATGAAAACAGATGATCTTTGTCTGTTTTGGAGGTTCTTTTAAACCATTAAATTTGTGTACTTGTATGTATTACTCCACCCTCTTTAATGTCAGAGGGAAAAAAGTGGGTTATTATTGTTGAAGAAGATTAACTGTAATCCTTCACTGGACCACACACTGTAATATGGGCATGTACTTCATGAATCTGAACGCAAACCCATAACAGAATAATAATTACATCAAGATCGCCCTCTTTGTTTTATTTCATATGTTAGGCGTGCATTCCCCCGTGCTACAAATACTTTTCATTTTAGTGCCGAACTTTAAACACATGATGTGACTTATCGTTGTGGAATTTTAAATAGTATATTTTTCCATTATGTTGTTATTTTATTAGCTAAAGCTTTTTCACTGATGTCTTCTTGTGTTTTGGCTGTAGAGTAGAGAGGCGGAGGCGTACATTTTTCCCAGAGACTTGGGTGTGGCACTGCCTCAACGTCAGGTATTTAAATCTTTAAATAATATTTGTCTTGTGTGAGCATGTGTGCATGTCTGCGTGTCTGCGTTACTTGCCTCTGGCTAGATATATCAGGTGCAACAGATTGTCTATCCTTTTATGTGATTTAGTGCTTAAGAGAATAGAGAAATGGAAAAGAGAGGAGCAAATGTGGAAAAAAATGATAACATGAAAAAATACAGGAAAAACATTTACAGAGAGCAAAAAGGAGGCGAGAAATATGTGAAAAGCAGAATATAGGTAGAAGAAGAAAGGCGAGAGTAGAGCTGGAAGAAAAAAGTTTGGAGAGTAGGGGTAAGAAGAGAGTACTGGAAAGGAAAACGTGAACATGACAGACTCTTGGAAGACATTTGTGAGAGGAAAGGTGCGAGGCAGTGCTATATGCGAGACGGCCGATCTTCCATCATGCAGCAGCATCCGCCACTTCTCCCACTGGGTGTGAAATGCCTCATTCAATCTTGGAACAGACTCTTACTTTCTCAAGAGCTCCTTCCATTCATTTTTAGCCAATATAAATGAAATGCCCATAGATTTCCATATGCTTGATTCCCTTGGATGGGACTTCAGCTCTCACTAATTTCCTGTGAAGTGCAGAGCTCGGATTTTTCCTTAAAAGTATATTAAAATGGATTTTGGACGGCTTTGATCAAAAGGAAGGGTGTACATGCAGTTTTTGAAGTTTATTGTGCCCTGTTACAGTTTGCCAAGACCAACATCCAGTGAGCGCTGCCAATAATGACTTCAGCTCATTTCTTTCAAAGAAACAGATTGGGTCAACACCTGACCGTCCCTTAGAACCGTCCATTTCAGAGTGTTTGCTGTAGTGGTGCAGATGTTGGTGTTGACACAGGTGCTAACATTAAAGTAATCTTCAGCCTTTGATCAAGCTCTTCCTTGTAGTTGATGAATTTTAATAGCTTGTCTTAAAAAGAAAATATGCTCGAATTATTTTATTCCGCTGTTGTATCTCCACGTAACAGCTCTGAAACTGGGGAAGCTGAACTGCACCTGGATGCGCCGGATTCGATCACCACATGGGTGGCGGAAGTTGTTTCCCTGTCCGAGCAGAAGGGGTTGGCTTTAGGAACGAGAGCAGAGCTTCGCACCTTCAAGCGCTTCTTTGTGGACTTTACGCTTCCCTACAGCTTAATCAGAGGGGAGCAGACCAAAGTTCCCCTCACCGTCTACAACTACCTGCCTACCTGCTCTGCGGTAAGATGTTTTCTTAATGTGGCAGATGGACAAGTCTCTGAAATTAGTTCATAGCAGCTGTCTTCAAGTACAAACTTGACATCATATTCTTTAAGACAGGACATGTCACAGCTGTGCTTTTTAATCATTTATGACTTGTAAACCATAGAAGAACATATATTTTAATACATTTTCACTAATTATAGGTTGGTATGACATGTTATGCAAACTCTTAAAAGTTAGTTTTAACACTAATCCTAAAATGACTCCATCTAAACTTGCTAAGAGTCTATTACAACATCAAGTTAGGAACCACAATGACGTCACTGAGACGTCTCTTCCTATTTAAAGGCAGTTTTTCCTTCCTACTGTCACCAAGTGCTTCCTTACAGGAGTTGTTGGGTTTTCTCGCTATTATTGTAGGGTCTTTAACTTACAATATAAAGCACCTTAAGACAACTGTGATTTGGTTCTCACTCTCGAGGCGTAATATACCGACGATTTGTCACATCCCGAGGTATTCCTATGCTGCGTGCTGGGTTGTGGATGAAATCCAGTAGAACGACGGTCCCGCGGTAATAGACGTTCCAGCCATAAAATAAACGTACATGTGTAGATTCATTCCAAACGGTTCTCATGTTTCCGAATTTTTCCGATCTCGTAATATAGGGAGGTGTTGGGTGCCCGGAAGCATAACATACCGACGATTTGTCACCTAGCGTCAAATGTTACGCTTTGGGAGTGGGAACGTGTTGTGTATAAGTAAAAATGACATTGAAATTGTATTAAAGTGAAGAAAAGCAACCCATAATGTTGCAACCCATAAAAATTAAAAGACCACACTAGGCAAATATCAGTAATCTGAATTTGATAGTTAAATAAAAGACGTAGGTAGACAGACAGACTGCTCACAACTCTCACTATGATCAGACCCCAGATTTGGTTAAGCAGAAGGTTTCTTAGAGGAAAAGAGAGAAGGATCATCAAAAAAGAAAGTGGAAGTTTGTCAGTCAGATGAGGCATAAAGTAGGTGCTCCATTTAGTTATTAGACAGAAGTAGGTCAACGATAAGCTGATAAAATCCATAGTCATAGAGATTTGGGAATCTTGGAACGGGATGAAACCAGCCAAAACACACAAATGAGTTCTCAAACCACTTCAGGACCCCTTAGAACACCTCCTTCCAGCGGCTCTTTATGCAGAGCTTGTGGTTCAGACCGGATACGTCTTGGAATTTGTCCAGTGCTTCATTTTGTTCATAACTATGCACTAAAAATGGTACATGCCATAAATCACAGAGGATTATCCAGGTAGGAAATATTAAAATATAAGATGCAAATAACTGTGTTGATCTATTTCTTTAAATTATTATTTCTGCATGTATCAGAACTGGTTCAATATTATATACACATGCAGAACAAATATTTTCAAGTGAAATAACTTCTTCGGTAGGCCCAGGAGTGCAGACGAATTGGAGATTCCAAAGTAAGTATAGGTTTGTAATGTGACGATAAAGAGATTAGCCTAGTATGTTTGTTTCAGCACTTACTTCGAAGAGCCCTCTAAGCTCTGTCCTGGCCTTAAATGGGTCCATCCTGCACGCCATACGGATGACATCATGATGTTTGCAGATGAGCCTGTTAAATGGCCTGTGCGTGTGTTGCCCTGATGTCATGTTAGGTGAATATGCAAACCAGAATAGCCCATCCTTTGATGTCCACCCCAGCAACATGTGATTCCTATATTTTCTGCTCAGTTATTTATGACTTGTGGCATGCGGATAAAGAACAGTTAAAAGATCCTTCTGCATTACTGAGCCCTGTGAAAATTGGACGATGAGTGGAACTTAATCCTTCAGGGAGTTTGAGAAGCATGAGTCAGTCAGCATGGAAAATTCACAGTGTGATTTAAAAAATTCGCCCTTGCTTTCAGAGCTTTGATGAAGCACGCTATATGAGGGAGGGGCGTGCCTAACAGATATGATGTCATTATAGGCTGTCACAGGAGATCGCTTTTCTCTGATTTGTCTCTTCTTCTCCTCTCCACTCACAGGTTCATTTAAAAGTGTCGGTTCCAGAGGGCATCAAGTTTGTTGGCCATCCTGGAAAGCTTCATCTCACCAGGAAGAAGTGTGTTGCTCCTGGAGAGGCTGCTCCTACAAATATTGTATTGTCGTTCACTGAGCTGGGATCAGTTAACATCACAGGTACCCACAGAGCTCAGTCAAATTCATAAAACTCACTTATTATTTTATTTGAAGTACTACGTTGATAAAGTGGCAGAAATATTTTAATTAGGAAGCCATAATTATTTTGTTGAGACATGTATATCTGAGCCACAGGGCAAAGTCAGAGGGCAATTTTTCACTTCTTCCAACTGTGGAGAAGCGTCTCTGCAGCAGTGCATGCTCATGGATGGTGATTGTGTTACCAGTACTATAAAAGCATAGACCTGACAATGCCATAAAATTCCCATTCTCTAGATCAGCCATTCTTTAGAAAAAAAGAATGATGCAAGCTTTTGATGCTAATGTGAATAATGCAAGACTGATTTGTGCTGACTCATGGAAATGGCCTTATTTGCATTCTTTAGTGGCGTGGCACTTAAAAGCAATAGCAGGCTTTCATCAGGACTTTGGTCCACTCAGTGTGATTCCACACAAAAAGGCGAGCCTATGACTGAGGAAAGCGTTGCTGGCCAAGGAGCCGTGTGTGTGATCTGGTCACCCACCCAGGTTACAAATGGTCCCCTCCGGAGCGCATGTGAAAACAAAGCAGGCCAGCAGTGGGGGGGTAACCAGAGCTGCACTGTGACACTCAGTGGCATGTTGATGAGTTTGCAGGTCACTGGCGGTCAATGGGCCCCCCATGGCCCCACTCCTAGTCCACTAGCCCCTTGTGTTTCCTTCTCACTACACACACACAAAGAGACACAATTGGCACAGGGCCACATTTCCAGTGGGCTCCCCAGCAAGAGAACTGGGAATCCTTTTACAGATATGCTTGTCTTGTCTAATGTATTTCGATGTCTGGAAATTTTGCAAAACATATTTATTTGACTGCTGATCATCTCACTAAGAACTAATTAAGGTAATTAGAAAAAAAAAAGTATCCCAAATAGACTTACAGAAGTACAGACGGGAACAGGCTCACTATGCCACATTTCCCTGGCTAAAGAAGAGAGCCACTGCTCAAGCCACTGTCTGTTATGGTATGGCAGTGCGTCAGTGCACATAGCATGGTAACTTTAATATCTGTAAAGGAACTGATAATGGTGAATTGCAAATTTTGGAGCTACATATGCTCTCAACAAAAACAAAATCTTAAGCTGATTTTTGTTCTGTACTGCCTTCACAGCTCGTGCCATTGCCTTTAGTGAACCAGGCTGCTGTTCAGATGGATTCCAGATAGGCAAAATAAGTAACGACATGATCCAAGGCCAAGACTATGTCCGTAGGACTGTCCTGGTTGAGGTAAGAAAGCTGAGATTTTCCTTTAATATTTATTTTATCCTTTAATCTTTTAATAAGGAAGAACTACTTTTTTATTGTTTGTTTTGTGTCTTTCTGTGATGTTTTTCTGCATCTTGTTTTCTCTTGCTGCCATCCTGTTTACAGCCAGAAGGCCTGCCCAGAGAATACACCTACAGTGTTTTCTTCTGTCCAAATGGTCAGTGTAAATAATTTTTAATTGATACAGCATAATGAGAATACACCTTAAACTTTACAAAGTTCAAGTTTATTTTGCATTTCATTTTTCAGAGAGGATTCATATTTCTACCCCCAACAAATATGAGTATCAGTATGTGAAAAAGCCAAGCAGGATGAACCAGTTCCAGGTGGCAGTAAAGACACACAACGATGCCCATTTTGCCCTCTCTGCCAGTCCCCACGACAGCGCAGAGATGCTGGAGATCGTACTCGGGGGCAGGCAGAACACTCGTTCCTGGATTTCCGAGGGCAAAATGGGCGAGCCTCTTGTCAGCGTCCCTACGCCAGGGATCCTGTCTTGGGATGAGTTCCGCAGCTTTTGGATCAGTTGGAAGGGAGGCGTGGTACAGGTAAGAAGAGAAAGGAATCATGGATGTAACACTTCCAAATGTACGGCATACTTGCTTCGAGGTTGTGCTCGGATGCTCTGACACAAAAAGAAGTGCGGCAGGCCATGGGGTCTGTGTGTTAGGAGAGCTGGCGCCGTTTTTACTGGTGTGCCTCTGGGTGAACTCACACTTAACAGGGGACACTGAGGGCAGTCAATGATCCATGGCCAAGGACTTGCATGGCAGTCAATGGCTGGCACACCACTTCCCGGCTCCAGCCACAGCATTAATTAGACTTGCACCATTCACCAAAGGCAGTAATTAAAAAGCCGCATATTACTTCCCAAAGTACTTTGGGAATAGGTTTATTTTCTTCAACACCAATAGCGTTGGGAAATGGATGAGTTTCATGGTCTTATGGTGTAATGTGATTATGAAATTAAACTCTTATACCGGAGAGCAAGTGTGCTCTGCATGGGTCTGTCTGAGTGTTTGTTTTTGGGATTATCTGTGGGAGGTGCATGAATCACAATGGCATCACCAACAGCTGGAAGAAGGACCAGCTGGAAAGGAACTGTACCAGTAGGTTCACAAACCCTCTCCCATAAAAATTAAACTCTTTAACACTGTTAGCATGTTCATATGGGTTTTTTTTTAATATATATGCTATGAGAGAAGTCAAAGCCATGGCTAAGAATTTTCACTTTGTACCTCCATATGTAGCAGTGACAGTCTTAAAAACACTGATTCAAACAGCCAGCATGTCTATGGATAATACCATTATTTGAGTTGACCGCAAGTTGGTATCCAACTCTAAGCCCAACGCAGAGTTTTCTGCTGTGACAATGGGACAATGAGAGCAAATTGAAATGGCATTGGGTTAACTTGTAGCTTTCAGCACTTAACCAACTACAAACCTTGCAATACCACGTTGACTGAGGGCAATGCGGAGCTTGCGGAGGAGCTGAACCACTTCTTCGCACGCTTTGAGGTGAAGGGACCAGAGGCAGCAGCAGCAAAAACATCGGACAGCAGCAGCAGCCCAAGCCTCATAGTGCAGGAATATGAGGTGAGGCGCACACTGAGGGCAGTGAACCCCAGGAAGGCCGCCGGACCAGATGGGGTAACCGCAAAGGTCCTAAAAGAGTGTGCAGACCAGCTGGCTGGGGTCTTCACTAAGATCTTCAACACTTCACTGTCCCAGTCCTGCATCCCACCGTGCCTTAAGTCAGCCACAATTGTCCCACTGCCAAAGCGTACTAACATTAGCAGCCTCAACGACTACCGACCAGTTGCTCTAACACCTGTTATAATGAAGTGGTTTGAGAAACTGGTCCGACGTCACATCATGTCCTGCCTGCCACCCACACTCGACCCACTCCAGTTTGCATACAGAGCTAACAGATCAACTGAAGATGCCATTGCTACAACGCTCACACCACCATCTCTCACCTGGAAGTGCAGGGCCGTTACGCCAGGCTGCTCTTTGTTGACTTTAGCTCTGCTTTCAATCACGATACTCCCGGACAGACTAATAGTTAAACTGCTGGAAATCGGACTTCCTTCTACCACCTGCCGCTGGATCAGAGACTTCCTGTCAGACCGTGTACAGAGAGTTAGAGTGGGGCCTCATCTTTCCTCAGCCCTCAGCCTCAACACCGGCTCTCCACAAGGCTGTGTACTGAGTCCCCTACTGTACACTCTGTACACACATGACTGTGTTAGTACCCACCCAGACAACGCAGTCATCAAGTTTGCAGATGATACCACCGTGGTGGGGCTCATCTCAGGGGGAGATGAGACGGCGTACAGAGCTGAAGTTCAGAGGCTGTCAGATTGGTGTGTAGATAACAACCTGGACCTCAATACCACCAAGACAAAAGAACTGGTAGTCGACTTCAGAAGGAGGAAGTCTGAGCTGCAGCCTGTCAGCATCAACGGGAGTGCGTGGAAAGGGTCTCCAGTTTCAAGTTTCTGGGTGTGCACATAGACACAGACCTCCAATGGAGCTCTAACACCTCTGCGGTCTTAAAGAAGGCCCAACAGCGTCTCCACTTTCTGAGAATCCTCAGAAAAATGGACCTGAAGAAGGAGCTGCTGACCGTCTTCTACCGCTGCTCCATTGAAAGTGTGCTGACATATTGCATCGGTGTATGGTTCTCCAGCTGCACCACAGCACACAGAAAGGCACTCAGAGGGTCATCAATATGGCCCAAAAATCATTGGACATCCTCTTCCCTCCCTGAAGGACCTGTACAGCACTCGCTGTCTCAAGAGGGCACGCAGCATCCTACGAGACTGTACACACCCAGGACACCGGGTGTTTAAGCTGCTGCCGTCTGGCAGGAGGCTCAGGCTGCTGAGGTCCCGAACAAACAGACTCAAGGACAGCTTTTACAATAGGGCAATAGCCCTAATCAATGCAAATAGCTGACCTGATTGGCTACCTGCCTGGACTTTTTTTAGGGGGAGGTAACAATGTTTAAAACAATAACAATAATAATATTTATATTTATAACAAGGTGCAATAATAATTAATGTGCAATAATAACAGTGTGCAATACACATAACACTTATTCTTCTTTTTTATTTCTAAGTTAATATACTGTGTTGTGTTGTTTGTGTTGCGTTGTGATGTGTCATATCGTGTCGTGTTGTGTTATATGTAGTGCCGACGTAGGACAGTTTTTCCAATTTCATTGTACTACTGTACTATGTATGACTGTGCAATGACAATAAAGAATTATCTTATCTTATCTTATCTTATTAAACTTGCATGCAGTGTGTTGGCGCTATTGCTTGTGAGAAAAGAGAGGGGGGTTTCTTTTCTACTTCCTGTATCCATTTTCTAAAAACTTCCCTGATGTTTTGGCTGGTTGGTTGGTGGTTAACCAGGAGGGCACCAGCTTTGTAACACACTAGTGGAAATATTTTATTTTATTCAGTTTGAATGGGTACCATCCAGGCAGTGCCCACTGTGGATTTGGGACCTTTTCCATCTCCTGATCGTCTGGATGGATGTTGTGTCTTCCTTTAAGTAGCAAGAGAACCCACTTATGAGTGAGCGAGGCTCGCAGATGCAGTCAAACAATAAAGGGGTGAGGAGGGAACTGAGTTCTTGGAGCATAGTTTCAGTAACAGATTATCTGTCAGCTGTCTTGGGTCTAATCTGTGCCAATGCTTTTGTTGGTATCGTCTATTATGGGGCAAAAATAATGAAACTTTTCAAGCAAATGCAGAATAATAATTACAAATAATTATTCCTGCGTTCCTTCCAGGTGGGCCATGGTTTACATCCAACCAATGAATCGGTCATCCTGCAATGGGCAGGCCAATTCACAGGACAGGTTTGACACTTTGATGACATCTTTGTTACAACTCCAGGAAATATCTTTAGATATCATTTCTATAAAAATACTTTTTTTCCATCCAGGTGCGACACATAGGCTTTTCTACAGGCTGGGGCTCAGTAGGGGAGTTCAAGATTTGGAGGAAGGAAGACTCTGATGACAACCACAATGAGGCTTTCACACTTGGAGTCCCACAAAACATGGTGCCTGGATCAGAAAGAGCTACTGCATTTATGATTGGTAAACTGTTTTCTGGTTGGATGCTTATACATTGCATATACTATTATTACTTCCTCCATACTGTCATTTACATCTGGAAAAAACTATTTTAGATCATGCAATCCTCAAGTGAATGTAACTAATATACGGCACATTTTGCAGTGTCAGTAAGTGAAGAGTGTTTGTGTATCTTGCTCTAATATCAGGTGATGTTATGGGGCCAACTTTACATAACCTGGACAAGCTCTTGAGGCTCCCCTTTGGGTGTGGTGAGCAGAACATGATCCACTTTGCCCCCAACGTCTTTGTTTTGAAGTATCTGCAGAAGACCAGGCAGCTCAGCCCTGAGGTTGAAAATGAAGCAACTGACTACTTACTTCAAGGTAAAGAAACTGAATCCTAACGAATTGCTTCCTTGGATTATTTTCTTTTCCTCGTAGGTTAAATATGACCTCCTCGCTAAGACAAGCTCTGATGGTCTCTTTAGAATTATTTTTTCATGTCCAAATGTGCTTGAGCTGTCATCAGAGTATTTAAGATAAATAATATATTAACAAGATGCTGAGTTAACTCAGTAACACCAATATGGTGATTCTTAAACATATGGATTACTTTCAGTACCACAGATTCTGCAATTTGTGCCCTCCCAAATACCCGCCGATGTAAACCCAGTTAGCTACCAGCACTTTAAACACAGGAACAAGGAAGTTATTTAAGTTCTTCAAGAGTGTGTCATGAATCTCAACAAGTCAAATCCTTTCTGGCATGAAGCTGTGCAAAGTGGCGTCATGCTCAAAGAAAGGAATGATTTCTAACTGTTTGTTGTTTTCTTAAAGTTATGCACCATAATTGGGCTGTCTGCAATCAACAAGAATATAGTTTACCTTGAATAACAGAGTTCATTTATCAGACAAAAAGCTTTTTGGCAGCGGAGCCTCGGACTGGCTGGGATTCAAAACTCGAATCGTAAACTGAAACATAAAGGTTGATGATGTTATTCAGAGTTATCAAGATTAGTCTTCCCTCTTATAAAAGGAAAACTTCAACTTTAATAAATGTCAATAGGCTTCATTATTGTGCCACACAAGGACAGGCCACCCTGCATATATATGTAAATTCAAGAGTTTGTCTTTGACATTGGGGCTGACCCTCAAACAAAGTGGAAATTCAGCTACCAAGTGTCTACTGTCTTAGGTACAGGAACAAATGTTTGAATATTGGTAAATTATTATATTGTGGGGTATTTTTTTTGTTCGTTTGTGTTGTTTAAGACCTGAAAACTATGCTGGATTCACCCTCTTGGAGGCAAGCACCAGAACATCTTTGCACAGTTTGCTTCATTGCATAGTTGCAAGTGAAACCACTTGACTGCATATGTAAGAACATCGGGGGCATGTCCGAGCAAACGTTCTGTTTTCCTTCATTTATTTAGTCGCAGCACACTATGCACAACAGAGCTGGGTGAAGAATCAGAAATCAATGCCAAAAGAGAATTTCAGGGATACACGAAAACCACAAATGTTATATTTTTGAAATGTATTTGAATTTTTTTGGCTACATTTTAATATACCGTGTTTAGTTTCACTGCGTTGATTCTGGTCTGCCTGATCTTCCAGGCTCACATGGGCTAGTTTACATGGTGGTGCTTCTCCTGCACATTACTTTTATCCTGTGCACATTTCTGCAGTGGTGGATAAAAAATAAAAAAATACATCCACCTAGAGATTTATCAACAAACCTGAAAAAGATGTCCATAATTTCTGCGTGTTCTTAGGAACCAACCTTTCTTATAGTACTCTCTTCTCATCCAGGCTACCAGAGACAGCTGACCTACAAGCGGCGGGATGGCTCTTACAGTGCTTTCGGAGAGAGGGATTCCTCTGGCAGCATGTGGTAAGTAGCTGTAGGTGTAGTTGCTGAAATGTGCACAACACATACCATCTAAGCTATGCTTGGCTGTAGCCACATTCCTCAGCTTTCAGTGGGACATAGGTTGCCGGCCAAAGCAGTAAAGTTTTTATCAAAACCTTCGTACGCTGTGCTCATATTAATCTATTCCTGTTGGTATGTTTAAATCTCTGAGTTTTTCCCTTTCGAGTGTTTATTTCATGTTTACACTGCCTGGAGGCAGGCAGGCAGACAACCATGTTAATATTTATAAAACTCGATTCGGTTGTCTCAATGGGGAGCTCCACTGCTTGTATTTTGAGGCCCACGCAGAATGTACATACCTCTGGTTGATTTATGAACTGAGGTGGGTATTGTGATATTTAATAGAGCTAACACCGTGAAACAGCAGGTTACATAAATGACAGAGAATCATAAACAAACTGCATAATTGGATCCCTGAGGTAGGCAAAGTTGTCAAGATTTATTTGCAATTAATCAGGGTTCATATCCGTAGCACTGAGTGGACCCATGCTGCTTTGGCCCCACAGACAAGCTCTTAATGCCACTATTGGAGACAGTGTTATAAGTTGTCTGGAGCCACTTTACCAAAAAGGTTTTACCTTTTTTTGACATGGTCTAGAAAATAGAAATGGTGCATGTCTCCTTATGACTCACTACCTGGGTGTAATTGGTAATATTAAACCGCTGCTGAAAGCTTGAACTCTTCCCCTGATGACTGTGAGAGGATATGAGGATGTAACCAGCAGCGGTTTGGAGTTTTCCTTGGCACCCAGGGTAACAAGTGTGGGCTGTGGGCACAACACAGATGGTGAACATTCAGTAAAACTGCATCAGACACTTTATGAATCCATCAACAACATGTTTGCATCCAAAACAAGCCCAGCTTTTGCTTCAGACTCAGGGTTCATGAGCAGAGCACTGCTTTACTGCCTGCTTAAAAGCAGCTGTAATGCAGTGTTAATGTATCCCAGGATGTTAAAATGTATCAGTATGGAAATTGACAGGGTTTAATGAAAATACAGAGCAGAATGACAAGGGCTGGCAATAATGGTTAGGTGTGTAGCGCTAATTATCTCTGATGCCAAGGCCGTTAACAGTTCACAAACTGGGCTGAACGTTCGCTGACTTGATGTTGTGCAAAAGTAGAGAAACACTGGCAAAGAAAGAAATTATGAGATGTGTTTCTGACCTTTACCTCTTTCGTTCTTATGGTGATAAGAATTAAAAGACCAATATTTTGCAAATACAAAAATATAGAGATAGAAGAAGCAAGTGATGACTTGACCCATTCATTCGCACTGGAGCTGAGTTCAAGCTGAGTGCAGGGCTGTCAAAAATAAAGCCCGGGGACCAGAATCAGCTCGGTAAAGACTCCAATCCGGCCCACTTGACAGCTTTGGAAAATGTAAAGTAGGGCCTAAATTTTCGACTTTTATCTTAACTTTCAGAATTTTTTTTTCTAATGATAAAGACATTCCCCATGGCCATTTTTACTACGCTGAAGTAATTAAGTAATAGTTAACAAATAAAGGACCGAAAAGTTCTCCTATAGAAATTTCAGTTTTTTACAGTGTGTCCACAGTTAAAACAATAAATAGGGCATTCCTTAGAATTAACAGACATCTGGGCAATGAGCAGCCACATCTTTTTCTGTAATTTTACACATTTCCTTTTTCAAATTCTTACCCCAAAGAGTTGTGCTGACAGATATTTTTCATTTACTTCAAGCAGAATTTCTTTATCATACAGAAAAACTGAGACATACAATTGAATTTGCACTTCTTTTTCTTATATTAAGATATCTCCAGGATTAAATGTGCAGTTTAACCTCTATACACTGACAGAAAGGAGAGTTTCACTGCTCCGACCCACATCAAAGTGGTTTGTATGCGGCCCACAATGTAAAATGACTTTGACATCCCTGGCCTGGAGATTCGCTTAATGGTCCGCACCATCTCCTCTGGTTGGAGCCAGGATCTTCCAAATATGGGAAGGGAGCTAGAGCAGACGAGTGACACTTGATCCTGACTGGGGTGCATAGCTAATGTGTACACATTGTGCTTAATGCCAAAATTGCCTTGTCAGTCACTCTCGACCAGGCATGTCTTTTAAGCCAACCACGCCCCTAAAAATACCTCCTTTCAGGCCTGATATTTGCTTCATATTGGAATTAATTTCAAGACGATCACCAGCACACTGAATCATATGAAGTGGATTTAGCTAATGACATCATACGGAATTGTGGAACCAATTTACAGACTTACTATTTAGTGAGAGAGGTTGACTCGTTTTCATTTGGGGTCTATTGGAGGCAGAGATTCCTGTTTTGTTTTGTTCTTTTAAGCCAGCACCTGGTGATATTGTACTTTAAAGTACTTCTAGATTGTCTTCAATTTAAGATGTGAAGCCCGTTCACTGACAACATAAGTTTCCCCTCACTTAATTCCTAATGTGACCTTTACCCCTAAAAGTAATTGAAGCCTTGAACTTCATTTCAAACTAGAGGTATGAATTCACTATTCGGATACAATTACAAGATTTTTACGTTCCCCCTGCACAATATTTTTAATATTCCAGGCAGACAGTAAATAAAACTTCAGAGTGAAGGCTGTCTTGCAAACTGCAATAAGCCTTCAAATTGTCATGTATTCTTTAATTTTAGCTAAAAGAATAAAGCAAAGTTGTAGTAAATCAAAATGTGCTTTACAAACTTGTGTGCTTCTTCCTTATATAATTATCCTTAATAATAGGGTTTAGTTCTTGGCTCTACATGTTGAGGCTGGCATGTCATTTGTGTCTCGACCCAAAGATTGATCTGACAGCATTAGCAGGGTTACTGGCTGAATACCTGAGATTAAAAGAACTGATACGCACTGCTGTATTAACTTAATATCTGTTTCCATTCCTGTGCCAAACCTGTATGTCAGTGTTTGTGTTGTCGCTTGCCTTCTATTTGCAGATGTGTTGTAAAATATGTTTTAAAGTAAAGCCATTTACTGTGTTAACTATACGATATATAGTGAATCCAGGCTCATTAAAGTAACGATAAACACTTTCTCTGAATCCACCTCGTAAAATTCTCCTTAAAGCTTGTCAACCTCAGCTTTATCATGGAGCACACCCATGTATTGTCTCGGAAAAGTCCTTTAGCTCTGCCCTTTGAAGCACGGGGCTGGATGAGTGTAGCTCATAGAGAGGATTTGGATGTGTGGAGTCAGAAAACGGGAGAAACAATAAGTGAAGGCGAGAGTGGTGAGATGGTGACCTTAGTCGTGGGGTGAGTGGTGGAAGTGAGCTTGTCTAGTGCTTCCTTCCTTCTCCAAGCTAAATCATATTTACATTTTCCAGTACCTTTCCCCGAAGCCTAACATTTAAAGTCAGTGACACAATATCACTTAACATTATAAAAATTCCAACGGACTTGTGGCTTCAGCCCTAGTTTTGTCTCTGGGGAGGAATAATCCAGGTTCCAACCACGGAAGATTTAATGTTTTTGGTTTATGAGTGCAAAGATCTTTTTTTTCCAGTTCATCCCCTCTGGTACTCTTTTCTTGGAGTGTGATCTCACTTACAAGCTGCGTTGAGAAACTAGAGTGTGACCTGTTTGTTTATTCCGTTATTTCTCTCTTTGTTGTACACAGCTTACCTCATCCTGTAAGTCTCTTTTGGTAAAGGGGTGCTGTAATGGAATGTCTTGCTGTCACTGAGCAGTTGTTGGCCAGAGACTGCTGTTTTCTACCAGTACCGGGAGGTCTGTTGTTTATGGATGCGTGTATGTTTATTAGCTCAGCCGTGTCCCCCAGGGCTGACCTTAGCCTTTCTCCATTTCTCCCCTGGTTCTTCTCCACTGTGGCCCACTAAAACCACAGCTCTTAAACTCTCAGTTGCACTCCCGGGCCAACCGGATTCCCAACCTTCATTCCTGATATTCATGTTTGTGTAAGTTTCGGAATGCTTTCGGGGAATCTTCGAATCACAACCAGAAACATACTTGATTGGCCCGTGTGCAATTTCACATTCCCAAGAGCACAGCTGCCACATCCTGTAGCACTGATCAAACCCTGCCGCACCCATCTGCTCCCCTCCTTGCTTCCTTGCTTTTTTCCATTTCATCAGCTCCATCTATACATACCAGTCGTCTTGGAAAACAACATCCCAACGTTTATGGACGTCTCTATCAGCCCCTCTTCCCATTTGTTGACAGATAGAAAGAGTGTGGAAAAACTTCTCAGTCCACTGAAATAGTGATTCCATATGTTGTCAGAGATCTTTGATATCTTCTTTTCCTTTCCCTTACCCGTCTTTTTCCCCCCTATCTCTCACCTCCATCTGTCCTTCCTCTAAGGTTGACAGCATTTGTGCTGAAGTCCTTTGCCGAGTCTCGAGGATTCATCTACATTGACCCCGATGAGCTTCATGCAGCCAAGTCTTGGCTCATCAAGCATCAGGGAGACGACGGCTCCTTCCCCGCTATGGGACGCATCCTCAACAAGGACCTGCAGGTAGGGCTGTGTCTACATAGATGTGAGGTGACAGATGTTTAATTTTCTGTGCTTGCAAAGCAGGAACGGGTGTAAGAAGTAGATTGGATAGACAAGATGGATAATGGCATTGATTGAGAGGGCAATAATCACATAAATTTACAGCATGAACCTGGTGTCAGACTTCTTAGCTAAAGGATTTCTGGACTGATGAATACATTTAAAGTTTAACAATATTTATACTGCAGTGAAATGAGAGCTGAGATGTTATTAAGTGAAAACATGTCTGGTTTTGACCACAGGGAGGAATCCATGGGAAGATTTCACTTACAGCTTATGTGGTAGCAGCTCTGTTGGAGACAGGGATTACCACAGAGGTAAGCAGGCCAGCAACACTGAATGACACTGCAGACTATTTATTCCTCTTGCTTCACAGTTGCTCCTCAGAGGCAAACGAAATAGCGTTGAATTAGGCAGGCCTAAACAAACCCACTAAAACATGCAAAAGTCTCCCATTTTGACAAATACGTCACGTAAAATCAACGCAGTGGTGTAAAGTTTGATTCATGGTTTCATCTAGTCTCAAAGTGAGGTGCTTTACTTAATAAAACATACCTGCCCTATACTCCTAAAGTCCTTCCTCCCAGCCTGGGTCGTGTGCGGACGTATCGCTGCATTCCTCATAGTTGTGAAGATGGATGTGTTGGCAGTCCGCCTACTCAAATTTGTTATGCCCCAGTGCTGCTAATGTACCGTCTTATCATGTTTAGGAGTACTTCAAAAGTTTCAGGCTGATGTGCAGAGACATTTGATTCCCATGAAAGACACCTCTGTTGCATTGCTCTCTTTCTGCCATCTGTTTTTTCCCTTTGTCCCTCCGCTTTGCTCTTTTTTTCTACCTTGCTTTTTCTTTATTCTCCTACTAGAAGCCGCCCTCGATAAATAAACATCAGTATTCACTAAAAGAAATGGAAAAGTTAGGAAAAGAGTCTTCTATGATCGTCCTCAGCGTGTGCTGGAAATTCCTTAAACATGAAAGCCTCCAAACCTCAGATTGTTTTTGTCTTTGCTCACCAATCGTCCAGATAGTTGACTCTTTATTTAGCATTTCCTCCGCCTGGCTCCTCTCCATCCATCTGTCTCTCCCCCCCTTCCTCTCCTATCTCTCCCAGAAGGTTTCTTCTGAGAATCTGTGCTTTTACAACTGATAAAAACCAAAAAGGTATCCTTCACTTCAAAGCAGTACCCCCACCTTCAATTTCACTTAATTAAAAGATGACTGCTGCAATTAAAGTGAGTGGCTCTGGAGGCCTATCATCGCATGGATGAGAGGGAAGGTCACATCTGCATGAGATGAAAGTCACTCTCAACTTTTTAATGGCTAAAATGAGTGTTTATTCAATAACTACTGTCGTGTTTTTGGACAGAGCAGCCTCTAAAATAAATTAGGTTGATGATGATTTTGTGTGCATGTGTTTGCGTTGGGGACACGGGATTAAAAGTGTAGCAGTAGTTACAATAAGTAAAAGCTATATCTGATGATCCTGGGATATAGAATTGCACAAACAGACCAAATCACTATAACCCACTCTGTTATTTGCAACGTAAACTATAGAGACTTTGTCGCAATGTTAACAGCACATTAAATGTGAAATATAAAATTCTGCTTGACCCATTCACAGCGGACCATCAGCTATGAGATATGAAATGTGCTTGTATCAAGGCATACAAATATTTCTGCCAATATGACACTGAGTAGAACATTTTTACAGATTCTAGAAAAATGTCTCTCTGCCACATTTTGTAAACTTTTGATCACACGTTCATCTGTGTTTGCCCTGTGGTCTTTCTTGTCTGGTCCAGGAAGAGAAAGTGGCAGTGGCTAAAGCCAAGGACTTTCTGGAAGCAAACACATACACTGCTGATGATCCTTACACTACCGCTCTGTCTGCGTATGCCTTGGCACTGCTACGCAGTCCTTATGCCCCGCTGGCCTTGCGCCGCCTCAACCACATGGCTATCACACAAGGTACCACTATGAGCAATACTGTTAGTAGTAGTAGTATTTTAAGTCAGAACTTAACCAGGAAAATTGAATCAAGTATTTTTTTTTTTTCCACGACAATATTGCACGTTAAAATGTAGAGATTTAGATCTTCTTTGGTCAAATCTTTGTAGCAAAACAAAATTATTACTGGTTTATATTTACAGCTTCCTGCTCATAATTTGAACAAGCAGTCAGGCCCAAACTATAGGAGAGCAGCTACTTTAAAACCAGCTGCTGCAGTATTCAGCAGCAGTTTGCTCCACCCCTCCCTTTCCCCTTGTCTGTCTTATCTTATTGTTGATTTCCTTTGGCCATTTCCTTGTCTTCCTCTTGCCTGAAACGTTCTGCAAGTTTGGCAGATTTAACAACGTTGCAGGCGTCAGGGGGAGTGGGGCTCTTCCTTGATAGCAATAATTTTATTCCCCAGGTACAGTAAAGGCATAGGGTGGGGTAGCAAAAGGATAATCAGGATAATGATCCATGAAATATCTAGCATAGTTAGTGAGCCCACAGTGAGCTAATGTGTTGAATTTTGCTTTTTTCGCTTTGTCTTTGGGCTGGCACCATCCCCCATTCTGGTGTGGATGTTTTCTTTTAGTTTTTATGAAAGGAGATTGATGGAAGGAGCGGTGAGTCGTTACCCCTACCTGTCTGTTTTACCTGGTTTGTCTTTATAGATGGACTAACCCACTGGAGTTTAACTGGGAGCACAATGACAGATGAAGACACTTTCATGGGCTTCAGTGATGGCCTCGCTCAGTCAGGTATATTGTACATCTACAGAATAGCTCCTGCCTGTGTAATATAATGCAAAGGTGGTGACAGCACAGTACTATACACTAGCTTTGAATTAGCCTCTGTCAATAAAAACACACTGAGAAAATTGCAACTTTGATTCTTATTGTTAACACCAGCAATATAGCACTGATTGAGTTTTTTAGTTCTTGATAACAAAGCTAAGAGTCGAAATGCTGCCCTTTAAAATCAGTTTTTATTTGTAGTGGTATCAGCAGAAGTGGAGATGACTGCGTATGGTCTTTTGACCTACACGCTGCTGGGGGATGTGGCATCTGCCCTACCCGTCGTCAAATGGCTCTCCCAGCAAAGGAATGCCTTGGGTGGCTTCTCCTCCACACAGGTACCTCTGTTTTTCTTTTCTGTATTTTGTTGTAGATTAAATTAATTATAAATGATAAATGACAACAAACTGTCTTTCAGTGTTATGGACAGTTGCTACTAAAGATAAAGTATAACTTGTTAACTTGGTGCTTCTTGAAAACCCCCTGTGCCAGGACACATGTGTGGCTCTGCATGCTTTGTCGGAGTATGCCATCCTGTCTTATGTCGGAGGAGTAAACCTCACTATCTCACTGGCCTCCACCAACCTTGACTTCCAGGAGACCTTTGAACTCAATAGGGACAACAAGAAGCTCCTCCAGAGTGCCAAGGTAACCTGAATACGTGGTCTAGTTTCATGTCAAGGCTGTTCAGCGTTTTTGCACACAGGTCATGAAGGAAAATGAAGAAGTTGTCCTTACGCACATGTACCACACAGCAGGATATACACACATCTAGTTTAGGCTAGCGTGGTCACACACACAACACCCACTCGGTCGCGGTGAATCCTTCTGACAATAAACAAGCTATCCTCATGTGGGAGCAGCAAAGGACGAACCCTGCAATATCTAAGCAGCGCTTTATCAAAATGAAATCCCTTAATCATTACCAGTACTTGAGGTGGTAAATCCTCCTTAAGAGAACCCGCTGCACTTTAATGCAGTTTAGGAGCTGTGATTGATGAGCAGTTATGTACCAGAGCCACACACCGGTATTAAACATTAATCCCCGTTTCCGTGTTCAGCTGTGCGGTAGCCAGGACCTTTTGATACTGCCAAACCATACCAGGCTTAACTGGGCCGGATTTCCCAAAAGCACCTTGTTGGTCTGTTGATTTAATAACTGGATTTATTACAAACTTGACAGCTTGGGCATGAACTACCTTGGCCAGAGCACTGTGGTGTCAGGTCAGCACTACTCTGTGTGTGTGTGTATGTGTGTGTGTGCGTGTGTGTGTGTGTGTGCGTGTGTGTGAGGCAAAGGGCTCCATCAGCCAGCTGGAGTGGTTCAGGTGAGAGTTCAGTAGGTTCTCTCTGCCAGGCATATTCCTCCACTGTGATTAGTAGTGTCATCTTAATTGGGGCAATTAAGGCCTGCTGGTTAGTAGCCAGGGAACCACAAGTGGCAGTGTAGCAGCCTACAGCATTCATTCACTTGATAAATGACTCATTCACCTCTCCCTGCCCCCCCTGACTCTCTTTGTTTCTCCTCTCTCTCCCCTTTTTTCAGATCCCCAGTATCCCCACAGGCCTTTTCGTCAGCGCTAAAGGAGAAGGCTGCTGTCTCATGCAGGTACTGTGCTACTACAGACACAGGCTCACACAAACACACATTTGCATTCTTGAAAATTGCCCAAAATTGAACTTTAATGCAATGCTTATTTCAGTGACTCACAGCAACACTCTGCCAGTAGGGGAGAGGCTCCATAACGCCTCAAATTCCAACATGAAATTTGAAATGATCTGGCATAATTTAGCCAGTTGTTTTGGGGTGTGTTGATCCCTGTTGTCTCTCTCTGCCTTGTCACAGACAAACAAAAGCCCCTTTTATAAACAGAAAGAGTTGTTTTTCTTTGTAGACGATGACCGTGCCTCTCTTCTTATCACTCATATTCAAACATGTGTCTGCTTTAAAACTAAACAAGTTGTAAATGAAAAAGCATGTGCGATCAAAGATGTTTACAGTCCCATTTTCCGAATCCTGTATTTGAAATCTGACTTGATGTGAATGAGGCACTAGAGGATGTGGTGGTCGGCTTCCAGCCCTCTCCCCTCTGCAGGTTTCCCACACACAAACATGCTTTTTTTTTTTCTTCACACCTCTCTCCCTCTCTGCTTTCCCCATATCCACACCTCTCCGTGAGTCAACACACCTCTCTGTCAGCCCCTGGGGCCAGCAGCACCTGGGCTCTAATGAAATACTTGAGCGGTCCTGCCTGTGTATGTGTTTGTAGGCATGCAATGAGTATATGTCAGTTGCCTCAGGAATATCATTTAGCAGCTCTGCTAGGGTCTCAGGTAACACTGAATGATTTATCAGAAATGTGGACAGTTCTGTTGAGAATAATCTTCTGTGAAATGAAAACGAGTGTCAAAGCAGTGAATTGTCCCCAGGCTAAAATACAAGCTGCTGAATGCATTTCTGTTGTCCACAGAATATGATTTGTGGTTTATGCTTTAAAGACCTTTTCTTCTTTTACTTTTTGATGTTAGAGGTTATAAAGGAAGGAGTCAAATTTTAATCATTTTGTTACTTTTTTTTTACTTACTGACCGTGTTGGTATATATATATATATATATATATATATATATATATATATATATATATATATATATATATATATATATATATAAAAAAAAAAAAGTAGTAAAGCTTCCATCCAAAAAGTGAAATAATTTGGTTGAAAACAGAAGGCTTCACCTAGATTTACTAATCAGATTTCACTTTTTTAGAATAAACTTGAAATACAACAAGGACTACTTATCAAGATTTAATGTCCGGATCACAAAGGAGCATTTGAAGTTAACAAGACCAACAGGTCACAGTCATACTACTGGCTTTATGAGACAGAACTGTTCTCAGGCATCAACATTTTTCAGTTAGCATAAGGCACCTTGCGGAATAATAATATTAATATTTACATTTATCGTTAAACCAGTGGTATGGAAAAAGTGGTTGTTAGATTCAACCTGAGGGGAGCGTGAATGTCGATAACAGCTTTAATGGTTGTCCATTAAGCAACATAATGATACAGGGGAAAGTTGGGGAAATACTAAAGTCAGCAGGCTTCATCAAATATGTGGGCTTTTACCATAATTTGGCAAATAGTTGCAAAATGATGGAAAAATGCAGTCATGGTAAAAATTAAAGTACACTCACTTTAACTTCTAAGATCTTATGCAACAGGACATAATGACATTCTGTTCCTTGGAAGGTCTTAAAATTGGGTAAACACAACCTCAGATGAACAACAAAACATGACGTATTACATCCGTCATTATTTATTCAAAAGCCAAAATGAAGAAGCAGTATGTGAAAAATGAAGTCCACCTTTACTCCTTCCACAGGAATTAAGAAGGTGCTGCTAATCAGATGCAGTTGATTACTTGATCATCAGCAAGTGTGACCATGTTTGCAAAAG
This sequence comes from Oreochromis aureus, assembly GCF_013358895.1. Lineage (NCBI taxonomy): Eukaryota > Metazoa > Chordata > Actinopteri > Cichliformes > Cichlidae > Oreochromis > Oreochromis aureus. The sequence continues at coordinate 43,057,423 of NC_052963.1, read as the reverse complement.
CAGAAGTTTTGGCAGTTTGGAGGTCTGGAGCATTCAGGTGTGTTCACAATGCCAAGAAGAAAAGTCATCAACAGTGATCTTGGAGCAGTAATTGTAGCTCCCCATCAATCTGGAAAGGGTTAGAAAACCATTTCCAAACAACCTGAAGTCCATCATTCTCCAGTGAGACATATAATTCATGAGTGGAAAACATTTTAAACAATCTTCCCAGGAGTGAACATCCCAGCAAATTTGCTCCAAGATCTGACTATTCATTTCTCAGGGAAACGGTCCAAAAGTTGAGAGGTGCATCTCAGACTCAGTAGACCTCAGCTAGCATGTAAATGTTAAAGTTCACGGCAGTACAGTTAGAAAAGGACTACCGTATTTTTCGGACCATAAGGCGCACTGGATTATAAGGTGCATTAAGTGAAACAAAACAGTCAGATAAGTCAAACTTTACTCAACTCATTCTTCTTGCTTCCTCCACTTCTGTACCATTGATTCATTAATGTTGAATTCTCTCGCAGCTCCTCTATTCCTATGTTATTGCAATATATTAATGACTAACCTGGTATTGTGGATGGATTATCTCAGTTGTTCTCCTGACTGAAGTTTGGTCCGTTTACAGCATCCTGCCATGCGATTGCATTTGTCCCTAACCATCGGGAACCCTCACGTTAACTTTTATCGAGTGGAAAAAAGTTAGCGTTCATCCTCCAGCTTCACTGTGTTTATGTAATGCTAACATAGCTGTGTAGCTAGCGATCACGTAGCACATCATTATATACCAGCTAGTCCAACTTCAGTAACCCTACAAACATCACTGCTGTTTAGTTTTCTGTCTTCATTTATGTTGGAAGTGATAGCAGAGCTGTACGTTTGAATTCTTTCAGGAATCTCTCAGTCAGAACATGCTATATCATGTTTAGTTGGAAACTAGCGAGCTAACTTATGCTAACTTTAGCTCCATTAAATTTAATAAATTCTGTTTTCATGGATGCCTGGATGTTAAACTTAATTGTTACACCTGGTAAAGCAGCAACAAAGATGAAATAATTTAGACAGTTTTTAACTCTCAGTGATGCTGCAGTGTTTGACTTTGGGACCTGAAGCAGAGTTTGGACCCAGATTACTCCGCGAGGCTCCTGACTACGGTAGCCGTAATGCTCCGATAATCCATCAACCAGTGCGGCTTCATAGCTTACCAAAGTCATACTAAAACATTTTTTGACAGATTTTTGAGCGCTGTGTACCACATAAAGTTGGTTCGAGGTCAGTAAGCAGAAGCAGAATTCATACATAAGGCGCACTGGATTGTAAGGCGCATTGTCGATTTTTTTTGAGAAAATTAAAGGATTTTAAGTGCGCCTTATAGTCCAACAAATACGGTAAACAAGTGTGGCCTATTTGGAAGGGATGCCAGGAGAAAGCCTTTTCTCTCTAAAAGAGCATAGCAGTACAGCTTACATGTATGTTTGCAAAATTCACCAAACGTCTGGAACAATGTCCTTTGGATGAAATGATACCAAAATGGAGATGTTTGACCCTCATGTACAGCACCATGTTTGAAGAAACCCACGTGCAGGATAAACTCATACCAAGTGTTAAGCACGGTGGTGGAGAGGTGATGACTTTGGCTTGTTTTGCAATCACTGAATCAACCATGAACTTTTTTGTATACTAAAGTATTCTAGCGTCACATGTGAGGTGGGGTGTTCACACTCGACTTCTTGCTCTTGGCTTTGCTTTTATTAAATAAAAAATCACCTGTGTTGTTGGTCATCTGAGGTTGTATTTACCTCATTTTAAAAGGTGCTTTTATTATGTCCTGATAAGTAAAACCTTAGGATTGACAGAGGGTGTGCTTTCTTTCTACTATAATTGTAGCTCAGTGGTACAGACCCCGAAGCCACATCGCTAGCGTGCCTGATTTTCACAAGTATCTCCTTCTCTCTGTGTGTCTGTAGATCGACGTGTCTTATAATGTACCTGACCCAGTTTCCAAGCCGGCCTTTCATCTCAAGGTGGATCTGAAAGAGCCTTTTCAGGAACGAAACCTGCAGCCCCTCTCCTCCTCTTCCTCCTCCTCTTCCCGTCATTCTACCTCACGATCCCGGAGCCGCGCTGACAACCGCTCTGAGCTTAACTGGAAGCGACGGGCACCCATTGACGATGATGACCCAGCAGCCCACCAGGACAAATTGGATTATCACATCTCATTAGAAGTTTGTGCGAGGTAAATGTTTACCACACACTTGCACACAGAGCTGGGGAAAAACATGTATTCATCGCCAATCCTTTGTCTAGGTGGCTTCATTCAGGCTCGTCTAACATGGCTGTCATAGAAGTACCCATGATTTCTGGTTTCCGAGCAGATGTCGAAAGTCTAGAGCGGGTATGTAATCGCACATGACCACACTTTAAAAGAGGCTTAAATGTTGTTGGAATACTGTCGCATTTAGCCATAGTGACTGACATATTGCTTGACAGGCAGGTAATCAGGTAGTTGACTAAACTGAAAAGAAGGTAGAAAGAGACAGATGCATCTTGAGGCCATTTAACAATAATGAGTATGTCATGGAATTGATCAAACCCCTTTGCAAACACCACGCTCACACGCTTCGCAACCACACAGGATGCAACATTTAATTCACTCACATAAACAAACACACACATTTGAGATATTGTTGGGTTTTAGCGTAAATAGCACAGTGAAGCATTCTGTCCCGTGTTGTTTGACAGCACAGGTCCTGAAAACATCCTTCAGATAGCGGCAGGTCATTTAACTACTGCATGTTATGCAATGTGTGCTGTTGAAATGTTATATTCATGTGTCTGCATGTGTGTGTATGTGTCTTGTTGATGGGGATCATTTTTAACTTGGAGGTTAAAAGTCATCAGGCCTCTCTGGGCTTACAAGACTGTAGACATACACTTCACTAGGCCATGTGGGGTACATAGAAAACTTGTAAAGTGTAGAGTTGACAGACAGCATTATGCTGGATGGATGAAATGAGTAATGGAGAGTAAGGTAAATTTAAGGGCTGTATCAAGGTCAGCCCTCCAGCCACCAATCAGAAACTTGTCCCTCATTACTAGACAGTTATAGGGCTAAAGTCTGCAGGCTTCCACCTCCAAAAGAGCCACCTCTCTGGCTATCTGGAGAGATGTAAAACACGCGTACTCATACACACATAGTACTGTGAGTATATCAGTCGTGACTGACCCGAGTTGTAGTGGCTAACAAGCTCAGTTTACACCCCTGGAGTTTTACTGCTGCCTGCCCGACTGCCACTTACATTCCTCAGTTTATGGTGGCAAGCTTGGCTTCTGCAGTGATGTCTAGTTGCATTCATTGATGCTGCAGTACTGAATGATTAGTCCAGTGACTGACTGGGAGCTGCCACAGCCATGGCCTCTTATCACCCAATATAATGAGCTTTCTTTAACAACCCAGGGCACCCTGGGGGTATAACATTTGAGCAATGGGAGTTCATGAGCAATTTTTGGTTATTATATAGACAAACAATGCGTTCGTAAACAGAGGCCAGTTCTATTTGTTTGTGTGTAAGTGCGTGTGTCGTGGTGGCGCCAGCTCAGGCTGAGCACCTCATAAACCCCTGCTGTCCAAAGGCTGCCACCTCTGACAGAATGAAAACCCCCAGTGGGGGGAATTAACTGCTGGCTCTCTATGCACACACTCTGATTCTTAGTAAACAGCATCCTCATCGGTCATTCATACCGTCCTAATTATTAGACAGTAACAAAAGCCAGGCCTGCGGCACTATTTCAAATTCGTCCTTCCGTATTTAGTGGTGAGTCGAATACAATTCCATTGCAGAGACAAATTTTCGTGACTATTAAGTTGCATACAGGCGAACGTGACACACGGCAACAGTAACGCTGCATTCGCAAGGGGATGATGAATACAAAAATCCAAAGAAGTCTGATGTTAAATATTTTTTAAAAACATATAGACATTAATAATTGCTCTTTGTGTGGTGATGTTAATGCAAAGTTTCATTCATATTGCCCCAGGGTACATACAGGAATATATACATACATACGCTATGATCATTATAGTAAGATGTTCATGTAAACATGATCATTTGTGCATAATGTTTAAAAAATAAGTATTAAACAGAGTTCCGGTAATTCTACAGGAAAGCTGTCATCTTTTTTTATTTCAGCTACTTAAAAAAAGCCTTTCTGAGTCTCTTAGTAATGTCTTTTTCATTTTCCACTGTGGACATGACTTCATGATAGAGTGTATATGGTTTGCATTTCTGTTGTTGCTCACACATGCCTCCCAAAATGAGACACTGGGCACAGAACAATAGAAATTCTTTATATACACTACAGTCATAATCTGTACAAGCAGAAAAGGGAGCAGTTTAGTTAAATATTAATATCCTAGATGTACTGTAGAGTAGTGGTCACAGGGCTAACATAAGAACTGTGGGTTTTCTTTCATGTTTGACACATTATATTTAGTGTTCTGTGAACAGTAAACCTCGGTTGGCATGAGGTGGAGCTGTCCAGACCGCTGTGGTGCTGATTACTGCTAATGTCCATTGTTAATGACTTCTCTGCATGTTCATATATAAATACTGTAGTCGTACATGTAGCTGACTTAGATGGATGCCATGCACTATGTGTTTTTAAATTGACATTTTATAATCTTACTCGGCTGCAGTTTTAGAAAATCGAAACAAGTTTTTATCAGGATCTGATAAAAAGGATCTTTAATTCTTCTCAATAGGTACAAAGGCAAAAGATATTCATAAAGCCTTTCCAGTACTATAAAATCAAGTTAAGCATTATTAAACTTTTACTATTTTAAATGAAAATGTCAAGAGATCGAGGTTAATATTTGCATATGAAGCTTGATTTCGTTATGTACTGTGCTGGTCAACAGCTGCTGATGGACAAGAGAGTCGGTCTGAAGAGATATGAGCTGAGTGGGAGAAAAGTGTTGTTCTACTTTGATGAGGTGAGTTCAATCAAAATTCTCGATTGCCTGAAAATTGCATACCTGTTGCATCACTGTAAACACAAGATAAAAAGAACCTCTGATTTATTTATTTAGTTTTTTAAGCAGGCTTAATAATACCCATGTTTGTGTCTGTATTCATGTGTATGTGGGCTAGGGTGCTTTCATAAGTCTTTCTCTGTTTGTCCACCTTTCGTAGATTCCCAGCCAGTGTATGACGTGCGTGGCCTTCCAAGCTGTCAGGGAGTACATTGTTGGCAAGACGGCACCTGTTCCGGTCAAGATCTATGACTACTACGAACCAGGTGTGCCTCTGATGAATATTTTAACCCTTTAAAGCCTGAACTGTGAAATAATTGCCATAAAATTCAAATTATTTGAAACTGGACTGTTTATTGAACCTTTTGACAATAAATAAATACATATTAATATGCATGTATCCTATTTGCTACATTCAGCATTTTTTTTCCCAATTTATTGCTTAAATATATTGTCTGATATATTAAGACTTTTTTAATAGGGGAAAAAAATCACAATGATGATGAAGAAGGCATTAAGAGCTTAAGTGCTCCTCTTTAAGGAGTTAAACACTTTTTTTTCCTGCAACTGGAATTTTTCAAGTTTATGACCTACTAATGGTGAGCTTCATTGTTTCGTGTGTGTGGATGTGTGAACATGCTCGTGTGGGTCTGTGCTTGTCGTGCAGCTTTCGAGGCTACCCGGTTCTACAATGTTAGCGAGAGCAGTCCACTTGCACGGGAGCTGTGTGATGGACCTACGTGCAATGAGGTGGAAAGTTCAACCAATCAGTGGATAGGTGAGAAACATGTGCAGCGCTCCTAAAAGTGTGGAAAGGCCTCACTTTCATGAATCTAATGAAAAATTATGTTTCTGCAGGTTTTGTGCAGGCAAACCAGTGCAACAATGTGTTTGGCTGTCTGGAGGAGGAGCGGTTTGAGCGCTGCACGTGCTACAGGGATTGCGGTTACGATGGGGATCCTGTTTGTGGGTCAGATGGGCAGCTCTACCAGAACCAGTGTCAGATGGAGGTCTTTGCCTGCAGAAATGGCACAAGAATCAAGCAGGTTCCGTTGTCCCAGTGTCCAGACGGTAAGAGCTCTGTCATCACGCATCATCTCATCTGTTCACAGATTCTGAACCTCTTTGTTTAACCTTAGTTTAAAAAATATGTATATTTCTCTAATAGTGATGTTTGCACAATACAATAGCCAAGCTGCAGACCAAAGACTCTCCCAAATCCTGGATTTGTAGTGATTAAAATAGGTCTGGTTCCTGTTGACATTTGTTTCCACCCAATGGCTGAATAAACATTTGAGCAATCACAGTTTAGGCAGTGATAAGAATAGATCCGTCATGTCTGTTCATCAAAAATGTATTTCAAGTTTTTGCAAGTCCACATGTTAAAAAGTTGTGAAAACATCCTCTGCCAACTTCAGTGTCAACAGGAAATGTCACAGACCAGATTTATACCTGACTCGGATCACAAAAGTTGGCTGAATGAATGATCCAAAACTAGTAGCCTGAGATGGAAATTATTGTCTACATGTCTACATTTCTCTCTGTTCTGGAAGAGAAATGTCACAGAAATAGACAAATTTGAGTTAATATAAAGCATGTGTCATTTCATTTCTCTATACAGTTTGTGGTCTGTGACTCTCGGGCATTAACAGCGTGCCCCAGGGTATTTTTCCTTAACTGTATGTGTGTGTTTCTCAATTCTCACTGTGTGTTTAATGGAATACAGTCGCTTGGGCTCATATGAATGTGCAATCCTCATTTTTTCCCTTTATTTTTATGTGTGTCTGTTCATGTACACATGCTAAAGTGTATGCAATGATCTGAGTTTGGGAAACAGCTGTTCAGGTGTTGAGCTGATTACTGAATTAGTTTTTTTTTGGGGGGGGGGGTTGAGAAAAACTACCCATCGTACCCCAACCCCCTCAGCCCCCACCATCCTCTCTCACTCACTGCTGTATTACAGGGCTCCCTCCAAATGACAGAGTGCTTTTGTCCAGCCTTTGAAATCCTTGTCACATTCCTTTCCGACGCACAGCCCAACAACAAAGGAGCGTTCATGTTGTGGAGCAGATTGGGAAAAGGCATAGACAAAACTGTGGTGGGAAAAGACCTCAGTTTGTGCCAAGTCGTTCATGCTAGAGATTATCAAAAGGATTGTATTTTTTTGTTTATGGCCCTCTGACCTTGTTTGTTTGTGTACAGTTGTGCGGGGGGAGATTCATGCCACCGTTTCCCAGTTTTGAAAAGGAAAAAGATATGATTTGCTTCCACACATGGCCTCCTGGCCATGCTTTGGCCCCTGCTATTTTTGGATAGATAGAATTTAGTGCGGGCCTCTGTTCAGACTGAGTGTGCATCAATGTCTTGCCAAGAAGTGTTGCTCAGTGGGGTGGATAATGCTTCTGGCCAGTATTTAGATTATGCAACAATGAAACTCTGTTGAATTCGTTACTTGTTTTTTAGGTGCTGTGGCAGCCACATAAATGTGAATGATCTAACATGTGTCTGTTTATATTTCCAGTGAAGACCACGGAGGACAGGCAACCAATAGTGAGTCAGGAAACTGAGCAACCCTCGGTGCCTGTACACACAGGTAGTCTCCCATATCACACCTTTTCCCCACTTACACAGCTTTGCATTCTTTCATCTCCTATGTGCACTTTCAATGCATTTTTTTCTCAAACTCATAGTTTGTCTCAGAGACAACAGCTTTGCTTTTTTTTTCTTGTTTTCCTTCATTATTTGCATGTTTTAAAGAGCCGAAAGCAAATCTAAATCTTAAATTTACTGTCTAATTTCCTTTTGCTGTCATTGTAGGTGAAACTCTATTTCTATGTTAACTAAATGTAAATGCAGTGGGCGGTGAGCAACCCCGTGTTTGTGGCACATTGGCGTTTGCAAGGGCAGGGAAGAAGAAAGGATTTAAGACCAGGGTGAAAAGGTTGAGACAGTGTGTAAGGGCTGTAAAGCTAAACAGGAGAAAAAAGAGTGAAGGGGATGACCAGGAGATGGGATTAGAAAAGAGAAAAGGAACAGGGTCAGTGGGAGAGTAGAGGAAAGTAGATATGCAGGTGGGGCGTACGGCAGCACATTCCCCTGCCACCACGTCATGTTTTTACAGTCTGTGTGATAAATAGGTGGATCGTTTTCAAACAGCCGGCTTGATTGTTGCTCTGTCATGAGCTTAGATCAGCTGCCATTTTCAGGGAGGCAGCCAGAAAATTCCTGATAGGATGTTTGGCTGTGCGTGCAAGGAGGATGTAGCTGTGTTACATTTGGCAGTGCAAACATAAAAAAAACAGTCATTCACAAGCTGCAGGAGCGTGTACTTGTATACTGTGTGCGCACATCGCATGCTGTTATATGTACATGATTTTAAACTCGGGCTGCATGAAAGTCTGAGTTGCCTACAGGTGTGTGTGTGTGTGTGTGTGTGTGTGTGTGTGCGCGCGCGCGCACCCGGTGTGGCACAGCCTGCACTGACTTGTTGCTGAGCCCGCTACCCTCGGTAGCTGCAGTTCATAAAGCTTCTCTCACTCAAAGGTCTCCTTAGTACAAAAGCCAATGCTTCGCACTCACCACAGGAATGCTGTTTCGCACTTACACAAACGCACACACATATCTATACGTGCACACATAACGCATACACTTCCTGCATGTCCATACAGGCAGATATTTGCCCACACACAGAGACACACGCACACACTCATCTAGAATAAGATAACCCTGGGGTGATTAGATTGAATAAGTGCTGTAAAAACACTGTCATTGTAAACCATTAGAATGTTCACTACATGCCAGATAAGTGCACCGAGAGTGTAATGGGTGAATGTGAGTCGTGCCATGAACCTGACAGTTTCCAGTGTAACAGCGGAGGACGCTGCAGCTCTGGAATTAGCTTCCTTGTGCAGACTTGCCATGTTGGTGACCTTCTGCCAGAGGACAACATACAGTAGAAAACCTATACAGGCATTCCTTCAGTTGATTTTTTGGTTATAGACTTTACATCATATTTGTCTTAAATTGGTTTAACTCTCACCATATGTGCTGTGGGCCTCAAAGAAGGAAAATCTGATTGCAGGCTACTCAGAGTAAAGTGAACTTTCATAAAGCTATACCTTGAAAAGACTGATTCAAGCCTAGCACGCTTATATGAGGATACAACATTTTAAGCAAGGTGCGACCCCTGCTGTGTGTGATGTGGTATTGCTCCTCAAGGGGTCCAGATGTGCAGTATATTAAAGGTGTCCTGTGGAGCTGTCTCGCAAGTCAACAGGGTTAGGTTTAGATTTAGTGTTGTTAGCCAGGATTACGATCTGCATCCTGCAGGTTTAAAAACATTTTTCTGTCTCACAGTTTACATCAGTAGTTACTTCTTAAAAGTCTTCCTCATCCCTGTGTTGAAACATTGATATGTTTTTCGTGGCACATTACCACCACCTGTAGTTTAGTGTAGTAGTACAACACCAACTATATATATTCATATCAGGACAGATTTTTATTTTTTTAAAACCTCAACAGTGTAAGTTAGAGTATCCATGACAGCCAGAACTTTCATTTTTATCTCACCTACCTTGTGTCTGTGTTTCTCAATAACCCTGATCTCTCCAGGCGAAGAGGAGCAGGGCTCTATGGCAGAGGTGTCCTACTACTCCTATGAATACGACCCAGACTCTGATCCTTTCCTTGCTGATGCACAGGGAGGGGACCATTTTGATCTACCTGAAGGCGGCAGGGGTGTGGAGCACAACGTGCTCCTACCAGTAGATTCCCAGCTACCCACACTGGACACAAAAAACACGCCTGAGCGATGGTATGAGCTACATCTTTGATGTATTTGTTTAACAGACTTTGGATTAGTAGACCTCTCTGATGTTTTCCAGGTATCTGGAAGAGTCTGTTGTGAACAATCATCTTTGGTATTAATGTTAAAGGAATAAAAACACAGTCTCCACAGACTTTAAAATCAGTTTTATATTGTTCAGCAAGAGATGCTTTAACAGAGTTAACTCTTTCCCCCATAAAGAGGACATTTAATCTCCCCTGTTCCCAAATGACACCTCGGTATATATCAACAAAGTTGTTTGATGACCATTAGTTTTCCAGTTTTTCCAAGGGTAGCTGCACAGGGAGAGACTGTCCTCTCTTACTTTTGATAAAAACCCAGTCACTTTGTTTTAAACGCTTCAAGAGTTACTCCTAGGAGGCTTTCAAGGGATAAAGAGTTAAAGATGATCCTTTAAAGAACGTGTGTCCTGTTTTCTTGTCATCTACAGAAACACTCCCAGAGTGAAGCCATACCCACCTCCGAACTGTACATTATTTGTGAATATGCTAGTGAATGGAAAGAGAAGAGAGACTTGTTGAAAGGAAGACATGGTGGGGTCTGGAGAATGAGTGTTTGACCTTGTGTGAGTCAGAGTGGATGCATTTATAAGCCTGTGTGTGTGCTTGGATGTGACTGTGTACGTTTTTTATTAAGCTAGTATCCTCCAGACTTGTATTTTTCTTCCTCTAGACTCCTAGTAATCAATAGGCACAATATCATATTTGTTAATCACTGTACTGCCTTAATAATCACTAGAAGAAATAATCAAGTATTTATGTTTGTAATTACACCTGATGTTAAGCAATGTATTTTGTTATATTTTCTATCTGTGGTATTTATTTTTAGATAGAGATCATATCATTTTTATTTTCTAAGTCGCCCCCTCAGTACAATCTACCTGCCCCTTGTGGATTTTTAAGATGTATGCTATACTATCCAAGGCATTTTTTTCTTTCATAGCAAGCTTTAACCCAGTTATTGCAATGTTTGATGAAATTCCTCTTCTGGTATCCTGCTGGAAAACAGACATACGCTTACCATATGCTTTACGGAAACATAAGCTGAAATGTTTTTCATTTTAAAGATTTTTTTTTTGGCATTTTTGTCTTATTAGACAGCAGAGTAGAGATTGACAAGAAACACAAGGACGCAGAAGGGGACTGGCATGCAACAAAGGCCTCTGGCCGACTCTGACTTATACAGTTCGACCCCAGCTGTAGTGTTTCTGAAATGATTCTGCCAAGATACCAGCATCTCCTCTCACCATTGAGATTTGATTGTACAGCTCATAAGCTATTTTGTTTTTTTGTTTAATTTTGATCTTTGAAGCAGTCAAGTTAAAAATATTAAAGAATAATAAAGAATGAAGTTTTGATTTCTGTAAAAATACCAAATTTGATCAAATGTAACCCAGATCGATATCAAATATTGTGATTTTTAAAACAAATGAGAATAAAATTTGTATGCAGTTTAGGCCTTTGGTTTCATTACTTCACTACCTGTGTTTCTCCAACTGACTTACTGTGATATCTGCATCTTTCAACTATCAGAGGAGCTGCAGTGCAGTTCTTTATGAGAGATGTGTTGCTCCATTTCCTTTAAATGGACGATTAAGTCAGCAGTCAACTGTATTATACTCAGCTGTTTCAAAGGGCCTTCTGCTTTTACTCTTATTCCTTGTATGTACCTGCATTAGAGACAGAAAGCATGTTAGTGTGTGTGAATTTGTACCTAACTGCATACTCGCACATGTTTGAGCCTTAATGTGTTTGTGTTATTTAGGTTGCCAAAGGAGGGCACCCCCAGGGGAGCGTTAAAGCCTGTGAAAGTTTAATGTTTGCTTGCTGCACGTCACTTGTCGACCCTCTCGGTTACAGTTGCCTCTGGAAACTGGCAGCTCAGGCCTTTAAACCGAATCAAATCAACACATAACTGTGTCTGGAAAGTGTGCTTGGCTCGAGGTTAAGGATGATAAATCAGGGGGGTTGTTAATTCACTGTGTATTCCATCAGTTCAATGCCAAAGAGACGCCAAAATACAGGTTCATGTGTGCTGCACTACATTTGACTGTGTTGGGGTTTTATAGCGTGTACTTGGCATCAAAGCATTGCTGTGCTTGTCCATTCATTCTAAAGGAAATATTCTCTCTGCGTTCGTGCTAACAGAAATAATATAAAGCTATGTGGCTGCACTGTATAGAGATCTGGTACCGTCAGCAGCGTAAGGCCAAATTTGAAGTTATCAAACTCTGAGCAGTGACAGCTGATGTAGCTACTCATTCTGAATGGAAAACTTTGTTCTTGTTGTGACAACGAGGCAGCGGTGCAGGGGACCAGGCTGCAGCATGCTACCCACAGCAGTCTCCGTGGCAACTGTATGCATGGCTGAAGAGTGATATTGCGTCTCCACACTGTGATGAGCAGAAAGAGTGAAAAGAGAAAGGACGGAGAGGGGGATCTTGGTTTCATGGTTTGCGGGGGGAGCGAGCTAGCGTTACATGAGAGTGAATCGGAGTGATGACATTGTTTCTAAGTGCCAGCTGAGTGCACCTATACACCTACCCCCATGGAGGAAGGGCTAATGACCTGCCCAACCATCCACTGATGAAGCATTTGGACAAAGGGGCAAACGGGCAGACAGAGTAAACCCTATCCAGGGTAGATCCTCCTCTGTTGTTGACACTTTGACAAGCATTATAGGTCTCAGGTTTCCTGATTGCTTTGGAGGAAATTGGGGATTGATCCTAGATCAGGCAGGGTTGTGGGTTTCTAAAGTCACCTGGGGCTTTGGTGATGCTGGATCAAGACGAAGCACAGATATCTAACAAAAAAGAAACAGACAATAGACCACCAAGAACAGCTTGAATGAAGGAATCACTTGCGCCTCTGAATCTAATCTGATGACTGAATTTCCTGAAGCCTGCCTCACTTTTAGCTGAAAAGGGACATTACCTGTGTCAAGGTACAAAAAACCCCCAATTCAGCTATTTTTATTTATTTATTTATTTTTAAATGATTTTATGAGCATATAATGCCCAAAGCAATCTGATACTTCTATAGAACCGCTACCATTGCTGGACTCCTGAAGTAACTATCACTTCTGCAAAGAGTAAGATGGAGAAAAAATACCCAGTAATTGCTGGACGAGAAAAAGGTAAGTCATCTTGAAAAACGATCATGGTTCCTTTTTTATGTAAATTAATATTTACAAATAAATATCAATAGCTTAATATACTGCAGTTAAGCAGAGTGGGTCGTTTTGCAGTGGGCAGACCTGTCAGGACTTGCTCCATTCTGTGAAAAAAATGCTCCCACCTTGTTAGCTGTTTGACATAATGTGCATAATAGTGTTTCATTCAAGGCTGAAAACTGGAAGGCAAATCTCTAAAATTCACATGAATTTTAATTTGTAATGTCTAGTTATCTTAGGCAAAAGTATGCAGACCTCCTTATTTACAGAGAACCTTACACAAAGCTGCGTTCACAATCAAAGGAGCCATTGTCACGTTAGAATTTCCTACATTTCTGACTTTTGTAAACTGTGGATGTAATTTAAGACGTGTATTTTGAGATTATGGCAACTTTGTGACATTTTCTCCTGTTTCAAGGGCCTGGACCTGGTCGCTATGGGCTTCCTCCCACTATTGGATTTATTGGCCATGACTTCACAAAGTCAACTAGCCCTGCCTACTCTTTCCATGGAAGGATGACTGATAATAGTGAGCCCCTCTCTTGCTTTATGGTTTATCAGAAGTGGGTACTTGCAGGGCTAGTTTTCAAGTTTACTATAACCTAACTAAAGTATTACTTTTTCTTTTGCAGATTTTTTCTTTTTATTTATTCTATGACTAACTAAATAACGCCTTTTTTTCGTCAAACTGCTGATTTAGGATACAAATTAGCTGAAATCATTACAGTCACCAATACACACATTTCACAGAATTTGTGTACAGTAATTTATATCATTTATGTTTTCAGAATGATTTCCTCTCCTGTAAAAATGATCTCACAAAAATTCTGTTGGATATGATTTCCGTTTGGTGTAATGTCAAATTCAACCACTAGGTGGAGACAAGACGTTTTTCTTCATTTTGTTTTTTTACTGCATCTACAGATTTGCATGATCAAATCAAATAAAGCGAAGAGAATGAAAAAAAAAAAGTTTACTTTTTAAAATATAAATTTGTAATTATCCAATTAATTTTTAACAGTGTATAGTGTTGACTCCAGCCCAGGGCCTCGGTATCATATTGATGCAAGAATCACTCGATTTGGAAAGGATGGCACACCTGCATACTCAATGCTGGGTAAAGTCAAAGCCCAGAGTAAGTATGCTTTCCCTCATTATTGGAGTTCATTTTAAAATCAATTGTGACATATTGTATATCAGTCAGATCCATAGATTAGTGAAGAAAACATGTACCTTTGACCCTTCTGGAGAACCCCATGTGATTGTCTTCTGTTCACTAGAGGAGCTTTTCCACACACCCGGACCCGGTGCATACAGCCCTGAGAGAGCCCCACCGTGCAACCTGCAGCGCAGACCTCCATCCTACACCATGGGCTCTCGCACACACTACCGCAGTGTTGACTCGGTCCCAGCTCCAAACAAGTACTCTCTACCGCCACTTATGGGCGCTCAAGTCCCAAACAAGACATCCAGTGCAAGTTACACAATATCAGGCTGTCTCAGCATAGGGGGACCATCTGAGGATTTAGCCAAGACTCCTGCGCCTTGCAGATACAATAGTACAGACCCAAATGTTTATCTGCTCCGACGGCCAGCGTTTTCCATGTTGGGACGTCACAGTTTACCCAGAGATGGCACCAAGAAACCAGGTCCAGGAACATATAATCCAGAGAAAGTTACAGTCCACAAGGCCCAGGCACCAGCCTACTCCCTGGGTATCAGACACTCAGAATTTGTTACTCCACTTATTGTCAATATTTCTGACTAAACAACAATCATCTGAGAGAAAATTACATAATTCTTCAATTAAATAAAAAGAAAAGAAGCAAATATTAAGGAATTAGCATATTTTATTTGTCCAGTATCAAAGAACTTGACAAATCAACCACAACGGAGAGCCAAATGTATATCAAGAAATAACATATGCACATAAAATACATACATTTAAGGAATTATCAAGAACTGTTCTAACAAAAATGTTAGGGAGTTCATGGGTTTGAGCACAATAAAAATCATATGCTCATATGGCCATTAAGTAAATAGATCAGTCTTGACAACATTACACCTAAAGATAAAAAAAAATGTTAAAGTGTACAATTGACAGGCAAACTTTCACCTTCAAATTGTTTAAAGTTATCATTCACAGTGAAAACAAGACATTTTTGTCTTCATAACCTCTAAAAACTGAGGAAATTTGAGTGAAGAAACACAAAAATATATACACACAAAACTACAGGGCCTCTACACAACATATCAGAACACATATCAGATTTATGTGCAGGACAGATATAGGATCGAAAGACACTACATATCAGCAGAGGAGATAGCAGGTACTTTAACAGACAGCTTCCCCTTTAATCCTTTGGGAGAGGCCTTCTGAAAAGCAGTATGTGTGGCTCTAGGGAGTAAAGCAAGAAAGATCCGTCAGCATCATCAGTAAGTCATTAAACACAGTCAAGCCTACAGCTCTACGTCGTCTACTCCCAAATTTTATCACGGCCAAATAATGCAATGTAGAAGCTATACAATGACAGATTCAATTCTAATGTCAACTTTAGCACGATACTCATATGCTGTTGAAAGTATAATCAAGGGGTTTCAAACACAGGGACCAGGGGCCAAATCCAGCTCAGCAAATGCAGAGCCAAGTCAAAATTTTGTTATCAACTTTAGAGTTGTAGTTATTTTTGAAACTGAAAAAATAAGAAGTTTGAGTTAGTAAGTCAAAATCTTGAGACAATAACCTGAAATTCTGAAATGGTATGAATGTCAAAAAACGTTCTTTTGTTTGTTTGTTTTTACCAACAATAACAAAGTTCTATAGGGTAATCATTAAACGTTTTTAGGCAGTAAAACACCTCGCTGTTACCAGCGTTTCTTCAGATTACTGAACATGTGAAGAATGAATCACAAGACTGATCATAAAGAAATTTAAAAAAAAAAAAAAAAAAAAAAAAAAAAAAATTGCTTCTTTCCAAAAGAATTAACATTTAAATCTTCTCTAATTTTGTATATTCACTGTGATCTATAAATTTTAATATATCCTCCTGGGAACCAAGGAAAAAAGAATCTTCCCATTGAACTTTTTTGTGATTACCATCCTCTTTGGAGCTAAAAGAGGGCACCCAAACACATGGGATATCAATGGAAAGCCCAGAATGTCCTCTATTTAGTCCCTCAGGACTTAGTAGTATAGCTCAAATAAGTCAAAAGATATAGACGAAAAACAAATGCCCATTACACAGGACATAAATGAATAGGCTGTTTCTCAGGAAGATATGTCATAACGGTAGACTGGCTGTTTAAAAAAAACAAACAAACAAACAAAAAAAAACCCTTCTTGAAATTGTGCTTCTTTTTCTTACAGTTTCTCAGGGTCTCAACCATCTCTTCTGTGGATGTACTACTTCTTACCCACACAAGATCAAACTACGGTCTTATGTGGCATATTAAAAACAATGAGTTTGACCCTGATATAGGGTCACCATAAAAATCACCCTGATAGTCATCCCTCTTCTTTGATACATATACCAGCAAGAGATCTGTTCATAATGGCCAATAGAATACACACCGTGTAAAAAGGCTGAGCTAAAGCTAAGGGCTTCAGCGTAGAGTGAGCAGTGTTATAGCTTTTTTATAATAGCAACCCTGATCATTCCCTGGAGATGCTTTCCTACTCAAGTTACAGTAAACAGATGGTGAAATGTCTGTATAACAAAAAAAAAGAACCCTGAAACACATATTTGCTTTAACTGTGCTTAATAGTTTTCCAAAGGTTTGACAGATACACAGAAATGTGGTATTCTCACCACCTTAGATTCAAAGAATGATGACATCAATCTGTAATTCTTTAGATGCACACAAGGGCGTCTGACTTAATTTTCAAGACAAGACTGAGGAAAAATGTGAACTTGTCCTTCACACCATGATTACTGACCTGGTTTATGGATCATGTAGTGAATCCAGCCCTGGCTCTGTTGGACTCCAAGTCCTCTCCACTCTTCTTCGGTCATCAGGTGGGAGGAGGGCACCAGTTTGGACAGCTGCTTGGGAAGCACAACATGCCTGAGGTTGGAAATATAACAAACATATTGTTAATTGCCTACTAGGGGTCAGACAGTTTATTTTGATATATTTTAATATTACCTGCTAACGCTAACGCAAGACGTCTGAATTTACAGCGGCAATAAGTTATCTCCACCATGTTCAAAAAGCTACTTTGACCTTAGCTAATTACTCAAACCAAATTAACGGACTCTTGAAAACGTTAAAAACATAATACCTGTACTCGAAGTCGTCATCGGTGTACTTGTCAGAATAGAAAATCTGTTTTTTCGACATTTTCAGTTGACAAAAGTAACAAAACTGAGCTCCAAAGAGGTGATATTGGATAATGTGAACTAAATGTGTTCGCTAGCAGTATCTACAAACTCAACGAGCTACTGTCATCTGCCGCTGTTTTCTGGGGATGATTCAAACCCCAACGGTTACCCGCACTCCCCTGATTGGTCGAAGCAGTAGCACGCGGACTGAACAGGATCGTCTATTCAGAGAAAGATGACTCCCTCCGCGGGGAAACCACAAGTCTTGCGGCGAAGCGCTATCGCGATAAAATTTGTACATTTAACGGTATATTAGAAATGGTTTTGTATGATTAAAAAATACGTTTTTGATTTTTGAACTCAAGGTTTGTGATGTATTTTGAAAAGTCTGTGGTCGTTTTGTCAGATATGTTGAGAAGTTGACACAGTAAAAGATCTTCGGCTCTCAATTATCTCTGCTACGTAGTTGGTCTTCTGCAAGAGAGTACTTTTGACGTAGACGAGCCGGAGTTTGACAACGGAGGGTAAACTTTCAGGAGAAAAGTACACAAGGTTGGCGATGTCTCCACTGGGGGGAAAAATCGTATGTATGATTCACTTCTATACTTGCTGTTCGACCTGTGGTGTATTCACAACAGCATGGGAATATGAACACTTAGCATGACTACATAAACTTTATTATTTTTAAAAAGCACTTTAGAACACTGAAAGTGAATATGGCAAAAATATTTAGAGAAGTATCCATCAGCATCATCAGTAAGTGATTAAACAGTACAGTCAAGCAAGCTGCATGTCGTCTACACCCAACTTTCATAGCCAAATTTTATATATATGTTTTGTATAAATAGCATTATTTTTTCAGTCTACTAACTTACTACGAACTCATTTTACATTTTAACCAAATAACTTAGCTTAAATTTTCTGTGCTGCAGGTACCTTATGACGTTTTGTTGTATTAGGTTGTGTCACGTCAATGGCTACTAATGAGTGGTGTGGTATTCGGAGCACGATTTGTTCAACTTGTATATGCAAATTCATGAGGTAAATCCGTTAACTCTTGACATACAGAGAAAAAAATGTGTGAATTAAATTGGTATTGGTATCATTTGTAGAATGAAACTGTAAGTAAGAATCTGAGTTTGAGGAAATAACATGAACACTGTAATTTTATACATGTCACTCAAGTGTTTTGCCAGGGAAAATGGGGAACAGAAAATACTGAGAAAGGCTACTGCATCTGTCAACATGCATCGATTACATCTGGTTTATCAGTAACTTTTTATACTCTAGCAAACAACCAAGAAGTGATCTGCACTGCAGTGGTCATGTAGCAGCTTTCTCAGAGCCTGGCATAGGTAAGATCTGTGCTTCTAACGCCTTTCTGAGTAACTTTAAGATTGCATATGTGTCAATCGCATGCCTGTATAAGCTCTAATCTTGTTACTATTGTTCTGAATAAATTGGACTGTGGTTTGTTTACTGTAGTTGTTCTAGAGTTGGTGTTGGATAAATGGCATGGTCTCCAGTTTCTCCAGATTCTCTGAAGCGCTGTAGAAATCCTGTGAATTACACACCTTTCTTCAGCTTTTTGGCATAACAGAGTGTTGGGTTAGACACAATGTATTTCTAGAAACTTGTTTTGGCCAATAGGTTTTCCATCTGTCTTCTGTGTCAGTATCTTTTTTACTACTGTACCTGTTTACGTGATTCGACTGAAAATCATCGTTTAACCCGCTTTATGTTTCTCACAGAGAATCCTGACTCCTGATGCGTACCTTCTGTTGCCTTTGTGTAAGACGGAGCAATGCAATTGTGAGAGAGAAGCAGGAAAGAGATTGAACGGGGGAAAGGAAAAAGAGAGAGCAGCTAAAAGGATCTTGCTGAGATGGCTGATTGTTCTCTTGGGAGACGGTTGGGAGGGAGATGGGAAGGGAATTCAGGCAGATGGAATAGGGTGGATGTTTTTAGAGATGTAGTCCCTTAGGAGAGTGGCTGCATTGTTTTCTTTGTGAAGTCTTTGCCTCTAACCAGGATCAATTATAAGCATACATCAAATCATACAAAATTCTCTTTAACTAAATGGACAGGAAATTCTCTGATATTCATCAACATCCAAACTCAGTACCCTCTTATATATTTTAACTTTATATCTCAAGATCGCTAGTTCTAGAGCAAAACTTCAGCTTTGTTCTTCTGTTGCTGTACATTTGTGTTATTTGTTTTTATGCAGTTTAAAGTAGTGTTGGTTACTTTTTGAGCATGTGAATTTTAATTAAGGACATTATTTTGTGTTAGTTATCAAAATGCAGAGACAGTTGAAATACAAAAGGCATAGATAAAAAATAAACAGAAAATCCATAGATAAGAAAAATTCCAAATGATAATGAACTGACAATGGATGGGCAAGATGCCTTGGATGTATCCAGCCTCTCGCCCCGTGTTAGCTGGGATCCCAGCTGGATAAGTGGTTAAGCGGATGGATATATCGTTTGAGGAGTAGATTCCAAAATGTAATGATTACTGGCTCAAATTACTGTCTTGCTGAATGTCCTTTATGCAGAAACGCAGGTGCTCTGTAGTGTCAATGTGTACGTGTGTCTGGGAGCAGGGTGGTTCAGGCAGATGTGTTTTAGCTAATACAGTCTGAGAGCAGCTGGGCAGGGCTAATAGACCAATGACATCATCCAAAGAGAGAGAGAAGAGAGAGCAAGACTGGGAGCACAGCTTGCCTAAGGCAGGGAGAGGGAGCGGGGCAGCTCAGTGAGGAGAGCAGCATGAGAGCGGGACAGTGTGTGTGTGTGAACGGGAGAGGACCAGACAGCATTCAGTTGACTTTGACAAGGATATAAGACCAACAAGATTTTCCTGCTAGTTTTCTCCTCCTCCCTCTTTGCACCTTTCCCCCTCCCCTTCCCCCCTTTCCCCTTTTTCTTCCATCCTGTGGCAGTTATCCCCCCTCACAGGTCCTGCTTCAGGCGGCTCCTCCGGGCATGCTCCTTAAGCCAAAGTATGACCGCTTTCGCAATGAGTCTGTGACCTCCTCCGACGACCTAATGCAGAGCTTAGCCATGAGCGGCAAAGTTGTGGCCACACCAGTGGTTCCCTCCTCCACGCCAAGCCTTCCTCTGCCTCCTTTGCCTCCCCTGGATCCCAGTGCCAGGTCCTCCTCCTCTGCTGGGGCTATGGCCTTGGCCGACTCTCCTTGCCTGGATGGGGAACAAGATGCCACGACAACCTTCTGCATGCTCATTCCTAAGATGCCTCAGTGGAAATTCTCCAACTCCCTGCTTAGCCGGAGTCCATCCAACTCCAGTTCCAGCTCCAATTCTAGCAAGGACTCGGGCAAGACAGCGGCAGCTACTTCCCAGGCCTCTGTCACGTCTTCTTCATCATCACACAGGCCCGGTGGTGGAACCTCAGCCAGTGGCCCAGTGGCGAGCCTTGCAGCTGTGCTTAACTCCTGTGACCCGGTGTGTGTCACTCCTTGTTCCCTACAGGCCATTCGGGGGCAGCGAGCAGTAGCAGCGGCAAATTCTGCCAGTCCAGGGGGGCACGTATTTGGAGCCACGGAGGTCATGGCGAGCCCCGGTGGCTCCAGCAACTTCAGATCAGGAATGACACGCAGCACAAGGGTCGAAGGCATGTGGCTTGGGGGAGAGGACTTCAACCAGAAGGGTAGCTTCATCCACAAACCCTCTCAAGGCTGGCTGCACCCTGACAAGAAGATAGTAGGACAAGGCGCGTCCTATATTGTCAGGGTAAGCTAGCTGGCACTTTATTCTTGATGCATCTTCATGCAAGTTTTGTTCAAAGAAATAAAAAACAACCAAAGGAAATATGCAGTAACTTTTTCAGGTACTCATCAATGAGTAAAGAGAACAAGATAATTGCAGAATATTAAATATATTACCCCACTTAAATATTCTCTGTCTGACTGCATAGAAGACAAAAGGACACCTCACTATCAGGCAGTTTGTTATGCAGCTCATGTGGCGAAGACTGGGGAATACATAATTTAATCCAGATAGATGGCTGAGCGTTGCTCATTGGCAGACAGCATGCAGGCGTCAGGGTGGAGAGAGATAAACCATGAAATTATGTGTATAGACTGTAGAAAGGATTGTGGTTCAGCTGCACTGTTTACCAAAGGTAGAATTTATCATACTGTACTTAAACAATGAGAATCTGTATTTATAGAGCGTGTAACTTACGTCTGACTGTAAGCTCCCACTGCAAGCTTGTGGGAGTGGTTGCTCTTTGTTTTGTTTTTGGATTGTTTACGTTCTCGTGTGCGATGAATTATTATGATTTTACCCATAAAATGTTATTTACAGTATCTCAGCATAGTCAATACCAAATGTTTATTTCATTATCATGAAAATATGCTCAAAATAAGCTTTTTATTATTCTGTAAATTTGTATCAAAATAAACTGATATATATAGAAATGAATGTGATCATTTCAAATGATACAGATAAATCTGTGTTTCAAAGAAATCTTGTTCTCAATCCGAGCTTGCTGTGTTTACAAAGGGTTACCAGCCTGAGCAGATTGCTCGATGTCAAAGATCTCCCCTCAGCCATCCCCCATAACTGTTCACCTCTGCCCCTGTGCTCTCCTCCTCCTCAAACTAATGACATGACTCTTGATTAGCCCAGACTGGGGCCCAAGCACGCTTTCTAATAACATTATACAGGCACCATTCATTCCCATATTCAATTATGTTTAATCACAGTCATTTGCATCATATGATGTGGAAGAGGATGGTTGGATCTGTATGGGAGCAGTCCAAATGTCGAGTACATATGAGCTCTCACAGCCAGGAAGGGCTTTCCGAAATGTATAACAAGTGCTCTTTTCATATCTGACTCATAATCACATTAATGATGGGACCAGACTTTTAACAGCTTGTTGTTGTCATCAGAAACTGCCCTCTGACAATTGCAGATGACCTGAAAGAGCCAGTCTTTGAACGTGTCTCAAGCCTCTTGAAGTAGTACTTCAGGAGACATGTATGTGCAGCATGCATGGTAAATCTATGCAGGGAGGCGTAGTCTCTGCATGTATTAGTGTCAGAGTGACGGTTGATTTCTGCTGCACTGTGCCATTTTTAAGTAGCATGGCCACTATGGTGAGTGACTCACTCTCATTCTCTCGCGCACATATTCATACATATCCACTCCTCTGCTGGGAAAGACACAAATCTGATTTTTAGCAATGCTCTTACTCGCTCTCTCTCCCCCTCTCTCTCTCTCCCTCGCTGCATAGCCACGTCAAGATCTGTGTCTGGCCTGCATCTGCCGTCTCTGCTAGTCAGGATTTTGCACCGGCCATCAAAACACTGCTTCTCCTAAATCATCTGCAGAGAAAGAGCCAAACTGTTTCTATTTTGTGCTATTCACTTATTTCACTATCAAAGCGAAGCATAAATATTTGTAATGCGATTGCCTGTTGCTAATTGATGCAGTTTCTAGAAGGGTCCTATGACCGTAGACTTGAGTTGTTGTAATTTTACTGTCATATATTTTTGAATAAGCTCTGCGTAGTGTGCAGTTAACCAGGAATAGAAAGTAACTAATCACGCACTTTTATCTGATCATCCTTTACTACATGGCTGTTGTTTTGTTGTAAAATTTGATCACATTAGCTAATAAACTTCTTTTGGAAATCTTTTGCAGTGACAAACGATATAATTTGGCAATTATTTATGTCAAAGGCAGCTACAGCAAAACACAGCTAAAGAGGACATGCTAATGTTATTACATTTCTAAGGAATGTGTCTTGGAAAGTCTACGTCCCTGTAGTCAAAGCAATAGTGTGCAAGAGACTTGGCCAAAAGGACAAGAGTGCAGATAGGGTGATAGAAGCAGGGATGTTGCATCAGTAGATTGAGTTTGTGACAATGGAAGCATTGGCAGAGAGAGGGAAAGAAAAAAGAGAGGGACAATTTCCCCGATGGAAGACTTCCCTCATGTCCAAATCTTGTTAGTGAGCTCGTTAAGTTCTCAGAGGTCCCACTCTGTTTCTCTCTCCGTCTCTCCAAATAAGTTTCACAAAGAGCTGTGCTTTACATCCCCAATGCAATGTACTGCATTTAAGATGAGTGTCACATGTTCTTTAAGGAGGCTGCGATTCAATCAGTGTAGCACAAAACACAGGAAAAAATTGTAATTATTAATTTTCAATGCCGCATCTGTTGTTTTTATGTATTCATGGGTTTATTTACCTATGCAGCAGGAATATGGTAGATGGTAGAAGCTTTTTTAAATGAGTTATTATCTCTGAGTAGGTTTTTACAGACTGATTTTAGCAGGCAAACAAATGCCAAGCAATTCGTTCACCACTTCATCTTTTCATGATAATCACACAGATATGCAAATAAGAAGTAGAAGGCATACTCACATGCTGATTGTTTACACAAACACACTCACATCCCCCAGAGGGCTGAGAAGCTGCAGTTTATCCATGATTTGAAGCTCTGAGTGCTGCTAATCTAGTCACAGTGCCATTAGCACCCCAACCTGACAGGCATTAGGAAGCTGCTCAGCTGGGACCTTCCCACTGGAGGACACTACATTAATGGGCTATATGGGGATTTGATTTAGATTACTGTTGAAAGTAATCACATATACCAACAGAGTATTGTCTATTGTGAACGTGACATCTCTTTCTGGAAGTGTTGTGGTGTAGTTAGAATACAAACTTAATTTAAATGCAGCGCACGTTTATAGTTCTGTATTTTTGAATAGTTTCATTCAATTATCTTTTCAGATCATAAAACATATTTGAACACTTGATGAGTTTATTTTTAAATTAAAAATAAGGTATTTAACTTAGATTTTAATGATTTTTCTCCCTTTGGTTTTTTCTTTACAGTACATGGGATGCATTGAGGTGCTGAAATCAATGCGATCCCTGGACTTCACCACACGCACTCAAGTGACAAGGTAAGCTGGTAACCGTCTTATCTGCCAGTGTAGATGTGTAGTATTAATTGAAGTGTGAAGAGTTTAATATGTATGTATATCTATCTATCTGGATGACCAGGAGATGGGATTAGAAAAGAGAAAAGGAACAGGGTCAGTGGGAGAGTAGAGGAAAGTAGATATGCAGGTGGGGCGTACGGCAGCACATTCCCCTGCCACCACGTCATGTTTTTACAGTCTGTGTGATAAATAGGTGGATCGTTTTCAAACAGCCGGCTTGATTGTTGCTCTGTCATGAGCTTAGATCAGCTGCCATTTTCATCCATAGATATACATATATATACATATACATATATAGATATATATATGTTACCATGTTATTAGTGGTATGCCAACATGGTGTGAAAATGCTTTTACTTTAGCATGGCCAATAGATTTACACTTGTCACATTAGTCTTTTTTGATCAAGAGCCACAACTTTGAATTTCAAGTTTACGTTGCAGTGTTGTCCAATAATTCATGCACTTGCAAGGACTAAATGCACGAAGACAGCAGTATAGTGTGGGACTGTTAAGAGATAAACAGAGCTACTGTATTTGTGTTCAGTGGCATCAAAGGCCAGAAGGTTACACATTAAACTATGCCTCAGGGCCTTACTATGTCTGTGTCTTGGTGTTTTATGCCCTACACGTCATGTTATTGTTATAAAAACAGGGTTCTTTGCAGTCCTCGACCTCATGGGAGAAGTCCTTTTCCCCACTCCCTCCCTGTCTGCCTTGCTCTCTGTCTCTCACCCTCTCCTCTCTCCTGCACAATCGATCGGCGGTAATCTGAGCCCACCGTGCATCCAAGGCTTAAGTGCAGGGGGGAGGAGGTAGCAGAGATGGAGTGATGGAGAGGGAGATCTATTATTGATGATGTTCGTTAATGACTGTGGAAAGCTGCAGTGGTCCCCATGAACGCACCCTGCTGGATAATGTCTGCGGCTGTAACTTCTTGAGGGGGGAGGAGGAGGAGAAGGAGGAGGAGGAGGAAGATGTCCAAAACAAAGCAGCAAACCAAAATGTTTGCACTGGGAGTAGCCATAGAGAATAAGATGGCTACATCTGGTCTTGTTTTTATGTGACTGACTGAGTCATGATTATTTCCAGCAATGATGAATGTTTTTTGTTTGCATTCCTGTCGTGGTTGATTTTAAAGTCCCATTTAAGTGTGCTTACCCCTCGCTCAAGGTCAGAGTGGCCCTTTTCGCCTAGTAGCTCACATAAGACATGTTTTAAAAATTCAAAATAGGTTCAAGTCCTCCATGATGCTAACAACACAAGGCTTTTGTTCCTGGTTCTTTCCTTACTTTGTTTGCCAAAATCATGATATATGTGTATATGAATTGCTGGATATCATTTAAAGGCAGCACAGTCCATTCAGAACAAGCCATTCTTCAGCTTCCTGACTTAACGAAACAGTCAGTAGCTTCCAGTATTTCAAAAATGTAATTCGGCTCCATGATTTAAAGGTGCTTTCTCTTAACAGTCCTCTCTGTGTTTTTTGCTGTTTAACTGCAAAATGAGTGAAGTGAGGTGCAGCATTTTATTGTAGACGAAAACAACAGCTCATCTCTCCCCCCTCCTCCGTCTCCTCCTCCTCCTCCCTCTGCTCTCTCATCAGCATGAGTCATTCGAACATTGTGGTGTTTTTCAAAAATCCCTGAGAAGACCTTTACTCGAGATGGGGCCCGGGACGCTGCTTTTTAAATATTTACGAGCCACTTGATAGGAGCATCTAGGTTCTTGATTGTTCCCACTGTCCCCTGGCAGAGAGCGTGTGAGCTCCCGCCTCAAATCCACTTTATGGCTCAGCCGTGCCATCATGCTCACACAGGGGACAGACCCTTTAAATGCCCATTAGGCAGCCATTCCCAGGAGTTATATCAGTTTTATCGCCAACTTGTAACAAATGTGCAGGGAGAATTGCACTGCAGAAAATAAATGCGAATGCTAATACCCTGCTGTTGTGCTGGTGCTGTTTATTCTCCCATAATTTGGGAATTTAAATTGAGTTTATTAAACATCAACAGATGAATACTGTTATTGTTTTCTTTCCTGGGTTAACATTTCCAACATTAATGGTAAAGCTAGATAAGAATGTTGTGACTTTCTTATCTATTTTCGTGACCTTTGAACTACGATTTGCCTACGACCTATGGGCTTGTTTGGAGGAAGGGAAAACGTCTGTTCATGTTTAACCTAAAGTTTTCCATTACTGTGGGGCGGCGTTTTGGGTTGTGACTCAGTTTTCTGTATTTTTCCACAGACAACACAAGTCCATATGATTTATACGTTATATATTATTATTATTACAAATGGCTGATAATCAGTAGCCAGTATATTCATCTTTAGTCTGATCTGAAATCTTTCTTCATGTTCCTATTTAGGGAAGCCATCAACAGACTGTGCGAAGCTGTGCCAGGTGGAAAGGGGGCTTGGAGGAAGAAGGTTAACAGTAATTTATAATCCTAACATACATGCAGTACTTTTGACAAGCAGTCAATAGTGATTTTATATACACACTAGATGTATTAAAATAACAACAAAGGGTAGAAAGGACCTCTGCTGCTCAGTATGACATTTTTATCTGTATCTACAACAGAAACTATATAATTGTAACTTTCATTGTATCCTTTATTTTGTAGGTTCCAAACAAAGCTCTACAGTCAGTGATGGGGAAGAGTAACCTGCGATTTGCAGGCATGAGCATCGCAGTCAATATTTCCATCGATGGTATTAATCTGCTCATTCCTACCACACGACAGGTTAGCTGATACTTAATTAAGGTGGCAAATGTACTTGCATGACCACAATGTGATTAAGACCTTTATTATGTGCCAGCTATTATTTTTGCATTTTTCTTTATTCCTATAGCTTAGCTTTACATAGACGTTAGCATATTTTCTCTTAACTGTTAATCACTGGGTAAAATATGTGTGAAATCACTGATGAGATACATTTTTTTTCTTTGTTGGAAGTTTGTAGTGAACAATTTTACACTCCTATGTGAATATTATAAATAAATACCACTTTGGTGAGGTACAGAGTCAAACCTTTAACCTTTAATTGGGACTTTGCCCAGTTGTCCATTATGTGTAGATACAACAGAGGTTCATCGCTTGAGTTAGGTGCCTTTTTTATGCTTGAATGATTAATAGGTCAGAGTTAGGTGGCTATACAAACAAAACAAACCCCCATGAAAACAGTTAAAAAGCAGCCAATGTCCAAAGAAAAACTTTGAAAGACTTTCAGAAAACCTGGAGGGCTGTTGCTCAAGACCACTTTAAAAAAATTACAAGAAATTTTAGCTCCTTGGAAGCAAAATATAAAGAAATGAGGGGTGGGTCAAAACTTTTACACAATACTGTGCATTAATTGATAAAATAAAGAATGGCTTCCTTTCTCTTTCAGGTGATAGCTCATCATCCCTTGCAGTCCATCTCATTTGCCTCTGGGGGAGACACAGTAAGTGCAGCATTTAACATTTACTCTCCATTAAATTGTTGGAATGAACATTTTGCCTATGCAAACATGTATGACTTGAATTAATCATTAACAGTCTCAAGCTTAAAAAATTACTGATGGTTTTGATTTATCGAGCTGATTTTCCCCCAAACTAATATGTTGCAGGACACACCTGATTATGTTGCATATGTGTCCAAAGACCCAGTGAATCAGAGAGGTATGTTCTGAAAAGGTTCCCTTTCTCCTTCCATACATTTTGCCACTAGACAAACACGTTTATTTTGTAAGGCAAAATAAGTTGCATTAGAAAATACTGTCTATTCACTTTTGGAGTACTGCTGTCAGTGTTGCATTTTTTACTGTGGGTTATAACATTACTATTGCGATATCTATAGACATTTTTTCTTAAAAATGCTTTGATTCCACCTCTAACTATATTTTGTAGTTTGTCTGTGGCTTAATTACAATTATTATGGGTTTAGGGTGGGTGAGACTCTGTAACAATAACTGTACAAAATCATTTAAAAACAATATTTTATTAGCAATATTGATGATTTGATTTTAGCATTTGCATTGTAAACATATTAGCATTTCATTTTAAAAATCACAATTATTAAAAAAAACTAAAGTATATAAAAAATGTTGTAATATGCCGGTATCGTAAACCTGTTTTGTTATAAAATATCAGCCTATTGCACCACAAAATATACTTTGTTGGGAATTAAATAGCTAATAAACATTGTGTTTGCTGATGTCTTAAAAAATACTAATATTTTGGACTCGGGACCGGGAGTTTGAATAGCTCGTGGCAACTTTTTAACTCCTCACTCTCTCTCTCTCTTTTTCTTTCAGCATGTCATATCCTGGAGTGTTCAGATGGTTTAGCCCAAAGTGTCATCAGTACCCTCGGCCAAGCCTTCGAGCTGCAGTTCAAACAGTATCTGCACAGTCCACCAAAAACCATGACATCTGTGGAGAGGTAACAGAAAGTCCTGCCACTTCTCACGTACTTAACTAGATGAAAAAGACATTAAGAGTTTTTGTTACTCTCCTTAAAATCTGTGACATCTCTGAAGCGGTGGGATAATGACTCATAAATTATCCCAGTGTTTCAAATAGAAAAATCTAGTATGTTGACTTCATGTAACAAACGCACCAAAAACACCCACTTCAGTTTAAGACTGAAGATGATGGAAATTACTTTTAGTTTATATTTTGACACAGTAAATATTCCAGGACCATATACTAGTGATGGGTCCAGCAACACTGACGCACCAGCGCATGTATCAAGCTCACAGAGTGAAGCCTGTGTCGGTGCCTCGCTTTAAGAAAAAGTCACGTGATCGATACAGCTGCTGTATCGCTCATTGCCAACGCGCCAAACTGTGTTTAAAAGGTACCGCATCTGTCAACGGAACGAGTCGCCACCAAAAAAACCACAAAATTACTCTCGCAAAGATAAATAAAAATACACATCTCTCCATAACAAAATGGAGCCCGAAAGAAAAAGAAATGTTTCTGATGTGTGGGATCATTTTGATCTTTTAACTGCAAATAGTTTGTCTGTCTTTGTTTCAGTGTAATCTATCAGAATAGGAAAAACAGCAATGTGAGTTGCAGTGTAAATTATTTATTTCATTTTATGCAGGTTAAATGTCGCATCTGTTCTGCATTTCTTACACAAACAAAAGCACCTCCTGAGTGTTTAGGCATTACAGAGCCAAACATGAAAATGAGGAGACAAACACACCGAGAATGAACACAGGTCGGCCTATATCGACACTGAACAGCTTTTTTATTAATATGTGTTTTATTATTTTGAAATCAAGCATCTAGGAAGACTGTTCTGGACCAGGCAGTCCTGAAGTTTATTATAAAGGACTGCCAACCCCTTAGTACCGTGGAGAGTGTCGGAGAGAAACATTCCAAGATCAGAGGATCCTTTAACGTACTGGGGGAATAGGAAGACATCTTATCAGAACCTTTTCCACCTGACTTTACAGTTTTTGTGTACCCCAGCTTCATCTGTGCCTGTGAGTTTTCCAAAGCTGGGGAAATGGTGTGAAAACCCCCGCAATAGACTGAATGCAAAAACAGTGGATAAACTTATTTTTCTGAATAGAAATTTATAATAAACTCTGAGTCAATTACATTTAAATGGGTAATATTATATTCACAATACTTTCATTTAATTTTCACTTAATGTCATTCACAATATATTTTACAGGTGTCTACTATATTTGCAATGTAAAAGATATAAAATGATTCCATGGAAAGTACCTTACAGTGTACAAGTATGACTAGGTCATTGAATCAGTGTCTGTTGTGAGTCTCAAGTTGCCTGCAATGATATTTAAGGTCCAGCAGGTGTCAGTAAGGAGCAGAACAGCAACACTGTGTCGACACAGTATTGATACAGTTTGGGGAATGTGCTGAAACGCTTCACGAGGCCTCATCTACCCATCACTACCGTATACATCCCAAGCATTCTTACCAGCAGCTGTCAGACTCTATAATGCAGCTTAACATTCTTTTGGTCATCTTACTCACCAGCTTGTTTGTTTACTGTACATTTTATACATATCTCCGTACAATTTTTCTATTTTTCTATACATATTCTTACATTGTTACCTGTATATACCTGTATATACGAACTTCGGTTACTTATGTATATAGGACCACCTTGTGTCTTCCTTTTATATTTTATTTTCCCTTGCTGTAAGAGCTCTGTAACACCGGAATTTCTCATCTGTGGGATAATAAAGGTTTATTCTATTCTATTCTAAGCATCCAGCAGAAAGAGCTTAGCCACCACCAACCTGATCTAGTTTACAGTTCTCAGATTTCTTTCTTATTTATTACAAGGACATGTGATACTTTGTTCTTGTATTTCTTCAAAATCAGTCTTGCAGTGTTGTAAATACATAGATTTTCTCACACATGAGATGCTACCACAGTGATGCCACTGCAGTCACCAGAATAACTCCAGACAAGCAGTTTTTTTCTTCCTGGTTTCAAATAAACATCTTCTCAATTTCGGATGCAGAGATGTTACTTGATCAGAACAAATCAATTTAAGAATGCTGATTTTCTCCTCAAATTAATGCTGTAGTGTTAACATCATTATAGAAATGAATACATAATCATATTTGGAAGTTGTGGTAAAAATACTGTTTTTTGCTGTCTTTATTTGGACATGTAGTTCTATTGTCAGACTTACACACACAGTATATTTCTCCTCAGGTCTGCCAGGACAGAAGAACCAATTTGGAGGGATGACGAGGACTTCTCTGAGCCGGATTACTATAACCGTATTCCAGGGAAGGAGCCTCCTGTTGGAGGTGTAGTAGACTCCAGACTCAGGCCCAGTGGAGCCCTCCTTGGTCACATGCACACTCAACCACAGAGCAAGACAGCAGCTCAGGTGAGTGTCCTGACATAGCTATAGAAACACTGTTAAATCAGGCTCTGCATGTTGATATGGTAGCCTTAGCTCTACTGTAGCTGAATCCAGTTTTGAGGTAATTGCATATTGTGTATTTATATTTTTGTATTTGTATGGTGTGTTTCTGCTTCTCTAAATTTCATCGAGAAGAACTCCAGTGCATTTTTGTGTAAACCTGTAAAACCTGCATGCTTGTACTACAGACTGAACTGAAACATCTGGTCTTTATCATGAAGTATTGGATTAATGTTTAGAACAGAACTCTCTGACATCTCCCTCGTGAACTGGTGACTGATGTGTTTTCATGCTCCTGCCTCATATTGTTACATGGAATTAAAGCATAGGATCATGAAAATATACTCCATAACTGTGCCTGCAGCATAATTGCCTAAGACAAATACGATTACACAAAGAGCCTTGGGTTCTCTGTAGCCTATCAAGTGAAAGAACCCATTGCCCCCTTTGTTGCAACTTGTTCACAACAGGGTGACATGCTGCAGCTAATGTTTCAAATAGAGTGCTTCGAAACTACATTATGCAGGGACAAGAGATGAGAGTTCTTGGTTATTCAGATCCAGATGTATTTAGGTTGTGTTCTTGTGGTGTGATTATGTGTTAGCAGATGAGCTCACCAGCCAGGAGAGATCAAGCATCTCACCAGCCTGGTCAGCTGTGTTATGAGCTTCACTGGGACACCGAGACAACCTGCAGCTCAGGTGAGACATCCTGTGGCAGGGAGCAGCTATAACAGCTAAAAAAAGAAAAAAAAATACAGTGACTGTTTAGATTAGTTATTATTATACAGTTGTTTTATTGAGGTGATGTACTTAACTGGGGGGATTTCAAACAGGTTTTTAAATGAAGGATATTTTTTTAAATATATGAGTTGCAATGTTTTCTAGTCACATACTAAACAATGAGGATTGTCAGATTTGTTTTCTGTATATATTTATGAGGTTAGTTGTTTTTTTTCCATCCTTATTGTATTACAAAGCTAATCATCACAGTTCTCATTGCCTGAGGGAGAGAGAGCGTTTGCTCTCTTATTTAACAGAAATAGGATCTTGGCATCTTTTAATGAGGCCCCCTTCATACTTCATATTGTTTATCATCTTTAACTAGACTGATGCTAGGAGGATGATCAAGATAGGTACGACAATTAACTTTTTCCTTTCAAAAATATAGAAAATAATAGTTGGATTTTTAGTAGTTGGAAATTATAAGTGACATTTTGTAATTTCTTTTTTTTTTTTATATAATCAGTTGTTTCCGTTAACAGCAAACAGTGCTGTAGCTTGGGGCAGAAACTAGTGAATGAAACGCATTTTGTGTGCATCTTTCTGTCTTAGGTCTGACATCAGATGGTTATTTGTGTGCTGACGGTCAGCCTCCAGGCAGCAGGGACTACGAGGAGCATCAATATGTTAACACCCAGAGTCTGGAAAACCTGGATTCACTTACGCAGGGTCCTGATGGGCACAGAGGCACCAGGGCACCAGAGAGTCCCAAAAAGGATCTCTTTGACATGAGTAAGTCCTGCCTATGACATCTTCGGACATATATATATAACAGAACGACAGTCAGGCTTTCTCTCGAATGTTTGATTCCCACCAGATTCCCTTTTTGACACCGTGATTTTACGATCAAGCCACAGATCTTTTGCTTGTTAGACAGATGTCAGGCAGACCACTACACTATGAAGAAACAACAAAACCACTACCTTGTGAAACATCTCAAGCGCCTTTGTCGTCCCTGTAGGGCCCTTTGAGGATGCCCTGAAACTCCATGAGGCCTGTGGTGGAGGTGGTGTTGGGTCCACTATATCTGGAGGCTCTGGTGCTGAGGGAGGAGTGGGAGGTGTTCGGGTCTTGGAGGATCAGTGGCCCAGCCCTCCACGACGCAGAGCCCCTGTTGCTCCAAATGAGGAGCAGCTTCGCCGTGAGCCCTGGTACCACAGCCGGATGAGCCGACGAGACGCAGAAAAACTCCTGAGCCGGGACGGAGATTTTCTGGTAAGGGAGAGCACTACCAATCCTGGCCAGTACGTGCTAAGCGGCCTACACCGTGGCCTCCCTAAACACTTACTGCTAGTGGACCCTGAAGGAGTGGTGAGTCTCTTAAGAAGTAGTTTCAACAAATCACACTGGTTATTTGTTTTGTTATGAAGTTACACTGGTGTACTCCTTTTGTTTTGCTTTTCCCTTCAAAAAAAAGGTCCGGACCAAAGACATGTTATTTGAGAGTATAACCCACCTCGTCTCGTTTCACCTGAAGAATGAGCTGCCTATTGTAGCAGCTGAAAGTGAGCTTCATCTCAAACGGGGTGTCAGGAGGAAGCAGTGAATTACCTGGACCTGTGTGGGACTGTAAGCTAGCAGTAAACTATATACTTTCAAACCAGATACATAAATAATTTAAGGGATTATAATACAGACATAAAGCAAGGAGTGCATGCTAACATTATAATTTTAAGAAGCATTGCTATTTCCTTACATTGTTGAGGTGTTCAATTTGTCTTTAACTGCAAAGGGGAGGTTCACATTTTAGCATGTAGATTATGTAGATTCACACACTTGGTTACAACAGATCTAAGTAGAAATAATGTAGTTTTTCTTTCTCTCTCATTCGACAGCGCTAAATTCCTATGTGCCCATACAAATCACATAAAAACTGAATCTAGGACTCATTATGGGATGATTTTTCAACGGGAAGAAAGAATATCAGCAATACTTTCTTTCCATGGACAATCCTTCTAAGGAGTGTGCAGTATCTGATATATCCCTGTACTACTTCTGCTTGTTGACAACCAGGATAAACCAAATATCCCTCATCTGTCATAAACTCCTCAGCATGCAGTAATTAAGCTAACAAACCAACCAGGATCCACAGTTTGTGCTGTGCCCGAGCTGGATAATCACCAACCGAGGTCAAAAATTAAACTGACAACCTGTCTGGAGAGGAGCTAACCTCAGGAAATCACAAAAGGATTTAATGCACAGTGAAGAAAAGCCTGTAATTGTGAAGTGCTTCCTTTAAACTACAACTTGCACGACTAGTAAGTCACAGGTTTTTCAAATCAACCAGTTGTGGGAATCACCAGAACAAACTGTCACTAATTTTCTGGTGCACCAAAAAATTCAAAACAAGATGTCCAGTTCCACATTCAGTAGTTCATCTCGGTACAAATGCAGGAAATGAAAATTCTGCTACTGGTTAGAATGTAAAGACTGTTAAATGTTCATGTTCAAGGTCTGCAGTATCTGAATTTATAACAGCCACAAAGCCTTTATTGTTTCTCTGAGCTATTTTAAGCCTCAAATCCATAAAAAAAAAGCATAATCATGATATACTGATTAGCCCCAACATTAAAACCACTGACAGGTGAAGCACACATCACTGATTTATCTGGGAAACATTGGGTCCTGGCATTCAAGTGGAAGTTATCTCGAGACATCAACCACATAAACACGACAGAAGATCAGTCCCAAGTAACAGCAACCTGTGCTCCTCAGGAACAGTTGCAGAACATGACAAACAGTGCAAGCTGTTGAAACAGCACACCTCCCTGCAGATTCTGTTTGGGCACCCACAGGATGGGCCAGAACGAGCCCAATCCACTGCACCGACTCCATGCAAAGAGCCAGACAACACGATGCACCCCAAAACGTCACCTGTCGCTGCACCGATCGGTCAGAGCCGTTTTGATGGAACAAGCGTGATCTACACAATGGATGGTTTTAATGTGGCTCAGTGTATTTATCAGTGCAGTGGAGATAGATACATTGTCCTGACTGAGAAGTTTCATCACATTTGTTATTAAATCTGCTATTTGTGTTGTTTGTAAGGGCTGCTCATTATTTTGGGAAGTCATGTGTTGTAAAAGCCTGAGTTAAAAACTCCTCCGCATCAATGCTCAGTATAGCCATGCCCGTTCTCCCCAGCCTCTCCCACTTCAGTGCCTTAATAACTACACTGACAGGCATTTGTGTCAGCGTGTATATAATGTGCATTTATGCTCTTGTTGCAAAAGAACAGTTTTCTTGCCACGCCAATGAGTAAATGAACAAACTTCAGGATGATTCAAAGTTGTGTACATGTAAACAGTAATGGAAGCTGCTCTTGTTTTGGGGTGAATGAGTAATGCTGTCTATGATGGTCTTAAATGTTATCGTCTTATATGTGTGTCCCTCAGAGTTTTTCGTCAGAGGTCAGTCATAGACATCTTAAAGAAAGAGCTTAATTTTTCCCAGCTCAGGGAAGTGCATCACTTTATTGTTCTTATTCCCTGTCTGTACATTTTACTGACTTGCTTGTGTGTTTTTGCTCCACAATGTTTCATTCCCAGTTTTGACAGTGTAATACTTTGTCTGCTTTCTGCCCTTTTTTCCCTCTCTGTTCTTGGCTATTTAAGTTTAATCAGGCCCTCCTTTGTTCTTAGCCTCAGCCTCATAAATGCACATAAAGATGAGGTAAACTTCAACAGTTTTTAGTGAGATCCAGATCATTGTCATTTTTTTGTATCTCCCCTCAGGAATTTCCTGGACCTTTTCTTCTATGATTAACTGACTGACTTTTTGTTAATAAAATGTATTTAAAAAGGTGGGTTGTCATTTGTGAGTATTAGTTTAAAAATCTAACCAACAAACAAAAGATCCATGCTTAGATCCCACCTAATAGGGCACAAATCCCACTGGGGTTGTGTTAGGAAGGGCATCGGATGATCAAAAATGCAGTGCAACTTTTTGTGAATAAGGAAGCAGCTGAAAGTTGTTTACACCGTGTTTTTATCCTCACAAAGTATAAATGATTGTATGCACGTATTTCAGGCATATTAGCTGGTTCAAATATTGTGTCTCTAGCTTCCTTAATGTATGTGTGTAGCTGCTGCAGAGGGTCATGGATCAGGATGGCCAGAACATCATGCTGGCTTACATACTGTAAAATAAGGCACCCTTAGTGTTTTAAATATGCATTTGACATATTACTATGCATTTTTCTCGCACACTCCATATTATGGTTACTGGAACGTATCCTATATTTGTGTGCTAATGTGTCGGGTCCAGAGTCACTCAAAAACAGATGAATGGCAGTATAGGCTGTAGACTCTGAATCCCAGTCTGTGCTCAGCCAACCTACACTCTTTGATGGATCACTTTAAAAAGAACACAATGAACCGCAGAGAATTTATCTTCTTTTTTTTTAATTAAAACTATTATATAAAAAAAACAAGTCAATGCATCTGGTATCGTCTAAATATCCACTCTGTCACATTCACATTCTGCTTTCATAAACTCCTCACATACTACGCAATGAAGGCACTCCATGTTCCATTTTTCTATCGGTTGTTTGAGTTACTACATTACAAGCATGCAGCTATACCTGACCACAGATCAGTTGTATTTGGCTTTATACTGGGTACTGGTCCCACAGGCTGCTGTGATAGAGCTGCTATGCTGCCCTGTAGAGGGGACTGGAGATGGAGAGAAACTTGCAGGTGCTCTAAAGTTCAGTGCCCCTGGTGTGTCATCTTCAGGATCTGGAGTAGCAAATGCTGCACCTCTTCATCCATGCGACCCTGTTGACAGACGATCATGCCATCTTGAAATGAAAGGTAACCGATACTGCAAATAGCAGTCCAAGATACTTGGAAAAGTATCAACAGAAAAACAATGTTAACCACCAACTAAACATTACAATAACTGTACCGTTTTAAGAGAGGCATCAAGAAGACAATTTCTACCTGCTAAAAGCATTAAAGGTAAGCATTTATGCAGCCAGCTCAACAACATAGAACAACAAATTATACCTAGCATGCCAAAAGGTAATAACAAATGACTACACCTTACTATGGTAGAGAAATATGAAACTACTGGGAAAAAAATAGAAATTTGAGTTCCTTTTCTTTAAAACCTCGTCTGAAATTATGCTTTGTTCAGAAAGATGACAGAGACACATTTTTACTCTTTCATGTGTATCTGATAGGGGGACAAACCAAAGTTTAAGTTCCATTAACATTTAAGACAGATGAACTGAACGCTAAAAATCACTGTGATCTAGATAAATCAACTGAAAAATACAGGCGGCAGCCAGTGGTACCCCTCAGCCTCCTATTAGATATACCTTTGGTATCAATTTGACCTTGACCTTGAGGTCAAGGTCACTGAGATCTAAATTTGTCCGAGATTTTTAGTAGATACACCTATGCATCAGTTTGAAACTCCTATGTTGCATCATTCTGGAGTTATCACACTCATTAATGTGTGTGTTAACGTTGCCTGCCTGGCAGGATGACTACAGTATTTTACAGCTGAGGGTTAAAAAGTCAGAACAATGGGGTCAACAATGTGTGCGCACGTGATCTAATTATACAAAGACTGCTGTGGTGTGATCCAAAGTAGACACACACGCAGACAAATCCTCAACAAATTTCCATTTCAGTCCTAATTGTTGTGCATATGAGTGCACTGAACTGACCTGCACAGCTGCCAGTAAGTGTGAGCGGTATACAGTCACCACTTGTTTGTGCTTTCTCTCCCAATCCTGCAAAAAAAAGACAATATTAGTATCATATTACAGTACAAATCTCACATGCTCACTGTCTACAACCCAGTCAGGCCTTTCCAGTCATCAAGTGTAGATCTTTTAACTGTTCCCAGAATTAGATCCAAGTGCACTGAGGCTGACTTCAGTTATTGTGGTTGTGTTCATTTGAATAAGCTCCCTGCTGACCTCAGATCGATTATATCTATCAAAACATCTAGAAAAACAAAACAAAAAACTCAAAACCTTTTTATTCGTCCAGACCTATATGTAAATTTTCACTTTGAATCTAATAGATCACCTGGAGCTGTTGAGTGAGGATGGCAATCCTGTTCTGCAGAGCCATTTGCTGTCCAGGGTTACCATGATGGGTTGATGAGGAAGAAGAGGTGATTCCGAGAGGAGGCGAGAGAGCACCCAGGGCCTCTTTCAGTCGGAACACCTCCTTTGACAGCTCTGTTATCTGCACACATATTGAACACATCAGTTTGTACAACCTTGTTCTTCAAGAGCAGCTGTGAACTTCATGAATAGCTGGCATCTCACCTTGCGGTCCTTCTCTTTCACGAGGCTCTGGGATTCCTGGATGTCCTTGTGGAGTTCCTGGATATGGGTTGACTGGGCTTGTAGTTCAGCAAGTTGTTTTTGAACTGTGGCGAGCTGTGACTCTGCGACCTGCCGCTCACTCTTGTTAAAGAGTGCCTCCCTTTGTACCTGGAATACCTGCAGTAGACAAAAATACCAACAGTCTCATCCTGCCTCTTAATAAAACATCTCTGCATTTAGTCATTTAGTTTATTATTTAAATGCAACAGCAGATGTGAAGGAAAATTCAATTTGGAGTGTCCCTACGATGAGATTAGATGTACTTTATTTATCCCACATTTGGGAAGTTAATTTTTTTACAGCAATTAAAATCAGTTAAATGCAAAAATATATAATAAAAAACTTAAATTAGTAGGATAGTTGTATTGCTTTCTGCTGTTTTGTTATATTTTGAATTGGTAGTGCACAAGCAACTTTAGTACATGACTAAGTACATATAAGGATGGGTCATTGCAACAAAAAGAAGTACAGAAGTAATGGAGTAGGATAATGTAGAGGCAGGCAGGAGGCCTTCAAGGCCCACGGCTACTGCTGCTGTTGCAAACAACAACATCTGAGGTCTCACATAATATCATAGACACACAGACCTCAGTGCAGGTCTTCTCGTGTTTACGAGTAAGATCGTTGAAACGGGCCGTGATGGCGTTGATCTCAGCCTGCAAAGAGAGCCGAAGGGCCTCGTGATCCTCCTTAGAAATCAGACCCTGTTCTGCAGCCTTCTGGGATTTCAGCTCTCTCAGTTCCATCTCCTTCTCACTCAGAGCATCACGAGCTGCTGCTGCACCGCTCTCACTTTCCTGCAGGGCGTGCTGGAGCTCTGCCTGTGAGACAAGCCAGGATTAACTGAAGAGTTATTTCATTCCGTCTGACCATGTGTGCATTTAAAACAAACTTCTAAAATTTTGAAATTCAATATCAGTATTATTACTACTATTATTACTACTATTATTATTATTATTATTATCATTACTACTACTATTATTATTATTGTATGCCATTTAATAATGTGCAAGATGGCAAGGTTCATTAACAAGGGATCTGTTTGTTCAAAATTTGTGGCTGAATAAAATTAAAAGCAGAAGAAGTAACTAACTAAACTAAAAGCACATGTGCATAGCTCTTACTTCTCTCCATACCTCAATAAACAATTTAAAGAAACTGCAAATGCCCATTTTGTAATTCACTGTATTTAATAATAAAGATTTTTCAGGAAAAAAATGGAGGCATCATTCAGGCCTGAAGTTTCATGCTTCAGATAAAATTTATTAATTTTCACTGCAGGCAGATTCACTCACAATTAGCTTTTTACAGAACAATTACAGCAACTTATTACTGTATATTGTGCATGTGAGTTATGTTCTTTTTAAGGTGATGGAAAAATGTGAACATGTCCTTTAAAAGTGGAGGAAATGGTTTTCCTTCCATTTATCAAAAGCCTTTTCTGCTGAGTCTATATTTAACATCCCTATATTTAAGAAGAGCCCTGCCTTATCAGCTACTTTTGATCTGTTATTATCATATTTGTACATTTCTGCTGACCTTGACTTTCTCATGCTCCTCTTTGGGAATGGCATCCTGCATGACCTGCAGTTTAGCCTCCAGTGAGGCAGCCTGCTCCTCAGCCTGGCCCCGAAGGGTTTTTTCTTCCTGGAGCTCTTGCAGTGTCTGAGCAAGTTGTTCTGACACCGCAGACAGCGCCTCTTTATGTTTCGCAAGTGGCACCGTGTCCTTCAGCTGCAGGGCGTCCTGTGCCCGGCTCTCCCGCTCGGCGCACAGACAATCCAGAGCCTGAGCTGCTTCCTGCCTCGCTACTTCAAGTTCTTCTCTCACCGCTGCTAAGGTGCGTCTGGAGTGCTCTGATTGGACAGAGGCACAAACATTAACACATGAACTCAACCTGTGAACTAAATACAATGGTTTTCTATTCATGCAAAATGACACCGCATTATCAGTTGTACCCGATATGACTGAGGGCTCTGAACTCTCTGAATGCTCTTCCTCCTCTTCTTCATCTTCCTCTTCTCCATGTGGTGGAGGTCTGATTCTCTCCAGCTCCAGGAGGGCATCGTTGAGCCTTCTAGCCACATCCGCTCTCTCCCTTGCCAGCTGCTCACACTGGAGTCCCAGATTCACCTGCACCTCCTCCAGCTCCGAGCGGGGCACACATTTCCTCAGTTCTCCCTCTAGCTCATGCAAACGCTCCTGAAGACGATGGACCTGATCTCCATCTCCTGCTCCGCCTCCATCTTTTTCTGATATCCTGCTCTCTGCCAGGGCTGCCTCCAACTTAGCAACTTTGTCACGTAGGCACTTCACTGTTTCTGTATCTTCTATTTTGTCTTCTTTCTCCTCTTCCTCTTTTGTAGACTCCTTCTGGTCCAGAGCAGCCTGGAGTTCCTTTACTTTCTCTGTCAGCTGTTTGATTATGTCACTGTCCGAACTGCTCTGACCCCCAGCCTCACCCGTTCTTTTAGAAAGCTCCTCCTCCAGCTCTGTCACCCTGGCTCTCAGCTGCTCTGCCTCCTGGCTCGGGCCCTCCTCTGAAGCCCCAGCACCTGCTGCAGCAATATCCCCTATACCACACTCCACAGAAAGCACCCCGACACGCATCTGCTCCTTTAGCTCCTCCAGCTCAGATTTGGAAGAGGCCAACTGCTCCTCCAGCTCACGCAGCTTCTCCTTCAGAGCTTCTGTATTCTCTGAATCTGCAGCTCCTCCCTGAGAGCGCTCATCATCACTGCAAAACAAGAGACTTGAAGTGAAATTAAGAAAACATGCTAGATTCATATGAGTCAGACATTAAGTTGTTACAGAAAACAACAAGCACACAAGGTGATGTCCTGTAAAAAAACAAAACAAAACGTAAATTCTAATCAATTATAAATATTGTCCACCCTTTATGAAAACAAGTGACATACAGTTTATTGTTAAACAAACAAGGGCGTAAATGAGTGATTGCTTCAGAATTAGATAACACTTTGTCAGTGTATTATTGAAGTGTTTTGTTGCTTAGCTGCAACACAGATTTTATATTTTTTCAAAGAGAAATAATACACATGATGCAATAGCAGCCATGAAACCTTATGTCATGAGGACTCAATTTGTAAACAAGCACATTTTAGAATAAAGGCCAGAGCCAGTGAATGGGAACTCTTCCTGTGATTCTAGTTTGATGTGGTAGTATTTCAAATAAATTCTTACTGCTGCTCTTCCACACTGGAAGCCTCCGCTGAAGCCTGGGCCTGAGAGAAGCGCTCCTGAAGGGTTTCATACTCTTTTCTCAGGGTTTCATACTGAACGAGCGGGACAAAGTCCGAACTGGAGGTCTGCATGTCTGTGTCATCCTTCTCAAACATCTCCAACATCTGTACACAACAGAGGTGAAACTATAGCAGCTTATTAAAAACTCAGTTAGCTTTAATATGTGACCCCAACAGAATGTGCACAGAAAATTCAGGTAGTGTCGTTAGAGTACCACATGTTTTTGTGACAGGGTGAGCATATACTGCCAGTTCAATTCAATTTTACTTCAGTTTACTTAAGTCTTTATTGAGTTTGGACTTTTCATGTTTCCAGTGGTGAATGAACAATCACACTATAACAGAATGCTTCATAAAACCTTCAGCACTAATAAGCTCTGATTAACTTCAACTAGCATGACCCGGTCAGCATAGAACGCCTGCAAAATGCCTCCATGTCTACATCTGATGTTGCTGTGTTCTATTTATACCTAAATGAACTAACTGCCTGGGTGCATTAGTGCACCAAAGTGAACCGTCCCAAAGTTTAAGTGGTCATGACTAA
Source organism: Oreochromis aureus (assembly GCF_013358895.1). NCBI lineage: Eukaryota > Metazoa > Chordata > Actinopteri > Cichliformes > Cichlidae > Oreochromis > Oreochromis aureus. The sequence continues at coordinate 43,015,240 of NC_052963.1, read as the reverse complement.
TGCTTGAATGAAGGACACTCAGCAACTCTTGAAACAGAATCTTCATCTCTTGCCGGGAACCAATTAATACTCTTTTGACTACCAATTTATTCTTGTTAATGAGCCAAAATAATGAAGGCATGAAAATGGTGTCTGTGCATGTGTGAGAGTAGGTACTTATACATTAGCTGTGTATTTATGCTGCCTGACCTGAACTTTCAGAACAAGTTCAGCATTCTGGGAAGTAAGATCCTCTATTTGTTTATGCAGCTCAGCAACAGCTCCTGGGTCTGCAGGGGCAGGAGAGGGGCTGACTGAGTCAATGTCCGTTTGAGAAGAGGCCTCATCCTGAGCAGGGGAGGCTCTGGAGCGCTTGGAGAGCAGCTTTTCTAGAGCGAAAGTTCAAAAGAAACAAAGACAAAAATAAATCAGTGTGACTCCCTGACATGACAGATGTAAGAATACCCAAGTGGCACAGCAATGACACCGGCATGAAGCGCATGCACGCTCTGTGCTAGGGACGGGAACGTTCACAAATACTTGGATCGCATACCTGGGAAGTCCAGCATTTCATCCAGGTCCTCAGAGTCACTCGCCCCAATACCATGGACTGCTTTCAGTTCCTCAAGCAGTTTGTCCCTCTCTGCCTCTGCCTCCTCCAGACGTTTCTTTAGTTGGGAAAGCTGGTGAGCAAACACACATAATATTGGCCACTGCGGTTGCATTCAGACAGTGCACTTTCAATCACTGAAGGTTTAAACAAAATAAGGGAATGCACGCAAAGCATTAAGGAGACTGCTGTTCAGTACCTCCTCCAAGGCAGAGAGGGCGCTCTGCTGCTGCTGCTCCAAGGCTTTGATCTTCTGGAGCAGACGGCCTCTCTCCAGACGCAGCCGCCGAATCTCCTCAAACACCTCCTCGTCTTCAGCCTAAAACAAAGCAAAAAACAAAAACAACCCGACAAAAAAAATAATTAAACCAATAATAGTCTGCCTTTTATGTTAAGATAAAGGAAGAAACCCTTAAAAGCCAAATAAGAACCAACATTACAGTGCTAACCTGGGGTGACTGCTGGGTTTCTTGAGGCTGGGGAGAGGGAGGTGGGGACTGGGACTGATGGGTCTCTGGAGAGTGGGTAGGAGGAGCTGAACTCTGGGACTTTTGGGAAGGTGGCACACCCTGCATCTTTGAGATCAGCAAAAAAAATAAAGACAATCACATAACATAGATCAATAAACAATCGAGTTAATGTCTTGAGAAGCAATGTTGTAGCTTAGAGATTTCAGCAAAGGTACAATTAGTATAAAGAGGGGCACCTGCTAATTTTTTCAGACTGCGAAGTGGAGCTGTAAACTACAAATTCATTCACATCTTTTATTTCCTACAGTCAATCAAAAGAAAATCTTAGGTGTAACATTTCTTAACTATTAAACGGATATCACTTCATGTTTAGGGTACAGGAGATGCTGCAAATGCTGACAATAATGAATAGAGAAATGTTTCCTGCCCACTAACATGTTTCTTACAGTACCTGAAGAGGAGACCGAGGAGGTGGAGGAGCTTTCCGTTTGCGGGGGGTAGTCCCCCCTTGCACTGATGAAGCTGCTGAGGGGCTTTGGGAAGGCTGCATGGAGGTGAGAGGGTGATAACAAGCAAGCAAAGTTCAAACTCAACTTAAAAAACAAACAAAAGGGGAAAATGGAGAAAATCAAGATGAGACAAAAGGTCAACAACTAAAGAGAAAGAAAGCCAACAAAAAGAAAGCAGCACAAAAAAACAAAACAAAAAAAAACAATGACCTCATATTGGAAAACATGCACAATATGATTGCCAAAGTGAGCCATGATCTCATTTATGGAAGGAGTGATGCAGCACAAGGATATGCAACATTACCTCCTCCCCTGCGCCCTCAGAGACTATGTATGCATAGGGAAAGAAACACATTAAAGCACTTAAACCTCATCTGCACAGAGACTCAGAAAACAGCTCGAAAAACATGCAGACAGTGCCCTGAAATCCCTTTCTAATGTGCAGTTTACATAGGTGCCATTCACGTATCATGTAGTAAATCTATGAAAATCTCTCAAATTATTATGAACCAATGTGGTCAGGCATCATGTGCACACCAAATTACCTCCTTCATCTTCTCAAAAAAGCCAAACATCTGTTTTCCATGTAGCCTATCAGCAAAGTCTTTGTGGAGAGATAAAAGCGGAAGCAGCCTTTTTTCATTTTTATGCCCCACTTTACAATCACGCCCAGCTGTCCTTCTGATCCACTTCCCTCTATTACAGTTGTTTTCCAAGGAGGGCAATGAGAATGTCTGGATCTGGAGCATCACAGCAACTCAAACCATACTCTGGGTCTGATTATCTCTGGAAAGTCACTGTGTACCATGTGTTACAGTAGGGATCTGAGTAGCTGTGTTTTCACCATTCCCAAACATTCAGTAATTTGACTGATTATCTGAGCTGCACTACTGAGACAGGTCTTTTGAGATCTTAGAACAAAAGCAAATGCAAACACTACTGAAAGAAGACTTGGGCCTCATACCTGAAGGTACTCCATCCTGCAGCATCTCAATGATACGTTGGTTGCCTGTGGTTACGCTGTAGTCGGTAGCTTTGTGTCCGAGGCCGTCGACCAGCTGTGTGTTGGCCCCACCTCTCAGCAGAGCCTCTACAGTCTCAACGCTGTCACTCTCACAGGCCAGCATCAACGCAGACCTGTGACCCCACACAATATATAATTACAAGGTAATAAAAAAAATACTTACGATGAGGAATGCAATACAAAAAGAAACTACAGAAGTATTAGAGAATGTTTATTTCTTTCCAGGCCTTCACTTACATATTGTGCAGAGTTATCTCGTTTGGCATGTCAATCATTGCAAAATAAAATATGCTAAAAAAAGGGTGCAATGTTTCATTTTGTTCAAAGTTTCCAGTTATAAAAGTTAGGATGTGTTTTGAAAAACAAAAAACAAACACACTGCAGGATACTCAATATGAAGCAGAAAATACTGCAGTTTTTCATTTTATGCCAAAATTGTGTCTTTTCCCTTGTTAATTTTAACCAGAGGACTGTTCTCTAGTAATCCTCTCCAAGGGGCCATCTAAAGCCAACCCGAAAGCTGTTGCCCCAGCTGGAGATCCTGACCTGCATCCCTCCAAATCTCTCGACTACTGGAGTAATTCTATGGGAATCCTTTCTGCAGACCCAGACTGCTGTGAGAGTAATCCTGAAGAGATTTTATTTTTGTTCTAGCTTAGCTAGAGGGTTCTAGTGGTTTCATGCCACTTTCTATTGATGTGAAATTCCAACCTGTTTGACACTTTGGTCATTGCATCTTTAAAGATTTCAAGAAACAAGAAATGAAGGCCCAAGCAGTCATACCACTGCCTCACCAAGCCATGCAAGGAAAACAATATTTGGGATACTATCAATAACAGTTCACTACCTTCTTTGATTATCTTGTATGTTTGCATTTGCACCTCGACCCAATAGAAAGACACACAGTTCCACTCTACTCATCTGGGCTGCCAATAACAGAGGGGTGGCTCCGTCCTGAAAAAAAAAAAAAAAATTAAAAAATAAATAAAATTAATTTTTGGTCAGCAAAAACAGCAAACCAAACAGCTAAACTGTCAAACTTACAGTGTCCTGGGCATCCAGATTAGCTTTAAAGTCCCACAGGGTCTCAGTGCAGGACATGCAGCCACTGACCGCTGTGAGTACAACCAGCGTTCAGGCAATTAAAAGTTTGCATATAGTACGTTTTGCAACGACATGATTAAATTAAAATAAATAAACAGAACGATCAATAAAATCTTGTTATAAGCAAACTGTTATGGAATTAAATAAACTGGTGTTATACTTTTATTCTGTAACTGCTACCTGCAAGATGGAGTGGTGTCCTTCCAATGCTGTCCGTGCAATCTACTGCCATTCTTTCCTGTTAGAGGAAACAAGCATGCATCATTGGTCACTTGATAAATATTTAAAATAACGGCCATTATTTTAATAATGATTTCAATAATTAATTGATTAGCTATGGTGTCATTGTTGGTTTTTTACCTGTAACAGTCTCTTTAAGCACTCAGACTGGCCATTTTTGGCTGCAAGATGAAGGGCGCTGAAGCCTGGAGTCAGACAGTTACAGATATTTTATAAACAGCCCAGTGGCTTACAGGATACAACTATGTTTCTGTTTAATAAAATCCCTCACCAGCCCCATCGGTGACGCTGATGTCTGCACCATGAGAGATGATAACCTCCAGACAATCTAGCCGGCCTCGGGATACAGAGAGGTGAAACCTGTCAGGAGGAACAGGACATGTCACTACATCTTACAGATGAGAGGATAAAAATAAAAATGGCTTTTATATCTGCATTTCTGTTCCAAAATGTCACAGTTAGTGATCCTTCTCATCAGTTAAGTTTCAGCTCAAGATTCTAGTTACTTTTATTTACACTTGTGGTCATAGATTGACATTCACTAATTTTGGGCATGAATGTGATGGTAATTTAAGGTTTTTAATGATTTCTTTGAACAGTTTCTTTTCCAGAGTTTTATATGTCTAAGGTGCACTTTGTTTCTGGCACAAGTCTAGCTGATATTTGACCACTCTTCTTGGTAGAAATGGCAGAGTTCATTTAAACTGGTTGGTTTCCTGGCACTACCTGGCTACAAATTTTCAACAGGGTTGAAGGCACAGCATTGGGAAGGCCATTCCAGAAGCTTAATGTTAGCCTGCTTTATCTATTCCAAAAACAGTTTTGATGTGTGTTTGGGATCATTGTCCTGTTGGAACACAAATGGTATCAAAGTTTCAATCCTGCCGCTTCCGATTTACAGACTTACAGAAACAAATTTGCTTCCAGCGTTGTAAGGTAAAACTTAGGCACTCAACTTACGCCGACTTGCCCTCAGCATCCAGCTTGGTAGGACAGAGACCTTTTTTGACAATGAGAGCCAAGACTTTATCGGGTTCATTCTGCTCCACAGCCTGCAAGAGCCTTTCATCACTCTTACTCCAGTCCTGACTCTGAGGGGGCCAAAAAGGAGAACAGGTCACCATGAAAACTGATACCGTACCACTTTTCTTGCCATTCAACACAACAGATGACTGAGAAATATGGAGCAGTTAGAATGATCCAGTAAAGAAAAGAAAAACACAGTAAAGACAACAGAGCACAACAATTTTATAGTTTATGCAAAGTAACTTAAATACAGAAATATTATAAACTATGGAGGCAAAAAAATCACTTATGTTTCTATTTGATACCTACTGGCAGTGGTAGCAGGCTGAAACAAGGACAGAACCTCTTCATCAGGCTATAAACAGGCTGTTGAGGATCCATACTGGTAACAAGGTGTCACACACAACTACAGCTACAGTATACGAAGCCACTACAGTGTTTCCTATCTGACAATACACACTGCCACCTGGCTTCATAACAATACAAACACACTCCAAATGATCGAGAAAAAAAAAATCAGTTACTCCTAAGTTTCTTTAAGCTACCCTTTAGAGGTCAGAGCAAAAACACAGCAAAGCTCTACATACCAGAGAATTTATGCTCACGTCAAATCATACCTCCAGTGAAAATGAAGGACTGTCACAGATAAACTGTGACGCACGTACACATAACACAGCTATTTTCTGTCCTCCCTCTCCGCATTTAAAACAGCATCCTTTCGTCCTGCTCCAGCTGCTAGCAGAGACATAGCCCGTCTATCCACTGCACCACACATACTCTCCCTCCTTTCCTCACTGCCCTCCTTTCTCTAACCTAACATTTTCTCTTGTGCCTTCCGCTCTATAGCCACCTCATTTCTTTTCTTCATTAGTTTTTTTTTTTGCCAGGTCTTCCAACAGTACCCCTTGGCGTCAGCGTCACAGATCTGTGCCTCTGCAGCTTCAGAGTAGGGCCTGTGCGATGTGAGGACTCAGCAAAAACAGGAAAAGGGAGCTGGATAAGCTGCACGCTGCTCTGCAGGTTTGGGACGTCATTTATAGGGAACGGGAGAAAAGCAAGACACACAAACACAAATAGGTACAAACCGCAAAAACAGGACAGCCCGAACTAGCCATTTTACCTATCTGGACTCTTGGAGTGCTAAGTTATACTCCACACAGTCTCACCTAAAAAGGTAACCTTTATTGCCACTAAGTCAGGGTGATACAGCACAAAGAAAAGCCTATAATTGTTCTAAAAGCATCACCAGCATGAAAATGCTAACACAAGCAGTCTAGTTAGATAAACCAGCAACTTTCAGTGCAGCCTATCAGTTTGAATACACCACACTGCATCGTGTAGAGGATTGCTATAATTCTCTGTTGGTTCTTATTTAAAAAGTAAAGTTAACATTTTAAACAGCTTTCATGTGAAAAAGCATGACAGCAGGATAATAGGAGCTATTTGTGTGTGCATGTGTGTGTGTGCAGGTACATGTGAATAATTGAGGGCTACCTGAGATCTCTGGTTACAGCCGCAGTCTGGAGACAGTCCTGCCTTCCTGCTGCTCAGTGACACCAAATCCCACTGCCCCCCATTACACATACACACAGAAAGCAACCTGGGACTGTATAAATGACTACATAACACATTCCAGTTCAACACCTTAACATTAATTTAAAAACCAAATAACTTGAAGTAGCATATCAGACAGGTGTGCTCCATTAAAACATACCCACCTGTAAAACTCAAGATGCCCCACAACAGATGGCTCTTACCTCAGTCTTTTTAAATTTTGCTTTCAGGCTTTTCATAACGGTTGGACAGCCTTTGTCTAAACAGGTGCACTGCAAGGTAATAATAAAAAAAAGAACTAAAGTTAAAATGCTAGTGTAATTCTCAGTGGGTCTTAAGGAGGGTTTGATTCATTTACCCATTACTCAGCTCTCAACAGTGGACCAGCCACAAGGTAAGTACTAAAATTTAGGGAGTACATAAGGAATGTACCACCAGGCTAGCATCAACACTAATGCAGTTCATGCAGACACACAATTACACAGACCTATTACTCAGCTGGAGAAACGTGCAGCCTACCTGTGGACGACCGTCTACCTCCAGGTGAGGGTTTCATCTGTCCCACGAGCTCCTCGCGGCAAAATACTGAAGTCACTGCTGCCTGGCGGACAGCAAGAATGCGCCCGCCCTAATCGTAAATTAACCAATCAGCACTGCAGGAAACGCCGGATCAGCGTTTGATTGGAGATGATGGATGACAACTTTGTTCTGTCGCGTGCAGCACAGCCAGCCAAAGGCAGACTTGTTCTAAAAGTTGTGGTTTTAAGAAGCGTAGAGAAGCAGTGACGAGCACAGACGTTTCATAGGGTGACTGTGACATTATCAAGGTATTACGTCATATATAATTTGTTGTTTTGTCGCTGTTTTCTTCTGCGGGAGTCTCCTTACCTCACAGTTCAACACGGGTAGTAGTAGCGGTGGGAAAGTTCCCTAGTTTAGAAATTTTAGCCAATCACAGAAAGTAAACCTCACCAATGGCAACACTGGAGGGCCCGACCCCGGAAGCAAACACCTTTATGCAATAAGAAAGAGTGAGGTGAGGGGAAAATAGAATTTGCCTTAATGTTACTGTATTACAGGTGCCACGTAAAGACTAGTGTGTGTTTTACTAGGCTGATTCGCATTACTGCCTCTGCGGTTTATTTTTGTTTTGTTGTTTGCAGTTGCCCTGTTCTTTGTCATAACTGCATGATAAGTAAGTTAACTGTGGTTAAAATGGGACATTGGTGTGCTGTTGCTTATTAAAGAGCACATGGAATGCAATGCACACCAACCACCAAATGAGGGCAGTCGATGCAAGGCATATGAAGCTATGGAAATCCGCTGCTTCTACAGGTCTGCGTTGCCCCCCCACTACCTCCTTATTTCAAGGCAAATGCTCATGCTGACATTAAGATTAAACTCAAGGCTTTGATATTGTGTGCATCACTGTGTATGTGTGAAACCTGTAGCTTGTTTGTGTTTGTCAAATTTCATAAATGATAGCACATTGAAGCCAAAATCTGAGTGAAGCTTGGAGTTCAGAGAAAATGTCACAGCTATATTTAGCCCGTTATAATGAGGCAGCCTTATTAATTCTATGAAAAGAAAAATGCAGAGCTTCTTTTTCTGTTATGTAACTGCGTTTATTTTTGCATGGAAAAAAAACAACAGTCACTGTATACCTGTCTGATTGTGTGCCTGTCAGTCTGACTGTCTCTGATTTCATGTCGGTGAGAGATCCAGATTTTCCATTTCAGTTTTTCTCCCCTCTGTGCTCTCCACGTGTCCTCCTCTTGCTCACTCTGACAGCTTGCATGTCTGTTCATCTCTGATTTTTCCATCTACTGCTTAGTCTCTGTCTTTGAGTTCTGGCTTTCACCCTGGTCGGGATGGAAATAAAAAATTAGATGTATCCTCAATATGGTACTCGCTAGGAGGTTAGAGGAGGTGTTGGATTGAAGGGATTGTGCAGATGAAAAAAGGGGAAGGTGTGACTAAGGGGAGGGGGAAGAGAAGAAACATTACAGCTACAGTGAAAGATATGACAGGAGATAAAAATTCAAAGGTAGAAAAGAAAGGGCAGGGGAAGAGATATCAGGAGCTTGTAAAGCTCCAGGAAATAATGACAACCAAAAGATGGCTTTTTTTCCCGTTGTCATCTGGGAGAAAAGATTGTAGGTCATTTGATAACATGATTTTGTGGGGACGGCATATTTCTGTTAACTTAATAAATATATGGATCTAATTCCCATAAGATAAAATCTTTAGCACAATGCCCATATGATAACGACTGATTCTCAGACTATTTGAACCTCACAATGAGACTTTGTTTTCAACCCTGGAAAACTTCTTTCTTTTCCCCAGTAAGAATAATGGCAGGCATTTAGTGGCTAGTGAAATTGAATCCCTTCTTCACATTTACTGCTTCACTGCTATAATTGATTTAAATTGGGCTGCAGGGCCCACAAAGATTTGCATTAACACTAATAAAGTGCACTCAGATTTCTTTCAGAAACACCTGGAGCCTTGTTTTCATCTCTTGACCCTCTTTAGGTATGGAGCCAGTACTTGGTAAACACTGGTGGAGACAGACTCGGTAGGCACAATGGCGGAGATGTAAAAAGCTAGATTGGATAATGTTGATGGCTGTGCTGATAGTGTGGTGGGGGTGGATTCTAGCTTGCTGACCTCATCCTTTCTCTCTCACCCCTGGGAGAAAGTGAGCTCATAAAGAAAGAGGCATTTACGGTCTTTTAACAGACTTAGATGGTCCTTACCCACTGTTGCACACAATCCAATTTTCCTGCCTGTGCAGTGGATGATGTGACATTTGTGAGAGGATGAAACACATTCAGAGAGATCAGTAAGGATTAAAAAGAGAAGATGAAACCCAAACATTCTTAAGTTTTTCCCTCAGAGTGGATGGGACTTGTTTGTGTGATAAGGCTTTCTTTTGTTTTGTTTGGTCACTACAGCCCTACAACCCTGATCATGTTGTCAACTGCGTGGGAAGCAGATGCCATTTTCAATACTATCAGTGCGTTTGAAGTTCCCCGTTCTTAAAGGCAAAATCATTTAAATAACCTTGACTGACGCTGAAACATGAAAATTGTCCAATGATGTCATGCGAATAAATAATGCACAAGTTTGGATGACATTCGTGCGAGGTGTTTTTTTATTTCTTCTTTATTTCCCCTCCTAGATTCAGTTTTTGATTTGTGCTCCTCGTGCACCTCTTTAAGAGGATGCAGCTATTGTTGAAGCATGTGCGATGTGCAGATATTTCAATGAATGAACGGTCGGCTGACTGCGAAAGAGAGTAGGATGATATTCCACAGGGAATGAAGCACCTCCCCTTTAATCGCTCGGTTGAGTTTCTCTCGGAGCTGTAGTCGTTCTCGACACTCGCGCATTTTCTGCCAGTCGTTGGAGGAACTCTGCTGGATTTCAGTGTTCTTGTGTTAGAAAGGATACTGTTTGTTTTGGTTTCTTTCGTTCTTTCTTGTGCTTTTGTGGAATAAAAAGTGGAAGTAGAAGGTTTTGAGACTTGTCGGTGTCGTTTTGTTGTCATCGAGATGGAAAAACGCGGAATAAAGCATCCAAAGTGGCTGAAGGACTGAATTGGCTGGGTGAGTGAATGTGCTTTCGGAGCGCAGCGCTCGTTCTGGCTTTTAAATTCAGTGTTTTGGTCATTGTTTTTGAGGGGAAGTTTAGGGAAATCCGCGTATCTTCGGCTTTCCGAAATAAGACTGGGTCAAAACTGAACTTATTATTTTGTGTTCCACAAATTCCAAAAAGTGAAATCGTTAGAATTTAAAAGAACTTATATTTATTTAATTCCTCGTTGATTTCTAATATTCTCTTCCAGGCTTTGCTTTTACTTTTGTATCACCGCGTTAGAGTCGCCTTTTATTGCTGGGGTGTGAAATGTAATTGCAGCCTTGGGCAAAGTCCAGATGCCAGACGTTATTGCTCCCTGCGTAAAACAAAAGGAGTGCGTAAAGCCCAGCTGTCGGTGTAGTTTAATGTCACACGAATGCATGTAAAAGCACCGAAATCGTGGTTCTGTGATCAGGGGGAGATAATCCTACACAAATATTGTTAGTGAAGCAGGACCTGTGGATTATTATCGTCGCGGGTTTTTTTTTTTTTTTTATAATAGAAAGATTAAATTTTTAACCATTGACCTGTCACATTTAGAAAAGCACAAAATCTCACAAAGCAAATCCAGCACATAGCTCATAAAGCCTTACAAGAAAAAAGGTAAAGCAATAACCCTTTATCTGTCCATGTCTATCTCATCCAGCCTCCTGCTCTCCCTTCACCACACACTGGCATATTTGGAAGCTGAGTGGCAATGGCCAAGTGGTTAAAAGACTATCTGAGCTTTGGCAAGAAGGTGCCTCCACAGCCTCCAACACCAGACTACACAGAGAGCGAGATCCTCAAAGCCTATCGGCTCCAGAGAGACCTCGATTTTGAAGATCCCTATGAGGACTCAGAAAATAGATCCAGGGGGGAGTCTGGAACGTCTGAACCTGCAACACCCATCTATGGGTCTCCCATGAAGTCATCCAGTGTGGATGTGAAGTCTCCTAAACACAGACTGATCAAAGTGGACTCACAGGAACTGGGACGCACCAAGATCCTACTTAGCACCATCTCTTTAGAGGATCAGCAAGAGCCCGTGAGTTTCTCTTTGTACCTATATAAAGAAAAATGCAGGCGATGACAAGCTCGGATTTTTATGTGGCCTATCTCTTGAGAACTAGAGGGATGACCGGAAGGCAAGAGAAGGAAAAAAAACTGTCCCACTTCTCTCATCCCATTTCCATCATCGTGACAGTTTTATTGATCAGACTCCATAAGCAAGTGACTTTAATTTGTGTCTGAAATATGCATTGTTTACATAAATCATGATATGTCCTATGCAACACATAATCTTACTACCTTAGATTGAAGAAAGAATTATTGATGGCTTGAGCGGACCATTGAATCAGAGAGGGTCACAGTCCCCTGAGTTTATGTCCTATAAATAATAGATGGGGTTTGGTTTTGCAAGCTGAGAGAGACCTCCACATGAGCAGATGTTAGGAACCATATACTGTATGGTGTATGGTGATATGTCAAGGGCCAAAGGGAGCTGAAATTTATTCTTTGGCGCTGTTTGGGTCATCAGGACTGTATTGCTCTCTTGGCTGCGTGCTCTGCATATTGTGCTGTAGAAAAGCTACTGAGAATTATAAAAAAAAAGGCAGATGTTAACAGAATGACTGGAGAAAAAAAAATTTTTTTTACAGCAGTATGGTGTACACATCAACTCGGCAACATATGTTGAATAAGTTATGGAATATTTCATGCTTTTCATCACTGCAGTTAAATCCATGACTCCACTCATGGAAAATGCTACAAGTGCAAATGTCCTGAAGTGGGTTGAAGTAGCAGTCTTAACTGAAGTCAATAGCTCCCTTCTCTGCCCCACTCTTCTTCTGTTCTCATTAATTTCCCATGGTCTGTGGGAACATCCGCACTCTAATTAACATTGCAGATTCCTGTGCATTGATAGATAACCTGTTACAGAATCAACATGGGATTAGGATGTAATTTTACCAGGGCGTGTATGTGTTTATCTTGAAATTGGCCAGCAAGTCTTGCTACAGTGATTTCCTTTGTCAGAGAGAGTGACAGACAAAGAACATTGTGCGTGTGCATGGATTTATAGATGCATGTGCGACCATATGCTTTCCTATGTAGCTGTCACTGTGCCAGATTACTACTGTTTTCCTCCTGTGCTTGTAAGAAAGAACAAATGCCACCAACTGGACATTTCCCTCTTTAATCTCCTCTTCTCTACCTTCAGCCAAAAACTGGGTCGTGCTAAGATAGGATGATTTCTCACTCTGTTGTTTATTCATTTAATGTGACAAGAAAGATGCAGTATGTTTCCTTCAAGGGATTCAAGAGTTAACTGTCTTGATTAGCAGCTAAATATAGTACACACGGTAATGTTGTACATGTGTTTTTGTTTGTGAGCAAACACCTATTTAGCATGCCATTCAGTGGGGATCTTTCTGTGCAGCACTCCTTACTTTTTTGGCATTAACATGGAGACTGTGTTTCCCAATTATCCAAAAAACACTTGTTTTCTAGGATACTTAAAGTGTTTGGCTCAAACGTTTGATGTGCAACTCCAGAAATGCTGGATAAAAGTCTAACTAATTATAGCCTGTCACTGGAATTTTAGCTCCTTTTGAAAATGTGACTCATTATACTGAGTCAGTATTTTCTTTCCAGAGGGTCAAGTTAAAGTTGTGTAAATCTTCTCTTTCATGAGGAAGTTTGTTTTATCCTTTAGGTGGTGCCGTCCGCTCCGTTGGCTGGAGACACAGATTATTCGGACCCATTTGATGCTCGACTGAACCACCGACCAGACCCAGATCTTCGACCTGTTCCCTGTGAGAACAACGGCTATATGGAGCCCTATGAGGCCCAAAGGGTCATAACAGGTCAGGGCACCCTTAACACCCTAATCTAATCAGTCCCAGTTTTACCACAGGTTTTCATTTTTTTTCTCATCCTTGGCCTTTTTCATCTAAATGTCACCCTCTTTCCTGCAGCTTCAGAATACAACAGCTGGATGTGTTACTGATTTTAGCAGATGGCATTATGTCACCTTAATGGTATCTTTTCTTCATTAGCTCCTTGTACATTTTAGGTTCAGGTTACTTTATTTTTAACCAGAGGTAGATTTGATCTGCAGTAGTACGTCACCCATCTTCACATGCACATTTTGAATACAACTACAGACATAATACAAAATACTGAAGAAATAAATAATAATACCAAATTTACACAACGTCATGTAGGACAGCCTGGAGGATGACTCGTTTTGCTGTGTTGTTTTGCACTTTGCTATTCTGTTATACCTGTATGCAAAAAAGACACTGCACCCAAATCAGCAACACTGATCAATCTAATAAACTTAAACCTGCACCATCCTCCCTATTCTGGTATTTTAAAGAGTACTTAGTGGAAATATTAAGCAACCTAACTAATAGGGTTGCCAACTCCAAGCAAAAAAAATAAATAAATAAAATAAAATAAATAGGGAACCACCCCCCACCCTCCGCCTCATAATGCTTAATTGACGTAATCAACTTTAATTTAATGCACAAAAAAAAAATGCACAGAAATCAATAATTTTTCTACAATAATTAAATAGATTCAACATCTTTCTTCAATAGAATTGCAGACTGCACAGATGGTATCTTCCCAAAGGAAAAAGTACTATAGCTTAGTAGGTTATAAATTTGACTTAATAGTTCCTATATACAATAATGGATTTCTATACATTTTACATCAGATGAAAACTTTGGTTGTAAGATTCAGATAATTATTTATTAAAAGCTAGACGTGACAATTAGAAAGAAAAGTGGGGTTTTTTTGTCCCCCTTTCCCTGTTAATGCCCTACCTGCAAAACTTTGCTAGATCCGCCCCTGCACAGTTACCAGCTGTCAGCTACTTAGAAAAGGATCCTGGTGTCGAAAGTAATATTAAATAAAGTCTAACAACAGCTTATCAAGCTTAAACGTGCTGCTGTTGTTTATCCGCTGGTTTCCTCTTTCTGGCGCAAAGTGGGCGATAAACAAACAAGAGAGACGGGAGTTGCGACAGAAAAGCCGATCAGCTGATTATTGATCAGTTTCATGATTGAAGTAGCAGCAGGAGAGGGAGGGAGAGAGAGGCAGTCGCTCCCAGCATTCGCTGGGAATGCTTTACAAACATTCAGAGATGAACTTACACACTTGCTTTACTTCTCTGAGATACCTTTCTCGGAGATTAAATGCTGGTTTGGAAGCACGTAGCGAGACTCCAAATGCTCAACCAGACCACCGACAGGTCTCGCACGCCACAGCCACTCTATCACGAGACGCATACTCCTCCGACGTGCTAAGGTTATGAGCTGGGTTATGCTATGTCGCAAGTTTTGTGAGGTGCTTTTGTGATATTGAATGGATCGGATTACATTTTATATTTCTCTTCGATATCCGATCCAGTAATTTAGGTCAGTATCGGACCGATACATAATATCGGGTCGGTCCATCTCTAGTATAAATATCGTATAATATATTATTTAATTTCTTGTTAGCAGAGTATTCACCACTAGAGCCTTGTAACAGACCATCCCAGAGTATTTTAGCAGCCAGCTGTGTCAGTTCTCAGCCTCACAAAAAGTCCCTTTAAAGAGTCTAGCCACGATACAGTCTTGAACCCCTCCCCACCTCTGTGATTATTTTCTCCCACATCGTCTAGCTCACATCTATCGTTTTCCATTTGTCTCTCCTTCTATAACATCTCTGTCTGCCCCTTTAGCCCCTCTCTCTCCCTCGTCTGTCCTAGTCATTTAGTGTGAAAGCCTGCCCCCTCCTCTCTCTCCATTTCTCTATCTCACTTCATCTCAAGGGCTCTCCCCGGCCCTGAGGGGAGTCATCGGCTGTCACTCTAATATGTCCATTACTGAATTTTGTGCCCTGTCCTTTCTCCACCGTCACTTGTGCTGCCCTTTTAGTCGTCACGTGAAATTCATAATATCATGGATAAGTGCATGGAGCATCCCTTCCTTTGCCTAAACTGAGAAATGCTGGAGAAATTCTTTTGTCGTTCAGCTGGAAGGAGCTATTGGAGAGATTAGATGCGCAGTGGTGATGGTGCAGCATTTGGGAGGCCATTGTCAAATTTCTTTCACTGTCTGCCTGCTTTTGTCTGTCTCTCTGTCTGTCTAAATCTGCTGTTTCCCTCTAAAGACCAGCAAAGCAGCAGAATCAGGTGCGCAATCAGAATTTTAATGATCTCACACAAAGACTGTCCTGAAAACTGTACTTTTTAGTAGTCAAGATCTTTAATGCTTACTCTTCTTAAGCAGCTCCGTCGTGATTCTTAAATTTGGCTCGTGGGGATAAAAGATTGGTCTCCCTACTGACATGCATCTGCATGCCTAAACACTCAGCAGACTTCCTGTCGTCATTCCCTTCAATCTCCCATGTCTGTCACTCTGTCAAATTGCTGTCTCTTACTCCCGCCACCCCACCCCCACCCCCTGCTTGTGTTTTTCTCCATCGTGTTTTCTCTGAATTTATCATTTTATTTCCTTCATGTCGGCTTTTATCTCCCGACCTTCATCTTTTCCATCTCCAGGCTGCCACGGCACCACGGGTTCCCAGCACAGGTAGAGCAGCATACAGTCCCGCTGTGCTTCTGTCTCAATGACTTAATATCAAACACTGACAGACCCCAATCCTCCCTCCGCCCTTCCTTGCCTTTCTCTCGTGTCCTCTCCTTGTTTCCTCATTGCTTCCTTTTCCCCTTCCTTTTCCTTCGGCTCCACCACATCCTCTCCTCCTCTTTCCCTCGCCTCTCTGCCTTGCTCCTTCTCTTTCACGATTTGCCCTCCACCCTCATCTCCATTACCTCTGGGTCTTTCCCGAGGGGCCCACCACTTGGTCACCATGGTGATTACAAGACTGCCCAATAGCTGTATCTTGCTGTGTGAAGGTTAAAGTTTTTCTCTGCCTTTCGAAAGCAAACCTTTCCATCTACTCTTCCTTACAAAACAACCAGATGTGTGCACAGAAATGCCTGCTCTTCTATTTTTTCCTCTCATTTTCGCTACTACTACTACTACTACAGGCACATTTCTGAGGTCAACATATAAAAAGCCATTGCTGATTGGTATTGCTGCAGCATAGAGGCTCTTACTGATGCATTTGGAAATCAGATTTTCACCTCTTGGTTGCATCAATAACCTTAAAGCCTTTTATCTCATGGCCACGTTTGACTCCACATAACAGTTGCAGGTGCCAAGTAGCATTTGTTGGTTGAAAACCCGCAGAGAAAGTAATGAAAATGTTAACAGGGAATTGCGGATGCTGTGTTGAGCTGTGCTAGATTGCTGCTGGGATTCAGGTTGGACAAGAGGAGGGGTGGTGGGCTGTCTACTGTGTTGCTGCTCAGCATCTACCCCAAGGCATCATTAAGCCCCCCCATATGAGATTCTGAGCTCACGGCAAGCTGTGCAAACATAATTTGTCTCTTTCCCCTAATTCTAGTCGAGGCAGAGCTCAACAGGCTTTTCGTTTAAATTTTTTAGCTCGGAATAATATTAGCATAGGGGAACGTCATCTGTGTTGTCAGATACTATTTTGTAATGTTATCTGTTTTCTTTCAGACTGGTGAAACACGATGCAACAGACACATTTTTGCATGTATATGTTCGTGGCAATGTATGAACTTGTGTTCTTTTGGATCTGACGTGACAGAGCTGCAGCGTAACCCAGGAGGAGGACGGGCGCGTGGAGGGCTGCAGCTCTATGACACCCCCTATGAAGACATCCGAGGCCAGTGTCTGGGTTTGGTGTATGGAGAAGCTCAAGAAGACGGCAAGGAGAGCAGCAGGCTGCCGCAAGATGACGAGAGACCGGCTGATGAGTATGACCAACCCTGGGAATGGAAAAAGGACAACATCTCTAAAGCTTTTGCAGGTAGTTAGAAAACTAACTGTAGTGCTTTTTTAAACCTAGTTATACTGCATAATTAGGTAGTAATTTATGAGCCTGAAGAAGCGGTGAATCACACCATTTCCCTTCAGTCAGTGTTAAAAGAAACAGATGAAAGTTTTCCTTTTTCACATGTCACACAAAACAGAACATGATTAACTTCAGAGGCGCTGCTCACTGCTGGAAATGTCCTGTTTAATTTAAATGAGGGCGTCGCTGGGATAGAGCATGCAGGAGGATGCAGGACGCATGATGCCCACTCACTATAATTTTACTGGGCAATTACACCCGCTATTCTCACACGGGGTCATTTGAACATTTGCATTCTCATCGGCACTCCATCAGGTAATATATAAGGTTTGGGGTTGCAGTGAATGTGTGAAACTGCTTTAGTCAATGCAGTCTCCCATAATAACAGGTTATTTGCAAAGAAAAGTGCCCACATATTGGCAGTTCTGTATTCTGTTAAATGTACCTCGGTGTAAACCTGTGAATGCCTATCAGACGAGTGTTCTTGAAACCAGATGGTGTGATGTTAGTCTGATCCATGAGGCATGTCAAATTTAGTTTTAGCTTTTTAAAAAAAAAAAATTCGGTAGAATATGTCAAGATGGTTAAGATGAGGATTAAAATTTTCTGTTTTTAAAGGTCAGAGCACTCCTAGGAGCACACAGACAACCCCTACTGCTGATACTACATGGCGAAATAATCGTCTAACTCTCTTGACCTTTAATATAGTTATTACATCCCCCCAACCCCACCCAATCATTACATCTCCAACCCTTTTTAACAGGAAATAGCGAGGGCTCTGACTTTCACTCTCAGTTCAAATGACGACAAGCCTCTCTTTTAATGTTTAAATGCTTTCTGGTGAATATTGATTTCTTGCTGCCACACATGTGACTGACCGTGGACTTAATCTATGAATTGATCATTAAAACCGATAATGGTTTCTTCTGTGTCCGTATGGGGGGAAAAAAGGAATAGTTGTCAAGAAGAGACGGATAAAGATAAACATTGTCATATTAGCTACAGTATTTCTTTAAAAATTGACATAGCGTGTCATTTTTCCTCTTTGTTAAAGCTGTGTAGTTCATGTCTCACATCTCGTTATGTTCCATATAAGGAGTCAAGTTGGAGGGAATGAATGAACTGGGAATGAAAGAGACCGAGGGATAAAGAGAAACACAATAGGACTGATAGATGATTTAGGAGTGGATCAGTGCAAGGCATTGCCAGGCCAAGCCAGTCTAATTGAGCTGCATCTCCAAGTCACCAAGGTCAAGGTGATGGGATAATAAATCAACTTGCCTTGTCCTCACTCCCCTCCAATACCACTCTCCTCCCTTCTCTTTCCCTGGTGTGTATGCCCACCACCCCATCCCCCTCTTCTCAGTTAATTACATGCCTACATGTGCGTGACTGATCTAGTGCTAATAGGAGAGTCATGGTCAGTACACCATTGTCAGACACATACACACTTTCAGAATCATATCCATGCACACTGTGTTCATGCCCAAATCACGCTACGCAGAGGAGCAATGAAGAGACACCGTAACCTATTTGAGAGTGATTTCAAAGAGGAGGTGCATGGCAGTTAATTTAAAAGCTAATATCACCTTTCACCTACTTAGCATTTATTCCTGCTTTATCTGTCATTTACTTCCTCTTCAGCTTTTCTTCCTGTTGCCACATACACTGTGCACTCCTGCAGAGGAGCGCTTACAGCACCATTAGAGAACGCAGTGGAGGAAAACGCTTGTGCAGCTCGAGTCGTCTGACCCCTTGTTTTTTCCATTTGGAGTCAGCACTCTGAGCTGGCGTGCTGTCTGTCTGAGCACACCAAAGCACTGAAGTGTAAACACACAAACAGTGTTTTCCATTCTCACATTTAATCCATATTCCCAGGCCCTCTCAGCGTTGCTAGGCATGGCCCACTTGCAAGGATGGGGAGAGATGGGGAGGTCAGAAAAATAGAGGGATGTAAAGAAGGGGAAAAAATGACATGAGAACTAGGTAAGAGAGTAAGAAAGATCCAAAGAGAGATGAAAACGGAGAGAATGCTAGCTGGAGCGTAATAGAAAGGGACATCCAAGGTTATGGTATGTTTGGTGGCAGCTCACTGGATGTTTTTGGAGTCCCAGTGCCTCTGCGGGGAGGGGCGGTGAGGGGTATTAATGGTCGGGAGCTGTGGCGAGGTGTGGAGGAAGGAGAGTCAGGGCCATTGTAGCGGGGTGCAATCAGTCATCCACTAATGCAGGCTCACACATACACAGCAGCCGTGACAGGGCTGTCCCCTCAGCCCTTCGTCCCTGCGGATGTGACATACTCACTCAGATAACCTGCTGAAGGGGGCAGCGGGGAGGGGGATGCGATCTGCCAGCATCCCTACATCATCACCCACTCACAGGCACAAACACACACACATAAAATAGAGTTTCTACTAGGTTTCCCAGCTCTGATTATCACCATGCACCTAATTCAAGGGTGTTGCGTGCTGTTGGCACAGATGAGTGTGTGGCTGTGGGGGAGTTGGGAGGATTGCTTTTGCATATTGTGTGTGGATCTGTGTGCACTGCATTCATGCGAAAGCTTCTCTGATTGTGATTTTCACAGCTTATCCATGGTTACATGTAATCACATGGATGAATATTGAGTGCTGTAGCTGTATTTCATATATTATCAGAAATAAGCTTGCCTCCAAAGCATTGTACTTCTTTTCTGTTGGTTGCCAGGTCCATATCAGCCAGTGCTGTGAGGTTGAGCCTGTCAGTGCCCGAGGAGTCGGACATGACAGGCCTCTCTCAGCCCAGTGGGTTTTAATTACAACGTTAGAAAGCTGTCACTAGTTACTACCATCCAGCTCAAATTACAGCAGTCATTAATTCCTGGAAGTTAATAGATGGTCCAGCAGTGAGAGATTGGCCCTGCAGCCATTCAGCATTATTAGTGAGCTAATGAAAGGCACCGTCTTATTAGTTCTCCGATGGCCACACTTAATGAACAGATGAGTGGGCGTATAAGGTATTTCATGTTTTTGTGTTTTATAGTCCACGACAATAGCTTTGAGCCATGTGATGCCAGTGATGGCTTTGTGAAGTCTGAAAGAGTGGGCACATGATGAGAGAGGCACAAATCAGCTGGAAATCTGGAAAAGGGAAGTTGAATGAATAACATTGCCACCCCTAGTCATTACTATTATGGTGCCATTGAGCAAAGCACTTATCCTCCACTTGTTCCTGTGCAGCTGCTCATTAGGCACCACCAAAAGACTGAACCTCCCCATGCACAGAAGCTGCTCATTATGAATATTTTGCATCCTAAAAGCAAGGTGGTGGTGAATTCAGGGCTTATTTAGGTATAGCTTCAGAATTAGTCTTGCAGCACAAAAATACATTAAAGTGAAATAGTTATGAATCTATAGTGCATTTTTCTT
The DNA here is from genome assembly GCF_013358895.1 of Oreochromis aureus. Taxonomy (NCBI): domain Eukaryota; kingdom Metazoa; phylum Chordata; class Actinopteri; order Cichliformes; family Cichlidae; genus Oreochromis; species Oreochromis aureus. The sequence goes on along the minus strand of NC_052963.1, from coordinate 42,994,752 downwards.
TTTAAATACAGTGCATTAAATATACATAAATTAGCTTATTTCAGGCTAAAAAGAAGGTGAAATTTCCACTTCTGTTGCAGTAGGGATTTTGCAGCCTGTGCAAGTATAGCACTGGTAAATGCACCATTGTTTAAAAACCCTGCATTGTGGCAAGGTATTACTTGCAGGCCACCAGTTTGGTTATTAATACTCACCAGAGCAGCAGATTGATACTGGTGACTTTTATGTTGGACTTTTGATGGCTCTTCTTCTATTTCCATCGTGCAATTAGCATTTTTGTTTGTTTAGTCAAATGTTTGGATAACTAGGTGATTGCTGTGAATTTTGGTTTATACTTTCACATTTCCCAAACTGTTTTCATGATTCGTTAACTTTTCATGCATCATCTGGTCAGAATTTTGATACGCTTTGGTTTGTGTTTTATGTGCAGCGATGGATTACTCTAGCAGTATTATTTCTGTAAGCATGTTAGCATGGGGCTGCTAGGACTTAGCTCTTAGTACTGATACATTTAAATAGTAGGTTGTGCTAGCGGAGAATTGCTTGATAGGACATGTTGTCTAACTTAAGTAAAAAGCAAAAACATGTCTAGTTGCAAATGCTGAGTAAAGTTTGAGAAACTAGCTACATTAAAACAGTGGGAGTGGGAGATGAAACGTTGTTTAACCTTCTAAGACCCGAACTCTTTCGTGGCATGCATTTTTAATTTCTCTTTGCGATTTGGGCTGATTGGGACCTGATGAATGTAAAAACAAAGAATTACCAGATTTACTTTTTTTACCTGATTTTTGTTTCTGACAAAAATGAGAGGATATATATGAGGACATTCGTTTAAAATTTTGATAGAACAGTGGCAGTATAATGTCCTCGTAAGTGGACATCAGGCCCTTATACAGCAAAATTTAGTATTTTAGTCTACACAACCCAAAACGTGATGCCCACATATTTGGACACTAGGAGGTTAAAGATAAAGATAACAGTGCACATGATTCTAGCTGAACATTTAACTACTCTTCTTGGCAGAAATGGTAGAGTTCATTTAAACTGGCTGGTTTCCTGGTACGAACCATGCTTTGAAAAATAGTCCACAATTTTTTAATAGGGTTCACGTTGGGGCTTTGAGAAGGTCTGTCTGGATTGTTTATGTTAGCCTACTTTATTCATTTTAAAAAATGTTTGTTTGGTATCATTTTACTATTGAAACACACAGTTATGTCCAAGCCCCAGAACATGATGCTCACCATGCATGATTGTTATAATAGTGTTTTTAGGTTTGAAAGCTTCTACTTTACTACTGCAAACATTTTGTCATTGTAGACAAATAGCTCCATTTTTTTCTCATCTAACCATAAAACTTTCCTCCAGAAGGCATTTGGCTTGAACATATGAGTAGCTGCAAATTTAAGTTAAGCTAGGGGGTGTCCGTCTTAGGGCAGGGCTTTTTTCTTGGTCAGTACTTTCTCAGTCCATGGTGATGTGCAACAGAGGTCAGTGTGAACAGTGACCGCTGGTGTTCCAACACTTTCCAGTTCATCACAGGGTTGAACCTTGGTGTTTTCTGGTGTGTTGCTAAACATCCTAACCGATCCTAGAGATCTCATCCTAAAATTCTCCTTCTTAGACCTTCACTTGAACTTTCCCATTGTTCTGAGTATTGGCCAATCCAATGAGTCCTGACAAGCATATCCTGCTAAAGAGAAACGACCAGTTGTAGTCAATGATAACGTTACTAATGATGTTAATAAGCCATGGCCTTGTCAAGTTAAACATTTTAGAACCAGTACAACTTGTTAACAGATTAAAGTGAATGTGTTTGTGTATATTTGAGCCCGTATGTATACTTTTGAACATGTGTGGATTAGGAATAAAATTAGCTCAAACCTGTGCATCCAGGCCTTGTTTTTCAAACTCCATAAAGATATACTGAATGATAATTCCATTCTGGAAAAAGAACAGTTCAAAGAAATCATTAAAAGCCCAGAATTACCTTGACATTGATGCCCATGATGAGTGTATGAAAACTTTTGATCACAACTGTATCTCACCCCAACCGGTCGCAGCAGATGGCCCCGCCCCTCCCTGAGCCTGGTTCTGCCGGAGGTTTCTTCCTGTTAAAAGGGAGTTTTTCCTTCCCACTGTCGTCAAAGTGCTTGCTCATAGGGGGTCATATGATTGTTGAGTTTTTCTCTGTATCTATTATTGTACGATCTACTGTGCAATATAAAGTGCCTTGAGGCGACTATTGTTGTGATTTGGCGCTATATAAATAAAATTGAATTGAACTGAATTGAACTTTTTATCTACAGGCAATTGCTAACTCTTTGCAGGTTGTCCAAGAAAATATACAGATGAATAGTTCAAATCCATTATCTTCTCTTGACTAAATAGCACTGTCAGCCAGATGCTGTAGGGCGGTTTAAAGTGTTCATGATTACCAAAGTAGATGCTTTTTTGTGCAAAGCTTGCAAAGACACCATGACAAATGGGGTGTGCGTATAGGCTTTATCTTGATGCATGTACTCTGACAAGGCAAGGTTCCCAGGGCTACCCTGAACATGCGCTTGTGTGTGTGTGTCTCTACAGTAACCTTCATGTGCATTTATGTGTGTGTGTGTGTGTGTGTGTGTGTGTGTGTGTGTGTGTGTGTGTGTGTGTGTGTGTGTGTGTGTGTGTTTGTGAGGCGGGGAAAAAAAGGAAAGAGCAAATGAGATTTCCATTTCTGGATTGATGCTGCTCTCTGTATCTCTAAGCAGGCCCTGGGGGCATCTGACCAGTCTCTTCATCAGTTTACTCACACAATAGACTCTGCCCGCTCTCCCACTCTCACCTCCTTTTTGTATTTGTCACATTTCCTGTCTTTTTCCCCTTCCGTCTTTCCTTTTTCCCTCCTTCAGCCTGAACCTTGACTGACATTAATGAAAAGACATTTCTTTTGTGTCTCTTCCTCATTGGCCTGTACGAGAGATAACAGAAGTAGAGTAGGGCAAGAAAAGAGACAACCAACGTAGCCTGGAAAGAAAGACAATGTCCCAGTTAAAGGGGGAAATAGGTGAAGGAGTAGTGACGAAGAAAGAGGATTAAAAAAGACGGAGAGCACCATGAATCCAGAGGGATATGGATATAATGAATGTCTGTAAAATGGAGAAAGAAAAGATGGGTAAGGAATTGTTATAGAAAGGGAACTTGTTTGAATATACATTTTTTTGGTATAAGGTGATAATTATAAATCTTACTGGGGTCTTTGTGTCCAGCAGAAGGTCTTTGTGTGTAGAGACACGATGTGATGCCAGAGGTATTTGGAAAAACAGCTGTCTTCATTACTGGACCTAATGAAGCTGTTATATTGTCTTTGTCTGCTCTCCCTTAATTATGAGGATACAGAAAACAGCTGGTGCACTTGAAAAGTTACTTATCCATCACATGAGAAGATGTGTCCTCTGTGCAACACACAGAGTAAAACCTACTCTCATTTCCCTCCCCCTCAGATAATTTCTGGTAATTGTTAGCAGGTATTTTCGGCGCACAGGAGATCTTGGCAGACCACAAATGGCTGTTACCTGCTTCATTATCTGGGTTAAAAAAGGAATGAAAAAAACACTATTTTTTGCATAGACATTATTTACTTTACAAATGAAAAAGATTGCCTTTGTTTATTGATGTGGGCGCACATTTGTCTGTAAACCATTATTCTCATTGTTTTGTATTGATGAACTTTCTGTGGACGACGGACCCGCAGGTTCCATTAGGAGTGAATGGAAAACAGATGTTCTCTGGTAGTAAATCAGTGACATGCTGTGAGTGTGTGAATTTGAATAAGTGTGTGTGTGTGTGTGTGTGTGTGTGTGTGTGTGTGTGTGTGTGTGTGTGTGTGTGTGTGTGTGTGTGTGTGTGTGTGTGTGTGTGTGTGTGTGTGTGTGTGTGTGTGTGTGTGTGTGTGTGTGTGTGTGTGTGTGTGTGTGTTTATATGTTAGCTTGGGATTCAGTCTTTTGTTATTAAATGGAGGAGCTCTGTGGTTTGTGCTGTAATGCTTCTGCTTGGTGTTTTCCAGAAGAGAAATCCATTTGGATCGCAAAGATAACCATTTTTTTCTTTCTTTCTTTTTAAAAAAAAAAAAGTCCATCAAAGCTCCCATATTACGCCCCTTTAATAAATTAAGTGAGTCTCATATCGTGTCCTCATGAAGTGTTTGATGCTCTACCACAAAATACCACCCTTGATATACGGGTGCAGTCCTCCCTATTACAGATGGGCTGTTGTAGTCTTTGTAGCATGTGTGTGCATGTGTGCAAAGGTCACAGCACAAGTTACACAGTCACAAAATCTGTCTTCTGTCTCACAGCTTCAGTTAATTTCTGGGCAAATATTATTTATTAAGTGAATGTAACCTGATATTTAAGGAGCAGTAAGGGTTCTCAGACTGTTGTTGCTGCTGATTCAGTCGAACACGTTTGCTATCAGGGCAACAGGGCTTTATTTTTCCCCCAGTACTTTTCACACCTTACATAAATAATGCACCCCCCCTATATTAGTAGGTCAGTGTTAAGTTTTTGCAGATTTCCCAGCATCTTAGTTGTCTGGAGTTCGTATTTGTCTGACTATGAATATTTGGCCAGTTTTTGAAGGTTTTGTGCTCTCGGGTTTCTTCTTGATGATAAGCAAGGCTAGTGCAGTTCAATGAGCTGTCTAAATAGAAGTTGTGTGATCAATAAATGAATTAAGTAAAACGCCCAGAAACCAGTGTGTTGTTAAAAATATTCAGTCGGATTTAGTTAAAGATTAGTTGTTTTTCTATTAAGTAAAGCAAAAATCTGCAAATGATGTGAGATGGGATAAACAGCTGAGCCATTTCACAGTCTTTCAAGAATTGTTTCATTTTTAAGTTCGTTTTTTGATGAGCAAGCGCAACTTTAAGATTCAAGAATACCAGACAAACAACAACAGTAAAAGTGAGGAAGCTTGATGGAATTTTCTCCTCCTGTAACACGCCACTAGCTGAGGTTATCTCTAACTCAGATGGCTGAGCACATTTTTGATCTCTAATAAATTGTCTCGGCTGTCTCCAATTTCTCTTTCTCTCTTTTCTTGTTACCCTTCACTTGCTTTTGTGTGCTTCTCATTTTAAACCTTCCTCTCTTTCCACACATCCCTCTCAGATTTGCTTGAGAATTAGAGGTGTGAAATGTGATGTGGAGGTGAGCTGACAGGCAGCAGAGTGTTGCAGTGGCGGCGTTTTCGGGGTTTCAGGTTAAGTGTGTGCATGTGTGCGTGTGGACCTGTGTTTGCGTGCGTGTCTCCCATTGAGGAGTGCGAGGCCACACTTTAATCCTGGCTTGAGCAGAGGTGCGGCCCGCTCCAGATGGGGCCATTGTACTGCGCCATGCATCAATAATTCACCGAGAGCCAGAGAAAGTGGCGGAGTGTGTCTGCCTGTTCAATAATTAACCAGGGAGGGAGAGAGGCATGTATGTACAGCCCGGGTCTCTTTCCAAACGCCCATTCAAATGGCCTTTGATGTGGTGGGCCTAGGGGGTCTTTGGATTTGTCGGCTCATTAAGATGTCACCCCTCTTTCCCTTTTATTTGTTTTGTAATCCGTTTTTGCAGTGAGCAGGAGCTGAATGCACAGTGTGAAGCTGGAAAGATGCATAATGTACGTGTGTCTCCCTGTGTGTCTGTGTGTGTAAGGCTGCGGTAATGACTGTTACATTAGATGGTCGCCTGCCATGGTATATAATGAGCTATTTTCAGATCTGCCTCGGAGTGCACCTTCAGTAGCTTTTTCGCTGTAGGTACGACGATAAATGGAGCATGTTTCTTCCCCACGCGTCACAGTTTCTCTGTCACGCTGCGCTGTGGGTCGTCTTGCATATGAAATCCTTGTTTTCATTACATCTAATGCTAAGGGACAGTTTCTTTAGGTGGGCTGATAGAGATAAATAACCCACGCCTGACATCTCCTGCTCTCTCGGTTTCATTCTCTTTGCTTTCTTTAGTCTTCTCTCCCACAATAAATTACTTTAAATATTGGCTGTGAAACACTACGCTATGTTTGTTCACGTGTGTGGAGAAAGGAGGAAAGAAAGGTACAGTATATCACTTCTCCCCTTCTGACTAAGAGGTTTAGTTAACTGCACTGAACGACACTACATATCTCTCATTTGACACGTCTTCTCTCCTACCCACAGCTTCCTCTTCTTCTTCTTTTTTTTTTGTCACGTCGACTTCTCACTCTCTTCACTCTAAAATCTTGCACCCAAGTTCACTTTCACTCCTCGATCATCACCATTTTCCTCACCTGTCTGTTTTTTCATGCTTAACTTTGCTTAAACCCATCTGTTGTTTTCTCACTCCTTTTTCTCTTGCCTCCTCCCTGCTCCCGCCTTTTATTAGAAATGAGGGAGTTGGCGGAGTTGCCTTGGCCTGCCCCTGTGGGTCAGCTGGAGGAGGAGCACCCCACCAAAGAACAAGGTGACCTCTCACCCTGAACACCAACAGCCCCCTTCCCCTGCTTTCCTTCTTCAACCCAAGCACTGAAACATGCAGTCGCCCTGACCTTTATGACCCAAGCTGTTGTCCCGCATCTGCTCTGCCTCCACCCTGAGCCACCAGCGGCCTGCATCTGTAGCACCTGCGTCTGTCCCTGCCTGTTCTAACTGTTGGATGTGGTGTTGGGGGATGTAAGCACTCCCTTCTTACCGCATTCCCCTCGTGCATCAACCATGCATGAAAAGCTCCCCATAAACGAGGATGTCGGCTGTGTTCATGTCAGGGTACTTAGTAGTGCTGTGGTGCACTTAATATTTAATTACAAGTTCACTAGGTTTAATTTCAGAAAATTCAAGCAGAAAAGGGGTAAATAACACTTCAGTCTCTGTAATTTGCTCCAAAGTAGTATTGGTACAGTCAACATCGAGTAATCTGCATTGTCTACTGCAAACAAAGACATGTGCGAGAAGAAAGCCGAGAAGACGCTAAATTCCTGCATCCCGCTCCCCTCCTAGTCTCTCAAACCCACCGATCGTGGTAATTGTGATAATACTGCTGATAGTTTTGTCACTGTTGGACCCCGACGTGCTGTTCTGTAGTGTGACCCACCCATGAGAGGTCTATGCCGCATGCGCAGCTTTGCAGTAGCCCGATGTCTGATGTTTACCCTAGTCTGGCTGAGAGGCTTAATCCCTTTTGATAATATTGCTGTGTAAATAACATGACTCACTCTTTCTGTCCCCGCCTGCCAACAGTGCAGTTTGATAATACAGAGTGGGATCGCTCCTCATCGCCCACAGAGCGGTTGCGTCCTCTGGGGCCCAGATCCAGTCCGCTGGCAGGAGGGGGAATGAAGTTTCGAATGCCCCACGAAGGCCTCACAATGGTGGGGGAGAGAGTGGACCCTACTCTGCCTCTGGAAAAGCAGGTGTATGTATGCTGTCTTTTTTAAAACCCATAGAAAGTCAGGATCTTCTGTTTCTGTTTATCAGTATGGGCCGTACTATTCAGGTTTTAATCAGATTAAGAGGCCTGCATGCTCTGATGTTCAGTTACTTCTGACAGGAAATGATTGAGTGCCCTTGAATCTGTCACTTCATTTACATTCACTGTAACACAGGATAAAGACATTTCTACAGGCATCAAACTGTACTGGCAATGCAGTGAGTGATTCAGTGCTCAAACATGGATCACTCCAAGTACATTGAAGAGTTGGATGTTCAGATGTAGAATCAAACCAGGTACTTCATAACGCAGATACATGTGTTGTAAATTAACTAAGAAAAGTCTGTAAAAATATATGCATTGCTGCTATACGCACACCTAAGGCATCCCTATAAAAGTGATTTTGAAATTGGGGGATTGTAGGTGCCACAAAAAAAACTAAAACTAAAAAAAGCCAAAGCTTGTCTGATTGCTCTGCTTTGATCTATTAAGGACTTGGGCACATTAAAGTGAAACGATTATGTGTTTCGGCTAAGCAGCACTCATCAGACCTTGCAGGACTGAGTAAGGTTAGAACGAGAGCTAATTAAGTCAGAACATTAAAAACACACATTTACTTTAGTCTTAATTTCAGACATCATTGGTGTAATTTATGTGCTGTTTCTGCGCACATTAAGGGCCGTGTTACTAATGAAATCCAAGCACACACACCCCTTAAGCACAGATACACATTCAAACACACATGCAACACTCCGGGTTGCTCTCACAAGCCTGAACCTTTGTACAAATTCACATGAGGATGGTGTTGATTATTACGCTCCATTACTCCCTGATGATCTCTTAGAGGCTGTTTTGAGCTTTGTGGTTTCCTCCACGAGAAAACAGCATCTCTGTCAGTCTGTAACATACAGCACCCCTTGCTCAGCCATCTCCTAATAAAAGCTCATCGTTATAGAAATGGATATTGCAATATCCTTTTTTTTTTTTTTTTTGAAGCCCCCCCTTTTAATGACACTCCAAAGGTTCTTTGCACTTTGCTCTATCAGTCTGTCCAACGCTTATGTTCACACTGAAGGTTTTCAACAGTGAGTGATGCACTGCAATAAAATTCTGTCCAGACATTCATGCTTGTCAAGAGAAAGAACTGATGGGTTTGGCATTTGCAGTTTTAAGTGCTCAACTGCTGGATGAATTGCAGCGAACTTTGCTTCAGATATCTGTGTCCCACTGAGGATGGATTTTAATTTGTGTGATCCCACAACCTGCTAGCAGGGATCCTGGCTTGTTGACATTTTAGAGCTAGGAAAGTAAAATGCGTGGTGCTCTGAGTTTGTCATCATTACATTTTTTGTAATAATTTTTAAAAAATGAAGAAAGAAGGAAAAACTATACTCTCAGGTCCACATTGTACCAAAGACTGCTGCTGCACTTACCGGGGTTAATCTTACAATATATTTTTATAATATCTTGTCAAATTAAACCTTTCACATAACACTACACGTGTCAACATCTGTTCCCAAAGGTGTAAAACACACCCTTTTTTTGTTTATTGGTTTTGGCTTTTTTGCCCCTCATGCCTTGTCATGTCTGTGTGTTTGCTCAGATGGTACCACGGTTCGCTGTCACGTTCGGAAGCAGAGTCGCTGCTTACACTGTGTAAAGAGTGTAGCTACTTGGTGAGGAACAGTCAGGCCAACCGCTCAGACTACTCCCTCTCTCTTCGGTAAGAAACACTCTCACGCACACATGCATGCATGCACACGCAACAACAGGCAGCATAACACCTGAGCACCATTTCAGATGAACAGCTATACAGTTTAATTGCATCTTTCTCTTTTTTTCTTGCCAAGTGTGGTAGGAGGAGTGTGTGTGTGTGTGTGTGTGTGTGTGTGTGTGTGTGTGTGTGTGTGTGTGTGTGTGTGTGTGTGTGTGTGTGTGTGTGTGTGTGTGTGTGTGTGTGTGTGTGTGTCACCACCTGAGCTACTGATATCATATTGCAGTCTCCCACACCGCTCCATCTGTCTCTCCCCCTTCTCTCCCCCTCCCTTCCCTTTACCATCACCCCCACTTAAGATCACTGCCACACTGATTCTCCTCCCGATACTCATTTGCAGGGCACAATACTGCTTATCTGGTCAAATCTCTCCCTTGTAATTACTAGCATGATCCATTGTCCTGGCCTCACCACCATTCTCCCATCAGCGCTCTGTCCTCACACCAACCTTGGGTTCTCTCTGTGGCCTTCCTTCACGGCCCCAGCGGGCCTTCTAAGTGGTAATCAGCCAGGTAGAGCACACTTCAGTGCACACATCATCCTCCACATAATCACTAATGAATATGAATTACCTTCTGTGGGACACACAAGAAGGAAATTAGGCAGGGAGAGGAGAGAGGGAAGAGGAGTGTGAGGGGAGAGGGAGGCACAGTGTGTCACCGTGTTGTGCTGACATATAAACAAGCTCATGCATTACTCATTTACATGAGTAGAGTGGATGTGACACACACACGCACATTTTTCTCCAGCAACAAGGTCAGTACTGGTAATGGTTCAACAGCTGGAAAATTTGCAGGAGAAGTAATATATCCAGAAAATCTTTGAACCATAAAGAAGCTGGCCTTCACTGAAGTCAACCTTCAGGGTCCAGCTCAAACAATATGCTCCTGAGATCTACTGACATACATCACTAAAAAGACACCAAAAAGTGAAGCAACCTGATGAATACACTAGTTTCAAAAAAAGCTCTGTTAAGAAGAACTTTAAAGATTAAAATAAAAAGATAAAGTGCTTTCAGACGCCACCTTATTTCCCAAAGGGGTCACCACAGTGGATGAATCTGCATGTCTGACTTTGCAGAGATTTGTAACTTGTTGTTGTGACCCCCAGAGTCTGGGTTTTTGTCTCCTAATACTAATTTCAACCCTTAAAATCTGTAAAAGCCAAACTCAAGTGTGTGTATCTTCACAATCCTTTGGGTTTTACCATCTAGTTCAGTGGTTTAAATAAACTGGCTGATCTTGTGCCAGTACCGTAGCTAGAAAAGGTAGACTAAGCTACTGAAATAAGACTAAGCTACTGAAATAAGGGGGAAAATTCTCCTTCTAGAAAGATGTATCAGTTTAGTCTTTATCGGGGTGTTTTGGCTGATTGGTAGGCTTTTTTTTATTTAATACCAACAATATAGCCTTCAGAAAAGATTCTTTGTGTAATAACAAGCAGTACTACCTACATTTTATCAAAAAATGCATTATCTGTATGTTTTGGGGTGGGGTTATTTTCGGTCATTGCTGTTATCTGTCCTTGGAAAATGTGAACCCCACCTACGCTATTCTAAGATTACACAGAAATGTGAACAATAGAAGCAGCGACTGATTAAGGATGTTTTAATGGAGACAGGAGGAAGCCGTCTCAAAGTGAGTCAGCACTGAAGTAGGCAGGCCTGCTAGGTTTAAACCAACATGTAATATGCACAAGCACTGGTAGGTTGTAATCTACCATTTAGTACAAAGAAGGCCCAAACATACAGGACTGGATGAAAACACGCTGTCAACTCTGAGCTCTGACATGATGAAGCGTCTGGCTCTGGTGCTCAGGAAGCCAGTGGGACATTACATACTGCCGGTTGTTTGGCTGTTTATAGTTGCAGTGAGTGCTTTTGGTTTCACTGCTCTTCAAAATTTAATTTGGTTTACTTGAACAATGACAATTATGGTGACCGGTTTCAGCCCTTGTCTTTCCCTCCACTTCTATAATTAGACATACATCATGGCTGGCTGGCTGGCTCTTAAAGGGGAAGTCCTTTCGCGGCTGCACGGATTTTAAAGGGGAGGTGTGGTCCTCTGAGCGCAGCCACTTTCACAGTCTGGAGCATTCATCTTTCTCGCTCTCTCTCTGACTTTGTGTTTCTCTTCCTTGTGTTAAAACACCGCTCATCCATCCATCATAATGTCACTTCCTTCCTAATTTGTGACATGATGTTAAATGTTGGTTAGAATCGTGTCCTCAAAGCGAAAGGAAAAAAAGGCGTGAGCATAAATCTGGCCTGTCACTTTCACCGTCATTACGTGAGAAAATGTGTGGAAGCCTGAATGGTGTTTTATGTGCCCTACATTTAATGTCATCCCTCTTCTTTTTTCACTCTCTTTCTCCTTTTTATGTCCGTCCTCAATCTACGGTTCTGCTTTTACTCTCACAGGAGCTGTCAAGGTTTCATGCACATGAAGTTCACCCAGTGTAAAGATGGCAAGTACGTGCTGGGACAGAACAGCCCGCCCTTTGACACCATCCCAGAGCTCATCCACTTTTACACCACACACAAACTCCCGATCAGAGGCGCTGAGCACCTGTCCTTGCTATTCCCAGTGCTGGTGCAGACACTCTGACCGCCCTGGAGCGCCCTTTCAGTGATCAGACACTTTGAACGTGAATGTTTGACTGGATCTACCCAGTGGAGTGAAAGCGTTCTCCTCTATTTTGACTGGAAGACTTTTGATGATTAAGCACATGAGGAGCTTATGCTCTTACCTACCACTGCTGTTGTACCCGTGCCAAGCTGAAACATCTGGGGGATCGATTCACGTGAAATGCAATACCTGAACTTGAGGCACCTTTTCTCTCTCATCCAAACGAGGCTGACTTAAGGACAAAAAAAACGTTCATTTCATTGCATTTCTTTCCAGTGGATGTTTGCAGAGCTCCAAAGAGGAGAACGTGTGTATTCTGAATGTACTGAAGACCAGCAGGAGACTGAGATTAAATTATTGCTGTTCCACATTAACACCTCATCGACACTGGTAAAATATTGCTGTTGTTAGGTGAAAACCTTGCAGTCATTGTGCTGATTTTTCATATTTCTGCTAGAGTCAGTCAGTTGAGTTGTACTGTATCAGATTAGATTCCTTCTTCATCCTCAGGCTCGGGAAACCCTTTTGTAAACATTGAAAAATCCATGTTGCAAGTATGCTATTTTCAAGTGTAAAAGGTTTTTACCAACAGCAGTTATATTCCCAAAAGCTTTTCTACATAAAGTCTTGCTTATTTCCATCCAGTCAGTTCCGTACAGTTTTCTATTGATTTGCTTGACACAGTTACGTTGTTGATTTTCCTTCATAAGCGAAGAGAAGCTGTGTTGTATTTGCCTTGACCTCACTGACCTTTTATCTCTTGTTGCTTGCATTTGAAAGACAATACTGGGTTTATTGAAAGCAGGTCTGGTCTTTGACTAACTTAAGGATAAGATAAGCCTGGAAACTGAGGAGAAGTTTCATATGAAGAAAGAGATGCGAATTGAATATTGAACACCAAAACAAATTGGGATTATTATGAACACTGGCCATATTCAATTGCTTCGTGCATATTTGATTGAATATTGCACAATTTTTGTCTGGCAAAGTCATTACATGCTGTTTGGTTAGTGGAAGATTCAATTCACTTTTATTTATATAGCGCCAAATCACAACAATAGTCGCCTCAAGGCGCTTTATATTGCACAGTAGATCGTACAATAATAGATACAGAGAAAAACCAAACAATCATATGACCCCCTATGAGCAAGCACTTTGGTGACAGTGGGAAGGAAAAACTCCCTTTTAGCAGGAAGAAACCTCCGGCAGAACCAGGCTCAGGGAGGGGCGGGGCGGGGCCATCTGCTGCAACCAGTTGGGGTGAAGAAGGAAGACAGGATAAAGACATGCTGTGGAAGAGAGACAGAGATTAATAACAGATATGATTCAATACAGAGAGGTCTATTAACACATAGTGAGTGAGAAAGGTGATTGAAAAAGAGATACTCAATGCATCATGGGAATCCCCCAGCAGCCTACACCTATTGCAGGGAGGATTGAGGGTCACCTGGTCCAGCCCTAACTATATGCTTTAGCAAAAAGGAAAGTTTTAAGTCTAATCTTAAAAGTAGAGATAGTGTCTGTCTCCCGAATCCAAACTGGAAGCTGGTTCCACAGAAGAGGGGCCTGAAAACCCCTCTTGAAGACAAATTAGATGTTTGCAAAATGGGATGGAGTCTCATTGCTGCTGTCTGGTAACAGCACTGTGTGGTTAAAAACTCACGTTAGGAAAGAGACGGTTTCTACCAGACACATTTGGGATTATTCAAAAGGAAAATTAATTTCAATCATTGTTTCTTAAGGCTATAAAAATGAAAATTTAAAAATGGAGCCAAAGATGTTAGGTTGCACTCTATAACCTCTGCATTACCCTGTAATCAAACCAGTGTTTTTAAAGGGTTGTCTTGTATATTTTTAATCACGATTAGTGGTTCCTGACCTGGGGAAGAAATGTGGAAGATTTGGAAACAATAAAAATCTAATTTCTGCTTTGCAACATTTTTTTAAATTTCTTACTCATTTTGATTTTCTTATTATGAAATACAATTTTCTTTGTTTGTTTGCAATTTACCTCCTTTGGAAAAGCTACTGGGGAATGGGAAATAACAGACTAACTGCTTACAGCTTAGATGTGCATCCTGTGAGTAGTTCTAACACATCGCTGTTAGTCGCGTGTAATAAAGGTTAGGAACCACTAATGTAGGTGGGGAAAAAAACCATCCAAAATATTCTGATTAAGAGCATTGCTGATGAAATTATATACAATAGGCTCCTTTGCAGCAGGAGAAAAGAGGCACAAAGGACTTGGCAAGATTGCGTGCTTCACATACTCAAACACACACGCACACACACTTGCTTTCCTTCATCCATTAACAGCAGGGTTGGGAGGGAGAGGGTGAGAACTAGGGGTGAGGTGTGGCTGAGGAGGGGTGAGGCAGTCCTCATTATTTGGGCTGCGCTGCAGTGAAAAGCACTGGGATTGCTTTCATTACTGAGCCAAATGAAATAGCAGAGGCTGATTACCCGCGTGACGGAGAGAGGAGACGAGCTGGATCACCCTGTTTTGGGGAGAAAGAGTGAAGGGGGGAAAAAAATGGGAGGGAGGGAGATGAAGAAAGTGAGGAGGAGCAGGAGGGATGGGAGGGAGACGCAGCCTGGCTGTACTTCCCCAATAAGACTCCAAACAAGTGTGCGCGTGGGTGTTTGTGAGTCTAAGAGTGAGACGGTGACATTAAGGGGAGGGGGGGCTGCTTCAGTCCCATTTTTCAAACAAGCCTCCCTGGGGAGGAATATGAATAATAACGACAGCGGCAATGCAGCATGTAAAAATCAAACAAATATTCCCACATTTTTCTGGCTTTTGTCTAGCGCTTAGCCGCTCTCTGCTTTGAAGGGTGTTTCTATGCGAATTTTATTTTGTTTTTATCAGACAGAAGCTTGCCTACTGTTAAGCTATATTTTTATGAGCACAGTTGTGAAGGTTGGAAGAAACTGCTCCATCCCTTCAGCAATATCCAATAATTCTCTGTGTGTAAACGGAAAAATGTGTGTCTTCCACTGTGTCTGTCTGTGTATGTGTTCATGTGTGCGTATGCGCGAGCGGCTGTCATATCAGAATCAGAATGTGTGTAATGTCAGATGTGGTGGGTGTCGACGATTATGCGGTGACGGCAGCTGTTAATCCATCAGATAAGCTTGGAGGAATGAACACCTGTGATCACCTCAGAGCCAGACAGCATTTTAGGGAACCACATAACGTATACACACACATCCATGACATACAAGTACCCTGCGAGAAGAAGTATTCAATACATAAATGGCTTTCTTACAGAGTTGTAAATAATAAAATGAACCTTTAGTTCAGTTAAGATACCTTTGTTCCAGGGTCAAAGTCTTGCTGTTGTAGTTTTGTGCCTATGTCAAAGTGTCACCAGGGAAGAGGTCTTCAAAATCAGTGACAGACAAAGACATTTTAACTTGAATCTGTTAATTGCGTTTCCATAGTATCTTTTATCACACAGACACACACAAACATGTCACCTGATTGCATCATTAAGGGATGCTCTCAGGTTCACTATCACAGGAGGCGTTAGACAACTTTTTTACACAACCTGAGTAGCGACATTTAAATTGGATTCCCATTTTAACATTGTCCTCCAAAGCTCCTATACAGTGTTTAAATGCACAAAACCAAGTCTTTGTAAAAGCCTGATTGTGAAAAGAACACAAAGATGTAAATATTTTGGTTATTTTACGAGACATTTCGGTGGGGACTAGGTGACCCATCTGAATATTACAGCATTTAAACCAGGACCTGATGACAGACTCAGACATCTGTTGTGTTTAATGAATGTTAGGTAGAAATATTTATTCCATCTCCAACCCCAAGTTGCCTTGGGCTTTAACATTTATGAGATGCACACTCTGGATCTTCAGCCTCAGTTTCTCTTTCGCACAATATTGCACAGAAACCTCCAGGCTGTTTGCATATACAGAGGCAGGGAATTAGCCAGCTGTGCACACAAACTCAATGCCACAAGTGAGGGACGGGACATGCATGTCAGACTAAGAGGCCGCCATCCTCCCTCTCACTTAAACCCCTATTCCAGACATGTTAATCCCTACAGTTGTGGCAGGCAGGCGTACAAGAGATAAATTGGAGGTCAGTGTGAGCAGGTGTGTGTTTGCCATCAGAGCCTGCCAGAAGACTGCAATCAGAGAAGGCTGGGTGAGGGAAGCAGCTGCTGTTTTGGGGGTTTTGAGAGGGAAGGAATTTTGAAGAGATTGCTTACCCACTCCTGCCACCTATCTGTTCAGCTGGCACCGAATGGCTGGTTGCTCAGACTGATGAAAACATGACGTGTGTTCATTTAATCAGGTACTGTATTTAATTTCTCTTTTGCAAGAGAGACCCGAGTACTACAAAATAGAACAAAGATGAGCTTGTTTAACACACCACACACAATCATACTCAGGTTTAAAATGCACACTCACTGGCCATGGAGTTCTGGTGACTGTGCAGGACATTTGAGATAATTTGAGCTTTGTGACAGCCATCAGAACAAGAGTACACTGTGGTCAAAAAGGGCCAGCAACAATAATCAGGTAGGCTGTGGTATTTAAACAATGCTCATTTTGGTACTAAGAGGCTCAAAATATTCTGGGAAAATAACCCCCACACAATTACATCACCACCTCCAACCTAAACTGCTGCCACGATGGAGCCATTCAGCTTGTTCATGCCAAATTCTGACTCTACCATCCATATGTTGCAATTAAAATCAAGACTCATCAGACCAGGCAACATGTTTCCGTCTGAACTGTAGTCTGAGTTTCTCATTCTCAGCTGACAGGAATGACACACAGTGTGGTCCACACTGTAGTCCAGTTGCTTCATTTTTCCATTTGTGCTACATTCAGAGATGATCTTTTGTCTACTTTGGTTGTAACAAGTGGTTATTTGAGTTACTGTTGTCTTCGGATCAGCTCAAAGCAGTCTGGCCATTCTTCTTTGATCTCTCGAGCACTGCCACTCACTGGATATTTTCTCTTTTATGGACCATTCCCTGTAAACCCTGGAGATGGTTTGTGGGAAAATCCCGGCAGAAATATTCGTACCAGCCAGTCGGGCACAAACAACCACGGCACATTAAAACTCACTTAAATCTCTTCCCCATTCGGATCCTCTAAAGTTCAGCAGGTCGTCTTGACCATAAACGCATTAAGTTGTTGCCATGTGATTGGGTGATTCGATATTTGTGTTTACGGGCAGTTAAACTGGTATACCTAATTATGTGGCCGGTGAAATATTAAATTCCATTTATGTGGCGCAATGCATTAGACTTCAGACTTTCTAGGTGTGGTATTTGTGTGGTGTCATGACAGATAAACTGATAAACTGGAGATATGATGTCCTCCTTCAGCTTTTCTGGGAGACATTAAAATATTACTTTAAAAAAAATCTCCGGTTTTTGTTGCCTGCATGTCGTGTAGTTTGGGTGATGAAAACAATATTAACTCCTGCAAACAGACACAGAGCACAGATGAAAAATACTTCAGACTGTTTTTGGACAGCTGATCATGACAGAATAAAATATTTCCACTATCAAGCGCAGACATGATGGCTAGGAATAAAGATAAAAATAGATGAAAACAGAGTCTCTATTCTCATATGAAAAATATGTGTGTGTTTGTGTGCGTATATGTATATATATATATATGTATTTTTTTGGTAAACCACTAAGTAAGTCTCAGCATTTAATCAGACATAAATAAGTCATTAGGTAATTTCTCTAGCAAATATGACTGTTTATGTGAAAATGCGCTGTTTACTTTGTCTCTGTTTTTTACCATTCACACTGTATTAAGCCAATAGGCTGTTTAAAACCATCTAAGCAGGCTTTGTAAAATGGAGATGAGAATTTTTCTGTTATTTTCACACAGTTTGTAGAAGGATTAGTACATTAATCAAAAATCATTTAAGAGCGAATAATTAGTCGCAGCCCTATAAGCCACAGAACTGGCTCTGTGCTCATGTTTGATCAGATATTGTCTCATGGTTGTCCAGTATATTAAGATGTTTTTGTTGATGCTGAGATACAAAAAGTAAAAAAGAAAAAATGACTTGGCTGAGATGATTAAAAAAAAGGCTGTCAAATTCAACTATTCTGCTTTCATTCTACTTGATCAGCACTAGACAGGAGAATTAATGGCAATGGGGTGCTGAGGGGAATGCTGGGAGGAGTGTCCACCAATCCAAATCTCAGCAAGCTCCTCCAGATATCCTCCTGCAAAGTGACCTTTGCCTCGGCTCCCTCGGCCTCATCCCACCTGCTCCCTAGATAAAGCCCTGTGATCCTGGGGGGCTTATCACCAAAGTCTGCTTGAGTCTTTGCTCTCTTTGTTCCACGTGTAATTACACTGTATTGAATTGGGGAGCAATGGAGGTGAAGGTAGGGGAGGAGAATCATCACACACCAGATGAATGATTCCCTCCTCTGGTGAGAGTGGTACAACTCGGCTGCAGAGTAGGGAATGGCTTCAACTCGGGGGCTCCCAGCGTGAGTGGCCGCCTCAAATGGGACCCCTCGCAGCTCTCGGCCTGGCTCCACTCCACCTCCAAGCTACATCAAAAAGGGACTTGAGAATGACAGAAGTGCTTCATACTGGCACATTCAGTGACTGGACCAGATGGAGTCTTTGTTCTTTCTCTGAAACACGCGGCGTGCACACGTCTGTGCACAAAAACGGGATGTGTGCAAATGCACGCACACGCATGCACACTTCCTCAGCACACAGCAGTATAAAGCCAGGATTGTGATGATGGGAGGGGGTGTGATTCTCTTGTCCTCCGTTGTGTTCACATTAGTCATATGCAAATAAGCATTGTGCACGGAGAATAACACAAATCCACCATGTCTAAATCCTTAAAGAACACTAGTCATGGCTATTTAGTTAACATGATTTATTAAGGTGATTGACCTAGTTAGCACACAGACCATTTACGGTGTTTGCTTCAGGTACAGGAGAAATTGAATCTGTTATAGCTTGGATTTGAAGAACAGGATTATTATAAAAAAAAAACATTTATTCACTTTTCTACTTTATGTCTTCACAGTCCCCGAATTAAGGCCCCTGGGCTAAAGTCATTTTCTTTATCTGGGCATAGATGTGGGGCAAAGAAAGAAGGCTTGTGGATTAGAAAATGATGCCGACATGTGCAACATTATGTCTTTCATTTCCACCTTTATAGAATGGCTTTTTCTCTCTTGAAAAATAATAACTGATGTCTGCTTCTGTGTTTGTTAAGAAGGTTTTGTACAAAAATCCTTATCAGTGGCAGTAAGTGATGTTAGGAAACCACAGCTGACATATAATGTAAGTTATTATAGGTTTATATTATTATAAGTTTGCCAGCACATCTCCAACACTGTAAATAAAGCAGGTTATTTCAAGAAAATGCACTTGGGTCAACCAAGAACTGTCTGTCATTTCAAGACAGACTGACATCTTTTCATGACTTGCTTCTAATACGTTGATCCAAATACAAGGTCAGAATGAAAAAAGGGCTTCTAAAATCAGCTGGAAACTGTAATTCACTGTACTTTCTTAACTGCTCACAGTACATACTACACACTTCCTTAAATAACATTTCAGCCAACACCACTACAGTTAAAAGAAAATCTTAGGTTACATTTGTAGTAATTTGTAAATGTCAGTGTAGCTCTGTTCTGGGACCTCCCCACCGTTTTTCATAAAGCATCATGAAAAACATAAGGAGCTCACCTCCCCACTCTGGAGGCAGCTGCAGGAGTGAGATCACTAGCAAAATCCCAGCATAGAACTGAGCAGTAAAAGGGGTGGAATACAGGTGGGTTGCAAAGTGGCTTGCAAAGTGGCTTGCAAAGCTACCACAGCTCTGGGCAGGTTAAGTCTCCATGGACTGTTTCGCTGAGATTTGCCGAGTGGAATGTCTCAAACAGCTTCAGCTGAGCCATCACCTGGTGCTTGGTGACACTGAGATCAGCTGATCTGCACAGTTTGCAGCTGATCTTCGCTTTGTTGCCTTTTGTGAGCTGTTAAATATTTTGGTCCCTGTAAAAATCCCACATTGTTGTAATCTTGACCACCGTGATTGTGTTACTTCTATTTTTGACAATTCTGCCTATGATTTTTTTCCAAGTTATTTATTTATTCCTTGTTTTTCATTGTATTGTCTGTATTTTGGAGTAGCAGTCCATCTTGCTGTCGCATTAGGGTATTTGTACATAATAGTGCCACAATATTTAGTTTTCTTTTTTTTTGCCATGACATTAAAAGATTTATCTCAAACTCCAAACTTTATATTAAGTGGGAGATGAAGAATAATCATTAATCAGCTTTAATTTAACGTGTTTTAAATATCGCTGGATCCCCTTGGTGAAATTTCTGAGAGTGAAATTTTCTATTATTCTGTATGTTGCTTATTTTTATGGATTTTTATTTATCTTCTTTTCTTTGCAAACCTATTTTCAAACCAAAAAAAGAAAGATTTAACAGAACTAAAATAAGGATGTGATTTAATAAAGCAATGGTGAGGATGAAGCGGAGATTGGGTTAACTGCTTCAGGAAACACAGGATAGACTGTCTATAAATCACACTACACAGCTCAACGTTTGGACATTTTCCAGTGTTCCACGTGGCATAAGGCCACGATCATCCCCAGCTAATTCAGAAAAGAACGTGTTCAGACATTTCTGACAGGAAGCAGTCAGTGACCTTTAAGCTGGAAATGTTCGGCCGGTATTGCGTCCTCGCTGTCTCTCTTCATCAGAACTGGAAGTGCAGAGCCGAGACACATCCTTTAGCTGAGGCAAGTATAAAATGCCACTCTGACAGCACCTGTCTGGTCTCGCAGTGCAGTAAAAAGATCAAACTCTGCTCATTTGTTAGCTCAGTGTAAAAGTACCGTTAGTGCAGCAGTATTTTAGGACAAAAACAAACAAATTCTTCCCTTGTCTTTAGTTATCAACGTCTAGAAAATACATTTTACACCTTGTGCTGCTTACACATCTGATTATAATCCGTTATACTCTGCCAATCAAATCATTTACACAGGTATCACTCTTTTTGTCAAAGAAACCCCCTAAATGATTTCCCCAGAATTCATACAACACCTGGACTGTTTTTCCACAGTAGCCATAAGTAGTACGGCTTTTATCGGTAAGTGACCTCACTGACTGGAAAGATCTACTCATAATAAGGATGAAGAATTTTTTTGCATTATTCATCAGCGTCTGAACCATGTCTGCATGTGTAGGCGTGTAAGATAGCAGGAATGTGCTCCCATTAGAGTATTAAATGAGTGCAGCAGGTTAAATCTGATGACATTTCTCCTCTCCTCTGTGAAAAGCAATTAATAAACCAACGGCAAATTATACCGCACATTAATAAATGTGTGGAATTCACGGCTTAGGCTTCAATAAGGATCTTATGAAGGATTGATAGTAGTAGAATCTGCCATTCATTTGGCAAAAGGTTATTATCATCGGGTTTTATGACTATTCTTTAGCAAATTTATGCAGCTGGCGATCACAGTGACAGCCTGGATGAGAGGAAGGGGATTCGGAACGAGCCCCTGATTCCATAAAACAAAACGACACATGAAAATCGGATAAAAGGGAATAGAATTTTATTTGCTATGTAACGTATCAGGCAATACATCACCCTCAGCATAAATGTAATTTACAGTCTACAACTTTTTCACATCCAACACTCGTATTTACTAGTGGTTAGTTGATGGGCAAGTGGTTTCTAGACGAGCTGATGAGGCCCTAAAATTTTCATGATTGTCGCTATTAGCCAGGCCGATTTAGCTCACAGTGTAGCTTCTGTTGACTAGATTAGACTGATGAAAAGATAAACCAAGAATAGTAATGAAGAGCTGAGCCTGAAACGTCCACGAGTTGAATCCCACAAATTAACACCACCTCCTGCAGCACTACCATCAGGGCATACTTTACTATGTTGCCCACTAGTGGTAAGAATCAACTACTAGCAGTGTCATTTTTCCTCCAACCTTGTTGTTGTTGTTGTTGTTGTTTTTGGTTTGTTTATGCACATCACAGCCTGATGAGGCTGCTAGTCTGGCACTAAACTTATAGAATAGGTTTCTCTCACAGTGCATTGCAAATAATCAATAATAAAGTGAACAGTAAAGTCCTAGTACCATGATGGGTTTCATGCACACAAAGCAAAAAAAACAAAAAAGCAAAAAACAGCTGTGTAGTATTAAGGTGGCAAATGTTTTCACAGAAAATAAATAGTCTATCAAGTCAAGTAATGAAAAATGCAGGTGTTTGAAGATTTCCTGCGTATAGTACATGCAAAAAAAAGAAAAGTGCAAGAATTTGATCATTTTTGCTTAAAATGACAGGATAAAAAAAACTAAACTCAATGACAGACAAAACACTAACAGAGTAAATCATACTTTACGGCATCCCCAGTCACAATATGAATTCAATGTCGAAATTTCTAAATCCAAGTAACTCTCCGACGCTGTATTCGAGTGAGTCTAGTGTTGGAAAAGACATCTGAGTTCCTGTAAATAGTGGCTTTAAAAGATTTTCTTTGTACTATGATTCAGAATCAGATGTATTTGGTTCCAAATGAATGTCTGAATTATTTTATCAATACTTCATCTAACTCATGCTACCCAAACGATATTGTACAAACAAAAAGTGGCTGGTAGCAGGATTATATCAGACCAGTCTGTTTCTGTGTAACTGTAATGCCTCATTTAGGCTTTTCCATTTAAAACTTGTTGAGGGCTGGCAGCGCTCCCGCCTTGACAAGTACAGCTGAAAGCAGGTCTGCTGGCCCTGAAGGATGGGGCACGGCAGTGGCGGAGGGATCTCCGTGCTTGTTGTCTGAGTTCACAGGTGTGGGAACCTTTCCTCTGTTCATCGTAGACTTCCCATCCCCGCTGCCCCCTCCTCCACCCAAACTTGTCTTGCTGTTTTCTCCTGTGGGGATGATTGTCCCTAGGTTGGGGTTGCCCACTGCAGGAGTCCCGGTGTGCTCCATGCTGGTCTGACAACAGCACAGCAACCGGAAAAATGCGCTCCTCATTTCTCTGCTGGACAGAGTATATATGAGGGGGTTAAGGGCAGAGTTGAGTACAGCAAGGGCAATGAACCAGTCCACCTGGTAGAGAACAGGGCACTTATCTGGACTGCAACCAACATCCAGGAGGAGCAGGAGAAACAAGGGAGCCCAGCACATGACAAAAACCCCAAGCACAATAACCACCGTACGAAGCAAGGCCAATGATCGCTCTGAAGGCCGGCTGCTCACCCTGCGGCTACTGGAGGTCACCAGACGGTAGATCCTGATGTAGAGTATAATGATGGCCACCAACAGGGCACTGAACACACTGATGCAGAAAGCAATATAACTCTTAGCATAGAGTGGCAGCACTGTGGAGCAGGAAGGCAGATTGTTTAGGCAGTTCCAGCCCAGGCTGGGCAGAGCACTCAGCAGTACCGACACAAGCCAGCAGGCTACCAGCAGTGCTAGAAGCCGACCTCGACCTGCTGTCTCGCAGGGGCGCAGACGCACCATTGTCATGTGCCTCTCGATCCCAATAGCCAGAAGGCTGAAGGTGGAAGCGCTGAGGGCTACAAACATGCTCCCTTCTCTGGCCAGCCACTGCAGTGGCGTCAAGAAGAAGGTTTTACGTCCCGAGGTAAAGATGTTAACCATATAAGCCACCCCAGCCAGCAGGTCTGACAACGCTAGGTTTCCAATGAGAAAGTACATACGGCTATGAAAGCGCTTATTCCTCCAGATGGCGAGGAGAACTGTAATGTTCTCCAGAACAATCAGCACGCAGATGAGGAGCAGCAGCACCATTTTACAAGCCCCGCTGACGCGAGGTCGTTCCCACTTTCCCGAGTGGTTGTAGTGGATGATGATGACAGGATTCATCCCCTGCTCAATTTGATTACTCATACTGCCTGGCCCTTCTTGACCTTCCTCGGTCACACAGCAGAGGGCGGCACAGCACTGGACACAGAGGTAAGGGTGCTCAAGTTGGCAGAGTCACATCCTTTGAGGAGCCTGTCAAGAAAAGTTAACAGATCACGTTAAAAAATTACTAGTTTTTCTCTGAGCTTAGGAACTAAAGAAGATTGTTCTATAGAAACATCAAATCTGCATTGAAAAAAAGGAAAGTATTACCAGTTTAAAGCTATGCAACTACAAAAATCCCTTCAGACAAGTGTGACAAAGACAGCAGTGGCACCTACAAGTTAAATAAAACACAGTCTCATGAAGAAACTGAAAAAAATCAGATGATCTAAACTGCCAGTTCTCTTGTTCTATCCACTACCACTCACTTCAAGTACTTACAATTTTGGCATTATAATTGAATAATGAGTCTGGGGTGTGTTCATGTCATCATTTATTATTATTTCTTTCTTTCTTTAAAAAAAGACAAGACTTTTATAAAGGTCTTTAAATGATCCAGAAATGCCCTCCTCACAATGACGATGAATACAATTTAAGTTTCTTCCAGTTTCAGAAACAAGGCGCAGTGTTACAGGCAACTTCTTTACAGAAGTAAAAAATGCCAGAGGCTTTAATTGAAATCCTGCCTCTGCGTAACTTTCCTTTTCCTGACTTTCATGTTTTGTGAAAGTTATCAAAAACGACACAGAGCTCGTGCATTGTTAGCGCACAGTCTTTGCGCAGTCGGTGTGTTTTTCTTCGCTCCCGCAACAGTATGCTAGAAAGTTATCCTACCTGTCAGAATGACGGGGCTCGCTTGAACATCCCTGCAATGAGCAGATTTACAAAAATGTCGAAGTTGTTGTTTTATTTATTTTTTCCTTTCGTGCGTAAAGATCCAGAATTGGTGCGTTCCAAAAAGGTGATATACTCGATGTAAAATTAAAGTTTCATGTCCTTGTCCGCTTAAAAATAGCAGTAAAGTTGACCTCCTTAATATCCACAGTAGGTTCTGTCCTAACTTTCCAGCGTCCTCTCACTTTGACTCTCCAGCTTCCAGCTTTGACTGTCCCGGTCTCACCCCTCCCAGCCAACGGGGCGGGATTTTCCCTCACCTCTCCATTTGGTTTTCACCATTAATTATGAGTCAGGAGAGAGGTCGAAGCCACGCGAGTCATTGCGCTACACTTTTGAGCCGTGCAGTGTGAATGATACCGTTTATTTTCCAAGTGTAGGTCAAAGCGATTTGTTTTTGTTCTCCGTGGTTAAAGGACAGCTGACTATTTCAGAGAAGAACGTCTAATTTGTTTCTTCCAGTGTGTCATAAAATTGCTGCTCTTACTTGTTGCAACACATGTAATAAATTTTGCCCGTTGGGCCTTAATACGCCGCTTGCATTACATCATTGTAACAGCCTGTTGTTTTGATCTTTTGATGTTTACCAGTATAAAGTCATATTCCTTAAAAACACTGGAAATGTTGCAGGGGGAAATGATAAACCAAAGTTTATCACTCTATCCAAAGGTTAATATTTCGTTTTCATAACACAATCAGCCATGCATTATGTGTTTATCTGTGGAATATTCTCCTCCACTGACAGGCCAAGAAGTTGCTGGAATCCACTCATTGTTTTTCATGCTCAGATAAAGGATCACTGAGTCCCTTTAGTGCTCTAGGAGTGTGAGATAGGTCAGACCTCTCCCATTGGAGCCAACTGGAAGGATGGAAAAGGAAGAGTTACGCATTTCTTCTCCTTTTATGAACTTACTCTGAACAGATAAGATACTGGGGTATTACGTATCTGGGTGTCATCTCTAGCTTGTGGAGTTGTGACAGTTTGGTCATTGCAGAAAGGTCCATATTGGCGGAAGGTTAGGGATGGATTTGTGAGTTCCAAAAAGGAGATATACTCAATGTAAAGTCAAAGGTTCATGTCCTTGTCTGCTTAAAAAGTAGAAAAGTTGACCTCCTTAATATCCACAGTAGGTTCTGTCCTAACTTTCTAGCGTCCTTTCACTTTGACTCTCGAGCTTTGACTGTCCCAGTCTCATCAATCCCGGCCAGCAGGATGGTATTTTCCTTCAACTCTTCATTTGGTTTTAACTATTAATTATGAGTCAGAAGGGAGTCAGAACAACATTCAAAGGGAAAAAACAAAAATAAAGTTGGACATAAGTAAGAAGGTAGAAAACACTATGGCAAGTCTTATCATTATTGCATAAAACCACTTTATTTGGTGTACCTTGTTAGTTTTAGGTTGGACCCCCTTTTGCCTTCAGAACTACCTTAATTCTTCATTAATCAAGGTGCTGGAAACACTTTAGAGATTTTTGTCCATCACACAGTTGCTGCAGATTGCTGATAGGAAAGTCCAGTTCCACTACATCGGGTCTGTCAAGCCCATTTCAGTAGAGTGACTTTATTGTCATGTTCAAGAAACCAGTTTGAGATTATTTGACCTCTGTGGCTTGTCAGAAGATGGGTACACTGGTCATAAAGTGACAGTCCCATTGATATCAAGGTAACAAAAATGTGCCAACAAAATATCCCCGATAGTATTACACCACCATCATGAACTTGAACCGCTGAGAGAAGGCAGGATGGATCCATGCTTTCATATTGTTTACAACAAATTCTGAAACCGGGACTCATGAGAGCAAGCAACATTTTTCCAAGCTTCTATTCCCTAACATTGGTGGGCACGTGTGAACTGTAGCCACAGTTTCCTATTCTCAGGAGTGGCTCGTGGTGTGGTTTTCCCTGTTCTTGCTTCAGGGTTCAGAGATGCTGGTTTGCATACCTTGGTTGTAATGAGTGGTTATTTGGCTTGGTGTTCCCTTCCTATCAGCTTGATGGACTCTGGCCATTCTCTGCTGACCTCTGGCATCAACGAGGCATTTTTACCCAGAGAATTGGAGCTCACTGGATTTTTTTCTCTTTTTTTTCTCTTTTTCGATGTTCTCTGATGTTTCGGTGTTCTCTGGTTGTGTGAGAAAATCCCAGTACATCAGCAGTTTGCGAAATACTCACACCAGTCCAACTGCCATCATCACTGATGCCATATTCAAAGTCACTTAAATCGCCTTTACTCTCTAATCTGATGCTTGGTTTGAACTTTGGCAGGTTGTCTTTACCGTGTCCAAATTCCTAAAATGCACTACTTTGCTGCCATGTGATTGGCCAATTGGATATTTGTATAAATGAGAAACTAAACAGGTGTACCTGAAGAATGAATGGTGAGTGTATATTTCCCATTGCATTCCCTACTTTTCCTGCTGTAGTGTCACAGCGGAGAGACTATTTTAATTCCTGATATTATTGATTTGTAACAAATCAAACATAAGCTTTCAGTGTTAAGTAAAGACGGATAAAGTGAGACCACATTCTCCCACTTTATGTGGGAACTAACTTTTATCTGCATATTGTGATAATATCCCAAATTTAAATTCACTCAAGTTTATGAAAGTTAACACTCTCGTAGGAAATCTGCCCTAAAAACAGTAAGAAATTTGCTGATCTGTGGTTGTATACCTACTGAAACCTAAAGAAAACTGGCAAACAAAAGCTCAAGGAGTTGTGAACAGTTTTAACAGTTATGGGAACAAAAAGAAATGACAACAGAGAAGTATAAGAGCACAGAAAAAATTATCTTTTCATTTAGCTTTCAAATAAAATACAGCTATTTGTCACGGCTGGGGCAGCAGTCGTGTTGAGGATGAATGAGGACCCAAAATGCAAGCAGCTGACTGGTGATATGAGTGAGGGTTTATTTACAGGTGGCAGTGGCAGAACAGGCAGTGAGGAATGACAAATGACTAAAGAAACCTAAACTGGGAAAACTAAAGAGCAAACCTGGAGTCATATGAACTGGAGAATGCAGAGAGACGCAGAGAGACGCAGAGATACACGGATGACGCAGATGACACAGAGAAACGCAGACGAGCCGACAACAGGCACAGACTGACACCCACTATATATACACACACACAAACAAGGAGACCAGGTAATGACATACAGGTGGGAGCACAGCTGATTCTAATACACAAGACGACCTGAGGAGACAAGCTGAACACGATGACAACAGACACCGACCTTCAGAATAAGACAGGAAACCTAGAGCACGAACCTTCAAAGTAAAACAGGGAACCCACAGGCTGATTTACAACACACAGGGACATGAACAGAGCACCAAGGACAGGCACAGGTAGGTATGATAAAGCACCAACTTCAGGTTCAACCCTAAACTAATACAAAATCAGAATACACCCGAGGCACAAAATAAACTTCAAGGAAACACAAAACGCTGGGTCAAAATGACCCAGGATCACGACACTATTTGTCAATAACATAATCAATGCTAAACCTCTAGCCAGCATAATTTGTGTGTCTGTTTAGGTTACATATACTTTGAATGTGACCATGTTTCAGTCATTTCGACCTAAAAGTGAAAGTAAAAAAAATACAAAACTACACATGAATATACTGCAGTGAAGTTTAAGGACGGGATCCAAGGCCTTGTTCTGCAGTCACAGATTGATTTGACTTGTGCTGCTCGATAAGCCTATTCCAAGGCAAGGTAGTCATCCTTGATGTGTTTTAAAAGCATCTAAAAAAGAAGTGAAAGCGGGGGCTATTTTGTTTTCTTTTCCCTTTTTCTCTTTTCTAAGAATGGCTCTGTTTTTCAAAGTGTCCATCACTTCTATTTTTTTGTTTTCACATTCTTTGTTTTTCCTGGATCGAAAGAGCTCGAGTAGCGTTGGACAGGCTGGAAAATGGCTCTTCTGGCTAACTCGGACCGACAGCGTAACAAATAGTGATGAAAAGAAGAAGAGATGGTAAGAGACAGAAAAAGCAGGAGGCCAAGGTGCAGTCGAGCAGACAGCTTCTCCTTATTCCTGCTGTATCGCAGTCTCTGTGATATCACAGATCGTGAGGGGTTACAGGCAGTCTGGCCCGCTTACAAATGTCAGCCCAGGCATGGTAGATTAATGAATGACCTCCACAGCTGTTGACTTTACCCTGAGAGCAAGAGATGTACAGACACTCTGACAACACATTTATAACCATAGGAAAACACTCCAAAGGCCTTGGCTCGGTGTTGGATACACACTTCCTAGATTTTTGGTGCTGTGTTGGAAAGAGGAAATGCTTCAGGTCACCAGATCCTGAAAACTAGGCCCAGTAATTTGCCATTGCTCTTGTGTGTGTGTGTGCATTGTGCATATGCATGCACATTAGTGAGTGAGTCAGGGCACAATGACGCAAGCTCCAGTGGTGAGTTAGATGTTTGGGAATGCAAAGTGTAGTGGGAGCGAAGAAGGAGCTGTGGTGGTGGAAAAGGAAGGCCTCAAAGGCCGTAGACCCACTGCCCTCCACTCCTGCTGTTTACCCACACCCACTAAAAATATGTTCTGTTACAAAATTAGACATACATAGATTTACAGTATGTATGTGAAGTGTGCACACATCGTTTTTATTTATTAACAGTGAATTTGAGAATATTTTATGTCCTAGATAATCCAACTTTTGATGGGCACCATGCAGATATATGTGACAATAAATCTAATGTATGCGTGTAATATATGTGTAATATATGTGTAATATATGCGGCCTACTTGTTGTCTTGTAGATGCGATGTTGTGGTATGCTGTAGCGTGAAAGCACAGGGTTCTGATTAGATTGGTTTCCTTGACTTCTTTGATAACTAAATTTGGTTGAAGATTGGAAGAGAGCAGCATTAGACTCTATTTTCCTTTGGTTTGCAAATCCATCCGTTGTTGATGAGCATAGCCAAATTTCAGTTTGTATAAACCATGCAACCATTTGGCAGGCTGAAAGGACTGAGCTCAATAAGAGACCAACCAATGTTTGATTTATCTTTAGTGTGACAGAGAATGTTAGTAAAGACAAAACTTTTCCTCGGTTCCTAAAGGGCGGCCAGTTTCTGTCTGCTTTTTGGTGGAAGTAGCCACCACAAGTATCTGTCTGGGGACTATGGCTAAGGTTAGCTGAGATTGGTCACCTAGCATACATCAGTGTTTGTTTATGAGTTTTGGGGCAGAGAAGATATGGCCAGACTGGTTTTTTTTACCTGATGGCATTTGGTTTGTGAAATTGCCAAACTACATTATAACTAATAGGTATGAACTGAAGTTAGTTATTCAAATTCAAGTAGTGTTGTGACATGTTTTGGCTGGATAATGACATGTCTAAATGTCTAAACTGAGAGCTGCTAGCTCTGGGGCAGTCACCACAGCCCATGTTCTGGCTTTTGGAATCTGGACATTTTGGCTGGATAGTGACATGTTGTTTGGAGGAACCTCTGGATATACTAATTTGGTGTAGCCCCCATTTATTAATTTCAGTTTTGGGTTTGGTTGCTGGAATTTTTCCAAAGCAGTGGAAATTTGTTTTCTAGAACTCTCTCATCACGGGAACATTTTGCTTTCTGTTGAGAGGTTAGCAAATCTGACAGATGTTTTTCTTTTCTTTTCTTTTCTTTTCTTTTTTGCTTATAGCTATTTGGCAGAGGATCACTGTAACATTATTCACAAAATGAATATTTATTGAAAGGTTGAAAGGATGAGTTGTTTTTACTGTTTCATGTGTGCGTGTACATGTGCAAACATGTTGACTGAAATTTATCGTTGGGGAATTCCATGTAAAAACCTATAGTTTACAATCTTGTACATGCACAGTCATGAGAAAAAGAAGGTTTTCACAAGACTCTGTGCGGTCTATGAAAAACTAAGTAGATTCCATGACTCAGTAACTTGTAGAACCACATTTAGTAGCAATAACCTGAAAGTTATTGCAGGCATTTGTTTATGCACATCCCTCTTTAAACTCATATCAGTGTTTAAGTTGAACTGAGATTCGGACTTTGACTGTGCAGATTTGCTGCTGCTGAGCATGGGATTATTGTCCTGTTGCATGACCAAGTTTGGTCCAAGATGGCCTTAGTATACAGAGGAGTTCATGTTCAACGTAGTTACTGAGGCCTGTAGAGTGTGAGATGAAGCTCTTGTTTATTTATTTGTTTTTTTTCCCAGCTAAGCATTGTACTGTCTGACCTTGGAGCGGATATATTGGGATGTTCACTCCTGGGAAGATTGTGGCATTGTGTTAATGCACACCTGATTGCTCCAGACCAGCGAACTGCCAAAAACCTCCATTTTTAATAGAGGTGGTTATGCTTCCTGATGTTAAATTAATCAGTATTACAGAGACATACACATAAAGAACTCATGTTCAGTCCAACCATGCAATATTAAATCCCAGTGTGTACGTATGAGCAGATATGTGGGTATGCGTAGACATGTGTGACTATATATGTATAGCTGTATACGTATTTATAGGTGCGGGTGTGTGTATATACACAAACATGTTTACTATTTACTGCATGTCACTAAATTGTGTTTAATTATTGTATTTTTATTTATAATGTGTCAGTATATTTATGTTATTTACGTTTTTATTTGTAATGACCATAGAGAGCCTTGAATCTTGAGTCTGGAATCCTTTAAATTCATCGAAATTTAAATATCAAAAGCCTTATAACACTTAAAGCATACTCTCATACAACAAAAGTGAAGACTCACCCACACTTTTTGTTTTTATTATTGCATTATGACATCCACAGTTGAAACAAACCACAGATCAAGATTGCACAGCTGCAACCAAACTAATGATCACAAATATTAAAGTGAAAGCAGCTCTACTGCCTAGAGGCACAATTATTTATTCTGATTTTCAAATCACTTTCCACATCACCTCAGACTACATCAGTGACTTCCTTTTATTCCTGATAGATTAAAAAAACTCTGCTGGTGTTGATTGAAGCGACTGATGGTGCTAAGAGGAATGGATATGTATACATTTTTCTGCAACTTTTACTTGCTTTTACTTTAAAACATCTTCTCTGTTTACCTTACTCAATTGGTTACTTATTACTAAAACATAAATGCATTCTCTCTTGTTGGGTTTAGTGTTTTTTTTTAAAATTTTACTATCGAATAAGCACAGAAATTGAGGTATCATTCGTTTGATTTCCCCGGAGTAAAAATATTCTATTTGCACTTAGCGGATCCAAACAGAAAATTACAGCAATAACAACAAAACCATTTGCTTGATTCTGCTCAGCCCACATGATTTTAACATTATCTGGATACTGAGTACCATCACATATTTTCTTTCGTGAATCATGTTACCTCACTGTTGGAGGCTGTGAGTAGAGTTCTGAGGGCTGATAGTTTATCTGGAGCACTGGTGCTGCTGGTGGGTTATCAGCAGAGGTCTGAGATCTTTAAGGGCACAAGGTGACTGCCTGTCTGAGATACAGCCATACTGCTTCTTTTAGATAACGTTCTTATCTGCATTTAGCTCAAAATAGTTCCATCAAAGGATGCAGAGCTGGAATAATAATTGGAGGAGAGATGGATGTACATATTTAACGGTAAGTTAACTTTGTTAACTGGCACAGAAACATTACATTAAGATTCCATCAAATTCTCTCTTTTACGTACGTGAACACACACACACACACACACACACACACACACACACACACACACACACACACACACACACACACACACAGGTGCAGGAATATATGAACGTAGGATATGGGAAGATAAAGCGACGTGTGATTTGACAAAGACTTCATCCTGCTTGTAATCAGTTGTCAGGGGGGAGGAAGGCAGAGGAATTATCAGCTAAAATCCTCAGTCAGCCCTTCTCGGTTCACACTCACACACACAAACATGCAAACACACCCTTCTTGCAGTGCACTTTGGAAATGTGTGAAAAAAAAAATCTGATCTGAGACAGGAGGTTGAGATCTCTTGTGTTACAAAATTCATGTTCAGAAACAGCTGCATGACTTAAACTCTCAAGACTCGCAGTAAAACACAATGAAAAAGCTGTGGACCTCAAAATAACATTAAGTGCATGTAAACAGAGCTCCATATCTGAACTTCTCATCGTCCACCCCCCACCCCACCCCTAACTTTGAAATGTCACCATCTATTTTCTCACACAATAAGCCTGCGACTTCACATGTCAAGATCTTTATGATGTTATTTATATTCTTTAGGAACGAGGGTCCTAAACACTAAACTTCAAACTATTTGCCAGAAAAAAATGGTAAAAATAACTTGGACCCCTCTCATGTAAACAGTCATGCCCAATTTTCTCAGAACTGCTTCTCTAATGTCTGGGAAAGAATCCTCTGTGTGCGTGTGTGTGCGTAAGACGAATAAGTTTTTCTGGCATGATGCATGTCTGTGTCTAATTACTTTTGTGTTTATGTGTTTCCGTACTCCATTTTCATGTGGTTTTCATGACTATTTGTTAAACACAAACATTTAAGAGGCCGGCATGCAGAAGAAAATATGCATCCTTTACATTCAGGAATTATGCATCCTGTTTTTGGAGGTTTATTTTCACGGGCTGTTATTTGTACGGCTGCTATTCTTTACGATGAGGTCAACGGTGCATTTCCCTTGAGATGAGCCCAGTGTGTCTGCTCCACACATGTGCCACTGACCCCAATCAGACACTATCAGCTAACCCCACATACACCATTACCAGCAATCTTTCCAAGTGCAGAGAAACCCTTTACCGAACCCCACACTCTCAGCTCCTAAAAAGAAAGGCAGCAGGAGCCTGAGAAAGAACTAACCCACTGACAGAAGCATACCAGGCTCAATCTACAAATGCCATCAGTGCAGATTTAGAATCACTCAGACCTTTCAAAGACGAGCACATGCATGATTTTCCCTCCCTGGCTTTTAACTAATAGCACAAAGTGGTACACAGCTCAGACCTCACGAACACTGCAGATCTAAATTCGTAAACAAAGCTGAATTATACAACAGTAGATACACATACACTCAACGGCCAATTCATTAGGTACACATGTTGGGGTGAAAAGGTGATTTCAGTGACTGTGAAGTGACATCGTGCCTGTAGTTCACGTGGGCTCACCAAAACTGCAGAAAACATACCAGGAAAAATGTTGCCTGGCCTGATAAGTCTCGATTTCAACATCTGAGTGGTAGGGTCAGAATTAGACCATGTCCATATCTGTGTGACATCAGCATACCCATCTTCCAGCTGCTTCCAGCAAACTAAATGTGGTAACTTTAAAGAGAAAGCTATATTTCATTTTTACTTTTAAAATGTTGATATGCTCAGTTTTCTTATAGAGAGTTATATTTGTATCTTATCTTATGCCTGCAACACACCTGGACTTAATTAAACAAGGTATAAAATTTGTTATGTGGTACGAAAGGGCAAAACACTTTCTTGTCATCAGTATATAAAAGTAAGTATGTAAATAAGTATTTGCTTGTCACTATATAGTTTTGTTTTTCCTCAATTTTCATAAAATATTTATGTAACAAATGTTAATGAATATTTAAAAGTTCTGTATTGTGTTATCTTTCTACAGAGGCTGGCTCTTTGGTCTTGTTTCCATTCTTTGTGCTAAGTCAAGCTAACCACCTGCTAGCTAGCTTAAAAAGTTTAAGATTTCTTAGTTTGATTTGTATCTTATCTTGTGGCTGCAGAACACCACACGCCCACAACTGTGTCCACAGTGTTTTTCTAAATTAATTTTTTTTAAGGCATTAAACCAGATTTAAAATATGTAGTGTGACAGGCTAGGACAGAACTCTTTCTTTTCGTCAGTATACAATAGTAGGAACATAAATAAGTATTAACTTGTCACAATATGTTAGTTTTTCTCTATTTTCATCAGACGGGATGTAACAAATTGTTTAGAGGCTACCTTACTCTGGAGCCAGTCTGGCTCTTTGGTCCTGTGTCCATTCTTTGTGCAAAGTGAAGCTAAGCCAGCAGTAGCTACTCAGTTTGGCATTTCTTTTCTCCTCTTACTCGCAAAAAGGGTAACAAAATTCATCCATCAATCCATTTTTTTTCACTTGTCCGGGGCCGGGTCGCGGGTGCAGTAGCCTAAGTAGAGAAGCCCAGACCTCCTTCAGCTTGTCCAGGGATACAACAAGGTGTTCCCACGCCAGCTGAGAGGTATAATCTCTCCAGTGTGTGCTGGGTCTGCCCCGGGACCTCCACCCTGTGGGACATGCCCGGAACTCCTCACCCAGGAGGTGCCCAGGAGGCATCCTAGTCAGGTGCCTGAACCACCTCGACTGGCTCTTTTCGATGTGGAGAAGCAGCGGCTGTACTCTGAGTCCCTCCTGGATGGCCAAACTCCTCACGCTATCTCTCACTGGAGAGGCCAGTCACCCTTCAGAGGAAGCTCATTTCCCCGCTTGTATCCGCGATCTCGTTCTTTCGGTCACTACCCACAGTTCGTGAGCATAGCTGAGGGTAGGGACGTAGATCGACAAGTATTTCGAGAGCTTCGCTTTTACGCTCAGCTCTCTCTTAACCACGACAAACTGGTAAATTTGTTAAAGTACGCTGTAACAAAATTAATAACTAATTTTTCAGCATGTCAGTTGTTGTATAGCCTGTTAATGCACAATTACAAGGTTAAAAAATTTATAAATTGTAAGATTTTTTTGTATAATACAAAAAAGTCTTACATTTTTTAAACATTATAAAATGTAAATGAGGAAAATGAACTTATGCTGCTCCAGCTGATCAGATTGCTCTTCAGATATGATTACTACATTAACAGACATTTCAAATACTTTCTCTTGCTATAAAAAACACTCTGCAGCTAGATTTTGCTCTGATCTCTTAGCATTTTAACTAAAGTTCATTGTGTTCTGTATATAACTCTTGAATTTTTCAGAGATTTCAAGGTAAGCCACCACTAACTATAAGGAGCTTCCTATAGTGCTGATAAATTAAACACAAGAATGTTACCAAATAAAAACAGCAAAACCCTTCATATATGGGGTTAGACTATGTGGACATGTTCAGAGGCACTCTGACAGAACGTGACCTTGCCATAGTCGCTGTTTGAGATGAATGGTGCATGTTTGTGAATGAATTACTGTGTGAATGGTGTTCAGCCAGGGTACCAGCCTCTCGCTGACACTGGGCTCTGTGGTCTGTGTGACATAGCGATGGTTCACATAAAGAAAGGCTCGATAGAGATCTGCAGAGGTAGTAAAGGCTGCCATGGTGACCACTCAACCAGCAACAACAATAAGACAGGTTGGCCATCGGACACAGCCATCCTAAAGCTCTCTGGCTCCAGGGACATGCCGGACAAAATAAAGGCTAAAAACACACACTTCACATCTCATTAGACAGGCCCACTGTGATAACCGACTAAGGGCCCAACAAAGGTTGACTTGACCATGTAACCTCCCCATCTGCATGTGAATGATACAAATCATCAAATGTTTACCTGGTAGACCTGCTTGTAAAGAATAGTTATTACCCCTTGAACATACTTTTACTTAAAAACACTTTGTCATACCAAAACAGCCATGATACCTAAAATGTTTGAATGGTTTTTAAAATAAAAATAAAAACAGACTGCAAGACAGGCTGTTTTTATAGCAAGACTCTTTTCCTAGAGATCCATGCTGGAGTAACCCATTTACAAAGTGGCTTCACATTGTCTTGCTGAAGTAAGCAAGACCTTTCATGAAGGAAGGTAAAGAGGACGACAGCATGTGTTCCAAAGTATGTATGTAGGTTGCTTAACATCAGTGGTGCCTTCAACAATATGCAGATTTTCTATGCCATGTGCACTAATGCAGTAATCAGACCACATGCTTTATACTTCACCCCCCAGTTCACCTTAAATGAGTTCAGGCCCAGAGAAGGGATTTCCAGAGGTCACATAAATGCAGCAATGAACTGTGGATTTAATGTAATGTATAAAACACTAGGACATTACAGGATCATATCTGTTTTCGTGAAAATTTAAAACAGGGAGCAGGAAAACAACCAGAGGCAGCACTCACAGAGCAGGCTTAAAGACAGATAAACCAACCTTCATTATTATGGTCAAAAGAAGAGAAGACAATAACAAGAAACAAAAATGGGGCAATAAACAGGAACTCACAAAGTTGTGGTAAACAGACACTCTGGCTGAGAGCGCTTACCAACTGACGCTTTAAATATACAAGAGGTAATGAAGGAAGTGGAGCGCTGATTAATGTAATGACACACAAGTAAAAATAAATGCAAGACACATTAGAAAAACGACAAGAAAAAATAAAACAGGAAGTAACTTGACAGGGAAACGCGTAGGCTGAAGCTCAAGGAATCAAATAGAAACCACAGCCTCAACCACAAACAGAAAGTAGATTTCAAAGGTGGCAATAACTAAACTGAGAATAAAATCATAAAAAAACAAACAAAACCAGTAAACATTCACCATACAAAACTCAAAAAGAACTCAATCAAGAACACAAACACAGAAAAGCAAAACTACGAATAGTGAACCCATCCCAGGACCCACATGTCAGTACAAAAACTGCAGACACAGCTTAGACACCAAACCAAGGGTGCATGACAGTTTTGTTGCAATAGTGCCTAAGGGCCTGAATATTACAACCATTTCATTCCAACACAAATTAGTAATGATTATAGTTCAATTTTAAAAGTTTGGTTACTGAGAAGAGTTACTTTTGAGTTATTTGCCCAGGCAGTGTATCAGTGTTTTTCCACTCGTTTATGTTAAGCTTCAAAAAAACAAGTTTTTTAAGCATGTTTTTGTCATGCAGCCTGGTAAAATGGTGTTAGCACTGTTGTCTCACACATTGTTGGGGAGTAACGGAATACATGTACCAGCGTTACAGATTTAAAATACAAAACATGAGTAACTGTATTTCGCTACAGTTACCATTTAAATGGGTGATAATTAGAATACAGTTACTTTGTTGAAATTCATGGATTACACGGTGGTGTTTTCCTGTTTCATACGTTAGGCTATGCCCTCTCTAATTTTGGTAATTAAATGTATTGCCGGAAAACCAAACCAAACACGCAATAAGAGGCTCTAATGTAAGCGTCCTGTTAATGTCTGTGGCGTCAGTTACACAGTGGACCCAGAGCCAGCACAACAGAGCCAGCAGTGCATGGGCAAGAATGCATTTCTTACTTAGAAATTGCAACACCACTTCACATTTAAAGAAAGGGATGGGTGAAATCTGACCGTGCAATGCGAACTCTGTTTGTCAGCAAGCTGCTGCTCTCAGCGTCAAAAGACTCCACCTCCAACCTAAAGAAACATCTGGAAGTAAGTTCTTTTTTAAAAACTAATGTTAGCCTACTGCAACTACCTTGTTTTAGTTGTGGTAGCTACCTGGGTTATGTGCCGCTTCAGTATCTTCGATGTACTATTGCTGTGTGAACGGAATACATTACAAACTATATTTTGGGCCTTGTATTCTGTAATCTGTATGGGAATACATTTTAAAAGTTACCTTCCCAAGACTGACTCACAGCACAAAGGTCCTGGGTGCAAATCTACCACCTGGCTAAAGGCCTTTCTGTGTGGAATTTGGATGTTCTCCTTGTGTCTGTGTGGGTTCTGTTCAACTTCCTCCCACAGCCATGCAGTTAGGGGGGTTCAGTTAATTGGTGATTCTAAATTGCCCGTAAGTGTGAATATGAGTGCAAATAGTTGTCTGTCTCTTTGTGTTAGCCCTCCAACAGACTGGTGACCCCTCCAGGGTGTACCCTGCCTCTTGCCCTATGGCAGCAGCTCCAGCCCCTTAAAACTGAATAAACTGAAGAGAATGTATGGATGGATGGTTTCTGTCATGAAATAAGATACGATATACTGTTTCAGTTCTTTTAAAATCATTGCATTCTGATTTTAATGATTTTATAAGGGATCCGACCTGTTTTTTAAAAAATGTTTTCCCATAGACATCAAACTGGAACCAGTCATTATAGTGGTAATTTCTTGAATTTTGACATTATAGTAAGTTAACTGAGTATAGATAGATATATTTGATTGCATAAGTACAATTACAATCAAATCACACATAACTGCGACTCTTTCATTTAAGTAAACCACTGAATTTAAGTTCCTGGTCAACTTGCTTTCACTGGCACACAGGTTTGAAATTAGCTCTTATTCCTCAGATTGAATTATTGTCTTAAAAAAGCACACAGTGATGAGTAATGATGTTTTCAGCCACTGTATAGTCAATGTGTTACAAAGCTTAGGCCATCTGCGGGGCACATGTTGCTGCAGTGCATCTGGTGACACATACACATTTCCAAGAAGGCACACAGAGGTCTGGTCTGCAGTTCAGAAGTCTACCTTTGTTTATGATTCCAACACATGATGGTCCATCACACTGTTGAGATCACAGCAGTCTGCTCCACCTCCCATCCATCCAGCCAGTCATGCCACATCTTTCATCTTCTCCCTGCGAGTGTGCTATGGGAGCTCTGGTGGTTTCTGAGAGGGTCTAACAATGGCATGCTTCAATGGAGGTTGAGAAAATGTGGCTGTGATCGTCACAGTTTGTTTATTGATGAAGGCTGAAAGGAACAAGCAAGAGGAATGGGGGTGGAAGAGGTGTACTGGAGTTGCCCGGGGAAAATGTGCTGTTAAAATAAATGAACTGCTCTGCAAACGGTAGATCCAGCAGCAATGTGTCAGATCCAGTTCTGTATAAGCTTTGTGCGCCTGCTGTATAAGCACTAAAGTTTTGCCTGCTTTGTGAGATCATCCTTTCCTACAGGATAGCCTTTGCACTGACCCACCGTAAAGCTAATATCTCCACAACATCTCTGTCTGAGGTAAAGTAAATCTGACATTTGCACAGACATGCACAAACACACACACATACAGACACATGCAAACCTCTACATGCACAACTGCCACAACCTTGCCCTCGCCTTGGACCTCTGGACCATTTTCCCTGGAGGCTAAACTAAAACAATCAAACCACAGGAAAGTAGACATATGTCTCCAACACAGCCGTCACCTTTACAAGCCGCTATTCTGGAAACACACACACACACACACATGCACACACTTCTTAAAACATTGTCTTCTAGATAAGATCTCTAAATTGTTATGAAAAGCTAGCACTGGCAAATACGAAGGGCATTTTATCTTGTGTTTGTAGGTTTTGAACTTGTCTCCAGCACCCATATTTCACCCTGCTGTACTGCTACAGTTCCCATCTTGGTCCTGCACCTTATCGTACTGCTGAGGTACTCATCAGAGCAACGGCTTATCAAGGTGAGACGAATAAAAACAGGGAACCTTGCATTTCCAAAGAGGTTGGGCCTCTTTGTTTCCTCTGCAATTCTCAACCCAATGGATTTTTTTGTGTCTTGTTTTTTATGGACACGTGCCAAAAGATAAAGACCTGACCTCTCAGTGGACTGCCAGTTCTATGAGACCGTCACCACAAAGGCACTCGCTCACTTGGCATTCTTGCTGTCTTGGAACATTTTACTTCCAATATAGCCGTAAACCGTGTAAGGGAAAACAGTCATCATGGAAAATTACCACACCACTTTTGTTAACAATCAGAATAGAGACGGGCACAGGCTACTGGGACAGGTTTTTCTACTTTAGTTTAGGTTTAGTTTAGGTTGTTCGTTATTAAGTATAATCATTGCAAACACATATAAATATACACTGAAAAATGCTATTAAAAAATGAATAAGGAATATGAACAATTTGCATGGAGAAAGATTGAGTGACTTATTTGATCTACAGTAGCAAACCAGCGACCGTTAAGTAATGGCGTAACATTTCAAACAGCCTGTATCCACTCATATGACTGTGAGCCAGTAAAAGGCAGCTGGTTACGATCGCAGATTAACTGTGGATTGGGAACAGTAGACAGGTTGTGTGCTGTATCTATGGGACTTGTGTGTACACACACCAGTGGGTCTTCAGAGTGAAAGGCCTATGTGTCTGGGCGTCAGTGACTTAATGACACCACTTACCACCCTAATTCACACTCAGGTTCTTGTGCATATTTTGAAAAAATAACACGAACGGAAATCCTACAAACAGAGAATCTCTTGTGTCAGTCAGATCGGAGGTGTTTGACCTGCTTTGATCCTTCTTCTGGGTTAAAATAGAATTTTGTTGACGCTTTAGTGCAACGGGCATCATTTGGTAATTTTGTACATTAACTACCTGAAAAATGATGCCTTTAAAAAAACCATGAAATGTTTCAAGTCAACTCAGCTGCTGAGCTACTAATGAAATAAGTTAGGGCCAAAAATGGTAAATCTGAGGAAACATGGTTTGGAGACTTTCTGTGAAACGGAGAGTGATATGGGAGTCAGAGGGTGGAGCGGCACTAAAAGGGGACAGGGCAGAACCACATACAAATTTCCACTCCTGTGTTTTTATTTGAGCTTGTTGTGTCTCACAGGAAATGCCCACAACTGTTCCACAAAAACATCTTTTTCTACAGGAAAAGTCATGCAGACTATTAATAAAATACAAGAACAGAATATGCTGTTAGGATATAAGTGTAACCATAGTGTATATTTTTGTATTTTACATTAAGTTATTCCCAGTTTAATAAAAGTAACTCTGCAATTTGCGTTTGTCACTTTATATGAAACAATTCTGCAAAACCACAGGAAAGGAAAAAAAATGTCAGTCTTGCCCCACCTCAGGTTTCCCCTCTCTTCTAAGTTGTGCTTTGATAACTCACACTGGGACAACATTGTTTTGCCATGAAATAGCTTGTACTCATGATTCAGATCCTGTGCTACCAAATCACTGCCCAGGCAGGCATCTAACATTAACTGGAGTTTGTTCACACGCACACCAGCACAATACACGGAAACTCAAGTCTCCCAAGTCTTATTATGTCACCTACGACTGTATTCATCTTTGTATTATTGGTCATAATATATAACAGTGCTAACATTCTTTACTGCACTTGATCTTTAGTTACCCAGCGCCCAAACATATCAGAGATCACCTCCTGTAGATAAGAAGTATGACATCCTGAGATCTCTTTGAACATTTGCTGTCTTTTTTTTACACAGAGTGTGAGCCTGCTTGGGTATGACACGTGAGGCTGAGAAGCAATGTGAAATATCACACAGGGAGGGGGGTGCCTCACTCTCAACGCACCCTGTCGGCTGCACGACCTCCTGTGTTTTGCTGTCTCTTTCAGTGTGTTGGTTTAGTGGGGAATCCAAATAGAAGCCCTAAATCCCAGTTAATCTGTCACATCATTGGGGAAGCTAGACACTCCACGGCGAGGCTATCAGATCATCAGCTTTCCACTGGTCTACTGCGTCCCCGCTGAGACACAAACATCCTGTTTAGAGAGAGAGAAAGAGAAAGAGAATGAAATTCCAGTGAATATCCTGAATAAGAGAATGAGAACGGGTAACGGCAAGTATGTCTTACAAAAGGTGGGTTGAAAGTTCCAGAAGTACCTGGGGCTAGAGACAGGATTGTCAGGACCCGTGTTTGCATTTCTTAGAATTTGTTTCAATGCAGGATCGCTAAGTGTAGAAGATGAGTGATGTTAATAAGCCTAGAGAAACCTGGGATGGAAACATGCCAGCCAGTACCCTGAAAATGAGACCACTTATATCCAAAATGTACTGCTATAAAACTTTTGTAAACCTCCTAGACATGTGTACTAAATGTAGAACTAATAGAGCTAATGGTTAAGAAAACTTGTAGTTTGTGAAACAGAGGAGTTTAGTGCCAAGCTCAAGTTCCTGAGTTGAACAATAGATAAGACAGCATTGCCCCCTTGTGGAATGGTAGTTACAGTGTAAAAGACAGCATACTGTTACATATAATTTGGCATATAAATGCCTGGTTTTGGAAATCATGTTTGTTTTGAAAAAATATTTAGAGGCCTTATTCTGAGTCACATCAGACAGAAGAGAAAGATTTAAAACGAAGACAGAAATCAGGACAAAGCTTCACTGTTTCTTAAAAGAATAAAGAAAGAAGCAGAAACCTTGTAAACAGAAAATGTATAAGTCAGCATTATTCACTTTTCAGTGAAGTACGTGCATGGGAGATTTAAATTTGGGGCATTTTATTGTTAGTGTCACAACTGCAGACCCAGAAGCTTGTAAAAGAAACATGTTGAAATGTGGCTTATAAATGCATGTGCTACAGCGTGGCATCCACACAGGTAATGACTGACTGTGACTCAAGAGACCAGTTGCACAAGGTATTTCTATTGTCTTACTTTATTAAAAGTGCAGTTTAATATATATTTTAATTGCAGTAAACACAGTTCAGTATATGAAGAATAAAACAGATCTTTAAAGTTAAAAAAGAAGGTTCATGTTTTTACACAGCTTGACATTTTTTGTGTTACACTGGGTGAGCTGTGATGGTTAAAAAGTTGATAACCATGAGCTCGGTAAAGAAATGAACAAGGTCAGCCACACTTAAAAAACACAAAGTCATTCCCAGGAAGTGACTTGAGGAGTAAGGAAATAACTTCTTCCTCCCATTCTTTTCTAATTACTTTGTGAAATAAGGAACTACAAAAGGTGAAATAGATCAGCTGCAGATAGTGAAACAACTCCAAAATGCTTTGCTTGTTTGTTTTCCACCTCCTCCCAAACTATGTCAACACCAAGTTTTATTTACAAGGTACAAAAAAATTTGATTTCCTGTTCCTGTTGATGTTAAATTAAAACAAACTACCAAAGTAGGCATCCATTAGCTCCCCAGCTACCCAGTAACTTACCCAAACTAATTTGCACACTTTGTCAAATCATAGATTACTCTTTTAATACTCAAGTTAGTAATTAAAAAACGTTTAACTACTTTGTAGGAGTAGTTTTAATTGCATTACAGTGTTACCTTTAATATTACAAAAGAACTCTGTATATTTGGCTTTTATTGAATCAATCCCAAGATTACTAAATGTGTTTTCAATGCATCATTTCTGAAAGATTTATCACATGGGATGAGATCACATTTATTTGCTGCACAGTAGGCATTTCACTTTGACTCTTGTGACAACTTGGTGCTTACCACGAGTCTAAGTTGCACTCAGGCAGAGCGATCACTATTCACATACTGTGCACCCAGCCATCCATTTTAAACGACCGCACATATTCACAATCATTGCAAACAAATGCCCATGTCACAAACACCCACCTGTGTTAGTGTTTTTACTTTTCTGTCCATAGCAGTTGTTCTGGAACAAACTCTAATGTGCCCTGAGGCCTATCAGCTGACTGCTACCCTGTAGCATTCTGCTGGGGCTCGTGAGGTTGTCGGGACAGCACAGCTTCCAAACGAGTCTCAGATTGGACAGTCTGAACCTCCTGACATGAGTTCTTCTTTTGAAAAGCATATTTACAGAGTAAAG
Source organism: Oreochromis aureus (assembly GCF_013358895.1). Lineage (NCBI taxonomy): Eukaryota > Metazoa > Chordata > Actinopteri > Cichliformes > Cichlidae > Oreochromis > Oreochromis aureus. The sequence goes on along the minus strand of NC_052963.1, from coordinate 42,950,733 downwards.
AAACATCTGATCTTCTGTGTGCTCTAATGAACATTTTAGCATTGAATCATTTACGTCACTTTGTAATGTCTTCAGTGTGTCCTCTCTGTGTTTACATTTCTCTGACTTTCTGCTCTGTCTTAAAAAAGACACTGGGTGATAGCTATTACATTGTAACAGTCAAGCTGGCTTTTAACAAATGAAGATAGTCACAACTTAATGTACAATTTATATATTTCTTCCATTTCATTTTACACATATTTTATTTCAGTTCAATTCAATTTTATTTATATAGCGCCAAATCACAACAACAGTCGCCTCAAGGGACTTTATATTGTAAGGTCGACCCTACAATAATACATACAGAGAAAAACCCAACAATCATATGACCCCCTATGAGCAAGCACTTGGGCAACAGTGGGAAGGAAAAACTCCCTTTTAACAGGAAGAAACCTCCGGCAGAACCAGGCTCAGGGAGGGGCGGGGCCATCTGCTACGACCAGTTGGGGTGAGAGAAGGAAGACAGGATAAAGACATGCTGTGGAAGAGAGCCAGAGATTAATAACAGATATGATTCAGCAGAGAGGTAAATTAACACATAGTGAGTGAAAAAGGTGACTGAAAAGGAAATACTGAATGCATCATGGGAATCCCCCAGCAGCCTACGTCTATTGCAGCATAACTAAGGGAGGATTCAGGGTCACCTGGTCCAGCCCTAACTATATGCTTTAGCAAAAAGGAAAGTTTTAAGCCTAATCTTAAAAATAGAGATAGTGTCTGTCTCCCGAATCCAAACTGGAAGCTGGTTCCACTGAAGAGGGGCCTGAAAACTGAAGGCTCTGCCTCCCATTCCACTTTTAAATACTCTAGGAACAACAAGTAAGCCTGCAGTGCTGCAAACGGGTGGATATGGTACTATAAGGTCATTAAGATAAGATGGGGCCTGATTATTTAAGACCTTGTATGTGAGGAGCAGGATTTTGAATTCAATTCTGGACTTAACAGGAAGCCAATGAAGGGAAGCCAATACAGAAGAAATCTGCTCTCTCTCTATCCCTGTCAGTACTCTGGGCATGTCTTAAAATCAAGGTTCACTAGTCATAGTTTGTTTGGAATACCAGGCAAAGTCTTCATCGTCTTCTTTTGGCTGGTTCCTTTAGGCATCACAGGAGTGGATCATCTACCTCCATCTCACCCTATCCCTAGCATGCTCCTCTGTCACACCAATCCTCTGCATGTCTTCCTTCACTACATCCATGAATCTTCTTTGTAATTTTCCTCTTTTGCTCCTGCCTGGCAACTCCATATTAAACATTGCTTGTCCACTAGATTCACCCATCTCTTCTCTGTACATATCCAAACCATCCCCACCTTCCCTCTCTAACTCCAAACCACTCAACACAAGCTTCCCTCTGATCTTGCCGCTCCTGATCACTTCCAATGAAAACCTTAGCATCTCCAGCTCCACCTCTTGTCTTTCTGTCAGTGCCACCGTCTCCCAACCAGACGTCATAGCATTGGCTTTTCACTCTTCCTGCTATCCGTCCGTCACAAATCACTCCTGACAGTCGTCTCTACCCACTCCACCCTGCCTGCACTCTCTTCTTCACCTCTTGTATGCATTGTCTGTTGCTTTGAATGGCTGACCTTAGGTATTGGCATACTATTCAAAGCACTATATCAAATAGATGGAAAAATAAAAGTTTCAGAGCTGCTCAGTAAAGACACCATGTTTGTTTACTCCTGAGTTGAATTGCTCAGCTTTGTGTGTCTACAGAACCACAGAGCAAAGGCATTTTCCTCACTTATCAACCAGTCCACACATTAAACAGACTTTGCAAAACACATGCCCTCCACTTACCTGCAGTATTCACACAAATACTCACATAATACTAAATACTTAGGCATAATCTAAGCAGTCTATACTGAATATACAACTTTCAAGAGTCCTCAATATCCCAGTTTGCTCCATTTTTTGTTTTTTCTTTCTTAATAACAGTTTCTAATTTTAAAAATGCACACAAAGTATGGAGAAGGAGAGAAACAGCTTGTGATCTGAAGCATACCACATTTCTGCCAAAGATAGTGGAGGCAATGTTATAGAATGGGCATGTATGGCTGCCAGTGGAACTGGGCCACTACTGTTTATTAATGCTGTGACTGCTGATGGAAGTAGCAGGACAAATTGTGAAGGGTATACTGTCTGCTAAGATTCAACCAAATACTGCAAAATTGATTGAACAGCGCTTTGCAGTGCAAAGGGATAATGAACCAAAAAGTAATGCATGAATATCAAATAGCAAAGTCAGTCACCTGATCTCTCTTATCAGTCGTCCATGCTTTTTAGTCACTAAAAAAAGCATGAGACACAAACAAACAACAACCAAAGGGAACTTGTTCATCTCAAGGGAAGAAACACAGCTTTTGGGTTTGGTACTCCTAACAGTCATTGAATGAAAGGGATTTTCAACCAAGAATTAAAAACAATCATTATACTGAAAATTATGCTTATTTATTTATTTATTTGACTCTACAAGTAGGGGAATAAGTATACAAATATCTGTCATTCTTAATAAGATAAGGCAATACTTTTGTTAAACACTTGGAATTAAGGCTGAAAGTCTGCACTTCAGTCACATCTTGATTGTTTGCTTTTCCACCATCCACCATGGTGATGTACAGAGGTAGAAATACAAAGGTGGCATTGTCCAAATACTTACGGCCCTGACAGTAAACTTATAAAAATAACTTTTACACTCCACTTCTGTTTTGTTCATTTTTCTCCAAGTATGAATATTTGGAAGGTAGGAGTTTTCACATAAGGCACAAGATACTTTTTTGAGCTGTAATACAATCTTTGTCACTCATTGACTTTTCCTACATGCCATAAAAATCTAGGTCTGTGTTCTAACATGACTTCTTTCATTGAGTTATGATTTTTTTTCTAGTGTGTGTGTGACAGAAGTGAAACCTCCTTAACAAGCTAGTATAAATACCACTTGAGGTAATTTATTGCATTTGTTATTATTATTATTTTGCAGAACTACTATCTCAGATATAAATGTTGTACAAGTTTATACTAGAAATTACAACTGATGATATCTGTTGAAGATGTAAATGGAAGATAACAAATCTCTCCCCAGTTTTGAGTCCAAGTGCTTACACTGATCTGTTGGTATGTGCATAACCAGTTATGCACATATTATGCATGAATTATTGCTACATTCAAAAAGAAGGTGCTATTTTTTAACCCCTCATCGTTTGCTTCCATTTCTTCTCATTTTGTGATGGAAGGATTTGTTGAGAAGTATAGTGTTTGTAACGTTTACACTTTAACACAACTTTTAGCACCAACAAAGTCTTACCTTACACAAACATTCACTTGCTTGTTTTGTAAACAACTTTCTTCTTCTCACATAAAGCATAAACACTGAGTTAATGAGTCCCAAAGAAACAAAGGGAGTGAGTGTCGTTGCTTGTATGACCCCACTAAAACCCTTGTCACTGGGCAGTTAAAATGAGGTCTCTCAGTGAGGGAGTTTATCACCATCTCTTATAGCCTACTGTTTGTACACATGCTGATTTATGTCCAAAGCTCATGTGCAATCTCTTCAATATGTAAAATAACAACAACATGACATAATTAACAAGAAGATGACAGACATATTGAACCATGTAAAAAAATGTAGGATCTAAAATGCGGGGTAGACTGTAAAGGCTCTTTTGTTGTTCATAGACTAGTAATTTTGGCAGGTGATGTTGAGAGGAAAGCTGTTTTTAATCATAAAATGCTAAAAGTTCTTATTTATTTTATGCAATAGAATATCTTTACCATTGCTAGACTGTACTGTAGTTCAGTCTCAAGAAAAGTTCTCTGGGCTTCCTGAAGGACATTCAAAGCCCTTATTTGCATCTTGGCTGCTTTTTGTTCTGTTCTGTGTCAAAATGATCCCACACACGGGCTCTGGGGAGGTCAGTCCATGACTTATAGGACTCCATTGTGTCTTCTTGTATCCAGGTGTGCTTTTACTGCATTGGCTGTGTGTTTGGGAACCCTGTCACAAAGCCATTGCCAATCAGATGCTTTCCAGACAATACTGCATGTTGCATTAAAATTTTACTCTACTTTTATGTGTCCAAAATTCCATCCATTTTTGACAAAATCCCCAACACCACTGACTGAAATGCAGCCCTGCACCATGACAGAACCTCCACCATGCTTTACACTCACTGCTGTACCTCTCTCCTGACCTCCTCTGTAAATACTGACAACAATTTGAACCACAAATGTCAAATTTGTATTCACCACTTCATGAGACCTATTGCCACTGATGTTCAGTTCAGCTCTGGTATAATTTCTTTTTCATTAAGATGAGCTTCTTGACAAACACCCTTCTACTGAGACCATTTCTGATGAGGCTTCAGTGAACAGTATGGATCAACTGAAGGGCCTGATGCATGTCTCAGATCCTGTGTCAGGTCTTCTTCCTATCTCTTGGGGACATGAATTCCAGATACTGTTCATCTGCTGTAGATAGGCCACTTCTACTTTTGTTCTCCACATGTCCAGCTGTTGTAAAAGACAAACTGCACCAAGTTTCTGTACCAAGATAAACCAGTTTTTTGACTGATAGCTCTTTGAGAATCACCCTGATGGTCTAAAAATATTATTTTGTGCCCGTGTTATCTTTTGCATTTGTCACAGATTCAACTAAAGAAACTGGAATGGATTATATGTGTTTCAGCTGTTAGTAACAACGTGCCTAAAGACACAATTTAAAATGAGGGCTTTGCTAAGTTGTCTGGCTCATCTCATGAGTTAGGTGCCTTTATCTGCTTCAGTGATTCGAAGGTTAAATGAACAAGAAAAAGCTTCCTCTTGAAATGGTCAGGTACAACTGGACTGAAAATAATTGAAAAAGCAACCAATGTCCAAAGAAAAACTGTGAAAGACCTTCAGAAACCATTTTATAAAATTACAAGAAAGTCTGGCTCCTTGAAAGCAAAATGTAAAGAGATAAGAGGTGGCGCAAGACTTTGAAGACGTTGAATAGTATTTATGCAAATACTATGGCATCCTAAGCAGATATTCTTCAGTTAGCGGTATTTAACTTTTTTTTTTAATGGTCCTAGTTAAATGTTGATACTTTTGTTTTCCCACTGCTTCTTTTTTCTTTTTCTTTTTTTAATATTCTCACCTTTTCGTTGCTTGATATTCAAGCTTAGTTAAGGCATCTCAGAGAATATGGTACAACACGTAGAGCTACATTATATGCTATATTCTATAATCGCTGACAACTTTGAGCAGTCACTGGCTGAGGACAAAGCCATGTAAGCAATCTTTATCTGCTTTGGCCATGTCCTGTCCCCTCCTCCACTCGCATAATCAGCACAAACCGTAGTGTCTTTCAGCAACCGCGCGTGGACGTGTTTGTAAAGGGGGGGGGGGCTTTACAATTAACTTAAAGATGCATTCAATGCCAAACTATTGTTTAGTAATTTAATAGCAGAGGAGCAGAAATTGGGTCACTATTTACAAGTTTTAAGAATAAGTGAACTGATCAGTCGTTAAATTTCTCTTTTCTTTTTCTAGTAATCATTTTAGAATTGCTACTTACAGTAAAGCAAAATTTTTAGAGGCGATACCGAAAGTGTTGTTTCGGGGCGATTTAAAAAAAATACTTAAAACTACGAGGGATTTTTTTTAAACAAGTTGTAAACTTAAACAAAATGAACTAAACTGAAAAAAAGTCATTGTAACTGTGTACGAAACTGCACTGCAGCCGCTGTTGCTGAATCGTTGCGGCAATAAACGGAGCAGCAGAGAAGAGTAGACCTACAACATCCGGGCAATAGTCAGCTTGCGCAGAAACGGAATGGCGGAGGTAAGTGAGCGAAAACGAGGAATGTAATGACCCAAATGTTAGAGAAGCTGGGCCGAATTTAAGACTTCTGTCACTCCGTACGATACACAAGGCTGCCGAGGGTTTGGCCGGCTGGTGAACGACCGCTGAAAGAGAGCTACGGCGGCTATTTCACTGGGAAGCGGCGGAAGAAATGGAGAACCTCTCCAGCGTATCGCCTCTCTCCGCGTTCTTGGCTTTAAAGAGCCATTCCCTCCGCCTTGATAGTAAAGCCGTAGAAAACAATAGGGAGCCCGGTAGGGTCTAACACGGGGGTGCTGAACTATTTCAGGTGTGCCCTGCCGGCGAAGTGGGTTTAGTGAAAAAGTTGGGAGACATGTCATGACTCGGCGGCGGTAAACTCCGACCGTCTCTTTCAGAAATATTGAGAAGTAGTTATTTCCTTCTTGCCACTCGTAGCGAGCCGGAGAGAGGAAGAGGCGTTCAGCACCAAGTCGCAGGAAAGCGCCCCTGGTCAGTCAGACAGCGACCGACGGGTTGGGAGATTTTTGGTGACTTTTGGTGTCGTAAGAAGTAGATTATAATCTAATTTAGAGAGCGCTGGGACTTTATGTGAAGTAGGTTTGGGCGAGATTCTTGTACGGTTACTGCTGTAAGCGTGTTACCCAAAGTTTCCCACTATGGTTATAAACTCTTTATGTGGCCTTCATCCTGTACGTACATTGTATCTGATTAGTCCAGACCAAAGCCTAGCCTGGAATCGTGTCGATGAATCAGGAAAAACACTGTGAACCACTTTTTTTTTTGTTAATGTTGTATCACAGCAAAACCGACCATCCTGTGGGGGAAATTCACAATGAGCTCATGGACATTTAAATATCTTTAAAGTTACATTATATTGCGCTTAAAGTTCCCACAAGTGCTGTCAACAATCTGTTATTAAGTTTAATACCTAAGTCTGGATAGCAGCAGGTCTCATAAGTTGAAAAAAGAGCCCTTGAAAAGTGAGGAGTCAGCTGACCTGTAATGGGATGAGCCAGGATCAGCCACTGTGTTGTTCATGTTCATGTGTGCCGAGTGCCACGGCACCATTTTAATGTAATGTGCTATTTTACATGAGTTTGAATGCAACATAATATGCATACTGTCTTTATCTACGTGCGTGTTTGTAGGTGGGTGATAAGCATCTAAACATGAATGCAGAGCTTGTGGCCTAGTGGAGAGTGGAGGAGATACAGCAATGAAGGCCCTCATCTGCAGAAGCAGAAGTCTTTACGGGTCTTAGAGGAGTTGGAGGAGGAGAAGAGTCCTCGCTCCATGAAGATGGCGACACCATCCCACACTGTATGATCACGTTCTGCCATTTTTATATATGTGTGGTAAACAAAAAACTATTCAGCAAAATAGCTTCCTGTGATTATGGGAACCTTATAGTTGCAGGGTGTACTACATCACTGACAGTAATGGCATCGACTACTATTGTTCAGTACAGTTTTGTTACTCTAGGGTCATGTAACATTTGCTTTTGAAATAATTCAGTTACTAGTTCATAGAAATTTTAACAACAGCGTTTTTTGACAAAAACAAAAAACAGTCTGAGGACCAAAATCTATCAACCACATACTGCAAGTGAATGTGAATTTTAATAATTACTCTAACCAGCAGCATTCGATAACTCTTAATAAACTCCCCTTTTTATGGCCATTATTTGCCTTCAATATAACATTTCATCAGAATTATTTTACATTCTAGTTTAACAGAGGAGTAAATATGAAGTTGAAGTTGATGAGTTTCAATACCTGAGATCAACCATCCAAAGCAACAGAGAGTGCACAAGAGAGGTGAAGAAAAGAGCGCAGGCAGGGTGGAGTGGGTGGAGAGGAGTGTCAGGGGTGATTTGTGACAGAAGGATAGCAGGAAGAGTGAAAAGAAAGGTTTATAAGATGGTAATGAGCTGGTGGAGTTAAGAATGAGTACATCAGAGGGACAATTCAGGTCGAGCAGTTTGGAAAAAAGTTAGAGAGGCAAAGCTGAGATGTTTTGACATGTGCAGAGGAGAGATTGTGGCTATACTGGACAAAAGGCAGGCAGCAGGAAAATAGGAAGATTCATAGATGCAGTGAAGGAAGACATGCAGAGGGCTGGTGTGACAGGAGGATGCTAGGGATAGGGTGCAATGGAGGCAGATCATCCACTGTGGCGACTCCTAAAGGGAGCAGCCAAAGAAGAAGACGATTTAAATAGTTAACAGAACCATTTACTTTTCTCATAATCTCTATTTTTACATTTAAAAATGCTGAAACTCTGAACACCATGTTCAGGAAATGACATGGGACGTGCAGATGTCGACTCTGACATTTTTACAGAACAGTTCAATTACTCTGAGTAAACTGAGTACACTCTGGGGGTGTTTTGGGTATCTTACAGGGAGACTGCTCAATCAGTCTGATGGCATTATTTGGACAGAGCAGGGAAAAGTGTCAAGTGTGCTTGAGATAGCTAAACTGACAGACATGTAGATGATTTTCAAGAAATGTGGGTGTTATTTATACATTTCTGTGGTTTCTTTCCCTCTTATACCCCATCACCTCCCCTCCACCTGTCACTGCCTCCCTCTGTGCCTTATTTGTAGACCAGTGAGCTTCCCTTGGAGGAGCTGCTGGCTTTCTATGGCTATACAGTATCAGATCCAGAGAAGGAGACCTGTCACATGGCTGCCAGTTTGCCAGACATGACACTGGACAAGGTATACAACCTGAGGTGCACCAGAACACACCCGTGGCCTCATTCGTTTTTCATTTATTCATCAAAACAGATTTTGATTGGTCGAATCGGTCAGAGAATCTTTGAGAATCAGTCAAAAATATCAAATTGAATGATTGTACATCTAATGAATATGCTAATTCTGTTTTTCTATTTTTACTATTCTGTCTTTTGTTTTTATTTTTTTGTCTTATTATTTTTTGTTTGGTTTAGGATCAGATAACTGAGGATCTCTTCCCTGGGGAGCAGGAAGAAGAATCATTAGCCGACGATCTCACCCCCTCAGTCACCTCAAACACCTCAGATCTGCTTCGCCGCATCCAAGGTAACACCCAGGGAGACACGCGTTAACACATTTTCATATAACACTAAAACTCGCCACAATTCTCCTTCGCAATTTGAAATCAAATTGAACAGCTTTTCTGGCGAGCTGTGTACAATTGTAAAAGAAAGAACATCCCCAGCTCTTTTGTTTCTGGTGCTTTGATGACATTTCAAATAACACAACCTGCCAGGTTTTGTGATCCTAGGGAAATGCACTCATAATAAGCATTGATTTTATACAGTTCTGTGGAAGTTGTTATGAGATGTTCCTGTCTGATAGCATATATGTGTCACTCTTCATATGACACCATTAAATCAAAGGCAGAGAGATATTTCAAACTACAGGAGTTTTAATATATTGAAACAGTCATATCTGGATAGTGATTCTATTTGAAAGGTGCTGAGTCTATAAAATATGAAAACCAAACATATAGCAGGTCTGCAGCTTTAGTGTTGTTTATGGTGCACAGACTGAACACACTCTAAAGGTTAAAAAGAGGAGGTGCCACTTTGCTCATTGATAGGGTACTTTTTTGTGTGTGTTCTGCTTTATACTGAATTGTGGTTCATACTGAAATAGATACATTGTATTGTCATTTTATTTTTTATCATGACTATCCTGGATTGTGGTTTCAAATATGTTTAAGATTTTTTTATTCATCAGCAGAAAGATTTGGTTTTTAAGATGGCATGGAAAATCTTGTGGCGTTATCGGAATGTTCTCCTGATCTTTCTCTAATGTTTCATGTGTTTTAGGTGGAGACAAAGACACATTGGTCAGTTCATCAGATGAGGACTCTGATGATGTCTCTATTCCATCCAATGAAGAGCACAAGGTGGGTTACTGAGCATAATAATCTTATTTTGACTAAGCAGACTCTCAATCACCTTTAAGTTTAAGGGAGACACATTATGTTGCAACTTGTCTTCATGGGAAAGCAAATCAGATAAAATACCAATAGCAAGACAATTAGGCAGCAATAAAATATGGATTATCAACCCTTTGGTAATGGTTCTTTTGATCAGTGCAATCAAAAGCTGAATACACACTAGGCTTTGGTTACATTTACATAAACATGACACTTTTTCCTGCTCTGACACTAATTATAATTCAAAGTTAGGCTACTGAGCTGAGACCTAATTTCAACAGAACCACGATGGCTTTAATGAGATGGCCAAAAATGCTCTACTTAAGAAAATTCAAATTCATATAAGCCAGAGAAATGGTTAATGGGAAAAAATCTCACCAGTTCTAAAACCACAGTGGCTCAGCTTTCTAAATGTAACAGCTTGTTTTGGTCAGGCCTGTGTTTCTCATGGTTGTAGGTCTACACAAAGAACACTAACACGTGTACATTTTTAAATAAAATTTCAGCTTTTATAGGCATGATGACATGTTTCACAATTATGACTATTCATGTTTGGATTTCCTTTTTAGGAGATAATGGTTGGCTCCATGTATCAGGCAAAAATCCCTCCAATGAGCCCGTACACCTACCAGGACAGAGGTAAGCAACTGAAAATGTCATTTTTGACAGTTGTTCCATCACCAAATCACTCTAGAACCCCTTTTCTATTAGTACCTACTCAGATTGACTCACCAGGACTCGACTCGGAAGTAGACCTGTTGCTCAGTCTGTGGCTTTTCGTCAGACTCGGGGACCACAGCGTTGTTTTTTGTAGCCATTTCCCTCATTGCCGGGTTTCAAAAATGGCGATTTTGATATTCATGAACGAGACTCTCTTGACTCATTGAGTGACACCACTGACCAGCCAATCGTTGGCATGCAGTCTGACGATGTCACATTTTAGTACCTGCTCGGATCACTTGGAACCCCGGCCAAGGTACTTTTTTTAGGTATGATCTAATGGAAAATCTTGAAAACTGGTGAACCGTGGCGAGTTGATCGGATGAGGTACTAATAGTACTGTGTTCAAGCACTTTTGACTCCCCAGAGTCGGTGTGACTGATGTGTACTGTGCTCTGACCTGCTCCAAGATGCAGGCCCAGCACAGTTCTGTTGGACTCCAGCTCAGTGTGCAGAGTGTGGTCGTGCTGCCTTCATTAAAAATTGCTGTTACATTATTAACAAATCTATAAGGAATGTGGGAGGACAATTTGTCACCGCTTCTAAAAAACCACCCAAATACATCCACAAAAAAATACATCAACCTCATTGTGCTCGGCAAGAATGCCTTTCAAAAGCATGTTGATGCATGAAAGAGAGAGTGAGTGTGAGAGAGAGGAGCTGAGGCACTGAGAAAAACTGAGGTGTACTCTAGTCCATAATGTAAAGCACAGTGTGAACACGAACACGATACAAAGTAAGTGTGCATAGTGTGTCCGCTGTAAGTCTGAGAAACTGTGCCTGTCTTCCTCTAGCTTACAGCACCGAAGACCAGTTGTTGTGGAGACCAGGGGTTCTGCCAGTGCATGAAGTGGAGGAGTTCTTGCTGAATGCACAAAGACCCCGTGGCCAGGAGGAGGCACTAGGAACCCAGGGGGTCATTGTCCAAGACAATGAACAGGTACATCTCAGCAAACACTGCTGGCTACTTTTGTTTGTTTAAGCTAGTCTGTAGTAACACGTGAGCGCCCCTCTTCAGTAACTAAGTACTCTTCCTTCATGGCAATGTCGCAACTGCCCCCCACACAAAGGTGAATGACTCATCTTAACCAAGTTTTTAGCTGTGGTAAAATATAATAAATGTGCCTTCTGTACACACTGAAAGAAACAAACAGCTGGATAAAAAGAAGTCCAGGTATTATTAGATCTGTGTACTTGAAGATTTTACTTTTGTCTTGTTATTCACATGTCTGGATTACTAACCTCATCCCAATCTCCTTAAGACGTTTCAGAAGACTTCTTCTGCTTGTCTCGTTTAGTCTGCATTACCTGAACTCATAGTGGACCATGGCTAAACATGGTCAGCCTTTATGCCCATAGTCAAGAGTTCCTGTTTTCTTTAATTTGCCTTAAACAGAGAGGTAAGGCTTCACTGAGTGACAGTCTTTGTGTTTCCTCTAAACCTTCAGGCACTGTACGAGTTAGTCAAATGCAACTTCAATGTCGAAGAGGCACTGAGGCGATTTCGTTTCAACGTGAAAGTATTCAGTGGTAAGAACTATCCTGTTGTCGTACTTCCCCAACTGGGCATTTTACACCTTTGTGAACAACCCAGAATAAGTTTGTAATAATGATTGATAGTACGTAACTTTTAAGTCATCAGAAAATCGTTGCATTCATATGTCACAGGTTTTTGCAGTTCCAGTAATTTAAACAAATTTTTAATCCATTAGCAAGGGCAAACCTTAACCGAGGAAGTCACAGACATGAAACTGTGGCCTATTTTCAACCGTTGGCCCTAGTTAGGCATTTATACCCACAACACACAAAATCTTATCATATTTAGTTACATAAAAGCATTACTATTACCATACTATACAATATAGATCAATAAATAGACATAACTGGGGAAAAACATAAATATAATGAAATGCACATAAAACAATATAGAAATTTAAAAAATGATTCTTATTTGCCATTAACCAAAATGTGACTTTTAATAAGATTCAGTACCTATAATTAATTTGATTTCAGGAGGCCTGACAGGACATGCCTCCTGAATACGTGACAGGTCATTATGGAGAATGCTGATTATCCAAATTTAGATCTATGATGTGGTGTTTTACAGTGTCCGTTCAACATGGTCCTAGTGACTGCTGTCGCCGTCTTATGTATCTAGATGTATGCGGCCAGTCTGCATTTAAAAACTACTTTAACACAAAAGATATGAATGAAACCATCAAAACTAAGTGGACTGTATTTTTTTAAATCCATTATTTACAGAGTCTGTTTATATAAAGATACAAAGTGCTTAGTTGTAGATGGTGATACTTAGGCCCATACTGTCATAAAATATCACAAATTGAGAAAATATGAAAGAATGCATAAACAGCTGGGCTGCCGCAAAGTTAATCCAGTGTTGAATAAGACTGAAAAAGCTCAGATTGGTCTTAACTGTCTTTGAATTTGTTTCATGTTTATCAAATTTGAGTTGTGGATCTAAAATTATTGTTAAAAATGTAAAATGTTTGACATCCTTTATTTCTTTATTCAATCTTCTAATAGACCATATTCTCCGGACAACTCCACAGAATCTGTTTTTTTGTTTTTTTTGTTTGCTTTTTCAAAAAAGAAGATTATGTTGGAGCCACTGATGAGCATCATTTGTATGCAGAAGTAGTGTATTAAGAGTTGTGGTAATATTAGAGTTACATATATGCATTTACATCTGCAAAAAGCTGGCAGCCAGCCTCTGGGTAGCAGGCAGGTTGGTTATGGTTGACAGTGTCAAATGCCTTTTTTAGATAAAGAATAACAAGATCCTCAAAAGTTGCCACCAAAAAAGTCCTTGAAACTGTTACTAAAATAACAGTTTGCTATTTCTGTGGAATATTTTAGTCTAAAGCCGAATTGTTTCAGGGAAAAGAACTGATTGGTCTGTAGATGTGTAAATAGTTGTGTTACCACAACATTTTCAAGTATCCATGACAAAAAAGCGAGTATGAAAAAAGGGCAGTCGTTGAAAGTCAGTCTCCCCTGGTCTTCTCAATAAAGCCTGTGTTAGAATTAGATCTGCAGTAACAGCCTGCCAGTGTCAATGAAAATCAATGGTATTCTTAATAAAAGAGGGAAATGCAGGCTTATTCGACAACCCAAGGCCAGTGTAGTTCCTTTCCAGCGCAAAGTATGACTTTTCATTACCATTCCGGTGGAACTATAGCTGCCAGCTTCATCACTGCAGAGAAGGAATAACTCACTGATGTGACTTCATGACCTTTAAGTCAGCAATGAGCCTTCAGTTTAAGCCCAGTACTGTTTTATTATGCTGGTGAGAGGAAAGCAAAATTAACAGATTATGATATTAAGAGTGTTACTTTTCATTTCAGTTTTTCTGTTGTATTTAGTTTATGTGATTGTAATTACAATTATGTAAAAACGTAAAATTAATATGTAGCTTTATAAACTTATTTTTGATGTCCGCTGTCTTCAGAAGAGCTCTGCTCCTGGAGCGAGGAGGAGTGCAGGAACTTTGAGCATGGGTATCGAGTTTATGGGAAAAACTTCCACCTCATTCAGGCAAATAAGGTGAGCACCCAGAGGATGACCTGCTATCTGATATGCTCATTTAAAAGTGTTGACTATTTTCTGCTAATGCAAAAACAACCTCTTCTTATCCACAGGTACGAACACGCTCAGTGGGCGAGTGTGTGGAGTATTACTACATGTGGAAGAAGTCTGAGCGTCACAAGTACTTTATTCAGCAGGCTACCAGGCTGAGCCGCAAGAAGTACAGCCTGCAATCAGGGAGCATGTGAGTGTTGCTGGGACACCAGTCTTTTAGATAAAAGGTGCAATCAGAAAGCACGGCACATAAAAAGCAAGAACAGACATCGGATTTCAAGTTTGTCTCCTTGTGGAGCACTGCACTGCTCCCAGCTGCTCCCATCTGTCCACTTGCATCTTAATTATGGACAACAAATTCACTTGAACCTCTTTATGAATGTGTCCTGTACCCCACAATGAAATCTAAATGGAAACAGTTTGGACTACAGAAATCCAGCAAATGTACATGTGCAAGTGATCAGGGTGGGACTTTACAGAGAGCAGTTCTCAAGTGTTAAAGTGTTGCACAAGGAAACAGCCTTGAAGCAGGTTGGGATACCTGCTTTTAGGAATGTGTCAGGAAGTACTTCCAAACTCTGCCATATCAAACATACTCTCCAGAGTAGCTGAAAGTAGCTTTAAGATTTTTGCTTTTTTTACACACCTGCAAAAATTTTGGTATTTTGTTTTTGTGTCTCATAACAGAATCATACAAAAACTATGAAGCTCATTTTCATGAATCTTGATAAAGAGGTAGAGTTTGGGTAAAGGAAGTGCTAATTTACACTTTGGTACATATCTAGAATCACTTCCTGTAAAATTGCCAGATAGGATTTGGACTTCAGGGAGGTCTACTTTCTAAGCATGAGACCTGTCAGGTAGCTCAAGGTTCAATTCTAAATCCCTCACTTTTTAATTTTTACATGCTGCCATTGGGCAGTATTTTCATGAGACATGGCCTCCTTAATATATGATGATCCTGGTGATCCTGATGGTATTGATGATCTCTTGGCTTGCTCAGTTTTAGATTAAACTGGTCTAGATGTTGCAGAATTAAAAAGAAAATGATAAATAAAAATTGCTGGCCTAACTTGCAAATTAGGAAACCTGATGCGCACATGTGGGAATTCTTCATTCCCACATGTTTTTGCTTCACTTTAACAGCATTTTGACAAATTCCACCTCACTTTATCTGTAAGCAGATAAAGTTTTTGTTAACTATCTGTTCAAGTAAAGTCTCTCAACTGAAAGGACATCTGAAGATGCTGGTGGTCTGCAAAGAGCTGGTTAATCCAAGTTATATGAACATATTTTACAACAACTACTTTTGTTATAAAAACAAATTGTCTGAGTGAAAACTGGGAGCTCTGTAGATGGTAAACACATAATTTATCAGAGCTGGAAGTTGTCCTGTTGTGTGTTGCAGGGAGGATGGAGACCAGGATGGGGAGGTTGTGGAACTGGAGGGAAGCAACAGTTCCTCAAGGTTGTTGTCTCACAGCTCCATGGGCACAGGGCAGCTGGAGTCCCCGTTACCTCCACAGTCGAACCTGGACCAGGACAAACAAGGTAAAAACCAGAGGTCGCCTCATAAAAACACCTGACATGATGGCTCAGATGGAAGCTCTTTAGATTTACTTTGGTGAGCTCTTGCCACACAAAATGTCCTTCCTTACAGAGAACTAAAATAATATTGAAATAATAGTGAAGCAAAGGCTTTAGTCTAAAGTGTTATTAACTGCGACCTTAAGTTCAAAGTAAAGACACAAGCTTCTTCTTCTTCTTCACAAAAGAAAAAGTAGATTTGCCACATTGAAGTTTCAGTGTCTGATACAACTGAAGCTATGTATGTTTATCCATCCTTTTGTACATAAACCATTTACATGCCATTTGAAACATACATGCCAAATCATTTTTCAGTCATGTTATACATGAGCTCCATTGATTTCCTGTTTGTTTACATATTCTTCCTGTTTATTTTGACATATTTATTATCCCTGTCTCATATGAAACATTTTATGTCTCCCTTCCTTTGTTTTCCCCAATATTTTCATGGTATACATTTGTTTTGTGTTGTGTTTTTGCTTGCATGTATGCACGTGTGCGTGTGTGTCTGTGTGTGCGCGCTTGGGCATGTTGTGCATGTTGATGGTGCTCCAGAAGAAGAGGGCCGCCCAAGGCGCAGACGAACTCCCCGTTTTCTCTTAAAGCCATGACCTCAGTCCACTCAGGCCACAGACAGCAGGTTGAGCAGCCTGCAGGTAAAGAGGATGAGTACAGAAAACAAAATGATATGGTCACTGGGAAAAATCAGACAAATAAATAGACAAAGTTTAATGAGAAAGGAAAGAAACGGGTCTAATGTAAACAGCCTCCTCTGGCTGTGTAATAATTACCGCATTTGCAAATAATGTCTGAATAATGTTGGAGATATTATTTAAAACATTGCTTTTTGCTTTTTTCCCTTGGCGTTTCAAAAGGATTTTTCAAATGCAGTTCTTTCTCTTATTTACCATCACGTCTTTTCAAAATAAGACTGCTGTATTAAAATAAAATTCAAAATCAGTGTAGCAAAACTTCTACAGTTACATTTGCTGAGAAAAAATGCATTTATTGCAGTGGCTCGCTGACATATTACCAGATATACATAGCATGGCATGTGTAGAATTCACAGTATAAAACATGCAGTGTTGTGTAGATATTTCAGATAGTTCATAATGGCCAATTTGAATTTGTTGTTTGATACATCCCAGGAGGATGTATGAGGACGATGTTTGAGGAGATTACCCAGCAAACATGGTTCAAACTGCGACGTCGTGTCCCTGGTCAGAACAGGTCGGGGTACGACGCCGATGTAGAGCGATGGATGTAGATGTCGTTTCCGCGTAGAACAAAAGTGACGTCGGATCGTCTCTTAAACAGTGAGAAATGAATATTAAGTTATTGCAAAGAAGGAATGATAGGCATTTTTATTATTTATTCATTATTTTTTCACAAGAAATATGTGGTTGTGACCAGATACCCACATGAATATTTCCGTGGATTTTACATCGTCACGTAGTCACAGAGTAGTGCTACTGGAATCTTTTTAAATTTTTTTAAACAAACAACACTTTTAAGTTGTTTTCAGTTTCGTAAATCTAAATTTCTTTTCAATTGTTGCTTGGTGAACTTAGCACATTGGACAATTATTCCCTCTCTGTCTGCGACGTCGACATCATAAACTCAGGAATGCTTCGGTCAAACATGAAGTTCGGTTAGCTCGACCTGAAAGCGTGCGGTCATGAGTTTGAGTCACCACTAAGGTTTCTTCTTTTCTTCTCATGCTTTTCTTGAGAGAATTTAATTTCTATTTCCTTTATTCTGATCAATAAATAGACAGTAAAAAAGAATTTTTAAATACAAACTTTCTCGCGCTTGAAAATCTAACGAGGGCGTTCGACAAGAACCTCGTTTATGTTAGGGAGAACCGTGAAGGTTGAAGTTGGTGCTGATGTGAAGGTAAGATTCGTGATATCGGTTCAACTTTCATTTTGAAACTATGACTATTGTTCGGGAAAAGACTGACAGCCGTTTAAATGTTTGCTGGGTACTCTGTAGTAGAAATAGGTACGCTAGAAGAGCACAGAAGCACTGCTCAGATGCCATTGTAACCATATACATCAAACATACATCCTAGAATATATGACAACAGTAATGGAGGTTTTATTAATCTGTCATCCTGTGAATTTCTATACATCTGTCCAGATGGTGAGCTGATGATGGGCTTGTCAGAGCTGTGCGGCGACGAGTGTCCTCAGCAGCTGTTCGGATGTCCTTTCTCTCTCCCGCCCATAGACGGCCTGCAGGAATCTGGCTCAGATAGTTGTTGTCCTTCAGCTCCAGTCCAGCTCCAGTCTCAGCTCTTTGCTGAGAGCTCCCAGTGGGCCTGCGGGAACTCTCCGGCCCTCCATGACAACCACGGGCTCCCAAACTCTTGTTTCTTTCAGCTACACATGCGTGGCGAACATTTACTTTCTGAGGGCCCTGACTGTGGTACAGCGAGCGGTGGGGCCAGTGCTTCCCACATGCTGCAGGTGGAATTTAGCCTGCCGTCCTCTTCATCATCCTCAACCGCTGTCCTCCCGTCACACTTCCAGGCATTCGGCAGTTTGCTTCACTCCTCACCCGTCCAGCATCCTCGCTCTCTCACACAGTGAAGGGGACATGGAGATATCTAAGTGGTACTCTGTGTAATTTGCCCTGTGTGTTTTTGGTTGGTAGTGATGTTTTACAGCAAGGTAGAGAAGAAATGAGAGGACAAAAAGTGCGTTAATGCAACTTGCTTGAAAACTGATGGACCTATTACCTGTGTTAGCGGGTGACTTGAGTGCCTCTTCTTAAACGGAGACGCTCGAATCCGACGCCCATTGTGGAATGATGACTGTATTATTAATCACTACTTTCAGGCATTGATTATGTGCTGCTGTCCATTATTCCTGAAACTGATTATTGACAATGTTGACCACTGCTGCTTTGTTTTCTTATTTATCAGAACGGACAAATTTGACTGCTGCTCAGATTTGGTTTCTTTCCCCAGATTCTTACCGTGAATACAGACAACATGACTTTTTTATGCTCTTCATATCAGTCAGCATCTTCACTGCTGCAGCCATTTCAGATCGGACTGTACCTCACATCATGTAATGTGGGGGGGGATGTCTGACTACAGAGTAAATCTGTCCACTTATACAACATAGAATAGTTTATTTAAACATTAACTTAAAATGTTTTCTCCTTTCTTGGCCCTACATATCTGCTTTGTCTTTATTCTGCAGAAAAGTTCATCTTTCTTAAGGTTTTTTTTTTTTTTTTTTTTTTTTAATATGAACACCTTAAACAAAAAAAGTTCTACGGCTGATTTGAATGTGCAGCAATGTAGGAGCCTAATGGAGCGCAATAATTTCCTGTTTTATTGTATTTTATTTCTTTTTTAATTTCCTTTCTTTTTGCTTCTGTGGAAATGTTCCTCTTTTTTTCCCACCACTGAAAATGTATATAGATTTATAAAGGTGCAGGGTTTTGTCATCAGTCATGAACACCATTTCTCATATGATGAATAACTGCTACCATGATGAGCCTGTTTCATATAATGGGCTTAAAAATGAAAGACTGAAATATAAAACTTTACATGCTAAGGTGCCGTATGCAGAAGTGAGAATACCCGAGTGCAATATCACTGAAATACAAAACGGTTCACGAGTGAAATATTTCCACCACATAAAAATAAAACAAAAACATAAAATATACATAAGCACAAAAACAAACAAACGCAATTGTGGTCTTAAGCTTACACACGAGTCATTATGTGCATGAATGTCATTGGAATCTGTTTTTAATGATTTCAGTTTCTGGGGTGTCATCTTTAATGACTTTACAAACATGAATTGGGTTCCCAAGTTTGAATTTATTTTGGATCTTCACTAATCCACACAGGGTCAAAAGTGTACATAGAGCTTTTCAAATGTATACATACCCCCGCACTAACATTTGGTTAAATTTCCTTTATCGACCTGCAACTGAACCAGACACTTTGGTAGCTGACATTTCCAGCTGTAAATTTCCACCCTCTTCTTGGCAGATTTGGTAGAGTTCATACCCATGATGTATGTAAGCTTCTGACCACAACAAAAAGATCAGTGACAATTGGGAAAATCTGATTACCGAAACCAAAACGAGTCCTTCTCTGATCTCCAGTTAGCCTGGATCCATTAACATGAGCATCAGAACGTACAGTTTATTTATTTATGGGTGTCTATCAGCAAAAGAACAGATGCATAAGTAATCAGAAGAAGTGGATCAAACCACAGTAGCTGTTCTCTTGCACGGTCTAGCTCTTGAAGAAAACACAGCCACGTGTTTTAGATGACTCACATAACGTTCACCACAACGAACAGGAAGTCTTTCTCCAGCACAAAACTGTTACGAACACGAGAAGAAGCCTGATGCTTATTAGGAGCAGATTCCTTAGATGACAGATGAATTTGTTTTCCCTAGATGTGTTCCAGCATGTTTAGCATGAGCTGGGCCAAGACCACCACAGTGAATACAGTCCCAGCAGCGAGGCAGGGAGGTGGGACTGTGATGACCTGTGGCTGGATGAAGTGTTGGCGGAACGTTTCTAGATATCTTGATGAATGTCTTTAGATAAATTACTGGTTGACAAGATGACTAAAAGTCTCCAGAATTTTCAAAAAAGATGAATACTGCAGCTTGTCACTGCCAAAAGTACCATAAGAAGAAAATAGTTTAAACTGAATCCAGCAGAACACCATTAGAGTATTTTAAAGAGAAAGGCAAAGCAATATAGCTCCTCAACAAGGAGCAGCTGAGAGGACTGTCAAACATTGAAGCCAACACACAGAGGAATAAAAAAATAAAGATTTTTGTTGCTGTTTTGTCTGTGTTTTTAATATAATAAATTAAATGTTTTAATATAGTAAATAAAAAAATATTTAAAAAAATAAAAACGTCAGTTTTTTAGATTAAATGTGACCTTGCTGTAAGAATATTGATATTACATGTGTTGCTTTCCAGCTAGTGCCTTGGAGGTTGTTTTTTTGTTTTTTTTTTAATTTTCTATGTATATCCCATCCAAAGGGCACTTCAAATAAAGCAACAAAGAATCCAGAAGGTGAACAAACTCATATATTGCTCGTGTTTTTATTTTAGCATAAAACCCAATAGCCCAAAGTTTGACTTAAACATTCAACAGTTTAGTGATACTGCACATGAGTGGACTTAATGCTTTTTTCCACTCTGATGAATGAAGGTGAACAGTTTTCTCAGGTTCTGGTAAAATGATGCTTTTCACGTCTGTGACTGACAGTCAGCGGATAAAGTCAGTCATCACTCTGAACAGGTACCGAACATCCAGAGAGGAAAGTGATTTATATTTACAGCTTGTTTGTCCGAGACGTCGTGTATGAAGATTATGCCATCATAGAAGTTCTGAGACCTGCTTGTCTCAAGTTCCCAGGTAAGTCCCACCTGTGATCTGAGGAATTCCCTATTCTTCTCTTCAAGCCTCATATATTTAAATAATATATATTAATAAAATATATTTATATTTAAGATTTTTCGGATAATTTATTGAACCACGCTGGCATGTCCCAAAAACTCAGTAAGCCTCTGCAAGCCACATAGAGACTGTTTATATTCTGAGAGCCTCGACTGAATGAAAAGAGCACTCAGCTAACAAATCTTAAAAAAGAGGTGAACATGATGATGACTCAAGAGATGATGAATGTCAGTTTATATATATATATTTATATAGTACATGATACACAGTATACTATTAAACTGACTCTTACTGGAACAATTTCATGGATTCTTTTGGTAATTTCACAGAATCATCATTGTACATATGTAATGTGTACATTAATGTACTAAACTTGCATATCTGTAAGTTTTAATCCATCTCTAAAGATTAAAAGTTCCACAGAAAACAAAGATTTGGCCCCAGCTGTTTCCCTGTTTCTCTTTTCTCTCTGTGCTGGGCCTTTCGCTCATCCAGGTTTGATGCCGGTTTCAGATTAGTGCTTGATTTGTTGTTAAATGCTTTTATATGCAGACATATATATGTCTGTATATTTTCTTTGTCTTTATGATGTTTGTCTTTTAAGACATAAATGGCTTACTTATGAAAAAAAGCATACTTTTATCTGGCCTTGTCCTTTACATTTATTATTTGCAAAGGAAAAGGAGTTAATTTAACAGCATTTCTCTTTTCTTCATTATTATCATTATTATTTTTACTAGTATATATCTGTCAGGTGATGTGGCACCACTTGTTTGTGCAATACGCAGTGTTCTACAAAAATATGAAATCTTAACAGTTAATAGTTGCGGTGGGAGAAATTGATTGCAAAAAAGCTGCAGCTCAGCTGCTCCAGTAGCTCTCAGACTTGATCTTTAATGATAGCATCTGTGACTGGTTCTCTTAAAAAAGGCTTCTTTTTTTTTCTTATTTAATAATTGTTATATGTTTATATCAATATTTTCGCTGTGTTATCTCCCTCTTTTTATACTAGTAAAACAGCAACTGTTAATGGGCCTGTTACTGGTTAACCTGGCTCCAGATGTAGCTGTTAACACATTCACTTTAATAGTCTCCTTTCAAGACCACAAGGAAACACCAAGCCACCTTCAGGGGATCACGAGTGCTGATCCCAAGCCTGGGTTGTGTCAGGAAGTATAAAACCAGTGCCAGATCACATGTGGATCCATCCGCTGTGGACACCCCCGTTGGGAAATCAGAAGCTGAACCAGAACAGAGTTTGCTGTCAGTACAACTTTAATTCAGCCCAAATTTTTACCCCTCTAGATTTTGTATTTTACCATCTTAAGAGATTTTGCCTTTGTGTCCTCTCCACTGTTATTTAAACAGCTTTGTACCTTTTTACTACTTGATTCTCCAGCGCCCTCTAGTGGCACAAGGCTGCAGGTAAAGACGCAGAACAGCATGGACTTCATCACTCAGTAAAAACAAAGTTAGAAAAAAAAAGAAAGTTCAATTAAATATTATATATAATTTTTAGGAAAGTTTACAATAAGTCAACTTAATTCCTCCACTGCCACTGATTTGTCAGCTGTTCTTTCTGACACATTGGGGCCTTTTCTCGCAGATTAACGATGCAGCATTAAAATATTTAAGTGACTCTTCTCGACAAGAAGCAAAGTTATGCTGCGAGTCTGCTCTGCAACCTAAGGCCTGAGAGTTTTTAATATTAAAGCTCGAATGGGAAAACGGTAGTGTTTGTTTTATGACTGTGTGAGCTGAGGTAATATAACAGTAAAGAAGTTTGTCACTGATATGCCACACTGATAATATTTTATCCATATATTTCCCTTCTCTTTATGGTCTTTATCTTTTAAAACTGAATATAATTACTTTTCAGAACTTCAGTATATTTCAGCATACTGTTATCTGGCCTGGTTCCCGACAGTACGCCCTTCATTTATTTACACTTATGAGCTGGGATCAGATAAATGATGGCAGGTCTTGTTTGTTGCTGGTAATGCTACTTTGCTCCATGCTGTCTGTGTGGATTTATGGGTCAGCATGTGCTCCCTCACAACAGTGCATGAGCTAATTGGCAATTTCAGCAGTACCCTCATGGATTCAGTGCAGCGATCAAGTACAGCCCCACTCCCTGACATTGCAACAGAGCTGTGATTATTATCCTATGACTGCACAGTGCATGGCATTCCCAATAAGGTTAATGTGGCATGATCATCTTCTTGGAGTGAACCAGTGAATATTTCACACTTAGCTCGTCGAGTACAGCAAAGGAAAGGAACTATTACATTCACACTGATGTGTGGGAGTGGGTGTATACTCTCCAAGGTAACAGAAGGAGGGCAATCTAGCTAAAGGTCCCCAAGCTGCTGCACGTGTATGAGCAATGGAAGATTCATGTGCAAAAAGTAAGAAATCTCACTGAAGAACCTAAGAAAAATAAGAAAGACATAGAAAACGTGTATTTTTGAGTGTTAAATCTCATCATACCCTGAAATGACTCAAGAAGACATGTTGATACATATCCATGACCACAGAAGTCCTCAACACTGTCTAAAACAGAGCCATAGATGATGGGTTTAGTGAGCAAAAGGCAAGATACAGCCTTCATGAAGAGTATCATTTCATATTTATATTTTTTTAATCTCATATCAAAATTTCTTTGATGTTGTGAAACATTAAAGTGTGAAAAAAACAGAAAAAAAGGAACTCGGGGAAGGGGGCAAATGCTTTTTTCACTTCATCACAGATGATGGCTTTCCAGATGTGGAAACTAATGGCACTAATGCAACTCTATACTGTCAGAGATGTAGGATTTAGAATGAGCTAAGACACCATTTATATACTTAATCATCTCACCGACCTGTTGCCAATGAAACTAATGAGTTGGAAAATGTTCCTCCAGTATTTTGAGACTAATATTATAGCTGATATTTTCCATGAGGTATTAAAATGTCTCAGTTTAAACATTTGATAAGTGTTCTGTGCTCATTGTAATAAAATATGAGACAAAACTGTGGTTTTATATCCTACATTAAGTAGCATATAAAACCAAACAAAGAAACATGAAAGCAAAAACATGCTAGTAACAACAATACCAACACCTTCTCATGTAGATGTTTCCACCTTTGCTCAGGTGTTACCAAACTGGGTCACCTTAAATAAGGTCCCTGTTGCAGAGCAATTCAAACTCAGTTCATTTAAACACTTTTTCATGAGAATATTGCAGTATTTATCCTCCTCATTAATTAAATTACAATCACTCCAGTTGAATAACTCAGACTGAAAAAATAAATGGACATTACCTTCTACAGAAATGATAATGAAGCCTACAAGCATGCCTGAATTGTTGCTTTAGCAAGATATCTGACATTCAGAAAGCTTTCAGAGACTCACCCAGTGGCCTAGAATTTAACCAAAGAATGCTTAAGCACTGAAACATCTTAGACTCTCTGTGCTGACTCTTAACTGTCTGTTAAGATGCCCTGCTTCATGTCAAGGGGCTTGACACTGAATAACTGTGAGAAACATCACAAGCTTGTTCATAAATTGCCAGACTGGAAAGCTTCCCACTGGAATCTGAAAGTAACAGAAAGTGTAAGCACAACACGAGAATTTCAAGGACCTTTATACATTTGTGTTGAATGAAGCTGAGATCACCTACAATCCTATCTTTCATTCTGTTCATTCATCAGACCGTGAGAAGTCAAAGAGACACTAAAAGAAACAAGGTCACCTCTCAAACAGCTGAGCATGAGAACGAGAAGAAGATTGGACCAGTAAAAAACTGCAGCTCCATGCATTCTTTCCCAGGCATCAGCTTCATGTGTGTTAAAAGTTCACAAAGGTGTGTATCCACTACCCAACACTCAAATAATACTACATTCACCTACCACAAAAAAAGAGAGATGGATGCAAAGAAACGGCACAAGCTTCAGGAGCTCAGTGATGCCCTGATCCAGATCTGGGAGATCTCCCTGGACACCATCTGTCCTCTCATTAGGAACATGCCCCGATGTTGTCAGACATGCATACAAGCACGTGGAGGTCAAACAACCTTGTGAGTACCACTCACAGATGCTGCAATGAAATATTTGCAAAACGGACCAGCCTGCCGCATCATTTTGTCACGTTGATCTACAGGTTGACAATTGATGTGACATCCTTTCCTTCCTAATACATTATTCAGCATGATTTTTGTGACCTCACATGTTTTCAAAGTCTTTCTTCAATTTTTTTGAGCAGTGTAGAAGAAGCTGATTACAAGTGTTGGTGCTTGCTTTGATGGAAGCACCAGGACTTGAAGTGACCACCCATCAGTTTAAAGCAGTTTCCTCAATTGGATGTGCAAACTATGTCCTCAAGTGTCTCACCAAAGATGTTTGACAGTTTGTATTGAGAGGTATTTATGGATTTCTTTTTATGTTGAAAGCAACACGCTGAGGATGCTGGCTTGCCAGAGTTGCACATAAACTCTTTCCCATGTGTGCTCTCTGGCTGCACAGGTTCACCGTAAATGTCAAATACATGTTGAGAGTTTACCACCTTCTGAGACAAACCAGCAGTAAAAATATGGACGTTGTATTCAGTGATCTACCACTAGAGAGCGCTCTCAGTCTTGGAAAAACATATTGAGTCTGACCACTTCTGACTTATTAAGAACCTTAAGGATCATATTAAGTGTGCGTGTGAAGACAAGAAAAGACAAGGTTTCTTTGGGCAGACTCCTTACTCGATCTGCAGATATAAGATAAGCAGAACAAACTGCTTGAACTTCAAGCAGACTTGCAGTTAAGAGTTATGATGACTTAATACAGGACATACCTCCTGCTTGGATCAACCTACATGCATGAAGATGTGCAGCTGTTTCGTTCTGATAGAACAGTCACGCTGACACATCTTTTCCCTGCATAGCTGTGGGTGAGGCTGTACTTATGTTTAGATATATCTATTGGACTCGTTTTGAACGTATTGGTGTATTATTGGTTAGTTATGTCTCCCGCCTGTTAGTATATTTTATAGTATATTTTATTTGCATTTATTTATTTATTTTTTTTAAATTTGTATTTGTATTTATTATTGTTGCTTCGTTCTGTGAAGCACTTTGGCATACCTGTGGTTTTTAAATGTGCTATATAAATAAAATTGTATTGTATTGTATTAAACACACATTTACAGATGAAGATACTTATTTAGTTGTTTATTTTAATGGATCTCCAAATTTATTTGATTGACTGAGTGACTGATTAATTGGTTACTTTAATGAAATGGCAAATTATGAACAATTTAGGGAAGAAACAAAATCTGAATCAATGTGTTGGCTGATGGCATCTTTCTCTGTTTTCAGTGAGTCAGAGATAAAGCCATAGATTTTTTTCACCTCGGATTCTGTTACAGAGCGTTTCAATTTCTCTGCTTTTAGCTCGTTATTTTTCTCCTGCAAACCTTTCTCCTTTGAGAGCGTGTCGCTCAGCACCTCCTGACTTATAACTAGTCTTATAAGTATTCAAAGTTTCATAAACTTTATTGACTTTCATTGAGAGTAATTTTTTTCTTCAAGGCATCAACATTATTTTCTCAGCTTATGCTTATATTCCCAAGCTTCTTCATTCAGAACCTTTCTGTAGACCTTCACATGAGTTTTAATTAGGACTTTGCTCTGTGCCTGCATGGTGCCGCCTTCTCCTCAGCTTCTAGTTAAAGGTATCTATCCTTTAAAGTTTGTTCAATCCGCAGCTGATGGTTGACAACATGCATTTGAGCTTCCAATTTGTCATTTTCATTGTGTTTAACCTCACAGAGCCTCTCCTGTATTTACTTTTTCTTTCATTCTTGAAGAGATTCTGGCATTCCCGTCGTAAGGCATCATTGTGATGACTCAAGGCCTCTTTTGACACTGCATTGTTGTGGTTTCTTGCAGAGATTTTGCTCTGGATGTGTCTGTGGATCTCCTGAATCCCCTGTTGTGAAGCTTCATTCTGCTGCTTTTGTGATATCCAGTGAGTTTGGTTGTTCATGCTTGTCCTCGAGTTGCTGGATTTCCTTTTGCATTGCTGTGTTCTGTTGTCTAATTTTCTCTGTGGACTTTTTATTATACCACACATTTCCTCAAAGGCTATATTGTTGTGGACCTCTTCCTCTATGTGCTCAAGTTTATTATTGAGCACCTCATGCTGTTGGTTCATGGCTTCACGTTCTGCTTTAATTTAATTAAAGTCAATTGCCATGGCTATGTCTTTCAGGCTTTTGTTAAATTTGTTGCTACAGAGTGTGAATTTTATAGTTCAGCTCCTCATTAGCTTTAGAAATTTCATCAGAAAAGCTGTGACTCTGTTGAGAGCATGATTTTGGAGTTGCAGGGTGTCAAGCTGCCAGCTGATGGCTTGCATGCTCACATTAATGGTGCTGTAGCTGGCTGCTTCACCTCTCTGTTCCTGGTGGAGGTCTGTGTTGGCACACCCTGCAGACTCCTGTTGGCTGCAAATCACGTTTTGCTTTCTTAAAGCTGGTCAGTGAAATATGCCTGTTTGTATTATATTTACTACAGCTACATATAAATAATAAGAGACTGATCGCACTCAAAAATGCTTGGTGTCCATAACTGTAACTGTACAATCTCCAAAATGCAAAGCAAGTTTCCCGACAAACATGAATAATAGCTCCACTGATTTTAGCATGTTAACAATTTCCCTGCAGTATTCATGAATGTGTCAGTTTAAGAAGAATCATATTTCTGCAGTATTCTTGGTTTTTTGTACGACAGTCTGCTCCTTGTGCATTGTTCTCCATCTCTATCTTGATGTGTTTGCATTTTGTGTTTCTTGAGTTTTCACTTCAGGTTTCTAGTTTGGTGTGCAGTGTGGTTCATGTAACATGCTTGCCCCTTGTTATAAATAAATCAACATATTTTTTGAAAACATTCAGTTAAATTCAGTTTTATCTTTATAGCACCGATTCACAACAACAGTTTCCTCAACATACTTTATATTGTAATAATGAGACCCAACAATATTACAAAGAAAACCTCCACAATCAGATTGTCCCCTGTAAGTGTGGACTTGGTGACAGTGGGAAAGAAAACCCCCGTTAAACAGTAAGAAAGCTCCAGCAGAACCAGACTCATGGAGGAGCAAAGTTAGGGCATAGTGAGAGAAGAGCAAAACTCACATTGCTGGAAAGAGAAGACACAATTTAATGATATTTAATCATATTTCTGGCTTCTTCTGGCACCTAAAAGAAGCCATCAGGAACAACCAGAAGGGGGCAGAGAAGCCATAGCTTTAAAATGACTCCAAGTATGCGGCTCTGTTGTTGTTCTCTGTGTTATTGATGTTTACTTTGCACGCTATAACATTTTAATTCATCTGCTGAGTTGATTTTACTGCTTAAAAACGTGTAAAATTCAAATAAAGCTTCAGTGTGTGCATGCAAGATTATCTGCTTAACTCAAGGATGCTGAACTAATATACTTTGGGGGGTAAACGTGGTGTTTGGCATGCAAACAGAGCTAACTGTTAATGAACACTCATGACTTAAAGCTCTACACACATGACTGCATGCAGACAGCAAACCTTGTAATGACTGGCGGTGGGGAAACATCCTGACTGCCTGGGGCATAAAGCACCGTGGCCTGGAGTCCTACTGATGTAAAGTCATGCTAATTTTGCTTCAGTCGCAGGATGCCTTGTAAAACTCTCCCTGGTTTTGTTGGGATGAAAATTCTGTCTTCTACCAAGTGTGCTTGGTAGAAGCACACTCTTCCTTCTTCCTTCTTCTTCTTCTTTTTTTTTTTTTTTTTTTAAAAAAAAAAGGTATTTTAAATCTCAGTGCACTTTTTTCAGCTCTAATTAAAGCAGCAATTGAGTCGTCTCTACTGAACATACATGAAAGGCTTAACACTGGCAAAAGCACAAAGAGAAAAAACGTCTTCCTCCCTGTGTTCTGCGCACATGTGCGCAAAAGCTCGGTGCCTGGCGGCGATGAAGAGAAGAGCCAGACGAGGAAGCAAGGAGGAGGGATCAGGAGCAGTGGCGTGGTTTGACCGGAGTAAAGAGTTTATTCTGGATTCTGCGGACGCCTCCGTCACTGTTCAATCGGATGGTCTCTCTCTGGTTTCTCTCTTGATTTGATACCCAAATCAGTTATGTGCGCAAAAGGACGCAGAGCGTCAGAGGTGTGGTGCTCTGAAAGGAGTTCGGATAAAGTGTCGCTATAAGAAACTTACACACCTCCGCTGTCACTGTCATCGCAACACAGGTACGAACCAGGATCCCGGAAGAACTCGTTGTACAGGTTACCCTTTGTTTTTAGAGTTACTTGTACGTTTCCGAGTGAACGAACTCAGATGGACTTGTTTACTTTATTCAAGAAAAAAATTATCTCTCAAAGTTTCTGATTATAAAGTAAATTAGCGGAAAGAAAATGAAGGATCAGAAGAAGAAGAAGCTGTTCGTGGTGGTGGATGTGCTGTGCGTTATAGCTGGTAAGTTAACAACCTGTTCCTTCTATTTAGCACACGGACAATGCGCAAAAGTCGGCAGACGTCGCTGGTGATATCTTTGTGGCTACATCCGTTTCTTCTCATAATTCACATTTGTTTGTGTGTTTTGCACCAATGACAGCAGCTTAGGGTCGCTTGTAGTTATGGGAACTCAGCGGTGTTTGTTTATTTGCACGTTAAACTCAAGCGCGAGTGTTTTTAATCAGACAAAAGGTTTTCTGGATGGCTGCTGATTTAAATCTCTATTGCTGATCCAGCAGCTGGACTGC
This sequence comes from Oreochromis aureus, assembly GCF_013358895.1. Lineage (NCBI taxonomy): Eukaryota > Metazoa > Chordata > Actinopteri > Cichliformes > Cichlidae > Oreochromis > Oreochromis aureus. The sequence continues at coordinate 42,920,803 of NC_052963.1, read as the reverse complement.
CACACTCGGGTCTAGCGCTAAATGAGCAGCCTGTCACTCACTTTGTTTATGGAGATCCGGGCTGGGATGATGTCCCGGCCTTAAATGTGACATGCAATTGGACCATGGCAGAACATAAGAGGAAACCTCAGTGTCATCCTCCTCGCAAGGCTGCATGCTCCAAGCTACTCACCAAAAACTTTGCAGGACTTTACAGTGCCCCAGGAAGCTGAATATTTGTTTATGGAAATCTGATACGCGTGTGTGCGCTCCGCTTATTCCACATATTTTGTCTGCCAGGAATCCTCAAAAGACTGTTCCCCACTTCCCACGTTCGGTGCATTTTCGACATTTGACTTTCTGCTGCGCTCGGAAACGGATGTTCTGCGTTTAACTTCAGGCAGAATTCGTTTTTTTCTTTCTTTCAAGAAACAGTATTTTCTGCTGTAACCAAGGAACTAATATGTATCGGATTCGTCTCCTCCCTCCTCTGGATGGTGTCAGAAAATGCACCATATTAACAAACATTGTAGTAACAGCTTTCCTCACTGATGAGTGACTTTTGACATTCACCTTTAAGGTATGGAACATAATTAGGGAGGAAACAATGAATCCATTATTGGAGATTTACATGAACTATATGAAATTACTTAATTGGTGCAGCTGTATCAATAGCTCAGTGCATAATAAAGATAATATTAATGTCACCATGTTACGATTTGCATGATCAAAATAATAATGCACATACTGAACAGACTTTTGGACAGATGTGTGAATATTTTAATAGTTAGCTGAGATTCAAAGGGGTTTTGTTAAAAACATATAAATACAGATGCCTAAATAAATCAATCACTGGGCTAAATAATCTGACAGATGTTTTCATCATAAAGGTAATGATTAGATCAACTTTATCAAACAAAAAAACAACAAACATGAAAACTCTGAGCTAACATGTCCGGAATAAGTTGTTTTCAGATGCGGACACAAGGATAATCTACACATGTGGAATATACCAGTGTGGTGGGAGGTTGGTTCACTGTGTTAATGCCAAATGAGCAGGACAGCCATCTGTTTTGCAACGTGTGGTGTTTGGCACCTTGTTTATCACTTGTTTTGTCTCGGTTATACCGACGAGGTACGAAAGAGGAAGGAGTTCAGAACGAAGACTTCCAGGGCCCCCACTCCATCCCGGGCTTTACAAAGAGCTTAGGAGTATTTTCCATCGGTGGGAATATCCACAGACTGCTGAACATGATAAGCCTCACCATTTCGTTGTCAAGTCTGGGATTAATGTCTGGGTTGGGTTGGTCGGATGGTTGGTCAGATCTCGATGGCTTATCCCACCCTTTTTGCCTTTGCTTTCCCCACTGCCACCCATGTCATTCACCCAAATAATCGTCAAGTCAACCCCAAGCTTATGTGAGGTTTCCCCAGGCGTGTAATAACAACATGATACAGCTTATAATTATGCTGACCATTAGCCTGTACGGAAACAGAGTGTTGAGTTGGGTTTCTTCTGCATTTTCAGACTGTTTACATTTCTTGAATTTGTGAGCCTTTCAAATCAGCGTCTGCCATTTTCTTCTCTCTGCACTGTTGCTCAGTCGAAGAAATATGTCTCACATTCAGCAGACTGCCTTCATCTATCTTTTGTTCAGGAATCCAAAGGCCAAAATCAATGGTAACATGAAAGAAAGATTTCTTTGGCATGCTCTCTATCTCTTTCACCCTGCCCTGCCCAGGTCAAACTACACTGATAACTGTTGGTATCACATGAATAGATGTGCCTCTGTCTTTTTTTGTTGTGGTTTTTTGTTTAATACAGTCCACAACACAGTTACTGAGCACCTTAATGGATGAATGTGGTGTAAAATAGCTGGTATGTGGTAGTTTACTGATTCCTTCCTACTCGAGGTCTGTCATATTATGTATTATTTGTCTAGTTTAAGCCTCTTGTCTCTTTTTTTGTGAGGGACATTTGAGGTTGTTGTACTCGTCAAAGATCTACCTCGGTTTTGAATTTCTTGTTTATTGTGAGCTTCTGGCCTCAGTTCTTCGTCTATTCTTTCTTCCTCCCTTCCTCCCACTCTCCCTACCCCGTCTGTGTAAGTCTACACTCAGCACAAATAGATGGTGGGTGTTGGCTCAAGAAAGGAAAGACCGGGTTTTAACCTCTCCCTGCCCACAGCTCTGCAGGTGTAATATGTATGTCACAGCTCACATTCCTCAGTTCATGGGTGCTCCTGTTGGAAAAATGAATGACAATTTGAATTGTGAGTAATGTGCTCGATAATACACTAGGCCAATAAACTAAATGGCCTTGGGGCAAGGCACTGCTAACACATTCTTGTTTCCCATGTGTGTACTCGTTATTGTCTGTAAGATTGTGACAAACCTGTTCTGTGTCATTGATTGCTGACCGACTTACAAAGTGTGTTATGTATGTATTGTACAGTATGTAAAAGTTCCTTTTTTTCTTTTTAACCTTCAGAAACACGCCTGCATTTCTTAAAATGGTGTTAGAGTCCATCCATCCATCTCTTCTGCTTATTCTAATAAGGGTCGCGGGGGCTGGAGCCTATCCCAGAGATTTACAGTATTTTATTATTTTGTTTTCAGTGAATTGTATACTTGTCACTCATCACTCTGCATTTGTTGGTTTCTTTTGCATTTCACGCCTAAAGAACAATGGCAGCAGGGACTTTGATTTTCACCTGCACATATCAAATTGTTCTCAGTATTTTATATGAGCACAATCACATTGCCACATACAATAGCGCTTGCTCACAGATTCCCACAGCAGGAAAGCTACCAGATTTTCTACGCATTTCCTTGCATTTTTTACTCTTAATGCACTCTGTCCCCTTGTTGTGTTGCTTGCCAACCCTGGTTAGTTTGTCGGTGAAGCCATCCAGCGGCGTCTCCTGGGAGCCGGGCCTCTCATGTGGTTTTTGTTGGTAAGACTGATTGGCTTGAGTCCTCAGAGCAAAGCTATGAAGATGCTTGATGGGAATGGTTTTCCTTAGGAGAGCCATGTCATGGAAACTGAAGCCCTTTTAAACAAACAGACACGTTCCACTGAGAGAACTTATTAGAACTTATAATTATTTTGAGTGTGGAATTCAGGTATTTTATAGGCATGCATTGATTATTTTTCACAGTTTGTTTCTACAGTTTTTTAAGTTTTTATTTGTATGTTCTTTTATGTCGTTCTGCCATATCGAAATCCAATATTCTATTTTCCTGTATATTTATTGGTGTTTATTACAGGGTACCTACTGCTCTTTGCAGATCTACGTTATTATTTTGGACTTTACCAGAGCTTAGCATGATTCACAGCTCAAAATAATCTTTGTTTTGGTGCAACCCCTCAATTCGTGCACTCTGGATTAAGTTCTTTTAGCACGTCTCTCCTCAGGTAACCTTTATTTCTGAATGATGAACAGCAGGTGTTTGGGGCTGCTGTGCTCACTGCCAGAGCTGTCACTGACATCATATAAAACCTCAAGTATAAAAAATGTAAACAGCACTCTTTGATCACTAGAAAAAGATACGAGCTGTAAAGAAGCCAAACGCAGTCTAAAAGACATGTTTCTTGTTAATGTCGAGCCAAACTAGATTTTAAGGACTAATCCAAACAAACTGGCAACGTATAAAGGCAACATCAAATATATACAGGATAAAGTATGACACAGCAAGGCAGCAGCAGCTTATTTAGTAAGGTCAGGATCATTCATTGTAGCTGCACACATCAGACTGCCTTTTAACTCCTCCCGCAGGCCTTTCTGGTTTAGGTCGAAACCTGTGTGGCCTATTTCTTTGATCCCCTCCAAACCCAGACTCTTTGATTGCTCACCCAGATTTAGCTGCTCTCCCACCATTCGCACAACCTCGCCTGCCGCCATGTCTCCTTCTGCTCTGCTTGAAGCTAAGCATGCGTAAATGATGGACGGAGTGAAACAGTGGGATTAAAAATAAAGAATGGACCACAGCAGCAGCAGGATTTGGTGTGACTGGTGAAGTTGGGCGTTCCTCATGTGAATTAGAATTCCAGAGGCCTACGCCGGCAGAGGTTGTAGGCTCAGCACATACCTTCCACATTAGTCAGTCCAGCTTGGAGGGGAGACAGTGAGAAGGAGAAAGAGCTTAGGCTGGTTTTTTAACTGCAACACATCTTCTTGAACATGACCTGTTTTGACATAAAAACATGTTTGAATTGGAGGGAACAAACGAAGGAGAGAAATTTTTATTCAAAGGAATAAAAAGTGGAAACACTCCAGCTAAAAGAAAGGGGGGGGGAGCCTCCCTCTGTCCTCATCCACGCTGGGTGGAATTGAAAGTAGTCAGGGATGGAGTAAATGACTAAAGAGTGACACAGATTTCTAAGAAGTGGTGAAATGTGAGATTAAACTAGAACTGGCAACAGGTCGAAAAGAAGGCTAGAAATACAATAAGAAGAAGGTGACCTTCACGCTGCAAAGACAGGAAACCAAAGTGGAAGAAATTAGATGGAAGGGCAAATGTTCCAGCTGCGACCCCGAAGGAAAGTTTTAGGCCCCGCAGGGCAGCCTAAGGGCATGGGAACACCCATCTCACACCACACACAGGCTATGCACTCTTTAGGTATGCATAATAAAAACCCAGACTGTATGTTTTTCAAATTAGGGAACATAATTGTCCATCCGTGTGGTTATGCAAGTGCAGCAAGTCATGTCAGAGAAACCACGGTGAGTAGGTGTCAGTTATTCTCATACTGTGACTTCCAGATAATCATGGCAGTTTGACTCAAGGGACCACGGTCTCCACAGCAGAAAAATGGACCCTGTACAGCAAATACATGTAGACATGAAAAGGAGGGAAGGGAAATGAAGGAAAAAGACCTAAGCTAGCAGAGAGAGAGAAAGAGAGGATGTGACAGGCCTTGAATGTCAGCACCAGAGTGCGATTGTGGTCCAAATGGTCCTGCATAATTGCACATCTGCCAGCTAAATAAAGCATCACCCAGTGAGGCCTCTATATTTACAACAGAGGGAGAAGTGTGTGGGAGGACACTGTGATCGAGTGAGTGACAGAAAGAGAAGAATGAATGGCTTTTAGCATGACAGAGAAACGGGAGGAGAGGATGTGATTCAGCAGCGGTGGAAAGAATGAACATGCTGGTGTTGTTCATGTATCAATTAATGCAGAAATCTCCCTCTGACTGAGCTGGTTTCTGCAAACAGTCATTCTCAGTTACTCTCATATAGCTTCATGTTGCTCTAGCATCCATTGTAGCAGTGGGAGTCACCAAGGTATTACTGCAAAGTGGAACCAAAGACTCCAAAGTGAACCTTCTTTAAACGGAGGCAGAAGGACTCCACATTAGAGGCTCAGGCAGGAGTGTTTCCTGGCCACATTTTCCCTCAATCTTTGGAGGAAACATTCAAAAACAAGGCTTTCCTGCACGCTAAAGAAATAAGTCTACTCTCATCATTACTTCCATGTATTCTGTGTTCTTTCAGATTTTCTCAACAGAAAAATCTCCAGTAGAGTCAGAGACACTGCTCGGTCTTTAAGTGGAGGCAGCTCTGGAGCAATGTCAATTTGGGTTGTGGGATTGTCTCGTGGTATGCTGGAGGCCTATTTTGTGTGCCGATGGGTCTAATTTTGTCTGAAAACTGTGTTGGAGTATGTCTGCTTTTCCAGAGACTGGCTGGTTTGTTTCTTGCAGATATTACACGCAGGGGGACTGCTCATGAGACACACTCGCGAACACACCTCAGGGCGTACCATTTATTTTGCCCATGAGAGCAGTCCAGACTCCTTACATCATTTTATTTCTGCCTTTTCCCCTCTTTTCATCTGAGCTTCTGATTTATGACTTAAAAGTTAAAGTCAGGTGTCAGCTGAATTAGTGCTTCATGGATGAAAACAGACGTGAAAAATTAATACTTTTTTTTACAAGTCAATGGGGCTTTTTTAAGACCTGCAGGCTGACTTCACTCAGTCCATAAACTCTGTGTCCTGTTAAGAGGATTTAGTAAGTATTAAAAAACATAAAAGATATTGAGCTGATGAGATGAATACATTTTTGCAGGCAGTAGAATAATGGTGATGATGGACGTGCAAAAGCTGTTTAGCCTTGTGTGAATTTGTGTGATATTTCATTAGCTGGCACATCATTTTAAAGGGTTTTTTCCTCCTTAATTCTTCTCCTGCTTTGCTGTGATTAATGGCCTCGTTCTACCATGTGACTCCAGCATAGAAATAATTATGTTGTACTGCTGCTTGACATTTACCATTCTGTGTTAGGTAAATAAACATTTCTCTAGAGTTTGTCTTGGCCAATCTTATAAAAACCTTTCAAAATTGGTTTTATGTAATCATGGAGGTAGGTTTCATTTAAATCTGACTCTGATTTTAGTGCAACTATTTTTTCCTGACTCCACAGAGAAATAAAAAGTAGTAGTTGTTGGGTTTTTTTAAGTTTGCTCCATTCTTTCCAGCTGGAAGCAGGATACAGATGGATAAGCTGCCACCCAAAAACCACATCAGTAAATCCGCATCAGCGAGCTCCCCTGTGGTGCTTCAGACAGGATGTTAGTTAAATATAAGAGACTGTATTACACTACAGTTATCACAGACAGGATTTGGTGGCTGCAACAGGAAAATGTGTGGAATAGGACTTTAAAATCCTGGTTTACCACATCCTGCACACTGGGGTCCTGTGCTCATGCAGTGATTGGTGGGAATCTGCTACACAGTGAAAGGTGACAACCAGCTGCTGCTTGTAATGATATTGGTATTAGTAAGGGGGGGGGGGTTGGTAAATGCACTTAAACTGCCTGTAGGCACTAACATTACTTAAAAATTTATGGCTGCTGCATGTAACAATAGTTGCATGTTTTGGAAAGTGTTTCTGATTGTTTTGCGCATAGTGGGAAACCTTACCAGGCCCTCCCAAGGGTACTTTGATTAGAAAGACTAGTCTGGCAAAAGGCTTTTAAATAAAGTTACTTTGTGACTGAACACTGTCTATGATAAAGCTAACATCTCTACTTTTTTTCTTTCAATGTTTGTCTAGTCTAAATCCAGCTCCATCAAGGCCAGGTCAGCACGAGTCAAAGCACAATCATGTGTTTATCCAATTGAGCACTATTGTTTATTCTGCTCTCAGCACAAAGCTTCTATTTTGCTGCTGCCTTTGCTCACTGAGCCCATAAAACCCTTTGTCCACAGGTGTGCAGGCGACATGTCACTAAAGCCCATCTCATCCTGTATCACCTTCGACATAGAGAGATAAGATCAAGTGCATGTTATTCTTCTTCTGTCATCATACGTGGCCTGTTGCCGAGAATATTGAACAATAGCGAGGGGTATTTCTAAGAATTTAACTGAGTTGTTAAATGTATTAAAGTGACAGTTTTCGGGTCCACTTACAAACTAAGTAGTGCTTTTCTTTGTGACAGTGTTCATGCATTTGCAGTAGGCTGTTCTCCTGTATCTGTCATGAGGTGGAATTAAACATGGAATTAACAGAGCATTTATCTCAGCTGAATCCCAATCCGCCTTCCAGTTGTATATTTTCCTTTAGTTTCAGTCTTAATGGTCTCTCATCAGTCAGGCTCACTGGAAGTCTTCCTAGAATTATGTCAAGGGCAGACTTTTTTTTTGCTTTTAAATGGGAGGGGTGCACAGTTCATTTACACAGAAATTTAATGCTATTGGTGAGTGAACTTTTCAAGTTCTTGCGATGCTTTTGCATTGCTGTTTTTCTTGCATTTCGCATGCAGGCGCTTGGTATTTTCACAGTGGGCCCAAGACTGTCTGCCTTCTATGGATAGCAGTAGTGGGTATTAGGGTGGAGAACACATTCCTTACTAGGGCTGGAACACTTGATCATTTTCAGCCATTTGTCAGTTGATTGTTTAGTCTTTGACTTCTCTAATGAATGTCAGAAATACCTGTAACCCTATAAAACTACAAATTTGCAGTGCCATGTAAGGGACAAAAGATACCTATTCCCTGCATTTCTAGGATGTTATGTGTCATATACGTGCTATATAATATGTCCAACCAATAACTGGATAATGTATTAGTGATTTCTTGAAAATTAATAACTTTACTATTCCCATCAACAAGCCCAAGGTTGGATCAAATACCTCTAGTTTCTGCACCTGTGCATATAAGGACTTTGTCCCACATATTGTCTATATCTCCCTACAGTCATTCGTCACCACTCTGCATTGTAGCCTTTAAAGGGGATAGCCAAAGACAGCTAGTAGAAGCTCATTTTAATTAGGTCACATTGGTAAGAAGCAGAAATAAGTATCAACTGTTTTTCATTAGTACACACTTTAACTAAGCGTCTTAAATTCTTCACATTCTGAAATGTGCTTGTAGGTGAGTGTCTGTTAGACAGAGAGGAAGATGGGGAGCGTGTGGTTTAAGAATGGAGTTTTCTGAACTTCTCGAGGACATCATTCGTTCTCTGGGGAACTGTAAGCAGCTATATTTGGGCTTATTTTGCACACAGCCACATGCCTGCAGGAATTTGTGTACAGTCTTTTAACTGTTTATATTGTACACATATATGTCTGATGTCTGATCTTTTTTTTTCTTTTTGCATATGCTCATGAATATAAAATCTATTTTCCACTGTGTATTTTTGCCTACATTTAAAGCACAAAATCTGTTTCTCCTTGTGGGTTGTTTTCATCCTTGTGAACTTAGCATTTATCCTTGAAAAAAAATTTCATGCCCCAAGTTAGGACATGAGGTAATGTCTGAAAAATACAGAAAAATAGCCAAATGTGTTTTTCTACCTCATTTTTCTTTGATTTAAAAGTACATTAACTGGGATCAGGGATCCTCTAATCCATATCCTGTGCCGCCCAATCACGACCAAAGCCCAGGGACTTCTGTTACATCACAGTCAAACACCTATGCATCCATCTCATCCCAGCAAGAGCGAAATTTATCCAAATATGCAATTAGTCTAACATAATAAGACTGTTCATCTGGTTTGTTTTCCCTCCAGCGGCACTGCCTTTCATCATTATGACCATTGTCTCCAAGCCTTACCAAAGAGGCATTTACTGCAATGATGACAGCATCAAGTATCCCCTAAAACCAGACACCATCACCCCCGGTATGCTGGCAGCTGTCACCATCTGCTGCACTCTCGTCATTGTAAGTTTAACAGGAAGTTTCATGATATTGTTTTAGCCGACTTTACTCATTTGACACGATCCCATGGTCTTTCTTAAATAAATGATTGCACTTTGACAGAACTTGACAATGAGCTGATATAGAAGTAGGAGAAGACATTTTATGTAATGGAGGAAAAACGTGAAAAAAACAACAAATAATCTTTCATTTTTTATTCTCTCTCCTCAGATCTCATCTGGAGAGGCTTATCTGGTCTACAGAGAGAGGATTCAGTCTAATACACAGTTCAATCAGTATATAGCTGCACTCTACAAGGTAGTAGGCACCTTTTTGTTTGGAGGAGCTGTCAGCCAGTCACTTACTGACCTTGCAAAGTACACTATTGGGCGTCCAAGGCCAAACTTCATGGCAGTATGTGCACCGAAAGTCTGCACAGGATACATGTCGGTGATCAACTGCACTGGGAGTCCTGTGGATGTCACCGAGTCCAGGTAGGAGGGAAAGAACTTCCATCAGTTTCTTTATAGAGGAAACAAGAAGCTCATACTAATTACACAGATTGTAACATACTGTAAAACAAAAAATCAGGCATTGTCTGTGAAAAGGAGGTCTAACACATTTTACATGATATTGATGCTACAAAATGCTACTGTACAAATATCCTGTGTAAAGCAGTTACATCTGAATTGTGTTTTTCTCTAGATTGTCCTTCTATTCTGGTCACTCCTCTTTTAGCATGTACTGCATGCTTTTCCTAGCGGTAAGTACAGAACATGAGCTTCAAGAAATAAAGCCTATCTCTCTGTACAGTTAAAAATAAATAAATAAAAAAACTCCCAAAGCTCTGGGCTCCTTTAAGAGCATTCTCATGCATTTAGATCTGTACTCAGAGACATAAAAGGGAAAAGTGGAGTCCAGGGGAAGAATGTAGTGAGACAAATGATCTGGAATAGTCTGCAACCCATTTCCCAGCAATGATGAAGGCAAAGCACTGCTCTGACCTGTCTTCCAGGCCTATTCAGCTCATTCCACTTGGCCCCATCTCTTTGTTTTAAAAGGCACCACAGCTAGACAGCAAGCTCCAAGCAAAGCAGCTTTTATTTTTTCAGTTCCAAGAAAAGAGCATCCAGCTAGTGTCCATTCCTGTCTTTGGCGCTCTCTGTTTTGCCAGGCATATGCTGCAACCAGACATAGAGCTCAGCTGTGACATCCAGCCCTTGTCCTCTGGGCTGCCTTGAAAGAGTATGCTCTAGTGTTGAATGCAGTGTAGCTGTACGGCAATGCCAATTTTTACACCTTTAACAGCAGCCGAGCAGAATTTTTATTCTATTGCCAGATTCATATTTTGTTGGCATCTGTGCTTTCTAGCATAAATGTCGTTTGAGTCTGTGGAGAACATAAATTAGATTTGTACTCAACACCTTTTTAAAGTTAAATGTAACTTGAGAGGTGCCAGCTACTGTTTTCACTGCAAACTCAAGCACCAAAGTCATAGGCTTTATTTTTAGGATCCAACCAGTATCTTGATAGTGCTGTAGTTCAAGCACATTTAGAAATGGCAGAAATTTCCCAACTTTCCTGTTTTGTTAGCATATCACATTGCAGTTATGATGCAGTGTTGCCATAATATAATTGGTGACTATGCTGTTATGTATTGGTGTGATAACCTTTTTAAGTTCCAGCAGTGCTAATAGCATCATTGCTCTCTTTTTCCTCTCTGTTTCCACCTCCAGCTTTACGTGCAGGCGAGATTTGTGGCAAAGTGGGCCAGACTTCTCCGTCCCACCATCCAGTTCTTCCTGGTGGCCTTCGCGGTTTATGTGGGCTACACCCGAGTCTCTGATTACAAGCACCATTGGAGCGATGTGCTGGTGGGGCTGCTGCAGGGAGCGCTTGTTGCTCTGCTAAATGTGAGTCTCCACGGCAACGTCCTACAAGATAAATGCTACAAAAATTAGTGATTTTATAGTAACACAGCCATTACTTTTAAAAGCTTATGCATGGGAACTTTTAGCAGTTTTTTTTTTTTTACTTCTCCTCTTGAGAATTTATGATCACATGGAGACTTTTTTTTCATTACAGTTTTTGTACCACCAGCTTCCTACCTGATGACATATTAACTTTGCATCTTAGCCCTGTGGTTTCCAAGTGCTGGAAAGGCAAACAGGGGTGTGACTGTCCAAATCATAAAAATGACATTTAGTGGAAATGTTAGCAGAATAGCTCAAAACATATTTTTTGCCATATATTTTATTCCCAAAGTTAAAAGCCATGTAGAGAGGAAGTACGATTAGAGTGAAGTGTGACAGCAGCATGGTGTGTCTTGATACAAACCCACATGCTCACAGCTGGCAGGTAACAAGTCCATTCACCTCCTTCATCCAGCTGGGCTTCTTTATTGTTTGGCCACTTCCCTGTTTTGATTGAACCACTGTCAGCTCTGCCTTGTGGAAATTCTGGAGTGGTAGAGCGTGTGTTTGTGTGTCTGTGTGTGTCCATGCATGATTAATTGGGATGTGAGCCTGCACCTTTGGCCTTCATAGTGCTGCACGCAATTAGAGACCCTCCTGGGCATAGGATTTTATGGTCTGCAGGGGTTGTGCCTGCTCTCTGTGTGTTCCTCTCTGATGTGTGTGAGAGTCTGTGTTAGTGTGTCATTTAACAGCTGTTCACAGTCCTCTCCAGACATGTGTAATCACAGTTTCCAGCTCTGCCCGTACCTCCTCAGTGTCCCTTACTTGTTTATACTCCAATCTCTGTAGCACAAATAATTTTCTAAGTGACCTGCAATCTTGTCTGGCTTCCTTTTTTTGTCCCCTCTTAATCTCTGCTTTCCTCTCCTCTGCAGGTGCACTTTGTGTCGGGTTTCTTCGAGAAGTGTCCTAAACGTTCCAAGAGGCCTGGCACTCGCGATAGTGAGGAACCAGAAAGGAAACCCAGCGTGCAGATTGCAGACTCTGAGAACAGCAACCATTACAACTACAACAGTCGTGGCACTGTGTGATAGTGGACTTAGGAACAAAGACTACAAACCTGCAGACCCCAAACCTGTGTGATAGCGTCAAATCCAGGGGCTTCAACCTGGTTAGATCAGGTAATAACCTGGGTTATATGCAATCCTGACTCTTCGGGATGCCTTCTGTCCTGGAACTGTGTTAAATTTCAATGTTTTGGTGAATTCTGCAATTGGCCCTTTGTATTTGTGTTTAAAAAAAGAAAGGAAAAGCTCGACTTCTGGCCAATAACTTCCAACCTCTTCTCTCTGCATCAACCACTCACTTTCCACCTGCTCCACTGGACTGAGGGATGCAGCCCATCCCTAGGCACCCGAGACACAACCATGACACTTTTCTCCTGTAAGAGAGAAAGAAGCATATTTTTAAACTATCATTATTAACGGTAAAGCAAAAAAGCTGCATTAACTGAAACATCACAAACCAAATGTAACATGGGTAACATACCTATTGTTACCTGTGTTAGCAATGCAGGTTACAATAGCTATAAGCTTCCAGTGTCTTTTTCAACAGCACACTGACAAAAAAATGTCAGATAAAAGTCTCTCTGCCTTTGGGTTGATACATATTCTACTTTCTTTACTCATTACTTGCAAATTAGGATTGTTATTATTATGCGGTATGCACGTTATCTGTTCCAGAATGGATGAGTGACAGCACCTAAATTTCAGTTATACAGAGTGAATGCAGTGATAACCTGAAAGTGCCTGAAAAGTGCCGAAAACTGCACGAGAATCTGGGCACGGTTTCAGAATTCAAAGCAGCTATTTCACTTCCAGTGAGTTCTTTAATTTTAACTAAAACTACAGTGATTAATGGAGCTTTAACATTAGAGTTTGTGAAAGTAGAAAACCAAATTTGTCTAGAATAATTGTATAGAGAAGAATGTTCAGACAGGAATGTTTCTAAGTGTTGGTGGATTCATGTCATTTTATTGGACCTACAGTAGAAGAATACTGACTTTCTGACTGTCGGTTAACTTATTTCCTATATAATGCCATCCTGTTGACAGCATGTCTCAAAAGCTAAAATACAGGTTTTTTTCCTGGCAGTCAACCAAATCGTGGCGTCCGTCTCACCTCATTCAACAGAAATCTATGGATCTTGCTGCCTGTTTGATAAACACATTTTTAAAAGGCTTGAGTAAATATTACCCGAATTAACAATGTTGTTATAATTTTTTTATTACATTGCTGAGTTTGTGGTGATTTTTCTTTGGCTCTGGCTAAAATCTTATTGGCTTGTGGCCCTAAAAAAATCCTGAAACGTTAGCTATAGACCATCCAGAGCTGCTTAGATGGGCTGTAGAGCCGGTTTACCAACGTGGGAAACAAGAACATCCAGTAATATTTCATAACTGCCGTACAAACAGATCTGGGTCTCTGCTAGAACAAACATTTTGTTTTTAAAGTGGCTAGACAGGTTTACCAGCTGGCGACACACTAATTACATTAGTACTCATTCATGTTGGCAGACTTCACTAACTGTCATGTGATCTCACTGATTTCATTACGTTTAGCATGAAACTGAGCTAAGGTGAGGACATATCGAATCTTCAGCTTTTAGGCTCATGTCCAGACTGGAGAGGCTGTCGACATCAGTTTCTGAAATGTAAACATGTAATTGTGGATTAGATTAATGATTTATTTATCCCCTATGTGAAATGGACTGCAGTAGCAGACACCATTGATGCCTGTAGCTTTTATTTCTGCTGGACTTGATGTGTCATACCACTACTATACAATCAATCAAATATTAAGAAACGTTGCCTCTATCTTGTGTCCCTTTTTCACTTTTTTTCTAATTTTTTGTTATTTTGTTTAGCAAATAATAATCAAAGATGGACGAGACAGCCATTTTGAAAATGGTTCATAAGTTATTTTGAATAGAAAATGTTCTTTATGTACTTTTATAAGGTTGGAAGAGCCAGCTCTAAGGTATTTTGTGCAATCACCCCAGCTTGCCACTATGAGCCACAAATACTGTATCCATGAATGCTATAAGACATGTTTTTAAGTTTTGTGAAGGACATGTGTGTGTTTATACACCTATATTTGAAACAAATAAAAAACAACAACAAAAAGAATAATTAATATATAACTTGTACGCTTTTATTTCAAATGTATGGACGTTTTAGTCTTACCTGTACAGTCTGCTTTGGCCCGGGATTTCTCAGACTGGTGCCTGTTGGATTTGCTACACAAACAAATCCAATTCCAGGTCCAAACGGATGCCAGATGCCTTGGCACGGCTCTTAAATGGCTGCTGTAATGATAAAGAGTTACATACCCAGCTGTGTATTTGAAGCTTGTAACACTGCTCTGGTTCCACTTCAAACACTGGTCCATGTTCCTTTTCCCCTTCCTGTGCTGATGAATGGTGTGCATAAGGTCTCTTGTGTAGATCTTGTACAGCGTATAAACAAGCACAGGGATGATGGACAATAGATCAGACAGACCACAAACCTTAAAGGCTGATGGACTTGGTGAGAAAAGAACACAGAGGGAATCTTAACTGGCAGTGATTGTGAGGCCCCAAAGCTGTGCTGTAGTGGGGGTGGGGTATCCTATGGCAAACCTTGGTCTACAGGGATTTCCACACATTTAAAGTGCACATTTACAACAAGAAGCATCTGGAAGTGGTTGCACGGATGTGCAATGCTGTGCATGTGCTTGCTACTTATATCTAAATGATCTGTATATAACTCAACCTGACGAATGGCAGAAAATGAGGATGAGGGTGTAGCGGTATCATGGTGTTCGACTCCCCTCCAGCTTTTTGGAAACTAAAGTTCTCAGCTGGCGAGATGTCTCCATGTGTATGCTTTATTGGTTTAATACTTTAGATTTGATACTTTTGTTTATATATCGACTTGTGCCTGTGGTTCATGTTGTGTTTGCTTGTGTGTAACCTATAGATTATATCTATAGTCTTTAAAGCAGCAAATTTTAAATAAAGTTATAATTTACACTTCAAACGTATTGTTGGAATGTATCTCTTTAGCATGACTGATGTTATGATACAAACAGACCTGACTATGGAAAGTGTTAACAATAAGATTTGATGCTTCATAGATTTTATATATAATATAGATATTTCCATGCTTTATAAAGGCATTACTAGAGTTATGTGAAAGAATCGGTCACAAGGTCACATAAAGGTACTGAGCCATAATTCTAGCTCTTACATACTGTTAATATTTCATGCGTTCTCAGATTTATCTAGGCCAGTTTTGACTCAAGAATTACTAATAATGATTGTGTGTAATTAATCTTAAATTAGAGATCTATTTGAAATATTAGATATTGAAATGTCAGTCCCTCTGACTTTAGTAATGATTAATCCTTATTTAAAGTTTCAGAGACAAGAGATGGCATCTATCATTAAATTTCCCAGACCTCTACTGCTCAGTTCACTTCTGTTCAATTCAGTTTTATTTATATAGCATCAAATCACAACAACGGTTGCCACAAAGTGCTTTATATTGTAAGGACCCTACCATAATAGAGAGAAACCCCCAATTAACCAAACAACCCCCTATGAGCAAGCACTTGTTGACAGTGGGAAGGAAAAACTGAATTTTAACAGAAAGAAACGTTTTCTGCCAGAGGTTTGACGGTGTGACAAAAGACACACTGTGAAAAAGAGATTAATAATAGTAATTAAATGCAAAGTGGTGTATAAATACATAATGAGTGAAGAAGAAGCTCTCAGTGCATCGGGGGAAACCCTCAGCAGCCTAGACTTATTGCAGCATAACTCAGGGAGGATTCAGGGCCACCTCATCCTGCAAATAAGCTGCATCAGCTGTTGATGTTAGCTGTAATGTTCGTTTTTTGTAAAGCACTTTTTAAATGAGAATGAGTTCACTGCGTCGACAGGCTGGAGTCAAAAACTGATTTTTCCTTGTCTGGCTGAGTTTCCTGAGCAGCAGTGCTATTTTATACAATAAAATAATCTTTTTTTCCCAAGCACATCCAAACAGTTTACAACATGACAGGTTTTTAACTCACAGACTGGATTACTTCATATTAGAAATGAGAAAAAGAAAATGGACAACCTGTTATGCTGTTAACTGTTTGGAAGTGATTTTAAATACCTTCATATAATATGCTGTCCTCAGATGCCTTTAAACCCATCTGGTTTTATCTCAACCTGGTTCTAATTTATTTTTAGATTATGTATAGTGCTTGCAGGGGCAGGTCTCATGTCTGTGTTAGGGCCCCCTCTAACCTCTGTATGACCTCTGTTCCATGTGTGCACCATATAAGATTGGTCCTTTGGTGTTTTACTATTTCATATTTTCAAATGGCAGCAGGTACCTATCTCTGCAGGAACATGGGAAAATGTGGTTGTGATACAAATATTTCTTTTTGACAGTGTCAAGGTTTACTATAATCTCTGTCACCACTGTCCCATAAACAAATACACACAGATAGGGCATGTACTGGTTCACGGTTTCAAGATTCCCTAAACTACAATTTTCCTTGATTTGACTCACACCGGTGGATCTGAACAGATACGGGTCAAATTTGAACAGGAGCAGCCTCAATATACAAACATTTGGTGCACTTGTACAGTGGTGTAAAATTTTAAAAATATTTTCTTTTTTGTGTTTTTGTGGTCGCTTTTGGAAAAGTCAGTGACTTTTATAGTAAATAAATCACATTTAGGGAATTTTTGCTGCTTTCAAATGTCAAAATGGGGAATATTTGGCTCACACAGTATGTGAGGTTTCAGATATAGCAAATGCTTTGAGTGCTGCTGCACTGAAACTCTTATTTAGTTTTACCTTGAGAGTCATACTGAATAAATGTATTTCTTTTCATCATGAAAAAAAAATGCTGTTGCTGATGAATCAGGAAGGGTTAATCAAGCCTCGCTCTACTGTCTCAGTGCGTCTCGGCTGGAGAATGGAACAAGCCACAAAAATAAACACATATATTTATAACGAAATAAACACTGGACCCACGGGGTACATTTGTGGGAGTTTTGTTGGCAGCGGTACTGAAAACCACTGCCATTCCTCATTTAAAACAATATTACTCACTTGCATGTTGTGAAAGTTATGGAGACACAGGGTTATTTTTTTTTTTACTGCGATGTCAAAACAAGTAGAAATGGAAAACACTATGGTCTTCTATTTAGGTGACTGTGTAGCCATTTAGCTGCTTCTTCTTCAGGGTGATTTACAATATGTGAGTTCACCGCTGTGTCATTAATTTCTCCAGAGAAATGCATACTATACCCCTACTGAATATATTACCCTGAAGGCCTGGTGAAAAATTTAACCCTTTGTGTCACGAGATGTATTCTGTGTGGTAACCAGGGCATTTATGAGTTTACTAAACAATTAACTAAAGGCTAATGAGAAAGATTAAAGAAATATTTCAGGTAGAGTGCAGACAGGGATTCCACTGGTTTTAGATTTTTTTTAAAAGAAGAAGAAGAAGAGGGAGAAATAGTCAGTAATAATGGTAGTGATGCATCAAAATCCTAATTTGATAGTGCCTAAACATCCTTTACTTAACTAAAAGTAGTAGTGGTGGTTCCAACCATAGACTCTGTGTATGGTTATATATACTTAGACCCGTGACTCACTCACTGTTTGGTGAACTCCTGTTTGGATAGTTTTATTTTAGCCCTTTGGCCACTGCCAGTGTTTAGGAACCAGTGGTGTGTAAAGTTATCAGCTAACTAAGAAGCTTGGTTAACAAGCCGTTTCCATAGACCCTGTGTACAGACAGGGGAGTGTGGTGTGTAAAAGTGTATATTATTACCGAAATAAATCATAAAGCTATTCATCACCTGCTCAAGTGTAGCAGAAGTAAAAACAATGTTTTTTGTCAGCTGAATGGGAATAAATAAAAACACTCAAATCTGTACTTAAGCTACTTTCTGCAGTTCCAGTATTTCACTCTTTTCAAGCACATGCTCAAAAAGCACAAAAACAAAAAACAACAAATGGATCTACTCTGCGGAAACAAGGTGAAAAATATTCCTTAGAAGCCATCACAAACCATGAATGGTCCCGTCCTCCGAGATGGACTTATGTGAATGACTGAGAGTCTGGTGCGAAGTGGCTCTTGAGATGACTGGTTCTGAAAAAACCTCAGCACTGAAAGCAGTAATGCATGACAGAAAAAGACTTAGTTGCCAGTATTTTGATGCTGCGGTAGACAACGCTGGATGTTATATACTCACTTTGGTCAACGTCCCCGTGGAAGATGGCCATATATTTAAAAACAGGAAGGGGTGCAGCTAGAAATCCTTCGATCGTTTATTTCACACTATGACAGTCATCTTGGTCCTGAAACAGTAAATATTTATGACTCTTTTCTTCTTAATTCTGCTTCCCTTTTTTCTCTTCCTCTATCTTTGTAACTATGAGTGAATTTCTGATGGGAAATTGAGTATGCGAGCAGAAAAGGGGAGGTCTGAATCAGACATGAGCTGTTTCACATAAGCAGAAGTGGCTCCAGTGTTTAATTTAATTGTTCTGTGGCTTGTATTGAGCTGGAACTGATTATATCATATTTTCAGCACTTAAAGGGGGACAGGCATCTAAATCAATTAGTGTTTATAGTTTCATAACCACAGATATGCATGGGGCACCACTATTGGAACTACTGGTGCTACTGACTGAGAAAATCATTTCACTCTGTAAACTTTAGCAGGTTTTTTTCTTCTTTTTTGCTTTTTGATGCAGAAAACTAGTTTCCTTAAGCGCTATTAGTATATTGCTGTATGATGTTAATTATGACAATTACCATTTTTCCCCTCCAGTATTGATTCTGAGGTGTTACAGAGAGCAGCTTTTGTTACTTTCTCATGCTGGAAGCCAGTGGAGACATTTTTAGCTTGGCTCTGTATTCTAGCAATTAAAATGCCTCCAGAAATGAGCAGCTAGTCTCTGTTGTTTTTCTCTTCCTATTATAGACAGCAGCTAGTCCTTTCATCATCGCTAAAAGCTATGCTTCTGCAAAGAGACACATTAATTGAGCCCACTCTGTTCCTCATATAAAAGGACATTCTCAAACATACATTATTTATGCAGGATCATCAACCAGTAGGTTAAAGTAGAATTGGCTCTCAGGTTTTAGTCTGAAGAATAATTTGGATTTTTGATCCTTTTGTATTTTTTATGGTTAGAGTTTTAGTAGTTAGTCTTTTTTTTTTTTTTTTTAGGTCCTATGTGTTACACAGACACAGCTGTTCTGTGGGTCAGCTCATACCAGCCTAACAGTAACTATGATGCAGATACTACAACAGGCTTTAAATTTTATGAATGAAAAGATGGTTTAACCTCCGGCAGAACCAGGCTCAGGGAGGGGCGGCCATCTGCCATGACCAGTTGGTATGAGAAAAGGAAGACAGGATACAAGACATGCTGTGGAACAGAGCCAGAGGTTAATAACAGAGAGGTCTATTAACACATGGTGAGTGAGAAAGGTAACTGAAGAAGAAATACTCAGTGCATCATGGGTGTCCCCCAGTAGCCTACGTCTATTGCAGCATAACTAAGGGAGGATTTGGGTCACCTGGTCCAGCCCTAACTATATGCTTTAGCAAAAAGGAAAGTTTGAAGCCTAATCTTGAAAGTAGAGATAGTGTCTGTCTCCCGAATCCAAACTGGAAGCTGGTTCCACAGAAGAGGGGCCTGAAAACTGAAGGCTCTGCCTCCCATTCTACTTTTAAATACTCTAGGAACAACAAGTAAGACTGCAGTGTGAGAGCGAAGTGCTCTAATAGGGAGATATGGTACTAAAAGGTCATTAAGATAAGATGGGGCCTGATTATTTAAGACCTTGTATGTGAGGAGCAGGATTTTGAATTCAACATGATGAAAGCAGGAATCCATTCTGCTTTGTATCAGGGTCACCTTGGTATCGATGTAATGGGTACCTTACAGAACACTAATCATGTCCATTCCTTTTCGGCTCCAGTATACCCATCTTCTCATGGCTTCTTCCAGCAGGGTGTAACTATGAAGATTTACTTATTTTTGTGTATTTTGCCAGGTGTGTTCTTGTGGGTGTTGCTACTTTATGTACCCACTTCCAGTTGAGCTACTGCCTCTCTTGTCCAGGACACAATGGATATCGTTTAATCTCAAGAGTCTTGTTTGTCTGTCTTTATATCTCTTTGTCAGGTTCATCATGCTTCTGTCTGGTTGTTTGTGCTTATTGTCTTCCTGCACAATGACACAAAGACCAAACATATGTTTAAAGAATTTAAACATCTACAGTTCTTAAAACATTTGCCTAGCTATTTATAAAGAGGTATCATTATCTTTCAAAGTAAAATGTATTTCTTATACATTTAGCTCAGCCAGAAAATTTGTTCTTAACATGCTGTTAATATCCTATTTTTCTTTTTATGTGCATTTAAATGGTTTATTTCCAGCCTACAAACCTGTTGCTTGTCTTTGGTACATCCATATATTCACCCAAACTGAATGCATTTTTAAATTTTATTCAGAAGACAGGATGGTTGATTGTTCTTACATGTCTTTCTATTTGAAATACCAGAATAATTCTGTTACTAATTGGCAGTTGTTGGTAAATTATAATTATACTAGTAGACGATGGGGAGTGAATAAAATGTTGGTGAGTGCAACAACCACAACACTACAAAAGGATACTAACTTCTGACCTTGATAAGCTTGACTGAATTGCTGTGCAGCAAAAGTTTTGGTGTGTAACTGTAGCCAGAGCCCGACAACACTACAACCCCAGCTACGCCTGTAATATAAAGTTTACAAGTAGGCTTTCCCTGTATTTAATTCACTGATGGTCAGCTATGGACATTTTCTAGGGAGGAAAGCCACAGCTTCTTGAACATCAACAGTGCCTGGTGCATGTTAACTATATCAAGACTCTATTTTATGAGAAGCTACCACTATAATAATAACTCCTTTTTAAAAATGTTATTTATTTTATTTGCAATGTTTTTCTCGAGAAGTAAAGGTCATAATCTGTAGTTACCAGGCCCCTTAAGCTCTATGACACTGTATTAACAAACAACACAGACGTGGCTGCCAACAAAGTGGAAGAGATAAGCTGATCTCAAAATCTTCACTTTCACTGCACAGTTTACTGCAGCACATTAGCAAAGAAGGAACTAGACCTAAAGCACACATATACATATAGTGGTATTTTATGTTTCTTATTTGATGCACTGCTCTGTAACGAACAGTTGCCCATTGTCCAAGGACAGGACTCTAAAGCCATTGTTGTGCTAATGATTAAATGAACTTTTTGACCTCTTGTCAAATATTTGCATGTGAAGCACATATGGCTGCGATCGGACTTTGACCAGTATCGTATTCTGGCTCCAAGCAGCACTTGGAAAGCCCACTGACTCTCTCAGCTAAAGACCATAGAATGGATCAAAGAATGAGCATCCGTATAGAGCCGAACAGCATGCTTTTAGTCATCACCTTTTTTTTTTCCATCAAAGCTCTTGAAACAAAGTGTCCAAGAGAAATAAGTGAGTAAAAGAATTACTGAGGCCTGTCTTACTGCTTAACGGTCAGATGAACATAGAGTAGGCAAGAAAATTTAATGCATTATTTGTGACTCTTGCAATCTTAGCTCCAGTCTGGACAGCTGAGTGAGACTTCTGGTTTGAGAAAAGCCTCTAAAGTCTCTGGACTAATTTTAATTTTCTGGAGATCAGCCTCACACTGGCTGAGGAAAGCCTGCATAGCTTCACTGAAAACCGCTTCATTCTAACTAGCAGTGGCCTGCTGGAAAGAAAAAAGTAGTAAAGAGAGGGTAGTGAGGCAGGAGGAACTTTTGGCTGTAGCAGAGGTGGTCGTAAACAGTCTGAGGAGGTATCTAAAGCTCTCTCCCATGCAGCTTCCAGTCTCCAGTGCCTTGGCATTTGCATGTTGCTTTGGACACTAGTTCTGAGCTCAGGGGCCCGGCTGCAGGGGCCTCGCTGGATAATGGCACATTTCTTTCAGGCAGCTCAGAGAGAGTCAGAAGGAGAGAGAGCAGAAGCAGCTTATCTGGCTGCTGGCCATCCTCGCCACTACCACCAGTGACCCTGATGAGGGATTTATATATTTAAACACACGCACTGCTTTACTTGCTTTGACCATGGGCTTCATGTCACTCCACCTCAACTCTGCAAGTCATGCAAGACTTTGTAGATTTATGGTTGAGGGGAAAACGTGTCCCACTGTGGAATAGTAGTGACACAGAGAGGTAAACAAACCTTGCCATGTGTGACACGGCCTACGTTGGGAAACAGCCCAAGGTCCTGTTTCAGACTCAAATGATGTCATTGCAAATGGAAGTGCACCGTGTAGTCGAGGCCACATATATTCATCTCTTAGTATTAATGCACAAGAAGGTTAATCCGGAAAGGTGTAGTTCTGTTTCTGTCACATGTTTACACAGGGAAAATGGTATGCGAATATACAGTAACAGACTGTAAAAGACTCTACAGAGACCACCCATCTGATCAGCCAAGAGCCATGAGTCTGTTTTATAGTTTTGTTATGCCGTGCCTGAGTTTCCAGATTTAGATTCCAGAGAGATGTGCACTATCTTTTGGAAACTTAGAGCAGATACAGGCCTCAGTGCACTGTATTTGTGGATTGAACCCCACAGTAAGGCCAAGACATACAGTTCAAACTCTCTAACTCAGCATTTGCACAGTGCAGAGATGGTAATTCACAAGTCTCGTATTTCTTAAATTACACTTTAACAGCGTTTTTTTGGAATGAAAACTAAACGTTCTGACCAGTTGTTAAATCAGTCATGCCGAGTACACAGACAGTCACCCCAATGGGGTTGGAAGGTGTTGTATATCACGCAGAGCTTGTCATTTAATACTGCGACTCTAACTTGGGTTTGTCATG
Source organism: Oreochromis aureus (assembly GCF_013358895.1). Lineage (NCBI taxonomy): Eukaryota > Metazoa > Chordata > Actinopteri > Cichliformes > Cichlidae > Oreochromis > Oreochromis aureus. The sequence goes on along the minus strand of NC_052963.1, from coordinate 42,897,787 downwards.
AAGAGCCAAATATGAAATCAACAGCTTTGCAAGATATTTTTTCCCTCTTTCTATTGGATTGTGTTCAAGATTACATGATCTATTCAAACAGCAGGACCAGAAGGAGAAAGCAGAATGAGGATGTACTACATATACACGAGTATTTGACTTCTGACTCTTGAAAAAGATTTCACTCTCGCTATGAATAACATTAAGTCAGTTTTTCCTCTCTGTAGACTGTCAGAAAGATGATCTTTAATCTTTCCAACTGTCTTTTCTCTTCTAGTGTAGCCGCAGTGCACGTAGCTGTAGAACAGAGAAAAGGACCACAAGGGGAAACTGGGGGCTCGGGTCTGCTTAACTATACAAGTTGCCTTCCTGTGCCAGAAATCTGCAGATCAAGAACAAACAGTGAATAAAAGAAGGGAAAATGTTAGTGTAGTTAATGCCAGCCAAGACAGGGAAGGAAAGACTGGTTCATATTCTTAAATTCAACAATCCTCTGAATAAAGGAAAGTGCTGGCAGATATTACTAGAAGGGGTAAAGAAAGAAAGTTGCTTTTGCCTCAGGAAGTAAAACAGATAAAGAAAAACCTACAGTCTGGGCCTGAGACATTAAGGATTATGTTCTTTTAAAGATAGGGTGGGTAAAGTATGTAATACTGGAAGCTTTTTCTTTAAAGTGAGTTTGAAGTGCTGTTTTTCTTTTGTATGAATTAAAAAAATCCTCAATCAGCCCTTATGCTAAAGCATTTAATAACTGTTAAAAAAAATTATCTTTAATGTTTTTGTTTCTTTTCCTGGGAAGTTTTACTGTTGTTTGCATATTTCCATACTATTTACAAAATTCCCAATTTGTGCAGACTTCACACAAAAATTCAAAGAAAAAGACTATGCTTTTTGGTTACTAGTTACTATAATCTGAATTTACTTATTCTGATATGTAAAATGTACAAATAGCTTGCGGTATACAGCATGTAGAAGCCAAAATCCTTTAATGGTTAAAGCTTTCTTCTTATGATTCTTTCTTTATTACAGCTTTTAATTTCAGACCCATTTAGTTTCCACAACCTTCCTAATGCTTAAAAACTCCATCAGCTGCCTGATGGTGAAGCAAACAAGCAGGACAGAGTTCTCCTCCAGCATATCCAATCTATCGCCAGAGGTTTTCAGCACCAACCATGTGAAATTTGACATTTAACACACATTTAATCACAGAAGGTGCCAACAAAGGGTAACTGTTTCAACAACACTAAAATTAAAGTCTTTTTCCTTTTTAGCTTTCTGTATGTTTTGTGGCTCATGTTGACACAGGAACTTTTCCAGGAGGTCACTATTATGCTTTTGAAACATCAAAGTAAAAAACAAGACATAAGTTTGTTTCAAATTCAAAATTAATTGCAGTATGTAGCAACATAAGCAGTTGCAAAAGCAGCCTACATGGCTACAAGTGGTAATTACACAATTTTGGTGCATTAAATTCTGCCGGGGACCAAGTTTAGGCAGTGAAGGTCACTCAAACACATCCTGTCAGTTCCTCTTTCAGCAACCACAAAATCATCATCTTTAGTATATAGTAGTAATTTTAACTTCCACAGCATCAGGCAATTTAATAATATATGAACCTCAAGAAAAAAAAAAGTTTTGTTTTATATTATTTTACTTTGTAAAAAGTCCTTGAAAGAAACTGCCTCCTTCGGGCTGTGCGCAGTGACCGAGATCCTTGGTAGGAGACAACGACTGACCATCTTGGCCCCAGGTCACTCCACACTTGTCATAAATGGGAACTGTGAAAGAGAAGCAGGAGAATTGGTTATTATCATGGATCCTGAAAACAGCTGTGGGAAAAACAATGCAAGCAATTCCCTGCAAAGCTGAAAAAGCCCAGGCTGGGGCAGAACCATTACTGGTCAGTGATCTGTCAGTGCTGTGGTTAGACCTGATCCCAACAAACTAAATGTGGGACCAAGAGTATGTTTGTGTGGAACAGTATGGGAAATGTTGCTAATTCTGTAAGGTGGTCTGAAATTTTGACCAAAAATCTAAACAAACTATGGTTACGGTTCAGCATGTGAAGCACAAATATACAGCATTTTATGTGCAAGTAACTTTTCAGACAAGCATAAAAAGAAGCTGATGGTTGTTCAGTAATCTTCTCACACTCATGAATTTCCTTCTTTTTTGGTTTTTCTTTGTTTGCAATAACTGTTTAAAAAAAATTAAAGGTTATTTGTGCTGTTCAGTCTAGTTGTCACTTTTGCATTTCACTGTGGATGCATCTCCACACACACTTCTGTTTTTGAGGGTTTCTCATGAGAAGCACATAATTTGATGTTATTCTTCTTTCATGTGCAAAACTGAATTGTTAATAGTAATTAAGCCAAAGTACACTGAGAACTAATATCATTTTTTTTTAGTATTTATTGTAGCATTTTCTTTATTTGCAGTAGTTTCCATCATATTCTGTAAAAATCTGCACAGCTTGTAACTTTGTGGTGACTTGCAGTTTTCCCTGTTGAGTATAGAACACACAGCAAAATAAAGGAAGACATGTTAACCTGCACTTGACCCATGATGACAGTCTTCCCAGCCTCCTCCACACGGTTTTCTAAAGCCAGACTTTAGAAAAGTGTCTCCTCTGCAGCGCTGACTTTTCAGTTCTGCAGCCAATCAAAATGCGAGACATCATCTCAGTAGTAAGACAGAAACACAGAGGATCAACATGTCTGTTCCTTATTATCTGGTTCAATTGTTGCAACCTAATTACAAATTAGTTTGAAATTCAGCTTCAGTTTCAAATATGAATGGGCAGCTGCTCAAGAATCCCAAGCTTGTTCTGTAAGACCAGGAGTGGGCAGCATATCCACCAATCAGTGCAGATGGGAGGAGTTTAGTAATCAGGAGATTAAATAATGCTGGGTGTGTTCTGTTCAAAGCATTTTTAGGAGACCGTGCTACCATAGAAGTCAATTTGTTTTAAATGCGTCAGGCAATTTCTATATGTGACTTCTTGTTTATATTGTTTGTGTAGTCTTGATACTATGTGTGTTGTTGTGGAGCTGTTTGATCCCTACCTTAAAAAAGTTTATATAATAAACTCATCTTAAGATTATCCACTACATATGACTATGAGCTGGAATGTTTCCATAAGGTACCAGACATTCAAGTAGAAGATTTCTTACAAAAATAATGGCTTATGAGCTTATACTAGTGTCAACTAACTTTAAAAATCTCAAGAAACCATGATGATAATTAGGCGCTTAGTGCTAACTACAAAATACTCAGATCTCCATCAAGGTGGAATAATAGTTAAAATTGAATTCTCAAATGTACTTTCAGAAAGTACATTTAAGTACAACCAAGTACACCCTTATGTGTTCCATGAGAATTAAGAGAGGAAGTAGCAGCAAGGTGCTTCTAAAGGTCACAGTACCTCAAACACCCTTGATTTTGGCAGTTTGCTGGTCTGGAACAATCAGATGTTTGTTAATACAATGCAAAATTCATCCTGAAGTTCATCCATCCATCCATCAATCCTCCTCCGCTTATCCTTATCAGGGTCACGGGGGGGCTGGAGCCTATCCCTGCTACCATAGGGCGAGAGGCGGGGTACACCATGAACAGGTTGCCAGTCTGTAACACAGAGAAAGAGAGGACCATTTGCACTCACATTCACATCTATGGGCAATTTAGAATTACCAGTTAACTTAACCCCACTAACTACATATCTTTGGATTGCTGGAGGAAGCCAGAGTACCCAGAGAAAACCTATGCAAACTTCACAAAGAAAAGCCCCGGCCTGATGATCGAGTTGACCTTTTCGCTGTGAGGCAACAGTGCTAACCACCATGCCACGGTGCTGCCCCACCCCAAAGTCAGACCACGCACACACACAAAAAAAAGTTAAGAGCTCTGTCTCAGACACTACAGGTCTTAGATAGTATGTTGAATGTTAAACTTCATGACAGTATAATTAAATATGGATTAAACAAGTATTGCATGTTTGGAAGGGTTAACAGGAAAAAGCATCTTCACTCTAAAAAAAAACAAACAAACAGAAAAAATGGCAGCACAGTTTAAGTTTGCAAAGCTGCATCTAAACAAACCACAAGACTTCTGGAACTATGTCCTGTTTGACTGTAATGCACAGCACCACATTTGGAAAAAATCAACCAAAACAGCACAAACAGACCTCATACCATCCACCAAGCAGATCATGGAGCTGTTTGCATCCATCTGATAGCTAAAGCTATGCCAAATTGAAGATTGGCATGGGGTAGCACATGACCCCTTGAAATAATTTTTTCAAACAACTTGGCTGCTGATCACATCTTTCTTCATAGTTGGTTATAAAGCTCTAAAGCTGTGAACTGGGATGTTGTGTTTTTTTCTGTGTTGCAAAGTATACAGCCAAATACTGCTGTAATGCTTAGAATCACTTTTATAAGGGCAAATACTGATTTTAAAACATGTGGGTGTTATCTTATTTCATGTGACTGGCTTACTTCAGTTTGGATTTGTAGCTGCATAACTATTAATAGCTTAAATTTGTCTGTATTTTTAAGTAAAGCTTGTGGTTTGTAAGGGAACAAAACATGTAAGAGAATTTTAAAATCTATACAGCACAAGCTGAGAACATTGATTTGTTTGAGAGCAAATACACTGAAATGATTGTTACAAATACTTTAAAACTGATAATCTCGACTGTAAGCATTTAATATCTAAAAATGTTGATCATTGTTGTATTAATGTAAAAAATGTAATCAATATAATATTGGCTTCCTAGAATTCCTAGAATCACCCCTGGACCATCCAGCTGAAATGCTGTAGCAGGATCTTTGTAGAAAGCCCGCAAACCTCAACAACTGAAGCAATGACATAAAGAAAAATGGGCCAAAATTCTTCCACAATAAGGTTAATCACTTACATTTACAAAAATAAGTGTGAAGCAGCTGGCAGGCAAACATATACCTACACCAGCACACCTCAGTGCGAACTTCTGTTTGGCTCATTCCGGAGTGGAATAACAGTTACAGACAGCACGGGATTCACTATGTAATGGTGACACCGTGTGGTGAAAGTTCTTCACTGCAGTTTGGTACAGGATAATGGCGTCTTGGCACGCGACAGTATTTAGCATCAGTTTCCACTCAATGATGAAGGTTTTCAAGGTCTGAGACGGACAAGCGCAGCGAAACTGGCGATTAGAAACGCCCAGCAGAGCTTCTGATGGGTATGCAGTCTGTCAGCGTGTCTGTGTCCGCCTGGTGAGCTCCTGGATTTGGTGGAAAATGCTGCCCAGCGGGTAACCTTGACCTTACCCCTGGGGGGAAAAGCAGGTTGTACGAGGTCACAGGATTCAAAGTCCGCAGTGCTGCTATTACAAACCCCCAGTGAACATATAAAGCTATATGAGGTATGACACACAGCGTTGACAATGATTTATTCATTTATACCGTCCTGGAATGACACATAAATAAGATACAGTATATAATGTAGCCTATGGTACTGTATATGCCGCTGATTGCATTACTTATATGCAACAGCAGGTGGCAGCATAATGCAATGTGGTAGCTTGTTCGTTGCACGTCTAAGTACAAACTCACAAAACACAGATTAGGAGTTTGATATATTTGTGTTGTTGTTGTTGTTTGTTTGTTTTTTAAAAGAAAAGCTCTATGTTTAATCTTTTATTTAAATGAACCCTGATATCTACAGGACCACAGTTAAGCTGTAACTGTGTGCTTTTTCTTTTAAAAGCTTTTCATGCATAAATGTAAGGTACTCAAATTATTTATTAGTTTTTTTTATTTGATAAGGAGAGTCATGTTGTTATAGACACATTTTAGAGGCAAATTCTATCAACCCAGCAGGATATTTTTTGTAGTTTATGTAATTTTCCTTCCTGTGGGAAAAAAAAGTATAAATATACAAATTATGACCCCATCTGCACTCTCCACTTTCCCAGCACTCAGTTACAGTGGAAACCTGTGGCAGTGGCTGCATACTTCTCACAGGAGAGCATCCCACCGCTGTGTGAGATGAGTGACAGCGCACGCAGAGTGCTGTCAGTAGCATTTGCAAGTCAATGCTCAGATTTAACCTCTCCACTCTCTCCCTCCCTTCCTGCATTCAAAATCAAACTCTGAAAAGATGCTCTTTTCTCACTCGCTCCTTAAAAAAATGAAAAGAAAGAAAAAGAAAATGTGGGAATATGAACCATCACATTGACCTTGTCTCGAAATTTCTCTGGCACGTATGAAGTTATCTTTTTGCAATGGGAGTCTATGAGGAAACCCCTCTAAGACGTTTCCTTGCCTCATCATTAACTCTGAGTACATAATGCCATTTCAGATTTCATGGCCAAATTGTGCAAGCAGCTACACCGCCAGACATTTGGAAAGTCAAAAGGAGATCTTATTCCGCTTCACCGTGATACAAATCACTCCATTGTTCTGTTTTATAAAGAAAAAAAAATGCCAGTGAAAAGGAGAGGAGTGCATTCCATCTTCCCGAGGCTACAACAGGTCATGATGAAAATGGCGTCCTATTTACAAATGGAACAATTTAGCAAATATCAAAGGAAAAGATTGCTCTGTATTGATCTCGTCAGCATTATGGTATGTGGTCCAAAGACTGCGGGAGACTTTTGAGCAGGGAAACAATGTTACGCCGAAACACTGGAATTCCTCAGTTCTAAGATACACATGCCTGTGGGCATAAATGTGTCAGCGCCTGTTTTATGTGCGCATATGTGTGTGTGTGTGTGTGTGTGTGTGTGTGTGTGTGTGTGTCACGCAGGGTATTTATTTGTATCCGCCTGCAACGAGGAGAGAAGGTGTGTTGTGTGTGTGTGTGTGTGTGTGTGTGTGTGTGTGTGTGTGTGTGTGTGTGTGTGTGTGTGTGTGCTCGCGTATGTGAGTGAAGCTGCTGCTGATGTGGGTCATTACCCCCTTCTTTTCCCCAGGGGCTATACAGCAGGAGAGGACAGAAGGGGAGGAGTTGGATTGAGGGTTTGGGGGCAGGGGTGGGGGTGGGGATGGGAAACATGGAGGGTGTTGTGGAGGGGGTGAGGAGGAGGTAGGGGATGAGATTGTGTGTTGGGGAGGAGGGGTCCCAAAGGAGTAGAGACCAATAAATCACAGGGCCGTCTCTGCGCTGACACCCAGCTTGTCTGATGAGGGACAGAAAGAGGGGGTGGGGGGTGGGGGTCAAAGTAAGGCAGCGGGGAGGGGTAAGGGAGAGTTGGGGGGGGGGGGCATTGTGACAACACTGTGGCCTTGTCTTCCTGTCACTCAAGCCAATGCAAGGCAGGAGCCATTCTCTGTACCAAACTAAAGAAACTGATGAAATTAGGGAGAGGTGGTGAGGCTGGGAAACCTAAAGTTTGACCCACGCAGGGCACCTTAATCTAAGATCATCCATCTCCTTTGCTGCTGTGTTGGAGAAAGTTGAGATGAACAAACTCTTCTTATTTGCCTACATTCTTACAAGACAATGGTTTTTATCGAGGGGTTAAAAGCTGCTTTCGGCTACTGCCTGATTCATAAGAGGTCAGAGAGCGGGTAGCTCCACATGTTTGATTTGGCAGATTTTATTGATGCGCTTCCTGACACAACCCCAAAGGGATTTGTGTCTCCACCCAGGATCAAACTGGGGATCTTTTTCTGCTTAGGTGAATGTGTAAACCACTACATTATGGAGACTTGTTTAATGTTTGAATCAAGCAATTTCAGATCTCAGAACAATTAGAAGAAAGTGGCATTTAACTTGTTACACAGCGTCCGTGGTATGGATCGGCCTCAGTAAGTTACACTAATTCATACAATTTGCTCATGAAAACCATAAACAATCATACTGGCGATAAGTTATTGCATTTCAACCTCAGTTTAATTATTCGGTTCACAGCAGTTTAGTGCTTCTGCCACAACTGTTGTGCCCAGCATGACCAAAGAGGACATTAAGCAGATCGGCCTATGCAGGTCAGACTTTGGGAAGTACCCCTCATGAGTCTTTTCAAACTTAAAAAGAGATCGCACCTCAGCTTGTGCATTTAGTTTCAAAGCATGACCTTACTCGAAAACTGCAAAACACATGGGGGATATTGTGAGCTCACAGTCAACTTGCCCTAGTATGTGTGGTGAGTTCACTGATCCTAGGGAAATAGATAGATAGATAGATAGATAGATAGATAGATAGATAGATAGATAGATAGATAGATAGATAGATAGATAGATAGATAGATAGATAGATAGATAGATAGATAGATAGATAGATAGATAGACAGATAGATAGATAGATAGATAGATAGATAGATAGATAGATAGATAGATAGATAGACAGATAGATAGATAGACAGATAGATAGATAGACAGATAGATAGATAGATAGATAGATAGATAGATAGATAGATAGATAGATAGATAGATAGATAGATAGAGTAACAGGATAAACAATAAAAATAGTACAGTCTAATTAAAAAAACATAGTTAAAGTGTCACAAATGCATCGTGAGGGATTTATAGTGTATAGCAAAAATTTTAACCCCAAATGTGGGGGAAAAACAGAAAATACAAAATAAAAATGAGGTTAAGTTATAGACAAGTAAAAAGTAAGTAAGTAAGATGCAAATTGCATTGATAAATAATATTTCACTTCAAATTTAAAGCAAGACTATTGCAACATGTGTTTTTCCATGTTAAACTGCAGTTGCTGCTTTTAAAAAGTGTCCCCATGTAACAGAGACTGTTGTGCTACTCCAAAAAAAATGGTTTTCTGCTTTTCTCTTGTATTTTGAAGGCCTATCTCTAAAACCATCAATGCTTTACATAGTTGGCTATATTTTCTGTAGTAGCATGAGTGCTCTGAAGTGATGTCAGGTCATCTAGACTTTTTCCTTTCATCACTGCTATCCTTTCTTGACTTTCTGAGAACATCTAGCAACTTGCATTTTTATTTCTGGATGCAGTATTACTGTATAATAACACAAATGCTCATGTCTAGGGAGAAAACATCCAGACAAGTGAAGGTTATTGATCCAAACAAAGCAGCAATAACCACTCTCATCACGCTGCCCGCCGGAAACAAAAGATACAACGGTCCATCGTCTCAACAGGATGTCTGTTCGGTAGGCTTTGTCCCTTGTTATTGGGGCATCATTTAGTATGAATATCAGTCACAGTTTGACACTGATATTGCTGCTGGCAACCACAAAGGAATGAAGCTGTCTCTAAAGAAGAGTGAGAAGCGAACTTGTTTTCATCGCCACTCCCTCCTGATGTTTTGCTGCTCAGTGATACTTTATGCATAACCTGCGTCTTGGCCTTCGCTCCTGTTTTCTTTTCTTAGCAAAGCAGCCCTGCTCCCTTGGGAACTTTCCACCGTTTCCCCCCCTGAGACAGGTGTGTGCGGTCATTGTGTGTTTGCTTAGACTCGACACACATGAGTCTGATAGACCTCTCTTAACAACCTCACATAATTGAGGTAAAACCCAAAGGTCCCGTGACGTTGCGACCACGGCTTCCTCTCCTTTTTGTAGAGCTTTTTTTAATGTCTCTTTGCTCTGAGCGGTTGAGTATAAGGGCACTGTGGACGGAGTGTGTTTAATCACTGGAGCTCAGCCAACACACACACACACACACACCTAGAGCGCTCCTTCACCTGATCTGCCAATAGCAATAATATGTGTCCTTCACTTATCATTTTCTATCATCTATATTATTATGCCCCACCAGCACAACATAGCCTCATACATCCCATGAACCCTCCCACCTGCCTTCTTCCCTATGCCCCCAACACACACGCACACACACGTGCACACACAACAAGAAACATCTCCCTGTGCAGCAGCAGACTGCAAAGCACTGCATTCCTCATGACTTTTTTTTCTAATAAATGTGATCCCAGAATCCGGGAGGGAGACCAGTGCTGTGCATTAAAATTCATGGGAAAAAATGGCAATAAAATCTTTCTTTCTCTCTCTCTCTTCCCTTCTTTCTTTCCTTCCCTCTCTACTCTCCCTACTTGCTCCCCTTCGCCCTTCTCTCTTTTTTCATTCCCTTACTTGTCTGCTCAACACATGCACGCACACGCAAAACCCACATGCACAAGCGACACACACACACACTCACTTTTTTTCATCACCCGTGCTCTCCCTCTCTCTCTCTTGTTCAATCTCCTAACCCTCCTACTGGCTCGTCTTTCTCAGCATCCCCCCTGCTGTCCTTCATCCTTTATTCTCTTCCTCCTCCCTCCCTTCCTACCCCCCTCTGCCTTTTTCTCTCTGTCTCTTTCTCACACACATATATATTCTCACACAAACAGACACACGCACACACTCACACACACCCATCTATATTTTCCAGCTCCACCTCTGGCAGGTTGTGATTTCCACTGTCAGAAATTGCTTTTTCAATATCTCTCTCTCTAATTATGAGCCCAGCTAAAGGGGTCGTGCCACCAGAATACCAATTTTTCCACCATTTCTCCCTTCTCCTCCAGAATAATTCTCCTTTTCCAGGTAACAACAAAGTGCACGTCAAACGAATAGCCTTGTGAGTGTTGCACCATTATCACTGTTGCATTTATGTGGTTTTCAGATGCCTTACTTTTAATGTGTTTTGCCAGTTCTCTGTGGTCAAGCTTATTTTTTTCTCATCTACAAACGACTAAGATGATGCAAACATTAGTGCAAAGTCTATTTATTTCCACACTGACGAGGATGAAAGGCGGGGTGAGGGGTGTGTAAGTTTTTTTTTCTCGAATGCATTGCCGAGTTTGTGGGGAGAAAAAGGAAAACCACTGAGTCTTGATACAGCAACCACACAACTCCTCGCCTTCTCAATCACTAGACGAAGCCAGGAAAGAGTTAACCTGACTGAGCGGTTGTAGCCCCGCTTGATTGACGCGTGGAGCATTGTGCTAGCCATCCCATCCAATCGGCAAACGGTCGCCACACCCCACGTGGGTGTTCTCGATACTCATTGGCTCGTTTTACCAGTGTTTACCGTGCCGAGGCCGAGCCCCACGTGGAGATTTCATTCAATCACTGAACAATTCCTCAGAATCCCTTCTTTCTAAATACATTTTGGACGTTTTATAAAATTAAAAAATTCCCAATTGTGCGGATACGTCTTTGTTTCCGACGCTGGATGCGAGTAAAGCTGGTTACGGTGCATCACTAACAAGAGACATGCTAAGGTTTCTTGGCAAATATCATCAGGCTGTTTGAAGAACAGCATTGTGTAAATGCTCTGATTTGCCCTCTATTTATATCCTGCATAGGCTATATGTGCAATATTTCATTCTGTTAAAAGAACAATAGAAAATCTTAAGGCTGATAACTGTGAAGCAAACTGTGTCTTAAGGTCCCCCCAGCCCCCCCTTCCTCAAAGAAAGCTACTCATATGTAATGTCCCATTGAGGATCAGAGCAAGGGGGGAGTGAGAGAAGTGAGGGACTGGGAGTGTTGTGTGTGAAAAGAGTGCAGGCCAACGAGCGAGACAAAAGAGGCTGCGGCTGCATTCAGTGTGCTGGTGGTGTGTCCGTCTCCGAAGCCACAAGCGAACCACATTTCCCCCATTCCTTCTCTGGCGTTTTACGCTACAGACGGCGAATATATATATTTAAATATATATTTATCGAAGAGGAGGGAAACAATTTGCCTCAGCGTAATTGCTGGAAGCGTGAAGTTGAGGACTTGGAGGAGAGCTTCCTTGGACCGGGTGTTTCTCCCTCTCCTCCTCTCCCCGTCCTTACTACTCGTCGAGCGCGGTGCGGTGTGGGGTTGGAGATATAACCCAGAACAAAGGAGTCTTGAAGCGAGGAATGAGCGAGTCGAGGCTAGCTTCACTATTATCTTTGAAATCCGGCCAAATGCCTCTGTGAGCCCAACAATAGTACATCGACTGCTCGTATTTTTCGACGAAGCTTTCGGCACCGAAAAGGGGGGAAAAAGGACAAAAAAATAAACGCAAAGACTCACAAGTCGGCGGCTACAATGTTTCCCCAGAACCGACCACCGGTAAGTAAGCTAGCTACTATGTAACCACGCGCTTATTGAGATAATTGTATCAGACTGAGTAGCAGTTAAATTCAGTGTGATTGAAACATTTTTTTGACCCTTAACGAGAAAGTGCAAGTCAAAATTGCTTGTCTTTTGTCCTCAGTGTGTATTTCCGGGGACTCTCTTGTATGGAAAGTGTGATTCTCCTCAGGCTCTTCTCTAGAACATATATTATTTGCCTTCGTTACTAACGCTGGGTGTAGGCTTTGTCTTGTGAAGGTCAGGAAGATTGTTGTCAGTAAGGCAAAGCCCCACTCACACAACGTCCAACTTTACCCACTGCCTTTGTGTGTAAATCTCGTGTCCTTGGTGGCCACCACCAGAAACGCAGAGCCTCCCATCTCCATACTTGACCCAGATGATGAAGTGTGTGTGTTTGTTTCTGCTTTCCTCGTGAACCATGAGGGGGGGAAGTGAGTCAGCTTGGCATGTCACCTTCCCTTAATGGCCTGCCCTTCTCAAGTGCCACTCATTGTTTTTACAAATTCTGCTTTTGCTTTTTTTTCCCTCCCATCATATCAAGTGATTCATCGCCCTGATTTACTGATGTGATGCTGGAAACTATAAACCCTTTTCAAGAAGATAACCGCTAGTGCCAAACGATCTCAGTAACAGCACGTGGGCTAAAAAAAAATCAAATCAAATAAACGAAAAGAGAAAATGACAAGGTGTTTGTGTTTTGAGATAGATTTCTGCAAGGTTAGGACAGAAAATCTGTGCTGCATGGGTTTAATTTGCTTTAGTGGAGTTTATGTGGAGAGCTTTTGAGCAGGCTGAAATACATAAACACTGGTCCTCCAGCTGTGTGAAGTATCAATTAAGACCTGCTCATTTGCCTAACCCTCCTCTACATCCCTCAGTCATGCTACCCTGCACCCCACCCCTGACAGTGTTTTGACATTCACGTCCCTTGTATTGAAAAGTTCATGGGAATGTGTGTGTACGCCATTGTAATTATCGTTTCACAAATCCAGTCAAGCAGGTGGAGACTAGAAAGACATCGTTGGATTTTTGTGGGTTTGCCATCATGTCTATTTCAACATTTCAACCTATACTTCCTTGTAGGAAAGACTACATTATTGGAGCCCCCGTCCCAAACATACAGCACATGCAGAAAGATTACACACTAGCAGCAGCTGTGCTTGTAGTATAGCTGAGTGCAGGAAGGCAGGGCAGGAGGCAGACTGTGGGTCTGTGGTTTGCGCTGTAAACCCAATCCCTCTCATCCAGCCTCTCCTCACTGTGTTCCTGTGAGAGCTAAGAAACCACATCTTAATGTATGGGCAGGCGTCCCAGGGTGAGAGTAGCAGACTGCGGCGGGTCTGGGTGGGATGTTTAGGGCAGCGGTCCCTTTTGATTTGAACTCTCCACAGAGCTTAACGGTACCATGTGAGGCAGCCGTCATAAGGAAGTCTACGGCCATCAGCGGCTCTTGTTTGCACCTCGGAGTGAAGGGCCACTCAACCCAGCAAACTGTTTAATCTCTGAAATGCTAGGCTGGCAGTAACCTGTCATCACTGGATATTGGTGTGCTCTGAAGGAAGTGACCCATATAATATACAAACACGCAGTCATGTATTCCGACATGTATAGTTGCCAAATGGTGACTGTAAAATGCTGCATGTATTTTCACATTCTAAGAAAGAGACTTTGCGGTTGTATCTGCCAGTCAGCAGGTAAAATAACCTGAATCGTGAGAGCTTCTTACAACAGATCTTCTTTCCCGATTTCCTTCTTTCAAATAAAGAAGTAATCACGAGCTTCAAATATTCTACTAGAAATGACTCTTACCTTTCAAAAAAATATATGCACATACTGTTGTAAAGTGCAAGAGGCAAATCAGAAATTAACTTTTCAATCACACGTCTTGCACATCTTGGAAAATGAACCCTCTGCATGCCAGGGCTGAACTTTTCACCAGCTAATCAAAGTAAAATTATGTGCACAAATTAGATCCCTATGCCAAAATAGCATTAACACCACATGGAAGAATTCAGTGTCTGTTTTCAGATTATTTTAGGGTCCAAGCGGTGCCAAAAACAGAATAGGAAAGAAGTGCATAGGTCATGGCAGGCATGTCTGGCTGTCTTAGGGCATTAGTGTTCTTTCAGATCTGCCACAGCGGCATAAACACGCACAAACACAAAGAAGAAAAACATCAGAAACATAATATTAAAATATATTTAAATAGGAAACTTCCTCATGTTCTGGCCTGTACTGACCCTACCCATCTAATATACATTATTGACATGTAAGATAAATGTGATGATTATTGGATGGCTAATTAGATGTCAGGTATTCCTTGTCCATCTGTTTGGAGAAAACAGGAGTTTTACTGATTCTTTTATTATCAGAGTTTAGGGGCAATAACATAATTACCTACCTGCCATTTTATCCTAAGCAATGTCCTGGTCTAAGGGGAGGAGGGTTGGTTTCTATTAGTTTAAGTCATTATGTCTGATTAAAAATGTCTATTATCCATTTAGTATTGTCTAATGTTAGATGCACTGATAGAAAACTCACCTGAGGTCTCTCCGGAAACCACAGGCATCAGTTAGCAAATCTAACACAACATCCTAGATGGAAATATCTTAGACTTCTGTGAAGGTGACATTATTGCTGATTAATATAAAACATTTCTTTTTCAGCCTAACTCATTACCTCACTGATGACAATTCACCCCAGCACATTTAAGAGCAGGGACAACAGGAATTAGAGTTCTGGATCTCCTTTGGTCTCTCTTTTCACAGTTTGTTGAGTAAAGCTTGAGCCGCTAAGGACATTTGTTTTTTTAGGTCTGGTAGTTAGTCTAGAGTAGCATAACAGACAAACATAATGAAAAAAGATGTGCCTGATGGAAGCCTGGGGTTCAAATCCAGTGTGAGGCCAGAAATCAGCAGAAGTATTTTAGGGCTTATGCCCCAGCTTGTCTGGTAGGAGGGGCTTAGATTATAGATGGGAGAGCTGCAGGAGGAGCGCCATGTGTTTTTAAATTCTGGCTTTTTCATCTCTTGTTGCTTCAATCATAAGGTCTACATCATTTTCGAATCACTGTTTTGCTTTTGAGACCAAAAGGAGGCATGCATTTTCACTCGTATATCTCCTTATTATCCACTAACACCAAGCAAGGAGTATTTCTTACTGAATTAATTTTATCTACAGTGAGAGTAAAATGCAAAAAAAAAAAAAGAAAAGGTCAGAGAGACGAGTCTTCGGCTCTCCTCCCTCGGAGCTAGCATAAAGCAAGACCCACTTCCGTAGTCCTAGCATGCTTTTAGCTCTTTATCACCAGTGTTGTCCTATGGTGAGAGCGTGGCTATCGATCTGCAGCTCGCCTGCTTTGCTCAGCCAGCGATTAGAGAGAGAAAGAAAAGGTAGAGGAAAATGAAGGAAAAGAGGCTGAAGGGATTTCAGGTTTATACAAGCTGTTGTGGCGATGTGTCTCGGCGGAAGGAACAAACGAGCTGAGGGGGTTACCTAATAAAAGAAGGCACCTCCAGCAATTAAGCCAGCTGACAGGCAAACTGTGGCGCTTTGCTAATGTGGGCTGACAGCAGGGAAATTTGAATAACGAGGCTTGCGGGAGGAAGGAGACGGGAATGAGGAGGTGGTTGTGGGGGGGTGCTGGTGGTGGTGGTGGGAGAGAAGAAAACTGAGAAAGAAAGATGTGTGGCACTAATGAAACAGGTGCCTGGCAACCCCTCCCCTGTAAGAAGAGGAATCATTGAGAGATTACCAGCAGGTTTCTCCAGCACCGAGACCTACTCGATGGAAGGTGGCGGGGGGCAGAGGTGTGGGGGCAACTTCTCTTCCACCCTACACGCTGTTTTAACAATGCAAATGACTGTCAAATGTTGACAGTCATGTCTGAATAATTTCATATAAGAGGCTTTAATTTCAAAAGCTTTTTTGAGAGGACAGGATATCGACATGTTTCGTGGCCCTCAGAGATGAGTAGGTGTGGGGGTGGCGACACACAGATACGCATTCGGACATGCTGTTCTGGGTTAGACCTATTGTCATTGCGTCCTTGGTGGTATTCAGATGAGACAGAACAAGAGAGAGCTTGGTGGGTGTTTACTCTGATCGACTCTGTGGGTAAGCGGTGTAATTAGTAGCCTGACTAATGAGCTATATGAGGGGAGGCAGCAGTAAATTATTTTCCCAGTTGTAGGAGACAGACGGAGGGATCGACATTCGATGAAACAATTAAACATATATTTGGCAAGGGTTTTTTTTCAGTCATGCAAGTAGAGTGACTCGAGGGATGAGTCGGTTGGTCCGCCACTTGGTGTCGGTCCAGCCTGAAATGTCTCATTAAGTCCTGGCTGGATGAAAATGAAATTTTGTTGACATTTATGCCTCCCCAGCAGTGAATCCTGCTGACTTTCACTGGTGTTATTATGTTCCTGTCTATATATTTTATTTGTGGAAACAAATTTATTGACTACATTGTTACATTGCTGTTCCCCTCAAGAAGGATTTCAATCATTTTCCTGACCTCCTGACTTTTTTTTTCTAGTGGCATTAAGTCAGAATATTGCCATATGCTCTCTTTCATACTTATAATGTTTCAGTAAGTCTCAGCTATAGCTCGTTTCCAACCCACTACCCAGAAGAGCCTGGATACTATGTAAAATGTAACGAAATACAGATTGAATGTTCAAAATGGGACTTTCTATGAAATATAGCATCTTTTTGAGTTTAAGATTATGGTTTTATTAGGAAGGTGATTCTGTTAAGCTGCTCAAAGAATTTGGATTTAAATCTGAAACCGTATCTGGAATAATCTCTGTATGCAAGGCTGAAGACTGAAAACCAATACTGAATTTCTGTGATTTTTATTCAGACGGCACTGCATTAAAGCATGATTCTGTAACGGAAGTCCACACATGGTCTCAGGGACACTCCTGAAAACATAATTTGGAGCTGCACCCACAGGTTTGGGTAAAAAACAACAACAAAAAAAACCCAAGAAGGAACAGCCTTTTCTATTTCGCCAAGATGATGCCAGATCACGTTTTGCCTCTATTACAACACCGTGGCTCGAAAGTATGAGTCAGAGTGCTAAATTGGTTTACCTGCAGCCCAGATCTGCCACCCACAGAAATCATTTGGCACATTATGAAACGAAAAATATGACAAAAGCTTTAAAAAAAACTAGGCCACGCACCACCTTGCACAAACTTGCCACATTTTAAACTTTTTTGAAACGTTTTCTGGCATTAAATTTTCAAATCAGCACATAATATTCAATTATGATAAAATGGTGACGTTTTAAAGAAAATGCTGTGTTATTGATTTACAAATCCACTCTTTCTGTTTTGTTTACATCTACAGCATCATTTCTTGTGCAAACAGAGTTGTACTTTTGATTGGAAAATGTAATCAGGCTAACACACAATGAAGGTGGACATGGTAAAGATATCCGCTAACTGCCGACACTGTCGTGCAGACAATGTCTCACCTAACTGCTAGGGTCATTCAAGACTCTTCATCTTGTTTTACTGTGAGCAGGCTTATTTTTAAGTTGAACATGTTTTGCTGCAGTGTAAATATTGGCGTTGGTTGCATTCTTTTGCAAAGGCACTATTCAGGATTTGCAGTGTGGAAGTCAAATCTTTTATTTTTTCTTTCTTGGATTGTGCATATGGAAAAACACATTTTTTAGTGGTGAAGACTACAGTTAAAAAAAAAAAAGTTATTGTTTTTGTCCATGGGAAATCTCTTCCTTCCCTAATTACCTGCATCCTTATAAAGAAGACCCTGAAAAGCATTCCTCAGAGTGGACACGAGCACCTCATGACAGCGACGGCACTATTTCCGCTCCGTTTGTGAATTTTGCATCACTGTAGGTCAGCGTGAGTAGCGAGGACGGAGACACATCTTGCAGGTTTCCGCTGATACTGACGTTGGAGCTGCAGTCATGTGTGAATGCAATGAAGTGCATATGTGCTTGTAAATACTTGTGGAAAACTTAATGTTTATAATGGTCATGTGTGGGTGTGTTGTCTCATCTGTGAGTCTGATTGCACATGTTTGCTTGAGAGCGTGGGGGTTCGTGCAAGGATGTGAGGTCATAGCGGTTTGCTGCTCGTGGTGCAATTTGAGGTAACTCAAATAAAAACAGGAATGATATAATTCAGAAAACACCACACTGGTAACGGTCCCTTTACATCAGATTTTTAATGGGAGCTTAATTTGTGTTATTCTCCTTTATTCATACGTTTATAATTTTGCTTGTCTTTGCATTGTCGGGCTACATTGTTGGATTGTCTTTAGGGATGGCTGTGCCCTCTTCCAGGAAACATCTTGTTTAAATCCGTGAAACTGAACTAGGCTTTTCAGTACTGACAAAGATTAGTGACGAATATGTGTTTGCATATACATTTAATCTGATGGGGTCGCAAGTTGGGGTCCTGGACCTCTAACTTTAACTTTTCTCTCTACACAAGAATGTTAGCAGACTCCTAATGATTTAACTGAACAGTTGAGTAATCAGATGATCTCTGATCATAACAGAGATAAGCTTTCCTTCCTTGTTCCTTGCCATCCAACCTCCCGCAATCCCTGCCCAGTATTACAGAACCTGACTTCACAATTGTATCACACGCAAAAAGATCGAGCCTGTAATTGTGTAACAGTGATTTTCAGCCTATGTAAGCTTTGTTCAAGGGCAGACGGCATGTCTCTTGTTTGCCTTCGAGCCTGGGACACGGCAGAGGAGGGAGGGAATAACCGACCGTGGGATTATCAGGTGAGGCTCCCCGCCTAGATCTATTCCCAGAGGTTACCAGGTCAGCTTAATGGTCTGACCTCTCACTTTTAAGCCTGCTCAGCTGTTTGCCAGATCAGGGGTTTGGACAGACTAAGAGCACTGGTTCGTGGGAGAGGAGTTAGGACGTTATGCTATGCTGTGATAGGATGGATGCTTTAGTGTTTCACAGGCAACATCTGGATGTGCATCAGTGTAAAAAAACAAAACAAACAAAAAAAAAACAACAGACTGGAATTTTACATAAGAGGGGAATGGTAGATTCCTTATTTTGGGAGGGGGAAAAGCCTCTCTTTTTGAAGAAGGCACAGTGTCTCCTCTCACCTGTCCTCTGAAGACATGAATATGAGGTAAAATGGGTGATTTTTTTTTTAAAGTCCAGAAAATGTTGACGGGAAGTAGAGGAGGAAGGAGAGCGATAAAAAGGATAGTCCCCTCTTTCTTACACCTTCCACTGTCCTATAAAATGGCCATGGCCTTGGTGTTCTTTTTTCCTCTTGTGAAGAGTAATTGCTCTCAGTGTGTGTGCGCATGTGTCTGTGTGCGCGCGTGAGAATGAGCGGAGTGTGTGCGTTTAATCAGAGGAGTGTGGGGAGTGTGTATGTGTGACCGACAAAATGTGTGTGTTTTGTGGGGGTGAGTGTTTGTAATACTGGGTTTGAGTGTGTAAGGGGAAAACGGAGTGTGCGCACACACGTGTTTGTGTGGCTTTCTGTGCTCTAGGAGGGGGATCTGGCCGACAGATTGAGAGCAGCTTGTTAGAAAGAAAGAGGAACAATGAGGCCACAGCCCCTCTTCTATCAGCCATTTTTCTTTTCCTTCCATTTCTTCTCTTTTCTCCTTTTCCTTGTTCCATTTCTCCTCCCTTTCTCTTCTCCATTTAAATCTCCTTTTAGAAAATTCTTCCTCCTTCACCTCTTCTCTGTGTATCTCCAAAAATAGTCTCATCCATCTTATCTGTCCATTTTTACTTTTCATCAGTCTTACCTTTTTCCCCCCCCTTTAAATTCTCCTCCCAATTTCATCTCTATTCTCTGTCCTTGCACTCCCCGTATTTAATTTCCTTTCCTCAGATAATGTTTCACCTGCTGGCAAACCTCCCTTGGTGTGTCTTTCTTTCATGCGTCTGCACACATGTGGACACGCACGTTTTTATTTAACATCTTTTACACACTGTTTCGCTGCATTGTAGCTGAGCGATGTTGTAATTAAGCCTTTAATTATACATCATTAATGCATCACAGACACTGCTGATTTGTACAACATCAGGATTTGTGGGGTAATTTTTTGAAACCAAATTAAAAATTGTCACAATCCTACACTCAGTGAAATAACCTTGTAGGTTATTTGATGACAAGGTGGGCAGCTTATTATTTTTGGACACACTGTGATGTCCTAATTGGCATGGTGTAATTAAACTACATCGCATAAGTGGAACTGGCTAAGGATATCTAGATTTTGTTTATTTTTTTTATCTAGTCACTTTATCCCTTCAGTGTGGTTTTATTTGTTGTTTCATATAAATTCAAAACTTTCAGAAATGGAGAAATTCCAGCCGGATGGCTTGGAAGACAGGATAGCATATATAATGTAATCTGGAAGGTATATCGTTAAAAGTGGAATCAAGCAAAAATGTTTAACCCTGCATGTGTTTAACTTAAACACACAGTCTGCTATATGCATGGGTTTGACAGAATGCAGGTGTGAGCACAGCTTTCTCCCTTTGCATTCAGCATATATATTCCACATTGCACAGGGAACTTGAGTACTTCCTTGCAAATCCCCAGGCAGCGAGACAAAACGTAGCAAAGCTACATGACTACCAGTTAAGAATGCATATAAGAGAAAAATGAGTTGCACTCTTCTACTACCCTCAAAGGAGAAAATAATGCCGCAGGGTAAACACAATGTGTGTGGCACTAGTAGACAAGTCGTATCTGCCTGGGTTGGAATTGTAACACTGCCCAAACTTTTGGTTTATTCTTTTCAAGAGAGAAGAAATCTGCATTTATATCATGAAAAAGCTTAAAAAATTCAACATTCCAAGTCTGTCTGTACAACCCCTGATTTTAAAAACGGCAAAATATCGTCAGCTGTTTCAGATTTTAAATGTATCTATTAAGCAGCGCTATGTAGAGTAAAATCTGTGGCCTACCAAATATAAGTTTTAGTACTACGCTTTAGTTGGATATAATTTTTTAAGTGCTAAAACCTAAAAATTTACATCTTAGATGACAGTCAAGAAGCTTGTGAACCGGCTGTCTGCTTCTTCCCTCTGTTATTTTGTGTTATTTTGAGAGAGAGCCAAACAGACAGACAAATGGACTGACAGCCCCGACCACCCTCCTAGGCCTGCTCTTAGCCCCCTTTTGTCTGCCTGTCCTGCAGCATTACCCCTATGGTTGTAGTCTCCTAATTGCTCTGGATCCCGCAGAGAGGAGAGACTATACACAGGGGTTGGAAGGGGTCTTTGGCCACGATGGGGTCCTTTTCCTCCCCTGTTCTGCACCCCCACTGCTCTATTTTGCCCTTTATTTCTTTTTTCTTCTACCCAGACTTGCAATTAAACAAAGTGTGCTCATTTGGCTGAGAAGCTCTTGTGTCTCTCCACCCTATTCTGCTGACCCGCTCACATCTGGCAATAACAGTATTTCTATATTCAGCAGCTCCTCACAGACGTGAGGATAGATACGGTGCTCACGATTATTCCTTCCTTTGCTTCTTTGATAACATTCACTGTAGCAAATTCCTCAAGGACACCGGGAATGATGCGATTTTGACATTTAATTCCAACAATCTTTTTAATAAATATTTCTTGTATTTTCAGGCACCTCTACAGGCACCCCCGGGATCCTCTGCGTCAGTGGTGGCAGCTGCGGCGGCGGCGGCGGCTGCAGCTTCGGGGACGCCCCAGTCACTGAAACTGACCTACCCAGAAACCTTGGACCGCATCAAGGAGGAGTTTCAGTTCCTTCAGACCCAGTACCACAGGTGGGTGTGGAGCAGTTTTCAGTATTGTTTGCAGTCTGTTTGTGCTTTTTTAGGGCATAATGCCGTTCGCTTCCAGTGCCCTGGGCATTCACGGCGAAAATTAAATGATCATGTGAAAGCTTCATGTCTGATCACTTCTCTGTAAATTTCACATTGGAATGGACAACAGCTGCATGACATTTTAACACTGGTCCCAGCTGCATAAAGTCTGCAACATTTTCTATCAAAGAACAGTTTAAATATAGCCTGCATAATAACAAAACTTAAATATACCTTCCCAATATTTGCTGCTTGTTTGAAAATCACCTTAAAGTGGCTCATGTCTCACTGAGGAAATGCAGTTTACCAGAAAACAGGTTGTTTCAGATATTAGTCAAAAATGATGGAGTAAGGTGACGCAAAGGTGTTGTTTTGGTGTTAAATATATGAGTTTAAAGCTTATCAGTCACTAAAAGACTGCGGTGATTTATTTTACTGGAGGAACTACAACTCTGGATCACAGCAGCATCCATGCTGTTATCTGTGTGAAAAGCAGAGGGCTAAATAGTAGAATTAGCATCTTCAGTGCTGCCACATGACTGTGCAGTAAAGTGTCGTGTCAGAAGTTGAGGCAGGCTCAGCTTTATTCCCAGGCGACACACTGGAATTGTTTCTCTCGCCCATGCCATACACATGCAAACACACTTGATCTGCCTGAAATAATGCAAGATAATGCTATGTGATGTTTTGACATCTAGCCTTTTTGCCTGACTGTATGGTGTGCTTGATGCGCAGGAATGTGCCCAGAATGCCTTTGAATGTGGGATTTGGGCTGGCTGTGCAGTCCCAGCCTTCTCCCTCTTTTCTCTCTCCCTCTCTCTGTTCTCTTGGCACACCTTCACAGGGTCATTCCCGCCTCCCAACTCTTCTCCTCTCATCCTGCTTTGATATAGCTGGCCAGAATCTCCTCTCCCTCCCTTTCTGTCCCACTTCAAACTTCTTTTGTACACCCATCCCTCCCCGTCCACAGCCCCTCTAACCCCTGCGGCTACTGTTACCCCTGTTCACACCACTGCCTGCATGTGTGTCTGTTCTTATTTCACTGTCCGTTTTGTTCACTGCAAGCTCGAAAGTATAAATCTAGAGAAAAAAAACACACACACAAATTTCAATACTTTCAAGTGGATTGCTTCCGAATATACAGCTAATTTTTGTATTGACTATGAAGTTTGTATAGAGATGCATAAGAGTCACATTGATAAAGATAAATGTAAAATCGGTAATTAGCGTGGCCAGTTAAAGAGGCTTAGCAATGCCTGTTTGGTTTCTCTCATTTCTGGTTTGTGCAGCATTTTTTTTTTAGTCATGAGACTTTTATTATGAATACCAACTGGAGTAAACGATGTATAAATATAACTTGGTCACATGGATCAGAATGTCTTAACTACAGCTGGGCAAAGTAGTCAGGTTGGGCTAAAGGAAGCAGTGAGAAGAAGGCAGCATGTGCTGTTTGTTTTAACCTCAAACCAGTAAAAACATATATCTTTACTCCAGTTGTCCAGTCTTGTCACATATGCACACTCATTCAGTGCAATGCTAGAGGTATGATGCTGGCCACGTCCAAGCCTTATGGTATGTTTTTGATGTGTTTGTTTGCATGGATGACGCAGTTTATCTCCTTGTCATCACTGTCAGCAACAAGCCCCCCTCCCTCGTTATTTGCATTGTCCCTGCGACAGATCCAGTCATTCACTGAACACGAGTTACCTCTGAATCTCATGGTGATGAACTCCTCTGGAGGGAGCTTAGCATAACACCTCATGTTACAAAACACCTGGAGCATCGCCCTCTTGCAAGTGCTGGTACTGAGAACTGCTGAGCAGGATCAGCAATAAATTAATGATGTGATTAAGAACACGACCGAGAGCGGGATTGGGATTCTATCTGCGTCGTCCAGTTTCGATAAGTCGGCGTGCTGTTTTAGCGGGTTCAGTTCAGGTTTCCAGGAAAGATTGTTTAACCACCCTGCAAGGTTTCTCCCAACAGCCCTGCGGGATGTTTAGAGCACAAAGAATCAGAGCAGATTAATTCACTGCATATGACTACAACCGAAAACTAATACTGTAACCACGGCTTGGAACAATAGCAACAGTTTCTGCAAGTGGAACAGCTTGTGTTATCAGACATCTTCTCACGTATCTGTCGGGTGCATGTTTAATCTGGCAGGTGGGGATGAATCTGTTAATTGGAATGACTGGTTTGGCTCGCTCATAATTGGCGTACAAACAACAATAAACTTGAGCTGCTCCTCGTGTTGTGTTTAAGGAACAAAAACAACTATACCGCTTATTTATCTTATAGGAGTAAACCTTTTATTTTAAATGAATTATTCAGTGAAGAGTCAATCAAATTTAACCATAAAGCCAAGATCACAATTATCTAATTGGTGTTTAACTTGTTTAACCAAATTTTATATTTTAACATATGTAAAGCAAAACAATGCATTGCTTTCTGATTTTATTACACTAAAGATGAACTTGGGCTAATCTCAGTAGGCAGTTATTAGGTGCACCAAGCTAAATCTAATGCAGTCTTATACAACAGACCTTTAAAATAATCCTGCCACCTTGAATGTGTAGTTATGTTGGAAATAGGGTTAGTGTGCACAAAAATCACCAAGTAACCAAAATATGCAGGCCAGCCTCGCTTGAGCCATCTGCCACTGTGAGGTCATAAAACCACTGTCGTGCAGTAAAATTAGAAGTAATACTTTACCATTCCAAGTGGTGCAATAAAGCCACTTGCCCCTCTCACAATTGAGTAACTCTTGGAAGCTTTTTGGTTCGGTTACCCCCCCAGTTTGGCAGCAGTTTTTGAAAGGAGCACACATACATACAGTGGCAATCAGTATGATTAGCAGTGGCCTTGTTTAGTCCAACAGCAGACAGGTTGCACCACAGAACCACTTCTGATTGCAGGCTACACCTTCATGTAATCAGATCCACTTGTACGCTATTCACCCTGCAGGGAAAACATGACCTGAACGCCCACGGAGACAGACACAAACACACTGACCCATTCAGACAGACTCCCAATCTGATGCATATGCTTAACACGCTTAGACACATGTACGGGCCTCCCCAATTATCTTCACACACAAATAGATGTTGTCTGGAAATAGCTAGGCTTAGTTGTGTATTTTGGCCACAGGGAAAGTGGCCAAATTCTGATAGATGCCGGATTAGATGGCAGGAAAGAGATGGTGGGAAGGGATTTGGGCTGATGAGCTGAAACTGTGCATTGTGTGTGCAGGCGGGCGGATAGATGGATGGGTGGGTGGTAAGGGCGCGTTTCTAAATTTATGTGTCCCTTTTTTTTTTTTTAGGTGCTGCACGTGGTTGGTAAGATCGAGTGAGAAAGATTTCTAAGCAACCTAAAGAAAGAGAAGAGTTAATTAATTAGAGGGTCATTGCTGGGTCAGCTCGCGCGCGTGTGTGTGTGTGTGTGTGTGTGTGTGTGTGTGTACGTGCACGCACGTGTGTGTGTGTGTGCTAACTATCTAAACAGGCTGTAATCAGCAGGCTGAAGGGAGACGGGAGGAGCTGCTGACACAGAGCTCTCATTACTGTAATTTTCTTTCTGTACAAACGCACACACACGTTGTTCTCGGTGACTGCAGACGTGCTTGCATTGTAACTCTGTGTGCGTGTGTGGTCTGCAGAGTAAGATAGACTCTCCACTCACCACTAATATGCTGCCACTCATCACTAAAGAGCCCCTCCACTCATCTCTGCCCAAATACGACATAGCGGCACTGACGCACATACAGTCAGTGCTGCATGCGTGTAATAATTTCACAATCAACCGATCGTTTGATTATTGAGCCTTATACAAAAATAACGTTTTCTAGTTTTGCCTCCGTACACGACCACACAGGATTTTAAAACCGACCAATCACGAGACACGTGCGGACTTTCAGCTTTAATTTTGAGGGGTTTTACATCATTTTGCATAAACTGTTGGAGAATTGTGGTCATTTTTATACACAGGCTCAAAAGCAATTGGACAATTGACTGACGAGCTGTTTCATAGCCATGTGAGGTTTGTTTACTTGTTATTTCATAATCAGAATGATGGGAACACTAAAAAATATGGAGAAGAAGACAAACAACTCATGATCGGAGACATCACACATGGCACAGGCAGTGTTATGGCATGGAAACGGGTCACTAGTGTTTATTGATGATGTGACTGCTGATAGAAGTAGCAGGATGCATTCTGAAGTGCACAGGAATATACTCTCTGCTCAGATTCAGCCAAATGCTGCAAAAACTGATCAGACAACGCTTCACAGTGCAAACGAATTTCTCAAGGAAAAGAAACAGAATATTCTTCAATATCAAATAGCAAAGTCAGTCGCCTGATCTCAACCTCACAGAGCAGCTTTTCACTTATTAAATAAAAAAACTGAATGCAGAGAGACCCACAAACAAGCAGCATCAGAGCATCTCAAAGGATTCTTCTTAGCCCCTTGAACTAAAGCTGAAAATCTGCACTTCAATCACATATTGATTGTTTGATTTAAAATCCAGTGAGGTGGAGCAGGAAGGTAAAAATTCAAAAATCGTCCAACAAATTATCTCTGGGTTATGAATTGTTGTTTGGACAATAATTCATAACCCAGAGATAAGACATATGGAGACAGTCCTCAGACTGAAATCTTTTCACTGTTTCATTTATGTTAATAGGCACAAATGATAAGTTTAAAAAAATTAATTAGCGCTAATTAAGCAACTCTGTCATTTGCATACCTCTGTTAGGCAATATATTATACAGTGCTGCATGAACACCGAATAAAGCATATTTAATTTCTTTAGAAGCTTTTGCTGTACCTCTTTGTACTCAAACACAAGAGAGTAACTACGCCTGTTGGCTCTTTACTAGAAGGTTGAGATGCACAAATATGGTGACGCGTGATGCGTTCACTGGCATCAGTCAATCTGCAAATACGATGACATTTAGCAATGGCAGTGGCCAGTGTTTACTTTTGTGCTGCATTGGTTTTCAGCTTGGTAGATTTTCAAAGATGAGCCATAATCTTTTAATTTTTATTTGTATTTATTTATTTGTTTGTTTTTGTTTGGTTCACTGGCACAAAAGGCAGAACAAATAACAAAACAAAAAACGCCGTAGATGTTGGTATCGGCCAATAATGTCAGAATTGCTGCATCTGTACCGAATACTGTAAGGCTCAGTCGACTTACATATACTGTCACCACCACGTGTGGGCCTGAATTGAATACGTCTTCACAGCGCATGTAAATAGATAGGTTGTGTTTGTGCGTGTTTACAGTTATAATTGGATAAAACGGGTATCCTGTGTTTAACTGTCATTCACCAAATGATAAAATTATATTTGCTTTAGGGCAGGCTGAGGGTTTGTGGTTTCTTAATGTGATTCTTTTTTTTCTTTTTTTTTGTGGGTTGGTTTGTGTGATGCAACCTCTCCCTTTTTAATTCAGTGTGTGGTTGTGTGTGTGCATTTGTTAGAAACAGTTATAAAAGAGCCTTTACAGTAAGCCTAGCAGCATAGAGGGTAACAGTTGGCCTCTTATTGTGTGACAAGTTCCTGGCTTGTGTATCTGCGTGTGTGTGTGTCTGTGTGTGTGTGTGCTCTTGTACTTGCCCTTGAGAGATGATGAAAGAGTACACTGGCAAGTTGGGTGGGTCCCTGGTATGTATGTTTGTGCGTTTCAGAGACAGTGTGTGTATTTGAAGACAGAGAGTGGGACGGAGGCTGGAGGTTTTTGTGGCGGAGCAGAGAGGGAAGGTTGATCAATAGTTAATGAGATGTAAAGTGAACAGTCACATACCTGGAGGCTGGCAGGCTAAATGGTCCTGACACTGTAAAGGCACTACACTGGTGCAGTTGCTCCCATCTGTGTGTGTGTGTTTGTGTGTGCGCGCATGTGTGCATATGCGTGAATATTTAAAGCTGGGATTACTAGTTAATATTCTGTATTTCTGCAGCACTTTGTAATCTGAATTGATGGTTCTTTCTTTGTTTCATATCACTCTGAACTTGGTGTTTACCCTGTGATTTGCAAGAGGAAATAATTGAGACAAAAATTTAAAGTAACAGACAAAAGTTCTCTGCCAGCTTTTGGCACTTGACACCTTTGACAATAAGTTTTTGTTACAATCAGTTCGCACATCATTTTTTCTCAGCTGGTCTTTGAAATATTCAAAAGTGCTCAAAACCCAAATGTTTTTTTTGGGGGGGGGGGCATCCCTAAAATATTTGCTTATATTAACTACTAAATTAATTAAACATCTGTGAACCTGGCACCAGCTAATGTTTGCAATTTTTCAAAAAATATAACAATTAAATAACTCCTCAGTCTTTACGCTTTTCTGAATGTAAATGGATTTAAATGTTATATATACAATGTGATAAAAGCTTTATAATGTAAATCTACTCCTGCCTCATTTCACACGTTCCTGTCTTCTCCTCTGGGGAGAAAATTTTTCGACCACACCTATAACTGGCTTGTGGAAGGAGAAAATTAATATTTTGTCAAGATTTTGATGGTCTTTAACGCGACACTTGCCCAATGTGTGCAGAAAAAAATATCTGTTATCACAGGAAAAGAAAAAATAATTTGACAATTACTGTTTCATCATTTACCATCATTCATCAACTAGCTTACAGAGCAAATCTGATCACTCATAAGAAAAATAGAATGCTCCTCTTGTTCCCTTAGCTGAAAAGAAATATCCTCAAGTAACCAGGAGCAATGGACAAGCGTGTTATTGAGGGAAAATATGAAAATACCTTTGTTCCTTTAACATAAAAAAATCAATGAAGGAAAAGTAAAAGTATTGTTCAGAAAAACAAATGCTAGAGAGGAAAGCGTTGACATTTTTGCAATACCCACAAGCCCAATTTTAAAACACGGTGACTTAAAAGGCAGTCGGCGCATTTCTACTCCAAGTGCAGAATTAGATGCTTTACTGTCTGTAGGCTCTCATTAGAGTGTGTGTGTTCCTCGCTGTGTTTATTTAGCAGCTACGTGTGCATGTGTGTGGGTGTATGTACAGTCTGTGCTCACGTGTACGTTATGTTTCCGTGCGCCTGCATACATGCAGTGGATTCGGTTAATATGCTGGTTTAGTGTGTTCTCACACACATCCCCATTTTCTCCCATGCTTTATGTGGTTAGTTTGCGTGTTTCCCTGTGTGTGCGTAAAGAGCATTTGTGTGTGTGTGTGTGTGTGTGTGTGTGTGTGTGTGTGTGTGTGTGTGTGTGTGTGTGTGCTCAGTAGCAGAGCAGCACTGACAGAGCTGTCTGAAGGCTGGCAGGCTGCAGATTTGTAGCGCATTCGGCTGATCATCTTATCTCCTGTCACCGCCAGTGAAAAATCGGAGGAACCAAGCCCACCATGCCACACAGGCACACACGTGTGTGTGCGCGCACACACACACACACACACACACACACACACACCCCATTTCTTTTTTCTTCTTGCTTCTTTCTCTTGTTCGCTCGCTCAATCTTGGTTTCTCTGCGTGTCGCTGTGCCTTTCTCTCCATCCTCGGAAACCTTCTCTCCCTCCCTCGCAGTAAATGGTGCTGAGCCAAAGACTAATTATTACAGGCAATCATTTCGACATGAAATGTCTACTTCCTGCTCACCGCTCTCCTCCCCTCTCTCTCTCATTTTCTTCTCCCCCTCCAACTCTTTTATGCTCCCACAGTCCCATCATGACAACACACACTCGCGCAGTAATTCCAATCCTTGAAGTCCATTTTCTGGGGAATGGTTATTGCTTTCTGAGTACGACCTTGGGGTCTTTCTTGTAAGCACAAGAGCTGTCCATCTGCACACTGTTTGGGTGTAGGCGTGTATATGTGCATACGTTTGTTTTTGGCACAACACTCCAAAAATTGCTCAGCAGCATTGCAAGACTTTGTGGCTACATGGATATTTGTTTTTCTTTTATTATTTTGTAGATCGGGGATATGGAGGTGGTTGGACTTTAGTGGTTTATAGGATGACTAACTGTTGCTCATTTGCTGATTTAGTGATCGTCTTTTAGTTGTTGGTTGTGAATTCTCTAAAATAAGTAAGGAGGCACTCGTTCTGATGGACGTTATCAGTTTGTGTAACTTTATTAAACGAAGCAAAAGAAAGTGGAAAACAATATGTAACAATGTGTTGACGATAATTGGTTAAGAAGTGAGTCATTTTTTATTATCATTATTTCATCATCATTTTTTTTTTTCGTTTTGTACTTTTCAGAAGAAACACTCAGGAGAAATGGGTAACTGCGCAGGGGAAATGCAAATCAGACCACTCATAAATGATTTCACGTGGCATTCCCTCTTTTAGTTTTTCTTTCATGACTTTGGAAAATTGTGATTGTGTTCATTTTTTTGAAAATCGTGAAATTGTTGCATTATGGCCGTTGTTTCATGGGTATGATTGTGTTGTATTTCAACTTATATAGACAAATATTGCACTTTAAGGATTAATAGATAATCGCTGGATTCACCCTTTAGCTCTGAGCCAGTGGACAGTTTCTGTGTGTGTTTGTGGTCACAGCTATTCTGTAAGCATATCCCCAGTTTGTCATGATTAACACACTGGAAGCCATGCAAACACACACACACACAGACACACACGTACTTGCAGAGAGTTGCATTAGTTCCCAGCCCAGCTGTGAGTGACTTCTGCCGAGAGGCAATTCCAGTGTAATAAAATCTATAGGGTGGCAGTGGCGGGGTGGGGGTGGTGAGGTTAATCCTCACTGCCCTCCCTCCTCCTCCTCCACCACCACCTTCCTCTCTCACTCTGCGTCCTGCTTCTCTCCATCTCCTCCCTCGTCCCTCTTCTCCTCAACTGACTGGCAATGATAAATGAGTCAATTATGTGTGTGTGTGCACGCTGCACTGGAGAAAGGGAGCGGATGGGGCTGTTATTACCTGTTGCGGCTGGGGGTAATGTTGCGGTATTAATCATATTCTAATTTTCCTCCACCAAACGACCCCCCCCCCATCACCACCAACACCACCTCCGCACACTCTTTCCTGCAGCACCCACCTTTAATGTCCCACCTCACCGCAACCCCCCCAATCAATCTATCTGCTGCCCGCAAACAAGTTGGCGTAAACTGCCTCAGGCCCAAAATGTACTAGCTCTCTTTGGAGGGAGGGGGGTGGGTGTGGGTGTTGGGGGTGGGGGTTGAGGTCAGTATATTTCTGTGTGCGGGAGATGAAGAGAGTGCTGCAGAGGTAACAAGAAAGGTGTTTGTTTGCTCAGACCTGAGCGCATTTAGAAATGGTGTGTGTGTGTGTGTGTGTGTGTGTGTGTGTGTGTGTGTGTGTGTGTGTGTGTGTGTGTGTGTGTGTGTTTGCAAGTCTAGCAACTGACATCATCCAAATTTAGGAGACATCGGGGACCAGTTTGGGTGTGAGGAGAGATGAGCAGACGAAGAGGACAGACAGAAATATAGGACACATGGGAGCTGTGTTTGGCTGCTATCACCTCAGATACATTTTTGTGTTTGATTGCATTAGACTCCACGCCAGGCCTCGCAGTAACCAGCATCCCGAAACGCTCACAGACAGACACAGGTCACGTCCCGAACATACGCACAGACAAGTGAAACAAAACTGCCACACTTGACCCACTTGAAACAGAAACTTCAACTTCAGTCAAACTTGGCAAAGTTTGCAGTTCAAAGTGAAGCAGGGGACGGTCAGATCCAAAGACAGACAGGCTGGCTGGTAAATGGGAAAGCAACAAAATGAGGATGAATGGATGGCACATGGATAGACTGAAAAGGAGAAAAGAAGAAGAGAAAGAGGGAGAGACACCTCGGATGTGCCTTCCTACCTGCAGTCTTGGCTGAATTTCAGGCCCCGAGCGTGACTTTGTCTATTTCTGCTCTGCTCTGAGGTGATAATGGGCTGTCAGCACCCCGGTCACCCTGCTCCCTCCTCCCCAGTGAATGATGGAAACAGGAGGGGTGGGGGGCAGAGACTGAGTAGGGAATAATTTGTTGTCATGTTGCTAATTACACTGTGTATTTTCTATTTTGGAGTGTGATACAAATCAAAACGGCCAACCTATATTGTTTCCATTCTTCTCTGTGTTGCAGTTTGAAACTGGAGTGTGAGAAACTGGCTACAGAGAAGACTGAAATCCAGAGACACTATGTTATGGTGAGACACACAGACACACACACACACATCTTTCCACATTTACTCACAACAAGTGCAGTGCCAAGTCCCCTGAATCCCTTTCATCTGCTAACAGCTGCCAAACAACACCCAGCAAAAACCACACACAAGACCACACATGCACACACAAACACATATTAGCGAACTACAAAATAAATCCAAATTTTAACAGTTTTTTTTTTCGATGGGAAAGTACTGGTACGTTTGTGTTTAGAGAAAAACGAAAATGTGGTTTATTTTCTCCAATAAGAAAACTCTTTATTAGAAATACTTTATATTCCTCGAAGGAGGAAACAGATTGGCAGAAGTGATGAATGTCTAAAAATTGTCTTGAATGTGAATTTAAGGTGGTTTATTTCAACTCTGTCGGGATCTTTTTTATTCATTGATTGGAGCTGAAAATGATCGCCAAAACTGGCGTTACTCTGAACCTTAGACGTCTCACCAGCACTGCTCTGATTGATCACTTTGTCTGTTCTGGTGCTGTTGCGTAATGTGCCCAGTCATTGCAGATATTCCACTAAGTCTGAAACATTTGCATCTCATCACAGAAATGAGAGCAAGTTATAGAAGCTGATGCATGGCTGTGATTTGAATAGCAGAAAATATCTGTAAATCTGGGCATGAAAACAAGAGTAACAAAGCGTAAAAGCGGTCCCTCTACTGCTGTGCTACTTAGAGCTACGACTGATTGTGAAGGATACATGATCAGCAGATCTTTTTCCAGATAAAGGGAAGGCCAAAACTCTTTGTCTTCTTCTTTTTTTTTGCTGTTTTTTTAGTCTGCAAACCTCCAGCCTTGATTTACCTGTGATCAGAGCCATAAACAACCACAGCTTACAGAGTGTATGCTGCCCAGAACCCGCTGTGCCAAAAAAGAGCTATGTGGCAATCTTGGCACAGAGCGGGGGGCTTGAAGCAGGGAGGGGGATTGAAGTTTTAGCAATGGGGAGGAGGGGGTAGCTGGCATCAAGCACAGGCCAGGTCTCTTTGCTGGCTGATGATTTGGGGGAGTTTGGATGTTGCTTAGCAACAGACGAAACTTGGCAAAGCAATTGCCAAGCAGAGCTGCCAGCTGCCAGGAAAGGCGTCTTTTATGGAGGCTTACAGGCAAACACACACACACACAGAGGAACGTGCACACGCGCCTTGAAAACACACACTCACAGCAAAGCATGCACACAAAGCACATAGATACACACGCCTACACACTTTGAGACTTGTGCTAAAAAACACATACACCTGCACAGACACACACACACAAACACACACATGTGCGCTAACTGCCAGGAAAGATGTCTGGAGAGAGAGGACCCCTGCCATCTCCTCTCCCATCCTGCCAGCCTGTTCTGGCTGTCCAACTGCCAATCTCATCTCTCCACAACCAGCCACGCTGAAAAGCAAATGTCAGCCTGCCACTTTTCAAGGCATCTGACTTTAAAATGTTCTCCCTTTCGGTCCATCTCTGTAAGAGGAGAGGGGGGACTGAGTGAAAGAGAGAGATCCTTACCTGTCTTTCTCTCTCGCTCTCTCTGGCATTCAACACCTCGTGCATTCCTCGCAGCTCCTTGTACTTTCGGGTAAAAGCCAGGGTCAAATAGCTCATATTAGACATGATTATTGCAATCGTCTGCCACCTTCCTCTGCCCGGCGACAATTTCCCTCCCCCGCTTTGGGTTTCTGGCTTCCGAAACACGCCTCAGGGTCGTTTTATTGCCATTGACTTTCAGCAGATTCAAGGTGAAATTAGTGGTGATGAGCTTTTAGGGACATGCGGGCACTTCAGAGTGCTCACACTTGGCCTAACGTCGGGAAACTGGGAGCAATGGAAAAGGTTGCGAGTGGTCTGGGAGTGTTGATTTGTCTCAATTCTTTTGTGTGAGAAAATAAAAATAGGTATTCTTCTTGGGTACACACTTCTAGAGAATATTTGTGTTTTTCAGGTGAGACAGAAATATACTTTTTATGTGTTATTGAATTAGGCTTAAAGTTTGTCTATTGATCCTGCGAAAATGCCAAGACTTACAATACTTTGGACTTTGCAGCCTAGTTTGCAGCAGTGCATTTGTTGGGCTGTTTGATCACAGCCTGATTGGTTTAAAGCTTTTAATGAGAGTTGCCGGAAAATATAAACTGGGTTTATTTTATGTTAATGTCTGTGTTTTATCTTTCAGCAGATGACTTATTTCCTACAGTATATCCATGGGAAATGATTTCATTGTACATATAAAGAAAACATCCTGGGTTAACCTTGTGTTCCACAGTCTCTTATTCTCTATGTACATTCATGTCTATTAACTGATATTCTCCTTTGTTTCAGTATTACGAAATGTCCTACGGCCTTAACATTGAAATGCACAAACAGGTGAGTCAGGATTCTCTCTTTCTCCACCCCCCACCACCCCCCTCCATCTCGAAGCTTTGCATTTTCCTCTTGTATTATCGCTTCTTCCTTCCTTTGCCCTCAATCAGCTCGAAAACTGTGAGAATTATTTTTTAAGGAAAATCTCCCGTCTCTGCTCCTGCTATGTCAATCCTCTCTGTGATGGACTCGTAGAGCGGTGTTATGCTGTGGAGGTGTTAATAGGATCCACAAACAGAATTCATTTCTCCACCACAGACAGATGAGAATACTCTGCCCTTCCCTCTTGCCCATCATAAATCCCCGTCTGTTATTCCCTCCCTCTGTCCTTTCAATTCTCTCACTGTCGCCCTACTTCTCCATCCCATCTTCCTTTTTTTTATCCTTTCCCTTCAATTTATGTCTTACTGTATCTTTTTAATGCTCCCCGCGCTTAATCTCCATTTCTTCACCATCTCTGTCGCTCTTCCTTTGATTGATTTCTCTTTCTCTTTATCTCCCTATTTTCCGTGCACCCTGTCTCCACCTCTGTCTCCTTCTAGACATACAGTCCATGCTGAATTTCACTTTAAATCAGGTCACTGCCTTCCTGCTGTCTGCTCTCTTTCCTTCTCTTCGTTCATTTCGCCATCTCAATCGCTTTGCTTTTGACATGCTGCTGCCCCCCACCCCACTCCCACCTCACCCCACCCCCACCTCACATACACACACATGCACACGACACCACCACCACTTCCCAATCTCGATTTTCCTCCTCCGCCTTCCTTCTGTTCTTCTTTCTATTTCTCTTCTCCCTCCTACATCCTTCGTTCATTGGCTGTCATTTCCTCAACCCAATCTGCCCTTTTCCTCCTCCTCCTCCTCCTCCTCTCTTTCCTCTGCCTCCTCTTTTTATTTCCCCTCTCTCATTTTGTCCTCCCCTCTTTATCCTCTTTCTCTCGATTGCTCGTGTTCTCTCCTTCTCTCCCTTTCTCTCTCTCTCCCTCCTGAAGATGTCATTTAGTAGTTGGAGCTCTCTAACAAGAAATCATTGTGTCTCCCTTGGGGTGGGGGGTGATGGATTCAGAGGATGGAGGGGAGAAGGGCAGGAGTAGAGGGGGGCACTCTGGCTGGCTGACAAATGGAGAGTAGAGGGAGGGAGAGATGTGGGCAAGCAAGAGGAATGAGAGAAAGAGCATGAGAGAGGAAGAGCAAGAAAAAGGAAGGGTGGAAGTTCAGTCCAGCATCAATAAATCACTTAAGAGAGAGAATGGGGTGGGGTGAGTGTGGCTATGCACACAAACACACTCACATGGATTCTCACACATGCGAGCACACATCCACACAGAACAGGGTCTAGCTGTCAACAAGATAAACAGCCTGTGGCCATAATGATGTTGTCATGATCTCTGCATGCATATCATTACTGGCCCTAACGGCCTTGTTGGGCCTGCCGCTAAACATGATTTTGCGTGCGTGCGTGCACACGCGTGTGTGCGTTAGACATTACATGGTGGGGCTTGTAACACTGATTACTGTGCTAATACAAGGGAGGGAGGAATGAAACGAGGGATAGATGGATGGAAAGAGGGATAAATGGAGTGGGATGGAAGGAAAAAGGGAAAGAGAAATGGCGGTGGGGTGCGGTGGAGTGGGGTGGGGGTTGGTGGTGGTGAGGGGGGTGGGGGGGTGGAGGAAGAGTTTGCTGTTGGCTGTGTAGTAGAGCAGATCGAGACAGACACACACCCACAGCAAGAATCACTGACCCCCAGCAGGAAACACACACACACACACTCAAGCATGCAAAATGCAAACACACACACAGACAAACAGACATGCAAGGACACACCAGAAACACATGCACACACACAAGATGGTGAATTGGGTATGCATGCACAGAGACACACACACGCACACGATGTGTGGGCTGGCTGTGGCCACAGCAGATGCTGTCCATGAATATTTTAGCCAAACTCTCTGGCAGAGTTTCCATTTGCATGGACCAGATGTAAGCAGCTGAAATATTTACCACACTGGCCCTGGGAGAAACAGGCCACAGCCACACTGTGTGCGTGCGCCTGTGTGTGTAACCTTCATGAGGGTGTGCGTGTTCTTTGTGTTCATGCTGAATCTTGGCTGTGCGAGTGTTTGTGTGTGTGTTTATTCATCAAAGTGACAGTACCTTTTTTTCTCTTTTAGACGGAGATTGCCAAGCGGTTGAACGTGATCTGTGCTCAGCTCATCCCCTTCCTGTCACAGGAGGTGGGACACACACATACACACACACACACGATGTGTCACATTCAGTCCTCTTTCTTTTTTCTCCTGCGTGAGATCGACGCACACAGGAGGTGTGCACATACATACACATTTATCACTGTCACACACAGAGCTGCAGATGGACAAAACTTCAGAGCACATTCGTTTTCTTCAGCCACTAAAAGTCAAACGACAAATGCTATAAATTATACTTGTTATGAGTTGTTGGGGGAAAACAGACTAATTATCCATCTACCTGCCCTTACTGACATCTTGGTTTGTTCCACAGCACCAACAACAGGTGGTCCAGGCCATGGAACGCGCCAAACAGGTGACCATGGGGGAGCTAAATGCTTCGATAGGGGTACGTGGGCTCCCCCCTCTGCCTCATAGCGTGTGTACCTTATACTCCCACATTTTTATTTTTCTTTCTGTTCTTTTCCTTTTAGTAAGAATATTCATTGGCCAGCTCTAAAATATGTTGATTTTTTATTTTTGTTTTGTAAAAAAAGACTATTTTTGACTTTTTATGGTGTCTGACAACCACCTAAAAAAGGCCCAAAAGTCAGAAATTTAAACTATGTCCCAGTCAGTTTGTTTGGAATTCAGATGCAAATTAAATTCATGGAAAATTTGGCCTTGCTTTAAAATTTAGTTCCCATCCCTTTCAATTTGACTGCAAAGCCCCCCATATTAAAGAGCCACTCCCTTGACCTTAACATGCCTCCTCTCGTGCACATCGCAGCAATTAGTTCCCTTCCTTCTTTCCTTCTCTCTTCCTCTCGATCAATTCCTGTGAAGTAAGCTTGTGCTTGTAAGTCACCCAGATATTTCTGTCTCCTCTTTTTCTGTTTCTTTGTATTTCTCGTTATAGCAGCAGCTTCAAGCTCAGCACCTTTCCCAGCACGCCCAGGGTTTGCCAGTGGGCCCACACCCATCAGGACTGCCCCACCCCAGCCTGGCCCTCAGCAGCGGGTCCGGCCTCCTGGCCTTGTCTGGCGCTTTGGGTGCCCAGCTCGCTGCCAAGGATGAGAGAGCTCACCTCGAGGCAGCCGCTGCCGCCGCCGCCGCTGCCGAGCATCACCGAGGTACAGCAGCAGCGCACTTCTTGTTTCAATTTGTTCAAAGAAAAACACGTGAAAGTCCAGATGAGTTCGTGACCGAGAGACGAGCTGGGTTACATTTTTCGTAGATGAAAACATCTCGCTGGGTTAGCAGCAGAGCAAACATCAGAATGCGCTCTATGAACTCCAATGATTGCCGTTTGCTTTGGAATTTTGGCAGGGCACCGGAGCGCTGCTGATCGCAACACCCCTGGGATATTTTCCCACTGAGTCATCAGCTGTAGCGTGATGTATAGTGATGGCATGTAGTCTGACGTTTGTGTATCTTTATGTGTGTGTCTGTCCGTCCTGCTGTCCTCTGACTGGATGTGCTTCTGCATGGAATGAACAGATCGTGAAGCAGGACCAGTGAGTACCATTTACTACGCAGTCACTTATATATTATTTGTTGATGTTATAATGGATGTTTTTTCTTTATTTAACCTGTGTACAATTTCTATTACTGTTGCACATTATGTGTTCAATTATTTGCCTGCAGACACATTTTCCTGTATGACGACATAAGTAAATATTTCCTTCTTGCGTGAGCACAAAGGCGACATGTTTATATAGCTCTTCTCGTTCTCATTTAACAACAATAACGTAGCTTTTAACACAGACTTACTGTTGGCTATAGAGGAACCACTATGATAACAATTTTTATGCCAGCGCTATAAAATATTTATCTGGCTGGGTTAAAAAAAAATGGTATCAGTGCCAAATCATGCTTTGACCACTCGGCACTCTTTTCTGCTGCCTTCAAGAAAACTTGAAAGATTCTTTCTTCTCCTCACTGAGCCGGCCAATCGATGCAGCCTGATATTCTTTCACATTCATCTCTGCAGCTTATGAGCCTGACATGATTTATGCAGTCCCTCTCACCTCATTATCACCCTCTTCCTTCGCGCCCTCACGCATATTTCTCCACTCCTCTGTCCTTCTTACCTTCATCTCCTCCTCTTCTTCGCACCTCCCCGCACACACCTCCCCCTCGCTCCCTGCCTCTCTGTCTCAATTCCATCCTCTCTGCCCTCTCTCCCTCCTCTCCGCAGAGCTCTCTGTCCAATGGGGATAAGGGTCGCCCAGCAGACTACCTCAGCAACGGCAAGAAGAGGAAAGCTGATGAGAAGGAGTTCATGACAGACTATGTGAGGATGTTTTCATAACGCTCTTAAATGTTTGAGCAACTGTAAGAAAGTTCCATCCAACTCTGCCGGGCCTCGTCAGATAAGACTGGTGGTGTCTGCGTAACGGCAGGCCAGCAGACTTTTAAAAGCTACTCTTTCTTCCAAAGTAATTGAAATAGTTTCACTTTCTGCTGTGCTTACTTTGCTGCCGGAGTAATTGTGAGAGATCAGATATATCAGACCTTGAGAGGATTTGTTTTAGTGAGAGATAAATGCCTCCTTTTATCCCCAAGTTCAGAATTATCAACATGTTCAAGACCTAAAATAAAAACACAAGCCTGTTCCTGAGAGGATTTCACATGTCCGAGTTAAGAATCTCAAATTAATTACATTTCTATCGTTTATTGTCCACGTTTACTGAACTCAGCACCTTCACTGGGTATTAATCAAAAATTTTCCAAATGCAATAAACTACACACAGAGAAACTTGTTTGCGTGTGACTTTGTGTGTTGTATATTTCTACATGTAATCTGCATACATCAGACCGCAGAGCGGGAGTGTCTCATCTCACCTTCTTTCTCTTTCAGGGCAGCGATGCGGATAAGAGTGATGATAATTTGGTAGTAGATGAGGTTAGTAGGCGGCCGCTGGCCTCTGTTTGCCTCACTTGACCGCTTTCATCTGCATACATCATGTAAACATACCCAGCAGGAACACATGAATAGTAATTATACTAATCACTCTCCACCGTCCTTCACCTCCACCTGTCCTCATTTAGCAGCACAGAGCTATAAAATACATAGGTACACAAACGCCACTGTAGTTCAAGCTGTCCTCATTTTAAAAAGCCTCTTGGTTAGAGTTTTTTTTTTCAAGTTATGAAAAAGTGGAATAAAATAATTTATTTACAGCAAAGATTAACAAAAAACAGTCAGCACATTTATTCTTTATCTTAAAATTATGCAAATAAAAGAATAAGCATCAAAGCAAGGCGATGAGCTTATATCTGCTTTTAAAAATGTTGTGTTGAGCTGTGTTAGTTTAAAATAAATTATAACAATAGCAGCAGAAGTAGATCTCCTAAGTTTATGTAAGCAATTAGTTTCCACTAAAAATAACACAGATAAAATCTGTGCATCTATCATGTTAGGTCATATATCTTACACATGTTACAGACAAGACTTCTGCTGCCACAGTTGTTTTATGAGACAGTCACTTCAAATATCTAGCAGTGAGGATTTTCCCAGGCTTAATTGGGTTACGAGGCCATTGCAATGGCCAGCTCCGACTGTTCAGTGTAGGACCACCTTTTTTTTTTTTTTCAAAGCCTCCTCTCAGAAAAAATTAGTCCAACTTTGTTTTATTGATTTCAACGATGACATACAAAGTTAGTAGCAGCAAAGTCGATCTTGATTTCAAAACAGTTGTATGTCCATTATGTAGGACCACCATTGGCCAAAGATATCACAGCGATTTTTCACCTTGCAGGTTGTCTTTTATCTGCAAAAGCCCAAAATAAATTCTTTGTTTCGCAAGGTGTGAATCCAAATCCGCAATTTAATGCAAAAGACGCGTCTTTACCGATTTGACTTTACCTACTTAATGGGGCAAAGGATGAGGACGTCATTTACACTGGAAAGCATGTCAGCCAAACATTTTTCACCTTATGAACTGGCAGAAGAATTACAGCAAGAGAAATTGGTTTCATTGTTTTGTTTCCTGGCTTTTTTGGAAAACAGAGAAATGTGAGCCTCTGAACTTGGGAAAGAAAAGACTTCTAACTTCTGTGTTTTTAAACTCAGGATCCATCGTCACCCCGCAGTGTGCAGTCCTACTCTTCCCGGGAAAATGGTTTGGACAAAATCCCACCGTCCCGTAAGGAAGGTCCCCCGCAGGCCAGCCCCACCTCCCTGGCCTCATCCAGCAGTGCCACCTCCCCATCCCGTGGCAAAGAGCCCCCACAGGTAGACAGACACAATGTTTTATCTCAAATGGAGACAAGGTGAAGCAAGAAACCCCATTAGGATATTAATTTAATGTAGGGTGCATTTTATTTAGCTTTTCTCTTCATGATTGATAGTTTGTCTCTATGTTATTTTGTTGGATGCTCCCAAACACACTGTGACATCCCACAATGGTCCCATCCACTCTTGGTCTTTCTTAATGTCATCTTGTGTTTTATTTCCCATTCTTCTTCCTCCCTCTCGCTTCCCTTCTGTCCTTTATTACTAAGTCCTCCCAGATTTAAAACATTCTTTTTTCTGTTCCACTCTCCCCCAGAGAGAGAAATCCAGCACTCCAGGTATGAAGCCAGGGACCCCGATGTCTCAGGAGTCCAATACCCCAGGACCAAGCGGACCCCCGCAGTTCAGACCTGTCCCCGGCAAGCCTGGCGTCGACCCCCTCGGTGAGAACGTCCTTAGCTTTCTTTAATTCCCCTAAAGGGCGTATAGTCTGTGCTTTATTGCTAAAATCCTCCACTGGACTTCAGGGAGACTGTAGATAAAGTGTGAGGCGGACAGCCGAGGACACCACGGACGAGCAGTTCTTGTTGTACTACTTCCTAATCCTCTTGGAGTGCGCATACATGCTGCTCAGAGGATCCATTAAACATATGAATCTGCAGAGCCGAGCGTTTAGCTCTGTTACATTGGCTTTGTTACACGAAATGTTTCTAGCAACATCGGGCTGCAGTAGTTGGTATGGGTGTCAGCCAGCTCCCCACCACCGACCACCATCTGGACTTAATAAGCAGCTGTGGGCAAAAATATTCTGTGCGCCTCACTTTTTAAATGGAAAGATTAGGGGAGGTGATGGACTGTGACTGTGAGCTGCTTCATAATGAGCCTCCATCTATTCCAGTGTATCATCTCTTTTCTCTTTTCTCATGTCACCTGTTAGCCTCTGCTCCGTTTTCTCTCCGCACACACATCTACACTATTATCTATGCATGCGTACGCCGTCGTAGGTGCACCTACACGTGCAGATGGAGGGATGTAGAGGATGCTAATTTGAAGGCACGGAGATGTACATGCCGTCTCCCTGCAGGATGGTAAGCTGGCCAGCAGGGGTCAGTAGTGGTCTAGTGCTGACATCATCCAGCCTTTTGTTGCAGCTTATTCACAGCCTGTCAGTCACATCTGTCTCTTGCTTTAAAAGACTCTGCAGAGGGAGTCACCTTAATAAAATGTTATGTATGTTATTCCAACCTATGTAAAAAAAAAAAAAAAAAAAAATTACATATGAAGCTCAGGTCTCATTCAGTAATTTTGCCACCTGGCTGATCCAAAACAAATGGTCTATCTTTTCTTTTCTGCCCTTTCTTTTACGTTCAGCTCTTGGTCTGAGAAACCCCCTGGCGGTGCAGGGAGCGTACCCACCGGGGGCTTTTGGCCTACCCCCTCCAGGGGTGAATGGGGACCTGCCCGGGGCTGCGGGCTATGGCGCTGGTCTCCACTTGGTCTCCCCCCAAATGAATGGAGCTGCAGCAGCGGCGGCAGCAGCTGCCGCAGGCTATGGACGGTCCCCCGTGGTGAGCTCGACGCTCTGCACATAATTTGTCTTTGCAGTGTCACTGTCATATGTCATACCTCAGCATATAAACCAGTCAGAGGGCAGAAAGAGGGATATATATGGAAAAGACGAGAGCAGCTGCATTGTCATTTTAAAAATCTACGGGCTCTGCTCTTCAGAAGTCTTTTATGTCATCTCGTTTTATTTCGATCTTTCAGATTTACGCTGCCTCTGTATGACCAATTTTAACAAATTAACTGTGATCTCTTCTCTCTTCTACTATGAACCATCTATTTTATTTCATAGTTTTCAGTATTATTTTCTTCCCTATGTTGACTTATCTCTGACTCTTCCAGGTGGGCTATGAGTCTCCACACCCACACATGAGGGTCCCTGGGCTGCCTGCCAGCTTGCAGTCTGCTGCCTCCGGGAAACCGTGAGTTTCCTCTTCCTTGGTTGCCATCATGCAGATCTTCTCCTGTTCACTATTAACGGCACTCAGAAGCTCAGTTTGTCCTCAGAGTTCAGTTACAAAGCTTTAAGAAAACAAAAGATGAAAAATAAGAGATTTTGAAGCCTTTTGAGATTTTAAACCTTCATTAGGCCAAAACATAAAGCACCAAGGCATTTTTTTTAAATTAGAAAAGTGGTGTTCATGCATTAAGAGCTTGTAAGTGAGTTTGAAAAATGTCCTTAAAAGTGTTAGCAGTGTGCCTCATTTCACTTTCTTGTGTCTAATATTTCTTACTTTAGAGGATGAATAGTCAGTGTTCTGTGATTTTTTAATTTAACACAGAGATATTACTCTATGACCAAAGTACAAGAGCTTCATATGTGCTTCTTTAAACTACATACATGGAACGGTGCCCGTCGCAATAACTTGTCCTGATGTGTGGTTACTGCAGCACTGAATCTGTTCTCCATCTCTTCCTGTGTCCTCAGCGCCTACTCCTTCCATGTGAGCGCTGACGGTCAGATGCAGCCCGTGCCCTTTCCCCCTGACGCCCTGCTCGGACCGGGCATTCCTCGTCACGCCCGTCAGATCCACACCCTGAGCCACGGGGAGGTGGTGTGCGCCGTCACCATCAGCACCTCGACGCGTCACGTGTACACCGGAGGGAAGGGCTGCGTCAAGGTGTGGGACATCAGCCAACCAGGAAGCAAGAGCCCCATGGCCCAGCTGGACTGTCTGGTGAGAAATGAAGGAGGACAGATAGATGGGTGCTTTGCAGATCGGTTTTAAAGCCTGCTGCCCATCTCGTGTCTAGTAATGTTATTTTACTGCTGAAATTGATGTGCTTGCTTTTCACACTTTGAATGATGAATCACCTTTTCAAGATAAATCCTCCAGCATCTTTATACTTTTCTGTAACCACATGCTTTAATTTATATCGCATTGTTGAACTACCCAGAATATATATGTCTGTATAATTTTATAGTGATGCATTTATCGTTTTATGATGCTCAATCAGAACAGGGATAACTACATCCGATCCTGCAAGCTGCTCTCTGACGGTCGAACCTTGATTGTCGGAGGAGAGGCCAGCACGCTGTCAATCTGGGATCTGGCCACTCCTACTCCTCGCATCAAGGCGGAGCTGACGTCATCTGCTCCCGCCTGCTACGCCCTGGCCATCTCGCCCGACAACAAGGTCTGCTTTTCCTGCTGCAGCGACGGCAACATCGTCGTCTGGGACCTTCACAACCAGACGCTGGTTAGGTAAGGGGAGAAGGAAGTGGCTGATTCATCGTCCTCGCCGGTTTCCTGCAGTCAGATGAGGAGAGCAGATGGGAGTGGGAAATAGCCAGATTATTTTCAGGTTGGGAGAGGAGAGACTGATGGAAAAGGTATGGAGTGGGATGTTGAGAAGAGAGGGAGAATAGTATAAGGAATTGGTGTAATTTTACAATCTGCGCTGTCAGTCATGAAATAGACATAGCGCCAGGAAAAACTGCACTTGGGGCACCAAAGCAACGAGTTTTTTGTAAGTTTTGAGCACAGGCTGTGCATTTATCTTCTAGCCAGAATGACGACGTACAGTCTTTCTTCCTATCTGTCTTTAAATGGGTTTTACTGGTGGTTTTCCACATTCACGTATGCCACATTCTGCTTTTGACAGTTTTTATTTAAATAAAATCTTCAGATGTTATGTTTAATTCTAAGTTTGGGGCTTTGCAGTTCTCTTCCCTCAATACCTAAATAGTGCTACATTTATACTCTAAGCTGCAATTTACATACAGCGTAGGTCCCTCATTTTTTTATGATTAACTCTTCTTATTAGTGTATTTTTTTACTGTGATACCTGTGCAGACACTTGCCTGCACTTATGGAAGTTTTAGATAAGTTTGTGCTTTTGATGCTAAATGTAACTTAATTTTGCTAAATAAACATTAATAAAATCTCTGTAGCCTTGAATTCTCTCATGTCTATTTGTGGTGTGAAATTCTGTATAATGCAGACAAAAATTGCTCACTTCAACAAATTGTAAAGATTAAA
Organism: Oreochromis aureus; assembly: GCF_013358895.1. Taxonomy (NCBI): domain Eukaryota; kingdom Metazoa; phylum Chordata; class Actinopteri; order Cichliformes; family Cichlidae; genus Oreochromis; species Oreochromis aureus. The sequence goes on along the minus strand of NC_052963.1, from coordinate 42,852,912 downwards.
TATTAAATGTACTTAAATGAAATGCAGTCAGTGCTGTGTACCTTAAGGAATGTCTCTCTGGTTGTAGTTGTCTAGCTGTGTTGACTACCTTGTGTCTATCCTGCAGGCAGTTCCAGGGCCACACGGATGGAGCGAGCTGCATCGATATCTCCAACGACGGCACCAAGCTGTGGACAGGAGGGCTGGACAACACAGTCCGCTGCTGGGACCTCCGAGAGGGACGCCAGCTTCAGCAGCATGACTTCACCTCGCAGGTGCGCACACAAGTCTAATACACATAAACCTCATTTCCAGTTCCAGATTTAAAGAGGCTGCTGGTGACCAATAAGACTTTACATCTGTCATCATCGCATTTCCTCTGTCTCCAGATCTTCTCTCTGGGCTACTGTCCGACAGGCGAGTGGCTGGCTGTGGGAATGGAGAGCAGTAATGTGGAAGTTCTGCATGTCTCCAAACCTGACAAGTACCAGCTGCACCTTCACGAAAGCTGCGTTCTCTCCCTCAAGTTTGCCTACTGTGGTACGCACACACACACAGACGACACGTACACACCGATTAGATTGATGGTTTGGTTACATCACACTACCTGAGGGTATCTAATCAGAGGGAAGCAGAACAAATCTTTTGCTTCTCTCATTAGAACACAGAAGCAGTCCTTTCCCTTTCGCCTCTTCTCCCTGCTTTTGCTTTGCAGCCTCTCAGGCTTCTCCATATCTCTCCTCCCCTGAGGCTTTATCTGCTGATGGCCATGTGTGTTTTTTCCTGTAGGTAAATGGTTCGTGAGCACAGGCAAAGATAACCTCCTGAATGCATGGAGGACACCTTATGGATCCAGCATATTCCAGGTAAAACCCCGGAGTTTAATGCAAGACACGCAGCGTGATCTGATGAGAAATTTTGATCTTTGGTCTGGAAACAATTGAGCTGTCAAAGCTTTAAAAATAATACAAGCTTTTTCATTTCCCTGCTCATCTTCTTCAAATATCAGAGGGTTATTTGGGGACACAAAAGTACCCTAAATAACAGCTGTGAATTTCTGCATTTTGATTCGCTGATGATGTCCTCTCTGTCTTTTTGCTTAGTCTAAGGAGTCGTCGTCGGTTCTCAGCTGCGACATTTCCCCCGACGACCAGTTCATCGTCACTGGCTCCGGGGACAAGAAAGCCACAGTCTACGAAGTTATGTACTGAACTCTGATTGGCTCCAAAAAAGCAAACTAATAATCAGGGGGCGGGGCCAAGGCTCCCTCCTGCAGCATTGACTGTACAGAGCGTTGGTGGCATGGAAAGCAAGAGACACTCAACTTGTACTTTTGTTGTTTTGGTTATGTTTGTGAAAGAAAAGAAAGCGAAGCAAAAAGACACAAAGTCACATCTCTGGAAAAAAGAAAAAAACTGATTTTAATGCTCTGAGAATGCTGGTTAGTCTATAGCTGCGCAACTGTGGGATTCCTCCAAAGAACTTTTTTGTTTTTGTTTCCTTTTTTGTCCCTTTTTTAAAAAACAAACAAAATGAAACCTCTGTAGTGAACAAGAAATTAGGAAAAAAATATTTTTTTAGCCTTTGAATTTTACGCAAGCAGTCGGATGGCATTGAGTGGAGGAACAAAAGACAAAGGTGTGGGACTGAGAACACGTGGGGGAGGGTTCAGAAAACCCTTAATGGAAAAATACAGTCCATATTCTGTGCTGTGTACAAAGTCCAAGCCTGAGTCAGCTTGGCCTCGTTCGGCCCGGTCCGGTCCAGCTCTGTCCACCGCACGAAGCCACTCCTCGGGGCAGCAGATGCATGGCAGATGGCGAGACGATGTGGCGTGAGGTTCCAGCTATTTTCTTTTCCTCCTGGTTAAGTTTAAGCAGCAACACGATTGTATCATCTCTAGTGCATACATGACAAGAACAAGGCTCGGTCCTCTGAGGTGTCCTGAGACTCACATTGTCTTTGTTGTTTTACTGTTTTTTTTCCTCCTGTTTCTTTCCAAAAGAACAAAGACAAACGTGTTCTGAAGATGTTTGATAGAAACCAAAATCAGACGGAAGACAAAGCTCAAACAAGTACTCTCCAATATCGGGACATGGCCTCGGCATCATCGACACTCAAACACTCAGCATTAAGTGTGGTTTTTTTTTTAATTTTTTTTATTTTAAATGTATTTGTTAGGGCACATAAAGACAGACAGACAGGTAGTTTCACAGCTGCATCATGAACTTGAACCTTGCTATATATGGACATGTAAATAAAGTTCTCTAAAGGCAAACAAAGATGTAATCTGTGACTGTGAATTTTCTTGGAGTGTGTGTGTGTGTGTGTGTGTGTCTGTGTGTGTGCGTGTGTGTGTGTGTGTTGGCTGGTTTGGTTTTTTTAACCGCAAACCCAAGTCAGGCTCTCGGCAAGTCTGGCTTGGACATTTAAAATGAACCATTTGTTGAATATTTGTTTAAACCCTAACAGCCAGAAAAGCGTGCTCTCAGCGTGGTGCCAGAAAGCGTCTTAGAAATATTTAGATGAAAAAAAATGAGGGATCTGAATGAGGGCACACACACTCTGTTCTAAGGGAACACAGTGTTTCTCCAGTCTGCATCTTCAGACATGTGAGAAAGCGTCTTGGGATCCAAACCCACAGCATGAGCGAGCTCTGATTCACAGCTCCTTTGTGACTGCGCTCTCAGTAAATAATGCCGTCTTACAGTTGTGTGGGGTTTTTTTCTTTCTTTTTTTGTGCAGAGCGAGCTTGTAGTGTGATGAGACAAAGGTGAGCTGCAGTACAATAAACTGTGGGATGGGTTATTATTGCAATAATGCCCAAGAGGGAGTTCTTCAGTGATTATGGGTGTCGTGGTGACTGTTCTGCCAAGACAAAGCTTTAACTGCGTGAGAAGAGAACCTGAGGAAAGAAAAACAAAACAAGTGAAGCATTTATCTCCTGTCTGGAGTGGAGGGTTGTTGGCATACTTATGTAAGTGATGCATTTAATTCAGTTTAATTTCAGTTTGTGCAGGATTGAAATGCAGGTTTTAACCCTTCAGTACCTGCGATCGCAGCACTGATTTGCCACAAAGTTATGGCTTTTGTACGGTGTGGCAGCAAGCTAGAGCAGAAGGGAAAGTGTACAGGGAAAATGGATTTCTCACCTGCTCTGGGCTTTAGTCGCATCGCTCAGCTGACACTGCCAGACTGAATAGAGATAAATGAGAATGCGGACTGCCAATTAAACACAGCTTTGGAAGGCATTTGTTTGGTTTTGTACTTCAAATTTAGGCCCAAAGTACTGGGATCTTTTTAAACGTCTACACATATGGAAATGTGTGCAAATGAGACTGGGTATCTGCTTTATTTGATGCATGCAAATTATTTGGAATCCAAAGAACCTCCAACACATCAAATGGGGTCAGCGGGTGCCCGGTTTTTAATGATTTTTTCTTGTGTATTGTCCGTGTTATGCAAAACATTGTGGCATCAATTTGTCTTTGTACTGTCATGAGCCAAACGTCATGTTTAGTGTGCAAGCGCAAAACGTTTTTCAGAAGCGCAGAAAATGAATGAAGGGATGAAGAGAGAGGTTTGTCGTCAAATCAGACAAAACTGAGGCTGAGGGAATGAATTCACCCCCGTTAATCAGATTTTTCTCTCAGCATCCAAACATCAAGACTAAATGTCTGCCACCATGGTTGCAACTATAGTGATTTTACATTTGAATCATTTTACATTAAAGGGTGGGATTGTTGTAGAAGAGAGTGGACATACTCTTCCACAGTGTGTCCTTTGTCCCGTCTCCCTCCCACCCACAGCTAGTCATGCTAGGCGATTGCCCCTCCTTGAGCCCAGTTCTGCCTGAGGTTCCTTCCTGTTATAAGAGTGTTTTTCCTTCCCCCTGTCACCAAGTGCTTGCTCATAGAGGTCATGTGATTGTTGGGGTATTCTCTGTATTATTTGCAGGTCTTTACCTTACAATATAAAGTGATTTGAGGTGACTGCTGGTGTCATTTGGTGCTACGTCCATGAACCTGAAGATAATTACAAGCTAAATTTGAAGCCCCTGCTGGTTTTATAGTGTTTTCTTATAGGGTTGATTGATGCCAGTCATTTGGTTCCGATGCAGTTTTAGGGAAAAAAACATATATTTGCATGTTTCCTGCATCTGTGGCAGCTGCTCCATTTAGGCAGAGGAGATTCCTCAAAGTTTAAAATATATATAAAATCTCCATTATTGAATTCTGTATGCATGGGGGCAGAAAGGAGGACAGCACTATTTTGTCTATGACCACCTCCATGAATTTAATGCACTTCAGTTTCATTTTTTATACTGATTTGTTATTGGCCAGGACACATGATGATGTTCCAAGTCAACAACCACGAAGCATTACTGGCAAGATTTGGTCCAATCATCCTTCACTTCTTTACTAGTATTGTATAATGTGTGTGAACACCAGAGTGATGTAAAAACTTCTGCTTAGACCTGTTTGAAAATAGAACATTTTGTATTTTCTGATTTCATTTCATGACGATTTTTCTTTTTCTTTTTTTTTAATGGACCAATAGCTAGACACTACACTTAGCCAATGCTAACAACAAGCCAGCAGTAAGCTTGTTGTAGGAGCTCCGAGAGACTATTAAACTAACAGAGAGAATACATTTGGACTGGAGGTGCATGGATGGAGAGCCGTGCTCTGCTGGCACATCCTCGGGCCTCGCTGCCTCTGCTGTCTGGTATGGACCTGGCTCTGTGCACCTGGCACCGGATCCCATGGTGGGCAAGAAACTGCTGCACAGGCTGCAACATGGAGGATGATTTGTGTGTGTGTGTGTGTGTGTGTGTGTTTGTGTGTTATGGTGTTTTTATCTTACAGCCACCCTTCAGTTCTGTTCTGATCTCAAAAGATTAAATACACACGACTCATCACACCTATGAAGATAATCTCATAATAATTTCAAGTCACAGTGGGTGGAGGCCTTTTTTGACATTTTCATTTAAAAGTCTGTTTAACTGCTGTTGTTATCGCGTCCCAAATTCTCACTAAGGACATGGCTGTAAAAAAAAAAAAAAAAAAAAAAACTGTGGAAAAAGCAACGGCTACCTTGTTAAAAAAAAAAAAAAAAAAAGCTTAATTAACCAATCAGGTGAGGCTGTAATTATACAACCGCCAAAGTAAGCCTGAGCCCTTGAATACTAATAGTACTTGAACAGCATTACTGTTCAGAAGCCATTCATCCTTTTGACTTTTGCACGTTGAATTATAGCATGTTATCCACAAGCGGAACGACTGTGTGAAGAGCCTTGGGGCAGATATTTTTTGGGGGGGCCTTACTGCCATATTATACCGTAGCTGTCAGGTTTCCTGGGTCGTTGACCCAGCGTTTTCTGTTTTGTCATGTTCAGTTTATTTTCACATCCATGTTTTCTATGCCAGCCTGTCTACTAGTGTATCATGTTCCAGTTCCTTCTATGCATCATTAGTTAGACTAAGTTCAGCTGTGCTCTCACCTGTCTCCAATCGTTGTCATTGTTAGTCATGTATTTAAGCCCTCTGTTCCCTTCAGTCCTTGTCGTGTCATTGATGTTATGTTGTTGTTTACGCCTGCGTTCAGTCAGCCAGCCATTCAGCCTTTCAGTCAGTCGTCCAGCCAGCCATTTCCTACCTCTGTTCTGTTTGTTCACTCCATCGGCAATAAATACCAACCTTCACCAACCTACCTGTGAGTCCAGCGTTTGGGTCCTCCTTCTCTCATCCACAACACAGATCCTGACAGTAGCAGCTGTAGCACTTTCTCTCTCTCTCTCTCTCTCTCTCTCTCACACACACACACACACACACACACACACTCTTAATCACAAAAACATATTATATTGTAAGGTAAAGACACTACAATAATTCAGAGAACAATCACATGACTGGCGAGAGTAGGAAGGAAAAAGTCCCTTTTAACAGGAAGTAACCTCAGAGGGGCTTTTTCTCTGGCCTTGAATCATTATGGCAAGGATTCATTCTCACAGTGCTGCTGTGAGATTTGTGGACAAAAATACCAGCTGACTCTGTGGAAAATAAATGCAAAGTCTAGAATATGAGTTTTAAAAACTTGGTCACCATGAAAGAGAAAGAAAGATAAAGAAGGCACGTCTTTAAAACTGGTGAGCAAGACACCAGAGTTGTACATAGTGCAAATTTTGGTATCGTTCTGATATTAAGAAACTACAGGACCGCTATTGCTATTACTATATAAGGCAATTTGTGCACGGGAGGGCAGTGTTTTATGGTTTATGAAATTAATCATCATTAATTTGCATATTCTGAACACATTTTAATGACCACTACATCACTGTGATTTTTATTTTCCAGAATAATTAGTTAATACAACAAAGCCCACCTTTCAGCTTTTGGAGAAAAGACCTGGAATTTAAATATGCCCCAAAGGACTTTGGGTTAAAAACTTCACAGTTCATGTTTGAGGTATAATTTTTATTTCCAAAAACAATTGTTTGTTTAAAACAGTATAATGTGCTACATACTGAACTTAGATGATAACCAACCATCATCAATCATAATGTGCTACTATCAATCCTACCAATACCAGCATTGGTACTGATATTTAAATCGCTCCACCCACCTCACATATGAACCTCTTTCCACTTCTGTGCCTTGCTGTTGACTGAAGAGCCAGTGTACCAGTGTGTGAAATTTTGATGTGGTTAAATTGTGCATTGAACCGTGCTTGGCTGGATTTAGCAGCATGTGTTTGCAGCATTTGTTTGTTACCTGGATGGTGACAGTTTATAACCTCCTCTGTTATGTTGTTAGGCAATGAACATTTGTGCTAAACTGAAATGTTAAGCAGTTTTATGGACAGTTTTATGTGTGTGAAGAAAATAGTCTTTGTAACCAGTGGCTAATACAGACAGCCGACTGGTAGCTTAATGATGGGAACATGAAAATTTAAACGTGCTGAATACGTTTTGAATGAAAGTGTCTGAGAAAGCGGGACAGAGTGTCAGTTTGATAAAGCATGTGATGGCCCTGTGTTTGATACTGTTTTTGTGCAATATGATAGAGTTCAGTCCAATAATTTAGGGTTATTGTCTCACTTGAGTTCCTAGAAAGAAATTACCCCACACCACCGGCAGCAGTGATTAGGGTTACAACCTGCCTTTAGAGTCAGAACTCTTTTTTTTCTTTGTGGCACAGATTCAACACATTCCTGGAAACATTCCTCTGAGATTTTGGTCTATATTGACATTACAGCATCACACAGCTGTTGCAGATTTCTCAGCTGCACATCCACAGTGCAAATCTCTCATTCCACTAAATCCAAAGACTGCTCTATTAGATTGAGTTCTGGTGGCTGTCGAAGCCATTTGACTGCAATGGCTTCCACAGAAACCAGTGTAAAAGGATTTGCTACATGGTGTACTATTGTACTAGCACTGTGGTCATGAAGGGATGGACATGACCAGCAGCAATACTCGGGTAAGCTGTGGTGTTTAGACAATGCTGACTTGGAGCTAAAGGGCTCAAAGTGTGCCAAAAAATCTCTCTCACACACTATTCCACCAGCATCCCCAACCCGATCTGCTGGTACAAGGTTACACTTTCGTGTTGTTTATGCCAAGTGCTGACCTTACCATCTTACTGTTCCAGCAGAAATCAAGACATGTTTTTCCAGCCTTCTGTTGTCCGATATTGGTGAGCTTGTGTGAATCATAGCCTCAGTTACCTGTTCTTAGCTGAAAGAAGTGACACCTGGTGTGGTCTTCTGCTGCTGTAGCCCATTTGCATCCAGGTTAGACATGTTAAGGATTCATAGATGCTCTTCTTCATGTCATTGTTATAGCAAGTAGTTATTTTAGTTATTGTTACCTTCCTATTGGCTTGAAGCAGTCCAGTGCCATTATCTACTGGCAAATTTTCACCCAGAGAACTCCTGCTCACTAAATACTTTTTCTTTTTCTGACCATTCTCTGTAAACCCCAGAGATGGATGGTTGTAAAAATCCCAGTAGATCAGCATTTTCTGAAACACTCAGCCCATCTCATCTGGCACCAACAACCTTGGCTCATTCAGAGAGACTTAAATCACCTTTTCCTCCATTCTGATGGTCGGTTTGGACTTCAGCAGGCCGTCTTGCCCATGATTACATGCCTAGATGCATTTAGTTTGTGCCACGTGATTGGTTGATCAGACTGGTTGAATAGATATACCTACTATAGTTGCCATGATTGGCCCACAGTGATTGTCTTTAAGACACACTGCGAGCCGTTGTTTTACAGCGATCATAAGAAAGTGGAGATAAGTAGATGGTGTAAAGTTACATGACGAGACCATTTAACTGCGCTCCTCTCTGCTCACCTGTGATGTGTACGCATGCGTTACAGGTTCTGCAAACAGTAATGAGATTATTGTAAACAATGGAATCAGTTTCTTTGGTGGTTAAACTTGCACCTCACAGCAAGAAGGTCCTGGGTATGAATCTACTGGCTGACTGGGGCTTTTGTGTTTGTTCTACCTGTGCCTGCGTGGGTTCCCCCTGGCTTCCTCCCACAGTCCAAAGACATGCATGTTTGGTTAATGGCTGATTCAAAATTGCCTATAGGTGTGAATGTCAGTGTGAATGGTTGGCTGACTCTCTGTGTTGGCCCTGTGATGGACTAATAATCTGCGCAGGGTGTACACCGCCTCTCAACCTACGACAGCTGGGATAATCTAAAGCCTGAGAACTGCTAAAACAAAAGTTAATATTTGGCTCACATTAGGATTTGGCTTTCTTCTCCACAGTGCAGTCGGTCCCCTGTGTATCTAGGTAGTGCTATCCATCTTCAACAAAGCATGCTCTCACCACTGTTACTTGAGGCTGTTACAGAGACAATAGAGAGAGGAGATGCGTGTTAGGGAACTTTTCGCATTGGCCTCATTTTTTCAGTTTTCATTTCTAGAGATGTTGAAATTTATACCAAAAGCGGAGCACCCACCGCCATCCCCATAGTAAAATAATTGACACAGACGACACTGGAAAGGATGAACACAAGTTTGGTTTATTTTTCACACATAGTATTTCTTTTACAGCACGTGGGAAAACACTTCAGGAGGGAAGACCCAGTTAAAAAAAAAGAAAAAAAAAGAAAGGAGGAAGTTCCTTGGCTTTTTAAAAGAGAAACTTTACATGAACTTGTAAAATGGGGGGAAAATAAGTTTTGAACACTGCTGGAACAGAGAAGCACAAGCAGGGGAGACGTGTTACCTACTGTTAAAGAAAAGTATCAAATACAATGTCCCAAATATTTATGCTATACCACCAAATGCATAGCCATTATACAGCATCGTTTTGAGTAGATTACAAGCTTGTGTATGAGAATATCGTTTAGATTTGCCTGTGGCTGTCAGGCAGAAAGGGAAAGAGGCAGGCAAAGGCATTAAACTGTACAGATTATCTCTGACTCCTGGCTGGTACACGAGCCATCTCAGAAGTCTCTCGTAAATCTCCTATTCTGCATTAGTGCTGCAGCAAGAAGCATGGAAGAGTCCTGCTGACATTTTATACAGATGAGCTAGATTGCATACTGTCACGCTAAGATTTTCTTGTGTAAAACTGCGGCTGTGAGACCGTTCGCTGTATTTATCGAACGAAACCAGATTGACTTTGTTCTACCAGCAGTGGAGCTTTAATGTAACAAACATGCAATAAAAAGTGGAACCTCGATCGATCAATCAATGGCTAAATCTATATTTTCATGTCGCAGCCAATGCCTGTTGCACACGGTCCACAGACTCAACAGAAACGGCTTATTACTACACAGTAAGGACTGAAAACAGACTAAAATACACGCACTACCACTTTGGAAAAAAAGGGGGATAATAAAAACAAAGAGTGGACAGAGGAGCTCTTTTTTTTCTTTACACTGGGTTGCTGATGTTGTACACCTTCTGCCCATCACCATTACCAAGGATAAAAGCTACCCTGATTTAAAAAAAAAGACAAAAAAAAAAATAGTCCCGCCTGTGTTCCTCTTGATATTCTGTCTCCATGTGTGAGTGCATTCCTCCCCATAATCATAGGCAACCCCAATACATAAACACATCATTACATAAGACAAGCAATCACTATTAAAAAAAATATTCAGAAATTAACGAGTAATCAAAGAAAATCTTGAAATGTGCCTTTTTAGTCTAAACATTGGTGATGCATGTTCTACAGAAGCAGAGAGCTCCGATATACAGTTTGCCTGCCAGTTTGGAATATGATACAAGGAGGAATCAAAAGTAAGGATTATATTTAAAGAAGTAGCTTGACATTTTTCTTATTTGCTGTCATAACAAGAATTAGAAAGACTGATAGTACTCTCATGTCTGTACAATAATTACAAGGCCTGATAGCTTAGTACACACAAACGAGAACAGGTTCTGAAATGTAAAGAAAAACCCCTAAAAACTCCTTACCAGCATCTCCAATGCTCATGCGTTTATCCATAAAAAGCCAAGTAAAAGCCATATAACGTGCTAGAATACTTGAGAATAGAATACTACTTAGTGCAGCCACAGAAGAATAACAGGGAGACTAACCTGCTATTGGTCAGGACCACTAATACGTAAGTAAGCTTAGCCCACAGACAGAAAAGGGGAGAAATGATTAACCTCGACTTCAGCGGCGTTTGAGCGATCTGATGTGATATATGCATAACCACACCTGATATCCACCTCAGGTGTGGTTATGCAATGCAGACGACGCCCTCTGTGACATTTGTGATGCTAAATGTGAAGGTGGCCACGGTAACGTGTCCAATCTGAGGAAGCACCTGGCCAAACTTTATTGATGGCATGGAAGCCAAATTCACCAGAAGGACCTGTCGCCAACTTGTAAGGACATATTTATGCTCGCCGACTTTACGCTTGTGCTGGTTTTTAACCACTGGTTCAAGAATATATCGGTAGAGAAGCTTGGAGAGTCACACACTACAGAGAGGGAGATGTTGCAACAGTTTGATAACATCAGGATTTCTGGAAAAAAAAACCTCTGATTTATGCATTTATTTTATTTTCTAAATGTTGCCATAGTATCAATACCAATGCTGGTATTGGTACTGGATCAATACTATCCTGATAGGATCGATATTTAGTTTCTGTCCCGTAAGTTTAGCGATTTGTGTTAAATTAACAAACAGGCACTTTGAAAAATGTCTGAACCTTTTTGTGTTGACTGTCACGTCTGTTTTATTTATAGCCTGTACACACAACAGAGGCTGACCCAAAAATGCCGGCACATTTACATCCCAGGTCTCCAAAAACCCCAATTTTAAAATATAAGAAAGGCTGAAAGTTGTGTTTCCAACTAATTAGTGGAAAGTAAAAATCACAGTGATTTAGCTGTCATTAAAATATGTTTGCATATTATAAACTTATAAACTTATAAATCATGACACATTGCTCTCTCCTACACGGTATATGGTATGGAGCTGTTTGCATGCAAAGCGACCAGTCTGGCATAAACGGGCCAAAAGAAGCTGAACTCATGGACGATACTGATAACACTGTTAGTGACACATTGACACAAGTTATTTTCAGAGATTTTTGTAAACTATTTTTATTCTGGCTGCACTGAAACTTCAGCATGCAGTTTACAGCGGTAAGGTGTTTAAGCCAGCTACTGTGGTGCGTCAAATGTCAATAAAAAACGAGTTGTACGCTCTTAAAAGAGTAAAATGCTCTGTTGGACACCTGTTTTCTGTCTGTTGGCCAAGCTACATTGGAAGGCTGCTTGCGGCGACTTTACCCTTGCGTTACAGACATGAGAGTGGCATAAATCTTCTAATCGTAATCTCAGTGAGCAACTGAAAATGTAAAAAATTCTTTAAGGTGTTTAGCATCTCAGTTAATAGAAATCAATAGCTTATGAAACAAGAATTAGCCCGAGCACTTGAACACTAGCACATAAGCAGGCAGGCAGAGATGGAGATAATGACTCTGATAAACATGTAATCTCGTCTGTAAATGAAAACAGCAACTAGTTGCATAAAATTTGAAAGGAATCGGATTAGTCGCTGCTTAGTTGGCTGCTGATGATAGTGTAAACGTGTGGTGTTAATTTGCCCCCTCGTCCGCCTTACAGTGAAGCTGGCGTGCTGCTACTTCATCTAGCTGACAGTGCCTTTAATGAGAGTGAGTGCAGCGCCCGGTGTCAGGAGAACAATCCAGAGGAATTAGAATGAACAGCTCGGCTGATGTTCTCTGTTTGTGTCTCTGGGCCCTGGGAGAATCCCATTGACTCCGCTGCTCATTAGACGCTGCCTTTGTCAGACCAAAATAAAATAGATATTAGCAGTGAGACGGGGAGCGCTGCGGCGAATGTTTAATTGGGTGCTCTATGTGTTGTGTGCGTTTCTCTCTTCATACGATTACCTCAAGGGGGTGGAACCGAGTGTGTGTGTATTCTAGCCTGATGCCGCGCGTGTGTGTATTAGCAGGTCTATGTTTCACGTCAGTGTATGTGGATATCTGAAGCAGCCCCCTTCCGTCTCCGAGCGTCATCATTCCCCAGCTCCTGACACCTCTCGCTGGGGAGATCGAGCTGCGGCGTCAGCCTCATTAAGGCTTCCACTGTCTGGCTAATGAATCGATTGTGTGGTATCAGTGCTCCTGGCTGGCGCTCCCACAGTGCCGCTCCGCGCCTCCTCTGGGGGCCTCCCTTCCACTGAGCTCTTAATCAGGAAACAGCCCTAATTACCCTGCCTCCCTCCTCCTCCTCATCGTCCTCTTCCTCCCTTTCATTTCTTCCTTCCGCACTCTCTCTTTCTCTTCTCCTCATCTTTCCCTCTTTCTCCTCCAAACTTTATCTTTATGCTCCACCGCCCTTTTCCTTTGTCCTTCTTATCTTGCTGCTTCCCATTCTGCCTTTCTCTCTCTTTCTCTCTGCTATCATGCCTCATCCTTGGGCTAAAAGTGGAAGGGGGAGGAGGGGAGATGGCATTTGGGAGCTTCCACGGTAGCTTATATCACAGCAAAAAAAAAAAAAGAGAGGGGGGGGGGATGTTTTGGGGGTAAGAGTCAGGAGGACTCAAGACGACTGAGACGGAGGTGCTGCTGTTGCTGATGTAATGAGGATCAGGAGTGGTTGGCAGAGTGTCCCGCCCCTAAAATCTCCACCTTGTCTCTTCCCATCTTGTCCCGGCCCTCAGTACACCACCTCGTACACCGTGGCCTTCTTGTCCCCAGAGCCAGTTACTATGTACTTGTCGTCTGGGGAGACGTCACAGCTCAGCACCGATGAAGACTCCTTGGACTGGGAGTGTTCGAGAGACGCAGACCGGTGGGGCGGGGGGGGGTGAGAGAGAAAGCAAGAGGGATGTGATGATAGATGGAAGAAGACAGATGGAGAGAAAGGAACACAAAGAGATGTTAGAAAAGATGTGACTCATCATTTAATACTCAATCACACAAGACATATTTGCATTTCAAAACAGTCGGCAATTATTTCCAAACAGACAACTCCACAGCTCCAGGATGCTGACTCATTCGTCTGCTCCAGTGTGAGACACTGCCACATTAACTCCAGGTTTTAAGCAGCATAAGCCTGGTAGCCTCAACTGGAAAAATGCACAATCCTTCCCTTTTATTTGCTCTCTTTTCCCCCCTGTATCCCAAAGCCAGACCTGGGCACCGGCTTTAGATGATCTAAAGCTACTTCTAAACCCCACCCCCCCTTTCACCTCCTTTCCCCCCTACTGTTCCATCATCATTTATCTTCCTCCCTTTCCTCCCAGACTCTCTTCCTCCTCCTCCACCACCACTCTCTATCCTCTTAGGCTCCCCTTTCACTCAGGCCCCAGCTCTCGTGTCGACTCCTCCTCTCCCTCTCTAAACTTCTCTGCCCTTTCCTCCTTTCCTCGCTACAAGCTCAGTGGGGCTGTCAATCATCAGGGCACTGGTGAGAGGCCATTTCACACAGGAATCCTCAAACTATAACAAGATAGCAGGAGGGGAGGGGGCGTTAAAGGGGTGGGGGTGGGGTGGGGGGGGGGGGGTGCAGTGACAGGCTAAAGGATGAGTTTGAAGATGAGAAAAGTAAAGAACACACTGAAAAACCCTGAGAAACTTAAAACATTGATTCTCTACATTCTGATTTACTTTTTGGATGTTTGTGACTTTTGTTGTTTGTGAAAGAGTCACAGGGTTTATATGATTCATCTTTTAGCCTAAAATGTTCGGTAACATTTAAGAAACTAGTTTACTGCTAAAAAGAAGCTGAGGATGTGCTTGCGAAGTGAACGAGCTAAAAATAAGCATCGTCATTTAAGAACTTGTATATAAAAAAAAACATCTTTGTGATTGAAAATGTGAAGCTGCATGCTACCATGTGACGTGAACATGGTGGCATGTACCTGGCAGCACGGATTTTCAGCTAATGTGCCATTTAACTGTCTTAGTTAAAACGAATAGCAGGGAGAATGAACATTTATAAAAAGCAGCATTTCAGAATGATAACATAGCTTGTTTTGTTGAACCAATAAAGCTGAAAACAGACGAGCCAGGATGAGAGAATGTTTGGCATTTCGGTGCGAAAAACAGCTCAATAAAAGCTGAAAAAAGGAAGAGGGGAAACCTTCATGGTGTGAATACCGGCTGGACAGTGAAACAAGTGGATGTCTGTGTTCTCCCTGTGCACCGCAAACACAGTCGCTTCTCTAAATTCACTGATTTAAGAGAACAACTTTTGCACTGTACAAAAGTCGCCCTTATTAAACTTTCTGAACTCAAGACTCATCGGACCGTTTCACTGTTCCATCTGTTTTCTTTCTGTCTGCATATGTTGATTGGATTGTACTCTTTATGGCCTTTGTCCTTTTCCAGTTTCCCTTGAGAGAAAGCAAACAAAGAGAGTGATGCCACACACCAGCTAAAGGACGTGAATGAAAGCGAGCATGAGGAGAAAGAGGGGAAAACTGGAAATAAAATAAAGGAAGGCGATGAAAGCAAAGGACAGTGATAAAAAGGACAAGGTCAAAGAAGAAAGTGGGTCCAAGCAGATTTGGAGGAAAAGATAAAAATGAGCAAGCGCAGAGGGAGGGAGGACAACAACAAACAGAGGAAAAATAAGACAAGAGCGAAACGGCGCTTTGAAAAGAGGCAAAGAGACAAACGGGAGAGGACAGCGATGAAGAGGAGCGAGAGAGAGAGAGAGAGAGCAGCTCTGTTTAACACAGTGACAGGAGGGAGCTGTTTGGCAGGAGGAACATTTGGCATTTGGATAACAAAGCAAGATAGCCAGTATTCTCCTTTCAGTCCACGGGGAAAGACGGGAGCCGCCAACCCTGCTGCCCACTGTAGCTTACAGAAATATGACAACCACACTGTTTTACACACACACACACACACAAACAAAATGCTAAGCTTAAATGTGCCTTCGTCTCTCGAGTTTCATTCACAGATGTACTCGCTCAGCTAAAAATATTCCCTGCATATTCATGTTTCAACATTTCCTCAAACAAAGCAACTGAGCAAAATGGAAAGATGGTGTTTGTTGTATTTTGATTCACTGTGTGTGTTTGTGTGTGTGCGTCAGTCTGCACCATCTGATAAATCTCCACAAGTCACCTTGGATCAACAAATCTGAAAGTGAAAAAAATAGAGGTTTATCACGCTCTCTCCCTTTGAACCCTGTCATCTTTCTCTCTTTTGCCTTGAAGGCTCTGTGTTGCAGAGACTCTCTCCCTATGACACACACACACACACACACACACACACACACACACACACACACACACACACACACAGAGGATAAACGTCATCAGAGCCAGTCACCGGTGCTTATCTCTCACCTGGAAAATACTAGCTCCATAAGGTGTCCTCCATGCATTCAACAGATTGTCTTTTCCTGTACTCACAAACCACTTCCCTGAAACAACAAAGCCACAGTAACACATGTTAATCAATGAGAAAGGAGTAACTAAAGGGGAAAAACAAACTACAAAGCAAGAGCGTGGAGAAGACGACCACATGTGTGTCAGATGATTTAGGAACGGATTAAAGCGCTCGTGTTTGTACCGCAGTAGGCGAACTTGAGGGAGAGAACGCAGCTCTCGTGGAGGTGCAGCTGATATTTGTCCGGTTTGGAGACATGGAGGACTTCCACGTTACTGCTCTCCATTCCCACAGCCAGCCACTCGCCTGTCGGACAGTAGCCCAGAGAGAAGATCTGGAGATTGGGTGGAGGAGAAAGAAGATGAATAAAGTAAAGCAGAAAGCAAAATGAGGGGCGACACAGAAGGATTAGAAGGGAGAACAGCAAGGACGCAGAAATTATTTTTAAAAAAGTAAAAAGAAAAACAACATGAGGGGCGGGAAAGAAGATAAGGTTGATTAAAAGAGAACAATGGAAGGAAGTAGGGAGGACAGATAAAAGAACTTAAAATTAGGGATCGAAGGATATTAAAGAGAAGAGATAAAGATGATGGGACAACAAAAGATCAGAGGTGGAAAGCAGGGAAAAGGAAAAATGAAAGAGTGGAGTGATATAAACGAGCTAAATATAGAGTGAAATAAACAGATCTCAGGAAAGATGGCAGACAGAGAAAGTCATTATACTGTGGATCGAAACTCATTTGACACCAGTGGTCAACTGTAGTCCTGTTGTCACAGTGAATAGTGAAAGAGACAAAATGTGTGTGTGTGTGTCTAGATTATTGTTGTATGCTTGTATTTACTGTGCACGATCCCTTATTGAGGTGAATCTTATTACAGATGCAATATTAGGGATCTATTATCATTTAAGTACTGTGCTTGTATCAACATGTTTAAATGTGTGAGCAGAATATGATTACTGTGTGTGTGTGTGTGTGTGTGTGTGTGCGCGCGCACCTGTGAAGTGAAATCGTGTTGCTGAAGCTGGCGTCCCTCTCGGAGGTCCCAGCAGCGGACTGTGTTGTCCAGCCCTCCCGTCCACAGCTTGGTGCCGTCGTTGGAGATATCGATGCAGCTCGCTCCGTCCGTGTGGCCCTGGAACTGCCTGCCGGGACAACGACCACGCAAACACGCACAAAAGAGGGTCTAAGAACCAAACTGGAACCCCTTCGAATACACAAGCAAAGCGGACTCTGCCTCCCTGTTGTTTCTCTGCTTCTTTTCTGGCAGAGGTGTCAGATTAAATATGTTTTAATTCTTGGCTCCCAGTAGAACCGACAGCGTTCCGCATCTCATTTCCTTTTTATTTAAGCCCAGCTTTGCTAAAACAGAGCTGTTTTATCCTCTTCACATCCCCTATGGCTAGATTATCCGTTTTGTTTGCACCTGACCTTGGTGTTAGTTAAAGAAGCCACAGACTGCAACACTTTCTCACTCTCTTTCTCTTCTTACATATTTTATCTTCCCTTCCTCCACCTGAAATATTCTACCTTCTTTTTCCTCAGCTTTCTCTTTCTGCTCTCTTCTCACTACAGTCTACCTGCAGAGGTCCTTCTTACCTGACGAGCGTCTGGTTGTGAAGGTCCCAGACGACGATGTTGCCGTCGCTGCAGCAGGAAAAGCAGACCTTGTTGTCAGGGGAGATGGCCAGAGCGTAGCAGGCGGGAGCGGACGACGTCAGCTCCGCCTTGATGCGGGGAGTTGGCGTGGCCAAATCCCAGATTGACAACGTGCTGGCCTCTCCTCCAACAATCAAGGTTCGTCCGTCTGGGAGGATTTTACAGGAGCGGATGTAGTTATCCCTGTTCTGATTTAACAAGATAAAGAAACCAGTCAGATTACAGCTGTTGTCACTTGATCAAGGAGGGAAAAAAAGTGCGTGAGACTTTACAGGACAGATGGCAACACTAGGGACAGTCAGGAAATTAATGTGGACGTTTTGATGTCTGTTACCAAAGTGGAGGAGGAAAGACAAAAAAACAAATCTGCTCTGTGGATGCATGCACTACTTTTCACGGATTCACATGCGAGTGGTTACGAGTGCAACCATCTGAATTTTTTAACACTCGTGTGTGCCTCATTTTCCTTCATGTCTCACCAAACAGTCCAGCTGGGCCATGGGGTTCTTGCTTCCTGGTTGGCTGATGTCCCACACCTTGACGCAGCCCTTCCCTCCGGTGTAGACGTGGCGAGTCGAGGTGCTGATGGTGACGGCGCACACCACCTCTCCGTGGCTCAGGGTGTGGATCTGACGGGCGTGACGAGGGATTCCCGGACCCAGCAGAGCGTCGGGAGGAAAGGGCACCGGCTGCATCTGACCGTCCGCGCTCACGTGGAACGAATAGGCGCTGAGAAGGGATAGAGAGAGGAGGGAAAATAAATCGATACAATCAGGCAGAAAGAGCTACAGCTAAAAAAACAAACTAAAATTGGACTCCTTGGCACTATGAAGACGAGTGAGAGATGATGAAAATCAATCAATCAGTTAGCGAGCAAGTAAAAGCAGAGTGCTAGGGGTAAATACACACAACTCATTAACGACCACAAATATGTCAGTGGGCAGTGTGACGTCTGACAACACCATAATGGCCTTGAAACTCCAGTAGTATTTCCCCGAACTGTGGCAATTACTGGGCTCACCGTAGCTACGGGCAGGAATGCATAATGGCAGATTATATTACAGGGCAGAGTCAGTGTGGCTTTGCTAATGGCTGATCGATACTGCAGCGGTTGGAAGCCGAGGCTGTTTTATGACTTCAAATTAGCGCCGCAAGAATGAATTGCCACTCTGCAATGAATGACAAAAACAACACAATTCCTCAGTCTGCAAATTTGTCTGAGTGGGTGCCGGGACATTTAAAAATCACACCAGTATTTCAGACAGGAAAAAAAAGGTTCATGGACATCTTTGAAATGTCCTCTATTTTCTTTTAAAAACACAAAGAGGAGCAGCTACAGTTCATCCTGATTCCCATCCAAGCCAAATATTTGTGGGTTATCACTGAGCTAATATTTGAAGCATGTGCCTGTTGTTGTTGTCCTTTTCTGCTGTTCTATAAGCACCATCAGCTAAAAATACGATTAAAAATGTAACTGCGTCATTCAATTACACAGCACATCCATGCAAAATAAAAACAATACTAATGCTATTACATGTGCCTCAAAACTGCAGATGGTTTTAATTGCAAAACAGAAAAACACTGAAAACACTCAGCTTCAGATAAAATTTGCAGCACACTGAATCACTATATTTTATCTCTCTTCACGCTGGAGCGTCGTCTAATCTGTGCTTGTTTTAGTGCGCGATAGAAGCTCTGACTTACGGCTTGCCACCAGAGGAACCAGGGAGAGAGGAGGGCAGCCCCGGGGCCCTTAGGTGAGACCGAGAGTCATACGCCACCTGGTGGAAAGTAAAGCGTGAACAAACAAGTGACAGCCTGGCAAAGACTACCTAAAAGATTCAGAATCATTTCCAGACAGATTATCATCAAAAGGTGTAAAAAGTTATCCAGTAGAATCTGTTTCCCAAATAAATAAAAATAGTTGCAATTTAAAGCGATTAGAAGAGACGAATTTATTCTTCTACATTAGACTTTAACTGGACTCTTTCAGCTCTTTGTTCACGCACGTTTCCTGATATGCAAGATAGATGCAATCCATCAAGGTAAGGCTCTTTGTAGTAAAGTTTCTCTTTTCTACGACTGTAGCGCTATATGAAAGTGAATTCGAGAATGTAAATGTGACAGCTTCGAGTATATAATGAATGCAGTTGATAGCGCAGAAGTGATTCATCAAGTTTTTGAACAGTGCTACAAAAGTTGAAAGTTTGCATCTGAACAATAAATCAGAGCTTGACAGAGAAGATAAATTTGGCCTTTACACACCATGGGGCTTCTGGAGTAGGCGCTGGCCGCGGCGCTGATTTGCGGGGAGAGAGTCAGAGCCCCTCCGAAGCCTCCTGGGCTGGCCAGCTCCCCATTCAGTCCTGCGTGGGACACCACGCCAAAATGAGCCGGGTATGAACCGGGGGGCACAGACATGGGACTGCGGAGAGCTGGGGAGGGAGGGAAAGAGGAAGGAGGAATTGAAGGATGGGATCAAGGGAAGAACAATGCACAGTATACAAGCACAGACACAGTCACAGAGGGACTGAGAAGAATGAAAAATGTTTCTTTTCACTAAACTTTGTTTATACGCCGAGTTTGAGAGCAGAGCGAGGAGCGCTCAGAACGTGCTCAGAATGTATCCAGATTATTGACTATAGCACATTTTGCTCAACTTTGCTTTGATCATATTAAGCGAATTTGCAACAAAACTGTAGAGTAGGCAAGATTATTCAGTATATAAGTATAAACAAATGTGGAAATGAAAAAAAGTGGGATAAGAGGTTAAAATGCATGAAGGGCAGAGGTCAGCTGGGTACAAAGCCTGAATTAAAAGATCGATTTGATCCAATTAGTTGTATGAAAAAGACCTGCAGTAAAGCAGCTAAGTTTGAAAGTCAAGGGCAGTGGTACTGTGATCAGCTGTACAAGTTCCAAATATTAAAAAACAGTGTCACCATAGCTTTGTATCAGAGCGGGCCTTTATCTACAGTGAAATGATCATAACCAGTTATTTTAGACTTAAATTACAGCAGGCTTGTCAGTCAGTCAGGAGAGTCTCACCAAGGGGATCTGCACTGGTTGCTGCTTTGCTGACTAGGCGAAGGCAGGAGGTGCTGGGACCAGGAGCCCCTGGGGCCCCTGGTGCTCCTGGAGTAAGGGCCTCACGGTGGGATGGGGATGGGGTGCCAGACTTAGACAACGGGGACTGGGACTTATCCATCTGCAGAGATGTCAAACAATAAAAAAGAAAGTGGGAAAAAAGGAACATGGCCGATCTGTTGCAGTAACCTCCAGAATGACACTGCTTAAACGTTCTCGGTGTGAAAAACATCCAAAACTTTTTGTCTTGGAGCACAGATTGTATCAGAGCCATTTAGTGTGCATAAATTAGTCATGTATGAGTTTTTCTGTAACCCCAGAGCAAAACAATATGATAGCGTAATATACACCAGCAATGAATGCCCTAAGGGTAAAAAGTGAAGAGATTTCCAACTGAAAATGTTAAAAATTACAGTGCTTTGTAAGCAAAGTAGGGATTTTTACAGTCAGTGGAGTACAGCAACTCTGTTTATCTCACCTGTCCAGGGTCCTTGGCCTTCCCTGTGGTTGGGCTGCGGGGATTTGGCGTGGACGGCGCCTCTCCTGTGCTCGAGGACCCTGGAAGCTCTTTCCTCAGAGTGGGGGCCCGGTCTAACCCGTTCCCATGGGGTGAGTGAGGAGGGCTGCCTGCGGGAGAGTTAGGCTCCTGAGCGACAAAGAGAGGTGAGAAAATATTTAATGTTCTACATGAGTATAAAAGAGATCTTATTTCTGATCACACAATGCTTTCATTGTTCTCTTTCTATCCTGATCTTCAAAGCGCTGAATTCTTCCACTGTGGCATATTGTCTTTCAAGATGTGACCTTCGTCCTCATTTCTGCAGTTCTTCTATAACAGTTTTACCAATATATGTATACATGTCTCTGCGACTGTGGAATGAAGCCAACATGCAGGTGTGAAAAAGTGCTCTGAATGACAGTTGAGTGTCATATTTGCATTAAAAGATACTCTGAGGAGTCAGCTGGGTGATTTATCTTTAGAAAATACGTTTAATTTTAAGCTTTTCTTTTTGACAGTGAAACATCTCAGTGAATCAGAGATGCACATTGTTAACCAAAGAGGCGAGCTGAGGCCTCAGTCACACAGCCCTAGAGATCAGTCGGTCAGCCAAGAGGCCACCAGGAAAAAAGAAAAGGAAAAATCGAACAAACAAACAACAATCTCCCAAACGTCTGTCACTCCAGAACGGTACCGGGACCAAACAGACTGGAAAAACAGAGCAATCTATAACCAATTCCAGGATCACCTACTAAAATTAAGTACTTAACAATTAATAATGCTAAAAGATGATAAGTAGCACAGATGACAGGATGCTTATTGACAGCAGGCCAACAATAGTGCCAGTAAAATATTTTTGCTGGGGTACCTGGGGCTTCATTAACGCTGTCGCTCTTAGTGACAGCTTCAAGCTTCGTCTTGACTTTTATTTCAAGTTTTGTTTAATTACTACAGTTACCATTACTAAAAGACAAATGTGTGTTTTCCCAAGA
Organism: Oreochromis aureus; assembly: GCF_013358895.1. Classification (NCBI taxonomy): domain Eukaryota; kingdom Metazoa; phylum Chordata; class Actinopteri; order Cichliformes; family Cichlidae; genus Oreochromis; species Oreochromis aureus. The sequence continues at coordinate 42,830,837 of NC_052963.1, read as the reverse complement.
TAGCAGATCCTCATCTGCTTATGTTACAGCAGTTTCTTCTCATTTTTAAGTAGCCTAATGAAGCCAACAGCAACTCTGTTCTCACGGAGTTTATTTGGATTGTAAAGGGAGAGAGAGCTCAGGAAACACCACATGAAGCAGCAGAGGTTGTCGGTGTTGCTGATGCAGTAGTGTGTGGACCTGGAGATAATGTTGCTGTTACGGATGCTTTCATCACTGGCTGGAGCCACTGTTGAGCCAGCATTGCCTCCCCCAGAGCAAAGTGCTGGTGTCAGCACTTCTCTCTGGGTCACAGTGATCAGCACAGACGTTTTAGTGCTTATACACACACACACACACACACACACACACACACACACACACACACACACACACAAGCACAAATAACATCCTCTACTCCAAGCCACAGACACACACACACATATTCATCTGCTAATTGCAGGCAAACACATACACACAAGCTTGCATGTATGTTTAAACCTATGCATGTAGGTCGTCTCTGTAACACACAGAGGCACAGACACACACTCCCCTCCTATTTTTCTTCCATTACCCACTTTTGTCACATTTTTTTTCTCCTCTATGCTTTTGTACCAGTTTCCAAATCACACAAGAGGCCGGTTCTGCTTTTGTGTGCAATATCAAAATACAGAAGGCTTTAGATGAAACATATTTTGGTACACTGCGTGAAGTATTTAAAGAACTAAAATATTCCAGGGGCATAAACGGCTTTGCATATATTAAATGAAGCCGACTGCAGTTATCTAATGAGAGGAAGGAGGTGGAAAGGAGGAGGTGGAGCGGGGTGAGAAGAGTGGAAAAGAATGAGTGAGAGAAAAGTGGAGAGACGGAAGAACAGAAGCTACAGGATGCAAATGTACACAGAGGAGGTAAATGAGAAGAAATAGGTGAAGACCGCGTATTTGTGAATGTGTGTGTGTGTGTGTGTGTGTGTGTGTGTGTACGGACTTGGTTCACGAGAAGAAAGCATAAACAGTGGCAGCTGATAATGAGCTTACATAGGAGCTCTTCCTATTTACAAGGAAACTGCAGCGGAAAGCTGAACTAGCTACATACCTGCTGACTCGTTTTACATTTCACAGATGCACCACACACACACACACACACACACACACACCAAGGTTACTCCAGATGGACAATATTTTTTTAAAGCAAGCAAACAAGCATCACCGAAACGCAAAAATGTTTAGACTTTGCCAAATTTTGAATTTTTCTTATGAAAATGCAAAAAAATTCTGATGTTTTACAGGAAAAACGTCTAAATGAATATCTTGGTGAACACATTTTACAACACAAAAACTACTTTTAAATAAAATGATTACTCTATTAGTCTGAAAAAAGCAATAACTGGTTTGCAACATTTGAATCAAATAATAATAAACAAATTAAACTAAAATAATGAAATAAGTCAAATTAATATCAAATTATGATATGAAATCTTTCTTATTCCTTGGCCAATTATGCTGTTAATATATATATATATATATATATATATATATATATATATATATATATATATATATATATATATATATATATATATATATATATATATATATATATATATATATATATGCACGCAGGGTTATGCAGAGGTGGCAGTAGGCTCCATACTGTGCCCTGACCAACTCTGGTCCTTCCAATGTTGGACTCATGCTTTATTCACGTGTGGGCTGCACTTCTGTGTCACAGAGCTTGTGTTGGATAAAGAAGCTTTTAACTTAACAGAGCACAAGGATGTCATGGAGTAAACAATGACCCTTAAACAGCAAAATATTTTGAAGAAAATATAAAAAACTATAAAAAAAATTGAACTTGATTTCTCTGAGATGTTTAATTAGATTAGACTATTAACAAATGTTAAGTATTTGTTGCACAGAGCTCAGTCTGTATTTTCCTGATAGGTCACTCACAAATTAGACTGAACTTCTATTAATAAGAAACCAGTGGTCTGTCTGAGTTTGGATCTCGGTGGCTGTGTGTGCTCTACCAGTTTAAATGAACTGTCATCCACTACCATGCATTCATTAATATTGCCAATTAAAGATATTTTCTTCATTACTGTGAAGCTGGCTCTTTTGACTGAAAGAGTTACCTCTTGTGATACAAAACATTTTTCCTCCTTTTAGTTCAATTTTTGGCCTCTGCTAACTTGTGAAAGAGATTTCGGACTCTAGCCGCTAAATTCAGAAGCCAGCCGCTAACTTTTGCTGTTTGCCATTTGGTAATGAGTGGATCTTATGTTTTATTCAGTGTGAACCAAAATAAGTGACAGAGGCCATAAACTGAGAAGCAATGTGTTTACAAAAGTCCCGGCAGAGAGCCGTTTTCCCCACAGACAATAAATCTTTCTGCGACCACAGCTATTGCCCCCTGGTGGCCTTTAAAAATAACGCAGCTCTATCTGGCTTCTCCATTGAAACCCAGAATCTATATCCATTTTATATACAGCCTATGAAGGTGAACATGAAGGGAAAAAAAATTAGCAGACAATTTTCTAAAAAGCTCCACAGAGTGGAGGTGGAAAAGCAGAGTCAAGTGACAATTCTCTGTGGATTCATCACTACAAGCAACCTACGGAAGCGTAGAGCTGCCGCCCAGGCAAAAGAAAAATAGAAGTGTATCACGTTATAACGTGAAAAGTTTATTGTTCTAACAAGATACTTTTCACGTTTGAACAACATAATATCACGTTATTACAATATAAATATTATATTGTACGAACGTGACAATTATGCATATTGTACAAACATGATAGTATATTGTACAAACATGTACAGTATCTTGTTAGAACAATAAACTTTTCACGTTATAACGTGATACACTTCTATTTTTCTTTTGCCTGGGCGGCAGCTCTACGCTTCTGTAGCAACCTCTTTTACATATATGCGTTTGTGAAAACCTGCTGATAACAGCCACATCAAGGTGCTGTCAAAGTCATTTAGAAAGACAGGCGTCTCACCTCATTGGAGACATCCACTACAAGATTGTCTTCGCTCTTGTCTCCATCGCTGTCCTGAGGAGCAAAGATAGATAGAAGAAAGGGGAAAACATGATTTTTCAAGATCCATTAAGATAAAACAGCTTTTTTTCCCCTCCTCAGTCACCAGCACAGAGATACAATATGCTGCATGTGTACACGGAGAAGTTAAATAATAAAGACACACAAGTGCGCACACAGATCGATATATCAATATCACTGGCTGCTCTTTGCTTCCTTTCGGTCTCTGTCCACCGTCCATGCAACATTTAACACAGAGATATTGTATATCATATATTCTCACCAAACATCCCCCTGTACAAAGATTTTTTGATCTCGGTCATACGCGCGCACACACACAGCACATTTTTCCCCTCTTCGTCTAGCCATCTCTCCATCTCTCTCTCCTTTTTTTTCTGGGGTGAGAACGATGGCACTTAGTCACCATGGCAACAGCGCTTTGATGTGATCATGGCCTGATATTCCTATTGACATCAGTGTGGAGTGACATCAGTGCCTTATTATGCAGAGCCAAAACAGGACAATGTCTACAACCTCCTTCCTGGAACAAAAATACACACACAAAAAACAGCAAGAGATGAAGCGAGAAAGAGAGAGAGAGTGGAAATGATGGTGAGGAGGGACGAGAAAAAAGTTCAAGGGGGGGGGGGGAGGGCAGAAAATAATACAGATGGAATAAAAATGAAAAGGAAACAAGAAGTAGAGCGTGGAGCGTGAGTGAAAAAGCAAGAGGAACTGAGAAACAGCGGTAAAGAGACAGAGAAAGATATAGAATAGGAAAAGGCAAACAGAGAGAAATGGGAGGCGTAATTCGGCTCGACAGACGGAAAGAGAGGAAAAACATTCAGAAAGTGGAAGCTCTCTGTGCTTGTTCTCTTTCTGAACTAATGGGAAGATTTGGACTGTTGCTGCTGATGCCAAACTGACTTAGCTGGAGGCCGTCTTGCACAGACAGACTCCCGGTGTCAATCAATCCTCCAGACTGCAAACACACAGCCATCTAATTCATTACAGCTATCTGCCTTGGCCATCTCTCTTCTGGCATTACATCGCCTCTGGCTGCTTGCTCTTCCCCACTGGACCCATCCAAACCAAACACGACTCTAATTGGCCACGGGCCCCCGACCCCCGGGTGGCCCGTAATGTCATAGGCAATGTCATACAGACACACACAACCACACAGACACACACTTCCAGACATCTTTGGTTGATATAAAGAACAAAAGTTGTTAATTTACATGTAACTTTTATGATTCCTCCCGTTGGTTGTTACCGCCGCTGCTGCATTTTATTTTTCTCAGTGGCATCGTTTCAGGCTCAGATTATAAGCACAAAGTCACATAACACGCTTCCTGTCACCAAGGCTGAAAATTCCTACTGCAACATGCTTGGATTGGGAGGGAGATTATGTAGGACAGGGGTGTCCAACTCCAGGCCTCAAGGGCCGGTGTCCTGGAGGTTTTAGATATCACCCTGGGTCAACACGCCTGAATCAAACAATTCATTCATTACAAGGCATCTGGAGAACTTCAAGACATGTTGAGGAGGTAATTTAACCATTTAAATCAGCTGTGTTGCTGGACACTGGCTCTTGAGGCCTGGAGTTGGACACCCCTGGTGTAGGACATCTGAATCTGGGTCGCTTTGCAATTTTTTAAGAAAATCAAGACTATATATCAATTTTTTTTTAAATTTTATGTCGATATGCTTTTTGTGAAGAAATTATGAAAGAATGGAAAAGAATCCTTCCAAAAACACTCCTGGATCCAGTTCTGTATCTGATCTGAGATTCACCACCTATGCAGCCCCCTCCGGCCTTCACTACTGAACCAACCCTCAGTCACATTGGTGAAGGTAACAAACACATACGTATGAATGTGGCGGGAGAGACTCTTTGTCGTCACAGCGCCTTCTCTTGGCCTCAGCTCCTCCCTGCGAGGAGGCGTAACCTCCTGATGGGCCTTGGCGCTCTTCATTTGGCTGGCTGTCTGTGGACGACACCGACTTACTCTGGGGAAAAAGAAAAGACAGGGACACAATCAAAGGTATGAACACTACCTCACAGCAAAAGCACAGGTAATGACCGCCCAGGGCATGACACGCAGATTCACGTCACACTCGCAAATGATCAAACACAGCAAAGTAAACACGTGGAGACACAGTGGATGGAAAAACAGACATTAAAAGCACACAAAACATACACACACACAGAAAAACACAAGCACAGGTTAAGACAGACATAGCAGCGCACAGGCCAGCCTATAAAGCTAATTACTGCTCTCCCTCAACACAGCAGTCTTCATGTAAAATATGAGTCTCATTATTGGCCAATAAAGCTGTGCAGGTATATTTACAAGCCTTTCCTGGTGCTCAGCACTCTGAAAATCCGATCAAAGCGTTGTGTTGTTTTAGCACTGGGGCAAGGGCCGGAGGTTCGGCGAGGGCCACTTGTCATTCTCCGTGCCCCCGTGGGGAGGACAAGAACAGCGAAGGTTTAACACACCAGTGAGTCACACAGGAAGGAGCCCACGGGAACGGCAGGAAGGAGCACAACAGACGAGAGAAGAGACTACACAATGGACCTCAGTGCAGCTCCGCAAACTTCCCTCGTGTCATTCTTTTCCTCCTCCGCCTTTTTTTCTCCTCTTCTCTTCACTTCCTCTCGCTGTCCCTTTTTTCCCCTCCATTTCAAATTCAAACTTGTTTTTGCCAGTGTGGGGCTCTCTGATAAATGTCAATTGATATGCATCCTCCTCCTCCTCCCTTTCTTCCCCAAATGCTGTAATGCTTGGCTAAGTTCAGCAGAAACCTCCGCTCATGAGAGAAATATTTTCTTGGTGCTTAACAATCGGCATTGTGCTCGCAGTTAAATTATGCTAAGGTTTTCACTGCAGAAAGAGCGAGGGAAAGTAAAGTCAGCAGCGGCCCTAAATCATTTTTATTTCACAATAAAGCTAGAACAAAGACTTGTTGGTATTTTTAACAACACCCCACCGCTGCCAGCACATTGTCCCCTCCACCCAGTTTCAAGTTTCTTCTCTTTAGTTTCTTTTTCAGTTTTCACACAAATGATTCTCGCTGCTTCTGATGTAAAAAGTCAAATAGGTCAGTGCTGTAGTGAAATGTCACCTTAAAGAAAAGACAGCTACTGTAATGTCATCTGTGTCACTTTGGTTTATCCTTATTGTGCCCAATAAGTTACTGTGCATGTAAAAACTGTCAAACAACCACAAACCCGAACAAACTAACTAATCCAAACTTGTTATATTTTTTGTTTCATGTCGAATAATCTTCTTGCAGCTGGTTTTTTTTTTCACTCCATTTCCAGCCGCCATCTCAAAGTTTTTGAAACATGTTGCATCCACCATGCATCCATTCATGTTTTCTATGTTCTAAAACGAGGCTTTGTCAGATTTGGATATCAACACATTCTGTTTTTATTTCCATTCTGCTAAACATCCCAAGTTTTTTTGGAACTGGGCTGGTAAACTGATCATTTTTGCTCTTGTGTCCAAACATTACATTACTTCCTGCAGGCTAGAAAGTCCACAAGCCTTCGAACTGTTCACCCATTCATGGTGAACACCATATTGATTTTCTGGTGCAGCGATTTCACTTCATCGTGGCGACGGCACTTTTGCACATTAGGTTTAATATTAACTGAGGATAATTACGACTCTGAAGCATCTAATCGCTGTTGGATCTGCTGTGCAGGAATATTTGGTGATTCACGGCCAGTATTTAGCGGTTTTACTTGCATTTCTTATTTTGGGGTATTTTGGGCAGCATTTAACATTAACTCAGATATAATCCTTCCTCGTGTTCTGTAAATGTTGTATATTACCAGAATATTTGTGGTGCTGATAAAGAAACAGTCCATTAACTCAGTTCGTAGGCTCCTCCAGATAACAGTCAAATGCGGCGAGCTCAGACATTAGTATAATGTGGAAAACCTTGAGAAGCTCAAGGTTGATGGTGATGAGCTGCTATTGTGCCGGTGTTGAGCAGTGCTACTCCTGGCTGAGCTCCAGCAAAACACTGCCTTTTTTAGAGGCCACTTTGCGGCGCGTCTCCATTTCCCTCAGTTTATCACTGTCACACACGGGCGCGTGCCCACGGTGAAACGTGGGCGTACAAAACACTTACATCAAGGTACACACATGCAACACTACTCACCCTGCTGGGCGCTCCCTCTGGGTTGGGGCAGAGAAAGGGAAGGAAAGAAAAGAGAAAAGAAGAGAGCGATGAAGAAGGGAAAATGGGGAGAAGAGAGAAAGTTTGACGTCAGTGCCGATAACAACAACAACAGTCCCCAGTCAGCCAAGGTTAGGCTGAACTACGACGACTTCTGTCTAATAAAGATACAAACCCACTATTGTGCCCGACTCCAGCCTCCTCTATCCTCTCTATCTTTCCCTCTCTCTCTTCTCCAAGCAGACAAAGCTCGCTGTCTTCCCCTGCTGCCATCAACGCTCACCATCTTTTCCCTCATTCTTCGTCTCATATGTAAGAACAGAAACACACACAGCTGCAGACATGCATAAGCTCTTACACAGATGCTTAACGCGACAATACGAACACAGTGATCTCTTTATCTTTCCCCCGTTTCTGTTCTCACCGATTCCTTCCATTTTTCTTTCTAGCTCTCGGTTTATTCATGAGAAAGTCTCTCTTGGCTCGCTGCCGGAAAAACTGCAGAAAGATAAGATATTCTATCGGGGTGAAAGGAAGTTCATAGGAAGAGAGCATTTCTCCTGCATTTACAGAAAGGCCATGAATACAGCTGGTCATAGCAAGACAGCAATCGAAACAGGAAAGTTCAAACTGAGTCCAAAAGGTGAGTTCCTGGACAAATTACAAAGCAGCTGCCTGTCAGAGATGATGTATAGTGCTGCTTTGCATTTTTGACTACATTTTATGTGGTTAAAAATGATAAAAAATGATCTTTTTCTTATTCTGCAGCTGTCACGAGTTACTATCCACCGATTCTGGGATGACAAATGAAGCCAATTAAAGACAAAAATCAGAAATGCAAATGTTGGAAAACAGACATTGTGGGAAGCAAAACATCATCTCTGCGCGTTTGATATTCGATAGGTGCACGCGCCGTTTCGCAGAGCCTTTCCCTCAGCCTCACATATACTGAACTTGCTAACCAATCTCCTCAAAATGTTCAATACCGTTATTGATTTCATCATCGATCAAGCACTTTGTGTAAACCTGAAACAAAAACAAGTACACTGAATCTCACTGTGGAACAACTGTGGTACACTTCAGGGCTGGAGGGGTTTTTACGGGTAAAAATGTCCACATTAAGAAACAAAATGTTCTGATGAGTGTGAGTGCAAGTAAAGGCAATCGGTTTCAATAGTAGAAAAGACTAACGCCGCTCAAAGTCACAGAGGAGACAAAAGTCTTTTATTCTAGCTGCTCACTCAGAATATCCTCATGACAAATACTCTACCAAAACGCATAATCCTGATTTTACAGTCAAAACTGAGAACTAAGAGGCTAAACGCTTCTTTACCTCTGAGATGCTCAGGGTCCAGGTGGTTGCGCTCATCTTTGGAGGCAAGGTGGGCTGAGACTCCCAAAGCCCCCGTCAGTGCCAGCAGTCCTGAGCCCCCTGCGCCCAGGGACAGCCCTGATGGGTGTGGCGTCAGGGGGATGCCAGGGGCGTGGTGAGACAGGTGCTGGAGCTGCTGCTGCTGTGGCCACAGGGAAAGAAAGTAGCGGGGAGGTAAGGAGTAAGGGGTGGGAGGGTGAGATACAAGAGAGTGTGTGGTTAGAAAAGACAAGGTAAAGAAGAAAAGGGCATGAAAAACAGGAGAAGTGAAGCGAGGGGGAAGGCAGTGTTGTGGTTGGGAAAAAGAATTGAGGAAAAACATAAGAAAGGGAGAAGGCGAGTTAAATAAAACACACATGGAGAGCCCAACGGTGAAGAAGGAAATTAAGATGAAGGTGGACAGGATGTGAAAGTGATTAGAGGATTAACAGGTGAAAGGATGGAGACCAAGGATGGGAAAGAGGACAAGGAAAGAAAGGCAGAATGAAACTGAATGATCATGATACACCCAGAAAGCAAAGGCGGTTGAGAATGAAACCAAGAAGTGAATAGAAGAACCAGAGTTTTTTTAAAGAGTGAGATATCGAGGCAATGGGATTTATTATAAAGGAAGGAAAAAGGTAGAAAAGGGGCCATGGGAAAACACAGGGAGGATTAAAGGGAAGGATGAAAATGTTTGAGTCACAGAGCAAATGATGAGGAGAAACAGAAGGAAATAACATAGGAAGCAATGAAAAGTGAAGGAGAATTACATGAACAGGGGGAAGAGTAAATGAGGGAAAGGGAAGGAAAGTGTGCAGCAGGGAGAATAAAAGGTAAGAGAAAAAAAATGATAGGAGAGAATAAATGAGGACACGGCCGATGTAAGATGGAGAGAACGATAAAAGATTGTGGGGAGGGACGGGAAAATCCAGAAAGAAAATGAAGAAGGTAAGAAAAAAGAGAGATGGAGGAAAAGGAGAAAAATGAGGAGAGAGAGAGGAGAGCAAAGGAGCAGCTACAGATAAAGAAAGGCTATTATCCTGAGGGGAGCATTATGATGTGTTTTTGTGTGCTGTTTTGTCAAGCCGGTGTATTAGACACACATACACACACAAAAGCACACACCTTAGAGACAGCAGTGTTTGTAGTGCTGGGAGGAACAAAGGGCCTTAAGTAGACAGTAATGTGATCAGTGCTCTGACAAGCTGTGGAAAGCCCCATCTACCACAGCACTCAGGAGCATCACTGTGTCTCTGTGCGTACATATATATGCATATACAGACAAGTAGATCATATGCACTATATGAGCATTGGTAAAGTTCTTGAATTGATGATTCAGGTAACTCATTATTTAGTTATGTCAAATCTTCAAATTAATAAACCATTCCTGTTAAAATTTGACTTCTACTTGCTGACCTTCTGCTCACATGATCAACATTTGCCTAATGGTCTCACTGTGCATGTAACTCAGCAAGTAAGATAGCAGCGATGAAAGCCTTTATGTTTTGGAAGTATCCACATTATTTTAAGTTTGTGGGTGAAAATGGCAGGAAGATCACAGGGAAATGCAAACTGTGCCCAGGTGTAAAGTGTCTGTCAGCTGCGAAAAGCTCCCCCTTCAAATTTGAGGAAGCACCTGTGAGCTAAACATAGCTCCACAACAGTGGTGGAGAGGAGGAGGAGAATGATGCTGGCGCCACAGCTCCCACACGTTAACGGCGAGCGTTTAGTTCGGTTTAAGCTGCCGCTGCGATGAAAGATAACGAGGGCATCGCCGGTTAGATGCGACCGATATCATCTCACGGTGAAATGAGGAAAAATACATATATGTACAATGGGGCACATGCATACTCAGGACAATATAGCCAAATGTGCAAGGGCGAGCTTTTGGTGATGCAAAAATACTCTGAATACTAACTTATTAGACTTAGACTAGATCAGAGTATTGTGAGTCAACTTTTTGGGTGACCACCTGATGTTGCTCAAGAGGAAGCAAACAGCAGGATCACTGCAAAAGAAAAGAATGATTGTGTTGCAGTGGAGTCAAAGTCCAGACCTCAACCTGATTGAAATGCTGATACGGGACCTTAAGAGAGCTGTGCATGAACAGATGCCCGCAAATCTCAATGAGGTGAAGTGAATTTGTAAAGAAGGGGGGGCAAAATTCCTACATAAGGATGTGAGAGAAATGGAAAGTTACTGTTGTTAAAGGTGGTTCTGCAAGCTAACGAATCATTTTCACAGGACTGCACATCACAGATGCTTGACGAGACGTTTGTATTTATAGACATTAAGAATGAATAATAATTTAATTCCCATCATTCTTAGTCCCTCTGTGTTGATGAATCAAGGTGACTCACCCCGATGATGGCGTTGAGTTCAGCCATAGTGACCTGCTTGGCCCTCTCCACAGCTTGGACCACCTGTTGCTGGTGCTACACATACGCATTAAGGGAGAAAGTGAAAGAAAGACACATTACAGTGCATAATCATCCACAGTGTGTACTGTGATATATACTGTAAGCATAATGTGATGTAGAGTATACTGCATGTACACTCAGTAATGACACAACGGGGACTTTACATTAAACAAGCTAGAGAAACGCTGCTGCCTCCATCCAAAGCCGGTACAGGTAGTGCAAATAAGACCGTCTGGATGGAGCAACCGTGCATTCACACAACACAAACACTGAGAGAACGTCACAAAAACCGGAAGCGCACACACTGTAGCCAGACACGTACAGAGATACGTGCGCATTCACACACACTGAGAGCAACGCTAACGAAAATCTCAGCTCTGTTTGAACAAAATCCCAATGTAATCAGTCGCACAAACTCAAACATACATGTGTGTGCTGCTGCTGCACACCTACACACAGAATACACACAGTGTCAATATTGATCAAACTGACAAAGCTGTGACCTTGCTGTCTCCAGGTAGCGCACTCAGTGTACACTCACACTTAGAGACAAAAAAAGGAGGGTGTCTGCAGGTTTGTATTTACACAATCTACACACCTGCACAAAAAACCCTCCACACACACACAAATGTACAGTAAAAATCACACTGACGCAGTAGAATTAAACTATAAAAATCGTTTACTCTCATTTAATCTGTTTTGTTGTCTCGCCCAAAGTCAGAGCAACAATGTAACAATATATCATCAATAATTCTGCTCCTCTAAGCACATATAAATTAAATTATGGCTTTAAGGAGCAATTAATGAAGCAAAACACTCGTGCAGGAACGGTGATAATGTTTCTGAATGATAAGAGGCCCCGAAGCACTAAAAAAAAGTATGTATTTAATTTAGAGTAGTCAGAGAGCTTACTTCATGATGTGCTGTATAGCTGGGTCTAAAACAATGCTAAAGTCTTCTGCTTTGTCTCCAGTTACACTGAAAGTTGTGAGATTTATTATGTTATCAGTGCCATTCGCTATTGGATAGCTCATTAGTAAATAACCCCAGAAACACATACAATGCATATAGCTGTAATACCTTGTTTTCACCATGGGGCATTACATTAAATAATAATAATATCAAATATCAGCTGAGTGTAACATGACATGGTGGCCCCTTCAAGTCAGAAATGTAGAAGTATCAATTGCATCTGCTACATTAATTGTGAAATTGTTATTGTTATATCTCCAAAAGTTGAATCTGTTCATCTGGACGTAGCGTTTTGTGGGAGAAACGTTTCGTCACTCATCCAAGTGACTTCTTCAGTCTTCAGACTGAAAACGCTACGTCCAGATGAACAGATTCAACTTTTGGAGATTTACTTTCCTGGATGATTGAGAATGCATCAAGACGTTATTGTTATATATTATTGTTGGTTTGATTTATTTATCTTAAAAATTAGCCAGTTGTTGTGTTCGCCTAACAGAGCCAGATCAATAATTTGTTGGAGACCGTTTTTAATAATGCTGCCTCTGTACACCACTGCATTGGATTTAAAATCAAACACTCAAGACATGATTGAAGTGCAGGCTTTCAGCTTTAATTCAAGTCATTAAAAAAGAAATACATCTTCCACTGTTTAGTATTTACAGATATTTGTATACAGAGTTCTACATTTTCAGAAGCAAAAAGTCTACAACCATGAACATCAGCAAATGCTGTGTTTCCTGCCTCGGGATGCTCAACTAGACTTTTACTGCAGCTGCTTTTAGTTGCTTCTTGTTTGTCGGTCCTTCTGCCTTAAGATTTGTATTAAACACCTGAAAAGCGTGTTCTATTGGTTTGAGATCAAGTGAATCACTTTTTGCCATTAAAAAATACCCATTTTGTTTTCATTGATAAATTCTTGGGTTGTTTTTTCAGTCTGCTTTGGTTCATTTCCCATTTACATCATCAGTAAACAACACTAGTGACTTTTTTCACAGATTTGCTGTTTAAAAAGCTGAGCTGGTCAGTGGAGTCCTTATTTTTAGGAATAAACCAAACTGCAGATTTGGCCACTCGTAAAGTTTTTGCTTTCTCTCGGTTTATTTTGCTTTTTCAGCCCGATGATGGAATTTTTCACTGGCAAAATTACAGTGAAAATAAAGTGAAATACAAATTCAACACTGTCCAGTTGACTTTAAGCCTGAAACTGTGGGACTCAGAAGCAACACTAGATGTTTTTATCCAATAAATTATGGATGTAACTGTATATAATACAGAATTCTGTCCAAGTGACAACATACCACTGAAAGGTAGCGCTCCATTATCAATATGCTTGCGTTAAAATGTAAAGGATTTGGATTAATTAACATCTGTGAAGCAAATTGGGATTAGTATTTAAATTCTTCAACTGTTAAAATGTCCTGTATGCAGTATATGATAGATTTCTGATATTCTGGGGGGAAGTGCCTGAGGTGTGAGTGGTTTTCTCCCCTTTTTTGTGCGAGCATGTTGCTTGTGCATGTGTAAATGTCTCTGGCTGCAGTGACACTTACCTCTTGAGAGAGGAAAGGGATGATCTGAGCACAGATGGCACTGAGACGCTTGACAATCTCCGCCTGTGATGGAAAGAGAGAGAAATGAGAGTGAGAGACAGAAGGAGAGAGTAGTAGGGGATATATAATCATGTTGCATATTGCAGGATCATAAGTACACAATGAGCACAGAGCATATGATACACCTCTACAGCACATTAAGCCTTTGTTGCATTTAAACACCTTCTTAATGAGCAAGGAGTTCTGTCAGTGACATTTCTGTGAGACTGAGAGAAGAAACATGTGGGGGAATGTGTGAGCGAACAGCAGAGGTGGTGGGATGGAGGCAGCATTAGAGCTACGCTCATCATTTGGGTCTTTTAGCACCTCCACACTCTAGTTTAACTCAGCTTGTCCTCACGTTCCAACAATAAACATACGAACATTCACAGAGAGCCGAAAACCTCAGAAAATTCCTCCCGAGCTCTCCACCTGTCTCAGCCGGATATTTCGTGTCATTATGTTTGTCCATTTCCGAAAACTCTGAAAATTCACAAAAATGCTTTTTCTTGTTCTGAAAAAGGCTTTTTTTCCTTTTCCTCCATCCATCCATTCACACCAACAGCAATAGTGCCCATACTAAGAAAACTGCTGCCCCCACACACACACTCTACACCAGTGCACACAAACACACAGAAACAAAAGCACACTCCCTCTCAGCCTTGCACACAAACACACACACGCACAGTGAACCTCTGCGGTGTGTCTAATTCTATCTGTCTGAGTGCCCTCAGCCTCATTTTGTTCTCTTCTTCACTCAGCCGTTCTCTCTTTTTCTACAACAGCTCTCACACTGAGCCATTATTACCCTATTCATCCTCTTCCTCCCATCCCTCTCCCCCTCTCTCATCTCCCTCCCCTCAGTTGCTCTCTTTGTCTATTTTCCCATCTTTCTATTTTTCTATATTATTTCCTCTCTTTTATAATCTGTCGGCCCTCTTTTTCCCTCAGCTGCCCTTATTCTTCCTCTATAACATCAGTCGCTCTCATGTTTTCGGTGATTTTTCTCCGACAGTCTTATTTTTTCCCCCTTTTTTCTCCATCTGCCCGTCCTGCTTTCGGTCTCTCTTTCTCTCTGCATCACTTCATCCTCACTAACACATGTTGCTGGCACTTAGAGGCGTTGAAGAGGAATAGATAAAAGACAGCAGACGTGGCAATGGAGGGCAGCGCAGCGACTGACGGGGCTGTATACGCCGTCATACAAAGGCTCACAGAGACATGCACCATTCAACCAGCCTTTCGGTTACTCTCAACAAGGCTTCATAAACAATTAGCACCAGACACCCGGCTCAGTTCCAAGGACAGACACAGCTTCATGCGTGTGTCAACCTATGCATTCATGTGTAGACGACTGTGCCTCAGCTCCTTTGGTGTATTTCTATAAAGTATGTGTGTCTGTATGTATGTGAGGACCACAAAGAGAAAAGTGAGAGTTAGAAAGAAGAACTTGGCAAACCTGAATACATTTTTTATAACTGGAAGTCGATTATCCGCCTGCTGCCAATGTGAAACTTTTACTACATTAAACTCAAGGGAGTCGTTCTTCTGTATTCAAGTGGTATCTGTTCTTCTGAAACCTTGGTCAGTCTGCCTGACTATACTTTAGCCTGTTGCTCGTTCAATCTGTCCTACTAGATCGCAGATGGAAATAAATCAAAGCACTCGTACTCGATGAATGGGAGATAGAAGCAGGGATTTATTGAAACATGAGCATTTGTACAGTTCTACCACTCTTTACTTCTTAAATACAGCCTGAACTCTCTTAGTCAAGCTTTCTTGTAATTTCTTTAGCTAGTCGTCAGCAATAGTTCTCCAGGCTTCTTGAAGGTCATTCAAAGCTCTTCCTTGGATGTTGGCTGCTTTTTATTCCATTTTCTGTAAAGATGATCCCACACTGCTTTGGGTCTGCGCTCTAGGAAGGCCAGCCTATAACCGTTTGTGTTCCACTGTGTGTTTTTCTATCCAAGTATGCTTTTACTGCATTTGCAGTGTCTGTGGGACTATTGTTGTACTTCTTTCCTGATGATGATAAAAAAAGATATTTCAAATTGCTGAGATATGCCATGTTTTCAGCTAATAGCTCTTTGGGAATCACTTTGTTGGTGTAAAAATACAATTTATGCCAGTCAAACATGGCATTTAGATTCAACTAAAGAAATGGGAAAAACAGATGTGTTCTGCTAGTAACAAAGAGACTAGAGATAGAATTTAAACTGGTTCATCCCTGGAGTTAGGCGACTTTTTTATGCTTGAGTAATTCACAGGTCAGTGTTAAGAAAACATTTCCTTGAAAATAGTCCAGTACAATGACTCTTCTTCAAATTCGGGAGTGAAAATGAGAGAAAAAAGCAGCAAATGTCCAAAGAAAAATCTTGAAAGACCTTCAGATGGCCTGAAGAACTATTGCTCAAGGCCTCAGTAAAACATTAGAAGAAAGTTTGGCTGCTTGGAAGCAAAATATAAAGCAATAATGGGTGGCTCAAGACTTTTGCACAGTACTGTATATCTGTTGTTGCTCTGAGTTGACACGACCAGCTTTCGAAATAGGAAACAAGTTCTTATCTATTAAAAAAGATCACACTCTGGGAACAGTTTGATCCACAAATTGCTCTAAGTGGGCACATGTTTGAAGATGAACTGTCTCACTGTAATTTGTGAGATGGTTCACAACCATTTCTCACCGAGTTTTTGCTAATGGTGTAACACTGTTTATACAGGGTATAGTTCAGTGCACTTCAGTGTTCAGTGTTCTCCTCCATTAATTATCTTTGCAACTACGCCAGATTGCCGCTTATCATGCAACAGGTTGTGCTCAGCCATCAGATCAATTCAGATGACCTGGTTCAGTTTTGGCCAGTAGGAAACCAGTCTGACAGTACTGACGTTTAACCGTATGTAACCAAAAACAATCTGAAGGGACTGACCTGAACATGGTTGGTCTATGAAGCCACTCTTATTTACTGACCCCATAACTTTGATCTTACGACATACAAACAAACTTTACTGGAAAGATAAAAAACAAAAGTTAAAGAGAAGATCATAAACAAACAAACTCCATGTTATGCCTGAGAGACAGTAGGTATTATGAGCACAAGATACCAATAACTGATGGGTTTTACAACTGAACGAAAGCGAGCTTGCTGAAGCAGCCTGAGCCGCACACTGTCGTTCTACTGTCCAACCAAAGCACAGCCACCGGGGAGGACTGGCAAAGACTGGCTGGATGGAGGGATGAATGGATGGATAGATACAAAGGAAAGCGGGGGACTGGTCAATAAACACCTGAGGGCAGATACCCTGCCAGCTGGCATGGAGTCAGACAGCGAGACAGAGAAAAAAGCTTCAGATGAAACAGATAAAATATAGGTGAGGGAATAGCTTTTCAATCACAAGGGCAAAGATTTTACCAAAACAGTCTCCAGAATAAACAGACTGATAGGGGAAGGGAAATTGAAAGCAATGAAGACAAGGAAGAAGAAGAAGGAATGAATTCTGGGACAAAGACAGTCTGTTCCAGAGGACTGTTCGAGCCAGAGGCATCAAATCACACATGCTCTCTGTAGGACGGTGTCTTCATGCAACAGACAAGATCGCTCAGTAGAAGCGCACCTAGGCTTTTCATCACTGACAGGATGCAGTCCTCTCAAATCTAAAACAACTATGCAATTACCAGGCGTATGCAGGTATATTCCGTATCGATTATATACCGCATATTGTAAAATACATAAAGATCTACGTGAACCCACTAAAAAAAGACACAGAAAACAATGTCAGTACCCTAGACACAGCACACTGTACTAAGTCACATCAAAGACCGTCAGAAACATGACATCCAGCATGATGATATCTCTGCAATTCAGCAGAAGTGAAGAGTTTAGTGTATAAAAAGACAGATGTGTTGAGCTGATGTTTCTCTGTTAGTAGGACTTGAAAAAGTTGGCAAAAAATGTTCACCTGGAGTGAAATAATACCATATAAGAATGCGCAGGCTCTTTGTAAAGTTCTGCTATGACTGTTATCATAAATGCAATCAAGAATACGCCCTCTGTGCATTTCTTAATAATGCGATGCCATTTATTTCCTCAATATTTCCTACAAGCCAAGGAAAAAACAAAATTTAATATTTTAAAGTGGCCAGCAGCGCATGATTTGACATCATGATTAAAAATCTGAATGCAAGTCAGTCATACACGCCAATAAACTGTTCCTTGACCCAACATTTTGGACCTACTCAGCTGTCAGTCAGGAGGAAATCCAACGACAGGCAGGAGGGACAGTTTCCACACCAGCATTCGGCTCAGTGGACCATAATGCAGAGGCAAGAGTGACGCTTTGAGTTAGAGGTGTAATTCTTAGAGTTTGACTGTAAAAAAAAAAAACAACAAAAAAACCCCCTCATTCTCCTGCACTTACTTTGCAATAGCTATCTGCTGCTCTCCGTCCACCCACATATTTAACCCACAGCATAAACGCAACACGTTCCTGTCTGTTCTATGAAGGCTGTCAAAATGCATTCTGGAAAATGCTGAAAATGACTAACTGAAGTAGAAATAGTCCAGACAGGTGGGTAGATGAGGCTGTGCGTACTCTAAAAAGAAAATTATAACACTCACAAAATAAGCAACTGCAGAATGATGGTGCATCTGCCTATGCAATTTTCCTTTAAAAAAAAAAGTGCAAGAGTTTGGCTTTGCTCTGACAAAGCCAAAGTTTGTTTCGTAGGGAGGTCATGTTACCGTGTTACGCCACGTTACGCCGTGTTATGATCTGCACGCTGATGTTTGCTTAGAATGACAAAGCATCTTGTGTTTTTTTCATCCTGTGTAGCTGCAACATATCGACAGGCTTGAGAAAGCAATGAAGACTAAATGCAGAGCAACTCAAATAAAGGGCTGAACTGAAAGTCCCATTTCTCCTAGAACACACACTTTCACTTTTGACATTAAAGTAAACTTGAGCTGGAACAATGGGGAAGCCACTTCCCTGTGAAAGATCAGCATTCAATTTGGTCTCTCAGCATGACAGCGAGCAACACTGACCGCGTTCGTCTTGCCAATAAAGCTTGGTGAATTTGAATGTGATGAGCATGGGTTGAGATTGGCAGGGGAAGAGGAAGATGGTGCCCAGTGTGCTCTGGCACTGCCAGCTGTGCCAGCCTCTGAGTCCCACTATGGTTGAGCAAGCCAGCTTTGTGTGTCTGTGTGTGCGTGTGTGTGCATAAGTGTGTGAGTGATACCCCTCTACTCGCTCTAATTGCTCCTAACAAAAATCTCTGCCACCTCTCTTAGCTCCTGTTCGGTTTCTGTTCTTTGCTCCCCCCCCTTGCTTGTCGCTGGTTGCTGGTTGTAAAAAGGAAGAGTAAAAGTTGAGAACTGAAGGCAACGGGCAACTTTAAATTGAATGCATTCCACAGTGAGCCAGGCAGATGATGCTACTAAAAACAGAATATCCAGTCATTTTCACATTGATATAAAAGGTTTTACAAAACGGTTCTGTGGCGACAGAAAGAGTAATGAGCCTCTGACCTTTGTAATTTATACGAGTGGTGGCTCATAGTATTTGTGAATCACAATGAAAGCTCATCTTACTGTGTTCACGGCACTAAAGTTGTTCTAAAAGCATCATATACATTTGTGCAAGTTTTTGCACACGTATGCGTTTTGCGAGTGGACTCATTCAATCAAATACACTCTCTGCTTCCAACACAAGATAACAGAAACCAGTAATTAATAAAGTAAAAGATCCAGTTTATTTTAAAAAAGAGAAAATCCTCAACATTTATCATGTTATGTAATACTAAACACATTTTAATCATCATCGTTTGGCATCATTAACTGTATCGGACGAGTACCGGAGTCCGATACTCCGGTACTCGCTTGCTTGATGAAGTCGATCAGTTCACGTATCTGGGCAGTGTGATAACACCGGACGGTGGCTTGGACAAGGACATCTCCTGTCAGCTCGGAAAGGCAGAATCGGCCATGCGCAACTTGAATCCGGTTTGGAGATCGACCACCATCTCGATATCATCTATTCCGTTCGTTCAATACGATAGTTGTACTGATGGCTATCTATGCAAGTGAAACATGGAAGTCGACGGCAACAATTATCCGACGACTGAATGTTTTCCAACAGCGCGGCCTCCGACGGATTCTCAAGATTTCGTATCGAGATCATGTTACCAACGAGGAGGTACTTCAGCACACTGCCTCACGACCGCTAGCAGACATGGTATTGGAGCGACGATTCCATTTCGCCGGTCATGTTCTTCGCCAATATCCGAAACGATTACTGAAGATAGCCATGCCGTGGAGACCCGCCAAGGGGTCACGGAGCCGCGGACGACCAAAGCAGACATGGAGACGGTCATTCATTGAGGACCTGAAAGCGGTCGATCTTTCATGGGACGAGGCTAAAGATGTGGCTGCAAACCGAGCTCGTTGGCAATCCCTTGCCGCCCAATGCGCCACCCGGCGCAGGAGGAACTAAGTCTAAGTCCAAGTCGGCATCATTACGAGCAGCTGTGGAATGTGGTGACTTTTGAGAGTGATTTTCTTTAAAGACAAACATACGATGGACATCTTAGAGTGCCACCCAGCCCTTCTCTTTGTACACATGGCTTCAGAACCTTTCAGGAGTCACACAGCATGTACATATCACACACACAAACACACAGTCCTGCAGTTCATCTCCGTCCCCTGCTTTCTAATTGGGCCGCTCTCCCCTCCGCAAACAGTTTAAGGTAAATATTTGTAGCCAATGACGTACTAATCACCCACTGATTGGGGTGGCAGACACAGCGCTGTTCGGTGAGAACAACCATTCCCACTTCCTCCCTTTCAGCAACCCCCCGCCTCCTCCCCCTATTTCCTCTTTTTCTCCAAGCAATCAGCCTTCTTCTTTATCTATTCTGCTGGCTCATTTTTCCCCACTTCCACAGTGTCTCTCTTGCTCTCTCCCTCTGTTTTCCCTCGGTGCACTTGGCTCTGCTCTTTTGCTCTCTCTCTGCCCTTCTTCTTATTCTCTCTCATTTCTCTCCCCTTCTTGCTCCATCTCTCTGCCCTGTTTCTCTCTCCCAGTCTCCCTCTACCCTCCTATTTTTCCCCTCTCTCCCTCTCTCTCTCCTCTGGGCAGCGTGCCAGCTCCTCTTCCCTGGCACCGAGCCAGCTCCTTTCCTCCACTTCGCCTCCTCCACCCTTCACTCCCTTCCTCTATCCCCCTTGCCTCTGATTGATGGCCCCACTATTCTGGAAGGAGAGGAAGGGAAACAGAGAGAAAGAAAGAGGGAGGGGGGCACCAAAACACACAGACACATACACCAAAAAGACACACACACACACACGAGCATGCACGCACCCTCGGAATTGTGCATATCGCAACTGCGCCCACAAGTACGCACACAAAAGCCACGGCGAGCATTTGTGCGCGCACATACACACGGACCAAGCAAGAAGAGCACACAGAAAACCAATCTAAACAGAGCAGAGGAGCACGCATACACAGAGCTGTGTGCAGAGCAAGCAGCCTCACAGCATGGGACCGACACCCGCACACTTGCTCCAGCACATACACACAGACACAGATTCAACCTTCAGTGTAGAACCAATACGAGATAGGCAGCGGAGCGGGCAGCAGAATCATTTAGAATAAAAAATACAGACAGACAGCTCACTTCGACTCTCTCATGAACACACGTATCCAATCATACATGGAGGTGCCACACAGTACGAAACATGTACTTGCAAAAACTTCACACAAAAGGCACATAGATAATTTCGAGACGCACAGATGCACAGTCCTTACACCCTCTATGCTTCTGAAATACACAAACACACGCACGCACACACACACAAGCTTGTGACAATGAGATACAAAATCTGTGCCTCGCAATTGTGGTTGAAATTTGATAGTTTTCTAGATCTTGCGTTCTCTGACTCTATTATACACTAAGCTATTAGTCATATTCACACTGTGCCAGCTCACCAGCTTGCATTGACAGACTGCATACGGCTTCAAACCCATGTCATCCACAATGCAATCAGACACAAAGTAGCCAGAGTAGCAAAGCTGGCTGCAGAGTATGCACGCATGAAAAGGCATTCAAAGACGTGCGCATCACACACACCGACACCTACATATACGCTAATGAATGTTGCTTTTATGTATCTCATTGTTGCCGGGTCTGTGAGATGCTGAAACATACACTCACTCTATGGTGTGGGGCACATAGTTTCTTAGATTTGCTTTTTTATTTTTTCAGCATCTGTTTAACAGTCACTCTATACACGCACCAGCCACTTTATTAGGTATACCTGTTCATGTGCTTGTTAGCGCAACTCTTCAATCAGCCAAACTCATGGCAGCAACTCAGTGCATTTAGGATGGGGGAGAAAAGGTGACTTTAGCAACTTTAAACATTGCATGGTTGTCATTGACAGACAGACGTGTGTGAATATTTCAGAAACTGCTGATCTACTGTGATTTTTCTCCACAACCACATCTAGGGTTTATAAAGAATGGCCAAAACTGAGAAACTATTCAATGAGAAGCAGTTCTTTGGGTATAAATGCCTTGTTGATGTCAGAGGTCAGAGAAAGCAACAGTAACTGAAAACACCACTTGTTACAACCAGCAGAAGAGCATCTCTGAACCGCCAACATGTCAAACCTTGAAGCAGATGGGCTACAGCAGCAGAAGACCACAGCAGGTGTCACTTCAGACACCACAGAGCAGGAACCTGAGGCTACGATTCACACAGGCTCACCAAAATTGCACAACAGAAAATCAGAACACTCTTGCCAAGACTTATGAGCTTGCCTATAGCGGTATTAGTCAGTATAACAACAATCACTTCTCAGACAAACTTTGAATTCGTTTTACTTTACTTTTCTACTTTACTTAAACTTACTTAAGTCTAGTCGTGGTGCTGAAGGAGATCTAATTTAGTACAAAGACACAGCCATGCTTTACACTAAATGTTTACATCAACAATTTAGCAGTTTAACTTGACAGTACTTAAATTCTTCATCCTTTCATCAATTTGTCTAGCTGCACTTCTGAAGCAAATTTCATTGCAATTCATCTAAAATCGGTTGAATCATTACCTCCAAAATAACAAATGTCAATCAATCAATCAAAGTTTATTTCTATAGCACATTTAAAATGGACCAGTGTCCATCAAAGTGCTTCATACAAGTGCTGGAACGCGGGTTACAACAAAAGAGAACAAAAACAGTTATAGTTACAGTAACAGTTACAGTTATGTAGCACAAATGCAGACCGGGTGGAAGTCCGAAGTAATTTGCTTCAAAGGCTAGATTAAATAAGTGAGTTTTTAAGCGCGATTTAAATGATTGTATGGATTCTGATGTGCAAATATCAATTGTTCCAGTTTGGGTGCAGCAATTGCAAAAGCACGGTCCCCTCTAGTCTTTCGTCAGGGCCTTGGTTGCACTAAGAGCAGCTGGTTAGAGGATCTAAGTGCTCTCTTGGGGCGATACAAGTCAATGAGATCGGTAAGGTAACTAGGCGCCAAGTTATTTAAAATTGTAAAAGTATACAAAAGGATTTTAAAACGTGAATTTCATGATGAGTGAAAGATAGTGGAACACAGAAATATCATACTTTTATTATTACTTTGGTATTTAAAATCAACTTCTCACTCATTGCTCCACAAGAATGTCTTTAAACAAAACGTGAAGCAAGAAACGTGAAGCAAACACATCAGAATATGTTATCTATAGTGAACACTACAACTGTGTCTTCCTAATGTAGCCAGCTTCTTTATTCCAGTTCAAGCACAGGTCGCTGGCACAACATACAGCCCTTTCAAATATATGTGCACATGTCAACACACACACACACACACACACACACACACACACAGCAATATAGGCAATATAGTCTGTGAAGCAACCAGAGATCCTCTGCCAATGTGACAAAGCTATTACGCTAAAAGGCTAGCTCCCTGGGAATTTAATCACTTGCTTTTATCTTTCAACTCATCTTTCTTTTTCTTTTTCACTGTTTTTCTTTTTCTCTCAACTTCTATTCTATCATTCCTAAAGGGCTATATCAAACCACCCAGCTCTCGCTGTCTATGCTTCATTATTCACAAATGAGCTCTGCAACACATGTATACAAAAGCAAACACACACACACGGTTTGAAAAGAGAGAGAGGGAGATAAGGAAAGAGAGTGTGAGACATCAAAGCTTTGCACATGCGCACACACACACACACACACACACACACACACACACACACACACACACACACACACAGGGCACAGATGCTAACATGTTAAAAGAGGGGACTGCTTATACCACCACTATCAAAGAGAGTCCAAACACAGACGCGCGCACGCACACAGACACACAAACAAAGTCATTTGACCTCTCCAAAGCTTGTTTTAGCTGACCCACATATTCAGCCTCATCTTAATCCAGCCCTTCAAATAAAACCACTTTAAATAAAAATCTAACCGCAACCATGGGATTATGCACTGACTGGGTGGTGAAAATGAAAGAAAAAAATCAGAGGCATAGGAGATTGAAAGAGTGAGACAGAAGAAGGGAAAAAAGGAGGAAAAGAGAGGGAAGCCCAATCCTATTATGAACCAAAGCGGTGAGATGATATGAAGGCATCTCCTGCTCACACTCTCCCCCCTTTTTTTCTCCTTCTCGTTCACTCTTCCCTCTCCCCATTGAGATGAGGATTCAGGTCACAACTTCAGCCAAATATACCACACACACACACACACACACACACACACACACACACACACACACACGCACACGCATGTGTACAAACACATGCATAAAAAGGCCAGACAGCCCGGGCTAATTAGGCTGGAGGATGAGCGCATGCACACAATTTTTTATACGACGCAAGCAGATAAATATTCTCTCGTGTGATCTCTCTCTCCTGCTTGTACTCTCTCTTAATCTTCCTTAGTCCCCATTTCTGTTTTATTCATCTTCTCTGTTTATTTCTCTGCTCAGCCTCTTTCCTGTCTTTTTCTCAGGTTTTTCCCACTACTACTCGGCTCGTTTCAAATACTTTTTTTTTTTATTCGTTGACTGCTGAGAAATATAAAATTGTTTACTTTATAACATAACCCGCCACATAAATGAGAGTACAAAAATGACTGGGAAACTCGCTGTTTTTCTCTCACACAAAAGCGTGCCTACACACACACACGCTCGCACACACACACTCCCACACCCTCGGCCTCATATGTGTGGTGGTGAAATGAAAGGAGGGAACAGGAAGGAAGGACAGCCAGCTGCTTCATCTGTCCTCAGGAGTCCACAGGGGAAACAGTCTGGCTGCCGAGCATCCTGACTATCAAACACAGCCTCCTATAATATCCTGCCTGCTCTGTGCACCACACAATCTCTTTAACTAGAATCCTGATACACTATGTAAAGGCTACATATATATGTGTGTGCATTGCTGATTCTTATAATATACCATATATAGTATGGGAATCTGGCATTCTTACCCACGCTGCTCTTTATTGAGGGGAAATGTGTGCTGAAATAACGCAGCGTCCCCTTCCTGTCGAGTATTTATTTCACCAAGTCTCATCCTGAAGTTCAGGAACCAAACTTCGGAAAGATGACCGGAAAGACGCTGGCCGTCGCTCTTGTGTGTAATTTTTATAATTTAATAAGTATTTGAGGTTTTAGGTTTGGCTTCCCCCAATTCCCAGCTACTAATTTTAAAGCTTTTATCTCACGCTGTTATTATCCTAAATGGCTTAAAATTAGTAACCAGCCAGGGGTTCACTCCAGCTCAAGGACACACTGACACCTTTCACTAATGGGATGCTCTCACTCACCACTTGGCCACCTTTTCTGCCTCTTAGCCTGTAAAATTATTACAGAGGGTATTTCAAAACATATCTGACAGTGGAGGAATTTCATGGCAGGGCCACTTACACGACAGGTATATAAAGCAGATGTATTTTATTTTTACTTGCTTGTAACATGGTTGCAATATACATGTAGTCACGCAGAAAAGAGGAAGGAATGCTAGGATGAAACAGGTTAAAACATTTAAACACTCTCTCTTTCTCTTTCTACAGGTTAAACACTACTTAGTTAAACTGACCTCGATATTTAATGAGTTTGGTGCAGACGTCTTTTAAAACTGCTGTTAAAGGCTTACAAACATCACACTATAGGGTTACACTGCGTGTGAGTGTAACCAGAAAGCAAAATACAGGTATTTGTAAGAAAAAGACAAGTTGGTAAATGCGTGTGTTCTGCCACGAAAGCAACGTATTGTATGCACCATTATAAAAATTCAGCTGTGACCCGGCTTTTAACTTCACACTTTCCTGCTGTTTAATCCCTAATTAACTGCCCTTGCTGCCCAGTAGTCTTGTGTCGTAGCATCGCGTTCTATCAAGCTGTTTAAATGCAAACAAATAAGCAGTTCCAACCCCAGCTTCCCCGTGTGAATAATTTTTGAAACGTCAAACTGGTTAAAATTGTTGTCACGGCTCAGTGTTGATCCTTATGTAAAAATCACGGATTTCAATCAGCCGACCACGCAAGCTTGACTCATAAAGGCTGCTATTTGCTTCCTTAGGATATTGATTTCTAAATAAATCAGGCAGACATTTATACACATCTAAAAGCAGCGATCATTGTACATGCATAATCATAATGAATTAACGAGATCAAGTCTTCCAAATTGGAGTCAAAGGCAGGATTTTCCTGTTTCCAGTGATAAGATTGTGGAGTGACTGTTAGGGAGGAGAGCGGCTACATGATGCAACATAAGCTTAGGCCATGTGCGTTTCATCCACTCCTGCTTCCTTTCCAGGTATAATTTAGACACTAATGTGTGGAGTTTATTTTTGTTAGGAAGGAGGTGAAGATATAGAGGCAGTCTAAGGATGAATCCTGGAAGTCATCTGAGCTTCTTTTTTTTGCGATGCACTGTCAGATCCCGATCCAGTCATACAGAAACACTTACCCAGGCAGTTACTGAAATGCTGCCACAGCCCCTGTAGACCCCCTGGGTTTTCAAGGGGACAGAACCCCAGCAAAGAAGCAATGGAGCCTACTGCTGAAATCGCATATTACCACTGAAACTGTGAGGATGCACCGTTCAACGCTGTACTACAAAATAGAGGAAAGATACATGAATATGTTGTCATTTTCAACCCCCAAAATAGTCTCAGTTAGCCAGCTTATAGTGC
The DNA here is from genome assembly GCF_013358895.1 of Oreochromis aureus. Lineage (NCBI taxonomy): Eukaryota > Metazoa > Chordata > Actinopteri > Cichliformes > Cichlidae > Oreochromis > Oreochromis aureus. The sequence goes on along the minus strand of NC_052963.1, from coordinate 42,804,068 downwards.
AGAAGACGCAGTCTTTTTAGAAGGCGGAGTGTTTCTCTGCACCTAGCACCATCGACCAGCTGTATAAGTATCACAGGTTTACTGGCATTTCAGTGAAACACTCCTGTATACACCTCAGCATACCAGCACACAAAGATTGATGTGCTTTATGTTAGAGTTGCACAGCTAATCTTTGTGTCACTTTACATTACAGCTTCTTCAACAATTAATGATCCGTCAAATAGACGGTTTCACTCACTGGTTGATTAGAATTCTGGTCTTTGCAGACATTTTGACTCAGCATAGCGGGGAAAGGACTGGTGAAATAAACGATGGCTCAGTTCCAGTAGGAGTTCCAGTAAGTCATTATAGTGACAATCACAGGAACTTCTCCAAGTGAACTGTTAAGACAAACAGTTCCACCACTGTTGGTAAAAATCATGTCACAAAACCTAATGCATGGAGCAGTAACACTGATAATATGCTAAGCTCTCCCACATTAACAGGAGAAAAACGTGAATTAACAGTTTATGGTTATTTCATCACTTTATATCTGATGTGTAACATTTTGACAAGAACTCTTGGCCAAAGATGGATTTCGTGAGGACATAGTGACCTTCTGATCTTCTCTATGATTCAATTCAATTCAACTTTATTTATATAGCACCAAATCACAACAACAGTTGCCTCAAAGTGCTTTATGTTGGAAGCTAAAGATCCTACAATAACGCACAGAAAACAGAGAAAACCCCAACAATCCGATGACCCCCTGTGAGCGATCGTGTTGGTGAAAGTGGGAAGGAAAAACTCCCTTTAATAGAAGAAACCACTGACAGAACCAGGCTTGGGGGGCGGTGGGTGGGGGGGCGGCCACCTGCCGTGACTGGTTATGAGTCAGGGGAGAGAGGCAGGACAAAGACACACAAGAAATGTTTACAGCTAATCTCAAAAGTAGAGAGGGTGTCCGTCTTACATCCCATCCTGTAAATCGTATAAGATGGGATGCAAATATCATCTTGTGTTCAAGTCAATCATTTTTGATGAACAATAATATGATGCTTGTGAAATGGTGGCGTATCATGCTACTGCCAGTATTGCTCTTTTTCTCTTCGGTTCAGTTCAAATACACCACATTAAGGATCCATTCAAAATTACACTTTTATCGACTGAAACTGTGTCTGTCCAGGTTGTACTTGTGACTATTTTAGGAAATATTTGTATTCACATCATCATAATCAAACCGTGAACTTCCAACCTGTGAAGCTTTTTGTCCGGTAAGTACCAATAATGCGTGTAATGCTCACCGTAGTTATGAATCTTAAGCTGCTGGTTAGTTCTGCTGCGATTGTCTTTTTGCTACAGCAAACAAGTATTGGCTCTATCTTATTAACCTCCTGCCTTTCACATTTTCACAGTCTCCCAGACTGCACTGTGCTCTTGTGGGAAACACAGCTTCCATCCCACCAACTTATCAATCTGCTTCCAGAATTAAGCATCAATACAAAACAAGTTTCAGTCTATTGAAAACACATCTCAAGACATACAGCACACCATTGCATCTGTAAGCTTCCCTCTGCCAACAACTCTGAGCTCACAGTTTATGGATGAATTACAAAATATACTGAATATACATGTTGTGCATAGCAGGGGATACAGGCAATAACTATTCAAGCCCCAAAAGTGCTATATCAATGAATACAGAATAACCACGGAGAGCAGCGTAAAGTCCTCACAGCCTCGCTCGCTCCTCCTGGGGATACAGCTAGTATATATATATATGATATGATAATGGAAGTGAGATAATGTGATGGTGTGCGTGTGTGCATGCATGTCAGTGTCTCCATACAGCCTAAGAGAAGGAGGAGGGAGATGCTAGGAAGAAGAAAGAAAGAACGAGGAAGAGAGTGAAAGAAAGAAGCGCAGAGATAAAAAAGCGGTGTGAAATTTAAAGAAATGTGAAAATTAAATTGTAAAAGAACAGAAAAGAGAGAGATGAGGGGACTCAAAGGAAGGGTAGAAAGGCAAGAGATGACTGTTACAGCTCAATTAATGCCAGGACATGAGATGGCCCTGCCACAGATAATGACAGAGCGTGCGCTGGAGAAAGAGAAAGAGAGACGCAATAGCAGTGATCTCGACAGGATGTTAGGAGGAAGCTGGAGGGTGGGTGGGGGGCTGGGGGTGTGTGGAGAGGAAATAAGAGCAGATACTGTTAAATCTATTCATGATTCATTATTTCGTGCTGCAGCTCAAAGCTCCCCTCCCTCCCTTGATGTCTCTGTTTCTCTCTATGTCTCCCTATTTCTCCTCTCCCCCTTTTTTCTTTCCCCCCATTGCTTTTTCTTTTCTTGGCTCTCATTTTCATCTCCGTCGCTTCTCCCCCCCCCCCCTCATCTATTCTATGAGGTCTTTATCTGTCTTTTCTAAGGCTCCATCCTTCCTGTTTACCCTCTCCTCTTTCATCCGTTCAATTAATCTCTATCTCCTATTCTCCTTCTCATCACTGCTCTCACACTTTTTCCAACATCGGCTCTCCCTGCCATTTTTTTTTAAAGTTTCCCTATCTCCCATACTCTGACAGTCTTTTTCTACATGCACTTGTACTTTTATATCTTCAGTCCCCCATTTTATAAATGATCTTACTTTTTCAAACTCTTCCACTCACTTTTATAGCCCTTCTCCCTTTGTAACATCCTCCACAACCTCTCGTTCTGTGCAATGACTGTGTCCACTTTCTTTTCTCTCAAAAATTCTTACATTCTTTCTCTTTTTGATGCCATTTTTACAGTACTTGCCTAATTTTCCATGCTAGACCACTTTCTCTTCCACCGCCTTCTTTTTATTCTATTTCTGTCAATTTGGGCTTCTCTGTTTCCTTTTCTACTTGTGATACCGTGCATACTCTTTTGCTATCTGCTTCACATTTCCTCTCACGCCGATTCTCCTACATCTTATCCTATCCCTTTTAACCGCCCTCCTTCTTCTTTCTGCACATATGCACTTCTCCTTCCCGCTGCTCAATCATAAATTGTTTCCACCTTTCCTCGCTCTCATATTCTGGCTGCTAGCTCTTCTCGCAGCCTCGTTCGCTGGTTCCTGACACCAGACCGCTTCTTCTTCATTACTTTCTCTCTTTTTCACTCTCATATGCCCCACTCCGGCTCTTTGGTCTCCTCCTGTCATTCTATCTTTTCTTCCCATCTCTCCTTCCACTCCTCCTATCTTCCTCACTCACTTCTCCTTTGGTCTCTCTTTGTCATCCTCCCCACCTATCATCCTCCCCCTCGCCCTCCTCCTCTCTCTTCATCTCTCAGAGGTGCAGCCAGCACCGAGTCCATTTCTTCTTTTTTGGCGACAAAAGCTGACAGTCCAGTTCTGCCTGGCTTTTGCTGCCAGCCATATTTCTCTCTCCCCACTCGCTCTGGCTCTCTTTATCTCTGCTCCCTTCCTGCTGAGTAATAGTTTCCCTTTTTGTGATTAACATAAAACTTTCACTGTGTTTTGTTTGGTTTACCCAAAATACATTTAAAAGGGGGGTAGCTTTAAATGTCAAGGAAAGCAAAGATAATTGCATTTCAGTGGTTGGCGTTATTTGTTTCAAGTATTATTATTTAAATGTTAAATTCCCCAGTTGGACTAATAAAAGCTGACATATCATTATATGATATTATACACAGTGAACATTAGTAAATGCAGGTGTGGATGTAATAATGAACTGCACTTGTGTCGCCATTCTCTATCCTATTGTAGTTCAAATTGTTCCTCTATGAAATAAATGGTTGCTAACACAAAACCATCACAGTACCCTTTCAGTACTGCGATCTCTTTCAACTCTAGTCCCCCTTCTTGTTTTTTTCCATCTCTTGCAGTCTTCCACTCTTTCTGATCATTGCTCCTCAGTAATTGTTCCATATAGTAGTGTCCACTGTAAGGCTGAGGAAGGGTAGAAAGAAATATGCTAAATTTTGGAAGACTATGCATGTTAGAGCGTACCTGGGAAAGAGACTTAAGCCCAAATTGCCCCCAGTGCATCCACTAAACTCTGAGTGTTTGTGTTAGTTTTATATTTGAAAGCAGAAATTGTGCGTTGGAAAAACAGATAATGCATGATAGCAGACCAGAATAATGATTTTTAATGAAGATGTGGAGGCTGGATTTGAATTAGCATGAAGGTGCCTCAGAAGCATGTTACATAATGTCTTAAATATCACTAATCTAAGTATGTATCTGATATGCAGACTGTAGGCCTAAAAAAAGCTACAAGAAAACAGGAACCAAGGTGATGAACCTCCAGCGAGGTGACAACAAACAACAACAACAAACAACCTTTATTTGTCACATACACAATTATACAGAGTACAACATGTAGTGAAACTCTTGTGTCCGAGCTGTGGACAGGCTGCAGACATAGCCGCGCCATTCCAGGGCTTTGTTTTTAATGAAGACGATAGCTTCATTTCTGTAACTGTAGTTTTCAAAACTACTACAACATAAGAGGCAATCCACAACACATCCTTACTTCACCAAAGGAAAGAGACGTATTGTGCTGCACTCCGTTTGCTCACAACGTGAATTAAGAGGAAGTTCTAGTGCAACAACAGAATGCGATGCAGTGTTTTTGTTGGATGCTTTACACAAAGATCTCGACTCAAATTATTACAGCTGATTCAGATCAATCGATACATATGCCCCGCTTGCCCCTAAACATGTGTTTTCTCTTTGCTAACGACACCCAGCAGAGGAGTTGGAGCACGTATGTACACAGTACTCAACATGTGGACCCATTGTTTGATGTCTTTGCGCTATAATTGCCTTGATGGCTAAATGACACGATGATTACGAGGTTGAAGTGCAGAGGCTTTCATTTAAAGGCGTTTTGGAGATTATTTCAAACAATGAGCTTCTTTCTGAAAGGCTATAACAGGCAGGTTGAGAGCCCATTGTGAAATGTGAAAATAATAAACCCCTCTTGTCTTTTCTTCCATGACAGTGTCTAAGTCAGAGAGCGAGGGAGAGAGTTAGCATGACGCAGATAGATTGATAGATATACAGAGAGGGAGGTGGGAGGAACATGCAGGCTTCTTAAAGGAAATGCCTTTAAGGTGGATAATAACGGATAATAATTCTATCAACACGGAGAAAAAACAGCTTTCAGGTCTTAACGTCTGTCCTTCTGCCAAGACATTTATCTCACTGTCTGCACGTCTTTCTACGTGTGGTTTGACTGTTGTTCTTTCCTGTAACGTGACACAGACAGCAAATTAGCAGCAAGTGTGGGAATTCAAGCAGTCACTGGCTCCTGAGAGCACACACTGCTCATTAGACACATGTCTCCATACAGGAACACCCAGTCTCAGCAAGGACAAGTGGAAACGCTGCACAGTTTACACCGACCTTCCTTTACTCCTTTCTACATGGTATTCTTTACAGTGCCGTCGGAGAACCATGGGGAATGATTTTTACACCCTGATCATATCACATGCTGCAGATTATAGCTAATCCTTATTGAGCTAATGTCACCTGTCTTCAATCTGTCAGCACCAGTTTTGTATAACATACATTCATCATCGCTAAGGTTACCGTTTTGTGCCAGTCAGCTGTCTCTCACAAGAGTAATTATATCTTCTTTCATGCGCACACATTATTCTTTGTTTTACTTTATAATGACCAAGCAAAACATGCACACAAATACACATTCACTGGTTATCATAATTTTGAGATAACCAATGACTTTTTCATTCATACAGAGATTGCAGAGCTTGCTTTTGATGCATGCACAGATATATCGAGTATTCCATCAATTTTCAAATGAATCAAGTGATCTCATAAAATACTTTTGTCTTATTCATGAGCGATACTAGTTATTCAAAGAGGGAAAAAATGAAGCACTCACTGGTTTTCATTTGAGAAACTGCAATGTGTCCAATAGTTAACATCTGTCCAAAAATACTAAACCCTTTCGTTATATTTAATTGCCATACTAAAATAATTTTTTAAAGCAAACTTTTTTTTTAAATGCAAAAATAAATAAATAATCACAAGTACAGTGATGTTAAATAGAATAGGTATACATACAACCGACACAAAGCCATAAAATAAAATACTGACATACACCAACTCTACCTGGATCAGGTAGAGTTGGTGTATGTTCATGTGTATGTGTTTCCTATATTTTATATTAACTACATGTGCAAAAGTAATGTTACTAAAGCCTTAAAATAAATGTGGTCTAGTACACCCCATGCCCCCCTTTAGGCTCACCCCTGCTTATTGCAGTCATCACTGCGATAGTAGGACCCCTGATATCAGCCTTGTGTGTAAACACTGTTTGTGCAGACAGACACGTTAAACTGTTACACGGTGACAACTGAGCGCTGCAGAGTTGCAGTTTTAAACAAAGTATCAAAGCAAAATTTTTAAGTTATTAAGTTACTCGATGAATCGCTGCAGGTCTAAACTGAACGTTGGGCAGTGACCCTTACTAAAATTTCAGCCTGTTGAAACAACGTGCTACTTTAGCGGCTGATTATTAGTCTTCATAATGAGGAGGAAAAACTGGGATCACTCCGTCTATGGAGCCTGTCAGTAACCATAGAGCGAAAAATCTTTCAAGGCCACTTTTTACTCATTTACTAGTGACAAAGCAGCTGTGAGGTTCTGAAATTAAACTCCAACATGGCCGTGGAGTATTTGAATTCTTAATCAAATTATTGAACTTTATTAATGCATATTTCACTTGTTCTACTGCAGCCAGTCTGAATCCAGCAGCTGGGTTTTCTATAACCGTGCTGCACCATTATAGTCCTTCGTGGACATAAAACACAAAGAAGAGCATAAATAACATCATATGCCTTATAAATGATACCCAGCTAAATTTTCTTATTCATAACCTATCTACAGAAACACAGATGGGAGCTACATATATTTAGTTATTGCTTTCATTACAGTTTTAAAGAGCAATCATAGCAGTAGGAGAAAAAGATAAATGGATAAAAGGTTTCGCTTGGTTTGGGTGTTTTTTTGCAAACTGACTCTGGCAGCAGGTCAGTTGGATGAGGCTTATTGAAAATTCTACGTGCGACCCCAGTAGGACAAATTCACGGGGACCATCTGCAAAGTGCACCGAGATAATACAAAAACGTCCGATATCTTCAGTCAGAGTAGCGTTAGCGTAATCACTTCACAAACACTTGACTGTAGCTTGCTGTGTGCTTTACTACTCTAGGAAACAGACGGTGCTTGTGTTTTAACAACTCTGTACTAAGTAGCAGGCAGAGTTCACCTAATGCTTTGGGGAGAAAGGCTAATCTGTTGTGCAGGCTCTCCATCTACAAGCACACAAATAAACCAAAGCGTGTGCACAAAATCATTTAAAATACGGGAACAAGTTAACCAACACACTCCTGCCCACAAAATACCTCATCGCCTTCCAAATATATACACTATCAGAAAACTAATATCATGCAAAAATTCAGTCAAGAGAAATATTTGTGTGTATTTATCCGCAAAATAAATTTTGAAGCTATTTTTATGGTGGTGGTGGCATGTATTAACCAGCATTACAACCATACATTTAACCAATAAGTGTCCTATTTGTTTGCATACATTGAACTCGCAAGAAAATACAGTTTAAACCCAGCCGCATTACACTGCACACATATGCATGGCAACCAAACACACAGCACCAACCTGGAGATTGGAAGAAATCCAATCATACAACATGCAGAGTTTCTTACCTGCTTGTGCATCTCAATGTTGAGACCGTAGGACATCTCATAGTACTGCGGAGACACACACAGAGAGACACACGGAGCTTTGTTAGCATTTTATTCACAGCCCACATTAACATTCAGTCTTACACAAAATCTCCCATTGAACAGCTGTTGCTCGGCACAGCCGCATATGCTGCTGTTTGTCACCGTGGTTTTAACGACAGAAAGAAAACGAGCGCGCGAAAAGACGGAAAAGATGAAGAGTGCGCATGGGATGCACAACAAGTGTGTGTCTGTCTACGTGGAGGTAATGAGATATTTTTGTCTCAGTGTTACGCGAACATTTGTATGTGCGCGTGTGTTGTGCATGTGTCAGGGTTCCTTTTAACAGTTTGACTATTTGTGCACAGCTGCCAAATGAGCATGACATTATGAGTATGCTTGTGTGTGTTAACTGCATGTTGTTTTCTCTCACCGTTTGTGTGGATGTTGGTTTTATGTGCACAAAAAGCTATGCGTTGTATCCGAATAATAAGACTCTGTGAATGCTTACTGTGAACATATTGTGCTCGGTGTGTGCATAGTCCGTGTGTGAAATACTGTACAGGCACAAAATCTCTTTCCACACCTAGTATTACCATGAAATATCTGTCTGGATATTTTAAGTAAAAAACATCTGGCAATGCAAGGCGTAAATGCACGCACAACACAATGCGACTGGATTGCTACAACCTTGGCCAAACCACATCTGAAAGCTGGTATTGTGAGCACACAGGTGAGGTGTAAATGCAGACTTAGTGTGGCCACGAGAAAAAGAATGAATTTACGCCTTCTTCCTGCTTTTTGCCAATTTCAAAGGAACTTTTTTTAACAGAGAAAAACAAGAGCCCGTAAAGCGTCGCTGCTTCCCTTGATGTGGGACACGAGATGTAACGCCTCCAATCAGATGTCATTATCCACCTAAAAGCTTAAGCTATCGAACTGATTAATGATGGATTCAGCTGACTGTCAATCATTTGCAATATTTTAATAATTAAATAACTTACAAATTTAAAAAAAAAGTGTCTTCTGCATTTATATGCAAATAATTATTGCATAGTTTTACTCCATTTTCTGGACTAAATGACTTATTATTTAACTAACAGACCGATTACCATAGAAACTATTATCAGTTTTAGCCGTGCTGTGCATAATGTGCACATATCACATCAAAACAAGCTCTAAAGAGGTCAATAACACAACATATCAGTACCAGCGCATGTCAGACTCCTGCCCTGAGTGAGTATGTTTTGTGCTCCTTTGTATGTTTGACACCGGCACAATACCTGCGCCTCTTCTTATTAAATGCCATGTGCTATCACCACTGCACGTGTTCCCCTCCTAAATATGTGTCTCTCAATCCTCTGTGTGTTTCTGTGTGTACATCAGTAATGTTCTGTAATGGTGTTGGCGGCGAGCGGCACACAGACAGCGAGGATCCGTCATGGTGACAAAGGCATCCTCTGCCGGTGGATGAGCAACGCTCTGACTGATGAGAGTGAGACTCCCCCCCCACTCCACTCTCGGTATTCTCTTGCTCATTTTCACTCGATCGCTCTCTCTTCTCTCCATTTATTCTCCACCTCATTCGGTCCCTCCCTCTCACTCCAATCTCTATCTTTTAAGGGGTTGTCAGTCCATCTTTTCTCTCATGCTGCTCTCTACTTATTCCCTTCCCTTTTTTTTCCTAGCTGTCAGATGTTCTTTCACTCTCCATTTCAGTGTATTTTTCTATTTCCTGTCTCATTTTACTGAACTCTGTATCTTTGCCTTTATCTGTCTCTACCCATGGATTCACCTATCCATCTCGAATTCAAATTACATACTGGGAAAATGTAAAGAAGAATAAGAACAATGTTTTAAAAAGCAAGCAGTTTTTGCATCACTACAATATATTTACAATATTGCAGGATTACATAGTAGCGTACAGCAAGAACGACTAAAGATCACAAGCAAAAGGAAGACTTTTGAAGAAGCTCGGTACAGTTTCACTGCTTTTTCCCTCAGGTAGTGACATGCTGTGGCACATTTTGCTGCTTCGGTGTGTCAGTATTCCTGTCATTAAACTTCGGCCTGTGCATGTGTGAAATTCTTGGTATTTTTGCTCTAGTTCAGAAATGAGTGGCCACCTTTATAAATAAAGCATTTACCTTTTCATTTATATAAAAGTGATTCCATACCATAAAATATAGCTATTATTTGGGGAAAAGACACCACTGTGAGTTGATAGATCGTCCTTAATCAAGGTATAGAAAATCACATTGGCACATCAGTACAATTTACCCGTCAGGGCCTCTAGTGGCTGTATGAATTATTACTGGCTTGCCAGGAACGATGGCAGACACAGAATGACATCATTACTGTAAAACATCTTAGAAAGGAGGTTGAAATGGATTTTTTTTTTAAACTGCAGGAGTCGAGATCACCATAAGTCATCTTTGTGCCCCACCGCGACCAAACCTGACTCCCTCTGTTGTCACCCTCTTGTCCCGTCTCTCCTTTGTCACCTTCTTCCTCCTGTGCATCCTCTCTCTCTCTCAGCTGCCAAAGCCTTTTCTGTTTTTCTGGCCAATTATCCTTTTCTTTCATTTCTCTGACCTTCTTTCCCTCTCCCCATTACACTCTTTTATCCCTCCCCCCTTGTTTTATCTATCTGCCGTATCATTTTTGTTTCTGTCCCTTACACTCTCTTAGCCTTTCTTTCCCCCTTTTAGTAATTTCTATCAATCATCCCTCTCCTTTATGTTCTCGCCCCGCTTCATGCTCTCTCGCTCTATTGCCATTTTCTACTTGGCTCCCTTGCTTTGTGTATTTTGTCCGCTCTCGTCCTTGTTGAGTGCTATATCTACATTTTCTCCTTTCTCTCCCTCTGTCGAGCTCACCTCCGCTGTGTATTTAGTTCTCTATTCTTTCCATTTCTCTCATGGACAGACTGGCCAAAAAAAAAGAAAGAAAGAAAAAGAAGTCATGTGCACAAAAGCAGACGCAATCTTGGGATCTCGTTCACGTGTGAAAATGCAAACAAACTTTGCTGAAAGCATATGTACACAAACACATGTGAGTAGGTCTTTGCATGAAGGTGTCTCCCTTTCCAGCCCCTCTCAACATAAAGGACATGTGACATCTCTCTTTGTTCTCCCCCTCTCTCCATCTCTCCTCAGCCTCTCTCTTCACCTCTCCATCATTACACCTCCCCTCAGCTCATCCCATCGTTTTAACTTGATTCCTGTCTGTCTCTCTTTATTAATTCTCCCTCCATCGCTGCCATCAGCCTCACTACCTGTCATTACTCTTTCCTTCCCTCCTCTCTTACGTCTTCCTCTTTAAAAAAAAAAAAAAGTAGTAATCAACATTTTTCCCATTACACAAATAGCTGAGTGCTACAACTGGGGCTGCTATATTTGAATACAACCTTGCCAGATCACTTCAGCAGCCGACCTTTGCAAGGGCACTCCAGTCTGGACTTAAACGAAGCAGCTGACTGTACAGTTGTACGCTATGCAAAAACCCATGGGCAAACGATCTACAGTAAAGTGGAAAAAATAAATAAAGACACATTAAAAATGAGCCTTTAATGACAGGGAAAGTTCAGAGCTCAATAAACTCTTTCACATTTAAAACTCAAGCTAAAATCAAGCTAACCTGCAGCTTTTCCACTGTAGCAGTCTCAATTAAGGAGAACTGAGACCAAGAAAAAGTTACAGATAAAACTGGGCCGAAGCAAAATCCTGCAGTGGAACAGCACAAAGCAGAAATCTGGCCTACGGGATACATCCTGTGCAAATAGTGTATCTTCCGGGATGAAATGAGGAATTGTTGTTGTGCTCGTTAAGAGGTCTTTATGTTTTACCACAGGCCCTATGATAAACAATTTAGTTATGTAGGGTCATCTAATGGATTGCTTTTTATGGGCATTTATAGCTTTTTAATGTGTATATTTGATCACTCACTATATTGCATGATATAGAATATCACATTTTGTACTTTTCTTATTATGGATACTGATTTTTCATGTCAGTGTTTTGGCTTTATTTGCATGAATGTATGTGGAGTTGTTTTTGGATCTATGTACTGTATCACTGTAGGTATCTGTAAGTATCACTATTTGTGCTTTTGTTGTTGCTGACAGAAGATTTCTGCCCCCTGTGTTCATCGCAGGTTAGGACCAGTTGGTGCTTTAACACCCACATGAAAATCAGAAACACTGAGAAAAGCCACAGCCTAAAATTTCTTTTTGCAGTATTACAGGGTATGAGCAACTGTGAGTGCTCACATTCTCGTTAATATGTTTTTTAGCTTGCAAGAGACCAAAAGCAAAACATGTAATAGCTATGTTGGTCCACGGGTTAAAATGTAGTATTTTTATAATAAAGGCGGTTGCCAGGGGGCAAACTGTAGGGATGAGACTCATCACTTGAGGAACCAAGCAAAATGAAAAGGTCTATTTAAGATAAAGATAAAGATAAGATAAAGATAAGGATAAAGATAAAGATAAAACTTTATTAATCCCTCGGGTGGGTTCCTCTGGGAAATTGGGTTTCCAAAAGCACAGCACCGACAGAAGTTACAGAGCGTGAGCAACCCACACCATGATCTTTTCCTAAATTAGTGTTGTTTTGGTGCCCAAAACTAACCAGGAAAGCCTAAATTGTCTTCAACTTTTTATTGATTTGTAGGAAAAGTGGCTAAAACTTTCAAAAACTGAAAAACTGGAGCCTTTCTGGAGGCTATCCCAGCCACCACAGTGCAAGAGGCGGGGTACACCCTGAACAGGTCGCCAAAGAGACACACAACCATCTGCACATTCACACATACGGGCAATCTACAACCATCCATTTACCCGATCCCACTAAATGCACACCACCGTGCTGACCTTTAAGGATATCTGACCCCTCAAATTCAAGTTCATTAACCCTACAATGCCCTTTGTATCATATTTGATACATGAGTTTCTGAGACCTCTATCTCAGCAACATGATCAATACTTGCCATAATTTCAAAATGTTATGGACAAAAAGTTGCCAAAAACACCCAATGTATCAAATGCAACACCAAAATATTTAATAAATATATCATACACAACATGATATAGCAAAAACAAAAACTGTGGATTTTGTTATAAGGGTTAGTAAACATCTCAGTTCCAAAAAATCAGTATTTTGCAAGGTCTTTGGGTCTTACAGGGTTAAACTAGTGTTACAGAATAGTCTCCTATAGTGTGACTTGGCCCACTTGAAGAGGTGTAACTTTTACTTTTTTGATACTTTGAGTACTGTTTGCACTACTTTGCACTGTTTGGCAGCACTTTTTAAAATGTTTCTACCACTCCTGGCTCATTAGAAAAGACATGAACACATGGATTACCTTTAAACATTTTAGGAGAGAGTACAGGGGAAGGAAAACCTCTGTAAGCAGCAAATAATTATTCAGTATGGTGTGCATGCCATATATAAACTACTAGGACTTAAATCTAAGTCACTATAAAGAAAATAAAACAGGAATTCCCACACATAGAAATCTGCAGGATTTTAAACACCAAAAGATGATAAGAAGCTAAGAGCTGAATGGGACACAAGCCACAAGGCAGCGTACCATTTACAACATCGCTGATTTACACTGGTAACTTGCTCCAAATAGAAATAGGCTCTTTAAACTGTAAAATGACTGGTCCAAAACTTGTCTCAGCCAGGGTTTCTTTTGAAGAGGCACAAAAGAGGAGACTGAAATGTAGTAACAGTTGTCCAGTGGGAGTAGGCCAGACAGCAGTGAAGTGACTATTGTACTCTTTGTGCGATCTCTGCAGAGCGGCAGCGACAGCACCCTATGGGAGCCTGGTCTGTTGAAGCAGTTAAAAGTTGTGTTTGATTTCAAATGAACGTGATTGGCACTTACAGTACAGACCACTATTAATGTCTTTGTTTTGATAATACTAAAGTCAACCACTTCACAAATATGTTCAACTATAGCCTGTAGAACTGAAGATGGAAAATTATATCACAACGTGGGACTGCATTGTGCATATGCACTCCAGTAGTAACAGATGCACCGCACAGTCCCCTACAGTAGGCGGGGATAACAGCTGCACTATGACTACACAATATGACTAATAACGCTTCTGTCTGAACAGTTGAAATTGTTGTACTACAGTATGTTTTGTCTGTTGTAGTCCTGTTTTTAATAAGTTCATCTCCTCTTAACTGCTTGCCCCCCCAACCTCCAATTACACCCACTGATGCCTGCTCTTCTGCCTTATATAATCCCTCTGTTGTGTCACTGCAATCTCATTCAGCGCTCGGTGTAAGATCTATGGTGTATGCAGGCTTTGTGTGCATGTGTGTGTGTGTGTGTGTGTGTCGCACACACTGCAAGGCACATGCGCTGGATGAGCATGTGTGTTTGTGTATGTGTGTGGTATGTTAAGCCTGGCAGAGGGGCATTAAGCCAACTGGCTGACATCACTTACCAGGAACACCCAGCACTGCCCACCCAGCGAGCAGAGACAGAAGTGTGCACGTGTACTGTGGTGTGTGTATCTGTAACAGACAGTGAAGCTTCATCTGAAGATGATGGGAACTGTAAGGACACAACCAGAGAGCTTGGGAAAGTGAGACTAATCTACTATGGTTATGTATATTTTCTATTTTTAGAGCAGACTGAAATTGGCATGAGCACATAGCCACAGAGGCATTCACAGCGCTCTTAGATTAAAGTGAATCCATCACCAAATGACATTTAATGAGAGCGTCTTATGTGATGCAGACATTGTTATCGGTGGCCATAGCTGCATTAACCTAAATGTGCTATAGTGCGTTCGCAAAATTATAGACACACATGCACAAAACATGAAAAACGGACAACAGAGGTGCAATCCATTATACAAAAAAACAAGTTCACCTCGGTAAAAGCGAAATTGTCATCAACCCCCCAAGGTAATGTGAACAATAATACATAATTATTGTTTGCAGAATATTTTGGGTAACAAACTGGGTTGTTTTTATTTTTTGCTTCATTTTGTTTTGAAGCCAAAATTTGTACAAACGATAAATACTGTAATAATATGCAATTTTATTATCTCGGAATTAAGAGATTTTAGCGGCATAATGTGTGCAAACAAAGACGGACGCAAGTGCCCGAAATCTGCACTCTTTCTAACGGCCATTACACCTCTGACTGTATGGAAGTGTTGGGAAAAACAGCACTGTGGCTTCTCAGTCAGATCCTCTCCTCACTCGTCACATCCGGTGTCAAAACACCAAGGTGTCGACAGCCAAATTGCTCGGCCCGAGGCTTTGAGCCAGGATTTCACTAACCCGTAAGTGACTTCACAGTGGCTACATCCATCTTTTATATATATTAGTTTTGGCACAGACTGAGTAAATTTAATAATATTCCATGAAAGTATTTTCTTTGTGAATGGAAAGGCAACTTTGCTTCTAAGATACTGGCAAGATTTAATATGAAAACTGACCTCTACTGGAAGTAAACTGAACAGGAATGAATTAACAGCAAGTTTAATTTAATTAAACACTTAGTTGCATCTGCAAACTTTTACTTTCCTACAAATCTGAAGCCTTTTTTATCTTCTAAAAGAAAGCAAAATCTTAATTCTTTGACTTGTGTGCAACTTTTCTTTTTCCCTTAAAGTGAAGCTTTTCACCCATACAGCTGAGGAGAATAAAATCTGCGGAGCCTTAAAATGTCTTCAATTCCCAGTGTAGCCAAACAAAAAAAAGAAAAAAAAACAGAGAGAGAGGGAGAGAGAAAATACTTGTATACTCGTGTTGAGTCTACATCTCACTCACTCCATTATCACTCCTTCATTTTCTGCTTGCTTTTCGGCTCATTATGTCAGTTCAGCAGGCGGGTTACTTTAGATAAATGAGGTAGCAGTGTAATTCTTGTTTATCTGATCGAACTGTAACATCCCACTCTTCTGAACACACTTCATATCTAGCATCCATCTCCTGCTAATAACATACGGACTGCACTGTCATCGTCGGGGCACAAACAGACAAAAAGCATTCCTGCATTTCTCTCAATGAGATGCTCTCTCTCCCTCTGTCTGCTTCTTTCTTCCCTCGCTCTCGTGTTTCCCTCCTCCTTTCCACTCTTCCATTCTTCAGGGAGTGTTTGCTCTTTCGTTCCCCCACTCCTGCCCGCCCTCCCTCCCTCCACCCTCATGGTGCTGAGAGAGTGTCAGACAACAGTGCCAGACTCTCTCTCTCTCTCTTCCCCTCTATCTCCTCTATGCATTCTGCAAAGAACGCTGGCAGACTTTAAAATGAGCTTTAGGAAGTGGGTCTAATCCAAGGTGATTTATCTAAATGGGACATTCACGTGTGTGTGTGTGTGTGTGTGTAACGCTACACTCATGCTCGTGTGGCTTTACAGCATGTTTGTATTCATACAGTCTGTGTGTAGCTTACAGGCATGCTTTTACTCGAGCATGGTGTAAGTGTGTGTGTGCGCGCGCACACATGTGTGTGTGTGTGAAAAAGCCTTAACAAAAGCATTGTTCATCGATGTCTCTCGGGCGAGCTTGTCTCTTTCATCTGCCCGCCCACGCACACGCACTTAGACACACACACATACCACCAATGTTAAAACATTTATTAGCACGCTGTGCTAACCCACATCAGAGGTTATGTTAGCAGACGCTGACTTTTCTGTTGTGTCCTGTCAGCGGGTGACGACTAAATCAGTCACAGCCGACATCCAGTTTCACTGCAGCCTCTCTTGCAGCCAGTTTCATCAGAGAAAGAGAGTCACAAACACAGCCGGATAACTGACCATGAATTTCAGGGGTTTCTATCCTTAAACACATGTGTACAGTATGTTCTGCAACAGAGACTCGGTCGGTCTTTATGAATACTCCTGTCTTGTTTGTTTACTTCGCTCCAGACAGTTCAGACAGGTTTAAGATTCTTAAAACGGACTCAATCCTTCCCTACATCTGGCCATGCTTAAATCCCCTGGCCAACTCCCACTCGTGGATGGTGGGGCAACATTTAGCTTAGCACGGTCCAATCCCTTTTCGGGTTCTGCCCTGTGCCTTCCTCCTATCACGCATCACTTTTATTTTTTTTACTTCCAACTGATTCTTGTCATTTCTCTTTTTCTGACCCCTCCTCCATCATCCTCATGTAGAAAAATCTGCACTTTCTTCTCTTTCTGGGTTTCTCTCCGTCCCCGTCTCTTCGACAGTGTCCTTGCTCTGTTTTTTCCCTCTCTCTCCATCTCTCTCTGCCAATGCCCTTGTGGCCTCTTTCTCATATTTCTCTTTCATCTCAGTTTTATTCACCCTTTTTCTATCTATCTCACTGTCCCCATCTCTCTCTCATTGCTTCTATACGCCCTCCTTCCTTTTCTCTACATCCTCCACCGCCCCCCTTTCCTAAGCAGTCTGTGACTGTAATGTTGCTGAAGAGAACACAGTGTGTCATCCTGAATCAGACAGATGAGCTGGGAGTGGAGTAAGAGGCTGAGAGCACTGCATTAATCCACACACACACACACACACACACACACACACACACACACACACACACACACACACACACACACACACACACACACAGTCCCTGCCTGAGGGGCTGAACGGACAATGCACATAGATATATACTTGCACACACACGCACACAAACTAAGACAGAGAAACCATGCACAAACACATCCTCACAATGCTCCAGAAAATGACTGCATGAGACAAAACATGAGCAAAAGCATGAAACTCCATAATGCAAACCGTGATTCTAAAAGAAAACCCATTAATGTAAGCTTTCTAGGTAATAAATTATGTAAGAAATGAAATGCCAATAGTATTAAATGTTACTTATTTACTACTGTGACCAACCAGTGGGTTTTTTTCTACCTCAGTTTTCTTTTAATCGTTTTAACTTCGAAAAATTGAGTAGCATGATGTTTTGATATTAATGTAATGAATGCCAACTAATCCTTAAAATGCAAACTTCTGCAGTAAAAGCCTTTCAAAAAGTTGCCATAACACAGCAGGAGGTGTAATGCTAGCCTACAGCCACTAGAGGAAGCTTAGCTTAGTTTTGAAGTTATCTGTTGATACTGACAGACTTGTTGATCAGTTTCACAAAGAGCAGGTGTGTAACATCAAACAATGCATATTGAGGATATAACATGAGTAACCACGTCTTTCACTGTTGCGTTATTTTCCACTAAAGCTTAGCATGTATTAAAACAGTAAGCTATAATCACTGGTCACCTTATTCTTAGTTACTCCTTGCTCGTACTGGGTTTGACCCTATTTTGCCTTTAAAACTGTCTCAGCTCTTTGTGGCACGGATTCAACAAGATGATGTTAACACTCCTCAGATTTTTGGTACATATTGACATGATATCATCACACAGCTGCTGTCAGCTGCACATCCACGATGGGAATCTCCTGTTTCACCACATCCCAAAGGTGCTCTACTGGATTGCGATCTGGTTACTGAGGAGGACATTTGAGCGCAGTGAACTCACTGTCATGTTCAAGAAACTGGTTTTGTTTGAGCTTTTTGACAGTTTGTTATCCTGCTGGAAGCAGCAATGAGAAGATGGTTACACCTCACTTTTGGTAATAAAGGCATGGACTTGATCAGTTAGAGTACTTAGGTAAGCTGTGGCAATTAAATGATCCTCAGTTGGTACCAACGGGCCCGCGGTGAGCTCAAATAAAAATCACCACATCGTTACACCACCAGCGGCAGACTAAACTGTTGATACAAGGCAGCATGGAGCCACGCTTTCATGTTGTTTACACTAATTCTGACCCAACCATTCAAAGAAATCAAGACATTTTTCCAACCTTCTGTTGTCAGTTTTGGTGAGCCCATGCAAAGTGTACCCTCAGATGCTTTTCTGCATACCTTAGATGTAACAAGCGGTTATTTGAGTTACTGTTGCCTTATTGTCAGCTTGAAACGCTCATTCTCAACACGGCTTTTTGAGCTGCCACTCACTGGATATTTTCTCTTTTTCAAACCAGTCTCTCTAAACTCCGACACCAACAACAAGCCACATTCAAAGCCACGTAAATCATCTTTCTTCCTCATTCTCATGCTCTGTTTGAACTTTAGCAGAACATCTTGACAATGTCTACATGCTTTAAATGCATCAAGTTGCTGCCGTGTGATTGGCTGATTAGATATCTGCATTAAGAATCGCCTGTGTAAAATTTGTGGTGAGTACAGTATATGCCATGTTCACTCTAATTATTAGGCTTCTTGAATTATGAAACTAATGCTTTGGCTTGGTATCACGAGTCTCCATTTGCTGTTTGACACTTAAGGCACTTTGAATTTGTTAAAATCATCGCTTTATGTTTCAACGGTAGCTTGAAATGATGACAGCTCTATTGTTCGCAGTCCCCTCATACAGGAAGGGAAAACACGATTATAAAATATATAATTTCATACCAAGCACTTCATCCCGCGATTGTTTTTTATCATGAAACGTGATGCAACAATATTTTGTCTCTTGCCAGCAGCATGGCCCTTCATTAACCCTAGACCCCTGCAGCTCCACTGTACCTCACTTACACACATAGACACAAACGCAGTGATGGAGAGGCCACCTAATGTGATTCCCAACTGCGAGCTGTCACCCTCCAGTAGACATGTCTTTTTTAAACTCTATATTAAAGGGGCTGGGCAGTCCACCCCTCTGTAAGAGTTTTGTCTTGTGTTTGACAGTAGAGATGAGAGGAGAGCTGCAGCAAAGGCAATTCTCTGTGCAGAAAAAAAAGGCTTCTGAAGGCATTAACTCCTACAAAGAAAAGAAAATGGAGAAGACAAGGGCAGAAACTGACTGTAAAACTTTCAGCCATAAAATCGTCATCAAGGAGTTTTTTCCAATCTTAGACCCACAAGTATCCCACTCTCTTTCCCTCATGTTGCCTAGAGCCATGAAGGAAGGAACGAGAGGATAGGTTAAAACAAGAGGTTCAACCGTAGGTGACTTTGGGAGTTTTATGACGCAAGAAAACAACTTTATCACTCCTTTCCTTTCAAATTCCTCTGAGCCTCGCGCTCTTTCATCTGTTCTTCGCGAGATCCAACCTCAGCCCACGATGGGCGAACGCAGTTCTTCAGGTGGAAGTCTTGCTCACGCACCGTGTGAGCATGTGACCGACATGTCTACGCCCGCTGATTAACCAGGGCTACAATGTAACCTTATTTAAAAATACACAGTGGAATTCCAGGAGAGCAGTGAAATCTGAGAGCCATGAATTATAAATGCAACTGCCGGATAAGAGCACGACTCCCACAGACACTTAATGTGCGCGTCTTGATGTTTGTCTGTGTGTGTGCATGTGTGTGTGTGCACGTTGCCAGTGAGCCGGCCCAGTAGCTTAGCCAACATAAAACATATATCCCATCCAAAAAGCTACAGAGACTGGGTCTGCCAAACATAGAAATATACTACATCCAAACCTGGCTGTGTTATTTTACTGCGGCAACACGCCACAAACAGGAGCAATTTGAGGGGGTTATGGCATCATCTCTTGAAGCGTGAAATGTGTAAAACGTACCCATTGCCAACTATAGAATTAAAGTGGTAAATGTGTGGAAAAAGCATCTCCCCAAAAGTTTAATGCCATAAGGAGAGAGCTAGCAGCGCAGTAAAACTTGCACCTTCTGTGTGCACACACACACACTACAGCTACTTTCTGACTTCAGTTTATTTTTCGTGTTGATTTGTTTGTGCCTCATTCTCTCAAATAGTTTAATGAACACGGGGCATTTCCAGTCTATTGCTATTAGTCAATTAGTATTTTTCAGCACTATTACCTCCATTTAGTAATTATCATTAGCCTAAAGACGATTAATACAAAGAAATGTGATTTGTAAAACCTGCAATTCCCAGCCACACTGTGATTAAACTGAATAAAAGAATTCATGTTTACAAGAATAAAGGACTTATTTGTGGTTTTCCACATAAAAAAACTGTCCTTCAAATATAATTTCCTACACCAACTGTAACGTGGTTGTACTGGCGGCTCAGTTAACACCTGTTTTCAACATGTCCCAAAGCAAAAATCATAACACCAGTTAAT
Source organism: Oreochromis aureus (assembly GCF_013358895.1). Taxonomy (NCBI): domain Eukaryota; kingdom Metazoa; phylum Chordata; class Actinopteri; order Cichliformes; family Cichlidae; genus Oreochromis; species Oreochromis aureus. The sequence goes on along the minus strand of NC_052963.1, from coordinate 42,783,269 downwards.
TTGTGATAAATGCACAAATGCTGCAGTTCTGAGAAGTTACCAGAGGAATGGCCAATCAAGCAACGCTACCACATGCTGGGTAAAGACATTATAGCAGGCAAAAAAAGTAATGTAAATACATTTTATAGACCACCACTAGAAAAAAATTATATGTGCAAGATGTTTGATACGAGGTAGCAGTCACCCATCTGCGCACGGACTTCTCAAGTATCCGCATCTGTTGTTGAGGAATTGCTCTGCATTCCTCAGTGAGAGCCGCCTGTAGCTGTAGGTTGCATTGTCGCTGCCTCTGATGAACATGTCAGCCCAGCATGTCCCAGGCATGCTCAATAAGATACATATCAGGACTGAAGTCTGGCTACCCAAGCTATTTTGGTACTTTGTGGGTGGGCGCTGTCCTGCTGAAATGACCGCAGGGCAAGATGCTGCTCCAAAAACGTGACAAGTGCAGGTAGAGCCAAGAACAATCAGATCAGCGATGGTGCTCCCACGGACATGCGAGCATGCAGCAACAGCCCGACCTGGGTCAACTCAATCGTGACATGGTAGCATGTTGTGCATACACTATTGTTTTCATTTTTTTTTGTGGTGTGAGACGAGTGGCTTGAGAATGCAGCAAACGGAAACATTTCTGATGTGATTCATTCGTGTTCAGGAAACAAATTACCGACTGACTGATTCTAAAACCAAACAACGGGAACCAAAAACTACTCATAGAATATTTTTGACGTCTCTAAGAGACTAAAATGGTTTACTAGGAAAGCAATTTAAAACAAAGACTGAAGCGTATTTCAACTTGCATGTCTTTTTTTAACCAGTACACTTGTAACCACTCTAAAGTGACTCTAAAGTGACTGCCTGTATGAAACAAGCAGCAGGCTTTCTGATGACCAAAGAGACACCCAGACCTCCCACCTTTAGGCACAAAGTATATGTTTCTTAACTGTCATGTCATCTTGAATGTAAAGCTTTTACAGTTTACAAGAAATTACATGCGCTCCAGTTATGTGTAACTACCTTCCTACTTTCCAACCCCTCACCCTGGTATTTAGAGAGCTTAAAACTGATGAATAGTAAAGGCAGGAGCAGTGCAGCATGGTGCAGAGAGCCCCAGCCTGTGGAAACAGGCCTCAGTGTGGATGACAGGCCTAACGAGCTAAATATAGCCTTCTGGGTTATCTCCTCTGTGGGCGCAGCGAGTCCGTTGTTGCTTCACATTATTTACGTGTCTGTGCGTGCACCCTCTCTCTCCTTCTCCATCTCTCTCGCCCTCTCATTTCACGCCCCCCCCCCCACCACACGCACACACACATCGCTATCTCTTTCTCTTGCACTCTGTGTTGCATACTCTTTTTCTCCCTCTCCCTTTCTGTCCATTTCATCCCTTCGCAGCATCTTTTTCTCAGTCTCCATCTCTCCTCTCTGCGTTTCTGTCCCCTGGTATCCCTCTTTCTCATTTCTTCTCTCTCATTCCTTTTCAGCTTTTTTTCACACTCTGTCTCTCTCTCGGCATCTCTCTCGTCTCGTTCACTCTCTCTCCCTCTCCTCTTTTATTCTCTTTATCTCTGCCTCCTTTTGTATCCCTTCCTCCCTCAGCAGCTCCCTGTTTTTTTCTGTCTGACACTCTCAGAGCCTTTTTTCTCTCAAGCTATCTTTCCCTTTGAGCCTCTCTGTCTCTTCTCTCTCTCATTTTCTCTCCCTCTTTCCCTCCCTCTCATTTCTGAGCCATGCCTATGAAGTAGCATTACACTGCGTTAGCCATCCACTACACTACAGTGAGCCCTTGTTCAAATATTATAGCCTGCGGTGCTAACGCTCTGCTATGCTAACCTATATGGATATGTCATCAGCATCTGCAGCTCCCTGACCTCCTGCAAAAGGCAGCCGTTAAAGCTTCGTGTTTAAACACACAGCAGCGGATACTGTGTGTCATTCCTCCTCCATCCACAGCGGTCACAGAGGTTGTGACATATGATATGCACAAGTTTGATTAAATCCCGCTGACTATTGAAAGACACGGAAATGTATCTGTTCTGGCATGCCGCTGCCCCTATTGTATAAGAAAGGGTGGTGAAGATTTACACTGGGGCAGACGGATGTTTATCTAAGCTTTTTCTTCCCCACAGTAAATGTGTGAAGCTAAAATGGGGAGTGTCTGAATTGCTCAAGTTCTCTGCATTGTACCACACCATATTTATGTGCGCATGCATCTTCTTCCATCCATCCATCCATCCATTCGCTTCCGCTTATCTTGATTTTTATAATGAGAAGTACATTAAAAACTTTATAATGAGGTCAGTTTGACAACCTCTCATCTTTAATGCACATGCTTTTGTGTTGTTTGGAATCCTCAATCAGCATTTGGTCGTCCAGTTGCTTGAATTTATTGATATGCAGTATGCCATTAATTTAAAGTTTTATAGTGTTTATGCAGCTGCCAGAAAATGCAATAACTTTAAAATGTAATGAAAAGGCTCCCGTATTGGGAGTAAGTGACAAATCATGGAAATGCAATTAAGTGAAAGCAGAAATTCTGTTATAATTCAATTGTAAATCAGAATAAGTGAATAACAAATAACTTTAATATGAGCTTGCATACCTTTTCCTGAACAGTGGCCACTTAGATTGCAAGCAGCACAGCAGATTTCTGTTCCAATCGTTTTAAAGATGTCATTATAACTTGAGTGAGCGGCCTGAGCAACAAGCAAATCTGCTGGTGAAACACTCAGTCTTCTTCTCGTGAAACTAAAATATTTGTTAGACAAAAGAATTGTACAATCAGCGTGTTATCTCAAGACATTTTCACACATGAACTCAAGCCAATTTTGAGATAATGAGGTTGGATATTTTCCACAGTTGTTCTTTCTCACAGCGGGATATAGCCTGCTTCAGATGCGCTGGCACAACTGGAAGTACTCTGTGTCATTTGGCAGCAGCCTGGATGGAGCGTGCAGGAGGGAACACGCTAGAAGTGAATGCACTGTACTACTATCTGTGTTATTTGCACATCGGTACAAAATGACATCACGCAGACTCTGTAGCCTCGGGGAGCTCGCAGGTTGACTGGCTTATGTCTGATCCAACAGCACGAGACAGTTGTGCTCTCACGTATCGCCCAGAAATGTTCAGGGTTGCAGTTTCAGTGACTTCAATCACACAATTGTCCAAACATGCTATATTAGCTGAAAGAACTATTAGACGACACTGGACGGAAGTAAGGCTCGCAGCAGTAACCCACCCAAGTGCAGTGAGCTGAACAATGGCGCATTTTCTTCTTCTTTTACTTTCATTTCCAGTTTGCAGACTAGTTTTCATCTTCCATGCACTCTACAGGTTGTTTCATTGTGCTAACGACCAAAGCACTTGCATGGAGGTTTTTGTATGTAGCGCAGTCTCTGCGACCAATTTTACCTAGCGACAGCCAGCAACCCCTAACAACACCTCTCCAGCTGGTCAGGAATTACACTATTTCCTTAGCGACCAGAGGCTGTCAGGCCTTACCAAACTACTGTAAGTAATAAGAATAGCAACTGCTAGAGAGTGTTCTTATGCTCTTTTATTTAAAAAAAAGGAATTTTGTTCTATTTGGAGAAATGCATGTGTAACAGCATTTGACATGCACTTGTATTAGGTCCTCGTAAGGACAGAGGAACAAGGTCGTGTGCAAGTATGGATGAATGAACGAGTACCCTGTACATTCTGTGTGTGGGTGGGTGTCTGTGTGGGTGTGTTTATCTGCTGATCTCCTGCCTGTCTGTGGCCATCTATATCCATCTGTCTGTCTGCCAGTTTGCCTGTTTAGTGCTCTCTCTCTCTACCTTTCTCTCTCTTTTGTCAGTCTATCTGCCAGTCTGCTTCTCTTCTCTCTCTCCCTCTTTATGTCTCTCCATCTGTGTGTCTATCTAGCTTACGGCCCTGATCCTGCCTGCTCTCCCAGGTTTATGAAATGCGAGCAGCTTAGCAGATGGTGCATATCGTATTCTGGTCGGCTCTGTGTGGGTTTTGTACCACAGACGAAGGCTTACGATACATGTGAGCCTTTAGTCGCGCAGACACACCGACACGAGGAGCTCAGGCTGTTAGCACACGGGAGAAAACAGAGAAAAAGAAAAGCCAAAGAAAAAGACAATATAAAAGGTCTGAATGAGGAATAAAATATGGCGAGAGATACGGAGACAGGTATGAGCGAGCAAGATAAACGGCGTGTGAGAAAAACTCTCGATAGCAAAGATTATATTGTGCAAATGTGCAAGCGTGTTCTGCTGTTATTGATATTTAAGATACTTACCTCAATATATACCATCTATTTTATTTTTGCCCAGCAGACTCCTCTCAGAGAGCCCAAGAGCCCTGGTCAGACTAGCAAATTATCATATAGCTTTGGTAAAGATGTGACTGGACTCACCATGATGTAGTGCCTCTGCATCTCAGTCTTCTCACTGGCCAGCTTCTCACACTCCAGCTTCAGGCTGCACGAGGGCGAGAAAAGGCACAAACGCATGAATGAAGTGGTTTATTTAAATCCAGAGAAATAATTTACACAGGATTCAGGACATAGTTTAGGTTGCTATATGCCAAAAAAAGTAATATTTAAGGTCTAAGGTCTGCTTAAAGTGGCACAGAAAATGTTCACCTTTATGACAGCGACAGCCAGAAGGGTGTCTCTCATTCTTGACTGCAGTTCACCACAGAAACACCACGTGTGTGGGAAGGTGTCTGATTCTGTGCTACCAAGTGGAACGTTTTTTCAATTCTGCTTAAACTGCACATTTGGTCTGCATTTTTATTATTGTTATTGTTTCTAGACGTGACAGATATGTAGAGTGTGTGGTTTTAAAACAAATCAACAGTGATTAAACGAAGAAAGTTCCAGTGGGTCATTATTATGAAGGGCGTTAGTGTGATGCTCTTTGATTTTGTAGATATGTGTGTGTTTTGCACAGATCCAACACACCCTGCAGTGAATTACTTAATGTATCACAGCAGGCTGTTCAACCTGCATGCTGAGGTGTGAGAAAGAGGCTTTTTCTTTTTAAACCTAACTGTTTATCTCTATTAGCTAAGGTCATTTCAGGTCAACCAGCCGTGATAAGCTGATCAGACACCTCCAGCAGTTAAAAATAAAAGACCTGAATTACCTAACTTTCTTTTTTTATGTTGGAAACTCAGTTATACTGTTAAAAAAATGCAGTATTTTAAAATTAGATGTGATATATTTATTTCTTATTAATATCATGTTAAGGTTGATATGGACAGACACAATGATAGCATATTTCTCCCCAAATTAGTGTAAACGGATGCCTATTAGAATGAGGAGCGACGGATAAGACTGAAACTCATGTAGAGGCATCTAAAGAGAAAGAATGTGGTATGACAGGCATCCCATATTTCCTTATAAAGATTAAAGGACTCATGTGCAGCCATTCTATCTTTATTATCTGAACTGAATTACAATTTGTTGTTTCTATATTAAGACTGGAAGAGCGTTACTGGTTTCAAGCTTCTTCAGGAAGCTTGTTTCGTTTCCAAACAATATTTACATTTTTAAATAAATTCGTGTATCTGCACGCATGCACAAATGGATTTGTGTTATGTGTTTTGGGTACCTGTGATACTGAGCCTGGAGGAATTGGAATTCCTCCTTGATTCGGTCCAGAGTTTCCAGGACTGTGAACTTGAAAGACTGGCCAGGTTGCAAGGGGACCTGCACAGGGGGAAAAACAGAACAAAGAGTGGTTGAAAAACAGATACAGAGGTGTGAATGTGTGTGTGTGACTGTAAGCACTGCTGTAAATGTGCAGGTGCATGTGAACCTGCACACTGGAGTGTGTGCGAGAAACTGTAAGTGTGTTTGTGTGTTTGTGTGTGTGAGGGAGCGAGGCATGAGGAGGAAAAAAAGCCAAGATGAAAGTGAGAGGGAAGGTCACTTCCCCTTCCCACACATCATAAAAGCCTTGTCCTCTCTCTCTCTGTTCTCCTCCTCCTCTAATGACTCTGCCTCCTTCTCTCCACTGCCCCCCATCCTTTCTTCCTGTCCTCTCACTCTCCCTCGCTTCCACATTAGCATCCTCTTCACTCTGCCAGGCTGCTAATGTATTCCAGCCTACAAAGAGCTGAGAAGGGAGGAAACATCAAATGAATAACTTATAGGGAATCACGGCATCGTCTCTCACCTGCTAAAAGCCAAAGAAGGCCCAACAAAACAAGCATCTCCCAAGGGTCCCCCCCCACCAGCCCTCCATGCCTGTCTAAAACGCTTTCGACAGCAGCCCTGCTTCTCCATAGTCTTCGCAAAGTTTGAGAAACGAGGCCAGTGTTGATGTTTTTCGATGCAGAAGTTGTTTTGTTTGGGGATGGGGCTGGAGTACGTGGAAGAGCACGAGCGTGTTTTTAATGACACTGTTAATCCTCAGAGGACATTTTTATGTAAGAAGACACCAAATTTTTTTTCCATTCTTCTCCTGCTTCCTCCTAATTTAGACTGATTAATTTTTCTGTATTATGACACTCACTGCGAGCCTAGCAGACTGCCAGGTGCCTCTGACACTTCCTTCCAGTCACTTCTTATGACCTATCAGAGTGCAGTCTCACCACTATCCCCTTTAAATTCCTTTGACAAGGACAACTCATCTGCTTCCAGCCTGCAAATAATCCCCGCTGTGACCATGAGCCCCCCCACCAAAGCCAAGAGCATGGCAGTTGAGGACAGAAGCCAGATTCCTGTAGTGTTTGGAGACTAAAGGGGAATTTATGCTTCTGAGTTATATTTATGCTGCACAAAAACCTAAAAGCCTGTGTTGTAACCCGATGTGCGTCTTGCTATAAAAGTAACAGCACGTCACGTCGTTGCAGCCTGCAGCCACAATTTTTCCAATCGAGTGTAGGAAAACGGATCAACTTGAAGAGAAGCGCCAAGTAGCATTTTGTCAGGGAGACTGCAGAGCAACACAGGCACGCAGAAGTGTAAACTGAGCTAAAGTCTTCCGCTGTCCTACAGGTGCATAACCCAATACCAACATCTTTTCTGCCTGTATCACAACTATCACACTTGCACTAGGGACAATTTTGGGAGAATCGCACACAGCTGCCTATTTCGGACACATTTACTTTGATTGGTTTATGTGAGCTCTGCTGTCTGCGTAGCACACGTGACACTCAACCACTAGTGGTAAATGCACCAGAAAATTAGGTGCTCCGTTCTGACATTCTTCAATCTGAAATCACACGGACTTCGTACCAAGGAGCTACCAGCTAATGTCCAGTCAGATTGCATCAAACATTTGCGCCTCCATCAAGTAAGTTTTAAAAGTTCAGGGCTGCACTGTAGGAGCAAAAAGGCTAACGGTGGTTATTAAGCAGAGGCTAATTATCCAAATCAACTATTGTTTGTCTCTATGCTCATCCACGCGTCCATCCGTGCAGTCATCCATCCAATCAGAATCAGCAGACTAGTGCTGTCGCTATGGCGCAGCTGGGTGGCTAGCGGGCAACAGCCACGGCTAAAAGATTGGCGGTTTCAGTGGCGGCTCTTCATTAGTCTAGACAAGCACAATTCAATTAGATTTCAATTAGTCCGACGGTGGAGGTCAAAGACGCGGTGGGTTCCCCAGTAATTAATCCGGGGAGCCGAGCTGAGCCCGAGCTTAACTGAACTGAGGCAGGCATGGTGGGGACATCTAGATGGGTGGATGGACGCAATACACACATACCCCCAGGGTGTGTGTGTGTGTGTGTGTGTGTGTGCGTGTGTGTGCGTGCGTGCGCGTGTATAAGGGAGGGCGTAGATGGGATAGATGATGGTGTCTGCCAACAGATCCCCACTGACCTTGATTCACACCGCACACACTCAGTGGGGGAGGAGAGGCGGGAGTGTGTGTGTGTGTGTCGGGGGTGGGGGTGGGGGGTGTTTGGGGGGAGGGGGGGGCTTGCAGACCATGATCTGGCACACACATTGATACACACACACACACACACACACACACACACACACACACACACATAGCATAAGCTTATTGAAAAACACATAAACAAACAGACTGTGCATGTAGTTTCACAATTTAAGTACACAGTGCCACACAAACGACGCATGAACTCACACAGGGAGGGTAGGGACAGAGGGATGGATTGACCAGAGGGAGGGGGGGTCAGAAGAAAGATAGATACTCATCTGACAGACAGAGGGGTGGATGGATTGAGGGATGGAGGGTGTGATAGACTAGTCTGACATTCTTCCAGAGGAATGAAAGAACGAACAGAGAGACGGATGATGAAAAAGTGGTGTGGCTGCTGACTGAGAGAGATAGCCAGCCATTCATCCGTCTGACACTGAGGCGAGGGGAAGAGGACATAGGGAGAGAGAGACACAGACTCAGACCGACTGGGTAAAAGAGAGAGAGATGCTGTGTTTGCTGTAGTCAACACAACCCGGTCTCTCTACCCTGTCCGTCGGCCTGTGGTAATACTGCTTCTACCATCTGCTGCCATGCACACATGAACACACAGACAAAGTGCTGCTGGCGGGTTACATCAGCAGCACTAAGTCATATAATAAAGCCCATAGTCACAGATTGGGATTATACAAGAGATCTGCGAGTCACAACCGTTGGTGTCGCCACGGCGTCCTGTGCAGCGCGCTGATGAGAGAGACCTGAATCCTTTCATCTGCTGGACAAAAACTCGAAAAATGTCTTACTTTTGATTTGCCAGTTGCACCTTTTTGAATGAGTTTCAAAGAGCCTGGAGCGATAAAGCTTCTTATGCACGAAAAAGGAAATGAAAAATACAAAAAAAAAAAAAGTTATAAGGTCCTGAGGCGAAAGGAGAAATATTCCACGCCTGTGCTGAGCTCTTTCTGTCAGAATGAAGAGACCAGCATGGGAAGCTGGAATGAAAATAGTTCATGCTTAAATGTAATAACAGGAGACTTGGTGTCTTACTCAAGGACACTTAAGCCAGTAAGAGTAAAATTGAACTTCTGCAAGAGAAGCATCAGCAAGCAATGCTCTATGTACACCAAACAAACACTGTTGTTTGAGTGTATGTGTGTGCCTTCTCTCCTATATTGTGACAGATGGCAGACCAGACTGTTAGGGGTCCAGTAGGGCGTCACGATGAGCCAAAAAACAGCCTAACGCCTCCCATGTTTTTATGTGTGACTGTGTGTGTGTGCGTTTGAGAGAGAGAGCACCATATCATCCAGCATAGGGGATCCTGAAACCCAAAACTGATCCAGTTAATCTAGGAGGTGGAGGTGGAAGAGGGGAGAGGAAGAGAAATAAAGGTCACTTGTGCGTAAACACACACACACATGCGTGCACATATGCACCATGTGGGCCAGCAGTCAATCACAATTTGGACGAGCTGGCATGGGTAAGCAGAGAATTAGGAAGGATTATGTATATGGTAGGAAGGGAGGGGAGTGGTGGTTGAAGCCATGTCACGAGACGGCACGGAGGAGGGACCCACCCGCTGGCTGCAACTATTACCTGTCAGGAGTTTGACTGCAAGGGCTGTAAGGAAGTAACGACCCTCAGCCCTGATAGATTTTCTAGGTGTGGCCAGGTTTTGGTGGGCTGGTGTCTTGACTTTCTGAAGGTTGATGTTGACCTCCAGCTTGAACTGGGCCACTCTGGAGGTGAGTGAGTAAGAATGAGGAACTCCAAGCCGCAGTAAAAGGGGTGGATTTGCATGATCTGGACCGGAAACCTGCTGCTTCATGAGTTCCAGGCAGAATCCAGAGGAAGATTGATAGGAGGATCATTGCGGCATCTGCAACGATGCGGATGCTTTAGCGCTCTGTTGATTTACTGGTCAATCTATTTTCCTATCCTCATCTACTGCCATGAGCTGTGGGCATTGACTGAAGAGATACAAGTGGCAGTAATGTGCTTCTTCAGAAATATCATAAAATATTTACAAAGCAGTTTCTTAAATAATTGAAATCCTGCATTGTTTCTATCCCTGCTTATTTCCATCAGGCGCAAACAAATTACCTTGCACCATCATATCAGTCAAAATAAAAGAAAGAGAAAATAAAAGCAAAACCAACTGTGGGACGTGAATCATGCCACCCATGTTTGGTGCCAGCATCAATTTGAGTGTGGATACTACAAACAGAATAAAGACACACATTACTCTGGTGTTTTATTTAATTTAATCATTTCTTTATCTTTTTTGAAAAATTGAAAGTGAAAAATTCAGCATCATCAAATCTCATGTGGCCTTTACAAACTGTCATTCAGTAAATGTCACTAGTCAATGTCACGGTACACACACGGCACTAGTTTTTTGTGGGAAAAGTATTAAAGACTGAATTTGCACATGAATACTTTTTCAACTATTCAATTCACGTCTGTTTTCTGTACTTTTTCAGTTGTTTTTTTAAATTCTCTTCATATCGTATCAGGTCAGCCTGCGTCTGTCTTCTGTTCAAGCTGCTGCCTGTTCTTCCAGCACCGATAGTTGCTGCACGAGAGAAGCAACTGTGAAACAGATTCAGGTCTGGGAATGATTGGGAAAGAAATGATTCTTTCTGTCTGCTTGTCTCCTCCACCTATCTGTTTAGCCCCTGGCACACTTTCCACCATCACATAAGTATTCGCACGGTATAAGCAGGCATGCCTATGCATGGATGCATTCATTCAACCGAAACACCCACAGAACACTTTTCTCTTTTGTTTTTTTTTTTGTGCCCTTTTGCTTGCTCTTCCCTCCTTCTTCTCTCCTGTCGCTCTTTACTCATCCTTCCTGCTCCCTCGTTTTTCCCCCTTCCCCTGTGTGTCTGTCTGAGACAAGCAGAGACACATTCAGATAGCACATGAAATAATAATTGGCTGGTGAAATATTTAGGAAAAAAGGCACACGAATAGATGAGTGTGGCATAGGAGTGTCAGTGCCCCTTGTGCATGTGTGTGTATATGTGTGTGTGTGTGTGCTGTGCGCATGCCTGCATATGTGTGAGCGTGAGTATTTGTGTCTGCTGAAGTGAGCAGTAACATCAGGAACAGCTCCTTGGTTTAGGCTGTGTGTGGATGAAAAGCTAAACAGAGAGGCTTAAGGGAAGGATGGTAATTTAACACACCTACATATCAGCAAGGTTTTTATGAAGCCCTCAGAGTTTCATTTTTGTAAGTCACACACAGCTGTCCCTGCATTTCCACTCAAAAGTCTTTATTGCTAAGAGAAAAACACTCTTCCAACAGCAGAGTCCCGTTTAGAGGTACTGGCTCTCTCTTTGTGCTGAGAACTCAGGAACATCTTAACTATTCACAGTTATTTGGTTTTTCAAGCCTTAAAAGCTTAAATCTTAACAAACTAACACTTAAGGAGATGCAGTCCAGACAGTTTCAGGGGAAACGGGTTGGGACATTGTCTGAAGCGGTTTCGTCTTACATGTATCACACAGCAGGAGAAAATCCACTTCAGATGCATTCCCCCTACTGGAGACTCACAGTGTGGTTTAGTCGAGGAAAGTGCCTGAAAGGAGCGTGCAGATTTTTAACCGCAGCATTTTCACAATGGCACAAATCAGCGCAATTGGTCATTACACAGCCTTTGGATTAGGCTGTTTAATGCCGGGGTCTGACTGAGTAGGACATTTTGATTTTCACATACTCCTCCATGAGGTTATGTTCAGAAACAGCTATAGTTGGTAAGAATTTGAATCAAGACTGTTTCCAGCTGAGAACCGGCACAAAAATCATCTAATGCATCAGAATTGCATCCTTCAAGCTTGAAATTTCTTTCATCTATCTGGGATATTTTGGTCTTCCATATGAAAAATCATCAGTACTAAAAATATTCTCATATGGACAGTTTGATATAGTCGAGCTTATTTCTTTTAAAATCTATAAACTTCTGTTAACTCAGGTAACAAAGACTTTGTCCCAGAACTATACACAGACCAACAGCGCTCAAGTGCACAGTCACTCCCCGGAGGCACATTCTGAGCGAGGAAAAACCCTGACGTGGTACAATAATTATTTCAATTTCATTGTAGTAAAGCTTCAGCTCACTCTGAGATAATAACCCAGCTGGGTGGATGCTAATAAAGAACAAAAATAAATAAATTTCAGCAATCGAGAGGAGGATCAATTAAAAAAACTAAACAAAAAACAACTACAAGCTAAATCAAAAGCGCTGTTTGTATCAATAAGATCTAATCAATGTCAGTCAGTGATCCAGTAGCCCTGAAGTGAAATAGACATTGAATCAGCCAGTCAGTCCACTAGTTACCAGTCAGTCAGAAAGCAAGCCAGTTAAAGCTGCAGCTCACCAGTCAGCCGTTAAGCCAGCGGTGGATTACAAATAAGGGAAAGATTGGCAGCTAAATGAGTCTCTGGACTCGATCCAAGCCTCGCTCTGATCATTTCTTTTAATGGCAAAGAAAAGAACACAGAACGCAGGATTTGAGGATGAAAAAAGGCCTGTTTTTAATCAGAGAGAAGACTTAATCTGGGTGGCTGCTGATGTCTGATCAGGAGTAGCTGCTTGGTTAGTTGTTTGACTTTTTGCTTATCCTGCGGGTCGTCTCACTGCAGCTGTATTGTTGTTGCTTGACTTTTTGCCTTTTAGAGGGTTGCCTCTGAAATGCTGAATGAAATTAAATGTAAACAAGACAAGGACAATGTCTCAGGAGGAGGAGAGAATGTCATCTGTGGGAGGTTACAGCAATCCTCTGTGCTGTTTACCGTACGTAGATGTCGTTACAGCCACAAATGTTTGGAAAAAAACAAACTACCCAACACAGCTGTATTCCTGGCAAAAAAAAGAAGAAGAAATGGCAGGGCCAGTGTGTGCATGTGAAAGCAAACACCGCACATTTGCATGTCTTCCGAACAAACTAACAATTACTTAATTACTGCCATAGCAACAATGCACTGAAGTCATCTCAACTAGTCTGACACACACTCATCAAACGAGTTTAAGACGCACAGAAACACTCTTCGGCGTCTCTCGCCTCATTACTGAGTCATATGTACTTTCTGTGGCCGTCTATTGCAATTAGTTTGTCAGTCTGTTCATGGCCACAGGAGAAGCAAACTCATTTCATACATGCACAGAGATGACTGTACATTTTAGGTTCTGCAACAAACATTTGCCTCTTTACTTGTCTGGCAACTCATTGAATGGTAAATAATGAACAAATTAATAACTGTAACATCATGATAGATGTGGTTAAATATCTCCAGTATTTTTTTGCAATCTTTTAAGTACGTGTGTATATTTCAGTTTGAGTCTAATCGTGATCCCCTCTACAAGCTAGGAGTCCCTGACATCTCTGTTAACCGTGAAAATAAACTGGAAATCCCTCCCTTTCGCCCCTTCTTTCCCTCCCCCTGGCTCACTGGGGTGTGGCAGCCAATCAAGGCCTTGTACATTCACAGCAGCAGTCGAGGTCGAACTGGGACAATATTTATTGTTACTGTTGTTGGCACATACACACACATACACACACATCCACACACACCGCCACGGCTCTCCTTTTGCACTTCCACTTCCAAATCCAGACGCAAACACACACACATGCAAAAGTTTGAGGTACTTTCACATGACTGGATTCATATCCACCCTGCAATACTGGCATAGAGCTGTCTGATGGGCCCAAATTCCATGTGCAGCGAGTAAACAAACGTGAACCCTTCCATAAAAATAAATAAACAGGAAGAACGAGGGGTTCTGGAGCATTTAACTGATAAATAAAAATTAACAGCATTACAGCCAAGCACATGCATATGGTTACACACAAAAGCACGTAACGCACGTAAAACAGCACTGAACCTTACACTGGAGAAATGCACACTGAGAAACACACATCTAAGTCAACAAACAAGGCGACACACACTCACACACACACAGCTAATACAAATATGTGCACACTCGCAAAGCACTAAAAGGAAATAGACACCTAAAAGAAAAAGCACACACACCGCAAAACACACATTAAACAGAAACACACCTCGCACAAACCCCCTCTCTCTCACACACGCACACAAACACACACACACACACACACACAAAATTGTGCACACAGTTCTGATAACGCTTGCCACAAAAATCCAGTGGAACCAATTACAGCTCTGCTCGCCTGGCAAATCAACCCTCAGTTTTTAACCCTTTCCCACCAGAGAACCAGAACAAAGTCTGACTTTTCCAAAAACAATTAAAACGACAACAACAGTAATGATGCAGTTCAAGCCTCGCATCCTCATTTCATCCATTAATCTGAAGACATCACTTCCAAATAGGCATGGGTCGGAACATGTCACATTCAAGGCAGCCTGTTGGGAATTAAACCGACATCTCAGACTGAAGAAGAAAAATCACATCATCAATCATGAGTTAACCACCACTTTAGATGACGACGAGATCAGGGAGAAATCAAGTATATTTAAGACATCTTCAGACAAACTTTCAAATAAGTTATACTTCATAACCTCACTTGGTCATGACATGAAACCATTTAAAGTTACATTATCAGCTCTTGGTAACACAGTTTTCACATAGATTTCGAAAACTGTTGCGGTGTGATCAAAAATACACAGAGCTCGTACTTTATTTTCACATTCCTTACAGTTTGGCTTCTGATTGTATTTACCAGTGACACACATCAGCTGTTTGATGCAGTCGACGAGTTTTTGAGGAGAATGTTTGATGGGGATCCGTGTAAAAAGACAGCAACACGGCAGTGTATCTTTACCACAAACAATTAAGGCAATACAGCGACTACTGCCAGAGATGATCTGACTCGTGCAACTTTCAAGCCTCTTTTAAATGAATGGAAACTAATGTTTGACTGAAAAAAAAGGGAAATCTGCCTCTAAACTAGAAACACACTTTTAAAATGTAGGCTCATTCCTAGAAACCTGCGTGACGTTATTGAAGGGAGTATATATTTACACCTATTACAACCTTTTCCCGTTCACATAGGCACAATTAAAACATCTAAACAACAAACTAGTATGAAAACAGGGAAAAAATAATAATATTTCAGCATTCCTGCATGTGGAAAAGCTGACGGACTGCTTAAAAGCTATGAGCGCAAATTACAAGTAAGTCTGAACTGAGCACATGTGTATATGCATATAAGCACACACACACTCACATAGTGTCTACAAACACAAGCACATGAAAAGTCAGACAAACACACACATGCATGCACACACGTAACCGTTCTTTGCACCCTCGCACCTCTCCACAGATCACATTTCACAGCAACACCAGAAATAAAGTTCCTCTGGCAGAGGAGGGCCGCAGAGGAAGAAGCGAGAGAGGAGGAAAACAGAGGAGGAGAAACACGGGAGAGAGACAGAAAGAGCGAGATAGAGACTATTGATCGGTTGGAGTTGGCTCAATCTGGCATTGAACTTTATCAGCAACACAGAGCATCGCAGCAGGAAGCTCTCTGATTCGTCTCTAAAGGAGAGAACAGAGGAATGTTCGCGCTCTATTCTTCTTTCGCATCTCTCATTCATTTTCATTTCTCTTTCCACCCCCAGCCGTGCCTTTTTCAAGAATTCTTTCTAGCCTTTTTTGCCCCCCCCTCCTCCTTCTTGGCTCTTACATCTTTCACTTTCTCCATTTGTATTTACTCCTCTGTTTCTCCCAGCGTCTTTTTCTCCCTTCTTTTCCAGCTGCTGCCTTATTAGCATTCTCTCTGTACGTATAATTGATTCCTCATGCCTTCCTCTTGTGAAAATGTCATTCATAATTCTGTGTGATAGCTGGCTGGCTGGTTGGATGGCTAGTTGGCTGGATGGCTGGCTGACTGACTGACTGAGTGGCTTGCTGGCTGACTGTGAGGCAAAGTGGCCACTGACCCATTTGTAGCAGATACAAAGAGACTGACAACCAAATCAGATTATAGCAACCAGACCAGGGCCCTTGTGAAACGAATGGCCTAAGCCAGACTGAGCCTAAGCTGTCATTCATCCTTCTGTGCTTTTTAGTCTACGTATTTAACCTTTATTTTACCCCGGCAGGTAAATTAACGGCGAATTCTTACTGGTGGTGGAGGGTGAAACTGAAGGAGGGATTTTAAAGAGGTATTAAGGGGAAGTACTTGTGCACTCACGACCTTTCTTAGTGGTAATGGAAATGAATTAAGTAGAATTTAACTATCAATTAAATAGCCTATGTCTATGTGTGTGCATGTGTGTGTGTGTGTGTGTGTGTGTGTGTGTGTGTGTGTGTCTGGGCGTCTGTGTGTGTTTGCTTAGCAACAGAAATGAGCAAACAGACAGCTGATGGTCTTTCACACACACATGCACACACATTAATGCAGCCAGATCTATTCTCACACACACACATAAATGCACACTGAAAGGTGCAGATTCAGTTATGTGCCACCTACACTGCCAACTATCAACAAGATCTCAAAGGCACCTGGTTGCAGATGACAGGGAGGTGTGTGTGTGTGTGTGCCTGAGAGACAGACAGTGTGTGTGTGTGTGTGTGTGTGTGTGTGTGTGTGTGTGTGTGTGTGTGTGTGTGTGTATACATAACAGGGAATCTCTTAGCCCAAACATCCCACTCCCCTCCCATCACGTCTCACTCCTCATGTTACAGTAAAACTAAGGAGGAGGGACAGAAAAAGACAGACAGAAGGACACAGACACATAAACAAGGTGAGAGTTGAGAAGAGGAGGGATGTAAGGAAAGACCAGCAGGAAATTAAAAAAAAAAATCAAAAAGATGCAAAATAAGAGACATACTGAAGAAAGAAAAGAAGAAGTGAGAATGCAATCGGAGACATAAAAAGGGACAGACAGGTAGGAGTTGGAGATAGACACAGACAGGTAAAGAAGACATAAGGAGGTACATACCGGATGCCTGCCCTGAGGGTACATGATCCCAGGAGAGGAGAGGCTGCCAGTCCGTTTGATGGCCAGGTTAGTCCCCTGGCCCTCCACTCCTCTGCCCTCCACCGGTTACACAGCCACACACACGCACACACAAACCCCCGCACACTCTCACCAGTCAATAAGTCCAGTTTCTGCTCCTTAGCAGGGTTGAACGCAGCAGTCTTTACTCTTCTGTTCTTCTTTGCTTTTTCTCTCGCGCACTCTCTCCCTATATATGTATATATATGTATATTTATCTTTTACTGCATATTCCTCTTGACGCACAACTGAAGAAGAAGAAGAAGTCTGTCAATTCCTTCATCCGATAATATCATGACAAAACGGAGCAGCGGACTTTACCTCCTCCTCCTCTCTTGTCCTTTCCACAGTGAAAGTCTCAGTTTCTCCTCCTCAGCGTCTCTCAGCCTTCTCCTCACCCTGTGATCAGTCAGGGTCCACACGTAGTGACATGACACATAGAATTTCATCCAGACAAGCTCCCCTCTTCCACTTCTCCTACTCTTCGCCCCTCTTCTCCTCCTGCCCCTTCACCCAGCCGTCCAATGGCGAAACACACAAACGTAAACAAACACTCAGCTCGATCAAATAGTCTTCTTCTCTGCTTTTTCCTCCTCTTCACCCTCTCTGTGACACACTGAAGCCTCTGCCTTGACTGCTGCCGCAGAAAAGAAGAAGGAGGATAAGAAGAAGAAGAAGAAGAAAAAGGAGGAGGAGGAGAAGGAGGAGGGGAAGGGAGTGAGAGTGTGTGTGAGAGAGAGAGAGTGAGAGCTTTGTTTTTAATCTAAATGTGGAAAAAAAATGCAAGAGGAAAGCAGGAAAGAACAGCAGGTCAGTGAAGGATCCAGCGGGCTTTTCAGCAGCAAGCCCTAGACTGTAATATATTGTGCCTGTTGGCTTCAACACAAACACGACAGGCTGCTAAAGCTCCTCTTAAGGTGGAACTGAGTAGATAGAGACACCCAGTCAAACAGAGAGGGGGAGCGAGAGAGAGAGGCGAGAGATGGATCTCTTTTCAATTGTGGTCAGACACACAAAGCAATCAGTCATGCACAAAGACTCGGGCTCAAACTGATATGAATCGAGATTCAAACACACAAAACGCTCCAACGCAAATTCAGGACAGCTATGCAGACACACTCGATGTGCAGCACCAAACACACACAACAATTACAGTGATAAGTTTATTAGGCAGTTTGCACCTTGCATTAAAATGCGGCATAGATGATGCGACAGCAATCCAATCACGCCTAATCGCGCACAAATCCAGGTGTAAACACACTTAGGCTGCGCTGAAGATTGCTACCGATGTGACTCCTCAAACCTCGTCACCAAAAGGTCTGAGAAGCACTGCATCCAGGAGTTCAGACCACATACATTTGCTCCTACAGCCTCTCTAACACAGAAGAGTGCCACGGAAGTACGCGCTGTAACGCTAAAGTTTATCACGTTTATGTCTAAAGGCTGTGAGCGTGTTTGCAGTAATGATTAAATATGAAACCACGGGCTGGGATACAAGGATACAACCCAGCCATGTGTCTGGTTCGCCTGGAAGAAGGGTGCACAGTTGATGCGCAAAGTTGAAGGGTATTCACAGGGCTTCACGTACACTCCATAATGATACAGTTTTCCAGGGCTACCACACTAAAGGTGCAGACAGCAGCAGCCTTATCATGTTCTACAACGGGCCTAAAACTCTAAACACAACACATATGTCCCTTTTTATAAATAATCTGCTCAGAACTGTTTTTGGTGGTTCTGAATTCTGATCTATTGCTTCTCCATGGGTTTCTTAAGGTGAACAGAAACTCACAGCATATTATTTAAAAACACCTGGGCATCAAGATTTCGTTTAAAAACAGACTATTTTTCAAAACTTACACATTAACAAGAACACTCGGCTGGAATAAACAACTAGACGTGCCACCTGCAGAGACTTCTGAATTAAAATGGCTGCATTTGTCAAAACTTCAGAGCAGGAACGCCACAGTTATGTCCACTTCCCGCCAAAGACGCCATCTTAATCAACATGTCGAGTAAGTGGAGGATTACCAGCGTAACACACCAGAAATATCCAAGCTAGAGCAAGATAAAAATGTCTCCCTGCCTACTTTTGACTCTTGGCTCCAGCGCACCTGTTATTTACAGGACTGCCCAGAATGGACCTGGACCAACTAAGACCTGGTATTTAAAGCCTTTCCATGTACAGTACGACAGTCTGGCCAAGCCGTCTTTTGGCGCAGTTTATAATGAGTTTATCCAGGGTAGCTCTGCCTTTGAACTTGATCAAACAGCCATTAATCCGACGCTGTAGAATCGGACACAGTCGGTCTTGGCATCCGTGGAGGGTTTCCAGTAAGACAGAAACTGCATTGGATAACTAGTGGGTTAGCCAGAGGGCAGCTCCAGAGCTTCAATTAAGGCCACATACAGACATCCTATTATCCAATACAGCCTATTACCACACACTATAGATCCTAGAGTAATCTGCTGTCAGTGCGCTCTGACATGTATTGTTCTACATTTGTTCAAATGTTTGATTTGTCATTTGACTGAAACTAAGCGAGGCTCTACAGTTCATTTCAGCAGACTATACATTTATGACGGCAGCTGATGGCAGCTGTGGTGGTGATGAGACCAGACATTTCTGCTGTTAATTGCAATCTGTTGATTAATGGTGAGAAGCCTGTAAGTTAGTTCAGTCAAGCTACAATGCATCATGCACACTTACTTCCCTGCTACCTTACGTCATATACCAAACACACCATCCAAATTTGGATATTTATCTATTTAAGCTGCAAAATTTACCGTCTCTCCCAACAAAACGCCCGTCTGACCTGAGCTCTGCTTCACCGCCTGCCGTTTAAAACCCCTCCATCACCCCAGCATCCACCTGTGCGCTCCAGGGGGATTTTACTCGTCACTCCCTAATTTAATATAAAGCATATCTGTGGGGAGTGATGAGCCTAGATGCTACACGCCAATCTGTTGTTATGATAAATGAACTATTTCAGTTGTTAGCTGTCCTACTGGAATTGATTTCAGAACATTTTGTAACTGGTAACTGATTTTTAATCAACAAAAAAGAAAAAAGTAATAGGATCCCATCTCATATGTTTTGTCTTTCATTCATTTTGACTTTTCGTTTCTGTCATTTCCATCCACCAAAAAAAGGGAAATAATTTGATGTCAACTTTTTAAATTTAAAAGTGATAAAATACTATGTTTTCTGCTTCTTTTATGCTACATTTTATCCAGCAGTCATTTAAAGGACAGAATAATGGCCGGGGGCAAAAACACAAGGATGCCCCACAAATACGGGTTAGGGGAAAAAAAACATGGGTAGATTAAGTACTGTTGTTATGTTTAGCTAGCTATTCAAAACGCTAGTGCCATTTTATTACTCTAATGAGATTTGTTTTAATTTCTATAGGGTTAAATGGTGTAAATGTCTATTCCCCGATTGGTTGGCAGCGGTTTCTGGAGGTTGCTGGCTTTAGTTGAATAAAAGTGGTTGCAAAGAATGTGCTGCACTCAAAACCTGCTAGTGATTGCCATGGTTGCCTGTAGTTTTTCATGTTTGTCTGCATATACTCCATAAGTACTATGAAATGTTCTATCAATGCATCAAAAAGCCCAACTTTTAATTTCAACAGTCCCCATTCCTGGTGTGCGTTGCTCTTCACAGTCAACAGCTCAGAGAAAAGCTGGACAGTGTTTGCAGACTAGTCTGTGACTTGCATACAAGCAAACAGCGAGGTTTTTGCCTACCTGTTCCATTTTCTATAGCAACAGGTGGATCACTAGAGAAAAATGGGGGTGTCTAACCGGCCAGTGTGACTGGAGCTTTATCAACCATTTTTCCAGTGACTGCCAGCAACCATTCACAACCAGTCAAAGAATACTCCTTTTTCCCCTCACGACCAGTCTCTAGGCCTGTGTGACTGACTGACTCTCACCATGACTGTCACATGTCCAAAATGTCCGACAAGTTAATGTCTTATGGTTAGTGGTCTCATGTCTGTAATGCCGCAATATGTATGCCTTTCAAAATAAAAGCCCAGATTTTTAAAAAAGTATTTCTACCCACTACAATACTGGAGGACTTTTACTCTGAAAGTGACCCCTTTCTGCTTACTATTGCTAACTACTGCTAACTAACCAATGGGAAATAATACAAAATTTAAGCTGTAACATGAACCAAAGATCTGTGTGGAGTTTGCATGTTTGGATTCTCAGCTCCTCCCACAGCCCAATGACATGCATGTTAGCTTACTTGTCTAAATTGGTCGTAAGTGTGAATGCAAGTGTTAACAGTTGTCCGTCTCTCTGCGTTAGCTCAGTGATGAAGTGGCGACTTGTCCAGCGTGTGTCCTGCCTCTTGTCTTTTGAAAGTCTGGATAGGCTCCACACCTTCACGACCCTGAATTTAATAACTGGTTAAGAAAATGGATGAATGGAGAGAGAAGTTACAGAAGCTCTTATATTTTCAGCGTTTGAAACCGTCCTTACTCTCTCAGTTCATTCTGCATAAATTTACACTTGGAGCATCGAGCAGAGTTTGACACATAATGGAAATCATGAGTGCAATCAGGCAACAGCAGTCCAAAGGTTAAGAAAGAAGAGCATCACCTTATTCATCACATCTACGCATGCAGATTATTCACATCCAAACAATTAATCCGAGCAGGACTAGAGGTGGACGGGTCACCTGAGGAAACTTCTAAGAGAGGGAAGCACAAAACAAAACAACAAAAAAAAACTTTTAAGTCTGCTTAAGCTATAATTTAGTGAGGAAACACATTTTTTTCCCTCTTTGTCTCTCCTCTTTCTAAATTGCTTTTTTCTTAGCGTTCTCTTTCACACAGACACACACATACTGTCATTCAGTGATGCCCACCACTATTCCCCGTGTAGCCCATTGTACTAATCAGCATTATCTAATTTTCTAGAATGGATTATGCAGGTAATTACTCCCCCGACTCCTCACACTGGGTTTAAGAGAGACAGATAGGTAAGCATACAAACACACAGACAGATGCAGACATCAGTACAGATCAGTTCAAAGCATTTATAGTGCCGACCTGATTTTAACGGAACACAATATGGGCTAAACGGGTGCACTAGCCCAAAATGACCAAGTCACATCGCAGTACCAGGCCCAGCAGGTCCATCAGTGACATTCATAGAGGCATAATCTGTTAATGCACAAGAACTGATATTATTTGGGATACACAGAGAGCCTACTCATCTCATGTTAAAGCATTAACTGAATGTCTTCTAAAACAAAAAATCACAAGAAAAAAATACTTTTGCCAATTTCAACTGTTGGACTGTTGAAACCCTGGACAACCTACAGTTTCTCTACGGATATCAAATGCATGCGTAGGAGTGTCTTCTGACTGACCTTTGCCTTTGAGTCAGCGCCTTCAGACTGATGCAAAAAGTCACATGAGGAGATACAACAATGACACTATGATCTCAGCTTCCAAAGCACTAAATAGCAGCAACAGATGATTTATACACTGTTTATATGTGTGGTAATCATTTCTAGCAGAGCGAGATCAGGCCATGCATGGGACAAACATGGTCCTCTCATGGTCTATAATGGAAAATAACCAGCACTACAACTAAAGACTACACAATGAGACAAAAACCTGTTAGCAACCAAAACTTAGTCCAGCCAACTTAACTTTGGTACCTAATGACAGTTAAAATATGACAAATTAGCAGTGGCGGCATTTTCACACGACGCCTAAACCAGAAATGTCCAGTGGCTGAATACAACTTACATTCAAATAAGATTACCTATTAGTTAGGTAACAACACGCCGTAAAGGTGAGGGAAACTCGAGTTTCATGCTAACACATCTCAATTTAGACTGTAGAAAAGGACCGCCCCCCACATCCCTCACACCCCAACACTTCGGTTCCACCTTAAAAGCTCAGCTCTGACTGAGGGCTCTCTCCGCGTTCTGATTGGAGAGAGGGTCTCCCTGTTTTAACCAATTGCCTTCAGGGAACCCCACGTTGGGTCCTGATGTCATGAGGAGAGCGGGCCAATCGTGGTGCAGCTTGGCCATTGAATGGGTGTGGGCGGTGGTGGCGGCGGCGGCGGTGGGGAGGGGGGGAGCCGACGAGTCTGTGGGGATTGTGGGCATTGAAGTTCCAATTATTCTGCGCGCGCGCACAAACACACACGCACCCTGTCAGTCACGCTACATAAATGCTCAGTAAATTCTGCCGTTAATTTCAATCCCGCTATTTCTACTGCACACACACACACACACACACGGTCTCTCTCACACACAGGATACTGTACACACACACACACACACACACACACACACACACACACAGAGTGGGTAAACACCTCACACGCAGTTAAGTCCAGCACGAAATTAAAGCCTTTTTTTCTTTCTCCTTTATTCCACTTCAAACACTTAAAAATTAAAATAAGTAAACATTCATGTGGAACAACTCTAACCTACACACATAAAACGAGTCGGTTATGACAAACAACCTGCAGCGTCTGGCTTTCATGCCCGATGTGTTTTCCCAGCTTTTTCTATCTTTCTTTGTGTGTAAAATAATTTCTATATCTTTAAAGATGCAACTTGCACACATATAGTGTATAAACTCACACACACACATGATTTTCTAGTTCCGTAGTTACTGCTGTTTGTGGCACTTTCTATACATCGCTGTATGCAGTGCATGCGTGCAGACACACACACACACTGAGCTTTTGCGTGCACCTCCAGAGCGATACTGTGCAAATTTGGTGTGTCTCAACAAAACACGCTCCGGCATGATGACTCCCTTCACGGACCACATTTTACAACTCTGCACTGCAGGGTAAAAATAAAAAGCTGCTGAGTGCCATTGTACTCACTGTCTTGTCTTTAGGTGTGTGGAAGGCTGCATAAAGCTTTATGGACAGGCTACAGAGGAAACTGTCAATGTGTGGCAGTGAAATGCAGTAAAAGGGTCTGACTGTACCTACTCATTAAAGGGAACATGGATGCTGGAGAACCGAGAGGTCACCAAAGACAGTGATGTTTAGGGGGAAGTGCACTCCACGCCGCAGTACATTTTCTTTGAATGCGAATCCTTGTCTTTGGCTCGGAGCGCACGTGTGGCTGCGTCACCTGCTGTAGGACGTCAATAGAGCAACTGGCATCTCTGCGTCTTCTGCAGTAGGTTTATACCCACATTGTTTGTCTGGAAACAATCACTTGCTCTTTAGAAAGGTCAAGCACCATAACCATGACATTTATCATTGCTGTTTCAGATTATTAGAAGTGAAATGGAAATCAAACTCCTTTGTAGCTTTGATGAAAGTTCTTTTGTTGTAGTTTTCTTTGAAATGAGTCGTTTGATACAAACGTCCATCAGTCTTCTATTCGATTCAGGGTGGAAAGGCGGATGAGGGGTACGGGAACATATACAAAGTCATCCACACCTATGTCCATTTTAGAATTACTGATTAACCAAACTCGCAAATACTGGACAAAGGTGGAGGCGTCAGGCAGGAGGCAAAGAGGAAGAAAAAAATCTTCAGACTGTGGCTGCAGAGCATGCAACACCAGTTTCAAGGTCTGACCAGAAAAATGAACGACCAAACTGATCATTTATAAAGCTTGTGCGTGTATCTTTTCAGAAGTTTTAGTAATATTAGTTCGTTCTAGTAAGATTTAAAGTGTGTTCTATTGAATTCATTTCTTTTCCTTTTTTTGCCGGTCCTGATTCTGCTTTTATGACTGTGAAACTTCACAGTTTTTCTAATCAAACTTCAAGGTATTCGGGTGGTGTCTATCAGATGTGTCAGTTGCAGACTGAACCCAATTGTTGCCAAGGACTGGCGGAGGAAGATCAGGAGTAAGTGGACTTTACTTGCTGATGTCAACTATAAGACGCAGCGGTAAAAAAAGTTAACTGATTGACTTAGAGTTCATTTCTTCGAATCTTCTATTCAGTTCGGATGTTTTCTGTTTTGTTTAAATGATTTTATACACACACACACACACACACACACACACACACACACAGCTGTCAGTCAGGGAAGCGATCTGCAGATCTGCACTGACTAATCTATTCAGTAATAGGAAACGGCACAAGGAGAAACCCTATCCCTGTGATGTGGGAGTCTGGAGAAACTCTGGTGTGGTTGATGCCGGATAAATAGACGCCTATTCACACACTGGCACACACAAACAGGGGAATGCGCCGACATGCGTTACTAGCAGACCCCTCCACACACACACACACACAGAGCGAATAAAGCTGCCATGTATATATACCTGCGGTGTGTTACAGGCCCCTGAGTGCCTGCAAACACATGTGATCTCCTGACCTTGTAGTGCAAACATTGGGCTATACCGTGAAAGGATCTGTGCATGTGTGTGAGTGCATGCTTGCGTGTGTATTGACATGTTTGGGTGTGACTGTGTATGTTTCTGCAAGATCAGTGTGACTTCCTGGCTGGTTGTGTGGGATATGTGCAGCAACACTCTGTGCCATAATTAGCTTAATCCAACTTATTTCCTGCTCCTTGCTGCAGGAAAGAACTGTGTCACTTCTGTGTGATGTGCATGTGTGCATCTCTATGGGGCAAGATTTGAATTGGGTCTGCATTCCAGCACATTAGATCTTAAATGAAACAAAACCACTTCGCACACATTTTTGGGAAGTTGTTTTTAAGAACTGTCTAAATTAGCTCCAAATTCAATAGTCAGCTAGGCATGAAGACAGCGTGTATGGAATCGCCAGTCAGATCTGATTATTTCTACCATCATCTTTACTGTTGCAGAATTCCTTGAGTGCCGTGTCTTTCTCTAATAATATCTCCAGTACACGGATGTTCAGATCAAACGTTTTGCCCGTCTGTAACAGGAGGCAAACTTAGTTTTTTTGCATGAAAGCCGGATGCACCGCTTCCTGTACCCTGCACTGCACACTGGTATTGAATTCAGAGGTTCAGAGTTCTCCAACATCGGCATAATTCCCCAGGAACACTAAACTTGACTGGTTCAGGAAATCTTACTGTGACAAGTTTACTTCAAAAACAAAAAGGAAAAAAAAGATGCAGCCAGGAGATAATCTTGTGGTGACTTCAGCTGATCATTACCAACACGTAGCGGTAAAGCTGGGTGTGGTCCTACAGTGAATGCAACAGGCCTTAGAGGTCAATGCTACAGTAGAATGCACTTCCTCCAAACAAGACTTAATGCTATCCTTAGTTTGTCAGGTTAATTTTTCATTAACTCAGTTCAGTTCAGTTCAGTTCATTTTTATTTCAAACATTTCAAACATGTGTCTTCGCAATCATTATAAAATATCATTTCATTATTTGTTTGAAAAGGAGTAGGCAGAAGTATTTACTTATTTGTCCCTACCCCCTCAAGTTTTACCTCTCATTCATTTAATTTTCTTTTAGTCTTAAATTAAACAATCAACATATGAAACAAAAGTAAAAAAAAAAAAAGCAAAACAAAATAAAACGTAAATAAATCAAAAACAAGAAATAAGCAAGCCCCACCACAGTATAGTTTCTTTCATATGAAAAATACAGAATGAGTATATTTGCAGATACACAAGTTATGGAAAAACAAACAAACCAAAAAACAAACAAAAACCCAAAAGAACCACAACACCATTACCAGCGACATTACCGTCCTGGGTTAACCCGTTTTCTTCATTCTTATAGTTATTTAAAATTAGGTTTTTATATTTTATTTTAAACTGATTTATGTTTTTACTTTCCTTTATTTCTTCTGTTAGACTGTTCCATAATTTAACTCCTGCAATTGAGATAGACATAGTTCTTAAAGTTGTTCTAGCACTTTGTATTTTTAAATTCCATTTCCCTCTTAAGTTATACCCACCTTCTCTTTCTATGAACAATTTACAGATTTCTTTTGGAAGCAATTTATTTCTTACTTTATACATTATTTGCGCTGTTTTAAGCTTCACCAAGTCTTGGAATTTAATAGCTTTCATTTTGACAAAGAGTGCATTTGTATGGTCCCTGTACCCCACATTATTGTCCTTGTGTCCCTTAATGGGCTGTAGCACCTGAAGGTCAGCTCAACAGGAAACGTGACAAATATCCAGACGATGATGGTCGGCATCCGGTCACGTGAAAGGACATAAAGGGAGAGGGGACTCCGTGCTTTCCACCTGTGCATCTCAGAAGAAGGGAGAGTCATGACATTTCTACGACCTGTTTCTATATTGTTCGTGTGTGTGATTCGTCACGTGAGGCGACTGACGCACACTCACCACAGGTGGATGCAATAAGTGTACTAAAAGGTTTGTATCGGCTATCTCCACATCTGATTAGCTGTAATGTGTGTGCAGTATGTTTTTTCCCAAAATATGATGATATAATATGCGTAACTGGTATGTATGCATGTGCATACTGTACACATACTTTCATCTTTAATTTATTGGAGATTATCTATCGGAATTTCAGGAGTGGGACCACGTCTCCAAACACGCTCCTTCCGGCTGTCAGCTATATAGGTTCCCCCAGTTCTGCAAGTTGTTCATTCTCGTTTACGTGCCCCACCCTCCCTCCCTCCTTGTTCTCAATTCTTTAACTTCTTCATTTCTATTTAGTGCATGGGGATCTGCCAGGCCCGGGAGCCATCGCCAGGCCCCTTCGAGGCGTTCCCCAAACCGCAGCTCAATTCATGTCAAAGCGTTCACCTTTACCTACTAAAAGCTGTCAAACCTAAAATGAGGACGTGGGCCCAGCTAGTGAAAGGGTTTTACAAAAATTTTGCGTAAACTGTTTTGAGATACTGATAATGTTAAAAATCCTAATCTAACTGGACAGTGGACTAATAGTCAGCATCATGGCCAGGTGAGGCAGATGCTCTTATTATTTCAAGACAAATGATGCAAAAGATTTTGAATTGGTTCAAAGTTTTGAATTTGTATTCTATAGCTTTTCCTTGTCATGTTGAATGTGAGACCCCAAGTGAAGTCAGTTCAACTGGGGAGGCCAGTTCACACCATCCAGCCAAGTCAGGAACACTCTCGAGCAGGTAGGTGTATGATTGTCGAGGTCTACAATCAAGGGACACCTTCATTAGTGTAAATACAGGGTTTACAACAAGGTGCAAACCACTAGTTAGACTCAAGATCAGGAAGGTCAGATTACACTTTGCCAATAAACAGCTGGAATAGTTCTGGAAACTTTGGGCAGATGAAACCAAGATGATCTGAAGCATACGACATCATCTGTCAAACACAGTGGAGCCAGTGTTACAGCGTGTGCACTTACTGTTCACCAGTGTTTTCTAATGACGTGACTGCAGGATGAATTCTGAAGCCAGCAGGTCTATAATCTGCTCGTTTGCTCACAGTGCAAAAGCAACTCCAGAGTTTCTCAAGGTAAAGAAATGGGATATTCTTCAGTGGCAAAGTCGGTCACCTGAACCAACTGATATTCAGTTACTGAAGATAAAACCGAAGCAGAAAGCTTCTGCAGACTTCAAATGATTTTTCGTATAATCTTTACAAAACACCCTTATATTTAAAATTATGTCAGTTTTTCCAGTTACCCGTGAGCATCTGAAAAATGGGGGACTGTGTAGAAAATGGTTCCTGTAAAAAGTTAATGCTAATTTTTTTGTTAAATCCCTTGAATTAAAGCTGAAAGTCCTCGCTTCATTCACAGGAAACAAGGCAAAGTACAAAGTATTCAGAGGATATTGTCTGTGGTGATGCACAGAGGCAAAATTACAAGAAATGTTTGATCGTTCAGAAACGCATGGACTGCGACTGGACACTCAGTGAGAACGCTTGTGTTTGTGCTACGAGAGCGGTTACCTATGCAGATGTGTTTGCACAGCTCAGTTTGTGTGTGTGTGCGTGTTCACAGACTGTCCTGGGATCAGACTGCTTTGCGTAAGCCAATTCTGTGACTAATTTGGACCGAGGCAGACTCCAGCAAATAAAACACCTTCTCCCCTTCCACCATTATTGTCATCATCTCGCACTCAGTCCTGCTTGTGTCTCTCCTGAATGCATATAGCAATATTTACTCTTACCTTTTTAGCCAAGCTGGCAGCGTGGCTCTACGGATGGCAGCGCTGCTCTGTCAGCTCTGTCGGCTCTCTCAGCCAGTTTGGTCCAGACTGAAAAACCCGCTGTGGGTGGATCGTCACTGAATTTTCATACTTGAGGTCCCCAGAGATGAAGCCCTCCGCCTGTGGTGATCCCCTGACTTCTCGTCAAGAGCTGACATTTGTGGTTTGGAGAGAAATTGCTCTACATATTTACAGCTATTTGGTGGATTGCCATGAAATGAGCTCTCAAGTTCCCGTTATAGCTTTAATTCATTCAGTACTTAGATTTTTTAGTTGTTTTTTTTAATGGTTACTCTCCAAACAAATAGCATTCCTGTAGCCTTTATGTTCTGTGGCGATTAGCTAATGGGCCTTTTAATATTTCAAACG
This sequence comes from Oreochromis aureus, assembly GCF_013358895.1. Classification (NCBI taxonomy): domain Eukaryota; kingdom Metazoa; phylum Chordata; class Actinopteri; order Cichliformes; family Cichlidae; genus Oreochromis; species Oreochromis aureus. The sequence goes on along the minus strand of NC_052963.1, from coordinate 42,753,941 downwards.
CAGCATTGGAACCATTTCAACACCATCACCATGTTAGCATGCCGACTACATTCACAGCTGAGCCAAAGTACGGCTTCACAGGGGTGTTAGCTTGAATGTAGACTGACTATAAACACTTGCACAGTCTGAAACAAACACTTGAACAAACACACATAATAGATTAACTTAAAAAAGATAAGTTTAATAAAGGCACGTATGTAATTTCAAAGTCAAGCACACAAAAACGGTTCCCCGCTGAGCTAACGCTTCCAGCAGAACGTGCACATTCGGTCTGTGTTTGTGCAAATGAGTGCACATGCACGAGAGGCCTTGTGTATTTCATTTGTGCCTCTGCATTTTTCTTTACTTGATCATTTCCACTGACACCAGGAAAATAAAGTCATGCAGCTCTTTACTTTGTGATAGTTGGTCATTTATCCAGCAGCAGCGGCGGCGGCGGCAGCAGTACAACACAATCGCTGTGTTTTGTTTTGAATCTCTGCGTGCTGCTCTATATACATCCTGCATATCAAAGCTTTCCCTCGATTCCTGCTCTCCTCATCCAACTCTCAGCTCTGCCTCGAATTCCACGTCGTGCCTCATTGGACTGGAAAAATGGTTTGTTGCATTATCGATAATACTAATCAAACAGGAATATCAATACCTCTCCCCATCGCTCTGCTCTCTTTCCTTCTTTTTGTTCCTTCCTCTCTCCCCTCTCTCCGTCTCTTCTTAAAGATTCTGACAGTAGGATGCATTATGTAAGTGTGAAATGTACTGGCAGGGGTTCTTCCGACCAGATGCAGAGTGTTCAAAAACACACAGAGGAAGAGAGAGAGGTGAGATGGACTGAAAGAGAGCAGATGCACGTATGCGTGCGAGGAATGCTGGATTGGGATGTGTGTGCTCGTGTGTGCACGCATGTGCATGTGTGTGTTGGTCGAGGTGCAGATGGCGAATGTCAGTGTTGAAAAATTCATGATGCCATGTTTGGAGATTCCTGGGGGATATCTTGTTGTTCAACTGGCCTTACAGAGCAGGCATGCACGGCACTCGCTCACTCGCTCATGCACACGCAATACACACTGGACCCGTGCATTGCGTGTGTGTCTACTCAAAAGACATGAGATCAAAGAAAGAGTTAGAAGTAAGAAACATATGGAGAAGCTGAGATACAGAAACTTAGAAAAGAAAGATCTTTTTGGTATTTGGCTTTTTCTTCTCGCTGGTTTTCTGTTTCATCTATCCCTCGAGGGTTTCTTTGTCACACAAAAGTTCCAAGATCTATTTATCTGTTTCACAAAATTTGCACAACAATAACATGTTAGCAGACTTCTGACAAATATATTCAGATTTCAAAAAATCTCTCTTCCCACCAAGTACAAAATAAAGTCAAAAAACTACCGGCACCTCAGATCTGTTGATCTTTTAACGAATCTTGGTTTAATTTCCTCAAGTATACATGAAACTGAGAATAGGAATGAGATTTAATATTGCACAACATATTTTAAAGTATAAAAAAACAGATATGTAGTTATAGTTGTGTCCCACAACATAGAGCCAACTTCTTTGATACATTTTATATTTTTCCAGTCTTTTCTGACTAGATTAACGATGGTAACCAAAGCAACATCATTACTGAAATTACCAAAAATAAGAGATTTTTCAAAGCTTTTCTTTTACTTATATAACTATATTTAGCCCCCACTATACAATAATAATTTTGTTTCTGTACATTACCACATTGAACTGTAAATGAAACAAATGTGCAGAATCTCATCTTTAACTCAGTGTGTTAAACAAAAAGATTGCATAAAAATGTGAGCAACTAAAGCATTTTTTGACACAATCCCTTCATTTCAAGGGCTCAAAAGTAATTGGACAAATTAAATAAGTGAAAATAAAATATTCATCTCTAATACTTGTTGAAAACTCTAACAATGACAGCCTGAAGTCTTGAACTCATGGACATCACCAGATGCTGAGTTTCCTCCTTTTCATTACTCTGACAGGCCGTTACTGCAGCAGCTTTCAGTTGCTGTTTGTTTGTGGGCCTTTCTGTCCAAGTTTAGTCTTTAACAAGTGAAATGCTCAGTTGGGTTAAGATCAGGTGACTCACTTGGCCGTTCAATAATATTCAACTTTTGGGTCATTGTCCATCTGTATCATGAAACGCCGCCCAATCAGTTTGACTGCATTTAGCTGGATTTGAGCAGAGAGTCTCTGAGTTCATTCGGCTGCTTCTGTCCTGTGTCACATCATCAGTAAACACTAGTGTCCCAGTGCCACCTGCAGCCATGCGTGCCCAAGCCATCGCACTGCCCCCACCGTGTTTTACAGATGATGTGGTACGCTTTGGATCACGAGCTGTTCCACGCCTTCTCCATACTTTTTTCTTGCCATCATTCTGGTAGAGGTTGATCTTCATCTGTCCAAAATGTTTTTCCAGAACTGTGCTGGATTTTTTTTTTTTTTTTTAGCAAAGTCCAATCTAGCCTTTCTATTCTTTAGGCTTATGAATGGCTTGCACCTTGAACCCTTTGTATTTACTTTCATGCAGTCTTCTCTTTATGGAACACCTGGATATGGATACGTCTACCTCCTGGAGAGTGTTGTTCACTTGGTTGGCTGTTGTGGAGGGATTTCTCATCACTATGGAAATGATTCTGCGATCATCCACCACTGTTGTCTTCCGTGGACGTCCGGGTCTTTTTGCATTTCTGAGTCTACCACTTCTCAAACTGCAGATTTTGCCACACCTAATATTGTAGTATTTTCTCAGATGGGGTTTTTTCTGTTTTCCCAGCTTAAGGATGGCTTGTTTCATCTGCATGGAGAGCTCCTTTGACCGCAAGTTCTCTGTTCAAAGCGAAATATGCCAAATGCAAGCACCACACTTCAAATCAACTCCAGGGCTTTTATCTGCTTAATTGATAATGACATAAAAGAGTAATTGCCCACACCTGCCCATGAGTCAAGTGTCCAATTACTTTTGGTCTCTTTAAAAAGAGGGTGGCACGTGTTAAGAAGCTGAAACTCCTAAATCCTTCATTCAAGTTGAATGTGGATAGCCTCAAATGAAGGCTGAGAGTCTACACATTATGTCCATGTTTATTATATAATTATAACAGGAAAATGTTTCAGTAAACAGGTAAAAAACAAAACTTGTATCAGTGTCCAAATATATATGGACCTAACTGTATACAGTACTTCTGTTAGCCTGAGCATTTAATTGTCACATTTATGTCATATGACATAACGAAAAGTAATACATCCATTCATCCCAGTTAGTTTCTATAATTTTAACCTTGTTACCATATTATTTTTTATATTTTTATCAGAAAAGTTAAGTGTTTACCTGAGTATTCAGTTTGAGTGCGACTAAAATCTGCTTTTCAGGTTGCAGAGTATTGGTAACAGTGTTGTGCCAAGCAAAGCAAACAAAAGCACACAACAACTAAAATATCTCATAAAAAGTGTATGTTTTGATGAACTGAGTTGGAGACATTTTTACGCCTCTCATTAAAATGTTTTCAGTTGGAGAAGGCTGATCAGCAATAAATCAGGAATGAGCACCATCTTTAGATAATATTTGGTCCAAAAAAAAGAATCAATCATTTGATTTTTGTGTTGTTTGTATGCACGAAAAAAATAAAAGAGGGAGAGGTAGCAATAAAGAGCGAGGGAAGATTGGAGAAAACAAGACATGCTTTCCTTGCCAGTGAACAAAGTGATCCTAACTCCCCATTACACACGTTACTCCGTGGCCGCTCCCTTGACACAGTGTTTGTTGAGTGAGGTGTTCGAGACATTAGCGTGCCAAGATCATTTGTGCAAACAGAGCACTCTGAGCCCAAGTGGAGCGGGTTCGGACTCTGCACTAGGTAATGGAAACTGGCAGCGACCGGCGTGACCAACCCGGAGCCTCACACAGAGCTGAATATAAGCCAGCGTTCTCATTACAGCCCCATTTTCTTCTCTAGCTCTACGTTTTTAAAGGCAGCCACCACTGCTTTTGTTTAGAAAGAGTTGTCAGATCAACATGATTCAATAATACTGATGTCAGTAATATAATCGTATTTGTCTTGATTTCTTAATCGTGAATCTCAGTGGAGGTTTCACTGTTGTTTTACCAGCTTTAAGGTTTATTAATACTGAATCTGTTATTCAGAAATATACACCAGGGAGTGTGCAGGAGAGGTTTTTTCTCATATGAATCAATAAAAACTTTATGATAATGCTTGGGGAGGTCTTCTTTCTTTCAGTCTTATTGGGTGAAAGTGAGTATTTCACTCATTCTACTTGTGATCACAGGAAGACTGTTAGTGCAGCAAACAGTGTCCTCCTTAAAGAAACAATTACACATCACATGACTGTTCAGCTCATGTGCATGCAGTACACTCAGTATACCCTCTCTTGCAAGGTTAAAGACCCAGTTCAGTCTTTGTTGCACCGTCATTCGTCTACGTGGTCTGTAAAAGAAACCAAGATCTCAAAATTGCAGTGAAAAGAAATTTGCACGAATTTGAACAAGAAACTATATTTTAACTAAATACTTTCAGAGATTTCTTGTCTTTTGAGAAATATTGCTAAACTCAGGGTTGTGAACTAGAGATGTTTGTTCATCTCCTGCTTTTCTCATCTGTCTAAAGCATCTTTTAATCACCTTCAGTCTGCCTGAAGATGCTGCTGTAAGTCGATTAACTCAGTGTCATAGATTTTCTCATATCCACTGCATTGGCTTCAGGTCAGGTTCAGGTTTCAGTTTAAAATCTTGGATGGCTTCACCTTGTAAGCTTTTGTTAGTAAATGCATTTTCCTTACTTTTGTTACATTACATGAAATATTGCTTCTGCTTTGCGGCACCTGGTTCATGCATGTCTGCACACATAATAACACATAAACGAGCTACACATTTGCACGCAACGTCTTTTGCATGTGCCTAAATGATCATACCTGGACACACAAGTTTATTGTGAGATATTTTTACAGACAGAAGCACAACCATGTGCGCACATGCAGACGAGAAGACACGATGCATGTCCCCGTCGCACACATGAGCAAGCGCAAACAGAGCTTGGCACCGTGCCCGGGTTATATCATGCTAATTAAGGTCAGACTCTACCAGCAATCCACAGCATTAACCCTGGCCTGAAGTGAGAGTGAAATACACACGTTTTCAGAGCCTCACACACAATTCAAGAAGAGTGAGACAAAGCCCTGGCATGCAAACTTATTTCCGAGCATCTGCCATAAAAATTAACCCAGTTTTGTGTTGTATCAGTGATGGGGTGAAATGAAATAAGGAAATGGCATCTTTGGGAGCTGACAGATATAAAAGTAATGGGATGTGAACACAGATGGAAGCGCGAGGTTGTCTGAGGTAACACGGGAAATGAGGATGCAGTGAAGGCAGGGACGGTGCGAAGGAAAGCGCAGGAGTCAAAGGATGTTGGAGGATTGGAAGGAAGCACCGAGTTGTGCGTTCAGTCTTAAGGCCAAGAGAAATCTGCTACACTTTCCAGTCAACTGTCGGTGAGGTGAGCTCTACGGATTATCCAGAGCGACGATGATATTGATTGTGGGAAAGTGTGTGACTGTTGAGATTTGAAATTATTCCAAAGCTCCAAGAGCCAAAAACAATCCGCTGTTTGTGTACATCATGCAAGAATGGAGACAAATAGGAAATAAAAAAAAAAAAAAAAAAAAAACCTTAAACAAATGAAAATATACAATTAGACATCACTAATGATAAGCTGAAAAGCTTATTGTATATATTTATACAGTATATATATATATGAGGTGAAGTGCAACTATAAACAAGTTGCTAGAGTTGACATTTTTGTCAGCAACTGGGGCAGAGCAACCTTGTCTGGCCAAATGACACCATCTGGCAGGAAGCTGGGACAACATCAACCAGGGAATGTGTGTGTGTGTGTGTGTGTGTGTGTGTGTGTGTGTGTGTGTGTGTGTGTGTGTGTGTGTGTGTGTGTGTGTGTTCCTGGGTGTGTCTGTACTGAAAATGGTGCTGCAGAGGTACGTATGCAAGAGTAGCTGTAGGCCAGCAGGAGAGAAAGCCACAGAGTTTAGGTAAAGTACCTTTGTGTGTGTGTCTGTTGAACAGAGAGTGAAGCTGTGTGTCTGGTCAGATGGGTTTCATGCAGCAGTAGCGGGGCATCCACCTAGAATCAAAACAACAAAAACCTGTAACGTGTTCCGCATCGAGCTCTGAAAGGGAAACCAATTCATCAAAACGCATCTCAAAAGAGACGTAAACTCAGGATTTCACTTCCAAAACCAAAAAATCCAGCCCTGTATTATTACTGTACGTGTGCGCTGCAGAGTAAGGCTGCAAAAAAATTTGCCTCCATCTCATGACACATCGTCCTCAGTGACAGCAGCGTTCCCTCAGAGAGTAAATGTCAGAGTGACATTGAGTGAGCATCAACCCAGTCTGGGCCCTGTGTGTGTGTGTGTGTGTGTGTGTGTGTGTGTGTGTGTGTGTGTGTGTGTGTGTGTGTGTGTGTGTGTGTGTGTGTGTGTGTGTGTGTGTGTGTGTGTGTGTGTGTGTGCGACCTACTCCGAGTGTCCCCTGGGACTGGAGCTGGCTGGCTGACTGTTCCCAAGCTGTCACCAGACATTGACTCAGGCGCCTATACACTCACCATCGACACATCGACTCGATCCATCCATCACGTTCAAAAACACACTCGGAGAAACTCTGAATTCCACGCCGAACCTAATGATTTCAGCTTCCCTCTGAAAGCATTATTTTTCAAATCTCTCCCTTTTTGTTACACCTGGAATTGGATTTGTTTTCAGGAAGTATTTCCCTATCGAACTCTCTATCAGGATGCATTTCGTCCTGTTAAGGCTTCAGTGATTTCGCTGGCAGCACCGTGCATTCAGGCCACAGCATCGCCGCTGTTTTTCTGTCTGCAGTGCTGAATGATTTCAGGATATGAGAGATGAACTGGCTGCTAACTGAACCATGGGCCCCTTTCTTCCTCCTACATGTGGCTACCAATTGTGAGAGTAACTCAGACTTACTTTATGCAGAGTGCCTCGTGGATTGTGTGGGGATTTAAAGTGCTTGAAACAACCTCATTTTCTCCATTTTGTCAAACGGTGTCTAAAAGGAAAAAGTGCACCTGACCCTCTTACCGGCCGTATCAAACTGCCTTCTCTGAAAAAGCGTTTCTGATCGAAAACTGGCAGTTTGGGAAATTTTGAGAGCCTGTTAGAAACAGAAAAGTTGCAGGTGAAGGGAACGTCATGTGCTGTTAGGACAACAAAATGCTTTAATGCTTAAAAAGAGGTCAGAACAACTAACAGTGGTGCTAGCAGGCAGGAAAGCAGGAAGAAGAAGCAGACATGGTCATTTTCCCCGATGACAAAATTATTATTTTGTGATGGACAGAAGATTTGCTCAAAATTGTAAAATAAACAAACAAATATTCAGTATAATATAAAATGAAAGGCTGCACGTCTGATTTGTTTTCAGGAGTTTAGGTGGTGATGCATAGTTTTCAGCTTGTATTTGTTTTATTGGCACCAACCTGCATAAAGCATCAGCACAAAACAGCTCCAGTTAGTCTGAGCGGTCACATCACACATTGTATATAAGCCTGTCAAACTCAGCAGCCACTCAGCCAATGAGAGCAAAAAGTTTTAACTGTATTAATAATCACGCAGTAAAAAGTACAAAGGAGAAGCCGGAGCCAAATGCTTACAGAGTTTAAGCTTTATTCTAAACTCTCATCAAGATGATTTATCTTAATTAAACTAAAATCATAAATATCACTCAGAGTTTTGGGTAGGTTGTCACTTGAAAGGCTTGAAAGTTATACACATTCAAATCAAAGTGCAGGGAAGCTTTCACTTAACACCGATTGTTTGTTTCCAGCTTCAGATCCAACCGAACCTTCCCGTCAGTTACAGATACAGCTGCTGTCAAAGAATAACATCAAACTAATGCCTAAAAATTCAAAATTGTACAAAGATTACACATATAAAACACCATCCTCTCAACAGGAAAGTCTCAAATACTAGCTTCACTATTAAATGCTTTGGATTTTCCCTGGGAAAACTATTCGTTCCAGGGCTACATGCTAACGCTTAACATACACTGTGTTGGTTCCAGGTTTTAACCTTTTTTCTTTCTTAAGATTTTCAGTGAAGTACAACATATTTAATTCTTTGGATGAAAGTTTCTCACCTTTGCCAAAGGTACGTGGAGAAGAATGTAAAGTCTGAAGAGGGTAATGTCACATTAGAGGAAACAGGGCGCAGACCACGGCACCACCAAAATTATTGGGACTGCGTGCAATGAACTTGGGATCCTGTTGCCTTTGAAATGGTTGCTTTGAAGATGGGACCAGGTCTGCAACTACTCACAGTCAGTTACTGTCGTCAAGGATACTTTGGATAAAAAACAGGATAAGACGGAGTCAGTCTACGATCGAATGGGGTCAAGATGGCAGTTACATCCAATCTGCTCGTAATAATATGGCAAAAACTGCAAATCTGTAGCCATCTATATTGATTGATTGATTGTTAATTTATTTCAAACATGTAAACAATATACAGGTACATTTACATATTCACACAACCTCACTGAAATTCCTCCACAAATAGTGACGTAGTTTGCTTGTTTACTTTAATATATGAAAGTAACCAGAATACAACCAGTGTTTCGGCTTGTTTCGTTCACAGAATATGTTACAGACAAACAAAAATCAATAAATACAACAACTATTCATACATGTGCAAAAATACAAAACAGCCATTCGCATACATACATTTCCATGGAAGCTCCACTGTGGTTTAAAGCCAGTCAATCTCCTGCCCAGTAGAAAACCAGTAGAAAACCTGGGTGGGATCTTTTTTGGCTCTTAAACAAGGAGGATGTAAATGAGGGCTGCTGATTAAGCTTTTCCTCCTCTGATGCCAGGCACATCCACTACAAGGGACACTTTAAAAGATAAATAAAAATAGAATGAATAAATGAATAAATGTTTAGCCATGCAGATGCAATTACAGTCTTTGGTATTCAAAATAAAGAAGTACTGTACACAACGCTGCTGGGTGTTTATTTATAGCACCGCTTCAAGGCCTATTCTTTCATCTTTTTTTAAATTTGCGATAATGTTAGTCCTCCCTCCACGTTTTTTGTAGTTCTTGTACGATAAATTGTTAAAGTGTTAGCACTGAGAGCAGGTCCAAACGGGGGACACGTGGTTTAATTTAAATAAACCGTACAAACGGGGGCTAATCTCCCCCAAAACTTGGCGTATCCTTTTCAAAAGTGTATTTTGCAGCCTAATCCCAGGCCTCCCGCTCTCACACGGATCTGTGTCGGTGTTGTTAAAACTCTGCAGACAGCACTGTACAAATATAGCTGAGTAACTAGGCCTACTGCAAATAGAACAGAACTGAATTTAATCAAATCAACACAGCATGCTCTGTGTTCCAACATTCACCCTCTGGCAGCAACCCTCCTCCTGTTTCCTCTTCCTCTCTCGCTCTCTGTCTGCTCTCTGTCTGACTCAGTTTCTCTCACACAGACAGCGAAACACACATACGGAAAGTCTCCCTTTACCACATTACCTTATTACTGCACTTACCCCAAAATGGTCACCTTTTCAATTTGTGTCTCTCTGGATATAACTGTTTAATGTAACTGCTCCACTGTATGTGCCAAAACACACAGAAGGCACACACTTTTTACCCACATTTGGATACAGACTCCGTCCTCTGCTCCACATAATATATCACCGCTCCCATCAGGTGGGCTAACACAGCCCATGAGTCATCGCGTTAATCATTCTCACTGACCAGTTTTCTGCAGGCTGCAATTATTGGATGATAAATGCCATTTGGTGGTATTGTCAGAAAATTTAGACGACGGGGGCATTAAGTTGAAAACAGAGCAGTAAATGCGACTCTGATGGCTGGCCTGCGTCTCTGCAGCGACGGGATAGTTTATAACGGTTTGTGACAGGCTTGTGGCAGTGGTAGCATCTATGTGTGTGCATCTACCGCCTCAATTACGCAGCACTCAGTCAATCGGACGAACAGCCAGCCAGCCAGCCAGCCAGGCAGGCAGCCGGCCGGGTCCAGACAGGGTGAAGCAGCAGGCTGGTAAGCAGAATGAACCACAGTGGCAGTGCAAACAGACCACAGCCAGACCACATCACAACCACACAGCATCCTGCCATTTACAGAGCTGCATATGGCTGTGTGCAGGGAGGGAGAGGAAGGAGGAGGGAGGGAAAGCAGCAAAACAAGAAAGAAAGTCATATATAAAAAAAACAAAGGAAGAAGAGTGATGGCAGGAAGGACAGGTGTGATGGCAGTGTCAAAGGATGAAGAAAGAAAAGTGGAGCAGGAAGGGCAGGAGTAAGAGTCAGGGAGGAAGGACAACAGGAGGAGAGTTGGCAAGAGGAATGAAGTGCTGTTAAGAAGGCAGGAACAGACTGTCAGGGGAGGAAAAAAGAGCAGAAACACAGAGACGAAGGAAGAAGACATTTATAGGGACTAAGAAGCCAGTTTGAGCAATTTTTCCGTCCTCATCCTGTCTGCGTAAAGCCCGCTATATTTACCGACAGCCGAGCGACGTCACCATGGAGAAACAATTTCCCTTAATAACCACCTGCATGCAATCCTTAACGTTATATTGCACAGGTAACCCGAGATAGCGAGCTACAGGGGCGTGTTACCTGGCAGCACACTGACGCTCCCTTTCAGATTCACTCTCGCATTGAAAGAGACAAAGATGCTGAAAAATAAAAACTGAGTGTTTTAAATAAGCCTTTCACCGTCACTCACCGCTGTGGATCTGCAGCTGTAAAAAGACAAGAGTACAGAAGAATTCCAAGGTGAGAATGTAACTGGATACATTTGTTACCTTAGTTACTTTCTAACAAATCTTATGACAAATGTAACTATAGAAGAAGATACTTGATGATACTTTATTCAGAAGTTGCGGCCACAGTGCACAGGTAGCACACGTTTGATTTGACAGATATTTAATTTTAATTTTACCGGATGCCCTTCCTGATGCAACTCCAAAGGGATTTTTGTGCCTCCTCCTGGGATCAAACCAGGGATCTTTCACTTTTTAAGACAAATGTAACTATTTTAATTATTTTGTCAAAGAAATGTAATTTAATCCATTTGGTTTCTTTTTGATTACTCTTACATCAAATGCTTTAAAGCGTGCAATAAAGCAGAAGGATATCTAGAGGCGGCAGATGTTTGCTTAAGTAGAGATCACGCATTACTTTGCACAGTTTGTTGGAGCCTTTCTCAGATTTCAGAAGGAAAGTAGCGTGGAATTTCCAGCACTGAAAGGCGTTCTTGTTTGATGATAACACGTGGTCGACTGGCTGCAGGCATGGCAAATTCAAACTAGAGAAGCGATCGTATTTGATGTGTAAAATGTGAGCACAGTTTACCAAATGAATGGGCTCTAAGTGAATGGACTAAAGAGAGCTCCAACATTCCTACATCCATGGCGTTACCTCATATTTGCTTTGGTGACACATGTTGCCCTGAGATGGAAGAGGAAAAAGGATGCCCCCTCCTCCCAGACCTTCAAAGATTTTCCTTTAAAAAACTACAGGGGAAAGATAAACTTTTTGACATGAATTTCAGGTCCCTAATATCTTTATATTTGCTAAAATAAATAAATACCACATTACAAATTTTAGATATAATATTGAGGACCCAAGTGCAGACTCTCAGGCAGGCAACGTTTAACGAAGAGCGAGCCATTTATTAGCCTGATTGTGGTACAAAAGTAAAAGTCCACAAGTAAACTGAGAACAACGACTGCTGGAACATAACAGCAGAAAACTAGAAAACTTCCCAGGGCTGGGATTCAGTGAGGAAGAAGAGCAGATGTTGTGATGAGGGAATAGAGATAACAATATATACACAGAGGGGTCATTAAGCAAAGCGTACAGAGCTGGGGAGAGTAATACACAGGTGAACCAAATCACAGCAGACGAGACAAAGGATGGGAACTAAAAGCAAAACACCAGGACCACAAAGTCTCAAAGTACAACAGGAAGTGATAACTAAATGGGGATGGCACAGACAAACGAAGGAACTTAATATAAGAGACTTGTAACAGGAGGGAGGAACACTAAGGGAGGAATCAAACTTAAAGTGAGAGGAGGAATACAATAAGTAATATAAGCATTACACAATGCTGGGATCTCGTATAATAACTAAATAAAATTAAAAAGTCCAAATAGTCAAACGCAGGGTAAACAATTCCAGGACCATGACACTGTCATTGTGTTAACTTGAACTGCACTCCTGAAACTAATGACAACAGAGATCTAAAATTTTGCATAATTCCCATTAAAACTACCTCTGGAGTCTTTGTGATGATGGGTTAGGCTAAACATGGTGGAATGAGCCACAGCTGGTTTTATTGTTGTGGCTGATCAGTTTACTTGCATGGGATCATTAATATTTACACAAAGATTTACAACAGTGGGCTGAATTAGTGAACTTAAAAATTCCAAGAGTCGGACCAAGTTACCAAAAGATAAACAGCGACCTCGGTACAATCTCGTTTCTAGCGTGGATAAAATCCTGTGGACTGACCGGTTTTCTAAGTATTGGGATGTTGGCTGGCACAAGTGACAGCTGGAAACACTTCCATCACCGAGGAATCAGCATTCGAGCAACTGAGCAAACCTAATATTTCACAGCCTGACAACCGTGTATTTTTTAAGTCATACAAGAGACTCTAAGTGGCTGCCAAAGGCCAGAACTGAAAGGGGAAAAAACATTTAAAAAATAAATAAATAAATAAATTTGCAACGTGAAAAAAGTCTGCAACCTTGATCTCTGTGCAGCGGTGCTGCAGACGAGTCGCATAAATTTTTAATACAAACAACAAAAGAAAAGAAAGAAGAAGAAGAAAAAAAGAAAACCAGGTAAATTAGAATTAGGAAGCACGTGTTGCCAGGAATATATTTGTGAAGCACACAAAGGTGCCAAGAGGATCTAACATTAGCATTACTGTGTTTAGGAGACTAACTAGAGGAAGGCCATTATCTTGTCAGTAGCGCTCGCTGCAGTGCTTGCATTTAAAGGATAAACGCAGTAAGAAATGAAATACAGAGAGAGGGAGAAATAAATGGCAAAAGAATAGAATAAACAGACAATACAAGAGGAACACAACAAAAAACTCTGACAGTTACTAATAGAAGAGAGAAATCGAAGAAGAAAAGCCAAACTGGGAGAAAGATGGTGTTTTTTCTCAGGTAGAAAAGAGAAAGAGGCAGAGCAGGTTTCATGGTGCAAGGAGGAAGCCAGACCGCTATTGTAGTGAGTTAGCCTGAGGTGTTTTCATACTTGAGCTAGCACTGATGGATGGAGGTCGTAAGCGGATGAATTAGTGATGAGGATCAGGATGAAAGTGCTTTCCAGAAACAACAGGCCTGACCAGACAGAGCCGGGACACATGGGACAGGTAAGCCCAGGGTGTGAGGCCGGAGTGATAGACGGGACGGGCTGGCCATGAACCCACGAACTGTCAACACGTATCACACATGCCAACCGAGCTTCAGTGCAATCTGCAGACCTGTCAGTGTGAGTGTTATCTCATTTTAGTGCATTCAGGGTTTTCAGTGTCTTTTTTTTCCCTTTTCTTTTCTCATCCACTCAAAGATTTTCCTCCAAAGTTCACAGCTCGATACCGGCATTTTAGCAACAATTAACAGTAAATCAAACAAGCTGAGAAATTAGCCAGGCTTTGATGAATTAGATGCACTTGGAGCTTAACAGCACTCCCTTGAAGATAAAAACAGAAAAGAAAAGCAAGGAAGCCAAAAAAAGGTAAGACAAAACGAAGGTCAAAGAAAAAGAAAAAAAATAAAACCTCTGCATGAGAGTTTCAGGAGGGACTTAATTTGCTCATAGCACCAAAGACGTAACAGAGTTTACATGAAACATATGTTAGTAAAGTTAAGAAAATGTTGTAACGTTAAAGCCACAGTCGTCATACATCCTGTGTTTTATTAAACATGCGTGCGCTTGTGCTGACGTTCTAGTCTGCATAAACAGGTTTATTCACCTCATCTGCATAGATTTGTATCCATATGATAAATACAGTTTTTGCCTTGTTCTCCATTATGATCAAAACAGGATAATGTCTTCTGTTTATAGCTAAAACAAATGGAACTAAACTTCCTCTCAAACCTCCCGGCAGGCACTCGGGAGATATGCAAATAAGGAAACTTATGTTGGCCTAATATCTGCAAACATTACAAAAAAAAGAGTTTGTGATTACATCTGGCCATCTCTGCAACAAGGAGCTTACTTCAAGAAATAAAACTGTGAAATGAAATGACAAAAATATACAAAATATATGACTAATTTATGCTGTATACAATAACCTAGAATTATGGCATGTATGTTGCCTTATATGGAGTAGCAGAGGTGCATTTTAAACCCCTTTACAGTGTGTAATAAGTACAATAATATTGTAATAGTATAATATTTAAGGCTCCTGCGTGTCTCAGCCTAAACTGCAAACAAACAGCCAAAGGAAACATGTAAAGTCCGATGTTTGTTTTAACACATAAATAAATGTAAGAGCATTAATAATTCTGGATCCTGATTGGTTGCATTAGCTTTTAGTAACTGTGAAAACAATTTTATCAGACGCCTATAAGCAACCACACAGTGCTGTGCCAAGCCCTCATCACCCATTATAATCAGGGAGCGTACGACTCATCCGGCCTGCTCTCATTCCCGGAGCATCGATTTACGCAGTTTCATCAAACTCGCTTAACGTGTCCCATTCATGCCTTTAACGTGTCTCTGTTTCCATGTGATCACATAAGGACGCTCACAGGGGATTCAAAGTTAGAATAAATGCATGGAGTAGGCATCCTTTGAAGTGCAGCGTTAATGCAGAAAAGTTCAAACTGACTCTGACAAATTGCTCCACGCTTTCATTTCAAGTAGCTTAGATCATTGAAATGCTCTATTTGCAGGACTCTTACAGGTACGCTGACATTTGACCACATCACCCCAGCACTGAAGTCACTTCACTGGTTCCCAGGGGACTATAGAAGTACCTCAATGGTTTGGCTCCTCAGTACAATTCTGACTTGCTCACTGTTTACAAGCCTAGAATCAGATCTAAGTGTCTTGAAGGTGCTTTCAGTTACTGCTGACCTGAAGTCAAATACACCTGTGCATATATTCAAAAAGAGACTCAACACTGGTTTACACTTAATAGCTTTGATGTTTCATTTTGCTGTTTTCACTGCCTTAATGTACTGAAATCCTACACAGATTTACATATAATGAAATGTGCCCTTACTGCTGTGAAGGAGCATCTTAAAACCAAAATAAAATGATAGAGGAAGTGAAAACAAAGGTCCGAATGGGATGCAAACTGCTGCCACTCCAACCCGCCAATGTGGTTTGATGCAGCATCCAGTGCTGCCGTGGCCGGTGCATCGAGGACCAGGGGACACCTTGTGAGTGACGTGGATGCATCAGAGGCTTTTGACTGAATGGCAGTATTTGTTGCAGTAAGATGGGAGCATTCTGAGTTTGTTTAAGTGTCACAGGGATCCTGAATACGTAAATCTCTGCAGTGCACAGAAACAGTCCACTTCAAACCACTGAACCTGATCATAACCACTCTGAGCACTTCCACTGAGATGAAGTGCATTGACAGGTGGAAAAGTGGCACCAGGACCTTCATCATTCTGAAACGTTTCACAACGTCTGCACAGTAGCCCTAATTTTCCCAAGCTACTTATGTACACTACGTAAATGTATGAATCCATTTACACGCAGAGTTTGTGAATGCACAGTAGTCTGCGTGCAGAGTAAGTGTTGTTCTGTTAAAACTGTGAGAAATGCAGACAGACAAAGGCTCGAAGCAAATATAAAAACAGAAGGAGAGCGAGTTGCTGACAAATATGGAAGGCAGAAAAAAGATGAGAAGACAGAAGGTAGAGGAAGAGAAAAAGAAGACCTGGTTTCTCCTCTGGCAGCCAGGAGACAAAGAGGAGGAGGAGGAGGAGGAGGAGGAGGAGGAGGAGCAGCGTGGCAGGCTGCAAATAGAGCTGGAGAGAGGGAGAGGAGAGAGAGAGGGCACTTGCTAAATGAATTTGGCTTTCAGCGATGGGGAGTCTACTGCACTGCTGCGCCAGTAATGTGTGTGCTGTGTGTGTGTGTGTGTGTGTGTGTGTGTGTGTGTGTGTGTGTGTGTGTGTGTGTGTGTGTGTGTGTGTGTGTGTGTGTGTGTGTGTGTGTAGGCACATGTGCTTGTATGTTCATATCCTCATATAAACACATGTATGACTGCCAGCAACGGTTTCTCTGTGTGTGTGTGTGTGTGTGTGTGTGTGTGTGCCTCTGCATGGCTGTCTCTGTGCATCTTAATACGCAAATTGTTCTGCAGATTTGTGTGCAAAAAGCATCCGTGTGCGTGTTTGTGCATATCTTTTGGACAGGCGGCTAAATAATGTTTCTAAACTATGGTGTGTCGGAAAAAAACGAGGAGTGTGTGTGTGTGTGTGCACGTTTTACACACACACTGTCACTGGGATTGGAAGTGACAGGCAGGAAGTATCAGAGGCAGCTGGGTAACAGCCCACTAACCACACAGGGGAGGGCTCCACACTGAACAACACAACCAGTGGGGGCAGAGAGACTACAGAGGGAGATGTGGGGAGGTTTTGGGGGGCAGAGATGAAAATCAAATGGAAAGAGCACAGAGGAGTAAAAAAAAAAAAGAAAAGAAAATTTGTTTTGGGAACAGCTGTTTCGGAGCTTCTTTGCTTTATTTTCATGGAAAGAATGACATGACAGATAATACCACGTGGACTATCTGACCCCTAGCAGAAGCGTGAGGTAATGTTTTGATGAGCGATGGTGGGATTTTCATTCCCTCTAACGGTCTGAGGTTGTTTCAGTGATTGCGAGTTAATAAGCGTGCAAGCAACAAATAGAGAAACGACTGTGCAAAGTCAGCAGAGAAGGAACTTCGGGAATGAGTGAAACAGAGAGGGAAGAGGAAAGAAAGAGAGAAAAGAGGGATGGGTTAGATGGATAAAGAGCCAGAAGGAATGTGTAGAGGAGTAAATGGATGAAGATGCACCAGACGCAGCCTGACACAGCAGGGTGCAAGGTTTACAACACTGGACATAACCAGGCATACCGCTCAGTCAATGACTCCCTGAAGTGCAGAACCCATGGATACCACCAAATGCTGCATTTCCTCCCTTGAGGTGCTCTGCCAGGCCTTTAAACATGCAGCCACACGGTCTCTCTGCCTTCAGTAAATGCCTTCTTGGCTTGAAATCAGGTGACTAAGTCGGCCATTGAAGAATATCCCGTCTTTCCTTTTTTTTCCCAGAGAAGCTGTTAATGTAATTAATTAGAACCCTTGAATTAGAGCTGAAAGTCTGCACTTCAATCCAATCATTTGATTTAAGATCTAATGTGATCGTGTACAGAGGCGAGGTTAGGAAAAGTGTGCCATTGGCCAAACGCTTATGGACCTAAAAGCATCCCAAACAAAAACAAACAAATAAAAACACCCGGTGTGCTCAACTGTAGACAAATGCAGTCTAATGTGGGCTTAGCGTGCAATAAAACCCCACTTGAACCTAATCCATGATGGGATTACATTACAAAAGTAATAATGCTGTGTTTTGTCCACACACAAAGACAACCAAGAACCAAGTCAAATGTCAGGCAAAAAGAATATATAACTAAAGTTTCTTTTGCTTATTTGTTTTGTTCAAGAAATACATATGAAGATGTTAATTTCATATACAAATACTTTGGTCTGAAAACTGTGAATGTGTCAGTCTGTGAATGTAGCCTGTGGTGGTAATAGTGACTCTACCCAAGTTACACCCTGCATCTAACATCGGTGAGTAACATCTACATGCAGTGACTAAACCTGAAATCTTCCTGGAAACGCCCGGTCTGTGCAGAAACACAACAGCTCTTAAATCAGTCACATGCACAGAAGTGTTTAGTTTTAACAGCAGCCATGCTGAACAATCCACAGACTCCTTGCTGTAAACCTAAAGCACGGATACAGAGCAGTGTAAAACTTTTCATCATATCATAAAGAACTCCAATAATCATATTTCTCTGATTATTTTCACAGCATTTCAACAACTATTAAAAAAAAAAGACAGTCTTGACAATTTTATCAACAAAGATTCGAAAAATGTCCAAGCGGGGAAAAAAGGCCTTGGTTGAAGACGGCAGCCGTTAGACAGCAGAACAAGAGAGGCTCAGACAGGAAAAAAGCAGCAGAGATAGATGCTGAGTAATAGAGATAAGACGAGAGTGGTTATGAGTCAAACACGAGGACGGGGTGGGAGATGAAAGACAAAACTGAAGAAGAGAAGTGAATGAAATGGGGTGAGATGATGAAGAGAATAGAGAATGGGAGAGGACGAAAGAGGAGGCGAGCAAAGAGAAGAGAGAACAGAGAGAGGAGAGACAAAGGGTTAGAGTAAATTTTGGGTTGGTTTTTTTTAAAAGATGAAAATATCAAAGTGAAGAAAGAGAGAAAAGGAAAGAAGAGACGAGGAAGTGAGTAAAGGAGAGGGCAGAGCATGAAGGAGTGAGAGAAAGGTCGTTTGTATCTCGTATGAGTGCATTAAAGTTTGAATAGTCTCTCATCTCTCTTTCTGCATTCGAAAACCAGCTACACACACACACACCAATACAGAAAAGATCAGATGCAGCACACACATAAAAGCATGCATAAACTGTGTGTGTGTGTGTGTGCATTCGGGAACTGTACGGAGAGAAGACAAGATTAGAAAAGCAGGCCAAGAGATGCTTTCCCAGGGTGCATCTCTGGAAGCATCTGTATTAGACCGGGCTGTGTCAACACTCAGTTCCTCCAGCTGAGGCCGAGAGAAAAGGAAGAGAGACACAGAGAAAGGCTGAGAATGAGAGAGAGAGAGAGAGAGATGGTTTTTGCTTTGTGTGTTTGCTTCTTTCCATTTCCGAGCGTGCCTCACAGACACACAGACACTGATCACTGAATGCAGTGGAGGGGGGATGAAGATAAATAGAGGAAGGCTTTGAACGGAGAAAGAGGGGAAATTTTATATATAAAAGAGTCACAAAGTGGCAGGAATGAGTGAGGCAGGGAGGGAAAAAGGAAGGAGAGAGGGAAAAGAATGACTGTGATGGATGGGCCAGGGATGAATGGATGGAGGGCTAGTGCGGCGGCGGGTTAGAGGATGGAGACACGGCAGACGTGGAGATTGACAGCCTCCTTTCCCGGGGAGGGATGAATAAAGTGGCGCAGTGGGGTAGGCGTTGAAGCGGGGGTGGTGAGTAGTATTGGGGGTGGGGGGTGGGGGGGTTGTCAGAAGAAGAGAGAAAAGATGAAGAAAAGGAGTGAGAGACGGAGGAGGGGAGGTAATGAGAGATAGAGTACGTCTCCGTAATCAAGCCATAAAGGAGAGCTGGAGCGAGGGAGCGAGGGGGAAAAGACGAGTGGGCTCTGAATGAGTCAATCATGATTAATCAAGACGCTTCTTGCTCTCCGCCGCTCTCTCCCTCTTTCTTTTTGCTTGCACTCATCATCATCATCATATACACGCACACATACACACAGACGCTTGTTTTCCAGCGCAGGCCCTGTGCATTCCCATCAGGACTGCATACACATACACAGAGTTGGTGCTTTCATTCAGTTTGCAGGTCCGCAGCCGGCGTCTTCAAACGTGTCCTTTCCAAACCTGCTGGCTCGTGCAGCTTTAAGTCACGCACGTGGAATGGATTAAAATATAAATGCACATGATCTACAGATTTGACTTTTCCACTCCGGCTCTGTCAACAGCATCGAGCTCAACACAAGCAGCAAGTGGGCAGTGACAATACTAACTTACATTTGTATGCTATATGAAGAGCAGACACGGATATAAGCAGAGCTCTCAGCTGAATGGTGAAAAGTGCCCGATGGGAAAAGCTGAGGGGCTCTGAGCGCTGCTGTAATGAAAGAGGTTCATTTGTTTATGCAGCAATGAGAGCACAGTGTCAGGTTTTAACCGTTTTGGAAAAAATAATGAGTGTCAATTATGCTCATTTTTATTATTGGATTCTACTAGAGTTGCTTTGTATGACTCACAGTTTTCCCTTCCATTCCATTTTTAAGCCAGCTTCCTTCTGATTGGCCGCCGCTTGCAAGCAAAAGGTATAAACAGGATGTGGGTGGAGCAGTGTGCGCGAGATTACTATGTTGAGTATATACCCTCTTACTAATATTATACTGGGCTGTGTTTGATTCATGGGGATGAGCTGCACAAAGCCTGACTTTCAAGATTGGATACCACAATATATACACTGTATGGCAGAATTTAAGGACAAGCAGTGTGCCTTTAAAAAATAAAACACTGACACCTGAGCCTTGGTACTCTTGTCACTGCTGCTCTTTCATGCTGGTAACATCTCAGCATCACAACAAATGTGAGTGGCTTTTGTCTGGTTTTGATTCACTCTCTCATGTATACAAAGCATAATGTATCTGAAACCACCCCCCAACCCTGCACCCCTAACCCCCCCGCAGCCTCGATGCATTGCAGGGCTGGGCACCTTTAAATAAATGTAGCTCAGCGGCCGGCACTGGCCTGTATCGCCAAGCACCATTAACAACAAATAGCAGCATATTGCTGTCCTAGCTCTGAGTCTTTTACGTGTGTTAGTGAGGAGAGGAGCTATAGGGGACCAAAGACTGACTTTCTCCAGCACGGACTGCTAAAATCTGAAAGGTTTTTTTTAAATGGCCTGAAAAAGAGGTTTTTTTGTTTTGTTTTGTTTGTTTTTGTTGTCCTGAGATGGCACTGAGGAATATGCTACAATAGGGATCTTTTCATGGGATTTGTTCACATAATATGACACCAACTTTATCCTTTAAAGTGCCACTAATTAAACAACCTAAGTAAGAATGTGGCACTTTTTTCCAGTGGGGTTTAGAAAGGGGCGGGGAGGGGAAGAAAGAAATAAAAAAAAAAAAAACACTGGATGAGAGAGATGTGCGCCTCCTCTGCTGCCTGTGTAGCTTCTTGTGAGGAATGTGTGAATCCTCAGACAGAAAGAGGAAAAAATAGGGCACTTTCATATTTATTTAAGTGTCAGATCCAGAGCCGTCTGCAGGGAGACAGAATAAGAGAGGAAAGGGAGGAAGAGGGGAGGAAGGGCTGCAACCACAGGAACTCAGAGGGCTCACAAGCCTTCCTCTCCCTCATCTCTGAAAACACACACACACACACGCACACGCACACATCTGGCTGCTTGGACACACGGTGAGGAAGGCAACCAGAGGGAGACGGTGACAGGGAGGAAAAAGAGAAAACAGACTGAGGAGGAAATGAGAAAGAAACCAATGTGATTTTGCACAAAGAAAAACAAAAATCCACTGGATGTGCATCCACCTGAACGGACAAGGAGGAGTGGTGAACCAAGTTAGGGCTCAAACCTGATAAACAGAGCATCCAAATGGGGATATTGTACAGGTGCCAAGCGGGGTCGTGATCCGCTGCCTTCGAGATGTAACATCAAATCTGGACGCACGCAGTGCAGAATAGATAAAATCTCATCATGGCAGCCTTAAGAACAGGAAGCTTCCCCTCCAATGTGACACACAAACACAGGAGCGCATGTGAGAATACCTCAGAGCAATTACCTGCCGGGTTCACCTCAGTGGAAAAAGGGCTGGTAAACGTAAATCAACACTTCCTCCTGGTGGATCTGACGTGAACTACAGCCACCCTGGGGCGGCCAGAAGACATCAGGACATCAGGTTTAAATTAATAAGTCCAGGTCTGGTAAAAACCTCAAATATCACCGAGTGCTCTCTTATCTGGGCTTTAGAATTAGACCCTAAAATTTAAAAGATGGGTGATTCACTCGTATGTTGAGTTTTTTAGTGCCACTATAAAGAACATCTGCGCTGGCGTGATGAGTAACTGCTTACCAAAGACACGCACAAGCTCAAGTTTAAGCTGAAACACTTGAGAGAGATTTGATTAATCCGCACATTAATCAGCCATGCCAGCGTTTCTTTGTGGATCTGGGTTTTTAATCGGTCTCTCTGAATGGTGGCAAAAGAGCACTTCAGTATCATGAAGTGAAACTGATTTAAAAATATATCACTGGCTCTGCATCTTTCATCCCATCAATTAAAAAAATAAGTTGCCCATTTTCCAAATAGTATGTTACCTTGTGAAGTATGCTTCATGGGTGTATGCTGAAATTAAAGTAGGATCGAGTGGAATCTGTTGGCAGAGATCATAATCGTGATTTATTTAGAGCTGAAATTAAAAATTGTTAGGTTTGTGTTACCTTACAATAAATAAGACTTTCACAGTCACCTGTCTAAAGTGGCAAAAACCTAGAGAGGGGGGTTTGGGTTATTCTTATTTTTAGGAGTCAGCGTTGCTACACCTGCACACTTGGAAAAGCAACAGTATTCACCTGATTACAACGTGCATATTTCCTAATAATCAATCCATCCCTCCATTTGTCCTTATCAGAGTCACGAGCCTGAGCAGAGATTATCAGACCTCCCTCTCTCAGGCCTTAAGCTCTTTGTGGCGGTACTAAGGTGGTCCCAGGTCAGCCAAGAGAAGACACGTCCTGGTTCCACCCTAGGGTTCCCCTCACAGTAGAGCATGCCTGAAAAACCTCACTTACCCTGCAATAACATTGTCTTTGCAACTTTTTGGGGTGTGAGTGGTGCAGCAGCCAGCCAAGCTAGGGATTGGTTATTGTTAATGTTGACTGCAAAATTTTCAGTCTGCATGTTCACACTCAAACCCTGAGATAACCGGGAAGCAATGACTCTTCCATCCTGCCAGCAATAAGCAGAAAGAGGACAATAAAATGTCGGAAGCCCACGAGAGCCAATCATCCCACTCAGGAGACGGTGTGCATCAAGTCAAAGACGAGACTTTTTTCATGATTTGATTGACTTTATTTGTAAGGCACCAGAAGTCCTTCCTTACTGCAGAACATTTCATTTTATTTATAGTAAATGTTTGCTGTACTTTTTTTTTTATAGTTTCTTTTTCGTTTGTTTAAATGAAGCTATGATTTCAGACACAAAACATTTTTTTTTTGCCAAAGTACACACTTTTAGGTTTTACATTATACACAAAATAAGTATTTAAAAAAAGACCTTTACAAAGCTCAAAACGCTTACAATGCTTCACGCTATGAGGGCAAAGAGGCGGGTAGGTGGCACAGGAGTCAAGGGGAGTGGGTGGGAGGGAGGGAGTGTTTGGGAGGTGGGAGGGGGGAGAAAAGGAAAGGGGGATCAAAGGGTGAAAAGGTCAACATACTGCAGTTTCCCTCCCCCCTGGTGTCACATCGGTTTTGTAACACAATAGCACAAGAATCATCCAGGACAGACAAGAGAAGATGCAGCCATATACACATAAAGCTTTCTATGTATAACTGTATACAGAGGCGAGCACCTCCAACTACTTCAACAAATACATAGAATTTCATTTGTACGTCTAAAACGTCAGCCTTGCAAATCTCCCTCTAGCTCATATCGATTAATATTTAAAAACGAAGAAAAGGGGGGAGAAAAGGAACGAGTGCATCGATCACAGAAAGTTTGGATCAAACATTCTTTAAAAAGAAAAAAAACCTGTCTCCACTAGAAAGAAATCAATCTCAGTTCCCCCGCAGACATGCATTGATGTGTGTGTGTGTTCTGCTTTGTCTACACGCTCTGCATTTCACTACAACAAGTACAGTATGTAACTAGATACATACAGTATGCAGCTAGATGGGAGGACGACGTGCCGCGAGCTTAATTCACAAGCAAGGTAGCATGTTAGCTTTAGTTGTAAGAACAGCAACGCATTTCATCTGGTTTAGCATCGACGAGATCTGTACAAGTGTTTATACACACCTTGTTTTATGTATTCACATACATACACAACAACAAGTCCTCCAGCAAATGCCATCAACAGTTTATCATCTGAACCTTTAGAAGATGGAGGCTTTTATTCTGAAAGTCCCTCATATGTATTGTCACTTTTGGATATCAAACGTGGATGTACGTGTATCTCTTTGAAGGGTACTTCTGCAATAAAAATGTGCTTTATCATCAAACCGGAGACCATTCTGAGTTTATTTTCCCCCAAATGAAAGGAGCAGGGTTTTTTAATACATATACAGCTCGAGATGGCTACACTCAATGAAGCCATTCAGTGATGAAAAGAGAGGAGGTCAAGACAGGTGTACGTGCTTTTAAGTGTGGTTCGACATTTTCAAAGTATACGTGGTACCTCTCAAATTGCATGTCATCTTTTAGAAAGCAGACATTTTGTCCATTCGCACTTCTGTTGCCTGACAAGTCCCCGGGACAGTAAAAAAGAAGCTCCAATATATCTAAAAAGCAAACAAATTCAACCCAAATATAATGAAGAAAGCGATGTAGTCTCTATTCTTTTTTGTTTTTAACTATAGGCAAATTTTCAGTCCTATTTTGCATTTTTTTTTGGTGTCATAAATGCGCACTAGGTACAAAAATGGGTCTACTTCCACTATTTATTAATTTGCACTGATACTTTTCACAGCAGATATTTTGACTTGTACTAACAGGAAGAATATCTGTGTTACTGATATAAATTACAGCTCTGTTCAATTTAAAATTCCCACTAAGCAATGACAGTATGATAGCAGGAACAGTACCGGGACACTGACACCTTAACAGCTCAATGGAAGTCATTAATTCTACTATTTACACCTTACCTTACTGTGACATGTCAAAATGTCTGAAGTGAAAACCACCAAACAAAAGATACTGTCAAACTGGCTCTATACTACTTTACAAATAATAGTCTCCTAACTGACTGAGAATTTGGACTGTAATGCTATCATTACACAAATTGTCTTAATCAATTAAATGCAACATAAGACTTTCAGATGCATCTAAAAGCGATAACTGATTATTCTCCTTACTAATAACATGAATTCTTGCCATGCTGGTTTGAAGAATAAATAAACAGAAGAGCTTATTAAAGAGCTGCAGATGTGTTTTCATTTTGTGGAATGACCAATTTTAGATCACAGTAAGGAACTGACTGTAACGCAAAAGACACTCTTAAAACAAACAAACAGTATTTGGTGATATTATATTATATTATGCTCCTCTCAGATCACAGCCCTATTCCAGGAAGCAGGTTTAGCTAAAATTCAGAGTTTGTTAATCCTGAGAAATCAGATAGGAAATGATCGGATTCAATTCGGATCCGATGGCAGACATATGGTACAAACTTTTTTCTATGATAATATAGAGTGGCCCAACATGATTTTATTTTTATTTATTTAACCTTTATGAGACTCAATATGTCACAAGCGACCTCTGTTTCAGACAGCATCATTAAAATGGCTGCCTACTCCGACCAGCCTCCATGAAAATACCAACTCAGAGTTCCTGATCTGCTCAGTTTACAGTTAGAGTCTGACTTTGGTAAACCTGCTTCCCAGATTAGTGACGGGCTGCTTGTTGTGTTTGCTGCGTGGCATTCAAATCACGTGTTGCAGAGTGCCCTCTGTTGGACAAACTATGCAACGTCAACATTTGCCTGAAGGGTGTTTCTACCGAACTCGTTAGAAATCACAATACTAATAGTTCCACACGGAGGTAATTTGGGCAGACAGTCAGGCTCTAGTCTTGCGTGTCTACTATTTTTTGCAGACCCCACATGGAGCAGAACTTTTTTTTTTTTACTAAGAATTTGGTAAAAGATGCAGTGGGTATTTTAATACAATAATAAACCACAACTTTAAAGCCATCAGCCTAATACTGAGTACGTTACCTTGCACCTCCAAAAAAGCTCCAACAGGTTGGTGCATGGAAACGAGACATCTGGGAATTGTCCTTTGGCGTCTGGCACCAGGAAGGTAGTCGTAGATCCTCTGGGACCGGATAAAGACCTTCAGCAATGTGGCACGGGTGCCGTTGCTCTTAATAACATCTAAAGGAAAGCCAAACCAGAAGATTTCCCAGCTGAACTTTGTATTGCAATGAGATCATCAATGTTGTGGCGGGCTGGTATAGATTAGCTTCCAGCAGACTCGAGGTCTAAACGAGTGCATACAGGACCTTTCTGTTTGAAGGCGATGTTTTTGTTTAGTTTGAATTCATAGCAGCAGCTGTGGGATGCACTTGTGCTTCATCTGTGTGGATTACAGTAATGTAACTATATTCAATCATACTCAGTGCCCCATGTAGGCATTAAATCAACTGTATAACGCAGGATTAATCTGATATGTGAAAGATCTTTCTGTGCAGTGAATCATAGAGTATTTAAAAGTGAATTTACAGAGAGCCCATGTTTTTGTTTCATGCTAGGATGGAGTCGTTCCATTTAGAGACCAAAATAAACCAAAGCAGACCGCTTTTCGAGAACTGGATCACAGTAATTAATGCCACCGGTCTAGTGTCGACTGTGTGTTACGTTTGCACACAGACTGGATAAATAAGCCATTCCCTTTGTGACACAGTCTGCACTCTGTCATTGTCCTTGTTCTGCACAAGCCTGAACCAAGCGAGGAGGATGCTTCAAAGACACACGCTGCCCTCTGCTGTCAAACACACAACATGCACTCTTTCTCGCCTCAGTGTCTGCTCTGATATTAGTGCACATTAAAGAGGAAAAAGATGGTGGGAGGGCACGGACGAGAAGTGGCATTACTTCTCTTTGCTGCACGTTGTGCTACCTCAGCTCCGTTTAATGATGCCTTTCAGTGAAGGTGCTGGGTGGATTTATCCAACGTACCTCACAGGGTCGGCCAAGGATCAAACGTCGAGGGGGATTACTTATCGAGGTGGGTCTGTTATCTACTCTGACGGCTCTCAGCATTAAGTCGGATCTAAGAACGTGCTTTTATTTTATATTAAATTAGAATTACTCACAAAATCTCTAATTTGCCCGGATATGTCGTTTCATAACAACGATTCTCTTTTGAAGGCAGAGGTTTTTGGTTAGAAAGTGAGTATAGCTTTTAGGTATGCTTTCTGTCTTTAGCCAGGGCATTATTTAAACAATTCTCTGATCTTTTATCAATCCAACATTTAAACTTTGAGCCCACCTTTAGAATGAATACACGCGAGGTGAAATACCATGAAATATCAACACTGCTGATCTCGGTGAGACCTTTATGTTGGGAAAATGAAGTTTTTAGGAATCCCGTGTTGCATCTGACAAGTTTTACAGCTTGCCAGCAAATCCAAGTGTTTAACAGTTTTTCTGTTTTAACACCTACGGAACAGTGCATTCAGTGTGACGGATCAGTCCTGTCTAACGAGGACCTACGAAGAGCAGAGGCAAGAGGTGGGAGGAAGACAGGGAGGAAGAGAGGGAGGCATGGAGAAGAAAGGAAAACACGGAAACTCAACAGGAATCAGAAGAGAGAGAAAAAGCAACAGGGAGGCAGGAAGAAACAGAAATAGAAAGTAGTCCTGATTTTCTTTTTAAAAAGGGATAAATGTGGCTTAATCACATGCAAAAAAAGAGAGAGAGCACTTGAAGATACAAGATACATAAGAGAGAGACAGTCTCATGGTTTAAAAAAAAACAGATATAGAAACAACCCAACTATGGTGAATACCAAGATATAAGGTGGTATGTGCCAAAGACCTCCCAATAATGGGGTTGGCTGGGGTCTGAGGAGATGAAATTGAAGCCCATGTTAGGTAGTGTCAAAGAGAGGGAGACCTGGGGGAGAGGCTATAGGCCAAGTGGGCTTAAATCTAGGGATTCAGGTCTCTGGATAAAAACAGAGCTGAACAGGGACACCATCTAATCAGACTTGTCTCCATCCTCCTCACGGTGGCTGTCGACTCCATCCCGCGATGCTTTCTCCTCCTTGGCCAGCTGGGCTTGAGAGGCCAGCAGGGAAGAAAGGGAGAAGAGACCAGAGGAGGTGGTGACGGCGGGGAGGGTCGGCTGGCTCAGGCTCAGCGGCAGGGGAGTCATGGGCAGGGCCAGGCCCTGGAGCTGAGACAGCTGGTGAGCCTGGAGCTGCTGCTGCATGGAAAAGAATCAGACGCAACTTAGAGACAGTGGGATAGATCAAGCGCACAAATCACTGCAAAACACAGGACAGACCTATATTAGAACCACAAGTCATGTTTAATATATAACCCTTGAGGCACAGCGCTAATAGTTTATAGACAACAGGATAGATGGGACGCACGTATCATAGCACGGCTCAGTAGAAGATACACACAGCTTATTTATAATAGATGCAGTTTTTAAGATGTATAAAAGCCTAAGAAAACAAGTGCAGACAAAGAGGTATCTGAGCACAGAACTGGCAAAAACAATATCATGGGATCGACATGCATTTGATTTTAAAGTACAGAAAGATACATTGTTACTGCCTCGCTTCTCTTTTACACACACCCAAAAGTGGGCTCATTTTTACGGCAGTTCCCGCTGACCTCTTATAATCGACACATAACTGCCTCTAACTTTCTACATGATGTGACCAACATCAAAGCAAAAGATCCACAGACAACAGAACGCCCTACCACAAACGCCAACACCGAGCGCCACCTTCTTTATCACAAGTCGCAGACACAAAGACAAAAGCAACGCACCACCGTGAATCATCCATCACAGTGATGGAGTGGCTGGGCTTAGCGAACACTAGACAATAGTGAAATGATGGAGGAGCTAGGATAGCTAACACGAGGCTGATAATGATGAAGCGTAGCTAAAGTAGTTAAAGCTGCCGATATAAAGAATATCTGCGCATAGCAGGCTAACGAGCTGGCCTGGTTTGTACTGATTTGGTATTTTAGCTAGTGAGATAACTGTGCGCTAATTGTTTCAATGGACACGATTGTGGCATAATCAGATTTATCCCCTCGATGGGATGGATACCACCACTTTTAAAAGACACAAAAACCAGTTTACTTGTGATGAACAGTACTACGCACTCCTAAGACGCAAGTGTAGAAGAGATTTTAACCCTAATAATGCCACGAGGACAGCCCCGAGGTTATGTCTATTTAAATCTATACATTTAACATGAAATCTAAACAAAAAGAAATCAAGGCAAGGAGGCTTTAACAGAAGAATCCAGCATTTCTTTGGAGCTCAGCCACTTTTAGAAAAGTTAATTTCTTATATTCCAACTTTTGGTGCATCAGAAGTTTGGAGCAAAACATAAAAAATAAAAATCTGTGCTTTGAAAGTTTCTCTTTCTTTTACTGGACTCCATCAATATAACTCTAAAGAAACCCTTTAAAAATTCATTGTTCCCAGGGCTGCTTAAACAAAACAGTGGGAACAATTATAAATGTTTATTTTGCTGTGCAGGCATACATTACTAGCGCTTGAATATAATCATGATTTATGGGTCATTTTAACGTTTTTCATTAGCAATTGAAGCTAATAAAAGCTTATTTATTTTTATAATGCTCTGTTTAGGGGGAAACAGATTGGGGGAGGAAACCTTTGAGGTTTAGGGCTTTTCTATTTCACACAATATAAAAAAGCAATAAAAAAAAACGAGAAGCGCATTTTAGGTTTTTGAGAAAAAACCCTGCGATAACACACAAAGGTTTTTATCCTCACAAACAATAAGTCAATAAATGCAAGATGTAAAAGAAAACAATAGAATTGATCGGGTTGGTCAATATTTGCACTTTTTCAGGCAACAACGCTGCAACAACGCACCCTTATGATGGAGTTCATCTCTGGGGGGGTGACCTGCTTGGCCCTCTCTATGGCTGCCAGGACCTGCTGCTGGTGCTGGAGATGGTGGGTGGGAGACGGGGGGGAGGCAGGGGGTAAAGACAAGAGGAGGAAAGTGAGAAAGACAATAAAAGCGAGACAGAAACATGGGGAGGAGAGTTGGGGGGGGTGGAGAGGTTAGATCAATATCAATAGTCCCAACAGAGACCCGACAACCCTCTCCGGTGTTGCGCCTCCCCCTCTGACCATTTTGCTATTCATCTGGTTACACACACACACACACACACACACACACACACACACAAAAGCCTTGTGTGACACCCGGGAATGGATGGTTGGCTGGTGTGCAGTAATGGGTGGAGGTCAACCCCCTGGTGGGCAGATAAGAGCATGGCTTATCTGAATCGCACAGCCATTTATTACACTGACACAAACACACACATGTATAAAGGAAGAGAAGAGTTGGATGGAGTAGGAGGAGGGAAAGGAGGGAAAAATGGAAGGAAAGAGGGGAGTGAAGGAAGAGGTCAAAAGGGGAGGGGGAAGGGACAACCGTGAGGATGGGACAGATTGAATATGGCAGAATCGAGGTGGGGGCAGGGTGAAATGGAAATTGAGGTGGAAAGAAACACAGGAAGCGAGTGATGATGAATGATGGGAGGAGAGAAGAGGGATGCTGAGCTTGAGGTCACGAAGGTGGAGAGGTAATGAGGTGGGAATGAGGGTGATCTCATTCCAGGATGTAAGGAATAGTGCTGAGGGTCAGAGGGTTATTGAAGTCTCTGTGTGTGTGTGTGTGTGTGTGTGTGTGTGTGTGTGTGTGTGTGTGCACGCGCATGCTTACCTCCTGAGACAGGTAAGGGAGGACCTGTGCGCAGATCCCATTCAATCTCTTGACTATCTCAGCCTGTTGGAGGAGAGCATAGTGGTTTATAGTATTCCATATTTTTATCACTCCCAACAAACCCAGTGAAAAAATATGTAGCTTAATTGGGTATTTTCCATCTTCCCCACCCTGTCAGCATCATAGCTTAATAATTTTAACCTTAAAAAATGGTCATAAATATAAAAAAACTTTCCACTGTTTCCTAAAAACTGATAGTTGTTGTAATAAAAAGGGATAACTGTATATTCAGTGGTTAGAACAGAATAGTGCATGTATGAGTATCTCAAAATAAAACACACTGGGCGTGTTCATAATGAAGTAAGGGGTGGATCTGACTGTGAAATGTAGGCTCAGATCCTGGGTTATTCGCCTTTCTGAAACTTACAATGATCAAAATTTACAAAATGGACTTTATTGACGGACGTGTATTGAGTTCACCACAGCGCACAGGTTGGGATTTATGACTGGGTTTTATGCCGGATGCCATTCCAGATGCAACCCTCTCATTTATCCCGGTTTGGAACATTAGGAGTACACCTCCTCGTCTCAAACTGCAACGCTACACCACACCACCACTGTTTTATACAGTATGAAATGAGTGACTGAGCCCATAAACTCAGCGGGATAGCGCTTGCAGATTTTTTATTTTTATTTTTTGCCACCACAGGTGTCTCCCCCTGGTGGCCATTAACGAGAATGGAGGTTTAAGACAGACAACATGGGGGCGCCTACGTCCATATTTATACTGTCTATACTCAAGAATTACTGGTGCAGGGGATAGAGGGGAAGGATATTCTTACTTTCTATTAGATTAAGTCACTTAAGTAATGCTCGGTCATGAGGGGATACACTAACAGAGGGAAGCTCATACCAGCTTTGCTTCTGTCGGAGGCTGTAGAGCACCTTTGGACAACTAAATGTAGGGTGGTGGTGTCTTTAGCGAGCACTTAGATGTGGATTTGCTGAATGTAAAAAATATTACTGCACCTCACCGCCTGTGTGATCCATGGAGAAGATTTCATGAACGAATAAATGAATAAAGTCAGAGATGATAACATAGAACAACCAAAGCCACAAAAAAGTGAACAAAAACCATGCCAGGGCAAAGTATCGAGGACAACAACTCTATGGAACAGAAGAATACAGCATAATAGCCTCTGGCTACACAGATAAAATCTGATATCAGCTCACGGCTCATTTTAATCTTTTCATGGGATTTAATGACAGCTCAAAATAAAGAGTATCACCACACTTATCCTTTAAACCCTTGTTAAATGTGAATCGTCATGCAGCGAATTTAAGCCACACTCATCAGTATGGGAAACATCTGCTACGACCTTCCCAAACTGGAGCAAATATATCTCACACACATGCACATATATCAGATGTGTCAGAATCCCTTTATTCACCTCATTAATTTAGTTGCTTGTACTTAATACGCTTCTAAAAACTCTTGGACACACACACACACACACACACACACACACACACACACACACACACACACACACACACACACACACACACACACACACACACACACACACACACACACACACACACACACACACACACACACACACACACACACACACACACACACACACACAGTAATAATCCCCCATGCACGCACGCATACGCCGTGTTCTCTTTCACATCATGCACATTCCCTATCTTTCTCACATGCAGGTCTATTATCACATTTGGTTGGTAATCATCCAATCCATAAGAGATATGCAAAGCAGCAGTAATTGTGTTAGAGCCTAATTCGAGGCGCGATGAGGAGAGAGAGGCTCTTCTAACAGACATTAGGCATGCAGAGCACAGTTCCCATCAAGCGCTTCACTCCTATCTCCTCATCATTACACATACAATCTCCCTGACATCTCTAAAATGTCTCTGCGGGACTCGCTCCACGCTAACTATGGCTCTGCCTCTTTTTCAGTACCCTTTATTCTGTCTATCTTGTTTTTTTCCAACCCAGCTTTTGTCTATTCTGTTATCCCTGCTCTCCATCACCTTCTCTTCTCCCTCAGATTTCTCTATCTGACTGCAGCCTCCTCTCTCGTGTCCTCACTTTACATTTCCCTCTGCTTCATTCTGGCTTTCCTAAAGTGCTATTGGAGCACTTTTCACTGATGAAATTCTGTTTCAAGGAAGTATGGAAGGCAGAGTAAACAAACCTAACGTTACACAGACTTCCTTAGAGTGTACTGGCTTTGTCACTGCGTGGGCTCCCCTATAGTCTCAGGGTCTCATGGCAAAATGTGAAATACCGATAGATTTTTCTCGTTTATGAAAGCGAGCTGTCCTGTTTTTTGTAAGCGTGACTTTGAAACATATTTCAATACAAAGAGGAAAAGTAATAGTTTGTACGCCTGCAGCACACATATAACATGCTGCAGGTGGCTCCAGAGTGCTGATGAAAGTGCCATCTGTTGTACTTCAATCCAAACCACGACCCTTTTCAGAACCTAGCTAAATAGTTTTAACACCTAAATCTGCCCTGAGTAGTTTTTTATCAAGAAGATTTATGATCTAAACCTGTGGTAGCAGGTTTGATTATCTAAATCTAACCAGGTAGTCCAGATTGTTTAAACCTAATCAAATAGTCTAGATCAGGGGTGTCGAACTCCAGGCCTCGAGGGCCGGTGTCCCGCAGGTTTTAGATATCACCCTGGGTCAACACACCTTAATCAAATGATTAGTTCATTACCTCTGGAGAACTTCAAGACATGTTGAGAACATAATTTAGCCATTTAAATCAGCTGTGTTGGATCAAGGACATCTACAACTGCAGGACACCGGCCCTCGAGGCCTGGAGTTTGACGCTCCAGGCGGGTGTCCAAATTCATGAGCTGCGTCCTCCTGAGGCCGCATTTGTAGACCGATTACGTCACAGTGACGCGACGAAGGCTGTCCAAATGCGTAGACTCCTCCGAATGCAGCCGAGAAATGTGTCCTCCTTTTCCCCGAATTTGAAGGATGGGTGGGGTGTATCCTTCGTGGCCCACCATATCCCAGAATTCATAGTGCAGCCCATCCAATTCCAGTTTCCAACAATGGCGGCCTCTACTAAGTTTTAATATTACTCTTATTACTCTTTCTGGGTCACAAAATAAACTTTTAACATATTTTCAGGCGAGAATGTAACTAATGACTAATAACATAATGTAAGTAATGAGAACTTAATAACTTGTTATTGTTTGGCTTTTTTCAGTGTTTTATTTGTTTCTGAGTAACTCGGTTTGGCTGAGATTAAAGTTACAGTTTTCACACAGCTGAATAAACGTCAAACAGAAAACTGATTAAACAGAAGCGTGGGATGGTCGAGAATTTACGGCAGTGTCCTGTTATATTTTAGATAGAAAGGAACAGACGGCCGAGTTTATTAAACTCCACCAAGACAGCTGGTGACACAAAACTGAAGGCTAGACCGTCCAATTTCACAGCCGCTTGCTTCCGGCCTACCCGAACTTTGGAGGACCCGGCCCACGTAGACTGCGAAGGCCGGGTCCTCAGGAGGTTGCAGCCTATGAATTTGGACACCCCACTGGTCTAGATTATCTAAACCTAACCGACTAGTCTGAATTGTCCAAACCTAATTGAATAGTCAGGACTGTGCAAACCTAATAAAGTAGTCCACATTATCTAAACCTACCCAAGTAGTTTTGACTGCTTAACCCTAAGTAAAAAAAAACAAAACAAAAAACAGGTCGACAGGAAGGCAGAAAAAGAATACAGCTTTATTAGCCATATTCCAAGTTTAATCCTCAACTCAACCTTGCTTTTTTTCCAGACCCCCAAAGAAATGGCCTCTGGTATGAGTGGAAAATTAAGTCAAATTGCCCCTCTGGCCTCTAAATTGATACTTTTTCCTCCCTTTAAAAGGTTGAAAATATTCTTTTTATGTACACAAATGTGACCAGTTACATGACAAATCAAAAGGACTTTTGCTCCAGTTTCCATATATAGCTTCAGTTTGTTATCAGATAAAAAGAATTTTAAAAAAGTAATGCTCACAAAACGAGGTCAAAATAATTGGCATTTTTGTTTTGAAATTCCCTAAAACTAGGACTGGATAACTGAATCACAGCCTTTTCAGTGTCGCCAATTCTGCTTAACAAAGAGTTTTCCACCATGCCGAACACGAACAACTATTCCTGCAGATGCAGCTCACCTCACATACAGATGAATATACTCAGAATTGCCTTCATAGTTTGGTTTATGTGATGATTATTGCTTGTTCACACAATGTACATTATTTTAAGAGCACAATGAGAACTTCTATACTATACACAACACAAACAAAGCACAAATGCTGTCAGGAAAAGAAATCAAAAGAGGAAAAACAGATAAACAATACAGCTTCATTCAACACGCTCCCAGTTCGATCCGCAACTCAACCTTGCTTTTCCTCACTAAGACAAAACAGAGATGCAGAGAGCGAAGAGACAGACTGCACAGAGTGGAGAGGCATTTTTTGAATTGAGTAGGACAGAGTGATCAAGAGGGAGCAATTGAATGTGTGAGTGTGAGAGAGAGCGAGAGAAAGAAAGGAAGAAAGAAAAAACAGGGAAACAGAGACAGAGGTGGAGGAGGAGGAGCAGAGGAGGGGGAGGGGGAGGAGAGAGGGGAGTGTGGCTCTGCACAATAGGCCTAGACATGAATGCTCCTCGACACTCGTTTCCACACATCCCCTTCAATTTCAACTCTCTAATGGAACTAGCGATTCTCGGCACCCACTCACACTGTGCACAAAGGACGGGCGTGTGCATGCACAGGAACAGCAGCACACACGAGCAGCAGCACACACGAGCAGAGAGACACAAACGTTTATGAACATGTGCTGGTAACATACGCGCACACACAAAAAACGCAGGCGCATGCGGTGATGGAGCGACTGGAGGGGCGCAGGAGCGTGCACGCTAACACACCGAAGCTCACGCTGGCTCTACCCACACACTGACATTTCTAAAAGATTGCAGACAGCCAATGGGAAAGTACATGAGCTAATGTACACACACGCACGTACGAAGATTGCTGGGTACACGCACAAACACACAACTCCATTTGTGCCTGTGAATTTAATCCCTATGAGATAAAGGAGAAAGGTGTGTGCGTTTGCTCAGCATGCATCACGGTGCCCGTCTTGTGCTTCCAACCTCAGAGTTTGTGCGGGTGCATACAAGTGAAGGTCTTTAAATCATGGAAGCTGCTACTTTCGTGTGTGTCTCCATTCGTCAAAGCACGCTCCCTTCTCCCAATATGGCTGTCAGCGCACGCCGTCAATCATACGACAGCGTGCGTGTGCGCGTTTGTGAGTGTGGATGGGCAATACCAGACGAGGTCATCGATAAGGGTCGGCCCCTTGGAGGCCCATCGCTCTCTCCTCCTACAGGCTGAGCATAAATTACTCCCCCTGCTTCAGCAACACAAACTGATGTATGGACCACTCCCTCACCCACGCCCTGCCTGATTGAGGGCCTTTTCTTCTCCTCCGTTTCAAAATACCTTACTAGTTCTTACAGCACCGTTTTCACTGGATGTAAATATAAAGCCATTTTGCCAAAACCTACATCCACATGAAATGACTGTGTGATGCTCAAAATTACTAAAAACAACAAAACAACATGTTAATTCCTCAGCAACTGGATTTACACACAGAATTAGGTGACCTCATTCAAATGAGATCCCCAAAGGAAACAGAGATTATATTTAATAATCACACCAACAGTTCAATAAGCTGTCGGTGCATCACGAGGAATGCACACTTCCTTTTTTCGTCATAGAAACACGTCAAACTTTGACACTTTGTATTTTAGACTTAGTCTACTACAATCCTATGATATTTAGTTGACCAAAACTAAAAGAATTTAGTCCTAATTAGGAATAAAACTAAACATTTTTTTAATCAAAAGACTATGACTGCAACTAAATCAAAACCTGCTGGGCCAAAGTTGAGGGTAAGAAGATGCATCATAGATGTACTTTCATACTTTATCTTCACCACAACAGCCCAGTACTGCGTCTGCATCACTGTTGACACCACATCCATCTGTCTGTCAGCCTCCTGCTTTCCTCTTCCCTCACTTGTAAACAAGACCCTAAGATACTGTTACGTCCCCCCCGAAGGGGTCTAGGCAGGCGAGTGAGGGGACCAGTAACAGATGAGTCCAGAACAGAATGAAAGGAGAACAGACAGGTGTTTTTAGTAAATAAAATAGTCTTTATTATAGATAGTCTTAACATAAAGAGCCAGCAACGCCGTTTTACCAATAACACTTGGAAAAAGGAAAAAAAAGGTTGCAACAACAAAGAACACAACAACCAAACAAAAACTCCACACCACGAGGAGGCACTTCCAGGGGCCCACAAGCTCACCCTGTCACTAGCAGCAGCTAGCTTTACTGCTGCCGAGGCCCACAAGCCCACACTACTCACGTAAAGCAGCTATACTGCTTCCACAACTCCACACTTCAGGCAGGATAACCGCACACCAAGAACACAAAACAGAGACACCAGAGAACACCACCCTGCTCACAGCTCATCCCCAGCTTAAATAGCCTCAGAGGTGATTGCTGAATGGATTCAGGTGGCAAACGAGGCTAACCAAGAGCAGCTGTGTCCTGGGGAGAGAGGAGAGTGAGAGAAACAGAGGGGGTAGGAGTGGCAAGAGAGGAGGAGGCGGAGAAAAACACCACGCCCACACAAGGGCAGTTTCAGGAGGCCCAGCTAGGGCCGTAACAGATACTTAAAACCATCCACTTGAGGCAGCAGCTCGCTCCTGCACCGTGCAGTGGACACGCTGCCCTTTTCTGACTAAGAACCGTGGCTTCGGAGTTTCAGGTGCTAAATTCTCACCCCAGCTGCTTCACACTCGGCTTCCGGAGCAAGGATGATGAGTCCAAAGGAACCACAGCATCCGCCAAAAGCAGAGATGAGACTCCTGAGACCACTGAACTGAAATCCTAAAAAATCCTTTTTGCAAAAATTACTAGAATATTCTAGTAATGACCATAATTTCCAAACTGAACTTTGTGTTTTAATCAGTGACCTGAAACTAGTGACTGAGCCCATGAACTCATCAGGAAGGTGATGTGATGTCACACAGCTATAAAGCCAAGGGCCATTGCCCCATAGACATCTATACTACCAGACATACTTTTGTTAGAAAGGGAGTCACCCCCTGCTGGCCATTAAAAAAATGCAAGTTTAAAGTACTTCCACATTAGCTTCACTTTCAGATGTTGGCATCTTATATACTGTCTATGGTAAATCTTTGTACCAGTCACTGTCACTGTTTACTCACCCGTCCCATAAAAAAAAACACTAAGCTGCTCTCTAAGTATCCATGTCTGTAGCATAATAAAGCTACCACAATAAAGCAATGTAATATAACAGTTAGGACTATTTTGTTTGCAGTGGATCTACCAGTCAAACATCAGTGAGGCACATGCAACAGGTAACTTATGTAGACATTCCCTATCCTGGCAACCAATGCATCTGAGCCAGGTTAAAGAGGAAAAAACACTGTAATGAAGTGCATAATTCAAGGTCTTTTTATCTGCATTGATGAGGTTCGCTAACTGGCACCTCAAAGTCCAGGAAATTCTCCCAGCTGAATCGTCAGTATGAACAACAAGCAACTATACAGGGCAGGGAGTCCTTGAGACATTTTTCAATCACAGAGTACAAAATGATGCTAGATTATTGGTAAATGTATGATTTATCTGTGAGTATTAAAACAAATTGCTCTGAAATTACTACAACTTTTATTTGTGGCTCTCGCAGGTTTATCCATAACACGTATAGAGAGAGCACTACCTGTCAGACAGCTGGTAGCCAGGTTTATAAAATAATTCATTTATGCAGAGCAAAGTAGCTACTTCCTGCTGACAGCACAAAAACATAATATTTCACTCAGATTTGGCTTCTTTGGATTTTTTCCTGTAGTATTTAAATCCACATGTCAAAGCTAACTGACAGGAAGAAAAATTCTAAATATTGGTAAAAGCAATAACAAAAAATTAGACGCATAACCCTCAGCAGTAGTTACATGACGATGGAGACACCTCAGTTTATAGAAGCATGTTAGAAAGGAAGCCGTAACCAACATAACACACACAGAAGGTAGAATAGAAACTTGATAAACATGCATGCCCCTCAGTTTGAATCTATCACATCCTGCAAGCAGAAAAGGCATCCTCCTGTGTTTCAATTTTCTTCACAAAAGCAATCTTCTGTTTACGATCATACAACAGTTTTACATCCTATGTGATGGGAATAAAAGAGCGATCTTTACGGAGACTAAATACGGACTTACCTGTTTGTGCATCTCAATGTTGAGCCCGTAGGACATCTCATAGTACTACACAGAGAGAAGAAGAAAAAAAAAAAGCTATAAAAACAGAGGCACCAAACTGTTGCCAGAAAATCGTCTGTGCAGGAGCTCCATGCTAACAATTTATCATGCTCAACTGACTGCATGTGACAAATCACGTTTGAAGCTAATGTGCATTTTGATTGCACCACAATCGGAAATCACACAAAAATTCTGTTTCTCAGCTGGAACACTCGAAGCATCTTCAGTTTGGTTCGTTGCTTTTTTCACCAAAAGCAACGAATGCTAATATGATCATAAAAAACATTATACGGGCCTTCTTAAATCCAAGAGGTGATTCCCGAAAGGCATCATTACATTGCAGATTAATAAGAACAAGAATTCACAGGGGTACAGTAATCTTGAAACACTGCGGAAGACTTTATAGACTTTTCATTTTTGTCTTCGTTTTTAAGTAAACACCTTAATAACAACCTCCAATGTTCTTTGTTCGATGTCATTTGATGTAAAACGATGTGCTGCTGAAACCGAAGCTATGACAGCACATAAAAATAAACCGATCAACTGATTTGCATAATTAATCTGCCAGTTTGTCATTTTATCCTCCTTCTCATGTACACGCCAGCTCCCTCATACAAATGAAATTTGCATGTATGAACTGCCACAGAATATAAACACAGTTGTTTAATTTAAAGGGCCTACTGGAGTTCTGTTTGCCGCTTACAGCTGTTTGTGTGCAGGATGAGTTTCATTAATCTCTGCAATCATCGCACAGCAGCAGGATCCACATGTGCGCGCGTGGAACAAGAGATGTTGCCTCATTTATTATTAAGAATTATTAATTATCCAGACAAGGCGATGTGATCGGTAACAGTCCCTTTACTTCTACACTTCAGACATGTTCACGCACACATGCAAAGAGAAGACACAAAGAAGAAGAGAGACTGCGAGAGAAAAGGAGAGACAGAAGAGAAACAGCTTCTGTTGTGTGTCTGTGTGTGTGTGTGTTCAGTGTTAATGAGAGGGCCACCTTCTAGGCGTCAACCCTGTTAATCACCCACTCTGTCTGCAGGGGGACTGGCTCTGTCACTGGAAAACAAACAACACACAGATCTCTCTCTCACTCACACACACACACACACACATTTTTGTCTCTCGCTTGTTGTCACTCACACACAAACACACACAAACACACACAAACACACACACGCACGCACACACAGAGTTGTTTGTGTTCAATTTCACACTGGCTCTCTCTTGTAAGTGAATGCACGTGCACGCACGCACATGCGCGCGCACTAAAACATAGCTCCGTAGCTGCTTGTGCCCACGCGGAAGCTCCCTAAAGTAATTACAGCGCTGGGGAAATGGAGGTGCTGCCGCTGGCTGGGGGAGTGGGGCAACCTGATATGCTATTAGAGGAGGAGTGGGGAGGTCGTAGTGGGGATACAAGACTCGGCCTGCCACTGATGGAGTGGAAGTGCGATTGAAAGTGCGCGTATGTGTGTGCGTGTGCGTGACTGACTGTGTGTGCGTTCGAGTCAGAGTGGGCGAAGGAGGGTGTTTTGGCAATACTGCATTCACAATTCAATTTTACAGGTTTTATTTCAGCTAAATCTGAAGATGGCTGCACAATTTCATCAGCATGTATCCAATAAGGGCTGTGCACATATTAAAAAAAACAAATACATTTTAAGCAAATGGTAACAAATGTGTAATTTATCTCAGTTAATCCAATACAGCGGATCTACAGAGGGGTGATAAAGTGAAGGAAATATCTCAACACTTGACCTCTACAAATGAGGAGATCCAGTAATTATTTTGGGGCAGGTGTCCCCTTGGAGGAAAGAGCAACTGCAAATCAATACAAATCCCTTCTGAGGCATCACCTTTATCCTATAATGAAAATTTTCCATACTGATGGGAGTGGTGTCTTGGCAAGTGATGCCAATTCTTCACCAACTCTTTCCCCCATAAAAACGACATCCCCTGTACTCTTAATGACGAGTTTTGACACCTCAATATATATCAATATAGATGTGGTTGGATGACTATTTGAATGGGTTATACCTTTTTCCAAGGGTTGCTCCAGTAAGCTATACAGGCAGAGATCACTCTCACTAACTTCTGATGCACAGCCAGTCATTTTGATCTAAAGCAGTCATGGGGGAAAGAGTTAAAAAGGTAAAGAATGCTTTAAATAATTAAGAAAATGTGATTCTTTTGGAAAAGCATGATTACTTCCCTCCAGTAGAGAACCAGAGGCTTGCAAAATAAATGCCAAGACACTCCAAAGCTGTTCTGGCAGCATGTGGTAGTCCCACTCCTCGCTAAAAACTCCAAAACTTTTGGCAGAATCGGGTCAGGGCATCATCTGCTCTCCTTTCTCACATGTATCGATGGTGCAGCGGTTAGCGCTGTCACCTCAGAGTAAGACGATCCGGTGTGAAGTTTGCATGCAAACCCTGTATCTGCTTCCTCTCAAAGACATCCATGTTAGCTTAACTGCTTTCTTGCATTTGTGCAATATCTCTAAAATTGGAACAATCCTGTCTAAGAGTGATGTAGAGTTTATTGGCTGGACTATTGTAATTCATTATTATCAGGTTGTCCTAAAACCTCCTTAAGAAACCTCCAGTTCATTTAAAATGCTGAAGCACGAGTACTGGCAGGAACTAGAAAGAGAAAGTATATTTCTCCCATATTGGGTTTTTCTTCATTGTTAAATCCAAAATCAAATTTTAAATTCTTCTCCTCACATTTTGAATAATCAGTCCCCATCTTATCTTAAAGACCACATAGTGCCATATGACCCCAATGTAGCACTTCATTCTCAGTCTGCTGGTTTACTTGTGGTTCTG
Source organism: Oreochromis aureus (assembly GCF_013358895.1). Taxonomy (NCBI): domain Eukaryota; kingdom Metazoa; phylum Chordata; class Actinopteri; order Cichliformes; family Cichlidae; genus Oreochromis; species Oreochromis aureus. The sequence continues at coordinate 42,712,112 of NC_052963.1, read as the reverse complement.
AGGGTACTTATAAGTAGAATGGGAGCCTTCAACTTTCATCACATTTCCTAGGATGGCTTATTTCTACTAAACACACCTCTTATAAATATGTGTTGCACACCACTTTGCATTTAAAGGTGGTTGTCCCTGCCTGAGCTTGCGGGGGGGGGTTTCTTCCCATTAAAAGGGAGTTTTTCCTTCTCACTGTCGCCAAGTGTCATCTGATTGTTGGGGTTTTCTCTCCATTGCTGTAGGATCTTTACCTTACAATATGAAGCACCTTGAGACGACTTGTGATTTTGCCCTCTCTAAATAAAATTAAACTGAACTGAAATTAAATGTGGCTGCCAGTCTAAAGCTACGTCCACACTAATGCGTTTTCAAACGAAAACGCATCGTTTTCTCTCCGTTTTGGCCTCCCGTCCACACTGAGACGGCGTTTTCCTCAAGGAAAAACACAGCGTTTTGGAAACGCTCTCGAAAATGCATACATTTCAAAACGGAGCTGTCCCGTCGCAGTGTGGACGCTCGAAAACGCAGACTTTCTAAAACGATGATGCATTTTAGCCATGTGATGCAGTCATGTGACCAATTAAACAAAGATAGCGGAGTGTATTATACAGCAGTTGTTTTGATTGCTCTCAATTTTGACAGCTCTAAAAAAGATTAATATTAGTTTGTACATACTCCAGACAGCTTTTCTTCAAATTCTTTAATTCTCACTCGCTTTTGCGCATGCGCAGGACTGGAACGTAAGCGTTTTCGGTCGTTTCAATGTGGACGCACACCTCTGTGAAAACGACTGAAAACACTAGTGTGGACGCGGAGCGTTTTCAGACGAAAACGCCGTTTTCAAATCTATCCGGGTTAGTGTGGACGTAGCCTAAAGCACAGCTGGCAAAAGTGATCCATGTTCTCACTTCTGGAAAGGAGGCTGCTGCCTGAGTGAAGTGCAGGAAAATGACACAGATCGGATGACGGGGTGATGTCAGACATTTGCATTCCCAATTCCACCTCAGGCTCATAAAAAAGCTCAGGGTTTTAGTGTGTGTAACCCTGAGTCAGGACCACTATACTGAAATTTGGATTTCTGTTCTATGTTCTTAAGACCAGGAGCACAAGACTCCTTTTAATCTATAGAGAGAACACATATAATATTGATTAATTCAGATGCAGCAAAGAAGGAGCTGAGGTGAAATCGTGTGAGATGATCAGCTGGGATTGCAGATAAGTTGGTCTACCTGCTAGCCTCAATACGGTGGCTTTTTTAAAAACTGTCACAGATCTCTAGACAACATTTTATTTCTTCTTTTAAATCTGTGACAGGGTTGGAAGTAAACTATTTATTATTTATTTGCTGGCTGCCTTTTTAAAAAAAAAAAAAATGTTGTTTTATTTCCCAGACCCAAAGATATTTTATTTCCACAGCTTCTTTTATTCTCTCAAATCTTGTTGGATAGTCTGATGTCTTGACTTTATATAATAGTAAGTATGGCTTCGTGTAACTTCCAATTACATATTTAGAAAACAACTGGTGTGTTCACTGTGCAATCTGCTTGAAACTGTTCAGATTCAAGCAGATTGCACTTTTATGCCCCTCACATTTTATATATGAAGCTTGAATTTCAAATAAAAAATGAAAGACCTTCCAACCTTTAACAAAAGGTGTGCTTGATTTGCATTTATCCAAAGAATCAGAACTCCTCAGCAGACTCTGGAAACACTGCAAAGTGCTACTTGTCTGGCATTTTCTCCTAAAAGTGTCCATGTTTCATTCAGCTGTGCATTTCCTGAATCACTGTGTTCCAGCACGATAGCTATAAGATGCAGGCTGAAGAAAAAGCTGCCTCATATTCTCCTCCTCACTAAAGTTGGACATGTGCAGTTAAGCAGGATTTACGCTCTGTCTGAATTGCATGTCTGATGGTCAGATAGCGTTAGAAATGCCTTTCACCCGCATCCTTTCTGACATTTGATAGTGGGTGACACACACACACACACACTCGATCTGTAATGTTCTAAATCCGACATTCACACCCGCTTCATGCTTTGCGGAGGTGAGAGAGAGAAGCCAGGGATCTTACTCAACTATTTGTTCTATTTTTCCAATGTTTCCCTGGAAAGACTAAGTCTTATCCCAGTTTTTAAATAGTATCACATCACATCACTGGAAAGTTTTAAATGGGGCCTATTTTGCAAAATAATTACACCTACCAAATAGAGAAAAGATCATTCCCCTCTTGCAACATAAAAATGGGGAAAAGCCCCACCTATAACCAAATCTAACCAAACCAATTTACCAGTTTTGTTTTGGCCAATTTTAGCAGCTTCGCCTGAGTAACTTGTTGGCGTCTTCACACAATCCAAAGGCAGGAATGTCAAGTTTCCTGTTGATTCTTGATTGGCCACATGTAAGATTGGGAGTTCATGTGGTTGCCTGTCTCTCTGTGTTAGCCCTGTGATGAATTGGCAAACCATCCAGGGTGAACCTTGCCTTAGACCAGTGTCTGCTGGGACTGGCTCCAGCCCAGTTTTTCCTCCTGGCTGCAGTATTGTTCTGAACGATAGGTGCATCCAGTCAGAAGAAGCAGAAGATGTTGAAATGGGAAGGAAAGTTTTGTCAAAGTTTGCTTCAGAACGTCTGACATCTCTTGATGTGTAATCTGGGAGTCTCTGAGCTCCTGCACTGATATATCATTGAAGGTGCAGTAAAGACCAACCCACTCGAGTATCCTGATTCAATGTTTCTGTTTTAAGATTTAAGATGTCCAAAGTGCAGCTATCACATTAGAAATAATGAAAGACAGAAAGCTAAACTTGCTGCTAGCTTTCCTTTCTTGTAGCACCAGTGTTCCCTTGTGCTTATATTCAACATATAAGCAACATATGATCTGGTCTTCTTAACAAATGTAAGAAGCACTCAGTTAATCAGTTTTGTGCAGAAGAGTCAAAATATACACTTTATTATTATATGCATTTTATGCGCCTTTTATGGGCTTGCAGACAAAATCTGATAAAGAAAGTCTAGCTTAACAATGGAAGCTGATAACCACTGCTGTGATACCCATTATCTTAAACTAGAGTTTTAGGGGTTTTCAAGCCTGGCTGTGTAATGTAATGTAGCACCAAGCTGCTAACTTGTACCAAAACTGACTCTTGTTAAGCAAGAAAGGTTCAGCAACTTCAGTAAAAGCAGGAACTCCCTTCTCCCATCTGTTTAGAAATAGACACAATGCTGGGACAATAAAGACTTACATTATCTTGTTAAAAGTTGGTACAATAGTGGATTTTAAAGTGGTCCTAAGAGATAATAATCTGTCCCTTAGTCATTTAAAAGCAGGACCACAAATTTTAAGGGGATAAAAACTACACAGAACACTCAAACTGAGCTTTGCTTCCAGCAGCCTTTGAATTATCCATTGCATGTATGCAGCCTTGTCTGGTTTCTGTCTTTCAAAGTGTCCTTTAAATTGATTTAGCACATGCATCACAAACTGGAGGCAAAGGAGCACTCTTAAAAAGAAAAAAGAGATGCTTTGGTTAATGTTGCCAAAAAACAGAGCAGCTGAAAGTTGTATATCACTTTGTAGTGCCTCACAAGCTGATCAGAAAAATACCAAACCCTAATGAAAACTTTGTGCTGATAATATCAGCCTGCAGGCTACTAAACAGTCTGCAGAACATTTTTCTGTCTATAAAAGTCATCATGTCCCTTATTAATTTGTGCAGCTGCATTTCTTCAAACCATTTAAATGCTTAAATCAACTATTACCTATAATCGGGATAAATCGCTGCAATTACACGAAGAAAAAAAAAAACACAAATCAGAATATGCTGGGCTCTGCAACACACTTTAGTAAGAGTTTCCATTTTTTTCTGAAATTCGTGGCATCGGTTTTTCATTAAATCTGTTTTACACGACTGTGCTCTTGTTTCAGTGGGTGTGTGCTTATGTGCACAAGGACGACAATGCCTGAGTGTGTGTGTGTGAAACTGTGTGTACACATGTCTGCCTGAAAGATACACAGAGGAATTGTGTGTTTGTATGTGTCTGCTGCCCTGCTGATGGTGGAGAGAGCAGTGCGGCAGCGCAGATGAGATGAGATTAAAGCCAGTCAGAGGATCAATTAGAGGCAAAACATCAGACGGCTACACAGCTACGGCCAGCAACAATGAGATTAGCCCCGAGGTGGAGCAGAGAGCAGGCAAGCACATCTGCGTGTGCATGTTTGTGTGTGGATGTGAATGTGTGGACAGAGACAGAGAGATGGGGGGAAAAGAGGAAATGAAAGGGGTTGGGGAGAGACGAGTAACACATACATTAACTACAGAAGCAAAAAGGAACAAAGCATGAAAAATTCTGGTTTATTTCAGTTCAGGTTTTGTTTTTAGGGAACATGATACCATCATTTCAATCATGTTAAGTGTTGAGATTTCAAGTCAAACAGGGCTACAATCAACACCAGTCAACAACTGGATTTGATTGTACTGCATACTTTAGGGTTTCACCAACATGTCCTTCAAACTGAACTAAAAAAATGTTTTTTCCAGATATGACATCCCAATTTGAAGGACGGCATTATTTGTCTGTGCCAAAATTGTGCAAATCACGGCTGGAAAAAATTACATTTTACGATCCATTAGCACGGCAAAAGTTTTGTTTGCTCACTTAGTCCAATCTCCTCCTGCTGCAGGCTTCATGGCTCTGTAATAACATCACCCAACTTCCTTCTTTGTTCGCTGACAGACAACAGCCTTTGTTCCAGCAAACACTAAAGGGATATGTCGCTTGATCATTATTAAGGCATGCTTTTTCAGGGCATTTGCTGAAACAACTGATGCCGTCCATTTTCTTCGAAGAAGAATCTAATTAAGAGCTCCTCGCACATCATCCGAGTTATAAGACTGTTTAGATGAGTTTTGGAAATTAATAATGTAACTGTCAGATTCCCAAACAAAGGAAACATTTTTCAAGAGAAGCACAACGACGACGTCACTTCTTTGCTTAAACTGAAATCATTTGCAAGCAATTTTAAGAAAACCTATAAAAATGGCTTGCTGTGCAAAAGGGAAGGTGGTGAAGGGTATGGAGGAGGTAGAGTGAAAATATATATGAATATAACACAAAGAAGTTGCACAACTAAAATCTGCATTGGTTAAAAACAGTGAAAAGATGAGATTTCCATCATCTCTGATGCGCAGCACACACAGCTTAACTCACCATGATATAATGGCGCTGCATCTCTGACTTCTCACTGGCCAACTTGTCACACTCGAGCTTCAAACTGGAGAGAGAGGGAGGGGAGAGGAGGACAGAGTCAGACCTTGTTATTCAGCTCGACAGTCTTCCTTCTAAAAGTGCTGACACCAGGTGACTTCTACCCCCCTTCATCATCATTACCTCCACTTTCACCGGCGGCACTGTCATCACTTTCATCATTGCTTCAACCGCCACCATCATCAGCAGCAGCAGCACCACCTCCGTTCTCATCATCCCCCGCCACCATTTTCATCTATATCATCGCTGCCAACTGCATCATCATCATTAGCACCATCATCATCATCCTCGCCTTTATTAGTCAGTGGCAGCGTGTTCGCCGCACTTGACATGTGTCGATTGACAGGAGGAGGTCAAACTCGCTCTGAACTCCAGAGACGAGCCGAGCCAAAATGTCTGCTCACTAAATCAAAGAAGAGGCAGCGAAGCAAAAAGTCTAAATATAGTGTTGACGCGTTCTCTGCGACCCTTTCCCTGCGACAGCCATTAGCTGTAATCATGTCAGCGTTGATGTCACGCGAGGCGACAGGACAAAGGAGGATGCATCAACAAGTCAGCCTGATTGTCAAATAAAAACGACAGAGGTGGAAAAAAAAGAGCCCCTCTGTGATTTTGATTGAAGCAGCCTTTTATAGCGTGTCAGTCACAGGCGGAATCATCCGATGTGAAGTGTGGGTAAGACTCATCAAAATATGCAGACACACATGCTAGATAGGTTCAGATTTAGGATAAGTCTGTAACCTGTTTGATGGTGTGTGTATATTTATGCAGGGATGTTCTTCTCAGCTGTCTGCGGGAATGACAGCTCGATTATAGCGAGCGATGGCTCAGTCTTTGCCGCTGTTAGTCTTAACTGGCAGACTGAACACCGTGTTACACACAGGCAATAATGTAAGCTTACTCATACACACAGAATTGTGCTGCTTGTTCTATACTTACTGTAGCTACTGCAGTGTAGACTGGAGCTAGAGTCTCCATCCTTGCCCTGACTTTAAATACAAAAAAAGTACAAAAACCACAATATAATATAGTATTCCAGCCTGGTATTGTGATAGGATGCCACCTGTATAACAAATCCAGTCAAGAAATTTCCATGGTACTAAATATTCTACAGTTAGCCGTTAGTGGTATTATAACAAAGTGAATGTGACTGGGAATGACAGCAACTCAAACATGAAGTGGAAGGCCATGTAAAGTTACAGCACAGTGCACAGGGATCACCAGCTTTCTGGAGAGTCATCGCTACAGACCTCTAAACTTTACGCGGCCTTCAGATTGGCTCAAGAACAGTGTGCAGAGCTTCATGGAACGGATTTCCACAGCAGCTGGGGGAATTATGGAAGGGGTTGTATTTCAGGAGGTGGGCTCAACCCCTTAATTAGTAAAAGGAACTCCTAATGCTTCAGCATACCAAGACATTTTGGACAATTTCATGCTTCCAACTTTGTGGGAACAGTTTGGGGATGCCCCTTTATTGTTCCAACATGGCTGCACACCAGTGTCCAAAGCAAGATCCATAAAGACATGGTTGAGCGAGTTTGGCTTGGAAGAACTTGACTGATCTTCACAGAGTACTGACCGAAACCTGATTTGGATGAATTAGAGCAGGCCTTCTCGCCCAACATCAGTGTGTGACCTCACAAATACGTTACTGGAAGAATGGTTAAAAAAAAAAATTCCTATAAACGCAATTCTAAACCTTCTGGAAAACCTTCCCATAAGAGCTGAAGCTGTTCCAAAGGGTGGGCCGACATCATATTAAATCCTATGGATTAAAAACGGGGTGTCACGGAAGTTCATATGGGCAAAAGCAGACAAGTGAATACTTTTGGCAATATAGAGTATGTGTTTTATTCAATGTAGTCATGTGAAAAAGCAAGTTTTCACAGTACTATGCAGGCCTGTGAACTCCTTACTGGTTCTATAGGAAATAGGAGGTTAAGTAGCAGCCAGGTGCTGCTAATCAAAAGAAATTCATTAACTCATCATGCAAGAGCTACATCTCAGTCTCCAGAGGCCTCAGATTGAATTTCATGACCGTACAATTGTAAAAAGACTAAACAAATAAGGCTTGATGACAAGGCAAGGAAAGCCACACACTCAGTGGATAAAACAGGTGCTGAGAAGCTTTCTCAATGGTTGGAATAGTTTGTAAGTTGTTTATAGCTGGAAAAAAAGTAAATTCTTAGGAATCCACCCAAAGTCCAGTACTCCAAGGATCTTCCAGAAAAAACAACAGAACAGGGAACAAAGATTCATGTCTATACCACTATCCAGGACGTGTGGAGCAGTCATGAATAGTAAGATGTCCTCCAAGAGTGAACGGCAAGGATTGCTGCTAAGCAGTGAGAGTGCCTCAGGCAGCAGAAGACAGAGGTGTTAAGGAAAGGCGAAGAAGACCAATGCTGATCCATCCAAGGTACCATTGGCAGACAGAAGAAAAAACGTGCACCAAAAAAAAAAAATATCCTACCAATAGGTACAATTTACAAAAGGCCAGGATGAAGAAAAACACACATTATTCAGATAAAAGCAGCACTGGAAGAGTCTAGTCTAGTCAGTCTAGTTCATTAAACACAAGTAAGTAAGTAAGTAAGTAAGTACGTAAGTAAAATTTTATTTATATAGCACATTTCTAGATAAAAGATCACAAAGTGCTTCACAAGGTATAAAACAAAAACAGTCCAAAGTTAACAAAACCACAATTGCGGGAAAAACAGCTGACTTGACTATTATCCAGATGACAATCGTGAATACCACAGCCACAGAAGGTCATTACTGAAAAGTGGATTTAAGCATGTTAATGGAAAGCTGACTAGAAAGGAAAAGCTTAGGAGAAAAAGATGCACAAGAAACAAGGATGGCTGCAGTCTTGAGTGGAGTGTCAAGAGAAGTTGATTCAAGAACTTGTGAGATTTTCACAAGGAGTACCTGAGGCTGGTGTCATTGCATCATGAGCACAGAAATGTTCAGGAAAAGAACTACAACCAGCACATTTCTAATATCAAGCCACTCCTGAACCAGATGCAATGTCGCAACTTCTTATCTGGGCTAAGGAGAAAAGGAACTGGACAGATACACAGTGTTTCAAAGTAAATGTATCATTTCATTGGAAACCAAGGTCCTAAAGTATAGAAAAAGAGTGCAGAGGCACAGAAAGTAAGGTTGGTTTTTGATGTCCAGGGTGATGTTTCCACAGTCTGTGATAATTTAAGATGCCATGTCATCTGCTGGTGATTGGCTCACTATGTTTTTATCAAGTCCAAAATCAATATAGCCATCTACCAGGAGATTTCAACGCACTTTATCCTTCCATATGTTGGCAAACGTTATGAAGATGCTGCTTTTCTTTTTCAGCAGACCTTAGCAACTGCCATCCATGCCAAAACATTTGCTGACCATATTATTAATGGTCAGCAAACATTATTTTGCAGACGTTTGTGATTGGCTAGCCATGTCCACTGACCTGAAGCACATTGAAAATCCATTGTCAAGAGGAAAACCAAGAATACAGATGAGCTGAAGGCTACTATCAAAGCTTCTATAAAACATTGGCAGTGCCACAAGATGACCACTTCCATGCCAAGCTGCAGTGATGCAATAATTTGCAGTAAAGGACCCCCAAGTGCTGAGTGTATAAGTGAAATTACTTTAAGGAAATTGAACATTATTTAATTAACATAATTTATGTTACGGGATTTCTCATTTTCATGAGCTATAAGAACATAATCATCAAAATCAAAACTAAAAAGTTAAAAAAGAACATGTTAAAGTTTACCTTCTGGAATGAAAAAAAATGTTTTCCCACTATTGTAATTGATGATGGGATATCTGTGTTTGTAAGTAGAGAGAAACATCCTCTTCTGTCTTATCTCAGCTCTCATGGTGCTCTCACAGCAGCTCTTTCTAATGTAAACGCTAACAGCCAAACAGTTTACCTTTTTTCCCCCGCTCTGTCTCCTGTGTTTCCTTTTCTGTCTCCCTTCGTTTTATATGTGTATTTTCTGTCACTCTGAACTCTGTTAACAACTCTGTAACCTTGTTACTTCCTGTTTTTTTGTTAATAAGTCACCTTGTGTGTCTTGTGTGCTGGTTTGCTTACTGTGTTAGCATTTTCCCCTTGTCTGCTCTGCCCTCATTAGATTCACCTGAGTCTTCTTTCCCAATTAGTCTTCTCCGTGTATTTATAGATAGTCTCTTCTTCCTTTACTTGTCAGTTCATCTGAGTTGCTTGGCTGTTTTCCTGTCTGGGTTACTGCCTCTGTCTTTCTCCACGTCTCTGTGTTGTTCTGAAGTTTTAGCTTCTCCTTTTGGCTACTTCTTCGTTCTTCCATTTATTACCTTTAGTTTGACATTTGTCATGCCTGAGGTTTCTTTTTTTAAATCCAACCAGCCTCCCACTATCAGCTTTGAGGTCTTCATATCAGTAACATTTTTAATGCCCTTTATTTTTATTATTTATTTGCCATAATATTTAAACTCATAATGATTGGTTCTTGCTGCTGAAAACAAGAATGTCATCTTCGTGCATGACAATGTTTCTCAAGAATCCACACGTGTATAAAACAAGTAAACAGCGACCCGCTTTAAAAAAAAATCCACTCTGGAGCAATAACACTCAACATTTATCGTATCAACCATCTAACTCTTTTTATCAATACGAAGAAATTGAGAACAGTTGCAGCCAAAATGCAACCAAGCAAAGTAAAGATGTGCACTTGTTGGCTGGTCCAAGTTAAGGATATCTGGTTATGACTGCTCACACCTTGGTAAGCAACAGATGTCCAACCTGATAACACTGACATGTGTGAAGGTTTTTTTTTTTTTTTCTTTGGGCTGGTGATTTTAATCCTTAATCCTGTGTTCGTACGAGCAGCCTCCACTCACCCAAAATGGTCCCCTTCCCACTTACATAAAACCCTTAGCGCCATCCCTGTGTACATGCGTAGGCTGTATGGTGGGTTGTCATGACAACAGGCGTCCCCGCTGCCAGCCTACCTGGGATTGGCTCCGCGCCTCCTCTGATTGGTGCTCAGCAGCCCCCGGGCCTGCGCCACTGTTCTCAAACGACACTTTGATGGAGTTTTATTGCCGATTCTTCCGCCTCTAAATCGCTCCTGCTGTCATCTTTATTTTGATTTATGTATTCCCTGATCTATTTATGCATGTGAACGAGGGGAGGGGAGAAGAGACGGGGGAAGGAGGGTGGGCTGTCGGGTGGGAAGAAGAAGACAGCGACAGCTACAATGCTCGGTACTATACCCGGGGGAACGCCTGCGGTACATTTGCCTTTTAAAGTCTTCAGCAACAGACACACGCAGCTCAGCAGAATACTACAAAGCCTCGTCTATGGCTCCCAAGCCCCCCACCCAATCCCAGCTCCCCTCCTGAGTCAATAGGAACTGTATGCATGTTCTGTATGCTCAGACAAAAAAGGCATTCTTTCAACTGCGCCGTGACTCTCTGAAGGGGGTTAAATGGTGCTGCTCACTGTTGTGGGAATTACAAAAACCAAAGTCGAGGAAAAAGACGCACAGGGCATTACTGCAGCTTTAGAATCCCCTACAAACAAAAGCGATCAGACCAGAGCAAGGATTTTACACACAATGTGTTACTCTTTCATCTGCCTTTGCCTGTGTCTGTAACCGGCTGAGGCAAGCCTCTGGAAGGTTCTGGGAGTACAGGTACAGAGGAACAAACCAACCTCCTCAGGAAGGAAGACAGGCTTCAAAGACTCCACTCGCACAAAGAGTGGATTTCTTGATGCAGACCCCGTGGCATCCCTCCTCTTTACAACAGCTATCAAACAGATCAGTGAAGGTCGGAATTTGGAAGCACCTCAGACTTCTGGAGCTGTAGCGGTATTTAAGCAGTAAAGCAAGATCAATAGCCGAGGGTAAACGAGATTGATTTAGGTATGAGTCAATAAAGGCTTCCTTAGTGTGCAGTATGGCAGTAGAGCTGAGATACTACTGAAACAAAGGCACACATCTCCATTTTTTTCTTACCACAGAAAGGTTCTCTTCGAGTTCACACTGTGCTTGGCTGCAAACATTCATCTTAAAAGTCTAACGATTTTTATTTAAATTCTTGAAGGTTTCCTGCGAACAATGATACCATTTGTTGTTTTTTAAAGTGAAAATTCAGACTTAACTCTGGCACTGTTATCATATTTTGTTAGTTCTTTGTATTCGATTAAATTTAATTAAGAGGACGTGTACCATCAGCAAACCCTCTGTTTGTACAATTCCTATAAAATTAATTATCACTATTATTATATGAATTTATTTAATATTAAGACAGTAAATGTTCTCTGAATATGCTCACAAATATAAACTACTTCACTGTTCCTGAGTTTTAGCTAGCTGTAGAGTCAGGCAGTTTCCAAGTGTAACTGTTAGTGATTACATGATGTAAAACAAAGTGTTTAAAAAAAAAGAAAAAAGGACATACATCCGCATTAAAAGCCATTCCTGACCAAGAAATGACAGGTTTTTGTTGCCATAACTCAGCTCAGTTTATGTTTAACATACCGGATACTGGTACACAAACACAGTATGTTCAATAAACAGAAATCCTGAAAAAACACATGTTCAGCCTGGGGATATATTCCTTATTAAAAAGAGCTGCACTTAATAGGCTGTCGTATGTACAGCTTTTCATGTTTGTTTGCGTGCAGCAGTGTTTTCACCTGTGGTATTGTGCTTGAAGAAACTGGAACTCATCCTTGATCCTGTCACAGGAATCAGAGGTCGTGAATTTCAGCTGCTGCGATGAGGCCTGCAAAAACATAGAGAGAAAAACATCAGAGAAGAGCCACTGAGAACCATGTTGAAAGAGGAAAGGAAAAAAAAGCAGGATAGGTGAGGAGTGAAGGCAAGAGAAGCAAGAGACCACTGTGGGAGAAATAATTAAAAACACGAACATGAAATCAAACAGTTTTCAATTTGCCACAGTCCAACGAGCAAAGCATTACGAAGAAATTGGTTGCCAAGCATGTTTCCAAGTGTGATGGGCCAAATGAAAAACCCTGAAACTGTGTGCATGCTCAAAAACAGAAACATCTAAACCTAATGTTCCTGCCAGCTTTTTAAACCCCTGCAAACGAACTGTTCTCTTACACACAAACCTGACCCACACAGAGATATAATTAGCCATAAATAGATTAAAACACACCCCTACTTAACCTTCAATAGACATAACCCAGACTCAGTCTGTCCTTGGTTTGGCACACACTGCTTCTTTACAGTGCTGAAGCAACCTTATGAGTTATTAGCCAGGGCCGTGATGAAAAACAGCACATGCTGTGAGCCATAACATCCTATTGATTGATGATGCATGAGGCAAAATGGTAATACAAAGTGGGTAATGATTATCTTAACATTCCTTTTTGTTATTCCAGCATTCACTTTGAGTGACAGTGAGTAAACATTTAGGCCTGCTTCTTGTATAACTAATGATACTTTTATAAAGATACACATAAAGATACTTTATAAAAGTATCTTTATGTGTATCTTTATAAAAGTATCAATATGGGGAATTTAAATTCCAGTGCTGACATTATGTGTCTCTTTGCCACACTGTAACAGTTCTGGCAGTGTTTGTAAAGCATGAGTTGAGTAGGAATAGATGGCCAATTTAATTCAACTCAATTTTATTTATATAGCCCCAAATCACAACAGCTGCCTGAATGCACTTTATATTGTAAGGTAAAGACCCTACAATAAGACAAAAGAAAAAACTCCAGAAATCATATGAACCCCTATGAGCAAACAGTTTTGCGAGATGGGAAAGGAAAAACTCCCTTTTAACAGGAAGAAACCTCCAGCACAACCAGGCTAAAGGAGTGGCGGCCATCTTCCACGACTGGTTGGTAAATGGCCTGTATTTGTATAGCGCTCCCTAAGGACCCCAAAGCGCTTTACACAACCAGTCACACACACATTCACACACTGGTGATGGCAAGCTACATTGTAGCCACAGCCACCCTGGGGCGCACTGACAGAGGCGAGGCTGCCGGACACTGGCGCCACCAGTAGGTAACGGGTGAAGTGTCTTGCCCAAGGACACAACGACCGAGACTGTCCAAGCCGGGGCTCGAACCGGCAACCTTCCAATTACAAGGCGAACTCCCAACTCTTGAGCCACGATCGCCCCGGTTGGGGGTGAGTGGATGAAGACAGGACAAAAACATGCTATGGAAGAGTGCCAGAGATAATAATAGCAAATAATAATTAAATGCAGAGCGGTGTATAAACACACTGTGAGTGAAAAAGGTGAAAGAAGAAACACTCCGTGCATCATTGGAATCCCCCAGGACCCTAGATCTATTGCTGCTGGTTCCTTATCTTAAAAGTCGAGTGGGTGCCTGTCTCCTGAATCCAACCAAAAGCTGGTTCCACAGAAGAGGGGCCTGAAAGGTGAAGGCTCTGTACAATAACCTCAGTTTTATCTGAAGTTAGAATCAGAAAATTTGAGGTCATCCAGGTCTTTGTGTCTTTAAGACATTCTTGCAGTTTAACTAATTGGTGTGTTATCTGGCTTCATGGATAAAGTTGGGTGTCATTTGCATAGCAGTGAGAATGTATGCTATGCCTTCTGATGATGCTGCCTAAGGGAAGCATGTATAATGTAAACAGAATTTGTCCTAACACGGAACCCTGTGGAACTCCATAATTAACCTTAGTGTGTGAAGAGGACTCTCCATTTACATGAACAAATTGGAGTCTGTTAGACAGACATGATACAAACCACTGCAGCACAGTACTTTTAATAACTACAGCATGCTCTAATCACTGTAATAAAATGTTATGATCAGCACTGAACGCTGCACTGAGATCTAGCAGGACAAGCACATAGACGAGTCCGCTGTCAGAGGCCGTAAGAAGATCATTCGTAACCTTCACTAAAAGGTGTTTCAGCCAAGACAGCAGTGCTGTTATGAATAACTACAGAGACTGTGTTGTAAGTTACCCATATGCCAGCAAAACAGGTATGACATAGTAGGGCACAGACACAGAATTTCTGAGAATTTCCCCTGTGCTATCTTGGAAAGAGGATATTGGAAGCGGATACTTTGAGTGCTGTGGGCAGGGTTTCCATGGGTCAGGCTTGCTCTGACGTGTACTTTGGATGCTCAGTGATGTTGGGATCTGTGCCTTTAACTCTCCTCAAGTCATTCCTGAGGATTCTGGCTGGAAGCGCTGTCTTTTGGGTGCTTCCTTGGTTTCCAAAAAGTTTAAGGTGGGTGGTATATTTCAAGGTAAAAATCACATTAAATTCCACTACCCAGGGTTTCCCTTTAGATGACTGCATTTGAATTTGCTTCAGTCACTGTTTTTTTATGTTGTGGCCGATCTGTTAAATTAGCATACATAAAATAACACAATGACACTGTCTATTTGGAGCTAATTTGGAGAATCACCTGACAAGGTTGGTTTTACACCACATTAATACAAAAAAATAACAGATTTGGTTATGGTGATTTTAAAAGATTCATTTCTGGCATTCTGCCTTTATTGATAGGAAAGCATAGAAAGCAGACAGGAAAGCAGGGAGGGGGGATGACACACAGGAAATGGTCTGAGGCAGATTCAAACCCAAGCTCCTGCAGCAGCCTTCAGCATATGCAGTGCCAGCTCATCTCTGAGATATTGTGGCGCCCACTGATGCCTTTAAAAAGAATCTTAAAAGTTCATTTGTTGGGAGGCAAAGGTTACATGGGTTGATTATCTGTTTCACTGGTAAAAGACAAGGCTAAAATAGGTAAGGCTACCTATTTAAAAGTTTGTGTTACTTTAAACTGGTTTAACTCAAAGCCATGTGTTAATGCCCAGAGTGGCCTGTGCATTCAAAATTAACCTGCCACACTGAAAAAAGAAAAAAAAACAACCACAGAGCACTTTAGATATACTG
Source organism: Oreochromis aureus (assembly GCF_013358895.1). Taxonomy (NCBI): domain Eukaryota; kingdom Metazoa; phylum Chordata; class Actinopteri; order Cichliformes; family Cichlidae; genus Oreochromis; species Oreochromis aureus. The sequence goes on along the minus strand of NC_052963.1, from coordinate 42,696,940 downwards.
TGATTCAAATGACACCCATGTCATGTCAAAGAGACATTGGGCTTTTTAGCAAACAACATCTTTTGCCTAGCCTGGATGTTGCCATTAGCCCTTATTGTAATTCTCTCCACACTACATTCCCCGGGCAGCAGTGGATCCACGGAGCACAGAGAGCATCAAACCCAAATAGGGACAAAATCTCATTATTTCTCAGCAGGCTGCATAATGCGTCATGTGGGGGGGGAGAAAAAAAAGAAAAAAAAAGAAAGACATTTTCCACACTACGATCGAGCAGGTACAAAAAACCATCAGAATTCTGATTGCAGCACTTACAGGAAGCTAGCCCGACATTGTTAGGAATGACCTGTCGCTTTGTACCCCGCTCCCCACGACATGCCGCTCAGTATCATTTTTAACTGCAAATAGCCTCCTCTGCATTCACAGAACAATAGACTGAGACTATGCGAAGCAACAAGATAGCTTCAGGTTGTAAGAGCAGATCTATTTGATTCACAGGATAAAGTTGTTTTTTTTTTCGCTTTTTTGTTAATGGCTCAGTAGCGAGTACTCCACCATGGTTTTAAGTAGGGAAGGCATTCTTTCAGGGTAAAAACATTTGGTATCATGTACATGTATGAAATGCGTTTCGTACTATGGCCGCAAAACATTTGGGAAATTCAGAAGCGCTAAGATCGGAAGAGGCACAGGAACTTAAGACTTTTATTTAGAAAAACATAAAACGTGCAGTCCCGTAAAACTCTGACAGTGACCTCGGCCATTACACTTCCAAATGGTACGAGAAGCCCTGACATTATAATTCTGCCTACAGACACAAAAACCCCAATCCCAAACAAACCAGTCTGCTGCTTAGAGACAGAGGCTTCGACTGTAAAGAAGAATAACCTTTTCCATTATCTCTCTAGCCAGTACGGCATGGACCAAGCTCAGCAAACAACAGCTCAGCTATATGGGCCTGTGCCACACAGAGCCTGTGTCAACACAAGGCACTTGGCTAGAGGCAGCCGTGGAGCTCACACTGCACTGTGTGTCCATGTTTGTGTGTCTATGTACAGGCTGCCCCCTGTGCCAGAGGGCAGAGCTGTTGCTCAAGATCCGATTTCCTCTATGTGAACTGTAATATGCAAGCGTTTAACATGCCAAAGAGTCAGCTGCCCCAGGTAGCTGAAGAAGAGAAAAGAAGTGGAGGCAGAAGGAAGAAAAATAAGAAACAGAAGAAAGCAAGAAAAGGAGCAAGAACTTTCTAAAAAACACACCATAAAACCAAACACCAAGACTCACAAGGGCCAGATTAGGGCTTTTATGGCAATGACACCTTTTCTGTCTCACCTTTCCATCACTATCTTGTGAAACAGGTGAGAAATGTTGGATGCAACAGCAAAAGATTCACATTATATAACAGCCTGAAATAAGAAATCAGCTTTTGGCTGCCATAGTTATAACATGTCAATTAATAAACTAAACTGGATAAAGAAACAGCGATGATAGATTTGTGTGACTTATCAGGCAAGATAATGAAAATGTCACATTAAAAAAGTCATTTTTAGTTTAGTACATCACACACAGCACACTGAAGTCACTGAGGACAAGTGGCTCAGTTTCACCAAAAATGACAAACAGTGTCTGACAAATATTGCTCCTCCACATTTACAACAGCCACAGAATGAATTACAACATCTGCAGCCTACAGGAACCTGATGCTTATTAGCCCAACTTTGACTCCAAATCGCTGATGACATTTTCACATCTGATTGATAATTCTGCTTCTTGAGTAATTACTCTACACTCTCTACTTTCAGCTTGATATTTTTCATTTTATTTCATTTATTTTTGCAGCAATGGCAACACTGTTACTTACCCCAGTGCATCATACGGCCCTAAGGGAAAGAGATTGGGATTTGACTATTACTTGCTGGGTGTAATTACTGTAATCACATTACATTTTTCAGTAATGCATTACTGTAATAAATTCAGTAATTAATTTTCAGTTACAATTATTAGTAAATTTAGTTACTAATTAGTTAAATGCATGGCAAAGTCTCTTCAGTTTCTGCAGAAATGTAAAAAAAACTCAATCAGCTTATTTCAGTTCATGTGCCTGGAGGAGGAAAAAGGTGGCGTGATCTAAAGCCTTTCAGGCGTGGAGATATAGACTTTACTTTTATTTGTATTGCACAAAAGGACAAGAGCGTGATGGTGAAAGGCAAACTGTGTCGTATGTAGGAAGGTAGATAGACTGAGTGGTTGGCAGCTGTCAACAAGTGGCTGCATAAGTCAATATAGCTTTAGAAAAATGCTTCACAGTTTTAAGTATATTTTAAAACTCTACAGCAAAATCAAACCCTTTTTCTGATAAGACATCCAGCAAAGTACAAGAGCTATGAGCACAATTCTCACAGTGCTAGTGAGAGATTTTTACCACTCTACAACCAGAGTATGTAAGGCTATCCGAGCGCCATGAAACATACACTGTTAACAATGTTTATTATCTCTTTCTCTGTCAGTGACCAAAACAAGGTGCTCTATGGGGACCTGAGAGCACACAACAGATGGATGCCCATAATGTTAATGAAATACTGCCGTAATATTGTGACACATGCCATCTGCGGTGACAAAAAAAAAGGTGCTTGCATGCTGCGTGAGTGGATGTGTTTGTCCAAGAGAGAGCTGGGCTAATGTATGTGTGTGTGTGTGTGTGTGTTGCATTTTGTTTGTGTTGCAGAGGAATAGCCTAGACAGTGTAAACGGTTGAGAGGATGTGTGTGTGTAAGTGTGTGTGCACATCTGTGTGTGGGGTGTGATAAGCCTCTATATATGGTGCTCGGCTGCCAGAGGAACAAATGTTCACTGCCATGAATCATACACAAGGATACAACAGCCCACACACACACACACACACACCCTCACAAATTTGCATAATATATACACACACACACACACACACACACACACACACACACACACACACACACACACACACACGTGTGCGCATAGCACCTAAATGTAGGACAATCTCTAATTTGATTCTGCCCTGCTCCTTTGAGACGTAATTAAAGCATTAAAAAGCTTTGTGCGCTGGTGAGGCAATTGAGACAGTCTTCAGCGAATAAATGGGATTCATCGTTTCAGGAAATTGCTGCCCCACCTCCATCCCCCACCCACCAACCCTAAGCACACTCATCGCCCACCCCCGCCCCTCCCCAAGCACCCACCCTTCCTGGCCTCATCATCTGGTCCAATCCATGTGAAGTCTACTGTGAACCATAATGTCTATTTTAAATAAGAATCAGGCTAAGGCCGTTTCTGCTCCACGGATCAGTCGACAAAAGCGATGGCAAAGGATGGAGATTACAGAGGGCACTCAGCTTTACGCACACACACATAGATCACACTACAGTGATTAGACACACCAACAATACATGAATACAGTGGAGCATTTAGACACACAAACAGAGCGGAGACAACAGCATGTATCTACACACACACAGTGACGCATGCACGCACGGACACACACGCACACACACACACACGCACACACACACACACACACACACACACACAATAACAGCAGGATACATTGGAAAACATCCTCCTCAGTATAAATCCTGCCTGAGGGTAGCAGCAGTGTGGGGATTGTATTTCCTGGAGCACTGCCTAACTGTTTACATCTCAGCCGGAGTGTGTGTGTGTGTGTGTGTGTGTGTGTGTGTGTGCGTGCATGTATGTGTGTGCTGGGGGCAGGGATGAAACCTTGGCATTGTAATCACTCACTAATGACTGGATGTTATCTCACTCCCACTTTTAAATGAATGCAGAAGATCCACACTGACGAACAGTTGGCCTATTTTTCAATGCCAGGTTGTGTTTGCTCCATAGCAACAGTCTCAAGGATGCCATTTGAGCCGTCCGGCTTTTCTGTCCATCACAGATTCCCACTGCCCATCTGAGTGTGGAGTATAGGCATATTATTATTCTTCAGGCATGACGTTTTTTTCTACGTGGCTGAAAAGAACAAGTGTTTCCATCTGATTTCTTTTTCTGCTGAAAGCAAAAACAAAGAGTATTCTTTTTTTAGTTGAGTCTGATGGTGAGATTATACATTTTATGGGTAATTTACTGCTGGCAGTATGCATGTGGGCGATGCCCCAGTTCAACTTACTTTCACACCAAGTACAAGTGCTTACATTTAGACATATTCTAATACCAAGGACTCAATAATAATGCAGATTTTCAACCATAAAAGTGAGAAGCACCCTAAAAATCCAGTGATAATGTACACCAAATACTCGTCATGAATCTGAATCTGTAGGCTCTGTATGATTCTGATTCTGAAACCAGCACGTATACCCTGCCATGTATTTCACTGACTTTATGCAACAGGAATAAGTAAAGACATATAGATTATACACAGGAAATTAGAGCTGGGCGATATAAGATTTTTTCATATCACGATATGTTTTTTTTCATTTCAGGCAATAACGATATATATCACGATATAAGCCAAATAACTATATTTGTAAGATTTAAATGTGCCGTTGCTCACAAGTAAAATGTGAAATAATTAGCAGCTTGTTTTAATTAAAATATTTATTTCCCATAATAAGTTCAACAGGGTAGATGTACGTAAGGAACATGAGACTTCAGTTTCAGATAAATAAAGGCAAATATTGCAAACTACACAAAAGGCAGCCGCTAAAGTGTTTAAGTTTCAAAATAGAACAAACAAAACAGACTAAATTGTCAATTCCACTTAGAAACAAAATATTAATTATAAAAATAAATCTTAGGTCGTTTTACAGAAGAACAGACAAAATTGACTAACTTTTGTCAATATCAAATAAACTGAGAACTAAAAGGAAATTCTCAATCTCTCCTTGTTGTATAGCTTAGCTTTTCAAACAGTTTTAACAGTGACTTTAGTCTGACAAAAGCCGAATGACGAATCAGCGCTTTCAGTCAGAGATTGAGCATGCACCGCTTTATTGTATTTCCAGACTTGCTTTCGGCACAATTTACAGTGCGCGCTACTCTGTTTTTTGTCAGACTTGAAATAGCCGAAATACCTTCACACTACGGAACTTCTGTGGCCCTTCTGTTCGACAAGCTCTCCGGCATTGGAACCATCATCTGTTTTTTTCTTCGGTAACCTTCGCTCACGCTCTCGGTTGATTTTTCTCTAGTCGGCAAACTCCTTTCCTTCATTACTCGGGCTCCACGGCTGCAAAAACAAATACACATGTGCGCCTTGGCGCTTGTGCTGTACGTAACAAGTCACGTGACGTGATGCTGCGCCTGTGATTGGTTCGGCTCTGTGCTACTTAATTTGGATTGGCTGTTCTTTTTTTTTTTTTTAAGAGGACAAGAGAGATGAGGCCTATCGCAATAGTTTAATTTTTCTATGGAGAAAAAGTTATTTCGCAATACATATCGTTATCGTTTTATTGCCCAGCTCTACAGGAAATATAAAAATAAAACCCAGCGCTACAGCAATACACTGGCAGTTTGTTTGTTTTTTTAAATACAAACACTTCATGACTATAAAACTGATATGCGCCACTTGTGTACTACTCTCACACCTGCTATAGCCACGTTCACTGACTGCAGTAGAAATGCGGTGTTGGCGCATCCATTCTGTGCGCTGTCATGATTTAAAATCAATGGGAGATTTCCTCAAGAGCAAAGACGGTGACATAAGTATAACTTCCAGCTGGAAGAGTGTGTGGAGTCAAAGTCTGTAAACTTTCTGGCACCTTTTATTAAATTTGATGATTTTATACAAGCAGTTTTTATGCACTAGTATTCACTGAAATTTAACTCAATTTAGATAGCATGTCAAACCTGCGTGTACAGCTGCTTTATAATGCTACAGTCACACCACAGAAAGCAGCAGTTGGAGACTGCAGAACAACATAAGTATTGCAACCGTGTGAAATTAATTTGCAAATGCACCGTCTTTGAAATAGTTGTTTCAAAGATGGAGTCAAGTTGCTATCAGTCTATGATTTAATGGGGTGAAGTTGGCAGTTATGTGCAATCTGTTTGTGAGTTAAAAAAAATCTGCAAACCTGTGGCTTTCAACATCAGAGAAATTCACATTAACCAGTTGCATTCGGACTCCAGCCAGTAATGCACGGAACTAAAACAGAAAGTAAGAAAATCCTCCGCCTTTAGTGATGAAGTTGCTGCAGTATGGCGATTTAACAGCAAAATGACATAGGTACTCAGCAACCTTGCTTTTACATAGGAATATAACAGGCTGACAACCACCTGACCTTATGGCAAAGGCACACATTGCAGATGAGTTTCACTCATTGACTCAGACTGATGCCAACATGTACTGTAAACAATGTCTTCTGCATTTATAAATATACATGCAACCCATCGCCCATTTGTCTGAGCACGACTCCAGTCATTCCACTTTCAGCATCATCCCGTCTCTTTGTACTGGTGAAACGAACGCATGGTGTGTGCGTTTATTTGGGCAAACATTTCAGCAAAAATCCATCCTGACATGATTCACAGAGCCTTTGAGGGCTTAAGCTTTTTGCTAACACACGAGCAGCAAACAAGATCACATCCTCCATCTAAGAATAGCTCCAACCAAACAATTCCATCTAAATATCCCGGATTAGTGTTTGGACTAAAGCATATGAGCCCAGTGATCTGAGAGAGGGACAGGGCTAACTGGCCCACATCCAAGCTCACCCCCAGCCAACTCTGTCTGGGCCAAAAGGAAGCCTTGCTATGTTAGCGGCTAAGTGTGTGTATGTATCAGAGAGGAGAGGCTGAGGAATAGGATTGTGTCTTCAGCCGCTCTGGACAGGGCTTTAGAGCACGGGGAGAGCCTAATCCTGTTTCGGCCAGGAATTTGATTTTGATTATTATCTCTCACAAACCAAGCACAGGCTTACCCCCATTTCTGCAGCATTATCCCCACAACACACAAGCACACATACACACACACACACCTCCCTCTTGCAGCCCAACAGATTTGACCTCGTTAAGACGCTTTAAAGGGGATTATTCTACTTTTATCACTTCGAGTGAAGTGCCCTTGCAAACATAGGCTTGGCATGTCTTACCTTCCCTCCCCATTCTGAACTATCTTGACCCCCCCGAGCGAGGCCAGCCAAGTACACAGTACAAACACACACAAACATGACAGTTACAGCACGCTGCCCTGCAAACACAGATGCACCTGTGTACAAAAATATAGTACACTATACCCACACACACACAGGCTTGTACACAATAAGACCTAACATAAGGTGGGGGAGGCATAGTGTAACACACACACACACACACACACACACACACACGCACATGCACACACACCACAGGAAAAGAGTGCAGAGATTGCAAAGCCAAGGGAAATGGGCAATTTGTCAAAAGTGGGGAAAGTGGTGAGGCCGACAGTACTGTGGGTTTGGAAACCATGGCTGAGATTAAAGCCAGACTCGCAGAAGGGGGGCTTTAAGATTACACCCAGTACGGCTGTGTAGATGATTGATGCCTGCTTGTAAAAACCAAGGTTATTACTTACAACAGCCAAAGAAGGAAAAAAGACCGGGAACGAAGAAGGGAAGATTAGATAAGTTTGCAACAAGTAAGTGAACAATGAAAGGAGAAAGCTGGAGCACTGATATTTGGGCAACACCGGGGGAACTCCAAAGTTCTTTGGCACATATTGTTTTCTATCAGAGTATTGTAATTTCAAGTGTATGCTGATGAGCTCTATTTGATTTCATGTTTACGCCAACAGCATGCAAATGAGTTTTTTATAGTAATGGGACCAGGACAGACTGAACAAGGGAGGTTCTCATTGCCCTGCTGTTGAATGGTCTCTGATAAGGCTGTTGGTGGGGATGTGGTAGCATATTGTTTCAGTCATGGCCTTACCGCTGTTAGGCACACAAACAGAACATCTAATTCGCCTTTGCACATTGGCAGATCTGCGGGCCGCGGCCAGGCAGGGGCAATCAAGCCGCCTCCCGTCGAGCCGCTTTGTTCCAGCCCATCGCACCGTTCTGCTCTGGGGAAGGTTTACCCCACCCACCGCCACCCTCCTTTCTTCCCACCTCCCACACTCTCCTCCTAGGAAGCAACTGCTGAATACTGATGCAGTTCCTCACTACATCCCCCCAACATTAACTCCCACACGAGAAAACCACACACACACTTTAAGAGAAACTTGCAAACATGCATGCAAAGACACACACGCACAAAGTCATTACCACATTTTTTTGTGTGGAAACGCGGGCACACACACACATTTTGTACTCATGCTAAAAGAGAAGAATGTATACAGACAATAAAAGGACATCCCACATGAACAAAGTCCTCTATTACTTGTGAATTTGTAACCTTGACATGCAGGCCTCGTCCGTGAAGGCAATGCAGCAGAAATACACGCAAGCGCACTCAGAAACATGCATCAGTATCTCCCGCAGATTTGAGCGAAACCAAACACAGGACATCTGTTTTTGTTTATGGTCACATTCTTTCTGGTAAATTTGCTGTGGTACTTTGTGTAAAGCAAAGCAGCCCGAGCTGACAAAGTGATGCACCGACAATTCAACTTGCAAGTCTCATGCTTCTGTGGAACCTTTAGTTTCTGTATTATAATCATACAAAACCAGAATGTCAATGACGCAGTCCCTCATCTGGCTTGTGATCCATCACAATTCATAGGTTACTGCAATGTGTGAAATACATAAAGAAAGTTTTGTTGTCATTTGTTACCTGTATTGGACTAAGTGAGAGTAAGAAAAGACACTGAGAAGCTAAATAGGCTCACAAAATCTGACCAGTACTCCTGTAAAATGGAAAAGTGATCGTAAAAAGACAAATATGACCTTGAGCACATTTTGGATAAAGACATTTATCATCATTTTGTGATCAGTGTGTTCAATTTTCAAGGAGGAATACTGAATCTTGTCAATTGGAGTCAGATAGATGGACAAATAGACAGATAAGAGATGGATAATTGACTCCTCGCCACTAAAGAAGTTTAGGGGTGATTTAAATAGAGAAGCTAAAAATGAAAATCAATTACTATGAAATATATTTTCATTTTAAAATTACAATTATTTTATTTTTTAATGCTGTAAAAAAAACTGGTAGCTTCAGTTAAGCTTCATTGTAGGTTTCATGACAGTAACTGTAACACATACAGCACATAACAAGCATTTACGAGCTCTCTCATAAAAGTTTAGCCTTGCTTGTACCTTAAAAATACGCCATTAGTTGTTTATTTCTTTTCATCAGAATCTGTGGATAATCATGTTAATTTCTCTTTATTTATTTATTTATAAAATCACCACAAGGTGAGAGTTTTGTGACTGATTGGCCCAGCAGGGAAGTGCATCATTTATAGAGCAGTGACACGTTTTCCGTCACCTTGATTCAGTACTTTGTTCAAGCCATATGCTTCTCTGGGGTGCCATAAACTCCAAGGTGCTTGTGCGTTTGTTGTTATGCATAATATACATAAAAAATATTCCTCTTTGCAGACATACTTATGAATCCTACTTTTTTAAAGTTCAAACTAACTAATGTACAGTATGCTATAATTGGCTAAACTTCAGTGGAAACAGTATTGATAAAAGCCAAAAGTGACTGAAACTCAGAGCACAAATCATGATGTGATGTGGGCTGAAGAATCTGAATCACCAAACACTACAGCGTCTGCTCAACTGAAGCAGCAGCAAACTAAAATAGCATTGATATTTATATGATGAGAAAACGGTAACCTTCAACAATTACTGCATGAAAAACTATAAATACAGTGATGACGTTTTCAGCACTGTCATTCCACAGCAAGAAGATTTCGACTTTTAATCCAGACTGGGGTTTTGCATGTTCTCCCTGTGCATGCATGGGTTTCCTCTGAGTGCTCAGGTTAAATCCATGTTAGGTTAACTCGTGCTTCTAAAATAGCCAGTGATGAGTGGCAGACAAAGTGCTTTAAGTGTATAGAATAAAGCAATGTGTGAATGTATAAATGTGGGTTGAAGTCGAAAGTGCTTAGAGCGGTCAGCAACTCCAGAAAAGCCCCTATATGCATGCCAGTCCATTACCATGTTGTTTATCACGTCATCTTTTCCCATCTCAATTTATCTTAATGCACTCAACTCCTAATATTTGCCCAACAGTACTGAATTAAAGTTTACATTAATCTGCCTTTTCTTCAGCCTTTTTCACAAAAACATGGTCATATTTTTCTAGTAACTTGTCAAACTGATGATGTGCAAAAGGCAACTTATTTATGGAGTCAAACACAAACAAGGCATACATGCGGAGAACTGCAAGGTAAGGGGTTAAAATGGCAATCATGAACCACAGAGCCCAAGTTACCCCTATGCTATCATCAAGGCAAACCCAAATACAAATCAATTAAGTGAAGCCACTGATCTTTTAACTTTGTTTGTGCTGTTGATGCCTTTTGGAGCATTTTTAATGCAGCTATCTAACTAATAATATAGCTTCTTGTGTACAGTTCATCCAAGACGTTTTGGTCAGTGAAACTGTAATTAGATTAATCAGATGTGTCTTTGCATTGCGCCCCTCGGCAGTTCAAACACCATGGACCGATCGTCACTCTTGTTCTACTTCTGGGAATTCTGCTGGAAGTCTGCCTGAAGGGTCCGTGTGTATAATTGATACACTGCAGTGCAGTTTCTCAGTCTGTGTGATCATATAAAATTTACAGGAACGCAGACGTCTGCACGGAGCCTCATACTCACAGTATGTGGACAAAATTTATGTCACTTGGACCCAAGCACACTCTAGCAGGTTTGCAGAGTGTGAGCAGCACCGATTGCAATTTTCTCAGCAAATTATGATTTCTGATTATTTGCTATCTGCCAATTATTCTTATTCTTTATAAGAACTAAAACTGGCAGCCTATACAATACATATGCATATACTTGATAACTTCACTGAATAACAGGACATCAACCCTTCTCTCGGATTCATTCGGCTCTATAATTTTTCTCATAACTGTTTTGATCCTTTGCTCAAACTGAGGCTGTTAGTTTGTGGCTGGCTCCGAGTTCTGGATAGCTTTAGTTTAAGCCACTTTTTCTTTGTTAATTTCTATAAAATGTCCATGTTTAAGTGACTCATTAGGTTTGTTGTCACGAACATTTATGCGGTTTTCTCTGCTGTTTACTTTAGTGAAAAGTCTGAGTCTTCACTCAGTTCCAAGCTAACAACAAAGTAAGAGGCTTTAAGCATGTGTCCAACTATTTGCCTGTGCGGCTTTGTGGCATAACACAGACTAGCTCCTTAATGGTCATATGTGCGGAGAGCAGTGGAAACAGACAGATTCTTGTCTCTGGCCAGTCAACTGGGGAATCTCTAATCCAAATATAATAATTTCTTGCTCAAAAAAAAGAACATGGCAAGGCTTCAATATGCATAATATGAATGACTACATCCATCTATTGTTTTGACTACATAGCATGTTCCCACATCTGATCTACTCTATAGGTGAGCAGAAACTGTTTCTTCTACAACCAAACACATAAATGGGTTGTTGAAGAAAAAGAAAGCATGAAAATTATGCTGTCACTGCAGTGTTTTCTCATTTTCAGGTGGGCTTTCTGTGTTTAGAAAGAAAGAAGAAAAAGGAACAGACTCAGCTCGCTGTCCTCCAATGTGCATTTGCAGAGTTTGGGAAGCCAGCCACCAGCAGGAGGTATAAGTCAGTGTCTGAATCTGTACTCGCATCTTTTCTGCCTACTTGAGCCTAAGTCAGTATGTGTGTATGCTCAACAAGAGAAGGGCTGTACCAATCTACACCCCTCCATTTTAACCAAACCCCAAAGCACTCTGACAATCATCCACTGTGGCCCTTCACCAAAATCAACATCACCTGTGACCCATGGCCTCTACTCGGCCACTTAAATGAGGGGCCTCCTGCAGGTTGGTGATGTTTGGGTGGGTTGGTGGGTGGGGGGCACATGCAGGGCTGTGTTTGTCATGCTAATCAGCTGGCCTAACCTCAATGACCCAGACATCTGCTGGCCTGCGTGTGTCAAGCCCCACATTCAATTTGTTCCCCAGATACAAAAAGCAGATAAGACCCTTGAGGCTGGTAAGAATGTGTGTGCGTGTGTGTGTGTGTGTGTGTGTGTGTGTGTGTGTGTGTGTGTGAGAGCGAGGGAGGGGTGGGGGGTTCTTATTGACGTTGAAAGGGAAAAATCCTTTTATTTCTATGCATGTACTAGAGCAATAATTACCAGAAAAGAAAGCCAACGTGCATGTTTGTGCGTTGTCATGCTCGCCTCTGTGCGTATTACTGTGCACGCACTAAGGTCCAGTAACCCCCCCCCCCCGCCGCCAATCATCAGACACACATAGTTAAGCTTGTTGCTCTCTCTCATACACAGACACACAGTAACGTGTGTCTGTGTGTGTGCAGCAGAGCGATGGAGCAGGGGCGGGGGGAGTTTGTTTAATGGGCGAGACAGGGGACCATGGGGATTAAGCTCCCCCCAGCTGGAGGCTTTAGAGGAAAGGCTGGGGGCTGTTCTGTTAATTCAAGTGGGCTTAATAATGCCTGTGCACCCTCTGCCCCTGACCCTCCCACCACTACATTAGATCTGGGAGGAAACACATGATAAAGGGAGACAGGCAAGAGGAGGTGGAAGTGTGTGTGCTGTGTGCAAGAGTGTGTGTGTGTGTGCAACCTGTGGCCATCTCTACAGTCGAGCACATGCTCAGGGGACTTGTGAGATTTTGCCTCCATATTACTTGCGCTACTCTCTGGATTTGGCACCAGGCCTTTCAGTTGCTCCACTTTCACGCCACAGCCAGCTTTGTTGAAGCTGCATTAGGATTAATCAACACCCAAACAATATGGCAAATGCTGTCAACTGGGTCAGGCACTGTGCCACGATCAAATGAGGCTTTTCCCTCTTAAACCAATGAACTGTGCCTGTAACCTGCAACGGGGGATTAAAACGTGCCCACTGACATAAAATGACAAGTGAATCCCGCGTTAAACCTCGGAAACCTTAGTCTTCTTTGTTTCTAAAGCCCTTTTCAGACATGGGATATGCAACGTTGCTGCCTTTATCAATATGTTAAAGGATTCTGACACTCAGACATGAGCGTTTTTCTTGCATGGAGAAAATCTGGCGCCCTTCCAGCGCCAAATAAAGATCACTAGTGTCAACATGAAAAGAAGCGCAAACAAAAAATATCAATTCAACCGCTGAGCCAGCAGTGCATCAGCTTAAATACAACATCTCTGTCTTACAACAGAAGCAGTCAACTCTGCTCCCATCCACAGCCGCAATATTTTGCACAGGCGCTGGATAAGCCAGCTAAGCCGCATGGTTTTGACAAGACCTGAATTCTCTGCTCTGAAGCTAGCGCAAGTTATTGTCCACGGCTGGGTTGTACCAGACTCTCCCACTGGTTTGTAAGAGTAGAGTCAGAGCCATGCTGCAGCTCTTTGGGCTGGATATCCTCCTCCATCATTGTCATGTAGCCAGCTGAGCAGTGCACCTTCAACTTTCTCCAAAGTTCTATGGAAAACAATTATTCCGATGCCATAAAGCACCAACTAATAACACAAACACAACGTGAAAGTTAACTGTGTACATTTATTTCTTTAACACTGTGGTAAACTACGTGAAAGTTACAGTACAATTTGAAATTTCCAACTTTCCACTATAAACTCCGGTATCAAGGAACTTAGAAACCAAAGCGATGAGCACTGTGCCAGATGTTTAAAAACGTTAGAAATGTTCCAGTCTGCAGGGAATACTCCAATTCTTTTTTAACTACAAGTGCAAAATATTTGATTCCTTAGCTGATATATGAACATCAGATAACCCACTGGAGGACATTTTAGACCAGCATCTGTGGGGCTCTTTGACATATGAGTGGGTGGCAATTACATTACAGGGTTACCTTGGCAACTGGAGGTTAAAATGTCCACTAGCAACCAATTTACCACTGACCTTTTTGGAAAAGCATGATATCTGGGAGTTTTTTCCAATCCGTATTTAAAACCCTTCCTACTACAGATTCTGGTGACTATGTAATTCCTCCTCTGCTTGATCTAACCGCTGCTTTTGATAGAGTCGACTATGATATCCTAATAAGTCATTTACAGCATCTTGTGGCACTTCTTTAGGTCTATTTTCCAACTATTTTCTGTCTGTCTCACTGATTCTGATCCCTGCAATGCAGAGTTCCACAGGGCTCAATTTTAGGGCTTCCACTGGGATCCATTCAAAAAACCTCCTTTCACTGCTATGCTGATGATAGTCAGCTCTATCTCCTGTTAAGGCGAAAGAATGCAATCTCAATTAAATCACTTTTTGTAAGTATTTGGTGACATCATCACTTAGATGGCCGTAACTTTTTATGTTTTAATGAAAAGAAAGAGAAGAGAAGTGGTGGTGTATAGACCCAGTAGTTCCTATGGCCCCCCTCCTGTTGACTTGTTCCCTCAAATTTGGGCTTTATAATAGACAGTGACTTTAAACTGGACAGTTAAATTGGTGCACTAGTGAAATCTAGCTTCTTTCATTTAAGGTAATTGGCAAAGGTAAAACCTTTCCTCCATAGGCAGAATTTAGACAGTCTGACTAACAATGCCAATTTATACAGAAACCTAAGTGGAAGCTCAAAGAGAACAGAGCATTTTCCATTGCTGCCATTTGCACGTGAGATAGTCCCCTATGTTGTCCATTTTTAAAACTTATTTTTAATTACATTTATACACTCTGACTTTTGACCCAACATAAGACAGTGATCTTATTTGTTTTTATTGTATTATCGTTGTTCTTATTTATGTTGTTTTTGGACTTTTATCATTTTCATTGGAATTATTCACTTGTTCAACAACACTTTATATCTGCTGTGGCTGTTTTCAAAATGCTTCATCGAATGGCAAACAAATGTCAATAACCAAGCAGCATGCAATGAACTGGCCATTCCTTAGGATCACTTAACAAAAATCATGTATGAATAGCTTAAACAGTAAAATGACCGATGAGCTCACAGCAAGGGATGCACTGATCAAAATTCACAAGTATCTCTATTCTTCCTAAAATATTACTGATCAACTAATGGGTGTTCACCCAAACTGTGCTTAAGGTCAAGGTCAAGTTCAGTGTTTACACATTCGCTTACTGATCGTGTCCCGAGTGGATCCCAGAGGAGACACAAGTCCTTATTGGGTTGCATCAGGAAGGGCATCCAGCGTAAAAACTCTGCCAAATCAAACATGCCGAGCTACCCACTGTGAAGACCCCTTGTGAATAACAGAGCAGCTGAAGATAGCCTCTTCTTCGTCATCAAGGTCACATTTTTCATTCTCACCTAAAACAACTTGTAATTCCAGCAGATATTTCAGAAGTGTTCCTCCAGCAGTCCTCCACTCTGTGCTGCTTAAAAAAAAAGCAGGTCTTTTTTTTTTTTTTAACCAAAGCAGTCAAGTTGCACAGAACACTTGAGGGCAGGAAGTCAAGCCACAGGAATGGCAAAGAGAATCTAATCAATTTTCAAATTAAACAACCTTATACAGAGTGAACACTGCTTCTGAAATGCTCCCAGTTTGATCTAAAGCCATGCCAAGTATGGAACAAAACTGCTTCCAAGACCCAGCTGCCCGTTGTATTCCCAGCGTCAGACAATATGATAGCGTTTGCTTCAGTGTATATGAAACCTATAAAATTGTTTTGAATCAGTATATTTAAATTTGTAGCCTTAACAAAGGTAGAGTGGACTGAAAATACAATGAAGCAAATAAATTACACTTAAATGTTTGCTAAAATTGTAATGTTATTGACTTAGCTGATATGGTCCATGGGTTCAGTTATCTGTGGAAAGAAGCAACTATCCAAACAGCAAAAAGTATGGAGACGGGAACATCTGTCACTTGTGTACAATTATGAAACAGCTAAAAGCCTACCGGCCTCTGCAAATATGCCTTTTAGATACACTTTGCATTGAGGAAATGTGCCTCAAATGTCTCAGTAAAGTCAACAGCTTTAAAAATTCAAAATAGGAAATACCTAAATATTTTAATAAGCATCCCAACCAATAAGAGGTTCCCCTGAAAATCTGACATGAGAGGATTGTTGAATGTGTAAGTAACTAAATTTGTTTGCGAGACCCATCAGTTTGCTATATCGCGGTGCCACTTCTCTCATCCGCCAGGTCCTTATCGGTGACACTCATATCTATATGGGTGTCACATATACTTCCCATCCCTGAACCTTTATGACAACAGCAGCGACTGAAGAGAGGATTTGAATAGGGAATGTGTGTGTTTGTACAGTTTATTTATGTGAAAATTCAAGGTGGAGGGCGGTGTGTATGTGAAAGGTTAGGCGTGACTGACTGTAGTCGGTTAAGACTGAACCAGCTGCAGCTCCGGTGAAAAGACGTTAAATTCCCAAACCCCATTTCTAATCCTGTGAGTTTGGTCTTAATACTCCAATAAGGCATAAGAGCACTCAATTGGATTAGAAAAATAACCTCCTAGATAAGTAGACAGGCAGGAGTGGAGTGGCCCAGCTGCTCTCACCTTGGAAAAGGTGACTGAGGACTCACTCCATCAGGAGGTGACTGGTTTACAACTTCAACCAGAGATGAGAGAAGACCAAAGATGGCATCTCGTCCCAGTAATTCCCCAATGTGGAGTGCAGGTTTTAATATTAATAATACAATAACAACAACTGTCTGACATAAGTTTTTTGTTTTATTTTTTCGCTTGTCCAGAAACGGTACCTTTACTGTACTCTCTGATAAAAGGTTTTCTTTAGGATCCACAGGAAGCAAACAAAATGGAGAGGTTGTTATTCACTCAAATGTTAGGAGTATTTAATAATCTGAGTGTCTGGGAGGATATACACAGTGTTGTGGTAACCAGCACTCTGGCAAAGACAAAGACAAAAGCTACAATAATAACTTTCTCTTCCAGAGATAGTCATGCACAACTGTAATGAGGAGTGGGCGACATAGCCTCAAAATGACATCACAATTTTTCAAGAAAATTTGCATAAATGACAATACTGAAAAAAAATACTGAACAATGTTTTATTGATGCTTGCAGTAAGTGCAAGTAAACAACTGTAAGTAAACAAGGTGCCAGCAGCTGCGTTATTGTAGTAGCTCCACAGTGTTGTGGTTTACACAACACACCTTACACAAAAATGTACACCAGTGTTTATATGAATAACTACAGTGACTAAATGTCCTTTTCTATCAGGAGACTCAAGTTGCAACACTGCTGGGACTATGCACAGGTGGTACTTGTTTTCTTTTAGACAACCACTACAAAAATTAGGTAACCTAACAGACTCAATTGACTGTTACACAGAATAAACACTTTTAACATTAACTTTCAATATTTTTTTTTAAATGCTACTAAATGTTATGACTTCACACTGTTTTTCCTGTTTTTGTACCTGATATCTATCCACTTCTGTCCTCTAATCAAGGTAGACTCAAGTATTCATCTCTATCTGCAAACAAGTTCAACATGTTACTGTGTCTTCATGGTGAAAGTGACAAATAAAAACTCCCCGGTGTCTCACATACACACTTGCAATTTTTCACAGTAAGGACATAACTAAATAGTAACCAGACGGCACAAAAGTACTTGTACGCAAATGTTGTCAAATTCTAAGCCCATTTGTTCTTACTAAGGAAATTTTCTGAGGTATGAACGCTACACACCCTAAAAGAGTTGGGTTTTACCACCCCAACACCACGGGCAAGGCTGCAATGGTAGCATCTTATCGCTACAGTTCTTAAAAAAACAAGAAGTAGTTCAAGTACAGGTTCAAAGTGTACTGGGTTATTTACAGTAGACAGAGCCACTGCTTCACACTAATTTTAGATGGCTAAGTAGTGTGAAATTCCTGGCAAGATGTTGTTTGAAATCAAAGGTTTTCTAAAGCTCGAAAACGTGCAAAACTAGAGGACTGCCAGTAGCTTTTGGACTTAGCGTTCCTGACAGATCTGACTGACCTGCTCGATGAATTTAATTCAGAACTGCGGGGCGAGGATAAAGATGAAATCACCATGATCAGTTCAGTGAACACATTTAAAGCAAGCAGTCAAGTACGCTGCCACCCTGTGACCCGAGGAAATCCTCGTATGCAGGCAGAACTTTAATGTCAACCCCTTCTTGCCGCTTGACAGTGCACGTTATGAGAGGAAGTCCAAAACATCTTGTCAGAACAGGAGTTCTTGTTCTGCCTGTTGGCAGCTATCGGTTTTCTGTTTGATGCAAGTATTGATGTAGATTACGCTGGCTCTAAAGTTGCGTAACTGTTTAAACTGGATTGCTCTGCTACTAAGAACAAGGTGTTTTCTATACATTAAGGTTCACTTCAGTACATCTGCAATAAATGCAGGGTTTGGGTATGGACTGGGGGGGGGGGGTGTCTCCCAACCTCATGAGAGCCACCTTGAACTGCAGTCAGTTAGTGAAGCAATAATTCAAGTCTGCTTTCTCTCACATGAAATTCAGCAGTTTTAAATACAGATAAAGAATAACGGATGACCAACTTGTGTCCTGCATAATATTTGATTTATAGTACTGTGTTTAATCTACAGGGTAGACTTCAGAGAGCTCCATACGCTACGCCGTAGCTGGCCCTACACTTTCCTAAATATGTAACTACACGTTGTAGCTACACAAACCTCAACAACTGTGAAAGGTCTGTTTGTAACTTAAGCATATTAATTAGCACAAGGACAAACAAAATGTAAGAGGCTGTAATTGTATCTGATTTGGTTATTACGCTAATAAAATGGTTGTAGACAAATACATTTTTTTCTCTTGCTTTCATACCTCTGATAAACTCTCTGCTTTAGGGGATATTCATAAGGATAAAACAGAGATTTATGTATTCTCGGATTTGCAGATGGTATTGAAAATAACATAATTTCGCTGAGGTTTCTTGGGACTCTGTGCTTATGAAGGGTTCCACCGATCTGACAAGCCAGACTGCAACCAGAGGTTCCCAAATCCTTCCATCCTACTTCTGAAGACTCACATCAGTAGCAGCAGCAGCAGCACAGTGCAGCATAATCAGGCTGCCACACAGACTGCCAAAGGGCAAAGCATTCGTGTCAGAAGACATTCTGGTTTCGGCTTCAGCAAACAACCCTTACCCTTTCAACAGTAAGAGAACTAGCGGTGGCAACAAAATGTTGCCAGAGAAAAACAGAGGGCATGATTCATAACAGCAAAGCAAAGTCTTTTTGCTGTTTGTTGTGTTTACCTGGATCTATCACACTGTTACTTTCACCTTTGCAGGGGGCAAAAACTGGAGGCCACCAAAAGGTTTCTCATAACATAATGGAGGTGGTTTCCAATGTCATTTTAAGTCACGTGTCAGCCCAGAAAGAAAAAAACACATACTATTTAATTTAATCTTATAGCTAATAGAATCAGGGCTCTAAAGCCATCCTGACACAACTGCAGTGACAGGTGACACAGTTCTGCCAGTTACTAAACATAAATGTTTGACCAATGGGCTGAGAGTCTTCCTCACTGATGAATGCATGCCCTGGACTTGAGTATCTGTTACCATGGAAACTTGGGATTTAGGAGAACAGAGATGTGCATTTTCCACTCATAAAAATAAATAAATAAAAAAAATAGAAAAAAAAAATCACCCACCTGCATGTAACAGTGCACAGCTCAATTTGCCTAAATGCCTGCTTTTTGGCATTTTGGAGAATGAAACTACATGGCACATGAAACGTGACAGCATTCAACTGAGATGTTTGATTCGGATGATTTTCAGTGCAATCATCTGGGAGAAACAAAAGTTTAACAGCTTTTCAATGCAAATACTACAAATACTGCCATGTCGAGTCCACACGTCCTCTACAGAACTTATCAGAACTAAACAGTGCAGTTAGAAGCCAACACTGTGATACTGCCCCAAAATGCTGCTTCTTCTTACTAAAAAACGCAACTCTGTTAATTGCAGCCATGAAACAAGTCACATGCGTAATCTCCTCTCTACCTGACACAACCTGCATGCGTAAACACTTAGCAGACCTAACTGTTGAGATGAAAAGCCACTTACTGAGTGCCTTGATTGTGGAAACATCATGTCAGTTCCTTGTTTGTTGCTCTCCTTCCCAAACACGGTGTTTATATGTCCCCTTGCGTTGCTCTTTCTTTTGTCCAAAGCTAGCCCAGCCGTACACAGGAGCTGTCCAGCGTTAGCAGGATGACTAGCTAACAGTAGCTAGGGGACTCCCCCCACCCCACCACCCCCTTTTAAAAAACTAAATAAATAAATATAAAATTAAGCCGATTATAAGTGATGCACTTTGCGGCCGTTAGAGAGGCAAAAGAGTCGGTGTGCTATCTGGGTTGTCCCGACCCCGTATTTACTGCGAGCGTGAGCAGGAAAGCACCATCAGTGCTGGCTAAAGCTAGCTAATTCTTCAAAAGCTGTCAGTCAAAATGATTCATCGCCGATGTAAGCTTTCCGCCTTAACGCACGAGCGGCAGCGTCGCGAGCTCAGCGCAGGTAAATTAATAACGCCGTGCATGCAGTAAATGTTTGGATGCAGCCCGCGAGCGGAGCGGAAGGTGAACGCCGACCGTGTTTCGCCTCGTGCCGTTGGCCCCCTCACAGCTCGCGGCTCGCTCCCGTAGCCAGCTGCCTCCACAGGGATGAAAAAAGTGAAGAAGAAATCTCAGAAATAACAAAATGTCTGCGGGTTCGCTTCAAGTTCAACCCCGTTTGGTCCAACGGCAACAATTGAGTCGCGTGAGTGGAGAGGAGCGAGAGAGAGAGGGAGGGGGGGGGATAAAAATAAATAACAATCGCCGCTAACGCTGAAACTGCAACGCTGCCCGGCTTGGACTTTAACGCTCAGTGTTTATCCCCTCTTGAACGGAGGGAGTGCAGGAGGATCGGCAGCGGAGCCAGAAAGTCAGTCCCTTCCCGAAGCTGGTGGGGTAGGCGGGGTAGGCAGGGTAGGCAGAGGCGACGCTGCTGGGCTGAACGCCCCACACAGAAACACCGCGGATAGATGCGCGCAGAGCAGCTCTACACCCCGCGGATCTACAGCAGCGGCAGGCCCAAGTCTGAGCAAGCAGCGCCTCATGCGGACAGGTCATCACACACAGGCTCGCCCCACTCACCACAGGAGGTTTGTGCGCCATAGTTTATCGCCAAGAATAACGAGCAATTATTATATTAAAAAATATAACATTAAAAAAAAAAAAAAAAAGGTTTTAGTTGTTAGACAAACATAAGGCCCGCGGACAAGAATCGGTCCGAGAACCACTTAATCCAGCCCACCAATGGCTTTGAAACATTTGAATGAGGGAATAAAATTTAGACTTACATTTTACAACCTCCTACTGATACAGAACTCCCCCATGTCCACTCACACTACACCAAAGTAAGTACACAGACAATTATGTAACTGAAAAGTTATTTTTTTTAAACTACTATGGAAACTTTTTTAAAAGTAGGTCCACACTTACAATTCATACATCAAGCAGATTTAGAAAAGCTGAGAATTTTAAGTGCTTAAATTGCACTTCTTTTTCTTATATTAAGATATCTCGGGGATTAAATGTGTAGTTAAACTACTTTGCACTGACAGAAACAGGAGTTTCACTGGTTCGGCCCAATTAATATCAAAGTAAACGATATAAAATGGACATCCCTGTTGTAGAGAGCTGAACTGAAGAACTATTACGTGAACTCTACTCTACTGGGAGCAAATGACTTATTTACCTGTAAATTCACAGTTATGGGCATAGAACCACAGAGTGTGTTTTGGACTTTTATGAGCAGGGGTGCACATAAGTGGTCCACAGGTGCGCATTCGCTGTCAAAATAAAAGACGCGCACCAGATAAGAAGTTGCAACGTGCGTTTGCATACATATAAAAGGCACTGTTTTTGTCCGCAGAGTGGCATTTTCACGGCATATTCTGCTCCACATCTCTGTGCGTTCATCATTTGTTTGAAGCCAGCTCACCTCCTGCAACCATTTTTCCGAGAATACGCGCTTCTTTTGCTGTTCGGACTCCTGACATTTCTCTGGAGGTGGAGGAACACCAAAGTAATTGCTTAAAGGAGCTTCTTCGACATCTTTAAGAGTTCTAAACAAATGTCTGTCCTGCTCCAGAAAATCTTATGTACGCGAACGCGCGTTGCAACTTCTTATCTTGTGCGCGTCTTTTATTTTGACAGTGAATGTGCACCTGCGGACCACTTATGTGCACCCCTGGTTATGAGTGAAGTTATAAATGAAAATTCCTTAACTCTGCGGTAAGATGCAAAAGTTTTGAATCACCCCTCGTTGCTTTGTTTTGTTAGGAAAAATGGGACATGATTCAATAAATGAATGCACCGAAGTGGAAACATGCATGGAAGTATGTGAGGCAAAAACAGTCGGAAAGCTTGAAATTCAGTCTATACTATGACCACCTTTGTTCTTCAACAATGTGACGCCTCTTTGGCTTTCTTGGAATCACTTTTTAGGGCAAAAACACTTATAGCTGTCAAATTGTCATCTTAAAACTGAAACATTTTATTTGTTTTTGCATCAGACTGGTGGCAACAAAGTGCTCAAAGATACTTTAAAATTGATTATTTGCCAATTTGTCTGTTATGTGTAGACAACTGTGTATCATCCCTTTAGTTAGGGGCCTTTTGTATGCTTGAATGATTCATATGTCAGTGTTAAATGGCATAACAAAACAAAAAAATAATATTCCTCTGAAAATGGTCAGGGTCAAGGACAAGACTGAAAAAGCACCCAATGGCCAAAGAAAAACTTTGAAAAACCTTTAGATCAGCTGTAGGAAAAACTGTTCAAGACCATTTTAAAAATTACAATAAAGTCTGGCTCCTTAGAAACAAAATAAGCATCAAGCACCTCGTTTATGTACTTTCCTAATATCAAATCACGCCTGAGCCAGTGACAGCGTCTATACAGCGTCTTACCTGGGCTAAAGAGAACAAGAGTTGTACAGTTTGCACATTTTCACTTGGAAAATAAAGGCGAGGCTCAGAATCCAGGCGTCTGAAGTCCAGTGAACGTTTTCCAGTCTGATGATTTGAGGTGCCATGTCATCTGCTTGTGTTGGTAAAACACAGTGGACCAGCAAGCACCAAGTCCACAGTCAACACAGCCGTCTACGTATGACAAGATTTTAGAGCACTTTACGGTGATGCTAAATTCCTTTCAGCAGGACACAGCACCTGCCCACAGTGCTAAAACCACCACCAAATGGTTTGCTGACCACCTTATTAGTGTACTTGATTGAGTCACGTGTGTGAGCTGGCCAAAGCCCACAGAGGAGGATAATAAACTTGGGTTCAGTAACACCTCTGCAGAGGCACAAGCTAATCGCCTCCACTGCAACAATTTGGGGTAACTCATGGTAAATGAGGCTGAACCAAATATTGAATGTATACATTTGTGCACATCAGAAGCTGGGATTTCCATACTTCAAAACTCATTTTAGGACGTCTTAATCTCAGATTTAAAAGGAGCTAAAAGCAATTTAAAAAAAAAAAAAAAAAAAAAAAAAGTGTGCTGCGTTATCAAAATAGTTTCGTAAAAAGTAGTGTGCGATTACCTTCAAGAGTCAAAATTATTTAATGTTACCCAGTCACTTGAGCACTTGTTTGTTAATATCCATTTTCACTAAACAGTATCCTACCTTAAGACTGCAGCGAGAGAGGTCGCTGGTTCAATTACCTTCCATGCTTTCCAAAGGGCAGCAGTATTTATGCAACAACAAATCATTTTCCAATCCATGTGGATAAAATGCATTCAGAAATTATACAAGACCTTAAATGGTGGAATCTTCAAGTCACTATTTTAAAAACACTTGAGAATAAAAGTACAGGGATGCAAGAAGAGAGTATAGGAACATTTTATTCCAATTTAAAACATTTAAAGGAGAAGGCTATGTAAAAATCATCATGTATGAATGAGGTTCAGGCAACAGTGGTTGAAATGAAACATACAAATAGAGAAATATGGCTAAAATACTGTAAATCAATAACCATTAGGACCCTTTTCTCGAGGGCGTTGCATGAATAGAGTATCTCACCCCCCACTCCCTCCCCCAACCTGACAAAACGCATGCAATTAAAATGACACTTATTTTTAAAAACAGCAGTTCATCATTAATCTTAAATATAGAATAAAACTGTCCTTTTTGCTAATTAATCACACACTTAGTGTTTGCTTTAAAAACTGGACCATGAAATCCACAGGTCCTCTGATTTTTTTCCACAACATTGGCACTTGTTAAGAGTCTGGCTTTACAAAGAAAAGGGGATTGGCACACTCATTGTACAGAATTTACATTTGGTATACTTTAAAACAAAACAAACAAAAAAAATACATTACTTTCAATTTGTACACCACTACACAAAATTTGAATTGTCTGAAAAGAAAAATCATGTCAAGTGGTCCTAAATACGGTGTGTCAACCTTACAAAAGGGGAGAAAAAAAAAAAAAGATGCAAAGATAGCTTTTTAATATCACTATATCCATCCCTGAAACCAGAATGGACCTCAAGCATAAGCAACACCCATCAAAGTGTGTATATAGTACACACACACACACACACACACACACACACACACACACACACCTCTCAGAGTACCAACGAGCGTGCTTGAATGGACAAGTTGCATGAACGCAGGCCCATTGCAGCGGTGTATTTTCAGTGCCTTTGACCCAGGGAAACAACAGACAGTCCAATCAAATAAAGGAGATAAGAGAGAGCGCAGAATGGCAGATGTAAACACGCAGCATATTCAACCACCAAAAACACAATGGCCATTTCAGTACCTTCATTTGGCAAGTTTTCAATAAATACAATTTTTTAAAAAAAAAAAAAAGAAAGAAATGAGGCTCAACATGCCAGCTTCATTTGCAAACTAAAACCACAAGTAAGACTCAATTAAATGCTGCAATAACTTTCACTGCACAGGCCTGGGTCAAGTTATAAACAGGTTTTTGAAGCCTTTGCTTAACACAGAATTTGCTTGGCACACCGTTTTGTACTGGACTGTCATTATGAGTCTTTGTTAAAATGCATTGTGTGTAGAATAAAGCAAAGTAGATATAAAAGAAAAGGATTTTTAAAAATAACCGAACTGGCTTTTCTGACGACTCTGGTCATTGGTAGTGTAACCATGAGACTATGTGCAAGCGTAAAAATCCACGTCGTCAGCAAGTGGAAACTGACACCACCGACGCCACCATGCTGACACCAGTGGCTGAACGCAACCTTTGTTTTGTGTTTTTACCGTCTGCAGGACAGTATTTTCTCAAGGTTGCAAGCCACGGCTCAAGGGAACAGCGTTTCCTGAACATGCCTTTCTGTGGCATCCAAAAGGCCAGCTTCAGTCAGTCAGCATCACATGGGCAAACGGGTCAAAAATAAAGGCTTTGACATGTTTCTTGAAGCACCAAAGACTAACCATTTACCATCTAAAACAAAGCAAAGATTACAGTCCAGCAGGGTAAGTTTAATCTCACCCTGCCGCCTCTTTCAATGTGCACTTAAGGTCAAAATATCCCAGCATTCTCTCTCCCCTCCCCCCCGTACCCATGCAGCCAGTGTCAAAGTCAAGCATGAAAACACTACCAATGAAGAGGCAAATATGTAAAAGCACAGAGGAAAACTTTGCATCACTGATTTCAGCACATAATTCATAATGGAATCACCTGGGTGATAAGGTCGAATAGAAAAGACACTAAAAACATCCTATTGCAACTTAAGAGACCCAACTTCCTTTAGTTTTTCTCTTGGAGGTAAAAAAAAAAAAAACCCCAACCAAAACCAACCAAACAAAACAAAACAAAACAAAAAAAACAAACAAAACAAAAACACAGGGGAGGAGGGGGGGGGGACACCTAAACGGCCACCAGCCGTCTATCAGGACTGTGACGTAGGCTTCTGTGGACTGCTGCTCTCAAAAGGATGTCAACACACTCCTGTTTCAGGCACCCTCCCGAGGCTAATTAATTGCACCTTTTGCTCTACACCATTCAGATTCCTTTCATTTCTACCAAAGCTGCTAAGAGTAGCCCTTGTGATGAGAAAGTTATGAAAAATTACCTGAATTACATAGTGAAGACAAAAACAAAAAAGCCACATATCAACTCTGGGCTTAATGGAATATTTAAACTACTATCGGGCAAGACGCACAATATGGGATCAGTACCAAGAGCAAACGCATATCCTTAAAGATTACAAAAAGTACAAGCATCTCTGAACAGTAAATATTTAACCACCAAGTAATTTTTTGTCTGTTTTTCATTTTCCTATTTGCATAAAGCACAAACCTGACACAGAAACCTTTTTTTTTTCCTTTTTCCTATGTCAAGCACTTCAAAAACAGAACTGCAACAACTAAATATATGAAGTATCATTAGAAACAGAACACTTGTCCATAAAATAGTTTGATATTTTACAGCAGTATAAAATCTACTCCCAACTTTGATGTTGAAAACAAAACTTGAGCTGAAACTAGGGACAAAGTCTCATTTACTATATCAATAACAAACAGATCCAATTGATAAATTAGACATACAAAAAAAAAAAAAAAAAAAAAAAAAAAAAAAAAAGCTCTTTACTCTTTATGATTGTGACAGTTTTATCAAATGTTGGCTGATTAATATGGCAAAAATGAAGGCGATTACAGGAGAGGAAAAAGCCATTTGCATGATCATAACCAAAGTTGTGACTGAAGCAAACTGGCAGCGCAAAAGCTTTATTTCATCCAAAACATGACTGCTGCACTAGTTTAATCTGACGCCATCATTCACACATTGTGCACAAGAAAGTTATCCTCACACAAATAAAAATCACAGTACTGTTACACGTGTGATTGAGACAACATAAAGAAATGCCACACAAAGTGAGGTGTTACGCTGTTAAACATCTGGAACGATCCAACTCGGGAGAAAACTTTCACTTAGTTTTTGGCAAAAACCAGCTCCCAAATGTGTTTTAGTATCTAAACTAGTTAGGGGATCAAAACGATACTGGCAATGTTACTGTATTTACAGAAAAATGTGGGCCGTTTTAATTTGGCAAAGTGATAGAGAATTACAGGGGAGCTGGTGTACAGTATGTAAAATACTGGTAGTGTTGTCTCAGTATAAAATCAGGGGCACTGAATAATAAACAGAACCTGACCACTCCTGAAAGGTTTCCTTTGAGTAGTCGTCGTCGATCAGTTTAATTAGCGAACAACAGAAGAAGTAATGACGTTAATATAGATGAAAATATTGAAAGTCAAAAGAGAACATGTAGTCATCTCTGTGTAGCCCTCACTCTGTGTGAGCAGCATGAAAACTTTATTTACATTCAACAGAGCTTCTATGCTCTCATTTAGGGCACGTAACCCCCCAGAAAGAGTTAAAAGAACACATCATGGACAATTCAAGACCCAGGAGAACCAAGTACCTCTCTGCACCCCAGCACTGTCTGATTAATTTGTTACCCTCTGCAGATGAGCAGGGTCCAGTGTGTGCCACCTGGCCTCAAGCCCTCAGGCTGTAGTGTATAGCATGCATGGGTTAAATAACTATGGGAGAGAGCCCTTTGTCCATAAAAGCTTAGTCTACCGGGAGATGGCCCTCTACCCACCTCTGACACACGAGACTGTAGTGTAGAGAAAAAACGTGAGCCACGGCAAGGGCCGAAAGAGGAGCACAGGAGTAGAGAACAACCTCCCAAGAGTGACAAATGGAGGGAGTGTTATATCTGAATGTGTTTCATGTGTGATTGTGCAAGAGAAGCAGTTAATAAAACCAAAAAAAAAAAAACAGTCCTTAAAACTGAGCAAAAGAGCAACCAAGGGTCTGAGTGAAGAAAAAGGGCAGAATATGGATAGTGTTGGTCTGGTAAAAGCACAAAGCAATGCTCATCTCTTTACGAGTACATTTCATGCAGATGTGGACACTGCATTGAGTGTGGGGCTGTGGGTGTCTTGCTTGCACTCTAACCATCTGTCTTTCCAATTCTCCTTCACACCAGGTTGTATTCTTTGAGGTTGAGTTGCAGGATGGTGTCTTTGACGGCCGCAAAGACGAAACGGATGTTCTCCGTGTCGGTGGCACACGTGAAATGGGAGTAGATTATCTTGTCACTATCTGGGTTCAAGTCCACAAACATCTTCAAGATGAACTCCCGACCTGCCTGCGCGTCCCGCTGAGGACCTGGGAGGAGGACAGATTGGTGCATTTAAATGTATTCGCTATGAATGAGCGAGGAGGAAAGGATTCATTAAAACAAAAATAAAAGACAATTGGGTGACAGGTTGCTCAATAAGAGAACGATGGGACTTCATTTTACAGGAATATATTAGTTTGTATTGTAGTACAGCATCATGGCCATAAGGTGTCAGTCTACAATAAAAAAAAAAACGGAAAAAAAAAAAACTGCAAAAGCAAGGTTCCTATATAAAGTAAAAAAAAAAAAATAAAAAAAATAAAAACCCTCAAGCGTGCACATCACATCCTTCACTCTTTGAAACACTCTTGTTTACAAGTCAACTCCTTACCATCAAACTCTGGGAAGTAATCAACCAGGTGAGAATACATGATTTTCTCTTCCAGCAGGTCCTTCTTGTTAAGGAACAGGATCACAGAGGAGTTCTGGAACCAGGGATATGTGATGATGGTCCTGAACAGGGCTTTACTCTCCTCCATGCGGTTCTAACAACGAAACAAGGACGTTTAAGAGAGCGATGTGTTCAGAACGCTTCACTTTCAAATTCACTCAACACTGAAAGCAACCAAATTGTAAAGCAGACCATTTATCCAAAACCTGCAATTATATTTCTGTTACTTTCTAATAAAGGTCAGTAACGATGACAGTGTAACTTGCAAGTGCTTTCCCAATACGCTATCTTGGCAACTTTGTAATCTGAGATTTTTAGGAGATACACTTATGGTTTCAATTGAAAAACATAGGTCTCATCTTTAGAGTTTCAGAATATTTACGGTGACCTCTGACCTTTAGGTCAAGGCCACCAATATTTGAACTTGTTGTGAGTTTAGCAAATCCTACATCAATTTGGTTGAGTTCTTGTGTTCAAAATTCAGCGTCCATGCTGTCCAGCCAACCAGGTGACAACAATACCCTACATCAGTCTTTCATGCCTGAGGAGTAAAAATGCTGCAATGAAACTTTGGTAAAACGCACTAGCCTGATGCATCAACTCAAAAATGGTATGGCCCTCACATTCTTGTATGCATGCCTGACAACATCGCGGCGACTTGACAGAGTCAGATGGATCGAAACACAATGTCCCAGAGGAGTTCTGTTGGATTTAAAGCAGGCGAGTGTGGGGGCAGGTCAGCAGTATCAAATCCTTCATCTTCCAGGAACTGCCTGCTTAGTTTCTCCACACAGGGCCAGGTACTGTCGTGCACCAGGAGGAACCCAGGACCCACTTCACCAGCATAGGTTCTGACAGTAGGTCCAAAGATTTCATGTCGATACCTAATGGCAGTCGGGGTGCAGTTGACTAGACAGCAGAGGTGTGTACACCCCTCTATGGATGTGCCTCCTCAGACCATCTCCCACCACTAAACCAGCCATGCTGATCAGTGTTACAGGCAGCATAATGTTCTCCACACTTTCTCAAGATCCTTTCAAATTGGTAACATTGGTGGAAGCGTACACGCACTAAAAATTATCAGTAACCTGTAAAACCATTCTGGGGGTTGTCTCACGGTTGCCCCTTTAGTACACCTGTTAATTTCATGTTTGGTGTCAATGCTGAAACTAATTAACAACCGCCTCTACTCAATCAACCAAATCAGTATGCCTGAAGATTAATCTGATACTGTACTCTGATTAAAACCAGTTCCTTTACCGTGCATCAACTTATTCAAACAAATCTGAAAAATGTGCAGCGCACGCACACACACAAAAAATTACAAATCTACTGAATTTAGAAAAATTAGACATAGTTCGCCTCTCTCAGATTTACAAAAAACCCAAACTTTTAAATTTAAAAATCCTTGCCAGCGTTACTCATGCAGGGTCATTCATTACATCATGGCGAGACACGAGACAATCCTGGACAGACTCGATGAAATCAAAAGGCAAAGAAAACTCCCGTCAGGCTTGAACTGGTCCAAAAGGGTCAAAGTCTCAGTCTTGAGCTTGTCATCACAGCAGGATAATCTCTGCACACTGAAGCCTGCCAAGCTTCGTCTTAGCTGGTAACCTTTTATTAAACGAGTTTAATAATAGCATCATGATTGTCTGGTGTTTGCCATTACCTCTTAGAGTCTGAACATTAAAGGGGGGGAAAAAAAATGACTGTAAAAATTAAACCATATCCTCGGCCAGTAGATCCGTCTGTCCAGTGAGGTGCCACGCCTGAACTGGCACTATACGTGTGTGCCGTTAAACTGGTAGCAGGGCAGCCAGACGACTGGACCCTGGGATACTTGACTTGCAGCAGCTGCTGTACTGATGTACAGCGTCACAGTCAAGCTGGCAGCTGGGTCTGGTTTATCATATGACCAGGTCAGAGAAAGGGTTTGTTGTCAGAGAGGAGCAGAGGGCACACAGAGGCTGATCACATTAGCTTTATTAGCGATAATTCTATCTGAACAGTCAAAAGCGAAAGCTGACGACACGGACAAAATATCCCTGAAATAAACAGAAGACCTGCGTCCAGTTTGTTGTGAGAGATTTGATAAATCGTGTCTCATTCATGCGGACATACAACGTTAGTCTGATGACCTGCTTAGTGCGCTCTCGCCAAAGCTTCTTTGGTTGCTCCTATGTTCATATGGGGTCACCATAAAAGATGTTTGATTTGGTAGTTTTTCTTCTTTTTAAACAAAAGACGCCCTTCCTGAAGCTTTGCACATTAGGTAAATGTATTAACCACAACACGATGGAGCCACTACCTACTAAACTTTCTCCAATTCAAAAGGAGTCATTGAATAATTGTTAATTTGCATTGTTACTGCTCAACTATTGCTGTTAAGACAAGCCAACTGGTGCTGCATAGTACAGCTGCAGAGGTGTTTTACTGGAAAGCAGTTGTTGAGTGCAGCAGGAGTAAACAAAAAAGTTAAACCTAAAGCTGTGAGCTGCAAAAATCAAAATAAATGCACTTGCACGCCATCGTGGACATGCACAGCTGGAGACCCGATGGCTAAAAAGTCATTCTTGTTATACTTAAGGTGCCAGTATACCCTCAGTATTTCTAACTTCACGCACAGTTCACAACATCACACAGTCAGTTCTATTTATGCCCGCTATTAAGCCACAGATGGCTCCAATATTCTCCTGGACAACAGGTTTCACCACTCAGACAATAACTGCCACATGATATTGGAAGGAGTCAAAACTGGAACCTCACAAAGTCTCATTTTTTCAAAGTGTTGTAACATCTCCCTCTGTATAATCTGTGACTTTGAGCTTGTCTACCAATATCATTAGAATGGCAGCGCAACGCCGCAGGTTAGAAAGAAAAACTGCAATTTTCAGAATGCGCAACTCTGTGTTTTCGACAGGGGTAAGCATAAAAGCAGCCTTATATGCGCGCTTGACGTACACTACCTAGGGAGCATGTTTAGGGAGCATGTTTATACTAACTAATAATTTCTCTGGACGAGTGTGTGTGGGGACAAAAATGGACAGGCACGTGATTTCCACATGAACTCTCGCACTAACTTCTGATGATGAAATTCGCATCACTGGCACCTCAGTGGACTTTAAAGTAAGACTATAAGCTCTGCTTACTATTCAAGCACCCCAATAATTGAAGTCTACAAACCCGAGTTTGCTCACAAACCGCAAAATTCTGGAAATATCTTGATATTAAAATGAACTTTAAAGTTTATTAAGAGCGCAGCATCAAAATGTTGTGTGAAATCACAAGTCTCTGTCTCACCTCGTTGTCCGACTCCACCAGGACCTGGTCGTATTCGCTGAGAGCCACCAAAAACATGATGGAGGTGACGTTCTCAAAGCAGTGGATCCACTTCCTCCTCTCTGACCTCTGACCCCCAACATCCACCATCCTGATTGGAACATGATGGGATGAAGGGCAGAGGGGAAAGAAAAACTTTAATTAGCTGCGAGTCTTTACTGGGTAAAGTTTTCTAACTTACTAAATATTATACTCAGCATCCACTTTAACATTTGTTAAATCTTTGAGCTACTTTAATCAAATAATGCCTGAACCACAGAACGCCAGGGGCACGCATGTCCTGAAAACGTGTTCAGCACATGCGTTACGAATAAATTAAATATTAATATTTAATCCTGAAGTGATTCAGCCAAAAACAAGACACTGATCTGAAGCACATCAGGACAGAAATACATTTCAGAAAATGGATCTGTGCAAACAGGATTCTAAATTTGTCATTTTCAGTGGCCAGTCAATAGATTTGAAGGACGCTGTGGTCAGGTGGTTACAACGGAAGCCCATTTCAAAATAAAAATTGTAGTAATGCAGTTCAAGCCAAGCAACCCAATATAAAAAGAAATGAATTTGCACTGTCTAATGACATGGAAAAATGTTCCAAGGTGAACCAAAAGAAACATAAGGAAGTGTATGCACACATACAAACAACACCATCTTCCTCTGAAAAGCGCAATGCAATAGAATCCATGCAGTACAACTAAAGTGTGTGGTGCCAATAAGGTGCTAAATGTGAAGGCGTATAAGAGGAGCACAGAGAGTGGGGTAGAACAAGAATGCAGAATTAGGAAATGATTATTTTAAATAATCAGGAAGGGGGAAAAGTAAAAAGATGGAGGAAATGTTTTTTTAAAGGCTCATCGTGTTGGCTTCAAATCTAAGGTCAGGAGATCTGGATCATGGATTAAAAAGCGCTTCTGTTTGGCTCCGGGCTCTTCCAAAAAATAAATAAATAAATAAAAAAATAAAAACCAGGAAAATGAAAATGTAGAAACACCGAAGAACTTTTGACTGGCACTGTATCGAGCACCAAAAGTTTGGACACACCCTCCTAGGGCTGCACGATTTTGCATAAAATGAGAATCACGATTTTTTTGCCTAGAATTGAGATCACAATTCTCTCACGATTTTCTTTTCCAATATAAATATTTATTGCACTTATTAACTGCACATCAACTTCGTAACAGTTGAAACTGAACATAAAAACAAATAAACATAAAAACAATAAATGCCTCACATTTTGTGGTTTCCGCAAAATGTTGTACTGCTTGAAATTCCGTCTCCACCGTTGCTCGACACTGCGTGTATAGAGCAGGTAGTGCAGCAATAGAAAAATAGTTGCGGGACGGCACTGTGTAGCGTTTATCTAGGGTGTTGATCATTTTCCTAAATCCCTCGTTTTGCACAGTGTTGATGGGAGCCATATCTTTAGCCAGGTGATAAGTAACAGCCTCCGTAATTTCTTTGAGCCTGCGGGAGTTCGACGTGTATAGGGAAGCGCTGTATAAGGTTCCCGTTATTGATGTTTGGCTGGTTGACCGGGACCAATTTTCTCCTGTCACTTTCTCGTCATCCCTGACGTGTTCTCCGTTGTTTTTTCCTGCCAATTTGAGCATCACGGCACAGCTTCTGTATCACGTGGTATAAGGCTCCGCCCTTGTCATTTGTTGAGCAGGAAGAGGGAGCGCTTGTTTTCATGCAGATTACGTCCCGGATCTGCAAGCCGCTGTCGGCTTTGTTTTTTTTTTTGTTTTTGTTTTTTTAAATCGTTGTCATTTGGAAATGAGATCGCGATTTTCTAACGATTAATCGTGCAGCCCTACACCCTCCCATTCTTGTGTGTCCAAACTTTTGACTGGCACTAAGAATGAAAGTGGGCCGTTAAGTTAAGTCTCAGCTCCATTTAAATAACATATGACACAGTGAAAGTTTGATGAGACAAAGGTGAACTGAGCAAGTCTGCCAGAAGAAATGACGGCATTGATAAATGGGGCCCTCCAAAAGCAAGCCTAAAATAAAACTCCTTTATATTAAATGACCTCCTTTGTTTTCCTCTAGCAAGGATGAGTGACCTACTTAGTTCCATAAGCTCTCCTATGCTGGATATTACTTCAAAAGCCAATTATGATGGAAAAAAAGAAAAAAGAAAAAGAAACGGGCCTCATAGAGAGGTCCATCATGAAAGGACTCCTTGTTGCAGCAGCACCCCTGTCAGCAGTCCTACGTGCGATTATTGGTTACAGATGCACATGTGAGCACTATGGACGAGTAGTTAGTCCTCCCAAGCAGCAAGTCAGCTTAGAGTCCACCTGGTGACATAACTGTTGCATTGTTGTGTGATGTTGAGGGACACGCTGCGTCTTCAATGAGCCTCCTATTCACCCACTGATGAGAGAATTCATCACTTATACAAAAGCAGACCTCCACACACTCAGGTGTGAAGAATATAATCATGTTTACAACAAAGTGAACTGAGGAACTTGTCTTGCATCAAGTGCGCTGCATGCTCCACTGCAGAAGTCACCAAATTAGCAATTTGTTATTGCACTCTTCTTCCATTAAAACCTGACATTTATTGCCTCTTCACATGCATTTTTCCTATGCATATATATATTTTAATATGCTTCTTCAGTCTCATAGCAAAAAACCTGATGTCACTGAGAACATGCAGTGATTCACCATCATCAGCACAGCCAAGCAGAGTAGAGCCTATTGGCTATCTGCAGCAGGGCTGCTGGGAACCTCTTCAACACAGCCTCATTGCAAGCAGAGTTATTTCTAGCCTTGCCAAGCGTAGGAGGGGGCTGACATGATGGCTTCCTATCGATTTGCACTCTTCTGTAATCACTTGTGTTTCCTGGGTCCATCAATCTCCTCATCCTTTTTTAACAGGAGGAGGAAGGGAAGCGCCTGTACGTATTGGTGGCTGGTCCTAAGACATTTAGTTTCCAGGTTTCACGTCTGGACTACAGAGAAACTGAGGAGGACTAAGATGTAAAAATACAGCCTTGGAGCCTGAGCCTTTTAAAAAACAGAGCCATTTTTATTACAAATTATACTTCATTTGGTTAGGGTAAATATTACATAGGCTTAAATGCTCTCAACAACCAAGTACCCAGTTCCACTAGCAGCCAATTTGCTACATGCCCGTCTCCCATTTCCTTTCCATCTCCACTCTGAAGTCTAAATAAAAAGCAATAATAACCTATGCAAAGTTATTGTATGCATACAATCCAGAAATCACTATTCAATGGTCAATTTTAAACTGTGTACAAACAACTTTTTATTGTTGTTGCTTTGTGTTAAAAATATTTGATTTGAGATTGCGTGGCTTTTACTGTAAAGAAGCCGCAGTAAATGTAAAATACTTGTCATGGAGGTTAGAGAATGTGACTGTTAACTGAACGATCTTTAGCACTGGTTTTTCAGTGCATGAGGATTTCTCAAGGAAGTAATGAAACGTTGGAGCACATACAGCAAGTGATAGAAACAACGATTTGGAATCAGTCCCGTTCGATGACATCTCCTTGTGATCCTTTACTTTGGACTGCGGATGGAAATCCCGCACTGAATACTTTCACATTTACAATGAGCAGTGGATTGCCTCAAGAGTGTCAAAACCAATGTTCCCTCTAATTTTTCATGTGTCTGAGCGAACACAAACTCCCTGAGCGATCCCTTGGACCACTGTGAGCAACATCAGACGTGTGCACTGTGGTCACGCCAGCATCTAATCCATCCAAGTTACATGGTTTATTAAAATAATCAAATTACAGCATTTACATTTATGTTAGACTACTTTTAATTAACTGCTTTAGCCCACTTACAATGAAAATTTTAAAAAGTCTTGTTCATGACCTGTGTAGTATGTTAACACTATCGGAAGTAAAAATAACTTGAACTCCAATTTTGAAAACAACTTTCTTTGTTAATAAAGCTGTGACTCGTATTATGAGTCCGAGTCTGTGGTCTGGGAGAGAGTCCTGTAACTCTGTCTGCAAAATACAGGATATAATGACCAATGTTGGGCAATTAACTATATAGTTACTTCTTCAAAAAAGTTACTGAGTTATGCAAAACACGTTTTTTGCAGCTGTTTACCTAAAAATGCAGCCAAGGCGTTTTTTAAATAAACATGTCAAACTATTTACAGAACAATCAGCTGTTCTGCATCAAATTTGATGCCACACAAATTATTTGTGCCACTCCAAAAAATAATTTGTCCACTATGAGATAAAGGAGAACAACAGCCTGATACCTGCAGGCCTGACAACAGGAGACATTCAGCAGTCGCCTTCATTGTTCTGACACACACAACAAAACTATTGACTACACTACACACCAACTACACAAGATTTGCGCTAAACGTTGTAAATCTCTCACATCACAAACACCGCCGTCACTCCTAAACCTTCCCCCTCCCTAAACAACTAAATGCCACGTTGCCATATCATTTTTTTGATTGGTCGACATGGTACATTTTTCCACCAATAGGAAAGGGTGGGGTTTTTTGGTTTTGTTTTTGCTCACAGGCTTTCGAGCATTTTCCTTATAAAACGCCGTTTTTACCGTTTCTTCCCGCAGTAAATATAAACAACGATAGTATTCAGGAAGAAAACCAAACATTGCAGATATTTTTATCATAACTCTGGTTTTACGTGGCCGATCAACACAATTTAAAAACTGGTATAAAGTCCACACTTTTTCTGTCAATTGTTCCGTCTGTCCTGCTCACATCTCCAATGGTTGTACACGTTGTCATTAATGTGGCTTCACTCCACATCAGCCACGCCGCTTTGCTTGCTAAAACTCCGGTGTTAGCACATAAAGACGCTGTCATAGCCTGTCAACGACGTTGATTGGCTGCGTATATACGAATGTGAATCGCATCATTGGCTGGACTATAGGATAAGGTGGCATCATTCTCATCCCATACAGGAGCAGCCAGTCACTCACTGACTAACACTGCAAAACAGAATTGTTAAAGTTTTAATTTTAATTTCAATTCAGGTTAGATTTTTTTTCTGTGCGCAACGCAGATTTTCTGTGCGCAGAGACCGTGCCCGCAGTGCGCAATTGTGCACGCGCGCAGCTTAGAGGGAACATTGGTCAAAACACAGACTCCGCAACTTCAATTTCACCCTCAAGAAGCAGTCACGGAGAGTCGTGGAGAGAAAGCTGACGAGTACGGCATTTGTTTAGATGAAGCTCAAATTATCTGTGATTATCCTTGAAATGCACCAAAAACTGCACCCTGAAGTAGATCACAGTCAGCTGCAGGTGATCCAGTTGGTTCTGATCACACATTTCCACACCAAATGCACCATGCATAGTGTGAAATTAGACTGGGATTGCTAATGATATGATAGAAAGTGTCCAGTTTTTGACTTAATATTAAATGTTGCAAAATAAACTTTACCATAATGACTAAATCTTTAGATCATCAGCTGTAGATATACTAGCAGATCAAGTTTCTGTTGACTTATTAATTGATAATGATATCAGGATAATGCACCGTAGGATAGATCATGGTTATAATCCAACTTTGAGGGCCAACGTACAAATAGAGACAAAACACTTTAACCCAAATTGTGTATACCCAATCCCTTTGAAATCTGTGTCAAGATAATGTATGTCGTCTTCTACCTGAAAATGATGCTTTGCAAGTCGAAAGGGTATTCTATGATCCCAGTGGTTGGGATTCGAACCCTAAGCACATCCTGTTGGGTTGGTAGATAGGACGGGTCAGCAATACGATCCAGATCACTTAGATAGCTAGAGACAAGAAGGACAACAAAAGACAGAGGGAGGAAAGAAAGTGAAGCATACAGCAGATAAAGCATATTGCATCCAAAAGCAAGTGCATCAGTCCAGATGCAACCAAAGATTTCCGAGGGTTAGGAGTGGATGGGGGACATTTCACGCTAGCGCCCCTCCAAATGAAATTGAGCTATATCCTTGATGGCAGCTCTAAAAGACATAATTCTCAGTTTTAACTTTTTCCCACTGTCAAAAAGCTCAAAGTGAAGGCTTGTAGGTTTCTAAAAAGATAAGCGGCATCCTCTAAAGTTAAATTAAAAACTAATGTCTCTGTGTAAAGTCTTGTAGCTTAAGGCTTAAACTCAAGGCTAGTCTTTGAGAGCGTACCATCAGGAATGTGCTGAGCCTTGCTGTGCAACACCTTGTAGATGGAGATAGCGGCATCGGCGGTTTCCAACTGGCTGACCAACTTTTCTGCAGCTAGCCAACCAGTAACACCAGCAGGAGCACTAGACACCAGTACCTGAATATAATATTCTCCAGGTCAAATGGGTACTCAATGATGCCGGTGGTGGGCACTCGGACCCGCAGCACATCTTGCTGAGTGGGTACGTACCCTGGTGTTGATATTCGTTCTAAATCGTTAAGGTAACTGCGAAGGGGGAGGGAACATAACAGATGCACATGTATGCACAGAGACAACTGTCAAGTAAAAGACCACATGCACATCAACAGTGCTTTCATTGTCAGACCCTTTTGAGTTGCTCAACTCATTTTAAAATGGATTCAATAATAATTCTTTTGTTCTTGTTTTTCTGAGGTGCAGAGTGGAGCATCCAGCATGCTGAACTCCACCTGGGACCAATGCATACGTTGTTATGCACATTCATGCACCGAAGCATTTAAAGTGCTGGATAGATGTGCACATGAATGTAGCCAAAATGAATGTAACACAATATAAATGCAGTAAATTTAACCTTGCCATTTAATTCGAAAAATTACATTTCCCCTTTTCAGGATTCAGGTCTGAACCTGCTTCCTTATGATCCCATTTGTGTCCATTATCTTTCTAAAGATGAGTAGCTTTGATCTGGCCATTGTACCATAAAGGCCTGCGTGGTAAAACACTAAAGTGATGGTTGTACATGTACAAAGAAGCTAGTAAAGATAGTTCTTTGTCCCAGACTCCTCAGTTTGAGCGAGTGGCCCAACTAAGTGACTGGTTTCCAAAGGTTACTTTGCTCTTTGACATTTACAATTTTCTTGATTTTCATTGTCCAGAACTGTACTCCGACAATCATTTCTTACAGGTCTACACACAGTTCTTTAAAACTTGAGGCCATTTATAATTAGGAGTTTGCATTTTACAATTATCCAATAAAATGAAGTAGCCACAGGTAGACCCCTGCCATAGCAAATGCTCCAAGTATTCATGTAAATTGATATTGCTGTTTAATTGAGTATAAAAAACCTTTTGTCTTGCCCATTTGTGTTGATTCATGTGTAAAAATGAATATAATCCATATTAAGATGAGTCTGAAACATAAAATATGGAAACCCTGAAAGGGGATGACAAGTTTGTTTCTTAACAAAACACTTACACTATAAATGCATCACGCAAAGCTTCAGTTTGACCCCAATCTTCAACTGTTCAAAGTAGCCACATTTGGCTCAAATAGATTAATGCAGGTTGGAATTGGCTCTATATATTACTACCATCATTTATAAACCTGCCAAGATCTCCTCATGCCATCTGCTGAATTCTGTTCTCTTGCTGCAACCGAATGGATGTCGTCCGTCTGGCCCCCAATATTTTTGTGTCATTTTTAGAAAACAAAAATATAAATTCTAACATGCTACACCACTTAAACACAAGGCAAACAGTCATTCAGTAAATTATTAAATGTCAGACGTACTACTTGGTCGAGTCAGAGAGCTGGTACTCTCTCCTGCGATCATACGCTTCCTGGATGCCAGGGTCAGCCCACAGCATCTTTATCGCGCTAATGTACGGCTGATCGAACGATGCAACCTTCTCTACGTCCACCTCACGCACCTGCAGGGCATTGTTCTGGAAGAACAAAATAAAAACATACAAAAAGACATTTAAGCAGTGCTTCACAGCATTTCTAAAAATTATTTCATATTAAAGTTCATGATTTAAAGTATCTAATCACATGTGGAATTAACAGACAGGAGAATATTGTGGATTTATTTTCCACCTCTGGAAAACTCTTAAGCCAACACAACACTAAAACCTGAAGTTCTTTAAATGGCCCCTTAAGACTGGCACCATAAGTAGGTCCATCCCTATAGGCTTCCATGGTAAAATGCTCAACTCTAAGAATGATATTAGCATGTTTAGAGTCTGGTACAAAAAGTGTTTTGGTTTCAGCCCATTTCTCCTCTCATCACTATACAGGGGTTGAATTTTTTAAACCCATCTAGGTTTTTATAAAGGCTTACAGCACGGCCTATTAAGCAGACACAGATAGCTGTAGCTGATCTGTCCACTGGGCTGATCTGAGACACTTAACTGGGCCTCTCCACTTCGTGGCGTTTGTGTGTTCTGGAGCAATTTCAACGCCATTATTTGCCAAATAAATGCAGGTTGGAATTAGCTCTTGGATTGTTAGCAATGTTGCTTTACAGCAAAAAGGTTCCCAATTTAAAGGATCTCGCTGGCCTTCTGTGTGGCATTTGCCTGTTCTTGCATCATGGCTTTCCTCTGCATGCCCTGGCTTCTTCCCACAGTCCAAAGACATGTTGGGTTTAGTGTTTATTCTAAATTGGCCATGGATATGAGGTGGAATGTATGACTAAATGTGGCTTGCAGTGTAAAAGCCCTTTGAGTGGTCAGTAAGACTACAAAAGTGCTATATAAAATACCAGTCCATTTCCAAATAATATGGCTTGCTGCGTGGTAAAACCCCACCCAAGAAGTCTCTGCTGCAGTTTTCCTGAGTGAAAACCTAGTATTTTCTTAGTCATTACTTCTTAGCAGGTATCTGTGTGATGCAGCCACACAGTTTATGGATGCAGCTTGCTAATGAAGCTAGCTAACATTATTGATGACATGGTATGACATACTATAAAATGTCATTTCAAAAAATATACATAAATAAAGAAAGCCATAAAGCTAACATAGAGGCTTTAACGTCAAAAGGTGTTCACAAACTAATGGGTACATTAACTTTTATACACAATATTTGATGCATACCAAGATCTGCTTGCTGTCTATCTTTCCACACATGTTCCCAGCAAATTAGCCAGTACAAATACTTGATGCGCCGATGCGTCCATCCAAATGCTATAACAATACATTTCTGCCTCCTAATAATACACACCTTGTTCTGGTCATACTTGAAGGGGATCTTAAGGTTCTCAGTTGCACGGATCATGGCCTGCATCGAGGTGAAGATGTTCTGGTAGACCAGTTTGGTGAAGCCCTTCTTGTCTTCATCTGTATAGCCTGAGCCATGGATTATTCTCATCTGCTTGATGAAAGTGCTCTTTCCACTTTCTCCAGTACCTGGAAAATGGATGGGAGCAGTAAGCAAACTGCTGAAAGCAACCATTATGAATGGAGAAACTGGTGTAAAAGGTATCTTTCAGTGTGCTGTGTGTGCCCTAGGAACAAAAGTTACAGCAGCATTATTATTTTCTTGCAAACATTTAAAAAAAAAAAAGAAAAGAAAGAAAAAAGAAACGAACGAAAGAAAGATTCAAATGAGACAGTCGTCAAGTTACACAAATTGAAATCTAGAGGAAGCAACCATTCAAATAAATGCAAATATCATCCATAACACATGATCATTTGTAACCCATCCATGTAACACTTCTGCACTTGGCATTTTATAGTAATGTAGCCTGAAAATGTATTTTTGCTGAGAGCAAACTAAGCAAGAAGTAAAATAAAAGAGTTGTGGGTACAAATCAGTTTTCAACAGGTCAACCAAGCATTCCAGAAACTAGTTTAAAAGTAGCCTTTTTTAATATAACTCATTTCTGTGGCAATGAATTGGTCTGTCTCTGCAACAGGCTGGCCTCGTGTGTCCACCTACATCTTAG
This sequence comes from Oreochromis aureus, assembly GCF_013358895.1. Lineage (NCBI taxonomy): Eukaryota > Metazoa > Chordata > Actinopteri > Cichliformes > Cichlidae > Oreochromis > Oreochromis aureus. Next base: position 42,655,145 of record NC_052963.1, on the reverse strand, counting down.
TGTTGATGCATGAGGTCAAGAAGAAATGTGCACCATCGTGTCCACAGGCAATAATCCAGACCTCAATGTCAAGCCCTTCTCTGCTTCACCAGTTCAGGATGTATGCATTTCTGGTGAGATATTTGAGCATTATATAACTCACTGTAAATAACTCTCCAGCTCTAAAAAACAAAGCTTAAACTACATAGATGTTTCTGGGGTTAATTATGGTCAAGCTATTGTCTTGTTACCTCCAGTCCAGAATTGTGCAATGTAACAATGCAGTGCAATGGTTGTTTTGGCAGTGGTTACCGAAAAGGCCCGACTGACCACACGAGGGCTGCATGGCTCACCTCAGCTCAACAAAGAGCTGGGTACACCAAGTTCACTTCTCCAATTTTGTATCACACTCATCATGCATATGCACACGTGCATAAACACACAAAAAGACAAAGTCACAGACAAGAAAACCTGCTTGCACATGCAGAGAAGGAACTACACATAACCCCACAGATCCCCCTCTCTCACTCACACACACTCTTTAACTTCCCCACAAGACTGTCCACAGCAGGTTCTGTATCTTTATATGGACATATTCTGTGAGCAAACTACCACTCTGGGCTTGGAGTCAGACTGAAAGCATCAGGGTTTGTATGCTGCGGACATAACCCAAAGAGTAAGATTTAAAAAGACAAGGCAGTTAGCAGCCTAACCGAAACTAACCCTCCAGTATTACCATGCAGCAATCGTCTCTTCCACCCCCATTCCACCATCTATTTTCTTCCTCTACAACCCTGATCGAGATCTCCGCCGCTCATCTCTCCATCTCACTTCTCCCAGCACTCAAGTCTGAGTCACTGCAGTTTCAGCTACACTATCAGGTCTCTACCTTTCAGTCTCATTTTTGCTCTACTTATCTCAAGCTGCAACTGATAGCGTGTGTTAACCAAGTCTTTAGCTTATAGAATTTTAATATTACAGGTTTGTCCACAAGCCTGCTTAACAAGATGCTGTTACAGTTACGATGTGCACAAAATGCGACATTGCATGGTCCATCTTTATCCTCCTATTCCAAAGGGCTTCAGCTATAAGATAAATTGTATCTTTCTGAGCTTACGTCATTAGAGTTAATTCAGATTTCTGTAAAGGAAAGCTACAACTCAAAAGAGCAGGCTGTAAGGTGACCTTTATTTTCACAGTACCGGAATATTGTTAGTTTAATAAAACATCCAACTTAAAGCCATAAATGACATGATCAAATAGAAAGTTTGATAGCTGTTAAAATATTTTAATATGGGTCAAAGTAGAACTTAAAAACAATTACACTACCATTCAGCACAAGTGGCTGAAGGGTGGCTGTGAGTAAAGGCCCACATTGATATATTTAGAGCTACAATGTTGAATCATAACTGTAGTGGCTGATTAGATAATGGAAAGCACATTGCGTTTTGAAGCACAGCTCGTATTCCCAAGACATAGTAGCTGAAATGCCTTCCAAGGATGCCGAGAGACCAGTTTTGCTCTCGCTGAATGAGGAGCACAGTACAGTCAAGGAGTGCCCTGAGTGCTGCCTGCCCTCTAACCAGACAGGATCTTTCACTGTGGAAAACAGGTCAGGCAACATTGGAGTTTCCCCTTCAGACAGAGTAAGTCTTTGAGAGAGGGACATAAATAGCAATTGTTAAGACACAGCCCTGGAGTGTTCACTCTCCTATTGACTGAAGAGTTGAACAGAAGGGAAGTGTGTTGGTGGGTTTTGAGGGACAGTACTGTACACATTTTTCTTACCTCCTTGGCTTCAGCAACACGGTAAGTTTAAAAACAAAGGCTGAGAAAAGGTGCAGCTATCCTATGAATTTGATGTGTGTGTATTCCAGCGTATTTGCTTTTCCCAAACAGCCAGAGGACAGAGGCATGTCTTGCAGGCATGATCAGCTTAATTCAACAGTTCCTACTGTTCTCCCGCTTAACTGGAAAACCCAGCCGAAGCATTTCTCACGGACAAGCAACTGTACACTCGCTGGAGCTACTCCTGAGGGGTAATGCTAGTTCCCATGGCAACTCCTACACTGGACCTCTAAATACACGGCTGAAAACAGCAGCTGATAGGCTTCAGTTTGTATTCAGAGAGCCCAGTCAAACATGCAACTTTAAAACATTTTTTTCTAATCTTACAGCTAGGGCTTGGCAACGAAATGAAAGAGATAATTGGTGCAAAATAACTTTTCCTCATTAGAAATGAGACAGTGAGTATAAGGTCAATAGAACTCATACCATCCATATTTTGACATGAAAACCAAATGACAATAATAGCATTGTGCCAAACAAATCGTGTGGTTGGATTATAGCTGGAGCCACGTTGGGTTAGGTTCTCGCACAGAGTATATGAGGAAGAGCTAGCAGGTCACGTGCTAATGTCTGGGCTAATGCCACCATACACACCAGCATGTTACGGGTGCGACTGAGATCGGTGACAAAATGACGAAAATGTTGAGCAGCTTTACTGAACATGACACCCCAATGGACACAGCCCAAGGCTCAAAAGATGAGGACAGTGTAGAAAAGAAGGGTCAGAGGAATTCTGCCAGTAAGCACAGTCGAAATGTCGGATTTAAGTAGCGGATTAACGTAGCTCACCCTCGTTACCAGTTCTGTCCATATACATTTTTCTCAGACGGCACTTTCCCAGCTACAGAGTGTATAGAGACACTGTAACACTTAACTACCACGTCAGATTTGAGGTCAAGTCACATTGGATTCAGACGAGCCTCACTACATTGAGACACTACTCCACTTCTTGTGTTTTTAACTTATTTTTTGTTCATCCATTTCCCCCCCCCTTTGACCATAAGCAGCCCACAGCTTGCTGAATGTCAAGTTTGTTTATGGTCTCCTTTGCTTACATATGAAAGGTTTAATATGTACTGATGATATATATTTTTTTAATTTGTGGGGATCGAATTATTGAAAGTCTATACTATAGAAATGGCAGAGTAGAGCTGTAATATTTTAATTTTGTATTATAATTACACTGAACTGATCAAACAATTTGGTTGTACCCATTTTACTGAAGGCTGTGACTGATCTGTCAATTTAACACTGGCCAAATGCCCAAAGATAACATGATTAAGACATGAAAGACCTACCCATGCACTTTTTCATTAAGACTTCCTTGTTTTCTTTAAATGACAAAATGTGAAACAAAATACAAAAACACTGCATCCACATCTGTACTTTTACAGGCAGTGCATACTTAGAATTTGAGTTATTAAATGGATAAGAAGTAGACTTCAGCAGGAAAACTGTGTAGAGACTATAAGATTCTGTGTATTTGCAAGTTGCCCTCTGTAGGGCTGGGCTATATCATACCGTTCACGGTAATACCGGTGTAATTTTGGGCAACGATAGCAAAATGAAATATCGCGATAGAATGTGGGTAAACGCAGCGCATGCGCAGTGCCTATGTTTACATACGCACACATGCGGCTACACAGAATGAGAAGAGCGAAAGTGGATCGTTAAATGAAACGGATGAACCAGAGTTGGTTTGTAAAAATGCTGCAACTTCAGTGGTGTGGAACTGGTTTAGCTTTCGTCCGTCAGATACACAACAAAGCACTATTTTTGGTAGAGCATGCTAGCGGGCCGTCGTTATTACCGTGTTGTTTGGAAAATACGGCACACTTAAAATCAATCCTTTGATTTTTCTGAAAATCGACAGTGCCCCTTATAATCCCGTGTGCCTTATGTATGAATTCTGGTTGTGTTTACTGACCTCGAAACGATTTTATGTGGTACACGGCGCCGAAAATCTGTCAGATGTTTTAGTACGACTTTGCTAAGCTACGAACCCGCACCGCTTGATGGATTGTCGGAGACATTACGGCTATCGCGAGGCAGGCGCCTCGCGGAGTGATACGTATCTGTGCTTCAACATAATATTACCGTATTATGTGTGTATAACCTCTTTTTAAGTTTTGTGGATATTATACATGGTTATGCTGAGGATATGTCGGCCAATTTCTACTGGAAATGGCGTTTGGTTAAACTGTCCAAGGAATTTGCAGTGTTACATTTTATATAACTTTAATGCACATAAAAACAGCTGCTTGTTTAAGTGAAAATACATTGATGGGTTTCTTTTTGCACTAATAAAGTTGTGGAGTTGTAAAGTATTTTGTCTAGTGTCAATTATATCGTCAGTTATATCGTTATCGCAAATTTTCAAATGTATATCGTGATAAATATTTTTGGTCATATCGCCCTGCTCTAGCCCTCTGTTCTGCTTTATGCAAAATTTGACTTGTTATATTCTAATAAGGTCTGCATAGATATGAACAGTAACGGTTCAAAAGTAAAGGTTTTGTATGCAAAAATAAATGCACTGGTGACCTTTAACAATTTTGAAACCCCCAACACAGCAAAACCAGAGTGGAAAAGCCCAGTAACTCACTTTTGATCGTTAACTGAAGCAGAACCATGTCACTCTGCCAACAACATGCTCTAACCAAGGTATTAGTCGTTTAGCCAAATAACCATTAACTAACAAGGAACATGAGGGGGGTGGGGGGTAGCTACTGATCCATCTTATTCAGTTGAATGCAAAGTTTTACCTTGCTTTAACCCTTGTGTTGTCCACGGGTCATTTTTGTCCTCTACAGAAATCTTTTGCTATCAAAAATATGTTTTTTATTCATCAAATGGTCTGAAAATAACAGAAGTTATTCATTACTATACTATGCATGATTGGAATAAGTTTTAAGTAATTTGATTTATTTATGGGGTTTTATTCGATTTTATAACACCTGTTGTCCTCGTGGACAAAAAATGACCCCAAAGTACAAAGTGTTGCAAAAGGCAGTATTTTCACAACATACTGCTATCAAACATCTTTGATCTTGGATCACTGATGTTTGGGGTCAAGCACTGGTCATAACAACCACAACAACAACAACAACAGGCAGCACAATGAGGAGGCAGGTGCTCTATATTCAATAAAATGTTATTTATACTGCGCCAAATCAAAACAACAGTCGCATCAAAGTGCTTCGTATTGTAAGGTCGACCCTACAATAATACATACACAGAAAGTATGCTCACAAGCCTCCATTGCACTAGAGATTTGCATACTTTGATGAGCATACTTTTTTTACCATGTTGTGCAAAGCAATGACCAGTAGGACAAAGCACATATTGTCCTCTAGTATAATGAGGAGGAAGAATCAATGTTCAGGAAGATCCAGGGTTAGAAGATATAGAAAATATTGTCAATATTTAGAGCACATGCTACCCTTTCTCTGAAAAAGCACATCACCCACCTGCAGAAGTGGAAGAAAGCTATGAAGTGAAGAAAAGTGATGAAGAATCTGAACTATGTTCAAGTAGGTTCTTGGGCATCCAGGGCATTGTAGTCTGAGGAACTTGGAAAGAAAGTGACTGGGCTTCTTGAAGTTTCTTGAGTTTTCAGAATGTGAAACTGGAATAGAAGATGTGTCAGAGGACTGCACATCATCCATTTCAATTATGATGAAGACAAAGAATCAAGCAGGAAAGAGGAGTCAGCTGAGACGGAGGAATATTTGCAGTAATGTGAGGAAACATTGATCTGGTCTTCTAACATCCCAATGACAGACGATGCATGACTCTCTCATGTGCCACAGAGAAAGATAATCTATCACAGTCCAAGCACATATGCCAGGTCCCATACTCCTTCATTGGCTTTTCTACTCGAGCACTGAACGCATTATACACAGTGTTCTGCTTGTATTCTGCTTTTAACGTTCACATGCCAATGGATGCATCAGAGACCAAGTTGGGGTTCAGTAACTTGCCCAAGGACACCTTGGTAAGAACTCCAGACTAGAGCACACAGAGACTGAACCAACAACCATCCAATTAGCAGATGAGCTGCTCTACAGCTAACTCTATGACGAACAAGGAGGGACAACAAGAGGGAAAAAATGGATCGAATGCAGCTGTAGTCTTATGTGGGTATGTTGATTCTACATCCGTGGAGTCGCTACGGACAGTTTATGACATCCTGAGTCTGGTAGAGCAGTTTTAAAGGTGACACAAGATTAATCATAGAAGCGCAAAAGGATATAATTTCTTGATAAAGACACAATAGATGATCATCGTGCAGGGGGCCCGCCCGTCGGGCTATATGATCGCCCGACTGGAGATATCACTAGCTCCGCGACGTTGGCTAGCGATTTTGCGAGCCCTGTCGCTCATGACACAAACGCGCTCCCATTTGAGGTGTATGGAACAAGTGGGTGTTTCTCCTGCTGTGATGTAAGATCCTGATACTGATGTGACTGTATGAGCACAAAGTCCCGTTCAGAGGACTCTGTCCATTCCAACAGAACATCCCAAGTAAACCTATGAGATAAAAACATGGCAGTATGTCATGCCAGGTCCAGCTGTACATGGAACATGCTAGTGTACCGATGGCAAACGTCTGGCCTGCAGTCAGGACACGCGAGTTGTCCCTAACATTGCAGGTTTCAAAAGAAAACAATCACCTGTAACAACTTGTTTACTGTATATGACCCTTGCCTGCAACTGCAGAAAAGAAAGCTGTCCATGATGGGACCAGTGCAGAGGAATAAACCTGAGCTTCCTCCTGCACTTGTGTCAAATATGGACATGAAAGTTTGCCTTCACTCAGACCCATGCCCTGGTGTCCTACCATGCCAAAATATAGAAAACTGTCAGGTAATGAGTTGGAATAAAGTTGAATAAAACCTTGAAACACAGAGATGGATGATATTTTATACTTATGGCTTTATAAACAGTCAAAGCAAACAGGGTCATTTTTGAGCGCAGAGGACAACAGATGTGATTATTTGCTGCCAGTAAAAACTTGTAGTTTAAAACAGCTTTCTAAATTAACTTTGACATATACCGTCTGTGATCATCTGCTAAAGCAACTGACTCTGGTTGTGAAACGATAATCACAATAACTGATGATTTGATTTATTTTTACCCGAAAACAAAGAAAAAATTCATTTTATGAGGTTTTTAACAGACTTAAATTTGAAATGGAATAAAAAAATGTGTCAGAATGTTTGAATTAAGTTTTAATTAAAAGTGGGGAAAAATCCACTTCATAGTAATTAAGTATCAATCAAACCAGATGGGGACATTTTTGACCCCTGAGGACCACAGGTGTGATTATGTGCTGCCATTTAAAAATTATAAATGGTTCAAAAAAACTTTTTCACTAAAGTTCAACATAGAGCACTCTGTAGTTAGTCAGATAGTCAAAATTATCTGAACTTTTAAATATTTTATTTTCTTGTTTTGTTTCCACTCGAAAACACAGTGTATTTTATGTAAACAAGGTCTGGTGGCCCTAAAATGTAAAATGTTGGGTAAATTTTGTGTTAATGTGTTGGTCTTAAGTAAAACTAAGACGTAACATTGAATTGATTGACAAAGTATACTTTATATTTTAAAAACAGTCAAATGAAGTGGGGACATTTTTGACCCCTGAGGACCACAGGTGTGATTATGTGCTGCCATTAAAAAATGTAAATGGTTCAAAAAATTTTTTTCACTAAAGTTCAACATACAGCATTCTTTAGTTAGTCAGATAGTCAAAATTATCTAAACAATTAAATATTTCATTGTCTGATTTTATTTTCGCTCAAAAACACAGTGTACTTTATGTAAACAAGGTCTGGTGGCCCTTAAATGTGTAATGTTGGGTAAATTTTGTGTTAATGTGTTGGTCTTAAGTAAAACTAAGGTGTAACACTGAATTGATTGACAATTTATAATTTATACTTTAAAAAACACTCAAATGAAGTGGGGACATTTTTGACCCCTGAGGACAACAGGTGTGATTATGTGCTGCCATTTAAAAATTATAAACACTTCAAAAAAAAACTTTCTCACTAAAGTTCAACATACAGCACTCTGTAGTTAGTCAGATAGTCAAAATTATCTAAACAATTAAATATTTCATTGTCTGATTTTATTTTCGCTCAAAAACACAGTGTACTTTATGTAAACAAGGTCTGGTGGCCCTTAAATGTGTAATGTTGGGTAAATTTTGTGTTAATGTGTTGGTCTTAAGTAAAACTAAGGTGTAACACTGAATTGATTGACAATTTATAATTTATACTTTAAAAACACTCAAATGAAGTGGGGACATTTTTTTGACCCCTGAGGACAACAGGTGTGATTATGTGCTGCCATTTAAAAATTATAAACACTTCAAAAAAAAACTTTCTCACTAAAGTTCAACATACAGCACTCTGTAGTTAGTCAGATAGTCAAAATTATCTAAAAATTAAATATTACATTGTCTCATTTTATTTTTGCTCAAAAACACAGTGTACTTTATGTAAACAAGGTCTGGTGGCCCTAAAATGTAAAATGTTGGGTAAATTTTGTGTTAATGTGTTGGTCTTAAGTAAAACTAAGGTGTAACACTGAATTGATTGACAATTTATAATTTATATTTTAAAAAACAGTCAAATGAAGTGGGGACATTTTTGACCCCTGAGGACAACAGGTGTGATTATGTGCTGCCATTTAAAAATGTTAAATGGTTCAAAAACAAATTTTTCACTAAAGTTCAACATACAGCACTCTGTAGTTAGTCAGATAGTCAAAATTATCTAAACAATTAAATATTTTATTTTCTTGTTTTATTTCCGCTTAAAAAACAGGGTGTATTTTTTGTAAACAAGGTCTGGTGGCCCTAAAATGTGTAATGTTGGGTAAATTTTGTGTTAATGTGTTGGTCTTAAGTAAAACTAAGATGTAACACTGAATTGATTGACAATTTATACTTTATACTTTAAAAAACACTCAAATGAAGTGGGGACATTTTTGACCCCTGAGGACAACAGCTGTATGGAAATCGGGAGGACATTATGAGGGTTAACTAACAGCTTTGCATTTAGTCAAAAAGACAAGATGTGCGTGCAGAGTAAATGATTCCTTAAAATTTCTCCAAGCACATCAAAAAGGAAGTTCTATCCACTTAAGCTCAGTGTTGGGAAGGACTAAAACGCTGGAGGCTGTAGTTACTGTACAGGAACTGAATGATTAACTGTCAAGTGGCCGTATTCACCTTGAAGGAATTTAAGAACCTAACCTAACCTGTTGACCATGCAGCCATGTCTTGGCTTTTTCCTCCTGTAGAGTCAGAAGGCAGTAAAGTTAAGGTCACCATTCATTAAAAATACAAAAGCAAAAAGTACTGATATTTACTTGAGAATTTATATTTTGTTACCTCATACCTCTTAGGCAAGATTAACACAGATATTGCTTCAATGCTCGACAGTGGTCGGGGATCACTGTTGGTGCGATCATCACACTGACAACATTCATTCATTACATTTAACACAATTAACAATAGCCAGCTTAATACCTGTACACTGTAAACAGTCAGATTACTCAGTGATCACCTTCAGTTTGACATTAAACTGCACAGACACCTGCTCTCAGGATATTTTTATAATGTGGTAGCATCCATGCTGGAGCAATATGAATAAAACAAAATTCGACTGGCTGACTCCTGCATCGGTGCTTGCAAAGTTGAACTTGGCAGCGCAAGCAAAGCAGTGCAACAGATACAATTGAGTTGGGCAGCGCATGACATCACCTTATTTAAAGTGACTGAGAGCTGAGGTGTTTCAAGACTGAAACACCTACAGCTTTATTAACAACATTTCAACCATACACCAAGCTTTAATCTGGACAAACTAGGAGAGTTTCTTACATCATGGTCGCACAGAGTACTCACTGGTAGGGCTGGGCCATATTATATCGTTCACGGTAATACCGGTATAATGTTAGGCAACGATAAGAAAATGAAATATCGCGATAGAATATGGGTAAAACGCGCATGCGCAGTGCCTTTGTTTTCATACGCACATGGCCGAAAAAGCATGGCGGCAACAGAGAATGAGAAGGGAGAAAGCAGATCGTTGAGTGAAACGGATGAACCAGAATTGGTTTGTAAAAATGGTGCAACTTCAGTGATGTGGAACTGTTTTGGTGTTTGTCAGATACACATCAAAGCACATGTTTTGTAGAACATGCAAGCGGGCCGTCGTTATTACCGTGTTTGTCGGACTAAGGTGCTCGTAAATCTGGGAGTAATCTGGGTCTAAAACTCCGTCCGCTTCAGGTCCCAAAGTCAAACGAACACTGTGGCATCACTGGGAGTTAAAAACTGTCTAAATTCTTTCACCTTTAATAAAATGATCAGCATTGCTGCTTTACCAGGTGTAACTATGAAGTTTAACATCCAGGCATCCATGAAAACAGAATTTATTACATTTAACGGAGTTAGAAGTTAGCGGAAACTAGGTCGCTAGTTTCGCTCGTTACCTAGCATGATATAGCATGTTCTGACAGATTTCTGAAAAATTTAAAACGTACAGCTCTGCTATCACTTCCAACATAAATGAAGACAGGAAACTAAACAGCAGTGACGTTTGTAGGGTTACTGAAGTTGGGCTAGCTGGTATATAATGATGTGCTACGTGATCGCTAACGACACAGCTATGTTAGCATAACATAAACAGTGAAGCTGCAGGATGAAGGCTAACACTTTTCCACTCGATAAAAGTTAACGTGAAGGTTCCTGATAGTTAGAGACAAATGTAATCACATGGCAGGATGCTGTAAACGGACCAAACTTCAGTCAGGAGAACAACTGAGATAATCCATCTACAATACGAAGTTAGTCATTAATATACTGCAACAACATGGGAATAGAGCAGCTGTGATAGAATACAGCATTAATGAATCAATGGTACAGAAGTGGAGGAAGCAAGAAGTATGAGTTGAATAAAGTTTGATTTATCTGACTGCTTTGTTTCGCTTAATGTGCCTTATAATCCCGTGCACCTTATGGTCCAAAAAATATGTATTTGAATTTTTTTATTTGGCACACTGCAGTTTAATGTTGCAAAGCACCTCTTTAACTTCAGTGGATATTATACATGGTTATGCTCAGGATATGTCAGCCCATTTCTACTGGAAATGGCCTTTGGTTAAACCTTCAGCAAGGAATTTGCATTTGCACTGTTAAAGTTTTTTTTTTATAGCTTTAATGCACATAAAAACAGCTGCTTGTTTAAGTGAAAATAAATGGATGGGTTTTTTGCGCTAGTAAAGTTGTGGAGTTGTATTTTGTATTTTGTCTCGCATCAATTATATCGTCAGTTATATCGTTATCGCAAATTTTCAAATATATATCGTGATAAATATTTTTGGCCATATCGCCCTGCTCTACTCACTGGTGAACAAACTATTCAACATCACTCATATACTGAGGGACGTTTAGCCCATCTTTACTTTAAAGAAAAACAAAAAAAACCCAAAACAAAACAAACCCTCCATTTATCAATCATTTAGGGCTGCAACAATTCTTCGACACAGTCAATGACGTCGACTATAAATACGCAGAATTTTATTGCTGTGACATCAACTCTGAATTGGTCACTTTTAGGGAGTTCGTGCATCGCGTTGATATCTTGTTTATGTTAATGTTAGTATAGTAATGTTTGCATTTGTACAGTAATGTTTATGTTAGCTTACCTGTCAAACTTGTCAGGGTGACGCTTGCAAAGCTAACACCATTTCAGTTTCGTTAGCTGAAATGTGACAGTAAAACATTAAACAGAAGTAGCTACGCTGTCTTCTAGTTAATATTAGGTAGTTAATCTGGGTGGGACTAATATATACTGAACGTTACATCTTTTCCAATTCTGTTTTGTTCTGTTTAACTAGTAGGCGTATCAATGAGTTTGTCCTGAAAAGAGACTCTTGCAACTCTCAAATGGTTAAAGTCATGACAGTGAGCATCTTTAGCATGGTTAACAGAAGCTGGGAACATCATCTCAAAGATAAGAGCAAGCCTCACTCCAGAGGATGTTCACTGTAATGGTGAATTCATGAACTGAAACATCTATAAACTTATTATTTTGGACTGGGAAAAAAATTAAATAAAAATCTTTTGGGTTTAATTTGGAGATTTAGTTGAACTTATGGACAGAAGCCATTTTTAGTTTCCTATTTGCACATTATTTTCTCATTTAAAAGACTTCTAGCACTTACCTAATATTACCTAATATTTTTATACATTTAATTTTTATTCTGACAGTCCTATTGAGCAATGTTAAAAATACATTTGATATTTTCAAATTCATAAGTTTCCTGGGTAATTACTGTAATTTGCTGTGGGACAAGACAACAGGGCAATATTCATAGGTGGGCAGACTTGAGCCTAAAACAGGTTTGCCCATAGGAAACAGAGATAAGAGTTCCTGAAAATATCGAAATAAGCTTTAGTTGCAGCCTTACAATCATTATAAAATGCCAATACTAATATAAAATTAACCAATATAACTTCCCAACTGAAGTATCCAGATTTTTACCTGCAACTTGTTCTGATTGAATGCAGTTAGGTAGACCGTTAAAGGGAGAGTACAGTAGATCCTAAAGTGAACAGGTGCATTGGCCTTTGCAGGAGCACATAAAATGCTCCGAAGAAAAGGCTGCTTAAACTTTCTTAATTAACTTGCTTAATTATAATGATTCTTGAGTTGTGGTAGCAATAAATAAAATGTACCAAATCGTTTTTACATCTTGAGAATACATTGCTACAAGTATAAGTTTAACTGAAACAGGGGCTGATTCAGAATTTACACACTACAATACCATTTACCCAACTTTAGCTGGCTGACTTAAGGGGTCACTACAGTATCTGAGTTGCCATAGCTAAAATGGTTCATTTCAAACAATGGATAAACTGAGGCGCTGCACCAAGGATCAGTACAAGATAAATAAGGAATTATCTGAAGTTCACGATGATGCTGCTCGTGTCCAGTCCAGAGCTGATTTTAGCTCCAGTCCAAATCAAACCGATACTGACATTTCAATACAATTAGTTTGTGGCTCTGTAGTTTTAGATTGCAGCATTGCACAGTGAGTGACAGCAGTGCACCTGGAGTTTTGCACATCCAGAACTCAGAAACCAGTTGTTTGCTTCCACTAGCAATAAAAAACAAAAAGCAATGTAAGCATGCATATGTTCTGCCTCTGGTGTGTCACATCTCATTAATCACAGGAGAGAAGAAGAAGAAACAACCTTAATTTACCTTAAACTTTAAAAAAAAAAAAAAAAAAAAAAAAAAAAAAAAGGGAAAAATAAATAAATCCACCATGTCCTAGTTAAAAATGCAGACAGACTTGTGGGCACCACATACCAGACACCTGCCAGGCCATTCCTCTAACCAACTGCTAATGCATTTACAGCTACATGTGTACTTTAAAGACTGTTCAAGTGACCGTCATTTTTCACATGCCTTCCAAATAACAGGCTGACTGGAAGGAATGGGTAAGGGGAAAGGGAACCCGAGTCTCCTGTCCTCCGTTTGTAGGTTTGAAATGTGTCTGCATAAAACAAGTGGACTGTAAAAGCACATCAAGATCTTCGCTGAGAGAAAGAATGAGAAAGAGACCGAAAAGGAGAGGGGCAGCAAGCACAGGATCTCTATTCCAGTTTTGAGAAAATTCCTGGCATACTTTTCCTTCTAAAGGACTTGCATGTCAATTTAATCATTCTGCCTATTTTGGTTCCCATTTAATCAAAACACTTGTTGTACTGGAAGAGCAGCATTTCTCACTGGACAAAGGTTTCGTAGTTCACAATCACTCAAGTAATTGTGATTCGTCTTCAACTTCACTTCCTTCTTCCTAGGCCAAGACTTGTCAGGAACTTGTCTACAGCTAATTTGTTGCTGTGTAAACATGCAAAAAAAAAAAAAAAGAAGCTTTTTTAGTAGCTACACGAGCATTACATGTGTGCATAAATACCGAAAGGAACGAGGAGGTAGTTATGTAGAAAGTGCTACCTACAGATATTTACTTCATTCTACTGATTTCTCAAGAACATCAGCAAACTGAAACTAGTTCTTTGTGTAAGTGCCACAGCTGCTCATGAAATACAAACCATTCATGACCGCACCCAACAATGATGTGATCTATTGAAAATTATCAATATTTTGATTGCTATGCATCTCACATAAAAGATTTTTAAGAAGATTTTAACGGTTCTATAAGGCAGGTAGGCGGTGCCAGAAGGACTGGGCGGTCTTTCACAGGCCTGCCACATAACTGCTGAAACTCTGGGTGTGCCAACATCAGTTTGCTAAACTAACAAAGCTGCCAGACAAACAGTGCAGAACTACAAACACCTACCTGTTGTGCCTTCGAACTTCACTGTTAAACTCAAGCTTTCTTCTACCAGGTACATGAGCTTAGGACTGCATATGTACACCTCTGGAAAAAAAGCTAAGCAGGATGGCTGATGAAGTACAGGCATAGCAGCACTCATGACATAAATTGGACTAATAAATCCTTTTACAACAGAACACATGGATCATTGGGTCTATTATGGTCATCTGTGACAGACTACAGACACTGCTTACCAAAAGGTCCAGGCTACAAATGCTAGTTAAAGTAATTATTCAAATTTTACTAAGCAGAGGGCCAGGTAACTGTTGGGTCTATATTACACAGCCAAATCTTAGCGGTGTGCTCCCAACAGATGGGAGCACTCCTCCTTACTTCTATGATGGCAAGATGTCCAGTGACAGCAATGGAAATCTGCAGTCCTCTCCTGTATTTTGTTGTGTCCAAGCAAACTGGAGCATAACCACTTGACCGGAGCAATGTGCAACCACTTTCTCCACAGGTGTGTGGACGTTAACCTGCTGGCACTAGCACTGATAATGTTGACAACACTCAGCAAACAAATCTGACATTGTGTATGCAAAGTACCACAGATTCAAGCAAAATATGAAATACAATTTGATTATAGAATAATGTGATCAATGGTTTAAATGGCTCTCAAGTATGGATCACATTTAAACTGATCTACTGGACTGCACCCAATTTTCACAAAGACAATCTCTCCAGTGTGTCCTGGGTAGGATTGTCAGAAAGAAGGAAAAAAACCAAAACAAACCTATGATATTAATACTAAAATCTTCGACAATAGTGATACAAACAGTGCTTCCTTTGCCAGGTGGCACATAATTTTACACGGTACCACGCAGACAGACACAGCTCTTCCTCTCACCAACCACCAAAACACTCAATGTTCATCACAATGAACACCACTTTACTGATCTCTTAAAATTCCTCTTAAAGTTCCTTTTTCAACAACATTGAAGTATTAAACAGTTTATAAATGTTAACCTGGCCAACACACATAGTTAGCAAAGGGTAACTGCTAATAGTTACCAATGACCCGTTACCAATGACCCATTGGCCACATTAGCCACCAGTTATCATTAACACAGCGGTTGGCAGACTATAGTCATGGATGGAATATTGAGCTGTGACAGCACGGACTGTGATCAAATGGAGAACTGGGAGGGTTGCTGGCTGTACAGATGTACAGAGTAGCGGGGGAACCATGGCGGAACTGAGTCAAGAGTCCAGAGTGTGGAGAACTAGTCCAAGCAAATAAGGAATGAAATCGGATGGACAAGCGTCTGTTTTTACTAGAGATGGACCGATCCGATATTAGGTATCGGTATCGGTCCGATACTGACGTAAATTGCTGGATCGGATATCGGTGAGAAATAAAAAATGTAATCCGATCCATTAAATATCAAAAAAGCACCTCACAAAACTTGCGACACGGAGTAACTCGGCTCATAACCGTAGCACGTTGGAGCAGTGCGCTCACGTCATAGAGCTGCTGTGTGTATTTGTAGCCTCGCTAGCAATCCAGCATTTCATCTCCGAGGAAGTTATCCCAGAGAGAAGTAAAGCAAGTGTGTAAGTTCATCTCTGAATGTTTGTAAAGCGTTCCCACGTTAAGCTTAACAACCGATATATGGAGCGACTGCCTCTCTCTCTCTCTCTCTCTCTCTCTCCTGCCGCTACTTCAATCGTGAAACTGCTTAACGATCAGCTGATCGGCTTTTCTGTCGCGAGTCCGTCTCTCTTGTTTGTTTTTGGCCCACTTTGCACCAGAAAGAGGAAACCAGCGGCTGAACAACAGCAGCACGTTTAAGCTTCACAAGCTGTTGTTAGAATTTATTTAATATTACTTTCTACACCAGGATCCTTTTCTACGTAGCTGACGGGTGGTAACTGTGCAGGGGCGGATCTAGCAAAGTGTAGCCAGGGGGCCGATAGGGCATGAACAGGGAAAAGGGGCACAAAGACATACTTTTCTTTCTTATTCTCATTTAAAATGTCTAGCTTTTAATAAATAATTATCTGAATCTTACACCCAAAGTTTTAATCTGATGTAAAATGTATAGAAGTCCATTACTGTATATAGTAACTGTTAAGTCTAATATACCCTAGTAAGCTATAGTACTTTTTCCTTTGGGAAGGTACCATCTGTGCAGTCTGCAATTCTGTTGAAGAAAGATGTTGAATCTATTTAATTATTCTTGAAAAATAATTTAATTCTGTGCATTTTTTTCACACTGCATCAAATTAAAGTTGATTACGTTGATTAAGCATCATGAGGTGGAGGGTGGGGGTGGTTCCCTATTTTTTTTTTTTTGCTGGGAGTTTGCAACCCTATTAGTTAGGTTGCTTAATATTTCTGCTAAGTACTCTTTAAAATACCAGAATAGGGAGGATGGAGTAGGTTTAAGTTTATTAGATTGATCAGTGTTGCTGAACTATGAAATATTTTGGGTGCAGTGTATTTTTTTTACATACAGGTATAACAGAATAGCTTTAGTGTTGTTGTTTATTTAAACTTGAGTATGAACTTATACAAAATGCAGCAAGATATTAAAAAAAACAGTTTTATTGATTAAAAAAAAACACTATATCGGATTAATATCGGTATCGGCAGATATCCAAATTTATGATATCGGTATCGGTATCGGACATAAAAAAGTGGTATCGTGCCATCTCTAGTTTTTACGTGTTGTCGTTAGAAACAAAGACGGTAAACCCAGCGTGTGGCTCTGCCGTCCGCTTGTTTATTTTCCACATAAACCTTTCAAAATAAAGCTGAAGATCCTGTTGAGATTTTTCAAAATAAACTGAAATGATGACAAACAGAGGGACCAGTCAAAATAAATCGAGGACCTTATTTCTAAACGAGGGGCTAGCATGGACATGGTTGGTTATGAAAAGTCTGACACGGACCAGAAAACTGTACTATGCAAATTATGCAGGAAACCGGTCCCCACTTCAGACTAACACGACAAACCTCTTCTCCCACCCACGCAAGAATCGCGTGAAAGATTATGGAGAGAGTTTACCAATGAGAAGCAAAAAGGAGCCGTCAGGTGCTAAAAAAAATAAATAAAAATAAACGTTAGACTCAAACATTAGAACAGGCTTTCCCCCGCAGCACGCCATGTAATAAATACAAACAAAGAAAATGGCAGCCGTTACAACTTATGTCTAAAAATGTATAGTTTCACGCAACGGTCAAAACACTCGACTCCAGGTACACGACACCCAGCTGAAAACACTTCACGCAAGTCGAGTTGCCCGAGATTCACAGAATTTACTGAAAATGTAAAATTTTTGTGATTTATATCGTTGTCGGGACGATAAATGTCTTATATCGGGATATGAGATTTGTGTCATATCGCACAGCCCTAATAATAAATACCTATTTTGTTAAATCTAACTTGTTATTGAGAAAATTCATCATTTGGCTTTTTCAATAAATTACTTCTTTGCCATAATTTGCATTATTGCAGGATGGGGTCAAAAATCTTCTTTGGTATTGAGTAGGGATGGGTATTGATAAGATTTTCACAATTCAGATTCCATTTTCAATTCTGTTTAACGATTCGATTTTTTATCGATTCCTTTTTCTTTTTTTTTTAAAAAAGGAGAACACTAAGGTCGATTAGCTTAGAACTTTGTTTTATATCTTCTCTTTGAACAAGATAGAAATTTAGGAGTAACATGGCCTTACAAACCCAACAGTGAGATCTTAAGAGATCCACAGCCTACGGCTCTTCAATGGGGTGTCACAGGGTCCCCGGGGAAAAAAACTGTAAATGTAAAATAAAATAAATATTCTTCTGTAGCAATAACAAAGTATAACATAAATTATCCTGTAGCAATTACACAAGAATATCCAGTAATCTCCCTGCCTACAATTAAACACATTCACTTACCGAAAATCGGGGGCATCTGGTGTGGCAAATGCCTTTTACCACAAACTTAGTCACTGCTCGGTGACCTTCTGGCCTGAAAGGAGACGCTACCGGTAGACTGCAGCGAGAACTGCCAGCATCTGAGCCAGCCAGACTGTCTCTCTCATCACGGTCACCTAAATGCACAGTAATGGCAGGTTTTGTAATAAGGCAGATCGCGCTAACATAATATGCACTGTTAGTTGATTATTTACCTGCCGCATTAACGGGAGAGGACGTGCAAACGTTACCGCTGCTGCTGGGTTGAGATTCACGAGTCCGGAGCGGAATTAAAAAGACGACATTCATTTAAGGTTATCGCGTGTTTTGTGAGCAAATGCTTTTGCATGTTCGTAGTGTTTCCTCTCTTAAATGAAATATCTACTTTGCAAGTATTGCAAGTTGCCCTGTTGTCATCCGTTCTCGTAAAGTATAACCAAACTCTTGAGCCGCCATGTTTCCTGCCAGGTAAATGACGCTCTGCAACGCGGTGACGTCATTCGAGGCAACTGGAATCGATAAGGGAATCGTTTGCAAAAAATGACAAACAATTCCAAGGAATTGAAACAGTGGGAACCGGTTCTCAACAAGAACCGGTTTTCGATACCCATCCCTAGTATTGAGCATTTTTCTGGGTACGGGAAAATACTTCCTGTGTACTACAGTTTGTAATTCTACTATCGTTACAGTCCTGCGTTTGCCCCAGGCCTTCCTCCCAGATTGACATGCCAGAAAACCCTTAGTATGATCCATCGTCCTAGGCATCCTAGTATGATGCCTGAATCAGCGGCACTGCATCCCTTCAGTGCAGATCAGTAGAGGCTATACTTCAAGTTACTCCCACATAATTGAGCTACCTACAACTCCTGACCATAGTTGAGGGTGGGAATGTAGATCAACCAGTATCAGGAGCTTTGCTTTCACAATGCGTTCTCTCTTTATGACAACAGAGAAGATAATAATCTGACAATGTGATAATGAGTTGAGCAAAGAGACACTTGACCAAGCTCAGCATTTTGATCAAAACGCTAATGCACACAACACGCGCCAAGTAAAAATGACAGTGTAAAACTTGGAAAAGATAGTTGGGGTTTAGAACTTTTGGTTTTTATTAAAAACAAAAAACAAACCCAAATTAATGACCTCATAGTAGGCCAAAAAGAACATTTCATTGTCTCAGCAATTAATTAAGAAAAGCACTGCAAATTCATCAACAATTAAAATCATTTACTTTCATCTTAATTCAAAGTTGATAAAAATGAGGTGAACTGCAGAGTGACCACTGCTGTTTACATTTCCACAATTCAAAGACAAACTCAAAACTGATTAACCAGTACGAGTATCTGAATACTCAGCTCCACATACAAGTCCTCGCTCTAACAACTGTCTATATCCTACTAACAGCTGTGACATGCTGTCAGGGAAACTGGTTTTATCACAGCTGACTGCCAAGTGCAAGTGAACTGAAAGTAGATCCAAATTCCAGGTGGGTGAATGTTAAAAACAAACAAAAGAATGACTGGTAGTTGATACTGTTATGCCACATTTCCAGAAATTAAGCTGATACGGATGACTTAACTACCATTCAGTACTGCTAGACATACATTTGCAGCATTGAGGATCCAGGAAGGAAACACTGCCTTCAGCAATGCTATTATGGCTTTGACTATAGCTGATAAACCAGAGGGCATCCCCTACTATGGCCCACAATGCTACTGTATAAACACACAGATCTCTCTTTTGGGTCATTTTATCCTGTGTGTGGGTTGTTCATCTGTACCGTCTGCAGTTTTGTTATTTCTACCAAACCCAGCCATGCCAGCCGTTACCTTGGCAGCAGCTAACAGGGATACAAATAAATATGGCTAACACAGGGCTTATCTGCTTGGCTTACTGTAAGCCTTACTAAGAGAAACCATAATAGGCGTAGGTAGGCTGTATACATGAAACATCCTTGGGTGTTGCCAAAAAACAAATACTCATTAACCCAGATACTACCAACCTGTTTGTGCAGTGCGTGCATTGACAGACAAAGTGTGTGTTCAGTTTATGTGCATACATGCATACATAAAGTGTCCTGAATCCCATTTCAGGTAAGTGTTCAGGTGAGTATCCTGCATTGCTTCGGGGCCTTAGCGTTTGAGCGTACAAAATGTGCTTTATTATCCAGGTTTCACTGAATACGATCTCAACACCAAACAACAGCCACACTTCGCAAAAGACTAGCCGATGAGCTGAGCGTTTTACTGCAGGGTCTACCAATACTAGAAATGTGGTAGCTTGTCATCTTACTCTGAATGTTATGGTTATTATAAAAAATGCTTTTATAAGAGTTGCTTTTCCCATGATTTATGCTGATGTGCTACAGCGGGGTTCTGCGTGTTTGCAGGAGAGTTGCAGTGCAAACATA
This sequence comes from Oreochromis aureus, assembly GCF_013358895.1. Taxonomy (NCBI): domain Eukaryota; kingdom Metazoa; phylum Chordata; class Actinopteri; order Cichliformes; family Cichlidae; genus Oreochromis; species Oreochromis aureus. The sequence goes on along the minus strand of NC_052963.1, from coordinate 42,634,583 downwards.
GCTGTGACAAAACAAGAGGAATGGTTCAAAATACGTTTGCCATTGTTGCCAAAGCAGTCATAAGAACTTTACATAGCTGACGGCAGGGCTTGATTGATCGCATTTTAATAGCAATGAAAATTAAAATGATAAGGATACTTTTTTGCACTTCTGCTAATAAGCACTGCTTTCTTGTTTTCTAAATTAAGCACACCCATTTTCTTTGCAGCAGCGCATTTTCACCTTTCCCAAAAAGTTCAAGCTCACTTGCCGTTTATGCAACTTGAGCCAACGTGATAAAAAGGAAGCCTTTAGTAAACACGAGCCATCTAAAGGAAGAAAACAGGCTTTCAGTAGGTGAGCTGATAGCATGACCACTAACTAATAGATGTTTGCAGCCGCTTTGGTCTGACAATCGCTTGGGATTTCTCACTCAGTCCACTTTCTGCAGTGAGCAGCAGTTGGTTGATGGTGGTGCTGCTTGCCCTGTGGCTAATCTGAAAGTACGGCCAAGGCATGCAAGTTCAATGCTGCCTGGGCTTCTTTTTGCCCACGTCCATATGTGCAGACTTCCCACAGTTTAGGATGTAGGCTAAGAGCAGGTCAGCATTTCTTTGCAGGACTTGCAAGTCCTAATCATGAATCAGCTCTCTACAGGATGACCCTGTGTCCCATACAATGGGCAACACTTTATTAATTTGCCTTCCTTCTGAATGAGATTTAAAGTAATAGAGGACACCCTATGATAACTTCAAAAACTGCCTCATCTATACGTGTATGAATACTCATCCCCATAATGTTTAATATTCAAGATCACAATATTGATCAAAAAAAATTGTAATAATTATTTCTGCCTCAGCCAGCAGACACAATAAAAACCTGTCACCACAAAGTCCATCAGTAAAAGACATTTTAACCCCAGGAAGTCAGAAACCAACTTATCAAAATATTTCAAAGCAGTCTGTTTAAAGTTAAACACGTAAGATTTATTTTAGAGATAAGCAAACTTTTGACTCCTGGGGTGTTAAAGAATAATTAGGAGCAATAAAAGAAGTTTAGTTTAGTACAACTTACTGTTGCACTTTATTCCTGTAGCACTATTTATATATTATAACTGTGCTGTAAGACAAAACAGCAGTTCTGCATACATGAATGAGAAGTTATGGGAGCGCCAAACAAAAAAACAAAAAACAAAAAAAAACACGCGTTTATTTCCCACATGCAGAATTTTATCTCTGTGGCTTCCATATAGTTCTAACTCTTTCAAGGACAGCAGAGTCGGCTGCTGACATACATTAACTAAACTGCTGGTTGCTGCTTTTGTCATACAAAAAAATAAAATAAATCCCTGGGCTTATATTCAGCAGGCTACCAGGTGTGTAAGACCATTACAAAAACACTTAAGCAGTATGTACACGTCCCCAGTTTTGAACAATATAGTTCGTGTTTAAGAAATAGAAAACCAAACAAAAACGGATGCAAGCAGTTTTGACCGTTTTAAAGACGTTTGCACAATATGAGCAGTACTGCATGAGAACAGGTAGGTTTTTTCAGTCATATGACTCATTTAACCTTGAGTCAACAGTCGATCAACATAAATGCCTGAATGTCTCCAGTTACTGTTTGCACACTGCAGTAATGCATATCATAAACTGCCTTTTCTTCTGTTCACTGCTAAAGGACACTGTTACTTAACCCATCACAACACAACTCTGATCATGATTTATTCATGTTATATTTCTGAATGCAACTTCACATTTACTTTCAAATTTAAAATGAAAGGAAAATGACCCCGGTATTACCAATATCTGTCAAAGCTTCGCCATTGTTTGGGAAACCAATTAATCACAGCCTGTATATCACTTATAATTATCACAAGCATTTGTACTAAAACTCTGTGTTCGGTAAGGATAGCAAACAAACTGTACACATTTAATTACTTGTGACTTTCATTAGCTACAGAGCAGGCAGCGAGCACTCCTCTGACCCTGACTTTTACACCATGTACTTACAGAAGAAATCAGGCCTGTTGCTGATAAACAGCTGGAATAATTGCCTTTCAATAAAACAGCAACACTAATAGGCAACAGCCATTTTAACCCTATATCAAACCCAACTTAGGAGAACTATAGGCATACTGTCCGAGTAACTACTTTTGAGCTTCATATCCAATTTGGCACCAACGTTTGAGCAAAACCAGAGTCTAGCAGCAACACAAGTAAGCAAATTCCAAGTGTCACTTTCTTCCTTCTTATCAGTCACAAAAATCCCAAATCTAATAGCAAATCTAAGAGGTTACAAGCCAGTGGAGATAAAAGATCTAAGGGCTATTATACATGCAGTCAAAAACACAATAAAAGCTACACGAAGCATGACGATCTATAAAAGGGATGAAAGAGGTCCATAATAAGCTCCACATGAAGGGAGACAACCAGACGGAGCTAAAGCTGACACTGTAGCTACATAGTGCTTGGGTCTTTTTCACATAGGCTTAAGTAAACAGGCCATTTCTTGTTCTGAGAGGGCCTTTATAACAGCGAGCACGATCAGGCTGCATACAGTAGAAGGCAATGAGTCCGTGTTACCCTAATTAACAGAAATCACCACACTTATTTCATACAATTATTTCTGACCATCTTGTACAAAAATATCTATTTTTGAGTAGATACCCAATTACAACATTGCCATTTTGTCTCAGTTCAGCTTATTAGATTAGGAGGTGACGGATTTATGCATTCTTTATACTGGAAGACAAGCATCTATGAAATTTCATGATGTCTGTGCAGTACACAATAATAACCCTTTAATTAGCTCTTTTTCACCATTTTCTGTTTTCCTTCCTCCCAACCCCCATTTACTTCTGGTCACTATGAAAGAGATGAGATCAAAGTGTCACAGGTATCAGGTTTTAGCATCCGAATATAAAGGGAGGAGGAGAAAAGAAAAAAAAAACAATCGTCGGTTCTAGTAGGGCTGCATCTCAGTATTTTGATTATTATAGATAGGCATTTGCCATGTCCTTTTTAGAACTTGGAAATCTCATCCAAGTAGAGCAGGGCGATATGACCAAAAATATTTATCACGATATACATTTGAAAATTTGCGATAACGATATAACTGACGATATAATTGACACTAGACAAAATACTTTACAACTCCACAACTTTATTAGTGCAAAAAGAAACCCATCAATGTATTTTCACTTAAACAAGCAGCTGTTTTTTATGTGCATTAAAGTTATATAAAAATGTAACACTGCAAATTCCTTGGACAGTTTAACCAAACGCCATTTCCAGTAGAAATTGGCCGACATATCCTCAGCATAACCATGTATAATATCCACAAAACTTAAAAAGAGGTTATACACACGCAATACGGTAATATTATGTTGAAGCACAGTACGTATCACTCCGCGAGGCGCCTGCCTGCGATAGCCGTAATGCTCCGACAATCCATCAAGCGGTGCGGCTTCGTAGCTTAGCAAAGTCGTACTAAAACATCTGACAGATTTTCGAGCGCCGTGTACCACATAAAATCGTTTCGAGGTCAGTAAACACAACCAGAATTCATACATAAGGCACACGGGATTATAAGGGGCACTGTCGATTTTCAGAAAAATCAAAGGATTGATTTTAAGTGTGCCGTATTTTCCAAACAACACGGTAATAACGACGGCCCGCTAGCATGCTCTACCAAAAATAGTGCTTTGTTGTGTATCTGACGGACGAAAGCTAAACCAGTTCCACACCACTGAAGTTGCAGCATTTTTACAAACCAACTCTGGTTCATCCGTTTCATTTAACGATCCACTTTCGCTCTTCTCATTCTGTGTAGCCGCCATGTGCGTATGTAAACATAGGCACTGCGCATGCGCGTTTTACCCACATTCTATCGCGATATTTCATTTTGCTATCGTTGCCCAAAATTACACCGGTATTACCGTGAACGGTATGATATAGCCCAGCCCTACATCCAAGGTTAGGAACTTGACATTTTTGGGAGCGTTAAAAAGAAAAAAGTCAATCAGAATAGTTCTCTACATGGACATTTGATTAACAAAAAATTATTTTAAACTGTATAAATTACACACGATCTTTCTTACAATCTAGTCATCTTTGATACCACAAAACTTTTACTTTTTAATCTGCTTATTTTTAGTGTTAGATGCTGACGCAGCAGTTTGTGAGAACACCTTTAGCATCAGGAAGTCAGGATTCAGTCACCTGTGACAAACTACACAGTCTCTCAAATATCCTCTGGCATGCCAATGAATTTGTGCCACTTACTGTGAAGCTTACTTAAATTCTATTTCAGGTTACAACGCAAGACACAAACACCAAATGGCATTCAAAGGCATAATGGCTCTGCTAATCTACCTTTAACACACACACACACACACACACACACACACACACACACACACACACACACACACACACACACACACACACACACACACACACACACACACACACACACCTCTCTCTGGAGAGGACTCATTTCCCACAGCAAGCCACCTCAGTGCAGGCCTTTTCTAGACTTAATTAAAATGCAACCCTTGCTCATCACTGAAGCCACATTTCACTCCGAGGTGTGTGCACAGGAACAGGATCTACTCAGGGACAAAATAAAATACAAAGTAGTGGAAGCTTTCCGGTTTGTGACTGCAGTTCAAGTAATACTGACCATTCACTTTCAAGAGTCTCTGTGGAGAGCAAGAGAGAAGCTCGCTGGCAAGATTTAATTCTCAAATAACCTCCTCCATCATCTACAACCCAAAACTCAGGACTGCTTACATCCACCGACCTTAGCCAGTCTCCTCCCTCTGCTGTCTTATGGGTGGTCTTCTAACATAAAATCAGCAGGGGAGACGTTTCTCATGAATCTTTGTGGCCAAAGATGCAAGACTACAGAAGCTTAGAAGAAACACAGTAAAGATTACAGACTGCAGATTTTAATTCAGTCGCTGGTTTGAATTCCTGGGTGAGTGGCTGCTCCCAGCTATCCCACCGTTAGACTGAAAACACAACCTGAACCACACGGAAAGCATTTTGCTTTGCATATCACTTCACACGCAAATCCTGTGGTGATCGGAGCAATTTAGCTCGAGCAATCGTGGGTGTAGTTTTGCATGCGAAAGCTGTAAAACAACACAATCACACCAGTGGTTTTTCGAGCCAGATGGTTTGTGTGTGGTGTGGGTGCATCCCGAAGCAAAGCAGTGTGAGACAGCGAGGAACCTGCAGACTTACCCAGCAGGAGCAGCTTCAGCTCCCTTCTCGCATCTCTCTTGTCTCGTCGAAGTTGCTTCTCGATCTCAGCGTTGATTCGTTTGGACTCCTTCGCCTCCTCACTCAGGCAACAAGCCATCATGGAGTCTAAAGTCATCACCGCATGAACGGGGGGGAGGGGGGGGGAGCCCGTTTGAGGAGAGGTGTCGGGCTTACACCTCACACAAAGTACCAGATAAAAAGAAGAAGAAGAAGAAAAAAAGCCTCCTGTGTGCACAACAGTTCGAGCCCAACAGGTTATATCCAGACACTGATAATGGAGCTCGATAGTCTCGTTGCTTGGTGCAGACTCTGGCCTCCCTTGTTGATGGCAAAGCTGCTGTCAAGTGTTAAATATTTGACAGCTTAACGTTAGTCAAAGTCTCCAGTAAAACCTCAGGGTACAGTGACTGTGAGCTCATCATAAAAAAAAGAAACGAAACATGTCTGCAAATATCCCGAGGAACTACCGACGGTGCGAATAAGCATTTTCATTTCATGGACCGGTATTAGTTTGTTAACTAGCCTGAAAGCTAAACGCTGCTAACGTTATAACCAAGCTAACAGGTTGAATTTATCTTCAGCGCACTTTGTTTTCTTGCTTAGCCTAGTCAATTTAAAAATATATAGACATATATATTTTTCTTATACTAAACTACTAACTTCGGTCCCACACACAGCGGGACAACTGCCTGGAGCGGCCACCACATTTGTCCAATCCCCTCTGCTGGCTGCCCGGCCGAGTGCAAGCCTAGCCGCCCCGAAATCAGCGCTCCAAGTTACGCCCGCGCAGTGACAACGAGCCCCAGTCTGTCCATCCAGAAAGGTTGGTTTACTGCCTCGAGTCCTCCAAGAACCGCATGCACCTGTGCCGATCAGAGAAAGTGCGCGCTCAGAGCAGGTATGTCTCGCAGGCGGAGGCACCAAGTAACCAGGATAGGGGGCTAAATGGGAAGGCTAATTGTTAGCTAGCTAGGTTAGCTCAGAGAGCCTTCCCTGGAATTGCAGCCCAAAAAACAGCCAACTCCTACTGACAGAGAATCCTGACTGCATTAACCTAGCGTTCCCCAAAATAAACTCGCAAACACCAACCCCCCTCCCCAAAGTGCCAAAACGTCTTACTGGCAGTCAAACTGACCCTTGTCCTCCGTGCATTTTATCGCTCCTGGTATTTTTTTTTTTTTTCCTTTTCCTGGTGGTGCTGAACGCTCCTCATCACCCACTCCTCAGCTCCGGTGTGGCGCTGTCGATTTCGTCACTTGGGATATAGGTGATTGATAAGAGGAAGAGCGAATCAACACGAGGCGTGTGGGTGTTTCAGGCGGGTCTTTCCAGCACGGTTAACTTCCCAAGTTTGCTTGAGAGGAAAAAGTCATCCTCTTTGGAGGCGTGTCGGAGGAAGCGACTGACATTTGACTGGATGGGCAACGCCCATCTCCTGTCAAAGAGCAGCGCACTCACATACAGAGCCTGTCTGTGTTGTGCAGTCAACTACAAGAGTTTCACCAGGTCATTTCCGAGACTACTCAAACAGCGAGCTACAGGCAGTGGAAATAAACTAAGCGGCCTTCTATTTACTTAAGTGCTGTAACTGAGTGCTGTGGAGTTTTGAGATGAAATACTTCTCCTTGCACTTTCGTTCTAAAGCACTTTTCATTAGTACTACTACCTATCCAATAAGATATGATATATGCCACTCACATTCTGTATAACTGTTTGTTGCTTTGGATGGTTGACACCAGGTATTAAAACTCATTTACCTTCTCTGCACGCGCACCTTTCCACCTGACTCCCTCTCATTCGCGCCCATGTATTCTGTCTTGCTTATCCTGACTTTCATTCGTCTTTTCTCCAGAGCATATCTCCACCTTTCCAGCGTCTCTTCCACCTTCTGCCTACTGTCATTACAGATCATTATTCCATTTGCAAACATCATAGTCCACAAAGACTCGTGCCAGACTTAATCTTTCAACCTGTCCATCACATTGCAAACAAGACACAGTGCAGCTCCTTCTGACGTGACTCATTTTGCACATAGGCTTCAAAAAGACCTATAAACGATTTTGTGAAATCATCATTTGAAACTTTTTCTTGTTTTTAACAACTTGGCAATTTATTCACTATTTTATCGTTTTGATTTTATTAAACTTATACTAAACAGGTCTCTCTTGTAAAGGAGACAATGGGACTCAATGGGACTACCTGTAAATGAAATACAAGTAAATAAACAACATAATAAACAACAAATAAAACATCTCCATGCCTGCATAGGTATCTGGACTAAACTTCCTTTGAATGCCTTCCTGTACTTCCTCATTCTACCACCAAGTCTCCTTGTCCCCCTTCCTCTGTCCAGAGGATACAGCAAACCCCTTATTGGCACTTTCCTGCAGCACTACAGCTGTACTTTCCCAAACATCTGGTGACTTTTCCCTCCCACTCACAGCTTGTCTCAACTCTTCACTGAACTCTGAATATTGTTAAATGTTCAACTTCCACCATTTAATCCTTCCCTCTCTCTGCACACGCTTCCTCTTCTTGACGTCCAAAGTCATCCTGCAGACTACCATCTAAAGCTGCTGAGCTACATTCTCTCCTGCCACCACCTTTCAGTCTCCTTGCTCTGTCAGACTGCACCTTCCTCCCCTCTCATAGATTACCCTATGCTCCTCCCTTTTCTTAAAGTGCACGTTTCCCAGCCATTTCCATCCTGTTTGCAAAATCAGCTGCATGTACTATCATGTCAACAAACAAAGGAAACAAACAAGTCATGCAGGAATTATAAAACAAAATTTCACATATACTTAAGAAAGTGACACATGTACAAGGCCAAGTTCAGTAACTTGCACGTCACATACAAATTGACTCTGAGTCATCAAATACCAGCAGTGGGAATCTATTCATAATCGCATACCCACTTTGTTTTTTAAACTCTAACTCACTGTCGGTATACTTGCCTCTTAGAAACTTCCGGCTATTAACGTGTTAAGTTTTGTACTTTAAGTTTTATACTTGAGCTTATAAGTGTGAGAGATGAAAAAAAAAATACTCAAGGTCTTACAAAAATGGTGACAATATTCTGTAAAAATTAAAGCAAGTAAACAAAAACAAGTTATGAAAGAGTCAAATGTCAAAACACAGTTTTTTCACTCATTTTAAAGGGTTATGTTCTTATGTTGTTTTATATGTGCTGTTACGATTGATCACAAATAAACTTGCCAAAAGTTTCAGTTATTGCTAATTATTACAAAGCATATGAAAAGAACTATATTTGAGTGAAATGTGCAATATTTTCCCTTAAAAGTCATGAAATAGGGACTACATCTGGGACAATATAGCAGAAAGAACCTCATTATTTACTTCGTTGTGAGTTTCACGGGTTTGCATCTCCACAACACAGCATCACAGTGTGTGACAGGCTGTTTTAGTGGGTATGATCTATGATCTATGATCTATATGTTCCATACAGACCAACAATGGAGCAAACTTAAGTAACAGTAAGAATGCCACAACTTAAATAAAAGAGTCAGTTCATTCCAGTAAAGGTGGAGAAGTATTCACATCACATCATCAAACCAGCTCCCTGTTTGGATTCGAGACATAGACATCCTCTCTGCTTTGAAGATTAAGCTTAAAACGTATTTGACTAAGCTTACAGTTAGGGCTGGATCAGGTGACCCTAAACCATCCTTTAGTTATGCTGGGACAGGCTCAGGCTGCTGGGGAACTTCCCAGTGGTATGAATCGGTGCTATACAAATAAAACTGAGTTGAATTGGTATTAAATGAATATAATAATGTGAATATATTATAATATTTGTAGCATTTGATCCATAATATTATATGGAAACTATAATTGGAATTTAATCTGCCTTCCAAAAATTCTATTCCAAAATTTAAATAATAATAGTCAATTATTTAATCTTTTAAATATACCACAGGTGTATAAGATCTTCATTCCAACTTTATCTTAAAATAGATGTCTGGGCTAATAAAGGAAAAAAACTCCAAAATTTTGTGAAATACTCATATGAAGATGGGGGGAAAAAACCTGCTCAGCTGCAACAAGCAATGAGCTGACAGACAGTTTTCTAGAGCCAAGTGACATCTTGTGGACATTAGATGTATTTGCAAGAGTCAACAACTTTCAAACTCATTTCACATAATGCAGCAGTATTTTTCACTTCTTCCAACTGTCAGAATCACTCTGTGGGTTCGACATGTTTAACGTCTTCAGACCTTGTTATGTTTAATCTAACTTTGACAGAGAGAATAAATTAAGAGGCCAATGACACTGAAATCTGAGTCATAGACATTGGGGATGACTGCAGATGAGAAGCTATCTCTTAAAAATTCAATAACTATCTTTAACCTGGGTGACTAATTGCATGTTGCGTACGGCAAGCTTTGTGTCGAGAAAGATGGCAAATCTGATCTAAGACTAAAGAATGAAACGTGTGGGATGTCAGCACACTCGGTATGCCCAGTATTATCAGGAAATCTTCAGACATGACTCATGACATTACAGCCCGACCTGACCGCCCACATCTTTAATGAGCTGTGACTCCTGCCAAAATCCTCCACCTACTGAAATTACTACCAACCCTGTTCATTCACTATGAACTCAGTCAGATAATTACAGCTGTTCACCAATTCAGGGTCATTTTGGTTGTTCTTCAAAAAACACATTAAAAAATTTTCAAAGACGATCACATTATTCCACAAAGCCAAAGATATGTAAGTCTAGACTCTCTTTATACACGGCATTGCTCTCTCATTGTCCCGCACTTGACTGACCGAGCAGAAGAATGAGGATATACACATAAAATAATCACCAACCAAATATTTCAATTAGAAAAGAAAGCAATTATTATTATTCCACTATACAACTTTTCATTCTGTTATGTGGCACTTTAGTCAACTCTGAATATGTTTTTTTTAAATTAGGAAATACATAGTTATTTAATTTATTTCACATTAATTTTTATTGTGAAATATTGTTTTCTGTTTCATTATCAGTTTGTGGTTGGCTATTATTATGTATGAGGGGTAGGAGCATACAACGACAGCACATACGTTTCATCTTAGTGTGAAAAAAAAAAATCTTTATCTTTATTACTCTTGCAAACAGTATCTTAAAAAATATGCCCAAATTCCTGACTTTTACTAATAACATGTAAATTTTCCATGCAGGTTTGTTACATAAGGAAAATGTAAATTGTTATATTTAATGGAATTTAGTGAAGTTAAATTTAGTTGTATACTTTAAGGTTATTTAACTTAAAATCATTGCTTCATCTCTATTGAGGGTGAAGAATATTTTTTTAATGTAAATGGTCTGGTACTATAGTGCCTTTCTATTCAGCTGACTGTCTTATTACATAATCACACACACACACACACACACACACACACACACACACACACACACACACACACACACACACACACACACACACACACACACACACACAGGAGTAACTCAGGGCTCAGTAACTTACCCAGGGATACTTTGGCATGCAGACTGAAAGAGTAAATATGTAGGCCTTCCAATTGGTACAGCAACTCCAAGTCCCACCTGAGCCACAGCTGCTCATATACAGCTCACCGTCACCTAAACTAACCTGGACTATCTGATTTTAAATTTTAAAAAGTCCCAGAAATTAGTATATATTTGCACCCTCCTTAAAAAAATCTGCATGATGTTGAAGTAGGAGTGTAAGACACAATTATAAAGTGTATTAAATATAAAAAATATTCAATTCAGCTTTATTTCCGTAGCGCTAAATCACAACAAGCATCCCCTTGAAGTGGTTTATACTGCAAGGTAAAGGCTTACAACATTAGAGAGAAAGCCCCAACAATCAGAAAATCCCCCATGAGCAGCACTTGGAGGAAAAACTCCCTTTTAGCAGAACGAGGCTCCGGGAGGGGTGGCCATCTGCCACAGCTGACTGGAGGTGAAGGGAAAGAGAAGAGAAAAAAGGAGAGCACAGAAAGACAAAGGACAAAACACAAACTATGGAAGGAAGAAGACAAGAGTTAATGACGTGCAGTGGCAAATAAAAACAAAAGTGAATAGAAGGGAGTGGAGAAGAAGAGGTCAGTGTGCATAATGGGAAGTCCCCTAGCGGCCTGTGCCTATCCCAGCCTAACTGAGGCATGGTTCAGGGTCACCTGATCCACCCCAAACTAAATGTTTTACCAAAAGGTTTTAAGCCTAATCTTAAAAGTAGAGAGGGTGACTGGTTTTACAGAGTCTGACAGCTGAAGCCCCAAGTACCACAAGTAAGCCTACAGTATGAGAGGAAAGTGGTCTGTTAGGATAACCATGAGGTCTTTAAAATATGACAGGGCCTAATTATTCAAAAGTTTGTATGTGGAGTGATGGATTTAAAATTTCACACTGTATTTTATAGGGAGCCAATGAAGAGACGGAGTGACGTTAACCTGATGAGAAGCTGCCTGCGGTGCTACATTGTTTCTGGTGTGTCACAGTGTCTGATAGATGCTGTCAGATTAATCATTGATCATCTCGTGTTTCCCTCAGCAGCCGGTGACATGGGGATAGAGTCTGTGTTACTGCCGCTGCATGTACAACAAACAAGCAAGCACATAAATAATACAGGTTCTACACAAAGTGTTCCATTGTACTAAGAGATCTGGAACCATCTCTGCCAGCAGGTAAACACTACAGATGTCTAAATCCCTGTAACGGGAAGCACGAGGAAGGGTTTTTTTTTTTTTTTTTCCTGTTACTGTCATTCAACGCCCACTTTTTGCGCATGATTCCCCTCCGCTTTACCTTTTTCTCCTTCATTCCTCATTTCTCTTGTGTTCTCTCTCTCTTGTTCCTTGCTCCTCTTTTCTGTCTTCCTCTCCTTTTTCTCTCTCCATAATTCTCACTAAACACATCTTTGTTGACAAAGACTTTCGAAAATTATGTAAAAGAAGGGGAATGAAAAGGGGAAAAAAGCCTACGAAAGGCGTTCTTCAGAACACAATATTTGCACCATTATCATCTTAATAAACACACATATGTCAAGAAGAAGAACTACAACACAACCGCACAATACACACAAGAGTTGACAAGTATGGTAAGGCTTTGTTTAGAGAGTAACTCCTCTGTAAAAGTTCAGCCTATTAGGAGCAAATAAAATGCATTCCATATATTAAAGCTTTATTTATTTGCTGTAATTGAAAACACACGCACACACATATACACTAAAGACCCCTCCATATTCGCCTCACATCATTGCCATGGCAACGTGGGGTTCAGGTGATCTCAATATATGAAACCGTGAAAGCTGGACAAACCGGTTCTGCCAGGTGAGACAAAAGATTGACATCCAAACAGCAGCCAAGAAGAGGAGTGACAAAATACCTGCTGCCCTCTTCATCTTTACCCTGAAAAACCTTTGCACGGTGAAAAATCACTGAGCCTTACACGGATTCCTGACGGTTGGAGTACTTTGGGTGTGTTCTTTTGTATTGTACTAGACCTGTAACCATTTTATTACATGTCACAATTTAGATGTTAAATTTTCACAATAATTTTCTCGTTCTTTTCATAACCTGGTAAAAAGAAAATGCTTGGATTTGGTTGCTTTAATGAATGAATTTAAATAGTTTTACTGAAAAGTTCACAAAATAATTTTGAAATGTAGAAGTGTAAAATTAATGCTTTTTTTTTTTTTTTTTTTTTTTTAAATATAACATCTGGTTATTAAAAATAAATGAGTAAAATGTAAACGTCTGTGAGTCAGTGATTGCCCTCAGCTCTTCTGAAACATGAAGCCGTGGAGCCTCTGCGGTAGCTGAAACTTTATCCGTGGACTCTTTAAAAACAGTCAACACAGACATGAAAAAGAAGAGCCAACTTCCGGTTACGTATTTTCAAAATAATAGCGTCTGCATAGCAAGCTCAAAGGTTCTCCTGCAGTTTTAAACAAAAATATCGAATTTAAAAAAAAACGCCAATATTTTTATTGTTTATAACTATTAGCCCATTCCTTATCCTGCTTTTCTACAGTTCTATTTCAGTTCATATATTTAAAAGGGGCAATGCAGTTTAGCATAGTTCCTATATGGAGTATGAAAAGGATGTGCTGCCAGAGTTTATAGCTATTGCTCATTTCAAACCCTTGTCCCTTGCTGGGCTTTTAAATCCACATTGCATAGAGAAGATTTACAGCTTTCACTTACATGAAACCATACTACACTGTAAATATAAAATTATAATAAATACACATAAAAGAAATAGTGTAAGAAAAATATCAGTGTGGGGGTTTTTTTACGCGAAGCATTTTTACGCCTGCATTAAAAGAACATTAAATCAACCTCAGCTGGTGTAATTAAACGATAGGCAAACATTTTTACATTGCACTTCTTTGTTATCACATGCAGTGGTTTTTGGAAGCATTTGTCATACTGTGTACTCTGTCACAGGTGTAAATGTCATGCATGATCCAAACTGTGAGGCTCGTGACGAGGTTGTTTACTCTAGAACAATATACCCAAGGAGTGGTCAGTATCAGCAATGAATCAGCTGAAGCAGAGCACAGAATAAGTTTGGCTGTTTTGCCATGTGTGGAGTCAGCATCTCAAGCTCACATTTTCAGGGTCATCAGTGTTGTCACCACAACCACAGGTGTTGTGGACAGATGTTTAACATGGGTCCTGATCTTGGGACTGAACGTGAATTATATAATCAGCAGCTAGAAGGCATTCTTGCTGTGTACTTTTCCACACAATCAGTTTATTACTTCTTGTGGTCCATGACTGGTTTTGAAACCATCAAAAGTACTGTTGTTCTATCAGAGGAGGGGATAGTTCCCATGAACATGATTTTTAGGATTGCAGCTGGAATGCCGAGCAGCATCCCTAAATCTTAGGTCACTCTGCTCCTCTGGAAAATAACAGCTTGCTCTATGAAGGAGAGGTGAAGGAGTTCAAGTACTTCATGCTACTTTTTAGCGACCATGGAATCCACTGCAAAGTCACTCTACAATACCTTGGACGTGATAGGTGAGCCAGGCCAAGGCAAAACTCTTGATATACCAGTCAGCCTACATTCCTGCCTTTACCGGTGGTTAGGAAATTTGTCTAATGACCAGAAGTTTCCTTTGCAGGGTGGATGGATTTACTAATCAGGTGAGAAGTTTTGGCTCAAACACCTAATAAAAATGTCTCCCCCATTTCTCTCTCTTTCTCTTTTTTGTTTTTATTTTTTTAACAATAGACACCAATCAGTTATTTACTGGAGACATTACATATCATTAAATGCATTAAATGTAGAAAATGTTCAGAGCTGTATCATTATGTATAATGTTAGGGTTATTATTAGTATTAATGCATTAATGTGCAAGCATCATTTTAACACTGTACCCAGTGACGATGCATATGTTGAATGCAAAATATCAGCATGTGATGCATCTCAGGAGACCATGGTGGTATTGGTGTTACAAACTCCCATACACACATAATTTTCCTTTAGGGAGATATTTGTCTACTATAGGTTATTAAGCATGGGCAATAGTAACAGCTACAAAACAAATTAATAACACTAAAATCAGTTCAATTCAATTTTATGTATATAGCACCAAATCACAACAGTCGATTTGGGGCACTTTACATTATAAGGTAAAGAACAACAGCAACAATCAAATGACCCCCTATGAGAAAGCACTTGACGACAGTGGGAAGGAAAAACTCACTTTTAACAGGAAGAGACCTTTGGCAGACAGGACAATGTGGAAAAGAGTCAGATGTTAACAATAACTAATTATTAAATGCAGAGTGGTGTACTGGTAAAATGAGTGGAAAAAAGGTAAGTGAAGAAGAAATCACATGCATGAAGCAGGAAAACATTAAAAAAAAATCGGGTTTCAATTTAATCTTTCACGTTTGAATGTAACGTGTGACGACATGCTTTTATTTTGTACGTCCAAACGTCTAACTTCCGGCGCTTCTGCCGTCGTTTGCCGCTGTCTTGCGGCGGCGTCGCTCGGACAGCATTCCAGTCACGGTGTTTGGAGCGGCTCGGGGAGGCGGCACATTCCTGCGTAGGCGCGGTGGACTTTCCCGAACCGGACGTTGCTTCGTGTGGGCTGGAAAAAAAGGCGTTTAAAGTCAGCGGGAGCTAATGAAGCTGCTGGTGCGCCACGGCAGCTGTTAGCCGCTGTCAGCAGGTGCAGAGCCGAGGGAGGGGGAAAATGGCCCGGGAAAAGAAATCTGAACCTGTACCTGCTCGTCTTCAGGGAGTGTGACAGACTGATTGGGGGTGAGAGATTCGTTTTGTTTCTCTGGTAAAAGAAAAAAAGGAAAAGTTCTTATTGACAAAGGTGCTGTGGGGATTACTCACCGGAGTGACGGGAGAGTTTTATAAAGGTTGTTAAGTGAAGCGTTCATAAAAGTATGAAACACCCTTTAAAGTTAACCTCAGGTCGGCATACGTGCAAATAAAGACCACTGGCGTGTCAGTGAGCAAGTAAAAAACACTGAAGAGCAAATAGACATCAAGCTAACAGTGAGTTTATTATTGCGGGTGCTTGGCTACTTAATAACCCATTAACAGTTTGATTTCAGTGTTTTTGGCCATGGCCGGCTGCGGGCGGTGGTGCTACCGCACCTGCGTGTGCTGCCTGTCCGAGGAGGAGAAGAACACCATTGCTGTGGACAAAGAGATCAAGAGGATCCTGAAGCAACAGAAGAAGAAGGAGAGGAGGGAGATTAAAATCCTTTTGCTGGGTCAGTAGAGCACCACACACACCTGTTGGTTCATGCAGCAAAAAAATACCCCCACAAAACACAGGCTAAACAGACATTAAACTGCATTTAAAATTTGACAAGACACCCTAAGGTACACCCTGCATACAAATCAAGTCTGTTTGGCCTGTTTGGTGGCCTCTGCACATGAGTGAATAAGCTATGTAAGGCATGTGAGTATATGAAGAATGAACAATGGAGGTTGGGATTGATTATGCACCTGAAAACCACCTGTGGCACACAGCCCAGAAACATACAAGCCCAGTTTTGTTTTGTTTTTTGAGTTAGTCTGACAAGTTTCGGATTGTCTGATTTTAAGATAATTTCACCTTCCAGGCAGAGATACCCTGAGCTGGTGTCATAGGTGAAATATTTACATGATAAATGGTCTAGCTGACAGAAACTCAACTGACAACTCCTTTATTCAATCGTCTGAATTTGAATATTGCTACTGACTTTATTTTGTCTTGTTTCTGCAGCTTCTCTGTTGTTTGTTAGACAAAACCAAGTCATTTGAATGTATACGCTTGTCTTTTTAGTGCTTGTGTCAAACAGCAACCATTATAACACAAAGACCAGAAAGGTTTCCTGTATTTTAGGGCAACATGGACACAAGTTACACCCTTGTAATAATCAATGCATGATCCTCTTTTCAGATCCATACTTTCATGCTTTACTTTAAAAGAGTCTTAGTCATGGTTCATAATTAACCTTAATTACTCCGCCTGTCCCTCAAGAACAGCTCATGGGTCACGTTCTGATGTTCAGAGCTGTATGATTATCTTTTCTTTTCTTTTTTTTAAATGATGTCATACAGGTCTAAGACTTGACAAAAGTGTCTGAAACCAAGTGTGTAGAGCAGATTGAAGCCTGAGCTCACAGGAATTACTTTACATACAATGTCCTCATTATTATCGTTTAAAAGGTCAGCGTTGGGCTTAGGTAGAGAGCAAAAAGCAGCTGAGATTGTGAGAATTGTTCCTTTGATTTGTATCATCGTGATTTCAAATTTTGAATGGGCAGGAACAGACAGTGCCACCCTCACGTCCAGATACACGAGCTTGACAGGTGTAAACAAACCCAGGTGGAGCGGTCAGATTGAATTCGAAGAAGTCACTGGGCTGCTGCCAGGTCTCCGTTAGACAGAAAATCAAGTTTATGATGAATCAAAAGATCATAAACAAGAGATCCCTCGCTGGAGAGTGCTTGGACATTCATTTCTCATAATATATATACGATTGAAACATGAGGTAGAACATCATAGATCCACTTTATTGACATATATTGAATAAGTGGGCAGTGCAGTGTCGCAGGAGTTAGCGCTGTCTCTCCATGCTGGGGCCTTTCTGTGTCAAGTTTGCATGTTCTCCTTGTATCTTTGTGGGTTCTCTCTCGGTACTCCAGGTCCCTCACGGAGTTCAGAGACATGTGTTTGGTTAACTGGCTGTAGGTCTGAGTGTGAGCTTGAATGGCTTTCTGTCTCTGTGTTAGCCCTGCGACAGGTTGGCGACATGCACTTGCCTCCAACTCCCTCATGACCCAGAATTGGATTAGTGGTTAAAAAAATTGAATCAGTATTATTCATCCATCCATCTAAATGTGATAAAACAAAGAAAAGTCCCATATTTCTGTATATTAACAGGAAAGTATGCTTCTAAGTAATGATTATATACATTTTTGGTAAAAGTTTTGATTGTTGTAATTTTTTCAAAAAGAAAACCAAAAGAATAATACAAAACCAAATCCAATTTTTCTAAAAATGTCTAATACTGTATTAGTTAATCAACTCTCTATCTCTGCAGCTATACCTGAACCGCAGTATCTCGTTATGATAGCTATGCTGCTGCTTTGTGTCACTGTGAAAGAGCAGCAGATACCCATTAAATAGCACACAGTAAATGAGCGTGTCGTTTTTTGGGATGTTTTCAGCAGACCAAAAAGATAATGAGACGTGATACACGGAGGCCAGCCTTTCTTACGTCTTGTGCAAATATTTCTGTCATTTGCAAAAACTGGACTGTCAAGAAAACATCTTCAGCACATCTCACACAAACGCTGCTTTATGATTTTCCTTCAAAAGTTGTGTTGATTCCCAGAATAAAAAGTTTCAAGAGTTTAGTTTCCTCTAACTGACAACTGAACAAAAGAAACACATCCAAAGACCACTCACTCTTTCATCTGAGTGGTTAAGTTAGGATTTCAGGAGCGTTCACTGAAGTCTGTTCACTCCTCTGTACTCCTTGTCTGAGTGCAGGATGCAGACTTAAAAGATAGAACTTTATTTAGGCCATAAAAAAGTATAAATGCAATCACAGAGGCAACGCAGGAACCATAACAGATACCTGAAAATTAGACAGAGGAAAAGGCAGGACTATTTATACACAGAGGGCTGATTACACAGGAAACAGGTGGGAAACAAGGTACAGGTTAGCGCGCTTAGCACAGGTGAGAACAACAAGATATGAGGGGAGGAACAGAACTAAAACTATTAAAAATCAACACATTCATCACTAGAATGTAATAAGAACTGAGACTGAAATAATAAAGAAATCAAAAATTGGAATGAAGAACTCAACCAACAGTAATACAAAACACACAGAGCACTAAAGCATCAGTGAAAGCAAACAGAGAACAGTAAAATAATAAACACGACTTAAAACCCTGGGACTGAAACCATGTGAGAAGCAGCATAAATCCAGGGCGCTTGTTATGAAATACAGTCACCACACAGAATGATATGGATACAAAACAATAAAACAAGAAGGGGATAAAAGGTTGACAATAAACCGAGGTGTAACAGAACATAAATCAACTTTTTCCCTCGTCTCGTTCGGTGTATCTTTAACAGAGTATCTTTGATTCTAGTCTGCAGAGAAGGTACCTGCAACCTGTATATCAGGCCTTTTGTGTTTTGAATTGAGTGCTCGTTTTTCAGCTTCCTGTGGAATAAAGTCTCCTTATCACGCTACTTTATAGGTTGTATTCACAAAAAAGCTTAAGGTTAACACTTTGATCTCCCTAAGGCTACAGGAGGAACTTATCATAGGCTTGGATGCAAAAGAGAATGATTATGTGTTGTTTTAAAGCTGCTTTTCTGACCACTAAGGCTACACCCACATCTACGGGAATATTTTTTTAAACTAGGAGCTTCTGCTTTTGTTTTAAGAGACAATCCCATCCACATGAAACAGAGCTTCTGAAAATCTTCATGCTTTTCAGTGACCCTAAAAAGTTGATTCGGTTCATCTGGACATAGCTTCTTGAGATTTCCTTACCTGGATGATTGAGCATGCATCAAGAATTCTTTTCAGTGACCTAAAACATGGTTGTGGACAAAAGGCCAAAAACTGATATAAAAAACTGTTTTCCAAAATACCTGTGTGTGTGTGGGAAGGGCTTAAGGATAGCAAAATGTGATGCAAACACCAGCATATTACCACCTTTTAAAGATGTTGTGTTAAATGTTTAGTAGATATTGCAAATAGATATTGCAATATCTATAGTGTTTTTGCATAGATATTGCAAAAACACTATGAGAGCCTGCAAAAATGTACACATGAAACAGTGATAAAAAACAAAGAAAAAACTTTGTAAACTGTAAAAGTAAGACTGACGTTGTGTAAGAGTAGTGCACGTTCCATTAATAAATAACATGTACACTCTAAATCTAAGAAAAACATTTGCGTGGAGGTGCAATACTGGAGTATTTGTAGAATCTTATGTCTGACAGGTGTGTTCACTTGTCACAGAATGAGGAGTTATTATGCGGTTTTATATCAGTCTGAGGGACAAGAGCTCTGCAGCCTTTTTTGTCTGAAAGGTGCTGAAGTATTCTTGGAAATGGACGGGAATTGTGTTAATGTATGAATGTATGAATTACATTAAATCAGGTAGCACCATCGTCCCATCCTCTTAAATATACTGCTGACAGATAAGTGCTTTAACCTTCTCTCATAATTACAGCGTCTCCATTTTTTTCCCTGGGAATGCAGTGCATGTCTGGCCATTTTTAAAGCACCATTATTTTCAGTTAAAGAAAATAATCTAATCCGTTTCTCGTAACTCGATCTCATCTTTGATCGGAGGAAACCTGAATGAAGGATTTCTGCTTTAAATGTAAATTATTAGCTCTTCTGTTTGCTGCCTCAGGGACTGGGGAGAGTGGAAAAACCACCTTCATCCGACAGATGAGGATCATTCATGGACGAGGCTTCTCAGAGGAGGAGAGGAAGGCTTTCGCCAAATGCATCTACCAGAATATCTTAACTGCCATGACTGCAATGACAGGAGCGATGGCCATGCTCAGAATCCCCTACTCCAACCCACAGAACGAGGTAGATGCAGCATAAACACACACGGACACACCCAGTTACACATCAACGCTTATTCATAAACACGGGTGCCAGCACAGGTATGCGGGCGTCTGACCAGAAGTGCACTCCCAGGATTTGTGGGATTACGCCCACATTGAAGAAGAAGCATGAAACACGCTGGCACCAATATACGCGCATAGCGTTCTGTAGCCTATAAATAGCTGGTGGTTTTACTATAAACATGCACAAATCCTTGGTGCAAAGCTTCTGTTGAAGGATTAATTACACAGGATGTTAAAAAGCCTTGTATTCAATGTTTTTTAAGCATTCATCATGAAATCTCCTCACACTGAGAATCTTGTGCTGTCCTCCAGATTTACGCCAAGAGGCTGGAGGACGTAAGCATAGTACAGGTCACCCAACTGGAACGGGGCCATGTTGACGCAATCCGCCGCCTCTGGGCAGACTCGGGAATACGTGCCTGTTACAGCCGCCGCTGCGAGTACCAGCTCCTGGACTCTACAGAGTAGTGAGTAACTGTGCTTTGCTAGAAGTCAAAACTGCACCACACCCTCTGTGAGGGCTGGGACGCAATATCACATGATGAAATGCTGTCACAACAAAACACCAACAACAATATCAGGATATGGGAAATGATGATAGACGGCAAGTTTAGAAGAAAGTGCACGTCAGTATCTGTGGGGAAAAAAGGATAACCATATATAGACAAAACGTAGTGGCCGCCACCTCCTCTTAATCTTTGAATTCAGGTGCTTTTAGCCTCATTGCCACAAGGACATGAAATCAGGCACCTAGGCTTGAAGTCAGCCTTTATAAACATTTGTGAAGGAATTGGTCGTTCTTAAGAGCTTACCGAATCCAAGTGTGGCGTTTTAATAGGAAGCCACCACTGCATGCAGTTCTAAACCTCCTGAACTCTTTAACATCCAGACAAAAACTGTGTGCCTGGAGCTTCATGGCATGGTTTCAATGGCTGAGCAGCTCCTGTTGGTGTAATGTGTGGGTAGCCTGGCAATTTTCTCCATATGATGTAACCATTTAGATTTTGTTATCATCATTATTGATCGAGCTGCCTATTTTTTAACATCCCAGAGCCAAGATAAACACTCAAATCACAAAGTAAATAATTCTAACTCCTTATTTTAGGCTGTTGTTTGGGGAAAAAAATCCAATTTAAAACAGAAATGGCTACAAAACCTTCAGTTCAAAATGAACAACCTTCATTTCTTTCGACAGGAGACACGGCATGCCATTCAGTCAGTGTGCTGTTGCTTATTAATAGTCTGAAAAAGTCTTAATAAATAAGTAATACAGTGTAAGGTGTAACATAACAACCATAAAACAAAGAGTCGGTGATGCTGATTCTGTTAAAGCTGTTACACAAATGATGCAACAAAACATAAGCACAACAAACCCGTCATCCGTTGTAGTCATACTAATAACAGCTGTCCTCTTCAGTGAACGTGCTATATTTAGACAGGAAGAGGTTTGTGCTCCTTCTGCTGCTGTTTGGGGTTTCCATTTTTGCTGTTTTTTTAACGCTGTCACGATATAATAACATCTTTGGTATTCATTTAAATACCAAAGATGTTATTTGAAGGTCTTTATGTTGGCTAAAACAATGCGTTGAGCAGTCTAAGGAGCTTGGAAAGAAAAGTGTCTGGACTTCTTTAAGTTGCTTGAAGACGTTTCATCTCTCATCTGAGAAGCTTCTTCAGTTCTCGGATGAGAGATGAAACTTCTTCAAGCAACTTAAAGAAGTCCAGATGCTTTTCTTTCCAAGTTCATTAGACTACGATGACCTTGATGACTGAGAACCTTCACGGACAATGAGTCGAGCATTTTTGGATATTTTATCGACCAAACTATTCTGATGACAACTTTTCCCAGTTTGCTAAGTTTTAGGATCCCTTCAGATTTATGCCCTAACTGTGTCATTTTTTCCATTTTCCACCTCTGCTTGTCACTGAAATTGTATGTCGCGCTCACGGAGGAGTCTACGGGTTTTGTAGCTACATCCCAAAAACCATATTAAGCCAAAGTGTAGAGCTAACCTCAGACGGGCTTTTTATTATCAACGGGAAAAGACACAGTAGGTGTGAGCCGTACGCTAAAAGTATCTCAAGTGTCACAGAACAAAGCGTGGGCTCAGCCTGCCTCTGTTTTCCTTCTTTTATACTGCTGTTCTGGTCTGTGTTTACCCGGCAGTTCAGTCATCGCGGTGCGTGCTTGATAAGGGACAGGCAGTCAACATTAGCTAATGACAGCTTGTATCAACATGAGCCATAAAGCTGTGGTCTGTACACAGGCTGATGTGGACTCGCTCCATTCCCTTCTTGCATTTTTAATCAGTTTTTTCTATTCTGTCATCACCGGTTCATCATAAGTCTCGTGTCGCTTCAGTTTGTTTTACTCTGTCATTGACAGATGCAAAGTAAACAGAGGTAATATGCTTTAGTAGAAATATCCTCTAGTGTGAGAAACAGATTTTTTTTTTTGCTGTTGTAATATTTTTTCTCTCTTCGGCCCCATCGTGTCTCTCTTTCAGCTACATGAATAATCTGGACCGCATCACCTCCCAGGACTACATCCCCACTGAACAGGACGTGCTGAGAGTTCGATTCCCCACCACGGGCATCCACGACTACTCCTTTACCGTCAATACCATCACACTAAGGTGACCAATCCTCGGATTTCTAACCTCTCACAGGGACAAATCCAATACCTTCACTATTCACTGCACTGTGGAAAAAATACTATTGACTCTTGCAGAGGCTTTGTCTGCTCACGCCTGCTTGGACGCAATAGGATCGCATTTCTGATTGCCTCTGTGCAGACTTCATGTGGGTTTTATTTTGAAAATGTGTAGGCAGTCAGACTAAGCTTTGACAACAGATCCAAAGTTTATTTCTAAAGGACATTGTGTTCCAACATATTATGACACAGACTCTTAAAAGCATTTGAAGTCGACCTAGTAAAAGCCTTTCTTTACTTTCTTTCACATGTATACTGTTACAGAGGGGGAGTGCTGATATTAAACGTGGCCAAAGTTTCACTGTGCGTGTACAAGTAATACGTATGAGCCAAAAGATCACACACTTTGTGTCAGGCAGTTATTTTTACTCTTGAATCTTTATGATGTCACAGAGGGAGGGCATCCTTGGCTTTCAGCACAGCAATCCCAACAACCAGGTGACCAAAATAAGCTTTATTTAAAACTGTGAATCATGCAGAGCTCTTCTGCTAGACTCTAAGAGTACAAATATGGAGCTGGAAATGAACATAATAGGTGCACTTTAAACTAAAGAGAAAACATATCTGGATCAATTAATGGCAAAATAAAAAAGTGAACGAAAGGCAAAGAGGCATTTTTGTCCTTTAGTAAAGTACGTCATGTTCTAAGAAGGACATCTCCACTTCACATCGCAGCTTATTAGCACATTACGGATGTGAGGGCACCGTGTAAGCATTGAAAGAGTGGGAAGCGCTTGTTTTTCTTGCATTTGTACAGAAGCACATTGGCGTTCATGAAGGTTTTCTTAATTAGCAGTGCATCTTGGGTACAACTGTAAGTGGTTTGGGAAATGCTCGGAGCAATGGAAGGGAACGTTTAGCTCAGTGACGAGGTGTGGCTGACCCCGTTGCTAGGTGCGACATAGTTTTTCAAAAGGTGGACACAAAGCGGCCAGTTATAAAAAGGCCTGATTAAATAAATTAGTATCCATTAAGACATGCTGTAATAATGAATACTATTTTATGCAGTGAACATCTTTGTTGAATAAATTGGATACTTCATCTCTCGCAGGCACCTGTTCCAGTGTGGATACTTGTTATATTCATTTGCTTCATTTGCTAATTTTAGTACTTAATTGATTTAATATTAACAAAGGAATTAGCTCACATCAGGTACGCAGGGACACAGAGGAAAACCTGCACGTTAATGAATGCCTCTTGTGTGATTTGCTGGTGCAGGGTTCTGTCATAGTTTTTGCATTTTTCCTAGGTGTGCCAGATGCCTCACTGCCTCGATCACTATCATTTTTGGCATTACAGTGTTACTTTGTTGGGCAGGAGAAGTAAGCACACCTCCAGTGAGATCCCTGCTCGATCTCACATTTGGCGTTTCCGCTGCTTACGGTCATTTGGCAATTTGTTGTTTGTCTTTTGTTTGTTCTTTTACACGTTTCCTTCCTCTGATCACTGATAGGATTGTGGACGTCGGCGGTCAGAAGTCGGAGCGGCGGAAGTGGATCCACTGCTTTGAAAATGTCACCTCCCTCATCTTCCTTGCGTCGCTCAGCGAGTATGACCAAGTCCTGGAGGAGAAAGACACAACTGTAAGAGCGCCTCTGACTCTCATTCAGTTTACAGCTCCAGATTATGAACACAGTCATAGGATCTGTGCAGATTTATCTACCAGATAGTTTACCAGCTATTCTAAGGTGCTTGGAATATTTATATGTAGGTGCTCAGCCATCCAGGTCATTGTAGTCAAAGAAGGTAACTGGACTTCTTTAGGTTTGCAAAGATGCTTCACCTCTCATCCCAGGTATTTAAGAGAGGCAGAGAGTTCCATGTATTTAGCCTTATGGGGGGTTGTCTTCTGAGGGTTGTTGACCCACTATTGATCATCTGCAACATCACGTGAAAAAAAAAAAGGCGTGGGTTATTACCTTCAGTGAGAATGTTGAAGGTTGAAAACACTCGGAGACCAACGCGCCATGTGACCTATCGAGGTCACCTGAGTTGAGGTGTGATCGGGGGTTGAAGGTCCTGGAAAGGGTTATCAAGGCTGCGTTGTAGGTGGCTGACGGATGGTGTTGCAATGCCGTGTTTTGATTACCTCGGAAGTCAGAACTTGGGAGTTTGTAACACTCTTTTTTCACTTCAGCGCCTTATATGTCACAACGTCGCTCTTGTCCTCGGCTGGCCGACGACCCAACAAAAACACAAGCAACAGCGGCCCACAGACCGGTTGTACCACATGCTTTGTACACTGCCTTCATCTGACAACAGAGCTCACTGCAGGCAGACTTCTGCTCAGCCAAAAAAAACAAAACAAAACAAAACAGCTTAAGGGTGAAAGCACAGAGAGGCCTTGCCCCAACCCACCATGTGACCTATTGTGGTCACCTGAGGCAAGGTGTGATCGGGGGTTGAAGCGTCTGGGAAGGGATCTCAAGCCTGCACTGTAGGTGGCAGACAGCTGGTGTCGTAAGCCACCACCTCAGTTTAAAGATGGCTGTTCACACTGGACATAGATCTTGCAAAATGCACAGCACATTTACCATTACACACAGCATACACCGGATTGTTTAGCTTATGTTTGGGAGTTTTTGTAATTTGTTAATAAGTAATGCAGTATATATATGTGTACTGGAGTCATAAATGTGTCTGTCGCTACAGTCATTCCATCGTTTCACCAGCAGGTCTCGCTCTTGTACAACAAAGCCTCTCTCTTATCTCCTCTCAGCCTTTGCAGCCCCCTATCGCCTTCTTCTTCCCTCCCATCCTGTCACTGATCCGTTTATCTCTCCCAGACACTTTCTGGTCTGCCATCGCATTTATTAACCTCCACTGTGGTCCATATGCTGCCCATAAACAACCTATTTCCTCTCTTTGAAGGACTGGTTTCTCCCTGCCTCTGTGATAATGCTCTGTGTCCTCCCCAGAACCGCATGCTGGAGAGTCTGGCTCTGTTCTACACCACCATTCACTCCCAGTGGTTCCTCAACACCTCCATCATCCTCTTCCTCAACAAGACTGACATCCTGACTGATAAAATCAAAACATCAGACCTGCAGAAATACTTCCCCAGTTTCACAGGTCAGCTGGTCTTCTGTTTGTTTGCATTTAGGGTGAGGGTGTGTTGTAGTTTTGCTAGCAACTATCGGACAACTGATCAAACAATTTGTAAAAAAAGAAAGAAAAGAAAAGAAAACCATATTCCAAGTATTTTAGTTAATTTGAACGCTCTTTGTGAAGATTTGGTCAGACTGTAAGATGTCTGTGAGTGCCTGTGCTGAAGTTGGGGCACTTGTGTGTTTGTGAGTTGTGGTGGATTTAATAATGGCGGGGAGCACTGAGAGCACTAAGGGTTTGATATTTGTGAATCAGTCCGACACTCAGCCTCAACGTGGAGGTTTCAGACATTCAAATAAGAAATCACAGCAGCATTGAAGGCTGAGCCCAGTCAGCAGCCAGATTTCACTGCCATCAACAATTACAATTGCAGCTCATTGTTTGCAAGCGTTTATTTTCATCGCAGCGTGGACACAATCATGTCCAAGACATGAGGGCTGTGATGTTATTCGGCTTCAGCCAATTTGCTTTGAGCATGCAACAATTTCATCACGCCCTTCTACACCTGGTACAAAATGTGTCATTTCCAAAAACGTGTGTGCAAAGTGATTTCATTTTCTAATTCTAAACTTGAAAGTCTCTCCCTCTGTCGCTGTCACTACTGCCACCAGACATTTTTTGCTCTTCCCTTCTTGCTTTTTTCTTTTCTTTCGTTGCTCCCTTCCTTTCTACTTTATCGTCTTCTTTCTTTATTTACTTCATTCATTCCTTCCTTCTTAGCATCTTCCGCATTTCCTTGTTGCTTTCTTTATTCTGTTCCTTCTTTTCTTCCTTCCTTTCTCACCATCTTTCCCCTCTTCCTCCCCCTTTCGGATATCTTTACCCTCTTCCTGTCTTCCTTTCTTCCTTGGCCTCTTCCTTCTTTTTCTCAGGTCTTTGCCACCTTCCTGCCTTATTGCTCACCATCTTTGCCCTCATCCTTGCTTCCTTCCTTCTATCTTTCTGTCCATTCTTCCTACTTCTTCCGTCTCGTCTTACTTTGTTTCCTTCTTTATTTCTTTCTTGTAGATGAGTCACTTCAGGTACTCTGTGTGCTTAATGACGAGGTTGCAGCCTTTAACTCTGCTGCTGTTAGAGGCTGTAGGGTGCCCCCCTCACCCCCACACACCACCGCTCTCTCTCTGTAACCCATGGCAACCACAGACAGATACTGTCCTTCCTGCAAGCCCTGCACCCCCACCTGAATACCCCCAGGTGTACAAGTGTGTGTGTGTGGAAGATTGAAATGAGTGACTGAAAGTGAAAATTTGCACATGTGTATGTGCAGTGCACACACTTTGTTTTACCACTAGCATTAGCGGGGTAAAATAATGACTCACACAGGGTCAAGCTCTTTGATGTCAATTTAACCTTAATGACAACTGTGAACAGCTCCTAGCACTGGCTGCTATTTGCCGCTAATGTGGCTGTGTTCCAGTGCAGGGACTGTGTGCTCCTTATTACTGCTACCGTGACTACTTCTGAAGGCTATACCTGTTAATAATCCCTGCAGTCTTCTACTGTTTTTAAAGAGTGAGGAGCTGATTTGAACTTGCAGTGAAATGTTTAGAAATGGTATTATTATCATCAAGAAGGTATTCTAAATGATCTCTGTTTACGGTTTTTCGAATATATTATTTGCAGGGGGGTTTTTCATCTGCTCAGCATGGGGGTGGAATAAAGTCGAGCATAGTGTTAGTTCAGGCAGACCTTGGAGTCAAGCTCTGCATGCCATTGTGATCGCTCTGCTGATATCCTTCTATGCAACTTTAGCCACCTCTGCAAGCTGCTTTGCAACCCAACCATCCATGTCAATTCTGTTGACACTGAACCTTCTGTTCTGTTTTGGGGTTTCACTCTCGCAGGATTTTTTAAGGGCTTGTTTGACACCAAATGGGATTTAGAAGTCAGTACAAAGATGACAACATTAATAAAATAAATAATTGTACATAATTATTAGTTTGGGACTGTGACAGTGGTTTGTTGCTATAGTACAAGTTTTCCATTAGGACACACCATCCTGGTGACTTGACAGAGATGGGTTTCAAATAAGTTCTAGTAGGCACTGAAATAGAAAACAGAAAAAAAACTGGCTCCTGGCTGTGATCACCTTTTTATTCAGTTTGCATGTGTGAGCTGTTGTTCAGCTGGCTCAAAAAACACCAGCTGGGAATTTACAAAGGTCTTTTTTTAAGCTAACAGCATTTTTTTCAGGATTACTGATGGGCAAATGCTGAAAGTTGGCTCTAAATTCGAAATTGAAAATGCTTTGCCATGTTGATTAATCCAATTTCCATCTCATGCTTAGTGACAAGTAAATCTAAAATTCTCTGATGTCTTTGTTCTTCTCCATCAGTCGGTTTATTCCACCCAAATTCATCTCTTTGTTGTCCACTTCCATCTTTCACTTCCACTCTTTAACAGGCAGGAAACATGACCCCGAAGATGCTATGAAGTTCATCTGCAAGATGTACGAGCAGCAGGCCGTCAACCACAACAACCGGGAGGCGTGGAAGACTCTGTACCCCCACTTCACCTGTGCCACGGACACCAACAACATCCGCAGGGTCTTCAGCGACGTGAAGGACACAGTGCTGCTCAAGTCTCTAAGGGACTATGGGATCATCTGAACTTTTACCAGGCAATGAAAGCCAGGAGGAAAGATGGTTCGTGTCTCTTTGTGGACCTTTTACTTGTATGAGAGAAAGCCAAAATGGGATTTCTCTTTTCCACATAAAATTCCTTCTAAAGTGCGGAAGTCAGAACATCAGGCTTGCTTAATATTTTTGTGCCCCTAGTCCTCCTCTCATTCTTCATTTTAATTAAGACGCAAGTGGAGATTGAAAGCACTTTAGTTTCATCACCACGACTATCTCAACTTTACTCTCATCCTCTTCTTCTGTTCAGGAAGTATTTGAAACACATGACGAGGAGCCGGTAAACACTCTCGTTTCTCTCAGCTTGCAGCTTTTTTGCCCAATTTGATGTTTCTTTTTTTAAGATGAAGAGGCGTTCGGGTCATGCCGTGACTGAATTGATCCATAATTGAAGCGGGAGCAGAGATGCTATGAAGTGCTGTGCCGCCATTAACAGAGTAATGACTTTTACAAGTGGAGATGGGGCCCACATGAATGCAACACCACTGTCACACATTCTAAGTGCTTTATGTGTATCTTCCAGTCCCATTCAGGTACCGTAGAAGCCAATGCACACTCCAACGCAAACTGTAAACACAAAGCGTTACTGTTATGAGCTGTATGGGCAATATAGTTACAAACTACTGCACTCTTTATTATTAGATAACCTGAATGTGGGCGATTGTTGTCACAGCACTGTCCTTCATTGTTTCTGAAAAACACCCACCGGCGTGCCAAAATCCCGATTGATTATAGTTATCTTTCACTGCCAGTATTTCTTTCATGTTATCTGTATTCAACACATCTGTTCAGCACAGTCGCCGTCATTTGATGAGCAGAAATCTGCAACTGCCACCTGTTGAGTCAGCGTACAATGCCGTGACAGCACTACAGGACAACAGACTAACTTTTGACTTTAGTGGCCGTGAGAGTAAGTTGCTCTTAAATGATATAAATGTGGAAAGAAACTACAGACTATATGTTGGAGTGGATCTGGACTGAAGTAAAAATTGTATAAACTGTATAAACTCCAAAAGCCAGATGAAGGAAAGTTTAAAAGTATTGAGGTTTGTTTAGATTCACTTTTTTTTCCAGTTTTTTTTAACTTCTCAGCTTCTCTTTTAACTAACAAACTTGCAGTTTTTTAGTCAAACACTAATTAAAGTGTTCTGTAAAGCAGCTTCGCGTTGGGAATCCATCTGTCAGAGACTCTAAATCCTGACTGGCTCCTATTGTGCTCTTATGATGCAAAAATAGCCAACTGTTTGCTCAATTATTTTGTCAGAGTGTCCAAAAACTCTGCTAAAGCTGGTTTAGGTACTTAAAGAGGACATCTTGTACTTTGATTCAAAAATGTTCCCTCACAAGCTTCGTCGTGCCACTGGCAACAAATTACCTCTACTTGCTGTCAAATTGTTCAGACAAGGCCACAGACATCCATCATTTCTGCGGTTTTTGTTCACTGGGTTTTTGGCAGATGAATGTATTTAAGGAGTTAACATTTTGCGCAAAGAACGGGATGTGAAATGCTATTGTTGTTTTAGCCTCCAGAGCTGGCAGCTGCTGGAAGCTGGCCAGCAAAACAGAGTGGGCTCACTGAGAGGAGGAGTGCTCCAGAGTAAAGACAAAGACCTGAAAAATAAATGTCACGTCCCATCTGAATGCGTATCATTCAGTTTTTTCAAAAATACAGCAGGACATAGTCCTCTTAGCTTGACTTTTAAACGTCCAGTTCACATACGGTAAGCTAGAGAAAAGCAGGTTTCTGTACTTGAAGTTGTCAAGCACCAGTTTCTTCCAACTCTGCTCGATATTTCTGTCAACTCCAAACACAATTCATGCTCTGTGTTAAAATCATCACCACTCAGAGAGCTGATTGTTTTGTGAACTTATTTTATAAAGTTAAAGATGGTAAAAGGTAAAAAAAAAACAAAAACAAAAACCTCAGCAGGTGATGCCTCATTTTGACAAAACTGTTCCTTTGTTGGCTTTTATTTATTAGCAAAAGCAACTTTCTGTTTTTATATTTTCACCTTGTATATTTTGAAAAATTTGGATTTGGGAGAAGCTAACAAAATATTCAGTAATTTCACTACATTAACAGTCAATTTATAAAATTTATATAATTTGCATAATTAAAACATAAAGTATTTTATCCAAGCTGGTAATTGTTGTCATTGGAGATACTTATTTCTTATAATGTGTTAATGGTTATTGTGATAGCATGCCATGTGTGTATTCCACGATTATTGTGTTTCCACAACGGCGTTGTAATCCAAACATTTTACATAATTACAAAGAAGCAACCTCTGGGTCCGAAGAAGTTTATCCAGCATGCAAGTGCTTTAAACTGCAGTTCCTCTAACAGCCACTTGAGGCTCTAAAAGCAAGTAAATGGTCATAAATCCGACCAATATAGGATCTATTTGACTGATATTTGCAATTCAAAAGTGTGACATTTCGCCCGGTATTTTTTAGACACACAAAACATACAGTAAACAGATTTCCCTAGCACTTGTCAGGTTTAGTTATTTAAACGCTGAAAAGGCAAAGTCCAGAAACCAATGGATGACCTCACTACGTCCTTCTTTTATCTACAGTCTGTGAGAATTACTGACACCAAACAAAGCTGCGTGGAAAAGAATATTAAACCAACCTTTTATGATATTAATCGTGTGTTTGAGTTCTGCTCAGTGAGCCTCATTTTATGCCAAGTTGAAAATGCCAGTGACTTTAATGAATTTAACTGACTTTGAAGCTAATATCAGCTCACAGTGGTGGTGCCAGCTGCTTTTTTATTGACTCTATATAAAGTGTTTTGATCTTGACTCTGCTACATTTTTCAGATGTGGCAGCTATATTTTTACATCTTTGATGATGCCCTCTAACAGAAAAGTGTAATTCTACTGTACATGATACCTTTGTGTTTGATTTCATTGTAACTGCTGTATTTTTTAAAACATTGTTGACCAACAGGATGTAAACTGTGTGTTTGAGCTACTGTGTGTGGTAGGTAACTATTTTTCCGAATTGGGAACCCTCTAATTTGGTGACAGTGAATTATTTTATGTAGAATCTGGTGGAGGAAGTGGACGTTTTTATAGTTAATATTAAAAAAAACCTCTAAACATTCCTGTTCTTCCTTCTTTCTTTGTGTCACTATTCACTATGCAGCAGGCAGGTTTTGCACCCAGTAATATCAATAGAATGGATACCAATGCTGATATTGGTTTCAGATTGATACTAGCACAATAGAAACAAAGTATCAGTCCTATCCTCTAAGTTCAGTGTCTAGCCCACTGATTTTTGTTTAAAAAAAAAAAATGTTTTTGGAGGTAAAACTACTAGCCTTACCCAATATGCAGGACTCAGGAGACCAGGGACTTAACTTAAGGTCACCTTTGCTAGTGAAACTTATGGGAAAAGATACAAAATGCAACGCTGAGCCAAAAGTACAAAAACTTGGCGACAAAGGGAAACCACTGAATAACGTAGCACGCACCATGAAGGAGAACAGGACAAGGAACTGAGGAAACAGGGTTTAAATACACACATTAGGGAAAGCGGACACAGCTGGGGGAAAACGAGACACAGGTGAACAGAATCTAACTAATGAGACAAGTGGACACAAAAGTGATCAAAAGCACACAAAATGAAGGACTGGTGAAATAAAACAGGGAAAAAATAAAACATGAAACTGACGAACACTAATGGGGACCTAACAACTAGACACAGGGGAGACCAGGTGACGAGAACTCATGGAACAACATAATATATCCAGAAACTGTAACCCCACACAAAATCCAAAACATAATAACATAACAAAACATAACTCTTAACTTAGGATAAAGAACACAAAACTCAAAATATGCGTTCAAAGACTCAGGATCATGACACTCTTTGGACACGAGTAAGGACCCGAATGCAGACACAAAGCTCAGTTACAAAAGGATAAACCAAAGGCCGACATCTAGAAATAAACTACAGCAGGTGTAAGATTAAAAAAAAAAAATAAGACCAGAGAAAACAAACCTTCAAAATAAGACAGAAAGCAACCAAAAGACATGTAACTAATACTGAAACATGAAGAGTAACACTAGCATGACAGCAGAGCTGGGCAGGAGGAAATGGAGGAACTAGAAACACAGAGAAGCGCAACAGAACCAGCAACTATAACAGGGACCTTCACAGATATGTTCAGAGTGAGCCGCTGTGTCTGTCTGCGTGATGTGTTTTCTCCTTGCAGCACTGTGAGGCTCTGTCACCAAGACAAATAAGGTCTCACAGGCGTCAATCACACGTCTGCTGTTACCTGCTGTTTGCAAACAGAAAAAAAACTGCAGGATTTGCATTGGATTGGCACATACACCCACTCATTTTCACCAAGCAGCGTGTGTGTCTGTGTTTGTGTGTGTCTAAGAAACAGACTGTGTGAACACTGGTGTCACATCAACAATGGACCAAACTTTCACCTGTTTTCCTTCTGAAAATGCAGATTCGACAGGTGACAGTAGATCAGGCTTCACATGGTTAGATCATAGTCGCCTCATCTGTCCATCTGACTGCCACAAGCAAAGCAGCTCCTTATTAGTCCGTGACAGCCCGCTTCCACAAACATTCAGTCACCATTTTTCCACTAAACTGTACACACAGCATACATATTTAACAAAAAGGGATACATTGGAGCACATTTAAGAGAAATGTAATTCTAATACACACAAATGGGGATGCATGCGCAACCTTGCACTGCGCCTGATAATGGCTGTCCAAAGGAGGGTGAGACCGGTGCTGTGGCTCAGGTGACTGTTTCATCCAGACGGCTTGACATTTTCAAGCGTGCGTATGTGAGACAGGCGGGGTGGGGGATGTGTCTGGGTGCGCATGTGCTTGTGCATCTGTGTGTCAGTATATCTGCAGACAACCTCTGTACCTGGCTTTCTGAGAACCAGTTTGAGGACATTTTGGAGCTAGGGTTAGGATTAAGCTAAAGCAGTTTAAACACTTAGTTGTGATGGTAAATAGTGAACCTGTCTGTTAAAAGCACTGCAGTAGTTGCCATTGTGTCAGGGATGAAAATGTTAGTTCCATCAGACCTCTAAACCCTAAAAAAAGTGAGGCACTGAAACCACAGCCACCCTGCATAAAACTGAAAGGCTACTGTGAGAGAAACTGTTATGTGAGTATAGCCTTTCAGGTCGCACATAGACTCTCGTAGTTTGAAAACTCCAGGACAGGGACAAGGGATTCCCAGTGTATGTGAGTGCCCATGTGATGAGCATTTTCAGACGTGTTAGTGCAAGAAAACTACTTTCTAAATTAATGTAATAATTTATACAAACATTTAATTGCCAAACGACCAGTGTTGAAGTCAGTAAACACACTATACCACATTAATTACAACACTGTGCTTTTCTTATCCTCCACATGCATTTTACAGTCAGTGTGCAGGATTGATGGGAACTTTGCAGCGGCTCTGCAGGATTTGAAGAAAGGCTTCTGTTGGCCTTATGCAGTTATTCTACCTTTTATCTTAG
This sequence comes from Oreochromis aureus, assembly GCF_013358895.1. Lineage (NCBI taxonomy): Eukaryota > Metazoa > Chordata > Actinopteri > Cichliformes > Cichlidae > Oreochromis > Oreochromis aureus. The sequence goes on along the minus strand of NC_052963.1, from coordinate 42,600,223 downwards.
TAAGTCTTTAAAAAAAAGGAAAAAATGAACTTTATTCCTACCTCGGCAAGCTGCAATGACTGACTTGAATCCATCACATGAGCTCACAGAATGAGGTCCAATTTTTGGGACAGAACCAATTTTACATGGCTGACATTTAAAACTGATTCCTGTGGGAGTGTGTGGGTGAAGCTTCCAAAAGTTGGCCTTACTGAGAAATGAAGGATATAACAACAGGTGGGAAGCCAGGACCTTACACCCTTTACTCATAATGAAGGATTTGTGTATGTAAATCTCAGATGGCAAACAGACAGGAGGCAAAGGAAAAAGAAAAAACACAACCTAAATGTCTTAGTAAGGTGCTGGGCTACTATGTCCCACCAGAACTACTTCAGTGCACCTTGGCATTGATTCTACAATTTTATGGAAATGTATTTAGAGTTTTGATGATAGTGTGGTAGTGTTATAGATCCCCCATAAAAATACCTCATACTGCTAGGTCCATAAATATTTGTTTCCATACATTACTACAATAAATTTTAAATGAAACAACTCAAATGAAGTTAAAGTGTAGACTTTCAGCTTTAACTCAGTGGGTTGAACAAAAAGATTGCAGAAAAATGTGAGGGAAAAAGGCATTAAAAACCCCTTCATTTCAGGGACTCAATGGTAATTGGACAAATTAAATAAGTGAAAATAAAATATTCATCTCTAATACTTGTTGAAAACTCTAACAATGACAGCCTGAAGTCTTGAACTCATGGACATCACCAGATGCTGAGTTTCCTCCTTTTCATTACTCTGACAGGCTGTTACTGCAGCAGCTTTCAGTTGCTGTTTGTTTGTGGGCCTTTCTGTCCAAGTTTAGTCTTCAACAAGTGAAATGCTCAGCTGGGTTAAGATCAGGTGACTCACTTGGCCGAGCAGAGAGTCTCTGAACACCTCCGAGTTCATTCGGCTGCTTCTGTCCTGTGTCACATCATCAGTAAACACTAGTGTCCCAGTGCCACCTGCAGCCATGCGTGCCCAAGCCATCGCACTGTCCCCACCGTGTTTTACAGATGATGTGGTACGCTTTGGATCACGAGCTGTTCCACGCCTTCTCCATACTTTTTTCTTGCCATCATTCTGGTAGAGGTTGATCTTCGTCTGTCCGAAATGTTTTTCCAGAACTGTGCTGGATTTTTTTTTTTTTTTTTTAGCAAAGTCCAATCTAGCCTTTCTATTCTTTAGGCTTATGAATGGCTTGCACCCTGAACCCTTTGTATTTACTTTCATGCAGTCTTCTCTTTATGGTAGACTTGGATATGGATACGTCTACCTCCTGGAGAGTGTTGTTCATTTGGTTGGCTGTTGTGGAGGGATTTCTCGTCACTATGGAAATGATTCTGCGCTAATCCACCACTGTTGTCTTCAGTGGAGTCCACCAGTGCTTTCTTTCTTTCTCGGAATGTAAAAAACTGTAAATTTTGCCACCCCTAATATTGTAGCAATTTCTCAGATGGGCTTTTTCTGTCTTTCCAGTTTAAGGATGGCTCGTTTCATCTGCATGGAGAGCTCCTTTGACTGCATGTTGCCTGTTCACAGACTTTTGGTCCCTTTAAAAAGAGGGTGGCACTGCTAACGAGCTGAAACTCCTAAACCCTTCTTTCAATTTGAGTGTGTATATCCTCAAATGAAAGCTGAGACTCTACAAATTATGTCCATGTTTATTATATAACTATAACAGTAATATGTTTCAGTAAACAGGTAAAAAACAAAACTGTATATATTCAACTTGGTTGGGATCTTTTAGTTGGAGAGGTTGAAGTATATGACTTGATTTCATTTTCATACATCAAATCATTTATTGACCCCTCACGTATGGATGTCCTGAAAGAGACCACTCCTATTAGGATGCTTCGTTATAGAAAAAGTCTAAACAAAATAACTTTGTATCGATTTGCAAGGCACCCTTCCCACTCCGTTGCATAACAGGGCTCCTCTAACTGTAGAGATCAAGGGTGCAGATTTGCCCTTTGATATATTACCTGCCTATGTCTGCATTCAGTTGCTCCCACAGACACACCACTGCTGCGCTGATCTAACTCCCTGTGTCGGCCGACATGTGCTCGCCTACCTCTAATGCTGAGCGCTGGGTGAGAAGTCCAGCTGCTTCCAGCACAGGTGATCTCCTGCGGAGAAGCAGAGCTAAGATGTGTAGCGCTGGCTGTCCAGTGGGCTCTGTAGGATTGATTTTGCTGCCTGGTTTGTTGCTATGGACTGCTTAGTACTGATAAGGGCTGGTCAAAGCTTCCATTTCCTCAAAGCAGAGACATACCTGCTGCGTACTTATCAAACACATGCTGCACACACAGGTGCACGCGCAGATTGTCATGCAGCTGCAATCACAGCAATAAACTGCTGAGATTACGGCATAAAATAGCAACTACAATGTAAATAGATGTAGAACACAGTGAAAGCCCAACACAAAAAGCTCTGCAGCAAAGTTTCCAGCGTTGAGAAAGGTGCAGTTCGTACCAAACGCCGACTGTCGAAGCTGTAGTTTGTGATGTTGACCTGGACTGCACTGCTGCACATTGTAAGATGTTGCTGTCATTGTGTGCCCACCCTGTTCCTTTACGCTGTGGCGATGGAGACGTGTTTCTCAGCGGCTCTTTTCAAAGCCGTTGCAGCATGCGGGTACAAAGAAAAAAAAGGTGCTTATCAGCACAAGAAATGAATCAATTTGCCAGCATGAATCACCCGCTTTCCCAAAGCAGCTCCAGCGTTTGCAGCAGCAGCTGGCCCTTTGTCGCCTGCTTCTCCCTCGCTGTGTGCCGCTTCACACACCCATTGCTCAGCTCTGGGGAAGAAATCTATTGTGTGGATACTGTATGTCAATAAATCCTGCAAGAGCTTAACCTGATCTGAAAAGGAGTATTTGATTGTTTCTCAGAGGTCATTAACAAGACTTTTTTTACTCGGTAATAACAACCAAAGTAATTTGTCTCTTCACGTGTCAGCGCAGCTAATGGTCCAGCCGCAGAAATGGAAACAATGAGGGGAAAATTACAGCATTTCTGATTGTGAAATGAAAATCTGACAGCAAATAAAACGAAGAAGAAGGAAAATGGCTTTTTTGATGTGCCCTCTGTTCAGGAGCACCTGCGGATTGGACTGCTTCTTGCGCATTAATGAGTTTTAAAGAAACTGCTGCAGGGTCCTGGTTTATTAATGTAGAGAAGAGAGCAACACAAAATGTTCCCAATTAAAATGAAGATGAATTGCAGCAGCGGGTGCCTGTTGTGCCTCTACTTTTCTATCTCTGCCATACAGACAGGTCATTAGGCACTAAAGGCTGCTCTGGTCCCACGGTGACGAAGCCTGAGCGCATCGCATCCCTCTCAGAGAGCTTTACTGTACCACGCTCTGCAGGGCGGACAGGAAGGAAATATGGACTCTGAAGTAATCAGGGTTTGACGCTGCTGACTTACTTAATAAGCCTAATTCAATATATGGAGTGTCCTACTGATATTCCATGTTGTAGTTCTCAGGAAGTGCCATTTTTCTGTTTGGAGTTTCACATGAGTGAAGGAGTAAAGAGGAGTAAAGGCTCTGTAAAGCAATTTTGCTGTTGTAGCATTGTAGCAAGACCATTTACAAACACCCTCTTGTTTGTAAATCAACATCTTCCCCATGTTTTGGTTACGCCACCCAGCCTTCATTTTAAAATGTCCTATCTGATGACAGACTGAACTGCATTGGGAATGTGGTGACACATTGGTTTCTCTACTCTACAGGCACCACAATCTAGAGTTAACATTACTTCACAGAAGAGTTTAAGCAAAAAAAAAAAAAACTAGCTTTTTCCCATTCAAACAAACAATCATACACACAAAAAGATCAAATTCTTAAAGATCAGATCAAGGGTAATGCCCTATAGTACCCTAAGTGTGTCCTTTCATATATCACCCGTCTGTATCTGTACTGAACTTTCCAGAAAGGCTCAACCTGGTTTGATATTTTACAATAATTTGGGATTAATAGTTCTCAAGGATTTTTCTTTGGACATTAGTTTGTCTGCGTATATGACCATTTTCAGAGGATTTTTTAAAAAGCCACTTAACACTGACCTATGAATCATTCAAGCATAAAAAGGCACATAACTCAAGGGGTGAACCAGTGTTGTGCCTACACATAAAAGACAACTTAGCAAAGAAATTATTTTTAAATATCTTCAGGCAGTTTGTTACCAGCAGATAATTTGTTTGCAGTTTTTTAGTTGGATCAACAAAAAAAAGGTCAAAGCTAACACAAATTTGACAGGCATAAAACCGCATAAAAAGGTGATTCACAAAGACCTATAAGCTAAAAATCTGGCATACCGCCTTAAAAAATTGAGGAAACTGGACAAATGGAGTGCTTCTTTCATGGTTTAGGGCTACATTTCAGGCAGTGGTGCCGGGATCTTGTCAAAATGTAGAAAAATGTAGAAAAAGAACTGCAAGCTTTTGATCCACCATGCAATACCATTTTGAGTAATTGTCAGACTGCTGACAGCTTCATTTTTCAGCATGACAGTGATCTCAAAACCACCGCCAATGCAGTGAAATCACACCTGGATAGAAAAAACACACACAATGGAACGATATCAGTCATGGATTGGCCTCCCCACAGCCTGTAGCAACTTATAAATACATATTTATTCAGATCTTTGTGGCATTTGTTAAAATAAAATCTATTTTGGAAAGTATCCATCACTGAAATTCTGATTAAAATGCCTCAACAGCAACATCTGCAGGTTAGAGGAGTCATGGCCATCTGTGTGATTATGAAGAAGAAAGGAGATCAGCAGGAGCCTCGTCTCATCAGGATCGGGATCTCTTTTGTTAATTTAACTCACTTCAGTTTGTTCATGTTAAGGCTTGTAGCAGATCTAAAGGACTGTTAAACTAAAAGAGAATGGATTTGGTAGGAATTCATCAGCGACGGAGCGCTGCTGGGGAAAGGATGGAAAGTTCTGCTCTGCTGCAGGCCTCATGACCTCAGCACTGGAACTAGATCCTGTATGGCCAATGGACTGCTTCATGGGCTGTAGCACGGAGGGTGCTTTTGTGTTTTTCTCCTGCTGGCTACAGGTCAGTTGGCTTACAAAGTCCAAAGAAGAAGAGCTTTATTTCTGCCATGCTCTTAAAACTTATAAGTAACTCTCATAACACATTTAACCCTTTAAAGTGAACCATGAATTGGTTTACTGAACCTTCTGACAAATGAAAATGGCAATTAAAAAAATTTATTTGCATATGTTTTTAATTAATTGTGCAATTTCTTTAGTTTTTTTGTAGGACCTTCTGAGTTGGCAACAGTTTGTTTATTTACAGTGAATAAATGAACAAGCAGTGTAAAACAGTCCACAGTGTGTCATTTCTTCTGTGACCATTTCTCAGCTCCTGTGCAGTGAATCCGTCCCGTGGTCTGTGGTGAGAAACACAACTCCTCTCATTTCTATTTACAAAAGTGCTCAGCTCCCTCCACACGCTCCCTTAGGTTTCTTGGCAAAATGAGATGCAAAGGTAAGAACACTTTTTCCACAACAATTGACAAAGACTGATTCACCTGCCGAGCTGGAGTTACTGTGTTCCTCCACGATCCAGCGTTGACTGAAGCTCAGCCGCTCAGCTAAGCAGTGAGCCCGTGACGAAGATGATCAGTATCAGGTGAGTGTGATTAGCTGACAGGTGTGGCTGGCTTCAGAGCGGGAAAACTCTCCAGGTCTGGTGTTGCACAGAAACCAAACACTCGAACACACATCATGTTTAAGACCTCAGGAAACCTTGGTCCAGCTATGGTATTACCACATATTTACTACTGTGCAAACTCTGTTTTTTTCCACGTGTTTCCACGTGTATTTGCACGTTTCAATAAATCACTGCAACTAATCCACATTTTCCTAGCAAAATATAAAGAAATGAGTGATGGCTCAAACTTTTGCACGGTCGTGCACACTGAAACTTTGGCCATGTTTAATAAATATAATAGAAACGTAGAGAAACGGAACGGGTTTTAAATTCTTTAGAAGGCATTATTATCTGAGGTGTGAGATGAAACAGAATGAAAAACAGTGTTTTTATTCTAAAAGAGCAAAGCCATTTGCAGGTAAGGGAAGAATTTATATAGCACCTATATCAGACATCACAAAGTGCTTTACAACAGAAAGACGAGTGTGCTTTAATAAAACTAACTTTATTCTCCATGAAAGCATCAAAGACATATATTTTTGCATCTTCTAAAATGGATCTAAATAGTATTTTTCAAAATCACAAATAATTTGGACAACACAAACAAAAAGCACTTCACTCCAACAAGAAAACACAAATTAATAAAGTAAATCAACAAGATGCAGGCCACTGAAACACAGCCTAATACAGACACGCAAGAAAGCTAGATATTTAAAAGAAAAGCATGCGTGGTAGCGAGGTGAATCGGGAACACGGGGCGCTCTTTAATCCTTTCTAAGCCCACTAGTCTAAATGTATACCGGACGCAGACATAAAGTGCTGTGAACCTTGAAAATCGCTTAAGAAAGAGGCCTAAACCTAATGTTTTCCATACTAAAACATCATGAACGCAATTCCTTTTTGACTCATGAAACTGAAGACATAACTGAAAATTAGCAGCGGTAACGTCAGAGCACAAAAACTACACTTTTATTTAAATCATTTTCAGAAGCCAGAAGAGGCAAAACAGGGAAGTAACACTCAAGAATAAATGTCAGAAAAAATCATTTTCACCACTATTTTATACCAAAGACTTTGATATGATAATCTGATATTAAGTGATTAGAGCGTTGTCAGTCGGCCACCAGTTGCTCCTGACAGCTCAGACGTTTCCACTTTATTTTCATGTAATAGACAACAGAGTTCTGCTCTGCTGCTGTGATATCTTTGTGAATCATAAGAGCGCTGTGTGCTTTTCACTTTCTTTTTCTGTCACTCTGCAGGGTGCCACTCTGATCACTTCATCTAATGGAGCACAAGTCAAAAGGGATGGAGGGAAGCAGAGAGAAAGCGAGAGAGATTGCAGAGCATGCTCTTATCTCCCCTGGGGCTTAATCTTACAGCATCACACACACACTCACACTGAATTATCAATTATGTATACATAGAAATGTATCTAAAGTCTACCTTGCATCCTCCTTTCACTCCCTTGAAGATATCTAACAGCAAAGTTTCAAAAATGTCTTCTCTTCCAGCTGGCCAGACATTCAGCGAGCAATACACTGTTTACCCCATTATCGTCCCTGACCGCTGACACCAAATCAAATGGAAAAGTACATACACATATATTTGTAGCCGGGGGAGACGCTGGCAAGATATGAGATCCACATCAGGTCAGCAGCTTGGCGCTTCTAAATGGAGAGGTTTTTGTCTCTGTGGCCCACTCCTGTCCCTGAGGGAATGCATTGTCTGGTCTGCCCCGGTTTGGAGCTGCAGTTCAGTCTCTAAAATGCTTTAAAAGCTCCTGGTTGTAGTAATCTGAAAGCGTAACCCGGTTTTCTCCGAAATGCTGGGGAGATGTGCAAAGTAGGGAGTGTTTGAAAATGTGTGTTTATCATTAGCGGAGGTAATTTTGTTCTCAGACCATTTAATCTGCAAATTCATTATAATTGCAAGATTGCACAAAAACAAAAGCTTCTTACCTCAAATCAAAGGACATCGTGCTTGCTGCCAAAAACACCAGACAACTGACTGCTCGCTGTTCCTTACTTCCCTGTTGTTACGCAAGTACGTGGTTTGCATTGCTGGTGTCAGATTTACCATCAACATTATTTTTCTTATACTGGGACTTTATTTTCATGCAAAGGCACACAAAAGCATATTTTCATTACAAGATGGAAACAGCCAGTTGAATATACCTGACTGCTGCTGAGATGAAGGTGGTTATGACGCGTAAATGTTATTTGAGCTCCTCTCCAGTGACAGACATTTCAGCTCACAATGTCTATTCCAAGCAGTCTCTGACAGTTATTTTTCATGTTATACTGCCACGAAGCACAGCCATAAAAGTGTGAATCAAAGATGGCTGCAGTTACTGTTACATCAGCCACTGCTTTGTGATTCTCACTTTTATCGTTAGTAAATGCTAACGTCCATCTAGGGGCGCCACAAGTGGGGGAAGGAAAAAAACCCAGTATCCTTAATACTTAGCTATTATTTCTTAATATGAAAAGTAGCCAAGCCTATGAAAAAATATTAATACCTTCCTAAGTCTCCCTACCACCACCACCACCTCCTCTTTCTGATCAGAGCAGTGTTGCCAACTCCTCAGTAAGGAAAATCGCTATTGGTTGTCCTAAAAGTCGCTAGAAGTCGCTAAATGACGTCATCACCTAATTTGCATAATTGGTCATGCTAATATAATTGTAACCTATGTTGTTGGAGAGAGAAATAACATCGTGGAAGAGAGACATAAAGTGAGTAAAAACGTCCTAAATGCATTTAGAGTTTATTTAGAACTACAAATTAAATTTCTTTTAGCAATTATTGTTTTTTTTAATGTCACAATTCCAACCCTGCTCCTTTACCCGGGCTTGGACCGGCAAAAGTGACCCGAAATAGGCACTCTGGTGGAGTTACTTTGTGTGTGTGTGTTTATAAGTAGTTTTAAACCTTGTGATCCACAAAACAGCATAAGAGTAAAAGAGTAAAAGAAGAACTGACTGTGTTACAGCACCCGCTGCTTGTTGAGAGTAAAAGGGATACGTGCTTTCACGTCTTTTTTTAGCGACTTTTTTAAGAAAAAAAGTCGCTAGGGGGTCTGAAAACTCGCTAAATATAGCGACAAAGTCGCTAAGTTGGCAACACTGTTCATGTATCATAGGTGTTAGCCAAGTTCTGTGTTTATAATGTTAATCTTTAAATCAGTGTTAAAGTGCAAATAATGAATATTAATATTAAATTATCACATTCTTACCGATACAGCTACAATACTGATAAGCTTGTAAACTTACATGGCTGGAATGTTCTGGCTTTCTGCCTGGATTCAGATAGGCTGAATTTTATGAATATAGCAGGGTGCACACACATTCATACAGCTACTTTAATAATACACTAATGTACAGTCATTTTCCTTTTACACTCATACCACTGATTTGTCTACACCAGCTGTATTTAACCTCTAAATTTTTCTAATTTTATAAATTTATCCTCTTTTCTGAAATCAGTCGTTCTGCTGCTCAGTGTGTTTCTAACTAGATTGATAAGCCTCGGATTGACTTATTGAGCTGATAACCACGTTTGCATGACCACTTAGCCTGATTGTCAGTGCCAGGGTAATCGAAGCCTGATAACATAAAGATATTCTGGGTATGCTGAACTTGTGTCATAGTATGGAGAGAAAGACAAAGACTATGAGGAAGGACAGGACTGTATACACATTAACAACTAACTGGTGTTGGAAACAGGATGGAAACCAGACAGAGATGAAAGTAATCAAAGCAATCACAGTAGTAAGACACAAAAGCCAACTAACCATCAAGGTAAAACAGGGAGTATAACAACAAACACTGGTGAAGCAAGCATAATAAACTCAAGATAGAAACAAACGCAGAAGAACAAAAAACTAGAATAACTAAGAATCCAGAACAGGAAAACATAAAACCCAAGGATCAAAACCAGGAACTTAGTATTGGGATGCAAGGGTGGAGCGACAAGTAGGGATGGGATTTCGATATTCTCATAAATATCACTTATTGATTCTCATTGAGTTCTCATTGGCTCCGCCTTGAGAGTCACCGCCATCTCTAAGCAACATGTTAAGGAGATTACATTTGTGCAAATTAATTGCATGCTGTGTGGTCAAACATTTGTGCATATTGGAGGTATTGCTGGCTGTGTAGATGCTTGAAAGGAGCCGAAGTTGAGTTAGCGGTATAATGCAGTCTGCACTTTACCGTCACACTCTTGTCCTTTTGTTTAATAAAAAAAATCTATATCCACGCTGTTGACTGTGGCACTATTTCCTCTATCGGCACATGAACTGAAATTGGCTTACTGACAATTGTAAGCGGAACTGTGATAAGCGGGATCAATAGGTAGGCAGACTAACGATTCCAAGGATTTGAACTGGGAACTGGTTCTTGTAGAGAACTGGTTCTCGACTCCCATCCCTACTGTTAACACAGGATGGTTAACACAGTAATAAAATGTCAGAATTTTATCAAGTAGACATGGGAGTTTAAATGGGGAGTTGGGATTAACATGACTTAGTCTCTAGTGGTCACATAAGGAACTGAAGTTTTTGGCATTTTTCAGCCCCTGAGTGTGGGGGACACCACTGCCTACTGATGGCAATGCTGGACTAGAATGGCAGCAGAGTTCTTTTAATGCATGTTTGGATTCATGCAAATACATTCATGTGTTTTCCACGTCTCTTGCACATGTGTGATTGAATGTCAAAATTATTGAGGCTACGTGAAACCTCTCGTCGTGTGAGTACCGTGCAGGCTCCTGAAATGCGATAGAGGTAATTACTGCATTCAGCGGTGCTTGTAGAAAATGCAGATAACACCTCTCAGGGAGGACTGCAAGGCGCTGCTTTCCCTTTCTGTCCTGGACGATTAATAGCTAAGGAGAACAAGACACTTCTTGAGGGGTTGAAGACTTTAATGGAAAAACTAAGGCTTGCTCTTCACAGATCCTTTTTGCACCTCTGTATTCATAACTTATTAACATAAAAAGCTTATGCATTTTAAAAAGGATACATACACAAGTAAAGCTGGCAACACCTTGACATTTACACATTTTACTTTCACTGTAATCTTTTTCTTTCAGTGTTTTCATAACCTAATTACTTTTCAAACCTTTACGTGTCTGTAATTACTCATAATTTTGCACCCACACAGTTTGCATCCTCTTTGTAGATACATGGCATCGTACTCATTTGTAGTAATTAGCACAATTAAGCCATTGCCACGGGGCTTTTAGCTGATGTTGTGTTCCAACAGTAGATTAGGCTTAAGTTCTTCTATTACCAGCCTAAAAGGCACCCAGCACAATAATTTTATGTTTTTTATCCTTTGGGAGTTTGAGCCACTGGTCACACGCTTGATGAGAAGAGCCAAACTGCTCTTTTTGTCTTGAATAGATAGTTTTTGTTCTCATGCGTACTCCTCAGAACTAATAATAAGTATTTTTTATGGGGGGAATTTTATCACAAATGCACAACTTGTGTGTACTGCTAATCTCCACTTCTCATGTCCCCTCAAAAATCACATTATGCTCATACTTTCAGAGATCCTTTTGGAGTTTAAAGTACATGAGTTTTCAGTTTCCCAAAGGGAAACATTTCTTTTGGACCTCCCCAAAGTCCAAAATAAAAGTTTCTGGGAAATACAGTTATTTATTTTCTTACTGAGAGCTAAATAAGAAGCTACTTGTTTAATTTGGGAAACAATTAGTGTTTGAAAACTGGAGAGTATAAATCGCAGCAAAAATTTCTGGCACAACTTCACCTGCTTCCAAGGTGCATGGAGAGGATGAAAGAATTCACAATGCAGGAACTCCAGCAACACTTGAGGGAAGATGAACAACTTTAATAATTGACCAACGCGTTTCGGCTTGTGGCCTTCATCAGGGTCAATTATTAAAGTTGTTCATCTTCCCTCAAGTGTTGCTGGAGTTCCTGCATTGTGAAAACTGGAGAGTACACAGCTGCAGTGTTATGATGATACATTAACAGTAGCTCCTTCTCAGGGGGGTTTCTTACACTTTAGAGATATCATTAAACTGTCTTAAATATTCATATTTTCTGCGTTTGACCTGATAAATGTGCCTTATTGTGCTGAAGGTAGAACATCGGAGAGGAGAAAGAAGTCTTAAGAAGTTTTTTATATATTCTGCTATCCTTTTCTTGCCATGACCTTTGTGTCTTTTAATGCCAATTTGTGGCTACTGAGCCTGTGCTTGGTTATGATCTGTTTCTGCTTATTATCTCTGACAGTAAGAGAGGCTTTCTGTCAGTTCAAAATATCCCTTTATGGCCAGATAACATTTTAATCTACTTTGACTTTTGCTTCCTTCCTCTTAATGTTCCAAGTTATTTCATTGCATAGCAGTGTTGTTGTGAGACAGTTCAGAGTGTGCCGAGGAGGCACTTAGTCTCACCAGACTTTTTTTAGTTCACGTCCTGGGTTTGGAGGTTTTGTTTTATACCCTCCACGATCTCTGTGAGGAAGAGCACAGAAACAAGGAAAGGCTGTTTCTGTGCTGGAAGATTTGACTTTTACAGCTTACTGTGTTCCCTTTTAGTGTCCCTTATTTGACCCAAGGGCACCAAACTACATTTGTTTGGCTGTGGAAAGCGTTAGTGCCTTACAGTTATATCTACTGTTATTTCTGTTTCTGTTTGTTTTGCTTTGTGCTGTAACTTCTAGTCTTGTCATTGCTTTAAGAGTTCCAGGCAATAAGCAGAAATTCCATTAATTCCATCTGCCAGATTACATCATATAAACCACATTTATAGTTCAGTCAGGATCAGTATAATGAAAAGAAGACTGGATTGACTGGGATCCCCCTGCTCTTCTATTCACATATGTAAAAAGCCATAGAAAGTAAGCAACATCAACAACATGATGCATGGAAAAAAGCAGGCATCAATGACAACAGAGCTGGGGTGGAAGTGGGTTGCAAAGCAGCTTGCAGACCGCATCAGTTATCTTGCAGCAGGTTTGTGATAAATAAGTGCATGTGTTAGAAGGACATCAGCTGAGCCATAAGCCGCTTTGGGCTTGCTGAGTTCGCGCTATGCTCATTTTTTCTCACTTTAGATTTTTCGTAAATTTGTGCTAGTAGGCAGGTTTTGTTAAACTAAACTAATCGCCACTTGGATGGATGAGTGAATGGCATTTAACTTGTGGCTTGCTCAAAAAAATCTCTGGTGATGTGAAGACCAGAATCAACAAGGCATTTGTCCAGGTGAGGAAAGTCAAGAGTTCCAGGTAGATCTGCCATCACACCAACTCGAACATCTGCACCGTGCAAAGTTAAGACTAATGTGTACCAGTGCCCATGACAGATCCTCTCACTCTGATGGGAAGAAAAGACATACCATCATCAGTTTATGTTGTAATATATCTATATCACGGCTAAAGCACTTCTGGATGGATGCAAACTGCATTTCGTTGCCCTGTACCTGTGCATGTGCAATGACAATAAAGTTGAATTCTATTCTATTCTATGTAGCAGACAGACCAATGGCCCATAGTAGACAACATCTTGGGAAGGAGATGGAGATGGCTTGGGCACACCCTGAGAAAGTTGGTAGCTAACATTATAAGACAATCCCAAAACTGAAACCTAAAGAAAGTGGAAACCACTGTGGAACACCTGGCAGACAAAGCGAGAGGACTGGGATGGGGATGTCAGGACAGGCGGTGAAACTCAATGGGTTGTGCTCCAGGAGGGGAAAAAGGTCCTAACTAATTAAACTGATTGAACTAAACTATTAAAAAAGCATTGAGTTGCACTGATTCTCTAGACTTAATTTGTCACCTAATGTAACTTTACTGTCGGGAGCTCGTTCACTGGACTCAGTGCAAATCAGACATTACACAGACTTTGTACTATAGTTCAACTTCATGCAACATTAATGTTCATCTGCACCTCTGTGAGGTAGTGACTTATGATGTGAATCGGATATTAAGCAAAATAATCAGCAGGCCAAAAAGCCAAAATGACAAAATAATAAAAAGGCAAAGTAAGAACCCAGCAAATTAGTAAGTCAGTTTCTCATTCTCTGTATTATTTCTGTGAGCCAGCCACAGTGTGTGACTGCCTGTTTAGCCTAGAAGCTGCTGGAGTTTGCAAGAGTTCTTCGGTTCCTTTCTGAGGGGAGTAATGAGAATTCAGGGACAGATGGTGTGTATGCAGTGGCCGATGTTTCTACCAGCCTATTCTAACACCTGGGAGCCAGAGAGAGTCTGAGTGCCACACACTTTGGATCCCCGGGTAACAATCTGCCTAAGCATCACATTATTGCACTGTGCTGGGGAACAACGCGTGGCTCCTCATGCAGTCGAAATTAAAATAGATGATTCAAGTCTGTACACCACATGCATAATATACGAAGAACTGAGAGCGTTCATTTTTAATGAGAACCAGCTGTCCAGACTGTTCAACACTTCCCTCTACCATTTAGTTCGACTCTTTTCTGCGTTAGCATTACCTCAGCCTGTTTTGCTATCTGATGTGTTTTGCTGCTTGTAAAGTTGTGACTTCTGCCATTTTATTTTCATCTTAACATAGCTTAGAAACTACAGAAAAAATAAGGTTCTGGTCAGAAATGTAAGACTGAAAAAGAAAAGAAAAAAGAAAGCCCACACACAGCCTTTGTTCTTGTCCTTTGTCTGGGTCCAGAGCCGCAGGAGGAAGTGGGAATAATGGCGCTGTGGACTGGTGCAGCATCACCAGTCAGAGCAGCTGTACAGCACACTAAATGATGCGTCATTATAGCGATTCCATAATGGCGTTGTAATTGGGCCCGGGCGGCGTGGCAGCACCGTTTTATGTCAATCATTTCTCTCACTGGCACTCTCTGTCCTTCCTGCCCGCCCTTCCCCCTTTCAGTACCTGTTTATCTCCCTCTCAGTTCTCCCTTCCTTCTGCTCATCCGCCATTGTTGCCATGCTTTTTGTCTTTTCAGCCATGCTCCTCTTTTTCCTTGAGATTCATTGAAGAACAATAAGCCTGTTGGCTTATAAGTGGAGGAGGCTGGGGCCAACTATACTAATCACAGAATCTATATCGGTCATCTCCTGTGATTGCCGGGAAAGGGTTTGTCAGAGATTGAAATATGTGCACAATGGCAATTAAGAAACTTAATTCATACTGGCCAGGCCTCCTACACAGTGTGATGCACACACACTCAGAGGTGAGTCAAAGGCTAGAAAGCAGTGCTGGGTTTAACAAATGCCTCTGAGCACAGAGTCAAGCTTTTTCTCCTCCATATGTCAGTGGGGAGCATCTCTGTTATCGGTTTTTCTAAATATTATAGTTTATAAGCATTAAATTGGCATGCAGAGGAAATCACGTATGAGATACTAGTTTTACATAACCAAAACAGTATAAACACTATTGTTGCTTAAATTATGTTTAGAAAAAAGCTTTCATTGGAAATACAATATGGTCATAAAATAGGTAATGCTGTAACAATATTATCTAATATACCGAGTTAAGTGGGTCATTACATCATAACTGGGTGATTTTTCTTGAAGTAGAAGTAAGAGCACAGCGAGTTTGGTAGTTGGCCCATATTTCACATGCAACAATGCCACACCAACATACTTAGTTTGTTTAGAGGACAGAGGCCACTGCAGCACATGGTGCAAATGATAAAGTTTAGTTTGGGTTTTTTTGTACTTTTATGGTTGCCAGAGGTGATTTAATAGTGTGGCGGGGCGTGGCCTGCGGTGCCGTGCAGGGAAGGCGGGCGCACCTGCATGGCATCCGCAATCATGCCCCACCGACTTAAGCATAGCACTGGGTCCTGTGATGGTGTTGTTGTTGGTTATGTTGAGCTGGCAGCGGGAGAGCTGCAGCTCTGTGTGTGTCAATAAAGGATGCAAAGCATGTTAATGTCACCGGGTCTGCCGTGGTCATTTACAAATAGCAAACATGTGCGCTAAATGAAGCCCATAAAAGTATCTCAGTCATTTCTTCAAAACAGGGAATGTAACACTGATCATTGCTCAATATTAGCTGATACTCAAAGCCAAGCTTTGGGGGACTAAAATGACTAAACAGGGTTAGATTGTTGCTTTCTTAATTATATAGTATTTGTAATGTTAAGATTTTTAAAGGCCTGTAGTTCGTTTGCTGCAGTGTGAATCAGTTGATGAGTTTGTAAATTTGTAGTTTTTCCCCTTTGGTTTACTTTAACACAGAGAAAAACAAAAAACAAACAAAACAAAAAAACAACCCAGAGTGATGTTAAAGCTGAGTGAATGCTGACCCCAGCCCAGCAGCCAGACCCTGAACATCAACAGGTAACAGATGGATGAGCAGTGAGGCTGTAGCCGCCGTTTCATAGTTCTAAAGTAGAATCACTGTGAAGATCGCTTTAAAGTCTCTGTGGGCTTTGCACCTTTGCTTTGTGCTGTTGGCTTTGCTTTCATATCTAAATACTAAAAGCACGATCATATGTGTCCTATATGTTTATTTTGTTAATGTCAAGGCCGAGTGGCCGGCGTGTAAAAGTGAACCCAAAAGCAGACTCAATACACGGCTGTTTTGAACTCAAACTGATTTTTATTAAACACGGACATAGTCAATAGTAGAACGGAGAAGGGAGGAAACTTCAGAGGCTGAATCCACTGTAACAAACGGGAGCGGTATTATTTCCAGTGCAGGAGATATCAGGTAAGTTTTATAGTAAGGTGAATAAAGAAGGTTGCTTACTTAGCAAACTGGTGAACTAAGGCTATTGATAGAGGGGTGACTCTCCAGGGGCAGTGGCACAGTGAGCACCGAGTGAAGAAAGATGTCCGACCTTATTTTCCGGGTGGTGGATGGTTACAGTGAGTAGTAGGCAGGTGAGTTTCCAGATTCTTTACAGGAAGTTGAGTGAACCAGCTGGCAGGTAAGATTCAGGCAGGCAGTGAGTTGGACCAGTGTCAGAGGAAACCCAGGTAAGTGCAGAGGGAAGTGGGTAATGATCCAAAGGTGCAGGAAACTGGAGACAGAAAGAGCATGAGATTAAACAAGGAAACACTTGGATCAAACAAAACACGGAGGCCAATTTACTGCTGCTGTTTAGCTGACGATCTAGTGAAGAGTGGAGTCTGAACTGGTCCTTAAAAGGGCCACGTTGATTGCTGAGAGAGACCCAGGACTCTGCCGGCGGGGACCTGAGCTTCAGACCAAGGACGAAAACATGCATCAAAACAACACTGACACCCCAGATGATTGACAGTTGAATGGTGCTTATGAGACAGTGTGTTTCAGGTTATTTTACAGAGAAATGCAGATGTAATGTCATGAGCAGCATAACAAATTACTATCTCCTGGGAGTAATTAAGTAAAGTAGTGCATTAAGTTGAAGAAAAGTGTGCTGTGTAATGACTGCAACACTGATCACAGCAAAGAAATACCTCTCGCATGCACAAACATTTGACCACACAGCATTCAGTTAATTTGTGCCAATGAAATATCTTTGATATGCTGCTAAGCGATGGAGGTGATTCTCAAAGCGAAGCCAGTGAGAACTGATAAGGAATCAAATTGATTAGTCACATCAATAATGGAATCGGAAGTGCTAAATTGATATCAATTCCCATCAATAGTGAAAACGTTCAGACTGCTTATTGGCCAGATGTGTCTGTTTTGTTCTGGGGTGGAAGCAACAAGAAGGTGTTGTGTTCTGGACTAATGGATAACAAATTCACTTCTAATGTTCATATTTAACTTGATTTTCTGGTAAAACTCTACTGTAACTAGCGTAAACCTGATAGTTGGCTCAAATCACATTCTCACCTTAAACAAACCGCTCTGTTTGGAAGGGGATCGAGACCCCTTCTTCCAAAGGTGGTTGTGGTCAGCACACGCGAGTGTGGATATCCACCTTCACATCTGCACACATGAACCCACACCAAGGGGGAAAATGAACCAGAGTTTAACAAACGAAACAGTGCAGGTGTGAAAACACTCTTAAATATTGGATACAGTTATTGAGCAGGGCCAGGTATCTCACTGTTACCATCAACTTTTTTATTCATAGATACACATCATTTTATAAACAGCCAGAAAGAGTAAGTAGAGAAGGTAAAGTTAAAATACTCTATCTTACCGGCATAGCCTATGTCACTTTCTCTCCATCCTCAAAGGGGACCAGTGAACTATCCCGTGTGGATGGTGGAAAGTCTTTTTGCGTCGTTCTCGTTAAGTCAAAAACTAAATGGTGCTTTTGAACCATCATACTTTAGAAAAATATCTCTCCTCTAAAGACTAATCTGCATCTGCAGAGGCCTTTAGTTCAGTGGCTGTTGCCATCTTGTAAACAGCTCACAGATGTTCACTGTAATTGTGCTTCCCTCAGAGCAGTGAACTGGATTTTCTGATGGTGCAATTTTCTAAAAGTGCCCACCTGCTTTTTCTTGGTTCTCTCTGGGATTGTGGCTTTTAGTATTTATGTTTATTCAGCTTATGTTTAAAGCTAAAAAGTTTAAAGGCTATTACAAAGACCTTAATTAGCTTAATTTCAAACAGAGTGATGACACCTGCAGAGAAATGACACACATTGTTATTCCATCACATCATTTCCTCTTGATTTGAAGCGCTGAGGTCAACTGAGGTGCTTTCTTGCAGCTCTGACTACACCAAACAGTGATAGCACTGGAGTGAAGGGAGTAGGACAAAACCCCTCAGAGTCCACATGCTGGTGGTGGTGGAGATGAAAATGAAGGCTCGAATGGGGCTCTGAGTGACAAAGTACAGGCCTTCCCACTGTCACCAAGTGGTTGCTCACGGGGTCCATCTGACTTGGCTTTTCTCTCAATTATTGTAGGGTCTTTAGCTTACAGTACAAAGCGCCTTGAGGCAACTGTGATGTGATTTGCTGCCATATAAATAAAACTGAATTGAATTGAAATTTGAACCCACGGCACTCTTCCTGTTAGGTGATATTGCTAACTGCTTTGTCACACCATTTCAAATTATTTTCTTATAATCTGACGCCCTTCAGTGATTTCTCTCTTTTACAGCTATGAATGTATCAACAGATGATTAGAGTAAAGGTTTTGCATTAATACATATTTATGAAATTTATGGAGAATCAGTGATCATTTTTCTCCCACCACCTGAAATAAAAAAAGAAATCCATGATCCCTGCTGTACAGGAGAAATTTAAACATTTCATTCACTAATTCAGTGGTTCTCAGCTTTGAGATATGATGCAGTGTGGCTGCAAAGGCTATAATTACAGAGACAGATGAAGATAGAGGTGATATTACCACTGGAGAAAGTTCACTGCAACTGAGCCCTGCTAAAGAGCGTGCGTACGCGGCTGAATTAAAGGGTTGTGACAAATGGGTTGTAACCAGAATGCATCAGCGTGCATGCAGAGTTGGATGGCCGATTTACATATTGCTCACTAATGGATGTTTAATTAGATGAGGTTGATGAGTCTGACCTTTTCTTTTTGTATGAGAGCTGTAATGAGGCTGCTATCACACTGAGAAAAGGCTACGACCCATGGATTCGCTAAGATATCTAAATACATTTACATCACAGACTCAAACTCACAAAACAATTCAAACAATTTTACCAAAATACAGCTTTGATGGCTGAGCTTAAGCATGAAGATGGAGATGGGCTGTTAGCGTAGCAGAGACTAAAAAGAGGCGAAAGCAGTCAGTTTGTCTCAGTTAAAAACCAAAAAAACCCCAAAATACATGTATTTTGTAAGCAAAGTTATTCATGCAACTGCTGTTGCTATACTGGGGAGGTGGGTTGAAACCCAAAATATCCAATATCCAGCAGTGGAGATGGAGTACAGCCAGCTATAGCTGGGCTAAAACTCTAGGAGTATGTTTTAAGAACTTTCCAAGACGTCCACTGATTTCACTCACTTTTCTTCAAGCCCTCACTTCTTGTTTCTATATAAAACTGAAGTTGAGCCTTGTGGTTCTGTCTGTCCTTAAGGAGCTATAGTTAGACCATCCAACATTTCTGATTGTCAGTGGGGTCAGGAAAATCCACAATCTCTGGAGAATCTCTGCTGATAAGCTTCAGGAGCCCAGCATGAAGTGCAAGGTGAAATATTTCTAACTCACACAGATTCACCTCCATCCCAGAATGTGTCTTTGCAAACCTTCTGCATGTAATAAGTTATTTTAACAATTCTGCTTTTTGTTTGGTGTGAACACACCAATAAAGTACGCCCGAAAAACAAATAATTTTTGCCTCATGCCTTTCCTGCAAGTTTGACTGCTGAACCAACCAATCAGCTAACGCTCACCACCCATTAGGTACACCTGTTCAGCTCCTGCTTTAATGCAAAAAATCTAATAAGACAATCACACAAAAGCAAGTCAGTGCATTTAGGCATGTAGACACAGACAAGAGAAACTATTTAAGTTCAAACTGAGCATCACAATGTGGAAAAGTTAACTGCTGAAACTGCTGATCTGAGGGATGTCTCAGCACCTTGTTCAACTGATGTCACGAAGAATGAAGGCAGTTCTGAAATCTGACCCGGGACCAGCAAGGTGGACGTAATTAAATGACTAGTGATTAAATGTATCGTGGAGTGGTCCAAATTATTTTTATTAAGCAGATTACGATTTTCTTAATGGAATAATTTAATGAAATACACTTAAAATGATGTTGTTGTATTGCAATGGTTCTTCAGCTCTATACATGATGGGTGGTTTAGCTGACCTCAGATTATGTGGGGAGGAGAAGGAAAGTGGTGGAGCAGTCTACACCTTGTGAGGAGTGGAGATATGTTAAAGTGCAAACAGCTTTGGACAGAAAAGACTGCTACTACCACAACACTGAGTCTTTGCAAGCATCTGCAAAAGCCAGATGCTAACAGAAAGCTAACAAAACCCCAGGATGATCTTCAAGCTAAATGTAATCAGGCCGAGTCGCTTTTCAGATAACGGGTTACAAAAGAGCAGTGTAGCCTTCATTTCCACCAGAAACTGTTTTTCTACAGTAGAATTGCTGTGAAGTGCACTTTAAGCTGTCTTTTTAACATTGTTGTTGGACTGGTGTTCATACACTGAAAGAAAGCACTTTTGCTCCTCATGAGCACAGGGCTGTAGCCTGAGGTTCACACCATTAACTGGTAATTATAAGCACAAGTGATGTAACTTATAGTGTAGCAAGTTACTTTCCTCAGGGAGTAATTAGGAACATAACACAAACTGTGTGTGAGTGAGTCTTCATCCCAGACTCCAACTGAACTTGGATTTTACCACTACCACCACTTTCTCCTTCTTCTTTTGCCCTCTGTTTGTTTGTGAAATTGATTTAAAAAGTTTCCGGATAATTATTAATTTTTCACCCAAGTTGAAACCCTTTCAGCCCGCATGTACGTGTTTGTGCCTCGGTCTTCACCATGTAGAGCAAATTGTCATCTATTTGTGACGTTAGATTAATTTTGTGTGCACTTATGCTACATTAAATATTTGCTTCACGTTCTGTCTGAATATTCCCCTTACCTCACTAATTGACATGCTGTATCTCATTTGCTCACATAAACACAAAGATGTAAACAAAGAGTTGCTGTTTTTTATGGGGACTTATCTGCTGCAACTGTGTCACAGGATGCAGTGACTTAGGGTCACAAAGTGAGTCTTACATTTCTGTCTGGGAACAATAAACAAAATAAAATATGCTAATTAGTGAGCTTTAGAGGTGCTATTTTGCAAAGAAGAGTCAGGCTAGTATTTCCCTTGATTATGTTTGGTTTTTATTGCTCATAAATTAACTCTTCATATCTGAAGAGTAATTCCTTCAATTTGTGAGTGAGAGGGAAAATGTCTGTAGGAAAATATCAGTGAGAAATTAGATTTAATTTCCCCCGTCTCTCTGTCTCTCTCTCTCTCTTTCTCTCTCTCTCTCACACACACACACACACACACACACACACACACACACACACACACACACACACACACACACACACACACACACAGAGCCAGAAAAAATGGTGATAGATGTATTGTTAGTTTATCAACTATCAATAGTTTTCACTGACCACTTCACTTAGTCACAACTTGATAGTAGCGCGTTGGCCCCTTTGTAGCTTCAGAACTGCTTTAATTCATAAATTCAACAAGTTGCTGGAAACATTCCTTTTTGGTCCATATTTACATGATGGCCTCACACAGCTGCTGCAAATTTGTTGGCTGAACGTCCATGATGAGTCTCTCCTTTTCCACCACATCCCCGAGGTGCTCTGTTGGATGGAGATCTTTTGACTGTGGAGGCGTTTTGAGTACAGGGATCTCATTGTTATGTCCAAGAATTCATTTGAGATGATTTGAGTTTTGTGACATGGTGCATTATCCTGCTGGAAGCAGGCATCAGAAGATATCTACACTGTGGTCATAAAAGGTTGCGTGCTCAGTTGGTACTAAGGGACCCAAAGTGTGACACAAAAATATCCCGTACACCACAAACGCACAGACAGGATGGATCCATGCTTTCATTTTACCATCTGAAAGTTTCTTCAGAGTCTCATCAGACCAGATGATGTTTTTCTAATCTTCTACTGTCTAATTTTGGTAAGCCTGTGTGAACTGTAAACTCAGCTACCTGTTATTAGCTGACAGGAGTGCCACTGGATGTGATCTGCTGCTGCTGCCATCTGATTCAAGGTTAGACGAGTTGTGTATTCAGAGATGCTCTTCTGCTTAGCGTCGTTGTTACAAGTGGTTATTCCTATCAGCTTGAGGCAGCCTGGCAATTCTCCTCTCACGTCTGGCATCAACAAGGCCTTTTCACCCAGAGAACTATCATTCACTGGATATTTAATCTTTTTCAGACCATTCTGTGTAATCCATGCTGGGATTTTGTGTGGGAAACTCCCAGACGAGCAGTTTCTGAAATAGTAGGGCCAGGACACCTGGCACCAACAACCATGCCACGCTCAAAGACACCGAAATCACCTTCCTTTGCTCATTTTGATGTTCAGTTTGAACTTCAGCGTGTCATTTTCACCATGCTTACGTACCTGGATGCACTGAATTGCTGTCATGTCATTGCTGATGAGATATTTGTGTAACAAGGAGATGCATCAAATAAAGTGGCTAATGAGTGCACATTGCCAGCTAATGATGCTCCAAAAAATGTGTACTTGGAAATCTAAATAACTGATCAAATTCATGCAAATAATGAAAGACATATATTTGCTTTGTACATTCAAACAGTTTCAGTTAGCTGTTTCCTCCAGGCTCTAGTTTTTAACCCAAACCAGACTAATGCCCTCCCAGATTACTACATCAAGCTGGCAGACACGAGACTGATGACAGTCTTTTCATTTAACTCAAAGCAAGAAGGTTAATTTGTAAATTTGCCAAGATCCAGAACTACACCTTTGAGATGTCTACCTCAGTAAAAGCTAGATTAACTTAAGAGGATCACTTCTTTGGCTGGATATACTAATTCCAGTTTGAACCAGCAGCAGAGAGGCATTAAGAGCCATCAAAACAGATGGAGGGTAAAGAGGGGAGAGAAATGTTGGGACCAACAGTGAGTCGAGGGGGTTGGGTATTTAAATGCACTCCCGACCTTTCACAACAAGACATTATGGAGCACTTACCCGTGCCAAACAACACTGTAATAACATTTTCCAGGCAGCTCTGGGTGACCTGCAGGGATGTGGCTATTGCCCTGTTGTGTGGTTGTGTGTATTTCACGTGAACTTAAATTTACCATCATATAACAAGACAAACTGCTGCCCTGTTTCCAAATAAGGGACACTGTGTAAAATCTAAATACAGAATGAAATGATTTCAACCCCATCCTTAATTGAAAATTACATATTTCAATGTCAGTCTCATTATTATGTTCATAAAATGCCTCTATTATTATAACTGTCTCGTCTCTGCTGTCTCGATGTGCATCCTCTCATGCCTTCTCTGTCCTGCCAGGCAAAATAACAACGGCACATTTTAATTAACTGAGCGTAACCTGGGCCCTTGGTTGATAAATTATGACACCGTGGATCCTTTTTATTCTACAAATGCTGGATAATGAGCTCCAGGTCATGTTTCTGCTGCCACTGAATAGCTAGTGTTTTGGGGGTTCAGCTGTCAGCTTGTCTGTGATGCTAAATCTCTCCGCAGCAAAGAGAGAAATCCCAGCCTGAAGCACTGTGCAAATGAACCCAGGCAGGTGTGTGTGAAAAGTAGACGTTTAAGACAAAAAATGAGACTGAAAGCTTAAGTGCTGGGACTTAACGGTGAAATCGACAAGCAGCCACAGAGGTACCTAGATGCATTGCACAGTCCAGATACCATTCTGGCTCTGACTTTGCCAGAGGCAGAGGGCTTACCGAGTTTACCTGGAAGCGGAGCATCAGATAGGCTCCTCTGTTTTCTGTCATGCTCCATATCAGCACTATAACAAAGCTCTGCGGGCCAATTAAAGCAGATATCGTGGCTGTGATCGGATCACTGAGCCTTAATGTGACAAGAGCAGACACGTCAAAACGTATTCATGTGTACATTTTTCAGATTGAATCGCTACTATACTCTACCATATGTCTTAACTCCATCGAGAGCTGCATGTATGTGAACCCCCTTTCTAATTATAGATTGTTTTTCTTATAAATTTGCTTTGTTTGCTTCAAACTACAGAGATCCAAAAATGCTCATGTTTTTTTAAACTGTCACGTGATGTTTAAGGAGCGTTTTGTTGCTGATGATAATGGAGAATGTGCAGTTTTTGACTTCACGATTTGATGACTGCAATCGCTGCAGCTGCAAAGTTTTGGATCAATGAACTCGGAGAAATTCCCCACCACAATTTCATCATTTATCTCTGCAGCGTTTGCCTCAGCTTGCATGCTCGTGACTCATCATTCATATGCATGAGCATCACTGAAGCTAAGAGTTTGCTGGTGACGGAGAAGCAACTGGGAGTTTTTGGTTAGTTCTGCTTATGAGAAAAATAACTCTGTCATGTGAATGGGGTGGTAGAGCTGCTGTAAATAAACAGTTAATTAACAGGTTATTACCAAAATCATTTTTTGTTTCTGTAATGATTAATCCATTGGTATCAACAAGATTTTTAATTGAAATGATATTTTTGATGCTGAAATATAATTATTGTTATTCTTGAATTTTCAAATTTTCTTGGCATTCCTGAAGTTTTAGTGGTTGAATGTTTTGCCTAATTAACTGATGACTTCTCAGAGAAGTCCAGTGTGCCAGTTCAAATTTGGCTAAAAAAAGCATAATTTCAGTTTGTAATTTGCTTAATAAATAACATTAAATTTGTAGTTTTAAACAAGTTTTTGTTTAAAAATTTCTAAAACTTTTGTTTTCTTGTTTTTATGACAAGTGCTTTTATAAACCACTATATGCTCAAAGAGTTGCATGCAGGATTTTTTTTGGTGCAATTTCTTAGAAAATCCAAAACTTTTTACACTAAATGGTAAATGGCCTGTATTTATATACCGCTTTACTAGTCCCTAAGGACCCCAAAGCGCTTTACACAACCAGTCATCCACCCATTCACACACACATTCACACACTGGTGATGGCAAGCTACGTTGTAGCCACAGCCACCCTGGGGCGCACTGACAGATGCACTAATGTAAACATACAGTCCCTCCAGTGATGCTATGGAGCTATTTGCTCCAGTGACATTGCAAAGCCACTTCCACCTTCAAAATATCCCTTTTTTCTTCATCCCTGTGATGCGTTCACAGCATTTGCATGTAAAGCTGTGGTTGTTGTCCTTCAGCATCTACTTAGTGCTTAGTGCATTTTCTTGCTCTGTTTGAAAGATTTTAAATCAGATATTGGCTCTATACATGATGCATCGCCTTACATTTTTATGAATTATCTTGCAAAAGAAAATGAAGTTTTGTATTAATCAAACATTGCATGAAAATACTGTAGGTCGTAACGGCAGTCTGGCAAGGAAGGAGCGGTTAGCAGGTCCAGCGGGCATGTGGTGTGGAGGTTAGCCGGATAACTCGAAGCCAGTCAGTTAAATCGAACAACAGGCCTTTATTCTTTCTTAGCAACATAAGACCATACAAGCCAGGTCCCCACAGCTCTACTCTGTCCGTACATACCTGTGTGGGGATTGGTAGTCACCGGCGTTAGCCCGTTACAACCGTATGGTTTCTCTCTGACCAGATTGCTCAGCTGCAATGGCTGCCGCTGCACTCACAGACACTAGGAGACTCCTCCAACTTACTACAATAGTAGGTGCCCCCCAGTGGTGCTATAGCACAATAAGGGTTCTTGATGCATTCTCAATCATCCAGGTAAGTAAATCTCCAAAAGTTGATTCTGTTCATCTGGATGTAGCTTTTGTAACTTTTGGAGACAATAAGGGTTGTTACAAGGTGTAGTAAGCAGTTTGATACTGTTGTGAAACTGATTGCAACTGTTGTGCAACTGATTGCAGATTGTGGTAAAGTTTACAATAACCACTTGATTTTAGAGTCATACACAGCAGACATGATGTTCACATACTACCAAATTATTTTTTGCTTTAGATGCACATCTCTAAGAGTGAGACCAATAAATTTTTATTAAACAAGGCAATGCACAATCATTTTTTTTTAATTATTCAGAGTATTTGAAAGATATATAATCTTTTTTTTTTAATTTCTCAGTTGTCAGTTTTACAGTTATCTTCTGATGAACAAGAAAAGCTTGCTGTGTCTTTTCGTTGAGTATATATATATATATATATATATATATATATATATATATATATATATATATATATATATATATATATATATATATATATATATATATATATAAACAGATCCCTGGTCTGCTCTGATTGTTGAAATATTGATGAGCATTTATTTATATAACCAGAATGGGGTCAAATGTAGGGCAGATCAAAAAGATTACACCCACCGTCTAACAGATGCATCGGGGGCAAGCCGGGGTTCAGTATTTTGCCCAAGGATATGGCGACATGCAGATTAAACCACTGACCTTCAAATTAGTAAACGTCCCACTCACCCACAGTCACTCTGTGAACAATCGAGTGTTTCTTAAGTTTGATCTGTTGGATATTTGTGGGACATTAGTAACAGGTAATGCAGAAACTCTTGACCAAAAACGGTGACTTTGTTCTCAATTCTAATCAGATCATCCAGGAAATTTGTGCCAAATTCAAAGAAATTCACTCAACACATGAATATCGCATTCACCACAGCGGGATAAATGGAAGAGCAACCTGAAAACATAATAATGCCTCTTGTCACCGATGCTGCCGGTGCAAAACCATAAAAAACAGATCCATTTGGCATGTCAAAATTTGCACCCGAATCATTATGTTACAGTAACATTATATTCTGTGCTTGCTGCTGTTCTCTGAGCTTGTTTAAAATAGCTTTACTGCAAGCCAACACTTGACGGGTCTTATCCTCACAGTCAGCAGCTGCTTCTCCAAACGAGAATGACATTAGGCTTTTAGTGATAACAAGGTTTCCCCCTGCTCTCCTTCATCATCGCAGGTATAATTAGACAGGTAATGGAGAGAAGAGCAGCTCCGGGCTCATCCTTCTTAATCAAAAGAGCCATAAGAATGCAAATACTGACCCTTTGTTGACTCAGATGCCTGAAAGAGTTATCATTTTAACTTTTAAAGTAGGAGAGAGGCACGAGAGCGCAGCAGAGCCACTGAATTCAGATGATGATATGCACTTCTTAATTCACAGGAGGAGGGAAGTTATGAGTCGGTCCAGATGAATAAAACTGGTAATAAAATAGCCAATGTGGGCATGATGAAACTCCCTCCCCATCCTCTTCCGTCTATTGCTGCCCACCTCATTCAGAGCCCATCCACCCACTCCTCCCCCTATGGCACTGACTGCCTGTCTTGTCCATTCTCTCCGTCTTCCTCTTTTGTTTTCTTTCAAACTTTCTCTCCTCCTACACTCATCTTTTTCTACCCCTTTGGTCCTCCCTGTCTCAGCTAGTTTTACTTTCTCTCCCACAGATCAGACAAGCAGCGAAGCATGGGGACGCTGTCTCCAGTGAACAGCACAGGAGCTCAGACCATAAAATGTAGGAAACCTAGACTTAGGAGTCTACAGAGCTGAGGAGGACTGAATTAAGGGTTTCAGACTATAATAAAAAGGAATTTTTAGACATGAGTACTAAGGATGGACCTCAGGCTGATAGTTTCTACAACCTTTTGGGGAAACCAAAAAGAGATATTATGATCCTACTGTGAGAGAAGAAACAGTCATGCTCAGTTGAAGGAAATGAATCTCATCATGGTGATGGTTCCTTATAAAGATGGGCCTCATTTGCTGAATATCATCATCGCACTTGGTGCATGAAAGTGGTCAGGGCACTTTACATAATTAAACAACAACTTGTTCATGTGCCAAAAGACATTTAAAAGACATTAATTAAACCTCTACAATCAGGGCAAATGAACAATCAACACAATTCAGAAGTCTTGCCAATTTCAGGCTATCGCTGTGAAGGACAGACTTGAGACGCACACCGCTGTGAGACAACACTGACATCAAGAAGGTTATCTAATGGGAAGGGTTAACCAAGGAGCCTCAAATATGCTTTTGGAACAACATTTGTAATATACAGTACTTTGCAAAAGTCTTCAGCTGCGGTTTTCTATATTTTGTTGGACCTAATTCTTCTTATAATTTATTGTAATGGAGGTCATTGGCTGCTTTTTCATTCCTTTGCAGTCCAGTCCTTGTACCTGACCATTTTCAGAGACATGTTTTTTAGCTTGTTGAGCCACTTAACACTAACGTCTGAATCACTAAATCATTCTAGCATAAAAAAGTCCCCTAAAGGAAGCGGTGAGCTACTGTTGTCTACATATAACACTCAACTTAGCAAAGAACCAAGTTTAAATTGTATCTTCAGACACTTTGTTACTAACAGATACCAAATCAGTTGCTGTAATTACTGGTGAAAACGTACTTAATCAAATATGAGGTGTACGTACATTTATGCTGTCAGTTCTCACCTATGGATTTAGTGTCTGTCAACCCCAAAACGTAAAGTTTTTAAAAATCCTAAAAAGGGCTCATAGCAATCCCTAAATGATCCATAATTGTGAAGTGGAAGGAGTTGTTTTGAGTGCCCAAGCTTGTCAGAATAAAAGTGAAACTTTATACCTGAAGCCGAACCACTTCTAACATTAAATTCTCCTGGTTGAAGAGTGTAAAGTACAAAAAATAGAAATAGATATGATTACTAAAAAAAATCCAAACCCTAAGCTCAAACTTTCTGTTTCATGCACTTCTAATGGCTCAATGTGTATTTTATATAAACCTGAAAATACATTAAAACAGTTCACTTTATCAAATCAAATCAAATCAAATAAAATAAAAATTTATTTATATAGCACATATTAAAAACAACAAAGTTGACCATAGTGTTTCACAGTCAGTAAAAGCATGAGACAGTTAAAACAAAACAATAAAAAAACAGGGCAGGAAACAATAGGTGACAATACAACAAGCCAGATAACAGCCAACTAGTTAGAATCAAAAGCCAAAGTAAAAAGACAGGTTTTAAGACGTGATTTAAAAGACTGGATAGACTCAGCGGCACGAGTCGCTGAGTCTATCCAGTCTCAGTGTTATGACAAAAAACATTTAAAGGAAGTGCTTAGGGAAAAAATCCTTCCTATGTTGCTAAAGCAGAATCTACAATGTCGTGAATTAATGCCACAAAATACAACTGGAGGTAAAAATGTAAATTTGATAATGCTGACAAAACTTAAAAGCTAAAATACAAATGTGGCAAAGCTGTGGCCAGTGGGTGGTTCTCACCTGAATCAGCCAGTAGTTTCTTTTTTATTTTATTGTGGTGTGTTCGTCATGTTTTACTGAACAGGTTTGGCTGGGGTAAAAAAGGGGTGTTACTATGTTTAGCTATAAGCTTAACAGTGTTACCGTGGAAACAGTCAACAGTGGGCAAATGAAGGTATGATGTCATTTCAGCATAATACAGATACCCTCCAGCCATGACCCAGCGAGGAAATGGAGATACCGTGTGTGTGTGTGTGTGTGTGCGCGTGTGTGTGTGTGCATGCAAGCAGATTACAGGTGAAATTAAAAAGGGGATTGAAAGAAGAGATGGGGTGATAGAGAATGATAATAAAAAGGAAGGCTAAGGTTGAGAAAGCAGACAGATAAAGCTACCTGTGGGAGAAAGAGGCAGAGGGACAAGTATTAGATTCTAATGAAAAATCCGCCTCCAGGTATTCAAAGTGTCTGCAGGAATATCATTTCTTAAGCGAGAGGGAAACTGGTGTATTTCAGGCACAAGCTACCTGTTGCTGTGTAAAATGTTAAGTTTTACTAAGGTGCGTCCCCTTTTAATAACAGCTTGCTTGCAGCAGATAAGACACAAGAATACAAAGTGATAAAACTAATGCTGCATTTAGGCTTTGGAGAAAAACGTTGTTTTGTAAAGGCTGCTGCGAAAAATGTTACCACAATTCTGATTATTTATGGCAATATTTGAAATGGACTGGTACTTGGGCACTTAAGGAGCTTTTGACTGCTAGTCACATCACCCAATCTCACACATACGATCGTTTAACCTTTTTATCTATGCCAAAGCACTTTCTAATACTCGCACACACGCGCACTATGACGGATGCATCAGGAGCAGCTTGGAGTTCAGCATCTTGCCCAAGGATACTTTGGAATCCAGGCTCAGGGATGGCCGGCCAGCTGCCCCTAGTGGTTGGGTGAGGGAAGGAGGCAGGACAAAGACACAATGAACAATACACAAGGTCTTGAAGCTCCGAGCCTCCGCCCCTGACTGACAGAGCACCGAACCCTTGTGGCCCCTCCTGTGCGCCCACCACACACAGCTTTTGAGCTGGGCCTGGTTGGGCCCTATGGGTACTTATTGGTCCATAACTTATGAGTCAATTATATGGGTTTGGGTATTGAATGACACTGCTGATACAAAAGGCCAAAAGGAGTTTCCAACATGTCTCAATGACCCATTTTTCTTTGTCAAAGTACTTTTTATCTAACATTCACACTCCAAGCAACCCTGAGTTCAGTATCTTGCCCAAGAATACTTCGGCTTGCAGGCTGAAGCAGCCAGGGATCAAACCACCAACCTTTCAATTAGTATATAACCTGGTCTACCTCCTGAGCCAAAGCCACCCCAGTCTGACTAGGATTCCTCCTCGATATCTCCTAGTTAAGATGGTTTGGGGGCGCCTTAACTAGGTAAGAGCTGGAGGAGGTGGTCTGGGAAAGACTGTCCCACAACGTGGACAGAATAAGCATAAAAAAGCAAGGATTTGATTAGACGGATTAGAGATTAGATGAGTGTGGTGGAAGATACGAGACTGCCCAATAGGAAGTTATACCCTGACTGACAGTAAAGCTTATCTCTAAATAAGACTATCGCCAGTCCCTGGCAGCAGCCTCACTTCACCTGTAGCAAGTCTGCAGGTGCAAACAGGGGTAAAGAGCGCCCTAAGCAGCAGCAGACTCTCATGCCTTGTTAGACCTGCACAGGTGGCCACGAGGCAAGAAATGCTGTGCCAAAGCCAGTAGCTAACAGCACTAACAGCCACAGAGAACGGTTAATAACCTTTCCACAGGTTCACCTAGTGACACCTTGTGAATATTACTTTGCCCAGCTTTGTAGACCAAAGATCATCTTTTATTCATGTTGCCTTGAGCTGCACTAATAAACAGCAAGTGAGTTTGAGCTTATAGAGAGGGGAACTGCAAAGAAAAGGGATTCATTGACCCTCAGGCTTCTTAGTAAACATTATAGTTAGAATTCAGATCACTGAAGAGTTTCTGCAGTTTTGCTTCTTTCACTGCTAACTTTTGTACACCCCCTACCTACCTCATACCTCCACCATCCTTTACGTAAATGTAGCACTTCATTTGAAAATATGTTGCCTCTGAATCTAATTCAGGCAGCAATTACACTGCCACTGGGAAAGCATTTCATACTATATAAATGTAATTACTAGGGCACAGGTTTGACCTGGCAATTGAATCTGAAGCTATATAAAGCACGTTTTTGTGGTCTGCTTTACCTTTCCATTTCAGTGTATTTAACTACACATTGGTTTATTCTGTGGATTTTACGTTTAGTTTTTCTTTTCATCTTTTCTCTTTATGTTTCAAAATGTTCTCTATCGTGAATACTATTATTATATGACACTTTTTCAAACCTCCCCAGGTTTTATCAATCAGTGCGTGTTTTGTGTGTAACAAAAAAGAAAAAGAAAAAGCATCCTTGGCTCACATTATTTTGATAATTGCACTAAATTACTTCTCTCTCGAGCCCACAATGGTTTAGTTGGGGTCAGTTTGAGGTGACGAACACCTCTCGACCGTAGAGTGCAATTCTATTGTAGAGTTGGAGGTCCAATTCTCTACTACATCACAGAGATCAGGCCTGGGTTCACTCCCAATTAAAGTCTACAGAGATCAACATCAAGTCCACTGACACTAAAGCACGAACTATAGTTGGCCTTTTCACATGGGATAAAACAACTGATTTACCCAAATCGCAACCAAGAAAGCAGAGCACATAACACCAGACTCACTAAATCACAAATCTGTTAACATGTGCACAGAAGTTCATATCAAACAGTAAAGGAAACACTTCAGAGCCATGATTTCTTTCTTATCCTTAGGGTGGTTGTAGCTCAGGAGGTAGAGAAGGTCATCTGCTGATCCAAAGGTTGGTGGTTCAATCTCTGGCTCCCCCTACTCTGCAAGATATTAGGTCCATTGGAGTGTGAATGTTAGTTAGTAAGCACTTAAAATCATAGGAGAAAGTGAATGCAGCATGTTGTATCAAGCACTTTGAATACTCCAGGAGAGTAGAAAAGAGTCAGTCCATTTACCAAATTCACTGCAATCAGAGTTCAAGGTGAAATTCAGAGATTTGAAACAGAAATTCATAAATTACTCCACAAATAGTGGCATAGTTGCTGCAGGATGGTGATTGAACTGGAAAATGATAGATCAACCATGCTTTTACACTGGGATATAACCAGGATACAATCAGCTGGCAACCAGATGAGTTGCAATCATCTGCAGAGAGTGACCCCGACTGATTTTAATGTGTGTTTCTAAATTAGACTCAGTTATCTGCAAGCTTTTATCAGTCTGTGCCTGTGTGATGCGACTGCAGTCAGACCATTATCTTGTGGTCATCCGGCACTTGAGGGTGTTGCACGCTTAACTACTTGCAATCAGTCTCTGACCGTGAAAAAATTTCAATGCAATCACCGGGCAACTGCCAGTTTTTCTTATTTGCGAGGTTGCCATCCTGCTTTTACTCCAGTGATAAACCAGTTTACTCCAAATGAGCCACAATATGGGGGAACATGTCACCATTATACTGTCGCACCTCCTGTTGTCAACTGCAGTAGCAATTTTATGAAAACATGAAGTCTGAGCAGAGTCACTACACAGCTCTTCGTGAGGGCGGATGTCGAATAAAAGTGGCTAAAGTAAATGGAAGTAAATGGAGTTGTGGTTAGGAAGAGGACATTTTGAACATTGTCCACTGATAATTAAATCACAGTGACTTTTATTTTCCACAATAACTAGCTAATAACATAAAACATACTTTTCAGAATTTCTTGAATTTTGAAACTGGGTTTTTTGGAGACTTGGAATGTCTCAACTTCTGTTGTTTAAATGCTAAAGGCTATAAATAAAATACTGACAGTCAACACAAAAAGGTTTAGACACAACTCAGTGGTCTACATACTGAACACAAAGGATAGAAATAAAGTATTGATCCTGTCTCGCTAGTATCAATCCAGTACCAACACCAGCTTTGGTATTCATGCTATCAGTATTTGGATCGATCCGCCCACTTCTACTGATTAGAAAACAAGATGCAGGTGAAGCTAATAGACCGGCAGGTGGGAAAAAGACAGGATGTCAAACAAAAGAAGGCACACAAGAAGAATAATCTTCAAAATAAAACAACAAAAGAACCGAATCGAGAGGATACAGGCACAAGAGAGGCACAAAAGAAAGGAAAGGACACGACAGAGACCACAAACCTATAACCACAGGACCCAAAGGCTAATGAGACGAATGCACAAGCAAGTGGCGGGGCTAAACGCAACAGAAAAACCAAGAATATTTCTTTAAACAGAATCTTTATAAACAAGAAAAAGCACAGCATGCCGCCTTAATTACAAAACAGATACAATTAGTAAACTAAACGTTGCTCTGGAATATTGTGTGTGAGTCTGTGTGTGAGACCTGGTTTGAATTTGAAGTTCTCTTTATTTTTGCCTGAGATTCTTTCATCTTCTACGTTTGACATGTGAGCTCACCTGGGTGTGTCATTTGTTCTTGTTTGTTCTGGGAGTTTCTCATTTGGTGCTGTAGATAGTGCATCAGACATACCACGGAGGTCACAAATATATTGAGTAAAACCTTTATTATCTTTGACATACAGTAAACAAGGACTGAAGTGTGTTGTGTACCCTCTTTTCTGACTTTAATAACTGAGGGTAAGGCTGTTCCAGAAATAGAGAGGGATGTATGTATGTATTGTTGTTATCTTTCTTTATAAAATCATTGTTATTGCATTTGTTTAGCCCATTCCCATGAGATGCAGTCATATCAAACTACAAGCAAATATTCACACTACTGCCCAGTGATGCGCCGATAATAGTCCAGTGTTGTTCATGCTGTTCGTGCACTTGCACTCATTATCACCGAGCTTCTGACACAATACCCCCGATACTCACCCAATCAAGATGAAATGTCAGCAGGTGGTAGATCTTTCAAGAGAATCGCAGGGAATGAAAAACAGCTTTGCAAAACATCTAAAGACCAAAGACATTGCCATTCGGGGAGTTTGCAGAAGCTCTGTGAGATGGTTTAACAAAATAAACAGAAATGACCCATGACAGGCAACCCCCCCCCCCCCCAAAAAAAACACCCCCAAAACACCCCCAAAACAAATAAACAAAGCTCGTACCCCCTGCAGTGCAGTGATAACCAGTGGGTAGCTGGTGATAAAACAGGGTGTTGTTGCCTTCTTGGCATGCTGGAGACCAAGTATGAGATTCTCAGCCATCACCACATGAAATCAGCTCTCTTACCAAACATTCAGCTTCAGTGCAGATACTTGGAACAGCAATTTATCACCACAGTGTTCTCATCAGTTGAACCACAAGGAAGAAAAGCACACTAGCCAATAAAAAGTGGTTTATATCGTGAGTTAAAAACGATTAGATGGCCCCCTATTAACAAACACTTGGAGACAGTGGGGAGGAAGAACTCCCTTTTAACAAGAAGAGAGCTTGACATCTTGAAGATGGGCAGCCCTGTGTGTCATAAGGCCAAACATGCTGTTTTTCAGTATTACTAATTATTTTAATGCACAAAGAATCAGTAGGATCAACAATGTATGATGTGTAGGGTGAGGAAACGTGTGTTTTGTAAGTGCAGAAAGCAACACAGGAAAACCAAAGGGAGACTAAAAAGATGCAGAGCATGGTGGCAGGCAGGCTGGAGAGCAAAGGGTAGAATGAAGTGCCATCGGTAGCTTTGTAGTCTGGGAACACGTGGCCCAGGTGTTCCCATCTGGAACTGACCAGCCCCTCCTCGCCCATCGAGAGCCTGAAACACAAGCAGAGGATAAATGAGAGGATTGTGAGCAGAAGGGCATCTGATCCATACGGGCAGATTCATCCACTGTGGTGATTCCTTGAAAAATAAACAACCAGCTCAAAGTGCTTTATCATCAGTATGGTTCACTGCATTTTCAAAAACAGCCACATGACATCAGCAAGTCTTACTGGAATAGGAGTGCTAAAAATCAACCACTGCTTATGTTGTGATGCTTTGTAAACCAGAACAGAAAGATGGGCAAATGGCAGAAAAAAGTGCACACAGATATCTAAGATTGATGTACCATGGGGACTGTACAATGTGAGTAGAGGGTTATGTCCATGAAGGTTATGTGATAACATTATCTGAAATGTCAAGCAACTAAAAGCCAGAGGTATTAAAAATGAAGTTCTTACTCTGTTGACTAAAAATATGTCAATAGTCAAGTATCAATTTGATATTTCCTCACTTTGGCATTTTAGAAAACTGATATGACTCTAAAATCAATAAAGTTTCATTAATATTTAAGGCGATACTATAAAGTTGGCTTTTTGAAACAGTACTCATCTTATCAGAATGAGGTCCTCAATATCTAATATTTTGTCTTGTTGACATAATAGTGGGCTAATAGCACACAGTCCCTCACGCACACGCAAACAAGCTACATACATTAGCCCGTTTATGTCACTCATTCTTATAGGTCAATGCTTTTAAATGCTGAATTAACTCTCTGTGAACTTTCACTCTCTCCATAGTGAGAAACTTTTTACACTCTATCATCTAACTAATTAAACTTATTAGTTGTTTAATTAGTGTTTTGTTTCTGTTGTTGTTTTTAAATATCAAACATTTTCTTTTGATGACCAACTAAACTTTTTTTTGTTTTGTTTCCTGGCATCAATTTCCTGAGGACATATTACTTGAAAAACATTGTTCAGTTTCACCATCTGTTGGCTTTGTAACATTTTTAATGAATACAGGCTTTAAATGATTTATAAAATCATTGTTGTTGTTTTGATTTTCTTTTATTAA
This sequence comes from Oreochromis aureus, assembly GCF_013358895.1. Taxonomy (NCBI): domain Eukaryota; kingdom Metazoa; phylum Chordata; class Actinopteri; order Cichliformes; family Cichlidae; genus Oreochromis; species Oreochromis aureus. The sequence goes on along the minus strand of NC_052963.1, from coordinate 42,563,890 downwards.
AATTTGGTTTCAGAGCACTCTCTTGGAGATTATCCATCACCCTTAGACATCTGAGACAGTTGCTGCGGCGTGGTGTAGTGTGGCAGAGCAAAAGTGGCAGATTTATTAAGCCGGGTTGCAAAAGAAATCCATACTCCTCCGTCTGTCGGCTTTATAGGAGCACATGGCCCTCAGCCCTGCCGAGAAAAAGCAAACTAAATCTAAAGGTAATTCTCTCATCACTCTGGTAAATCTGCACCCAGAGACCATGACCAGACGCTGCTGGAGGAGAGGGCGAGGACAGGAGGGGAATGAGGAAAGGAAGAAAAATGTGGAGATAATGCAAAAGGTGGGGTAGAGATGAGTTGACAAAAAATGGGGGTGTAGAAGGTAATGTCATGGTGAGAGCACTGGTGGGTGTTTATAGGTCTCGAAATATTAGCTGTAACAGAGTTCTTCCCATTCGAGAGTGAGAGCTTAATGATAAGATTGATACTCTTACACATAACTCCATGTATATATGGGTATTTTAGTAAGTGTATGTGTGTTTATGGGTTGTGGTCTTTTATCCACATGTAAACAGCATTTCAGATCACTGAAAACTCACCTTTGGAAAACTATCAGAGGTGATACATTTACATGTAGACAAAGAAAACCAAGATTTTGTTTTGCATTGTCAATGGTGTTTGCCTTTCTCTCCTTTTTTGACATCAGACATCCATCAGAAGCGTTTTGCTGTAGCCTTCTGATGGATATCGCTCAGTATGAGCCTTGATTTAATATGTGTAGCCCTCCTTCTGTGCCTCTTGTTCGAAATGCTCAGTTTGTTTGTGAATCATCTTTGTTGTGGGACGGGAGTGTTCTGCTGAAATAGTCTATAAGGTTGTGCAGTACTCTGTGTCTGGGGTTCTTGCAATTTCCTTGGGCTAGGCCATGTTTAGACTAGAGATGGACCGATCCGATATTACGTATCGGTATCGGTCCGATACTGACCTAAATTACTGGATCGGATATTGGCGAGAAATAAAAAATGTAATCCGATCCATTAAATATCAAAAAAACACCTCACAAAACTTGCGACACGGCGTAACTCGGCTCATAACCGTAGCACATAGGAGCAGTGTGCTCACGTGATAGAGCGGCTGTGTGTATTTGTAGCCTCGCTACCAAACCAGCATTTCATCTCTGAGGAAGTTATCCCAGAGAGAAGTAAAGCAAGTGTGTAAGTTCATCTCTGAATGTTTGTAAAGCGTTCCCATGTTAAGCTTAACAACCGATATATGGAGCGACTGACTCTCTCTCTCCCTCACCTTCCTGCGGCTACTTCAATCGTGAAACTGCTTAACGATCAGCTGATCGGCTTTTCTGTCGCGAGTCCGTCTCTCTTCTTTGTTTTTGGCCCACTTTGCACCAGAAAGAGGAAACCAGCGGCTGAACAACAGCAGCACGTTTAAGCTTGATAAGCTGTTGTTAGAATGTATTTAATATTACTTTCTACACCAGGATCCTTTTCTACGTAGCTGACGGCTGGTAACTGTGCAGGGGCGGATCTAGCAAAGTGTAGCCAGGGGGCGATAGGGCATGAACAGGGAAAAGGGGCACAAAGACATACTTTTCTTTCTTATTCTCATTTAAAATGCCTAGCTTTTAATAAATAATTATCTGAATCTTACACCCAAAGTTTTAATCTGATTTAAAATGTATAGAAGTCCATTACTGTATATAGTAACTGTTAAGTCTAATATACCCTAGTAAGCTATAGTACTTTTTCTTTGAGAAGGTACCATCTGTGAATTCTGCAATTCTGTTGAAGAAAGATGTTGAATCTATTTAATTATTCTTGAAAAATAATTTATTTCTGTGCATTTTTTTTCACCCTGCATCAAATTAAAGTTGATTACATCGATTAAGCATCATGAGGTGGAGGGTGGGGGGTGGTTCCCTATTTTTTTTGCTGGGAGTTTGCAACCCTATTAGTTAGGTTGCTTAATATTTCTGCTAAGTACTCTTTAAAATACCAGAATAGGGAGGATTAAGTTTATTAGATTGATCAGTGTTCCTGAACTATGAAATATTTTGGGTGCAGTGTATTTTTTTACATACAGGTATAACAGAATAGCTTTAGTGTTGTTGTTTATTTAAACTTGAGTATGAACTTATACAAAATGCAGCAAGATATTAAAAAAACAGTTTTATTGATTAAAAAACACACTATATCGGATTCATATCGGTATCGGCAGATATCCAAATTTATGATATCGGTATCGGTATCGGACATAAAAAAGTGGTATCGTGCCATCTCTAGTTTAGACATTCACCCCATTCACACTGTGCACACATTAGTGGTTGTTTTGTTTAGGTACATTAGTTGCCATGGTGTTCCTGCTCTGCATTTTGGATTAGTTGCATTTGTTTTTTTCATTTTCTTTTATAGTTAGGATGCTTGTGAATTGTGCTTCTGTGGTGCATCTATATAGAGCCTATGATGGAGCCAACTCAAGCTGCTTGTGCTGCTGCCAGCAATATGTCTGTGTTGTTAACTTTGTTGCTATAGCAGAGGTTTTCCAGAAAGGTTTAGGGTGCAGATTTAACACAGAAGTGTAAATGCACTCTTAGGTCTGAGTTGCACAGGCTCAGAGATCCGTTGGTGATGGTGTGGCACCATCCAGTCTCCAGGGCGAGACGCTTGCTGGCTGTCACTCTGAAATCGATCACAAAGGGGGTTATGCTCCAAAAACTTCACTGTGCTCGTCTGGAATTTGGATGGAAGACGCTCACTAACTAACAACCGAGCGATACTGAACCATGAAAAAGTGCAACGCAGACCTGAATGAATGTTTGCCTCCAAAGTAAAAGTTCGAAGTGTCCTACAGCTGAAACCAACAAGATTCAAAAGGTGGCACTTTCACCTTGAAGGTGAATGCTCTCTGTTTCTGGTCTGCATTGAACCTTTTACAGTTTCTTTACCTCTTGGTGGGTAGTTGGCAAGTGTTTGCGGACAAATTGGCATCTTGCATACAAACTACGGGTGACTGCAGCAACCTGCTAGCAATGAAAGTAGTTTTTAGTCATTTTTAATCAAAGCAACCACTCGCCAACAGGATGAGGAATATACATTTTAAAGATATTTTCTAAACCAACTGTTGCATTCTTCAGGCACCGATGAACACAGATGAACCCAGAACATGAAGCCATTTGTTTTTGCATGTGTTCATAAATTTTTGGGGACATTCAAATCTTCCGGTGTAATGTGAGCTAATGCTATACTAACAGCAACAGACAATTAGACCAGAGAATACCCACTGAAGCCTGAAATAAACATGCCAAACCTGAAATAGAAACAGTCATTAATTTGTGCAGTGATTCATTTGATTCAGTACAGACAGGGAAAGACCTTGGGCTTGGATTGCGAGCGCACCGTAAAAATAGATGCCGTTTATCAAAATACATGAAGCAGTGCCATGCTATTGTAATCAAAGAAGAGAAATTAGAAACAGCGAGCTTGCAACAAGCACTCTCATCTCCATCGCATTCAATCCCCAAATGCAGCTGGAGGTCTGATTTCTATCTGTGCCGCTCTCAGCTCTGTGACCAATCAATACATTTAAGCTCCTCTGCTCTCAGCCCGATGTGAATGAACAAATATACTCAGAGCAAGATGACTGCTCGTTTTCCTGATGAAAGTCATGAAATTGTCCCAGCTGGAGGTAGACAGGGTGGAGCCGTCTGTCTCTCTGTCTACTGGGACACAGTTCATTAAGCCGCATGCTACTTAAGATGAAGCATCAAAAGAATATTTTTAGATCATTTTAAGCTGCAGTAACAACTTTTTAGTGCATACTAACAGAAAATAATTATAAACAGACCACTAAACTGGATTTTGTCTGTTTTAAGCAGCCAGAGGTTGGACCTGCCAGCATCATCCAGTCCATGTTACCCTTCAGGTGATGTATTTAAGGTCCAATCAGGACATGTTCTGGCTCGAGACAAGGTGGTTTGGACATCTATTATTAGACTCCTGCCCCCATGACCCTGGACCTGGATAAGAGACAGAACGTAAACGAATGAATGGATAATACGTCTTTTTTCTTACCATGAAGTTTCTGTTCTTACTTTATAAGGTACTGGCTGTTAGTATTGGGTTTGACCCCCTTTTTCTTTCAAAGTGCCTTAAATTTTTTGTGGCATAGATTCAACAAGGTGCTGGAAACAGTCCGCAGAGATTTTGGTCCAGGTCTCGTGAATAAGGAGTGAGCATATTGTGATACTAAAGAAACCTGTTTAAGATGATTTGAGGTTCATCACATTGTGTGTTATCCTACTAGAAGCAGCCATCAGAAGATGGGCACACTGTCATAAAAGGGATAGACATGGTCGTCAGTAATGAGTGTTGGCCAAGTTACTTGAAAAAAGTAAAATAAAAATTATATGCAACAGCGTTTGACTTGAAGAAATTCTTTAACATTTAAACCTATTTTCTGCATATTCCAGCATATAAAATAAAATAATGTTTTGTGCTTACACTCACTCTTTCAAATAGATGCAAGTAAAACAGAGCAAAAAATAAATAAAATCAAAGATTCAACGGCACTAAGTCCTGTCACTCTTAAATCTATTGTCACCTGTTTAGCAGGAGTGGGTCGGGTGGAGGTTTGCCTGGTGTCGCAGCGGTCATGTCGGCGGGGGGATCCGGGCAGCGTGCTAAGTGTTTGCTCAGATCTGAAGTTTAATTTTTCACTGTAGAAAGAAGTTTTCTTCCCATGCAGAGTGCACAGCGGACACTGATGTTTTTGTCACTTTTTACGGACTAAAACTCAAAGTAATGTAAGTACATCCACGCTTTAAACGCTGCATGGTCGTACTCTCTCCTGCACTCCATATTATCCATTGTTGATCTACACACGTCTGTTGCTGCTACGGACGTCGCACGCGCTTACGTCATAGTCACGAGACACTCTCACAAACAAAATCACGACGGTTTAGTAACGCAGTAACGCAGCATGCTTACGGGAAAGTAACAGTAATCTAATTACTTTTTTCCAATAGGAACCCCTTACGTTACTCGTTACTTGAAAAAGTAATCAGATTACAGTAACACGTTACAAGTAATGCGTAACTGTAATCGGCATTACTTGTAACACATTACTGCCCATCTCTGTCAGCAATACTCGTGTAGACTGTGGGGTTTAAATAATGCTCAAGAGCCCAAAGTGTGCCACAAAAATATATCTCCCACACCATTACACCACCAGCACCAGTTTGAGCCACTGATGCAAGTCAGGATGGATCCACGCTTTCATGTTTTTTACGCCAAATTCTGCCCCTACCAGCCAAATATTGCATCAGACCAGGAAACATTTTTCCAATCTTCTATTATCCAAATTTGGTGAGCTTGTGTGAATTGTAGCCTCAGTTTGCTGTTCTCAGCTGACAGGTGTGACACCTGGTCTGGTCTTCTGCTCCTGCTCTAAAGGTGGCAGGGCTTTCTCCATCGCTGCTCCGAGATTCTGGAAAGTCTTCCCTCGTCTATAAAGTCCTCCTCCTCTTTGGAAATCTTCAAATCGAACTTGAAGAAATATTTTCACAGGCTCTTTGGGTCATTTTGGGTCTACTTCAAGGTTCAACATGTTATGCATTCAGAGATGCACTTCTGCATACCTTGATTATAACGAGTAGTTATTTTATTAGCAGGCAGAAAAGGAAAAAGTTTCTACCAAAGGTTTTGTACGAGCAAATTTGTGCTCTTTAAAAGACGTTTACATTTTTTGTGACGTTTGCTTTGTTTCCCCGTCACAATAGAGGGAACAAATATAAAGGAAATAAACAAAGCAAAAGATCTGCTCGTATCAGTCGAAATGTTATTTTAAATGGTAAAAGATTGAAAGTTAGCCCAGAATTTCCCATTAATAGATTTTCCTTTTAATAAAAATGCCATTATCTAATTCGTCACACCCAGAAATTAACCTTCGTATCTGCACTTTTTCCATTAAACAGTTAGTGCCTATCAGTCTTTTCCCTGCTTGTGCTCAAAGTGATAATTTAATTGGATATCTACATATCCATGCATAGCTGTACGAGATGCATTTATATTTAAATATTTGTCAAATTTATGTTTTCATAACGATAAGAGCCTCGCTGTTGCTGTTTCTGTGCAGACAGCTTTGCTGATAACAGAAACTTTATTTTACATTTCATGGATGAATGGAAACTAATGCAAGCAGTTAAGCTAGTTCTCACATGTACCTGTCACACACACACACACACACACACACACACACAGTAACAGAGCACGAGGTCAGAAGCTACAATTTATTTTTCATTTCTCTCTGAAATGAACTGAAAACATACATGAAGCAGACGAGGAGGCTTGACGTCCTCTGTTGAGTAACTCTTAGGAAGGATCAATACAGAGCAGTCCATCTTACTCTCTGTTCACCTACTGATTATTAGCCGCTGGAACAGGCTCAAGCAGCGCTGTATTAAAGAAAAAACTAAGCTTCCTCTGCTTCTTGTGAAGTTACCATGACATGTACACTTCAGGAACACCCACACAGCAGTGATCATAATTGACTCCTACTGGCTGAAACCACGATGAATATGGAGGAGGGATTTTTTTTCTTTCATCCTCTTGACAGGAACCCATTGTGCAACTTGAAAGGAGCAATGAGCTTAAAAAAGTGCCTTTGGAAATCTGTGGGTGACGTCACAGACTTTACACCTATGATGTTTTAAGAGCTGGACAGCTAAAGGACACAGAAAAGCATGTCACAGATCTCTGAGATAATCTCATGCTTCCCTTTAGGACAAAAGTCAGGTGAGGTTACGATAGCACTCCAGGTAAGCTGTGGTGGCTTTACTGTAGGATACAGACTGAAAACAGCTTATTGTGTTATTAGTGTGGGAGTGTTGTTTATGGTACAGCTGTAACATGAGGTTGTCCAGTTTCATTAGGTTTAGCTGAATACTGGATAAAGTTTCTAACACTGTCAGTCAGGACTTTAAAACAATCATGAGCTAAGCTCTAAAAATGCAACGTTCAGGTTCAAAAAGTGTTTTGCATAACTTGCAGTGATGCTGTCAAAAGAGTTAAAAGAGTCCTTTTAAATCCAGACGTCCATTATTCTCCTGCCCTTTTTTGGGGCTGATCCACAACAGTTTTACATTTCATATCAATCCTTCTTGAATGAGTTTACGAAGAAAGCCATGTTTCTGGATATTGGTGGGGGTTTAACTAGAAGTGCACTGACTGCAGTTTCCCAACTAATTTCCAGTTTTTTGATATTGTGACAATCCCGATACGGCTTTATACGGCAATTCAGAGTCCAAAATTTAATTTCTGTAATTCAAGAAATTCAGAGTCCAAAATTTAATTTCTGTAATTCAAGAAATTCAGAGTCCAAAATTTAATTTCTGTAATTCAAGAAATTCAGAGTCCAAAATTTAATTTCTGTAATTCAAGAAATTATTCGACTTTACAATTTCCCCCCAAACTCCACTGAGTAAAGGTCCTTCTCTCATTTAAACAACTAAAAATAAAATGCTCTGCTATCAGCAAATAATTAAACGAAAGTGAGTACCTTACACACACCCACCGTTACGTGACATATTTAACCTCACTAAACTGGCATAGCATATGATTTAATAACAAAAAGAAACATAGGGCACCTATATATATATATTTGTTGCTGCTTTGATCTCTTGCTCATACCAAGGCTCTAAGTTTTAGTCACTTTGCCTTTGTTCAGCCAGGTGAAGGTGTCACGGCTGCGGCGGCAGAGGTGTGATGGGTGAGAGATTGACCCAAAATGCAGGTGCTGGCACTGATGCGAGTCAGCTTTATTTACAGGTGACATGGGGACAAAAACATGAAATGAGTGGTGTGGACCTAACCTAAACTGGGAGAACTAAAACCTTATATGAGCTTGAACTGAAAACAAGAACTAGAAACCAGGATACCTGGAAGTGTGAGGAGACAGAGAGCAGAGGAACACGGAGCATGACAAGCAGACGAACTGACGACAAGCACAGGAGAAAACACACTGTATGTACACAGAGGGAAACGAGGAAACTGCACACAGGAAGGAGACACAGCTGAACCTAATTAACATGACGAGACAGGGAGGACGCAAAACTGAATATACTGACATAAGACACAGACCTTCACAATAAAACAGGAAGCTCAACACACATCCAAAGACACAGACTCAGAGACACGGGCTTTACACAGAGACCTGACTGAACCAGAACAGAGGGAACTTGGGAACCAAAACCTAGGAACTAGAAATCTTAGCAGAAGACATAACCAAAATAAACTAAAACATAAGATAATATTAATTAACACAAAACACTGAGTCAACAGACTCAGGACCATGACAGAAGGTCTGTTGTGACAAACGTTTTCATAGAGGTCCATCTTACCTTGGTGACCTTTGAAAATCATCTACACTAAAAACATGTTAGCTTTGGCTGCGAGTGTAGGCATCACTATCTGGCTGTACCGCTGTGCCTGTGTTATGCATGGATGAAACAGACTGTCTCGTGAAGCTGAGTCACAGGTTCAGCCTGAGCACTCTGGAAATTGTCCAACTCCAGGCCTTGGCCAGTCGGTGAGTGCATCCCCAGTTTTAACTTTAAGTCCTGGTTTTCCTCCTTTTTCCTTGTGTAGAGTAATTTCCCCAGTTTCTCTGAGTCTTTCGATGATAGCATATACCGAGGTGATGAAGCCCGCAATTTTTTGCACATTAAACCCTAATCTTAAACAATTTATTGATAAATTGTTCAACTATTAGTCAGCACCATCTTTCACAGAGTAGAGAACTCTCATATCCCCATACTTACTCCAGAAAGAATCAGCCTCTCTGGATGCTTGTTTCAACCCCAGCTACACTATCACCATTGGTAAATTACCTGATAGTCATTCCTTGGGATGAAATCTGAGGAGCGATACTCTTGTTACTTTGCTTAAGCTGTTGTCTTTAAGGAATGCAGCCTTGTGGGTAACCTGTACCGTGGGACATGAGCTGCTACAGAAAAAAGTGACACGAGTAGCACATCGCAGCAACTACTGTTGAGTGCAGGCACAGATGGATAGTTGTAGTCAGCCCTTCTAAAGAAGCCCTTCTTTGCAAGATCACACACACACACACACACACACACATGCGCGCACACACTCGGGACAATGAAAACAATACCGCGGTCACTGTCACTGGGGGTAAATATGTCAGAGTTACACTCAAGCACCTGTCCTCATGATGGAGATAATTTAATCTGGAAGGAACTCCCATCTGTCAACAGACAAGTGGGTGTGCGGTTAAGCTGATGATGACTACATCCTTCTTATAACAGCTCAGAGATGACATGCAACCAGGGAGGAGACGCATAACATCCAGGAAATGGTTGACAATGAGTCTCAGCTGGTTTGTTCACCCTTTGTTTCTGTGTCATACTGAGTGGGACAATTTTAAATAAATACTTTGCTTCCGTCCCTTTGAGTGTTCACAGCACCCGCCTATGCCAGAAGCCTGTGTCTATGCCCATTTTAAAGATACATCGTGTGTATCGTCTGCAGATGATTGTGGTATCTCATCCAAAGAATCTATTCAGCATTGCTCCCTCCATTAGGGTCTCTGTCATGGTAATCACTTTCATGACCTCCGGGCTTATCTTTAGTTACAAGTTAGTTATGAGATCGAGGAGGTATCAGTGCTGAGGTGTAAGATGCTTTTTTGTTTTTCTGGTGATGTCAGTCACAGTAAATCTCAAAATGAAAACCACTTTGTTTCTTCCTCCGACTCCTCATTTGAAGCCTCGAGTGAAGCTTTTTGTTTGTCACCATCTTGATTTGTTTAAACCAGGCGTCATGAGTGAGGGGTGAATCTGACTGAGAAACTGAGGAAACTGGATGCGCATATGCAGTGTTGGGTGTAACAGCGTTACAGAGAAACACTTTACTGTAATCACTTTACACTTTTCAGCAACATAGCATTGCTTTCTCTTTTTCCAATGGCGGAAGAAGATGGATCTCCTGCACACAGACGGGCCCTGCCTGAACCCAGGACGCTCAGCTGTGAGGCAACAGTATCACTGTGTATCATGTGCAGCTGAAGGCGATGTAGCAGATTTTCTACTGAGCTGTCAATCCTATCTGTAGTGTTTCCTAGTTTTGAGCTTAATGTGATAGTTTTGACCAGAAACACACACTGTGACTTACCTTCTAAAGTAATGCATTTAAAAACCAACTGAGTGTGAGTCATGACTGCAGCTAGTCTTTAAACACTGTTATTTAAATTCTACAGTACGCGCAGCACAAGCCACAAAATGCACAAAGGTGTGTGTCTCTTGTTTTTGCTCTGTTAACAGATCAGCTATTGTTCACCAGGTTGTGTCTATAGTCCCTATCCTTATTTGAACTGCGATAACATCACTAACCTGCACTGCCATGCCAACCACACAGAACAGTTAAAGCAAACACAGTAAAACAACAGTTAACGGCACGCTTCCCAGAAGTGCATGCAGACGGGACAGGTGACTGTGGAACAGGCAAAAGGGAAAAGACTGAATGCTGTACAATGGACAAATACCACTCTGTACTCACACTATGCACCTGACACCAACCTCGATGTGCAATGCATCGACTAGTGCTGAGAGTGCTGCTTCCTGCATCTGCAGATACTGCTTATCAATAACAAGTGACTTTGGCAATGCAGTGAAAACAAGTCAGATGCTGAAGAGCCTCTGAAATTGATGTCTGTGTTTTCATTTGTCTGCTTTAATAAAGGTTACGTTCTGTATTTTGATTGCTCACTTTGAATGCACATCATTTAACTGGTAGTTACGCTCAAGATATAGAGAGGGGGAAGTTTTAAATCAGGCTTCTTCTATTAACAATCACAATCCACAGCATGGCAACATTAATTTCTATTTTTGGTGCACGAATTAAACAGATTCATAGCTCTGCCTGAGTAAAAAATGATTGTAGTACAAGAGGTTTGTATAGTAAGTGCTGGCTTTTCATTATTTCTGATGTACCACGTTAGCTTCACTAACATTGAAGTGCCACACAGGCAGACGTGCAAAAACCACATAAAGGAGCCTTTCAGGCTGTGTGAAACTGTTAACCTGAAACCAGAAAAGCACTTGAGCTTTTAAAAACTCCCCATATTTTTAAAAAGCACTATAATGAACATCATTTTAGAGACAAACACATTCCCGTGTATCGTCCTGATTGTAAAACAGAGCTTTCTACTTTGTCTGGAACACAGAGTGTCTTAATAAGCACCCTTCTGAGTTTCCATGAAAACCCTCTCTGCAGGAGCTTTCATGTCGATTTAAAAACCCTCCCGTACTTGCTCATTAAATGAGGTGACAGGCAGAATAAGGGGCACTGATCTGACATTTCCTGCTTCACAAGTAATTAATAAGGCAATAATGGAAAAAGTATAAGACAATTATTTGTTCCAGCAGCTCACTTCATTCTCACTGCCTTTAGCTCTTCCTGTTTATCTGCATCAAGAGAAAGCAGAGCGAGTGTGCTCTAACAACTCTGACTGCTAACACCCGCTCACCTGTTGCTCCTGTGCACCTCCCTGCAGCTAACACTGGATCAGAGGACGTCATGGTCTGTCAAATCCACCTGACAGAAAGGTCATAAAGTTCAACCCAATACTAAAAATAATAAAAACCATTTCATCAGGGGTGAGATGAGCCGTTTATGTCGAATGTAGTTAAAAATAACACCGAAACAAGAGACGCTATAGTTTTTGTTTTTCAGAGTTTCTCTGAAGCTGCGCGGTCGACAAACGAATGAACGACTGTGAAGTAAACGGATAAACAAGCTACTCGTGACATGACTCACAAGCGAAAGTGAGAATGATAAGCGACCAAACTAATTTCACCAAATGCCACTGTGCAAAAAGTGTGAATGAAATCGATATAAACTTCCTCTTTTTAACTTCCTCTTAGCTTCCCCCCCATCGTGCCAAATTACTCAGGATTCAAGTCAATTAAATGAGGCATTATTAAAGCATCTGAAAGTGAATTATCATAATCAAAAAACAAGTGGAGACCAGGTTCAGGGGAAATAAACAGAGTAGATAATTATTATTTTAACAAGAAAATTACACACCCTGCAAGCACCGCACTGAAATGGTGCACCTGATATCCCCATGTTGGTTTTCCTCTACATCACTATATTCATACCCCTCCAGCACCCTCATTGCTACAGACCAATAACACTGTTGTGATGTCATAGCTTGGCTTGTAGGGCTGGACACGTGATGAAGTTGTGGTGGATGAAACACAAAACTTTCACCCACATGTGATGCATGAAACTAAATTCTAATGTTTGGACCCTTAATAGGCATTTTCTTATTATACATTTAAATATATAGGTTTAGGCAATTAAAATTACTTGGTGGGTTTAACAAAAAGAGACTCTGTGCACCTTAGCATATGCTACTTCCGGTGGGGAAACTCCTGTATGGCGCTTCGGTGTGATATTTGCTCGTTTACGGTCGGGTTTTCCAAAACAAGTCAACCAAATGGATGAATCAAGCGGCGATTTATATTTCTCAAGATGTCTTGGGCATTTACCGAATATATCTGTAGATGATGTTCATCGACTTGTCGATATTTTTCCTCCACGCCTTAGAGCAAAAGAGAGAAAGTATTCAAATTTTATATTTCTCAGTATTTGTATACAGTGGTCCCTCGTTTATCGCGGGTGTTATGTTCTAAAAACAACCCACGATAGGTGAAATCCACGAAGTAGCCAAATTTATTTTTAACAATTATTATAGATGTTTTAAGGCTGCAAAACCCCTCACTATACACTTTATACACTTTTCTCATACAGGCATGAACATTTTCACACTTTTCTCTCTTGTTTGATGTAGTGTAGCGATTCTGTACTGTAAAGGAGAGACGGCACAGAGGAGATCGACAGTGGTCTACAGCCAATCAGGATGCAGAACACAATGCGCTGTAAAAAAAAAAAAAAAAAAAAAAAAAAAAAGCATGCAAAATTGCGCTAAAAAAAAAAAAAATCAGCGAAACAGCGAGGCCGCAAAAGGTAAACCGCATTATAGCGAGGGACCACTGTAATTTTGAAGGTAAGTCACAACATACTCTTCGTAAATACTAATATATAGAGACCGTTACCAGCAATCATTCATTAATTTTTTTCTGTGGCATTTGTTCACGGTTTGTTGACATGCTGTGTAGGTGTGTACTTTACTAGCTGATATCGACCTTACGGGTGAAACATCTGGCTTTGACTATTGTTCACCTGTAGTTTGAATGCTGAACATTTGCCTGTTAAATCATAAGAACTGTCACTATACAGAGATGTGCTTCTGAATGTGGACGATGTGTCTTCTGATTTTGTAATGCAGTTCTGCTTGTGTTGAGTGACGTAAACAACCAATCGATCAACACTCTTCAAATGTCAAAATTGATCATTCGATTTTTTGATGACACAGCAATGGTGAGTGTTCCCACCTTCTGCTCTTTGTAACTTAACACGATCTTTCCGTTTTTGTGTTTTGGACATGATTTTTGGGTCCATCTTCGCAGTAGCGATTGACCGCAAAATAAAGCTACCGGAAATGTACAACTCTACATCCGGTCTTAACACAGGAAGTTAGCATTTTCTCGTGCACAGGGTCTATTGCGATTTATCTATTAACATCATCATACTATTGGGTAAATGCCAAATAGCTTTTTCTGTTTTTTTCTTGTATTTTTTATTCATTTATTTGATTGATTGATTGATTGACCATACTTTATTCATCCCGAGGGAAATTGGATTAAGGCTTTCTTTTATTCCCCTAATTCTGTATTTCTTGTACTGTTCCTAATTTTCATTTGTATTATTACCTGTGTTATCCTCTTTGAGAGTTTGCATTTTGCAATTGCTCAATAAAAAAAATAAATAAAAAATATTGCGGTTTATCTCAAAATCACCTGTCTTTGTTTGTTTTTCAAACTTTCAAATTTTCAGTTTTACAAGATTTTGTGGAAGAAAGCATTCAAGACTGTCACAAGCTGTGTCCCAAAACATCGGCTGCATCCTTCGGAGGCCGCATTTGAAGGCCGATTACGTCACAGCCAGGCGATGAAGGCTGTCCCAATTCATCGACTCCTTCAAATGCAGCCAACAAATGCGTCCTTCATTTCCCCAAATTTGAAGGATGGGTCGGGTGTATCCTTCGTGGCCCACCATATCCCAGAATTCATAACGCGGCCCAGCCAATTTCAGTTTCCAATAATGGCTGCCGCTACTAAGTTTTAAAATTACTCTCATCAATCTTTCTGGGTCACAAAATAAACTTTTAACATATTTTCAGGTGAGAATGTAGCTGAGTAAACTTCAAATATCTGCTTGGTTTATCAAGACGTCGCATATTTGCAAAAGTGCTCCAACGTTTTCGGAGACATCTGTTACCCACCCGCTCGATAGCTAGCTGGGGGGTTCAATGGTCACTCGAGCCGGCGAGAGCAGCAGACTCCCGGCTTCATCGTTTTCAGACCCCCGTTGTCTTTCGCTACTCAGGTTAAACATGGCATATAAGTCACTCGGATAACTTAAAAATGTTATTGTTTGGCTTTTTTCAGTGTTTTATTTGTTCCGGAGTAAATCGGTTTGGCTGAGATCAAAGTTATTAGATTAAATAAAACTTTATTAATCCATTGGGTGGGTTCCTCCGGGATTTTCACACAACTGAATAAACGTCAAACAGAAAACTGATTAAACAGAAGTGTGAGACGGTCGAGAATTTACGCCAGTGTCCCGTTATATTTTAGATAGCAAGGAGCAGACGGCAGAGTTTATTAAACTCCACAGACACAGCGGTGACGCAAATCTGAAGGCTAGACCGTCCCATTTCACAGCCTCGCACTTCTGGCCTTCTCGGTCTTCGAAGGACCCGGCCCACGTAGACCGCGAAGGCCGGGTCCTCCGAAGGATGCGGCCTACGTTTTGGGACACAGCTACAGTCAGTGTAGCTGATGCTGAAATGTTTGTGTGGGTTGCCATGACAACGCCAGAAGAGCGTCTGAGATCGTTATATTGTTTTCTATTTGTTTTATAATAATAATACATTTTATTTATAGGCGCCTTTCAGACCCTCAAGGTCACCTTACAGTAGCACATAAACAATACCATAAAAAAACATTAAAAAAGATGTATATATAGCAAACATGGTAGATAAAATTTAGACATAAACAATCATAAAAGCAAATATAAAAACTGAGCAAGGTAAAAATGGCCTAAGACAGATCAGGTGTATGCAATTCTGAACAGATGGGTTTTGAGTAGTGATTTAAAAGAGGTGAGACAGTGTGTGTCCGTAGAGCAAGTGGAAGTGCATTCCAAAGTCTGGGGCAGAACAACTAAAGGCTCTGAGTCCCATGGTAGTCAGGCGAGCAGGTGGAACTGACAGAAGGAAGCTGAAGAAGAGCGGAGTGTACGAAGGGGTGAGTATGTATGGAGAAGATCGGATAGATATGGAGGAGCGAGGTTATGAAGTGCTTTGAAAGTGAGAAGCAGGATCTTGAAATTGACACGGAGGTGAATTGGGAGCCAATGGAGCTGTTTAAGAACAGGTGTTATATGTTCAGTGGATCTAGTTCTGGAAATAATACAAGCAGCTGTATTTTGAACCAACTGCAGTTTATGGAGGGATTTATGAGGTAAACCATAGAGAAGAGAGTTACAGTAATCCAGACGAGATGTGACAAGAGCATTGACAAGTATGGCGGTACTGTGTGGTGTGAGTGAGGGACGAAGACGGTTAATATTACGGAGATGAAAGTAGGAAGACCGAGTGATATTATTTATATGTGCTGTGAAGGACAGAGTGCTATCGAGAATGACACCAAGACTCTTAACCTGAGGGGAGGATGTGACAACAGAGTTATCAATGGATAATGAAGGACTGGTTGGAACTGTAGTCAGTTTTGATCTGGTGCCTATTAAAATGAATTCTGTTTTATTGCCATTAAGTTTAAGAAAGTTGTGCGTAAACCAGACCTTGATTTCACTTAAACAGTCAGAAATGGATGTAGGTGGGAGAGTAGCTGTGGGTTTGGAGGATAGGTAGAGCTGGGTGTCATCTGCGTAGCAGTGAAACTGGATGTTATGCTTCCTAAAAATATTACCTAGGGGTAGGAGATAGATGATAAAAAGTAAAGGACCCAGGAGAGAGCCTTGGGGTACACCGGAATTAACTGGAGTAGATAAGAAGTAAACCAGGCGAGTACTGTACCATTGATGCCAATAGATGCTAATCTGTGAAGGAGGATGCGGTGGGAGATAGTATCGAAAGCTGCTGTAAGGTCAAGGAGAATGAGGATGGATATAAGTCAGAAATCAGCTGCAAGCAGAAGATCATTGGTGATTTTTACTAGGGCTGTTTCTGTACTGTGACATGAACGGAAGCCGGACTGAAACTGTTCGTACAAGTTATTTCCAATGAGATGATGATGAACCTGTGCAGCCACTATCTTTTCAAGAATTTTTGCTAGGAAAGGGAGATTTGAAATTGGCCTGAAATTATTTAGATTGGAGGGATCTGAACCATTCTTTTTCAGTATTGGAGTTATTATTGCAGTTTTAAGAGAAGAAGGAACAGAACCAGATATAAGAGAGGAGTGTACGATATTAGCAATCAGTGGGGCAAGAGACGGGAATGAGAGTTTAACAAGATTTGTCGGCAGTGGATCAAGTTTACATGATGATGACTTTAAGTTAGTAATTATGGAAGATAGCTGAGTTATTGTGGGAAGTTCAAAATTGGATAGAGAGGATGACAGCTGAGAAGGGCAGAAAATGCAGATAGAACAATTGACCATTTCACAGGACGAGGGCAATTGTTGATGGAGATTCTCAATCTTGGTGTAAAAAAAGTCCATAAATTTGTTGCAAACTGCGGCAGAGTGTGTTTGTATGGCAAAGGTATCTGGGGGTTTAACAATATTGTGCAATGTAGAAAACAAAGTGCGAGTGTTTCCTTCAGCAGATTCAATAACAGAGGTGTAGTAAGCAGATTTAGCATGATGAATAGGTTCTTTATAGTGTTGTATATGGCTGAGATACATGTCCTTGTGAATAGTAAGTCCTGTTTTCCTTTATTTGGTACTCATGTTTGTGTACGCTTACAGTGGAAAAAGATAATCTATGCGTCCAGTGATACATTGTTCTTACAAAGAATGTTTCTGTCAAAATGATTGTGAAGTAGTCACTTCCTCCGTGAGTCGCGGGAACCGGAAGTTGTGCGCGGGAGAGACAAGACAGAACAATAACACAGCGGACTTTTTGGAATCTACAACTTTTCTACTGCTGGTTTTACAAGGCGTACACGGTAAAAACATTATGCTGGTTAATTTGTTAAGCACTTGTGCACTTTGTGAAAAGAAATAAGTGTTTGAGATGGATGTCATATGTACTATTGTTATTATTTTACTTGATTCTAGTTTTCACGGTGCTCCATGATTATGAGAGGAATAAAAAAGAATTGTGGACGTCAGTACGAAGCGTGGATTCTTTTGACCAGAGTAGATACAGTCAGGCTGCGAAGCTGACTGTGTGGAGCGAGGAGGTGAACCCAAGCGCAGACACTAAAACAAAACTTAAACTTAACAGGAAATGAGCCGTTTATTAAGGCTGGTAAAACATTACAAAACAAAAGGCAGAGGCGAAGCTAAACAATAACATAACTGGGAAAACTATAAAGAAAACATGACGCATCCTAAATGTGTTTTGTTTTTTTTAAACATGACTACTTGGCATGAATACATAAAGACCTGGCATGGCAGGATAGCAGACGATCTGACAAAGACTGAACGAACACACAGACTAAATGCACACAAGAGGTGATCAGGGGAAGTGGAAACACATGGGGAAACAGCTGACACTAATCTGACATAAGGAGACAAAGGAAGCAAAGCCGACTACATTGACATAGGACACAGACTTTCAAAATAAAACAGGAAACATGAGACGCAGACATGACAATACAAACCTGACAGCCTGAAATCACAGACAGAAATACATGAGCCTAACCAGAAGACGTTAGTGAAACATAACTAGATTAAACTTTAGGCAACTAAATAATGAATCTAGAACTACATTATCTTCAAAATATAACAAAAGAGATCTAAAACCAAATGAAAGCACTGGGTCATAGACCCAGCCCCTGACAAAGACAAGCTTCTCTACTTGCTCCATGTGTGGTTTTTTTCCACAAGCTGCAAAGTTACCACATCAAAAAAACAAAAAAACTCAGTTCCTGTAACAGTGTTGATCACAACTCCAGTTCTGATCCAGGCATTTCTATAGCTAATAAGCTGCTTTTCAATGGCATCACTTGTTTTCAGCAGAAACGTGAATAAATCAGATGTGGATCAGAAGCTCCTCACTCTCCCTGTCTCCATAAAATGTCCCGAGGACCAGATTATGCTAAATTGATCAGAGTTTTTTTTGTAAATGCAAAAACCCGCCCTCACTCATCCCTCTCTTCCAGTGCCTGACACCTGTTCATTTGAAAGCTAATTCTCTTTGATTTTATGGAAGCAGCGTGCTGATAAAGCGCCTGGATAACGCTCTGAATCGCACGGCCATCCTGCTCTTTCCCTGCGTCTCTAATTAAGATCCTGGTGCTGCAGCACTAATGTTAATTCACAGGTGTCTGCTGCCTGCCAGTCACCATGGCAACTTCAAGGTATGCCGCTTAATCCATAACACACACACACACACTCTCATCATTTTATTCTTTTCCTCTTATCAGAACTGATTAATCTGGACAGCAAACAATGTTCACGGCAGCGTGGGCAACCTGCCGCTGATTTCTCCAGAACAGGAAATCAAGGCTGTCTGTTAAATGTCGGATCTTAAAGTGCATTCTGGGTGGCAAATAAACCATTAAGATTTGTTCTTGAAAGAACACTAAAGCCTCTCAGCTGCCTAACTCCCCTGGATGTTTACTCAGGCCATGAAGAGTAGATCAACATAACTGCGAGCGCTAAGAGTCTCAGAACGGGCAGCTTAAAAACCTGCTGATGGCAGATCAATGCCCACACCTTCAAAGGAATTCAGGTTTCACTCGTGGCATTTCTCCACTTCATCTCAAACACCATCCCTTTCTTTCATCACTCAATAGTCTGCAGTCTTTTATAGCATTTCTACTTCCCCTGTGTGCTCCGTCTCAGTAATAGGCCTCCTGCATATCCGCATATTGTTACATCTGGGAGTGTAACTGCACATGCATTCAGTCTGCAGGCATTTGGTTTAGTATGAAACTTTAACCGTTCTGGATGCCTTGTGAATTAAATAGAAGCCTACACAAGTTCCAGAGCACTATGGTTTGCTCTTCCAATTCCTGTTTTTACTTTAAGGTCACCTCCTTCGTGTAATGTTTGCACAGGAGTATTATTACAACCTGATGTCTGCGTCTTTCCTGTCTCATTCCAGAAAGAAGAAAAGAAGGAGGTGCAGAACACAAAACCACTTTGGAGAAAAAAAAAAAAAGGTTGAAGGTGCTCATTATCATTATCACATTATCATCACAGGACTTCTGTGTTTTTGGCAAAATATGACAGGTTTGTGGTGAAATGTTAACTTCACATATTACAGGCACGGCGTGATGGCATGGGATTAAGATTGCAGAAAACCTGATAAATTACTAGAGATCCCCAGATAAGAGTAGTCCTGTGTGAAGAGCTTTTATCTCCATATCTCCTCTTGTTTGTATTTGTGTGCAGCAGACGTTTGGAGAGATTTGAAGTGTGCTTGCAGCAGTCGATAGATGTTTCTGGGTTGGGCACAGTTTGCATTTTACTGTCACAATCTAGTGATTTCAAGAAAAATAAAATACAAAAGAAATGCTTATAGAGTGCGGTGCAAAAGTTTTGAGCCACTCCTTATTTCTTTCTTTTTTTGTTTTCCAGGCTTTCTGAAGCTCTTTTTCTTTGGACATTGGCTGCTTTTTCAATCATTTTAAGTCCAGTCTTTGCACCTGAACATTTTCAGAGGCTTTTTTTGTTTGTTTCTTAAGCCACTTAAGACTGACCTGTGAATCATTCAAGCGTAAAAGAAAAGCACCATCTGCTGTTCACTGAAACATCATCAGAAATAATCTCACAGAAAGGTTGCCTGTCAAGTAGTCGTTCTTAAGGAGGGTGTAGCGGTCGCAAGGTAGTGTGAAGGGGACCAGACGGCAAAAAACAACTACATGAGCCCTCAGTCGTTTTTCAGAGCTCTGATTATATTTCTCTTACAGGTACACACGGTTTTACACTCTCAGCAGCAACACATCTAAACATGAACAACCCAGCCCCCAAAACCCCTCCTCCTTAAATAGGCACCGGTCATATCACCACCAATAAAATTTAAAAGATTTCCCCCAACACACTCCAGCTACAAATAAACATATACAGTAAAACACTACAGTCATTTTAACACACCTCACATACATCTGACTACAAACAAACCCCCAGTTAAATAATACACAAATTAAACTAAAGATTCACCCCACTCCCACCCTCAGCTCTCATCTGATGGTTTACCCCACTAACAGTGGATAATTAGGGAACTCCTTTCAGGTGAACATCATTAGCCTGTAATCATGGGTGAACTCCATGAATTAGACCTTCAGGAAGTTGACCTCAAAAGAGAGAGTGGTTAGTGGCCTTCAAAACAAAAGCATAACAAAACCAAACTTCCTGACAGACATTGCGGGTCTGTGCTTCAGGCTGGGGTATGGCAAATTACAACTGGACTGAAAATCAGTGGCAATGGGATCAAGTAATGAGTTAAAATTTGCACAGAGGAAGTCAGGAGAAAGATACAACAGCCATCTGTAAAATAAGCTGGAGGCTCTGTCACCAGTTTGGGGCCAGTGCTGCTGGGAATCTTGTCAGACTTGATGAAACGTCAAAATTGATGGTACCATCCGGTTTTTAATCGACCATATTATCTGGAAATTGTCTGACTGGCAGGGATCACAGGTCTAGAGACGCTCAGGGTAAGACTACAAAAGTCACAGTTGATTGTGTTTATTTACTGTGAAATGTGCAACACAAAAAGACCAACAGTAGTGACCATCCCCTCGAGGCAGGGTTTTCCACAGATCTATTTGATTCAACAGACACAAAACAGCTCACTGCTCTCCAGCGCATGCTTCTCGAGGAGGATCTGTACACAGCGAAAAGGCTGGTGAGCAGCGACAGTCACAAAGATAGAAGCTGGACTTTACTAACTGCAGCAATTCAATGATTCAGCAAGGACTGAAGGTCTGAGAAGTGGCAACAACAAGTTTGGAGGCAGAGTCCTGCTTCTACACTAAAACCAAACCGCACAAATACAGACACGCATGAGTCAACCGGTGAGGACAGAGGGACCGTGACACAAACTCACTACCATAGTCTGTGAGAGTATCTGGGAGGTTTTCCACCTGTGGCAGCTGGTCCTCCCCTTTTTGGGTGGGACCTCCAGCACCTCAACTGCACTTCATCTGCAAGCAATCAACAGGAAAGCTTCTTAAACCTGTGCAACCTCCTTTCCCTCGCCAGTTTGTTATGCTCTCCACAGCGGTAACTAGGCTGACCTCCTGAAACTCTTTCTTTGTGTTTCCCTGTGTTCAAAGGTGGTTGCTTCCACGGTTTGAACTCACCTGGATATCTGTTTCGTCTCCCTGCTTGCTTGCCTGCCCGCCCGTCAGCCTTCCATTACACCTCGGACTCTTTGGAAATTCCCACGAACCTCCCCTCCTCATAGCTTGCAAACCTGGACCTGCAAAGCAATGAAAATCACTCACTCAGCTCCTGCAATAACTCCCTCTCCGTCTGTTTCAGAATCCCTCCCGTTCGTCTGTCTCTCGCTGTGACCACTTCAGTGACCCAGTTTGCTAGGACAATCCTTCCCTCACTCCAGTAGTTGATTCCCCGTGGCCCTTATTAACCTGACTCTCAACCTGTTAAGCATTTTCTGTTATCAAAATAAACTTTCTTGTAAATAGTTATTTTACATGTGTTGGTGTCTGCATTTTGGCCCATTCATTGGGTGAACCTTGAGTTCATGACAGGAACACTAACAGGCGTTAGGGCTCCACAGGTACTTGACAGAGAACAAAACAAAAGTCACTCAACTTTTACTGTTGCTCAAGAAGCCTGGAGAACTTTCCCGAAGACTGCTTTAAGAAATTATAAGAAAGTTTGCTTGAGTTCAAAGTTCAGTTCTTTCTTTGACTTTTAAATATACAAACTTTTTCTTCCCCGTTTTCTGAGTAAACTAGAAACAATTGAGGAGTGGCTTGAAACCTTTGCACAGTATTGTATAATATTATGTTGCACAGAATATTGTGCACATCTAATATCTTTAGAGTAATCAGTTAATTTACACTAAACACCAGAGCTGGTGTCCCATTAAAAGCAGACACAGCCAATTAAACAGGCGATAAAGCTGACAGTTTGTATAAACCTGTAGTTTTTCCACAAAGAAAACTGATCTGTTATCCATATACAGATGGACCGATAAGCAGAATAAATAACGACACTGGTATCAATAAAATATTACCCATTTCCATTCACAGTAAAGGGCAGCATTTTTCCTTCTGCTGTAGCATCACTGCAGCAGCAGCACCAACATCTATGCAGACACCACCCAAAGGCCTGCTGCAGCAGTTCAGCAGGGTGACCATCACACACACACAGAGGTAGGTGGTGTGACCCTGATATTGTTCTGTGCGTTTCCCCTCCAATCATCATTTCCACTTTGTCTGTGTCCTACATGCCCTCGCTATCTGGCTTTTTTCATTATCGTGAATACTTGAGTTTGTCTACTTTTACTCCGGTGTTTAAGTTGCCTGCCTCGACTCGACTGTTTTATCAGCTTAAAATTAAAGCTTTTTAGTATGTACTTTGATGGTTAAGGGATATTTACACGGGAAAAGATAAAGAGTAATGTGGTGACCATGCCATGGAAGGTCAGTGAAATTCAGCGACTTGTAAGAAGTGAGCATATCCAAAGGTAAATTTTTCTAGGCTGTGTTTGCCCAACATTGACTCTGCAGTAAATCACAGGTTGGCAGGTCATTATATATCAACTGTACTGACTTCAGTAACCCTACAAAAGCTCCATGGATCCCTAGAAGCTATGCTTTTTTTTAATTAAACACCCAGTGTTCACTTTTGCTATCTGAAGGAACATTTGGAGTCCAAAAACAGCTTTTACATCAGATTTGACAAGCAGATGGTCTCCTGCTGACTCTATCACACAATTTAAAAAAAACAAAAACTACCTTTTATCTGGATTGCACATTTTTGTCTGTGCAGCAGCTTTTGTCTTTGAATATTCTGTGCAATCAAATGTGCAAAAAGACCCTCTTTTATCTCAGCTTGTGCGCACATGCACACAGCTTACAGACCGGCCTCAAAGTGTTAATCGGAAAGCTGTCGTTCTACACGGCGAGAAGAAATAGAGGTTTCAATGAAGACGCGTCGTAAAAGGTTGAGGGAACAAGAGTTGCAGAGATGAAACCGTGTCGTGTGCTTTTGTTTATAAGGACATCACTTCAGGAAGAGGTGAATAATGTGCTGCTTTGTGGGAGAACAAATGCTACAGCACTCCCCTTGATATCATCCTAATATGATGAGAGATTAAGGAGGAAAATAGCCCTCGCCTTGTCTCCAGGGTGTTGATGACTAGTTAATGTAACTGCCTTCATTTCCTTCCATCCAGTTCATTGTGTTTTCTTAGTGAAAGGGGAAGCTTCAGCAGTTTTGTTCCCTTAATAAAAATCAACACGGGCTGTCAAAGAGGTGAGCATTTCCTGTCTTTTATGACAAATAAAGGAAGATAAATGCAAACATTGTTTTTCATCACTGCGCCACTTTTATCCCCACAGCGATGTTGGTAAATACAGGAGTGGGATGGATGCAGGAATATTGATTGCGCTTAGTTAAAAGTCGTAGCCCTCAATCGCCATATTTCACACATGCACCTTATTAAGTTTCATAATTTTACGAAACCTAAACATCAACATTAAAAATTCCGTCTCCAGCTTCTCAAATGTGAATATTTTGATTTTTTGAAACTTGCATTGGACATTTTCCATTTTAAGAATTATTAATAAAAACACTGATTTATTCTTTTATTTTCTTTATAGATACCAGATGCAAAACCTGCTACTACAAACTAATTACTCACACTCTGTCACACTGACCATATGATGGGTTTTCTCTTTTTCTTTTTTTTAAAACAACCTTCCTTTCCCTCTCACCTGTGACAAACGCTCCCCGTGTTGCCGTGGAAACAGTGACATGGTAGGTTTGGTTTGACAGCACATTTTCTCCAGTTTTCACCCTAACAGAGTGTACAGCTAAAGTGCCTCTTGAGGTCACGGCTGCTGAGCCACAGCGCTTTTGGTTCAGGCTTATCCGATCTCATTGGTTCGGTTCAGAGCATGCTCGCCGACAGGGTCAGCGGGGGCCACGCCGACAAAGGAGCAGCAGCTGATCGCTAATGCTGCTGGCTGCTTGGTGATAAACAAAGCACGAACACCCTTCGTGGACAGCCTGCCTTTGACTTTATACGCTTATGACACCTTCCCCTCCGTGTGCTTTCTCCCGTTTTCAACAGTCAGTTGACGAAGGCCTAAACTTTACCAGTGCTCAGGTTTAAACTTAACTGGTAAAACAGAACAGAGCAAACTGTGTTGCTATATCTCTACCAAATGATATGACGCTGATAACTTTTGGAGCTATCGCGAGGCTGCATGATCAGTCATTGCTATCAAAAGACATGGTCCATTGGAGTGAATGAAGATGACATGACTCTTTGTGATTCTGGGTTTTATTGGTTGTAGCTATCTGAAAAGGTATGATTATTTTCACACTTTATAGACAGGTTCTAATCTTTTATCAGCTGTATGACTAGCTTGTAGAACCACCTTTAGCAGAAATAACTTGAAGGGTTAGGGTTAGCCCTAGGGTTACCCTAACCCTAACCCTGAATTTGTCCGAGTCCTTGAAATACATTCATTCTTTTCCTTTTCAGCCAGTGTTGTAGATTTGCTAGCTTGCTCAGGATCGTTGTGCTGAATGACCAAATTTCAGCCAAGCTTTTTTTGGTCAAACTGCCAAAACCTCTGCCGTTAAAGAGGTGGTCACGCTTGCTGATGATCAAGCTAATCAAGTGCATTTGATTAGCAGTACCTGTCAGCACCAGTAGCTGTACTGGTCCTTTGACCTTTTTTAACTTTTGTTGTTACTGAATTGTTATAATTAAATGATAAAACATGACAGAATGAGGAGCTGCTTCTTATTCAGCTTTGATTGAATAACAGTTCAAAAATGAGATGGTACAGTGTCACAGAGGTAACCTCACTCTCGCTTCTTCTGTCACAGCTGGAGACGTGAGAGTGTGGACCCAAGCGCAGACAAATAGATGGAGGAGAATGTTTAAACTGAAAGTGAGCCTTTATTTGGCGGCTGTACAAAATACTTCAAACCAATGAATGAAGGGAGGAACTGAAAAACACTAACAAAACCTAAACTGGGAGAAGCTAACCAAAAGAGCATGAGAAATGTAGTAAACATGCAAAACATGAAAACCGGGAACAAGGAAGCTGAGACATGGAAACACAGAGGAAACGCAGACGAACTGACAAGGAACAGAGGAAAATACACACAGAGGGAAACAAGGAAATGGTAAACAGGCAGGGAACACAGCTGAACATAATCAGACAAGACAAGACAGGGAGGAAGCAAAACAGAATACACTGACGCAGGGCACGGGATTGTCAAAGTAAAACAGGAAATACACGAACATGGAAACCAGGACTCAAGGAACACAAAGTAGGCACAGTGACAAAACCTAAGGACTGGAAAATCTCTAAAGTGCTAAAGAATAACTAAGGAAAATAGAAATACAAAAGACAAACCATGAAAAACCACTAAATCAATAAAAAACAAAACATAAACACAGAGTCACCTGACTCATTTTCAATACCATTTGGATACCTTTGATTTTCTATCAACAGTTGGTTTGCGTACATGAAGTGTTTTATATTATCCTTTAATTAAATAGAATAAAATTCAATAAAAAAAATGTCAGTCAAGAAAAGAATAAGAAAATATCTAGTAAGGTCAAATGAAGTGCTTGCGCTTGTCTCTATTTCTTATTTTACTTTGCTTAACTGGTTCAGTAACCAGTTCCACCACACCTGTCCAGGCAAATAAGCTCACAATGCAAGTAAGTAGTTCAGACTTTAAATGGATGCAATGTTGTCTGAACTGAGGAAAAAAAGGCTTTAGTAATACTTGTCTGTGTATTTGGAATGGGGCTGTCTATCAAATTGATTGATCCATTTTCTAAGCAGAGAAGCCCAGACCTTCCTCTACCCATCCACCTCCTCCAGCTTATCCCAGGACAGCCTCGAGATGTAATATTTCCAGCGTGACCTAAGTCTGGCCCGATCACCCAGGAGACGCCCATCTTTGTCAGAAGCCCAAATCATCTCAACGGCTTTCTTTCATCCTTTGGAATAGGAGCAGTAGATGTTCTACTCTGAGCTCCTCGAATGACCTATGTCCATATCTCTGAGAGAGAAACCAGCCAGATGATGATGGCACACATCCATGATGTTGGATTAAAAAAAGGCGCATGCATTTGTTTTCTCTATTGTGATGATATGAACAATATTTCTTGCTTTGTATGAGACAGTCTGACTGGAGTATGTGGAAAACATGGAACATCACCAAGATCTGTTGATCTGCGGTGCCGTATTTGCCGTTTTGCCCTGAGAGAGAGATAACTGCTCCAACCAAGTTTGCCGAGTTAGTTTTTAGAGACCTGTTCTCATTGACTGCCACTTTTAAATCTAGTTTGAATCAATAAAGGATAAATAAATAAAAAATGTGCACACACACCTCTAAACAAGCAGCTAATCAAGACAAAGCAGACTTTTATTACAGATCCACCTACAGTAGTGTTGGTGGATCTGTAATAAAAGTCTGCTTTGTCTTGATTAGCTGCTTGTTTGCTTCCAAGACTTTGTGCAGGTTAAAGAGACGATAAAGGAGCAACGTTAAGGCCAGATTTATTGTGCATACAGTAGCCAACAGTTTGCTCATTCACAGGCCAATCAGGGTAAAGTTGTAAGAGAATCAGGGCAACAATCAGTAAGACCTGATAAAGCCTGCGATTTATGATGCAGTTTTACAGCATCATGACTTAAATAACAGAAAGATCTTAATAGCTTTTCACTGGCACATGGTCTAAAAAGAAGCTTTTTTTTTTAAACAACAGACAAATAACCGGGCATTTTACTGGAAATGAGAACTAAATTATACTCAGAACATTTTAAAATAGGATACAGTAATGGGTACCCATACAGAAACTTGGGGGAAATGATGTTAACAGGATTGACATTCTGCAGAAAATCACAGGAGTAATATAATGTTTTTCTATGGTAAAATTGCTGTAATTACACATGTGGGAAGTCGTTTTTGACTTTTGTTTTTCCAAACCAGAACGCCGGTGACGTAGCAGCTCAATCGACTCATCATCCATCACAATTCACGGGTTCCTGTCATGTGAGAAGTACAGGAAAAATAAGTGTTCTTGTCGTTGGTTGGCTGTATTTCACAAACGGCTCACCACCACACTGAGATTTAAATAAACACAGCAGCCAAAAATGCCCCATTTAAGTGCTACTATAAGCACTTGTATTAATTATATAAATAAGTAGGAAGTGCAACTCGATTAATAAAATTAATTTTAAAAAAAAATCCACAGGTCCTGCTAAAGTCAGAAACAAGACGAAAAGTAAAAAATGCAGCACTGTGTGAAGCACCATTAAGATTAGGTTTATGAATAATTGCATTAATCTTTGTACATGAAAAATAAACAGCAAGCCTATGAGCACTAGTTTTTAAAATTACACTTCATGGCATACCTCCAGGGGAACATTCAGCCCCAAGTTATCAGTTAATCAACTATAACAGCTCATGCAAGAGATGCATTTGTTTGGCTTTTGAGGACAAAATGTAATTTTCCAGTGGTACATTTACCGCACACATACAGCTTGGAGGACCGTGTTGAATCAGCTTCCTTCATTTAATAAGACAAAGAGGCCTACTACACCTGGTGCTTCATCTGTTATTACCTGAGCACTAATCCCAGTACTGCTGAACCTCGTAGAAACCTAAGAAATCCCATACACTACATAATGAGAATGAAAATCCCCTGGTAGGTCAAGAAGGCTTGTTCAGTTAGGACAAATGAATCTTGTTCACCACCAGATGGAAATGTGAAAAAGCGTGAAAATATGGGAGATCATCAGCACTGACAGTATTGCTGATGTTAGCATAACAGTGATAGAAAGGACCCAATCACACCTTCCTAATACTGGAGTCAACCAACAGGACCACTCCCTCCAGCATCCTGTTCAATAAGATCCTGATCAGGACCATCTAACAGGATGTAAGTGTGTGGAAAAGTGATATTTCAAGCTATCGCATCATTTGGTATCTTATGGAGTTCTTTCTTCGTCATTTTGTGCATTTAAAATGTATCAAGAATCTCATATTAACGACTCTGATGTTGCTCAGTGCTTTAGGAACGAGAATTTGGTGAAACTTTAAGTCGTGTGTATAAAGATGTGTTGGATGGATGGATGGATGGATGGATGGATGGCAGACACCTTATCATGGCATATCTCATAAATCAATAAGTTGTTACAATAAGCTTTTTTCTGATGTATTCATGAGTTTGAGAGCAAACAAATGCAGTGAGCCTGTAGTGTGATTTAACTCTGGAAACACACGCATAGGCCAGCTGTGTGCAAACTATTCTGTGATGAACTACAACATGTTGCACATCCTGAATGTGTCTCGGTTCTGGAGCTTTAACCCAGTGTTTAGAGTTCATTATTTTTTGTTTTATGGACCGCTTATGTCTCAGTTTGGTTCTTTAAAATACTAGTAACATAGTTATGTCATTATTATAACCTCTTTTTTGGTCCAGTGTGTTTTCTTTTGTATGCCATTCTGTCTCCGCGGTCGTGTCCCCTTGTCTGTCTGGTCTCTGTAGTTAGTCTTGTCTCCCCGGTCTGGTTACCTTCATGTCTGAGTCAAGATCACATCTTAGTTTCTGTTCCTGTGTTTCCTGTTTTATTTTCCAAAGTTTCTTGTCTTGGGCCTGTGATGTTCAGTTTTACTCGCTCTGTCTCGTTGTCCCTCATTTGTTCCTGTCGTGTTTCCCACCTGTTATTCCTTTGCCACATTACCAGCTGTGTCTCCCCTTTTTCTCTGTCATGTCCTTCTTCTACCTGTGTGCTTCCTCGTTCCATGTCTCTTCTTAGATTATGATTTGTTTTGTTTTTTTGGCTCCATGACACAGGTCATTTTTGTATTTTATTTCCCCTGAGAGTGCCAGCGTGAAAGCTAAAGGTAAAAGGTCTGTTTTCCAGGCTCTGCATTTGGGTTCACACTCTGCCTGCCACACAGCGACACACGACAGAGTGGCTGATAAATATTTGTCCTTTACGTTGTACATTCAAGATCAGACATAAAGGACATTTTGGAGCAAAGTGTGTAAAGCAGTCGGTCTTGATTACGAGATCAGAAATTACAGCCTTTATGTAAGGTTACTGATTTTTGCACTTATTGTCTTAAAATTCTGGGAGTATCCAGGTATCACTCCCAGAATGAGAACCAGGAGGTGTAAGCATGCTCCATCTATCCATCCATTGATGAGGGATCTATTATTATGCCTGCTCATCCTTTACTCTTTAATTATCACTATAATAGCACATTATATATTGGTGAATGCCTAATAGTATTTTCCTGCATCATGGTCTGATCATATTGCATCCTTGCAGCTTTTTTTGAGAAATTCTGGAGTTGATTGACGGGTTATGGATTAAATATGAGTTACCAGTTTTGTGTCCTGTCACTTTACCTCACACAAGTACTATATGCCTGTGTGAGGTACAATAATTGACAAAAAATAAAGTCAAAAATGTCTCATTTCTCTTTTCCATGCTGCTTATATATTTTTCTTCCTATTTGCCTAGAAACCAACGCCTAACATACCCCTCCCTTATCAGATAAAATGGCACAAAGCAGTGTGAGAGCCCTTAATACATTCTGCACATATTTGTGCATATGGTCACAGTAGTTTCCTCATAGTTTTGTCATAATTCTAACAGAGCAGAAAGAGGAAGCGTGGGGGAGTTGATGACAACTGGACAGCCTGCAAAAAGGCTTGCAAACAAGCGTTGAGACATAAAAAATGCTCTGTTTTCTTTTGCACAGCATAAAACAATGAAACTAAATTTAAATTAAACAAAACCATAACCTGAAATCAAGTCTAACATTAAAAGAATCAGTACTTACAGGACAGTGCTTTTGTATTACCTAACAGCACTGGATCTGTGGCCTTTAGTTTATGTTGCTTGTAACTTTTGTAGGCTTGTGCAGTAATCTGAATCTCCACCGAAAGCCTACTGTACATGTGGAAACTGAATCCAAAAGAAAAGTCATTTTATCTGCACACAGGCAGCTGCAGAAACCAAGGACAGCATGTTGTCCTCATGATACTTTTTTTCAAGTTTAACTGTAATCCACCTGGAAGAGGCAAGCATAGTCGCAGTGTCAGGAAGTGCAGGGCATGCATACGTCATGATGGAGTCTCATGTTCAGGCTCATCACTAAATGGGAAAACCTTCCAAAATCCTGTTTAACTGTTGGGCATCATGAGAAGTCGTTGGCAGAAGAAATGAATGATCCTTTAATTGTGGCTCGTTCAAAAGTCCATATATGACAAACCACAAGGAGGAACACAAAGCAGGGATCCATGACAAAAACAAGGAGCACGAGGGATGCTGGTAAAACACAGACCAGACAGAGAACAGGTTCAACAAACTCTAACCATAAAGTCCGAGTGCTGAGATGAGCCAGTCTCAATTTCCAAGAAGGCTGACCAAAGTTCAATCAACTCTGAACACCGTCACCTTGAATTAAAGCCATCATCGGTGGAGCTCCAATGCCACGATCCACCATGGCAACGGGTACATAAAGAGCGGAGCCTCCATTTTAATCTAATGGAGCGAGGAATATGAATGTGTGCGTGTTTATCTTTAAAAAAAACAGTGGCGTGGAGAAAAGAGTCATTTCAGTCCGCTCTGTCGTTCACAGTAAAAGATTTTCTTATTCTGTCTATGCTCGTCAGTTGCCTGACTTAAATGTTCATTAGATAAAGCTGTAATCCTAATTTTACACTTGATTTTTAAACGTAATTATCCAGCTGTAACCTGACGTTTAAATGCTACACTCTACCCAAGGATCATATCAAACTGGTCTCTTGCACAATGAGTTCACTACTCAAAAGGCCTCCACAGTCACCAGACCTCCAGCCGACGCAGCACTTTTGGAATGTGGTGGAACTGGAGATTTACATCACGGATGTAGAGCCATAAATCTGCAGAAACTGTGTGATGTTATCATGTTAACATGTTAAAAAAATAAAGAAAAGGGCGCTTGACCCACTGCTGTCGAGGTTGCTCTAACAAAGTGTTCAATGCACAGAAGCTCAAGGAACACGGTTTCATGTAGTTTGGCAGAAAAACTACAACATTGTGCAAACAGGTCACAGTGACTGTTGAGGAAATTTATTGCAAAAGAAATTCTGCTATTTGATTTTTATACTAGAATGGCACAATTATAATCATTTTTTTAAAAAGTGACCAAACATGAATAAACTTTAATCTGTTAAATGCCAAAAAACTAACAGCTTTGTTTTGACACAACAGAAAAAGGCTAAAAGCACTGGAAACAGCAAATGATGCCAAACCGTCCACTAAAAAGAATAATGTATGTACTAAAGCACAAACAAAAAGATTCAAAAAGCTTTGGTGACCCCACAGTGCTCGAATCCAGTATTTAGTTTGATATCTCCTTTGAACTGACACAGATTTTTTTTAAATGCAAATATAGATCACGCATTGTGGATCAAGAGGAACAAATAGTTTTTTGTGTCTGTTGTTAAAAATAAAATCTGATTTAAATCAGTGAAATTCGGCAGGTTTTTTAAATGTCTTGTGAGTATTTTCTTACTTTCAGACAGGTCCAGCTGTCTTTGTTTTTGCCTTTCATTTAACTGGCTAGGAAATCGATATTCGGGTATAGAACAGTGTCGCACATCATGCACCCCTACCAGATACAGAAACTACACAAAAGTAGCCAGAGACACACAAATGTAAGACTTCACTAAATCTTTCATTATAATGTGGAAATGAAAAACAGAAATACTAAAATCCCCCCCCCCACACACACACACACCCATTTCATTCCTTCACTCAAAGAGCGCTCTCCTCTGTGGTTGCCATAGTAATCACAAAGCCAATAACAGCCCTAACCCTTTCCTCCTTCCAGCAAAGAAAGCCAGAGATGAAAATTGCCCCAATCAAATTTGCCCCAGCGAGCGTAGGTTCTCATTTCTGACGCCATGTCACACCCAGAACCTTGCACCCATTCTCAGACCTTTAGCCTGCACGGTGTCTCCGCCATCATACCCCCACCCACCTCCACCCTTATTCAGGAGAGGACAGCATTATAAATCAATTTACAAGCTGTGAGAGACATTGGGCAGATGATGGAAACGAACAATGGCAGATGAAGCATATTGGAAAACATTTTCTTTCCCCTCACTGTGTGCGGGTGAATGCGTTGGCACCACCTCGTGTGCAGCTGGCCACGAGAAACCTAATCGGATTTTTGCGTGTGCACGTGCGATGAATTAGAGGAAGGATGGGAATAATAAGGAGAAAGGAAGGGTTAGTGCGACTCTGCTGCTTGTGTGGATTTCTGAATAATAAATAGCGGAAATGTGCAATCATAGCTGGCAGAGCTGTTTGCGGTAACTCAATTTCTGAATGAGGTGGTGGAGGAGAGGATACAGAAAGTGCTTACACTTGTGATTCTCCATCAGTCACTCTGACACCAGCTTACATGAGTGGATATGTGTATGTCAGCTTGGTGTGCTGCTGCTTCTGTGAATCTCTCCTTAAATCATGAGCAGATGTTCTAGAGCTGAAAGGAGAGATGCCAAACATCAGACCTGTGACCACCAAGACCTACCGCTCCACTGATACATAAATGGCACATTCTAGATGGTTTTGTCAGTACAAAGCATGAAGGGGTCGACCATTAAACAGTATAAACGGCAGGCGTAGCCACCATGCGATCACCCACTTATTTTAGACTTTTTGGACATCACCATGTTTGTTTTTGAGGTCAGAAGTTGGCTTATATGGATAAAAGGGTGCTAAATTATCAGCAAGCTTCATTAGCAAAGTGCATTTATAAACCATATGGGTGCAATAGACAGACACACATGTGCTACTTAGTGCTAAGTAAATACAAAGGCAATGTTATAATTTCACACACCAAAACCAAACTACAAACATCTGGGATTATCTGCACCGTACAGCAGGATATAATATTATTCCGATAATCCATTCAAATGTTCCAAAAGGCGCTAACAGCACAAACACAGTGAGGAGGTTTAGTTCGGTGACTCGAAGCAGCAGATGAGGCCAGCGCACACTCATCAGGGGGAAATTATCCATAAAGGCCAAATCTGTTGGTTAAAACTTTTGTGCTGGGCTATAAAAAAAATTCTTTTAATGCTGCAAAATTGTGCATTTTAATATGGGAGACTATGGAGATTTACTCTTTTTTTTTTAACTCTAATTCTTTTAACCTCATTAAAGTAAAGAACTAAGTAGAAAACTTTGGTTTTTGAAGGCTCTCAGTTGGTCTAAACCATAACAAGTATAAAAGATGAATGTAGCTTCTGGATTTTAAAAATGAAGCTGTAGACAAAATGCTCCTTAAACCTACATCTTTTAATGACCAGCAGGGAGTGACTCCTTAGCTCCTGTGCTCGGCGACCTTTGTAAACACGCTCCTTGCTCATCAGGTCCAGCTTCAAAACACCAGCGTGGTCACAGCGATAATGCTCCGCTCAAGCATTCGCGAGAGGACTTTATTAACTGCTGGGTGATGTCACAGCTACATCCTTCTTTTAAACTATGTGTGAGCCAGACCTGAAGTTTTAGTATCACCACAGTAATAAAAAGCAGAAAAATAAACTTTAAACCATTAGTCACAGCTCAATTTAAAGGTAACAGTGATAAGAAAATTGAAATCTAATAGTCAAGAGAGAGAGTGGGTAGTTTAGATAGCTGCCATAATCCAGACTTTAGTTTATTTGTCTGTCTGTGCGGTGGAAACACCTCAATTGACAATATTTGCTTGTGTCCAGTTACACTTTTCACACAAACACAGCGAGGGTGGCACCTCGGCAGGTAGGCAAACAGCTGAAAACAGAGCATGCAATAAACTGAGATGCCTCAGCATTTCACCGCTGAGGTCACGGATGTGCTTCTGGGCTTTTCCATTCATCTTGCATACCTGCCTTGGAAATGCGATGGCAAAAGAGTTTTTAAGAAAACACAAGCGACAGAATAATAAATGACCTACCAGGCAACAGGTTAGCTTTGCTCTAATCCAGTATTATTCAGGTTGATGTGTGACCTTCGTACAGGTTGTTGCATTTCTATAATGTCTGGTCCTCCATAATTATCAGGAGTTAAACTAAAGAAATGCTTCAGTGGCTTTTCTCCATCCTGCACTGTTTGTAAGCCATCTCGGCTAATGTTAGCCATTAGCTATGTATTGTGTCATAAGGTTGCCAGGTTGGGCGTTTTTTCTTAAAATTAGGTAATATAAATTTGCATTTATTTATTTTTATAAACACTCAGAAATACCAGTTCATATGTCAGTCAAATTATTTAAATGACACAAACCTAAACAAATTCATTTAAGTTTATTAAAGTACAAACTTTTCATCACAGCAATCATTCTCTCACAGCTCTGTGGTAACACCTGCACGCTTTTTTTTCCAGTTTTGTAACAGACACTTTGATTTACTGTTAAAGCTGAAATGTCTCTGCAATTATTGACTTAATTATAGGAAAGAATTAACAGTTCTTACACTGTAGATCTCCTTATTTAAGGCATCTAGCAGTGTGTGATGGTTGGAGCACGCCTGCTCTACATCATTAATTACCATGAAAGTTGCCTTGGTCCTCAGAAGATTCGCTGACTTCTTCCTTCAGTTTCTCAGGGTAATTTTGATGATATGTTCTCACTTCGCTCATCAGATAAGATTCAACCTTTGCTTCACTTTTGCCAACTTTCACCAGTTGGGTTGAACAGAAACTTCGAAACCGTCCCACAAAATGTAAAGAATAAATAAATAAATGACAGAAAACTATTTGTAGAGTCGAGGGCAGCTGTAGATTTGTCTGTTGACTCATTCACTTTGGGTTCATCACAACAAGCGACCACTAAGCATGCAGAGGAACACAAATGTGACATTAGCATCACTTATTACCGGCGTATGTAACAGCTCATGTCTCCTACTGCTTCCCACGTGCTTCCTCTCCAAATGAACAAATCCAAGACTGACTCCTCTCTGAGGATAATGAAGATGGAAAGATTGTGCAGTATTTTTACGCTGCAATTACATACAACACGTCAGAGATAAGAGGTTTAATGTTCCTTCTATATATACCCTATGCCTTCACATATTGCTCATTCAGAATCATTAAGAAGAGGCAAACAGGGCAAGAACTGAGCAAATAAGGAGGCTTGAACTCAGGGATGTGGGATTTTAAGGAGGAAAATTGGGATTACTTTGAGAAAGCAGGAGTGTTGGGCACATGCCTTTCTGCCAGAGCATGTACTTTGAGGGAAAACTTCAGGACCGTATGGATGCTTTCATTCTTCCGGTCACATGCACCTTGCAAATAAAAGGTCTGTACAAATGTATAAAGCAGAGTACGTCTACTGTAATGAGAGTAGAGGTTTTATTGATCAAGAACCTCAGCCCATGCTCAAATATCACCTGAAATCGGGGCACTCATTAACATCAAACCAATAACAAGATAAGAAGGAGAATTCATTGAATTTCACCTTTAATTAAAGTATTTCACACCCATTAACACAGCAACTGGAGAACATCTGTAAGTGGCTGAAGCGTCACAGTATAAAAATCTCTACCTGCACAAGTCCAGAAACACAACAAGAACAGCAACTGCACATGGAAACCAGCTTCCACCGGAGAGAAATGAAGGAATTCGATATCAAGTAACGGACCGGCACTTTGCAGCTGCATTTTTCAGAGCAAACCTGTCAAGACAGGAAGACTTGAGAAACACAGTGTATTTAAAATAAAATATATACACAGCATATTTTTAAAAGCAAGAAGAAGTGTGACTAAAGCCAGCGTCAGTATAATGTTCAGCTCGGTCTCTCACACACACAGGTATTGACACTTTTCTCAATTCTCATTTTAAATGTCATCAGTCAAGCCTCTCTGGCCTGCGTCTAATTAAACAGCTATTGAGTGCAGAAATATACAGACTGATTTCCACCACAACAGCAGGGTGGATAATGGGAAAGTTAATTGTAGTAAGTTGATTCTGGTAATTCTTCTGCTGATGTAATAAAGGTTAGCTGCACAGGCGCAGTGGCGATTAGCGATGCTATTGTGGAATACCCTGACAGCTGCCGGGTAAACTGTTGTAACATCTGGTACGTATGGTGTGTTTGAGCTTATTACTGTTGTTTTTTCAAGCTCCATCATCTGGTAGCTCTTTCCTGGTGGTTAACTGCTAAGTTGTGACATCAAGGAAGAATTTAAACAGTGGTCTGACATTTTCCCAGAATGTCAAAGTTAAGATGAGTAACTCGAGTCCTATTGGCCTCAGCTCTTGCTGTCTATAGGGGTCGCCATCGCAAATCATCTGCCTCCGTCTCACCTTATCTCTAGCTCTGTCATGTCATCTTTCTGCTTCTCCTTTACTACATCCACGAATCTCCTTTGTATCTTCCTCTTTTCCTCCTGCCCAGCAGCTCCATAGTAAACATCCATTGTCCACAATATCAACTATCCCTCCTCTGCTCATGTCCAAACCGCTCAACCCTCTGCTATACTCATTACTAATCCTGTCCATTCTGGTTGCTCCTAATGAAAATCTTCAACTCTGCCACCTCCGCCGCTTGTCTTTTTGTTAGACCACACATCATAGCAGATCTCGCTACCATCTTATAAACCACTCATCTCCACCATTTCCACCCCAGCTTCACTCTCTTCTTCCCCTTTCTTGTGCACCGTTCATTGTTTTGGATGACTGACCCCAGGTATTTATACTCATGCACCATCACTACCTCTACTCCTTGCGATTTCAGTTCAAAATATCATCCGAAAGCTGACAAGAAAATGAAGCGAGTCAGATGTGAATAATAAAAGATTTGGGTAAAATATTCTTCAGAAAAACTTTTAAAACTCCAGTTGGTACTTTGGTTTGCATTCGTTGTGATAAAAAATAATTAACTGGTTGAATTTATTTCAGCTACAAGACGTATGTACTGATGAGGGTCTATCTCACAATTTGCAGAATATGAACCTGTGACATATTAACCGAGAACAGCACAGCCCATCCAAGCAGAAATACCAGATAAAGGCATTGTTTTCAACTCTATTAAAAGATAAACTACATGAAAACAGTTATAAAAATTGAACACACTCGAACACATCCTCCATATATTAGCTGCATTTTTATATAAACATTAGTGTCTGCAGGAAATCCTCACCTATAGCACAAGGAGAGCCACAACTGCACAATAAGAATCCACTGAGACTTAGTACTGAAACTACTGGAACATTTTAGGCATGCAAAAGAAACATCGACAGTCAAACAATTTGAAAGTTTGAGTAAAAAAACAACAACAAAGTCTACAAGCAGGCACTGTATGTTGCACACAAGTATTCAGCAGGGATTGCAACAGATCACAGAGTTTCACGCCATAACAAACCACCCAACAGAGTCACTGTATATGAAGCACATCGATAGTGGTGCTACAAGTGAGCTACAAACACCAGGTGAGAGCAGTCCTCGTATAATTAAACGAAGCTTTGGGTGGACGTGTGAGGAACTCTCAGTAATTTGCATCAGTCTGCTGTCTCTGACTTATTTTCTTTGTGAAGTCGCTTTCCTCTGCTGGACACTCGAGGCTGCAGTCACATCCAATTTCTTCTAATTCTTCAGAAGGACAGCAGAGAACAGCAACAGAAGACAGGGTGGCTGCTCCCATTAAAGCACACAAGATTGTTTTCTTAACATCTCTTTCCTGACACGTCTGCTTCCTCCCCATCGGACTTCATTAAAGATGAAACGCCATATCTGAAAATATCTGTCATAAGCACTTCTCACTCGCTGGTGCATAATTAGCATTTCACTGACAAATGCAGTTACACTGTATATACACAATACAAACCCAACATACATCGAAGAGTCATTTCAAAGCATTCAGTTTACAAAATACGACATAGAAAATTAACAACTCTGGACGAAAAAAGGAAAAAGAAAAGAAATCAGGCTCAAAACACACACACACTCACACACACCCACAGTGTAAGGCTTTAGGGTTTAATAAATCCTTGCACACATCATGCAAAGACCAGCGCCATGTTCACACTGTGCAGCTGGTACTTGCTGTGACACAAGTTTTCTAATCTGCTCAAATGAGACATTGAATAAAGTTACACAATGCACAATGGTATGATAGTTTGTCTACTGCCAACAGGCAAATGTACAGTACAGTGCAAAAGTCTCAATCCATCCCTCATCTCTTTATTCATTTGCTCCCAAGGAGACAGGCTTTCTTGTCATTTTTAAGGTGGCCTTGAGCAACAGTTTTCCTTTGGCAGCTTTTTCACTCATCTTCAGTCCAGTCCTTGTACCTGACCATTTTCAGAGTCTGTTAAGCCACTGACCTATGTGTCTACGCATAAAAGACAATTTAGAAATGAACCAATTTTAAATAAGTATATTTTGGCACTTTGTTACTAGCGGCTGATCACACAAACACATCGTTTGCTCACATTTTTTTAGTTGAAAGGTATACTGTCCTACTGTGCATGCACAGATACGGGGCTACATTTTAACTAGGATCTTGTCAAAAATGATGGAAATGTGAACACAGAAAATTACCACTAGGTTTTCATCCACCGTACAATACTATCTGGAAAGCATCTGATTGTCAAGAGCTTCATTTTTCTACATGACAGTGATCCCAAACACACCAACAATGCAGTAAAAGCATACTCGGGTAGAAAATTGAGCTGTACTATCAGCCTCTCCAGAGCCCAGATCAAAATTATTGAAGAAGAGTGGGATCAGTCAACATCCAAAGAAGAGCTTTGAATGTCCTGGAGAACTATTCCTGAAGACCACTTAAAGAAATTACCAGAAAGCTTGCCTGTGAGAGTTCCGGCTGTGTTGATGAATATAAAGTGTTCATAGCAAATATTGACTTTTAAGCTCCTTAGAATTGCACACACTCAGTTTTTGCCTCGTATACTGTTTTTCCACGTATGTTTGCACGTTTTAACAAATCGCTGCACTTATTTCCCATTTTCCTTAAAAAGTATAAAGAAATGAGGGGTGACCATTGGACAGTACTGTGTTGTTGCATAAGTTGTAAACTTAAAAAGGTAAAAAGTTCGACTTTCTTGTCCTGCTGCAAACAGTAAATCAGCACTTTGTCCAGTGTAAACCCTACACTCACTTGTAATAATCAAACTAGAAAATGTCCTTTACATGCTACTATATCTAAAATGAGCACTTTTTTCATATCTGTTGAGATTTGGAGTAAACAATGAAGAGTGAAGCGAACTGGAATGAAATTTTAAATGAGGAAAAGACCGTTTGAGTATTTGCCTGCGTTTTTATCTTGTAGTTCAGGAAAGGGTTTAACCAACTGGTCTTGAAGTAGATGTCGGCGTCCCTGGTGAGGACATGTTGTTTAATTAGGATTTAATCAAGGTGCCCACACTGGGCTGACGGGCTGTTATTAACTGGAGTGCCCACACCGCTATTTCATCACAGTGTAAGGATTTCATCAACCAGATAAATATGTATATCAAATATACTGCAACCAGTTTCCCTTGCTGCTCCACTTTCATTAACTCATAGCTGTGTTTCATACTGTTACAGACATGACTGGGGGCTATTAAAAATATTAAAATCCAAAAACATTACTGCTCACTAATAAAAATCTCATTTTAACAAGTCATTTCTGTCTATAATTAAGCTTTAGGAATATTTTAAGGTGAAGAAATCTGCTTCTAACATGAGATTTTGTTCATCGATAGTGTCCAAATGTTGCTCTGCAATCAAAATAGATGAGAAATGATTTTATATCTTTACTTGAAATGAGTTGAGTTGTCCTGGAAAAGATCGGCAGATTTTTTAACTGACTAGATACAATGTAAAGGTAGCCTGTGGATTGTCCTCTAGTAGTGCTACAGAGCAATGTTTACACCTAGGCTATTTTTCATATTTTGCATGCTTGTAAGAATACAAGTGGTTTTGCTCTGTTTTATTCAACGACGTGTCAAAAAGACAGCGACAAATGCTTTCTTTAAAATGTTTGATGCTGAAGGAAAGGATTAAACACGGGTGGTTATAAACTCTACAGACATCGTTTCCCCACATTTGTAAATGTTCTGTAATGTTCAGTTATCCTTAATTGTATCGTTATAACATAGACTTTAGTCTTTCTTACAAGATCAATCGTGTTATAATTGTACTTTTTGATGGGAATGTAAATGTGGGCTGCTCTGGCAACTGGGATCAAAGGGTCATTTGCACATCAGGCTCTAGTGCCACTTCAAAGCTCCCACCGTTTCACAAAAGCATCTCTGTGCCCGTGCAGCACATGGCGAGATGGGGAATCGCATCCAGTGCTGCTGCGGATTTCTGCCACATTACAATAATAAAACCGTGGCACGCACAGATGAGCGCAGTGAAGCACAGGTGTCCTCCAACCTTTGAACCGGAGCTGGCTGGGAGACACGTCCAGAAAGAAAACCTTTCATGTGTCAAATTCAACCGTTGCTGTTCAGCCCAGCTTGGTTTAATGAGTGTTCTTTAATGGGAGATGGAGCTAGGCAGAGCTTGGGGATGATAAATCCTTGAGGTGTCCACATATAGGCTACATCTGGGTCATTTAGTGGGCTTGGTGTTTATTTAGATTTATTAAAGCTGATGTTCCTTCTGGGATTGGTTTTCATTCTTGGAGGTCCTTCCCTGTCGTCTCCCTTTGTCTTTATGGTCACTGTTAGAATAAATAAAACATAGAAACCAGTGCAAACATCTAATTTAAGTTTCATCTGTATCCTCGCTCTTTGCCCCCCTTTGACCTTCAGTTCCTGGAGCTTTAAACCCCTGAGAGCAACTTCCCCAGAGGCACCTCTCGCTCTCCCAGCAAGGTGTCCCTCTTGAGGCTGGTGCCTTTGTTCACCACCTTGAACTTCACGGAGAGGCTCTTCACCTGAGTCGAACTTATGGAGTCGAAGAAGAAGTCCTCGTTAAAGACCGGGTTGCGGCTGTTCTTGATGATGTTGCTCCTTTGCTTCTGCAGCTTTCCGGGGTTCAGGTAGACAGACACGCAGCAGTTGATGCTCTTCATGTCGAAGTGCTTGTCGTACAGACTCTCCGCCGCCAGGACGCGGATGAGAAGGCGGGAGGTGCTGGAGTCGTAGTTGACGCTGATCCGCAGAGTCCCGCCTTTGTGCAGGTTGATGGTGTGCTCCTGATGGAGGCCGTGGTCCGAAGCTCCAGCGCCGCCGTGATAGGTGGGGACGTGGAGCCGTCGCTGGACGTTGGGGCTGGGCTCGGCCGAGCTGCACTCGTCGGTGGAGAGGGAGCTGTGGCGCGCGAAAGTCCGCTTGGCTTTCACCACTTTGGCCTGCGTCTCATGGGTGAAGATCTTGAGCAGGGACGCGGAGCGAGAGAGCAGAGGGGAGCTGAAAGGGGAGGACTCGGCTGAGGAGCAGGTGTCGCTCTCTCCGCCGCTGAAGTATCGGTAGGGATTCATGTGAGAGGTGTTAAAGTCAGCGGGATTCAGGTGGTTTCCCGTGTCGCTGCTTCTGCCCGGAGTCTTCCTTTGCGTATTTGGGGAGGTGATGGGACTGGTGAGCTCACAGTGGAACAGCGACTCTTTACGGCGCGTGTGGGGGCTTTCCTTCAAGGTAGCAAACCCATAGGACGTCTGAGTCTTGGGGACATAAGGCAGAGACATTGCAGTCTGCGACTGGGGGTCTGCGTTAGTGTCTCCAGCCACCACATCATCAGCACTCTCTATCTGTATAATGTGGCGGTTTGCAGCTCTCAGCAAGTTCTTGGTGTCTCCTGCGATCTTGGCTACCAGACGTGGGCTTCTCGGGCTGCTGATCTTCCCACTACCGATGGTGTGCTCAGAAGTGGACGGGTGCAGGCCTTCTTTGGGCTTTACGGCGGGAATCTCGGGCTCTGGCGGGCAGCTCACCAACTTCGGAGGAATGAAAAAATCTGGGATCTTGTCGGGAGTGAGGACGTTGCTGTAGGCCGGGGTGCCACCCTTCTTGTCCCCGTTCTCCCCCTGTCGCAGAACACCACTCTCCACCGACCCGCGGATCTTATCCAGAACCCACATGGTCCCCACCGGAAAGTGGGATGTGTGGAGTAGGTGCAGTCAGGTGTGTCTGCAATTAATAACACACATGGGTGGGCGGTGGGGAGGGAGGGAGAAGGGGGGAGGAGGGTGTTAAACGATCAGAGCGTCACTCCACGGGGAGAAGAGGGATAAAAATATCACCTGAATGCTTTAGCGCTGAAACGCAGTCTGTGATTAGGACCGCAGGCGTTTACAGGAATAAGACTTGAGTAAACAGGAAATATTACAGCGTTAACGCACTGAACCTGAGCTTAACTTTCAGAGCTGTTTAGTCTCGAAGATACGGACAAACCCCTCTTTAAAAAGGTTTTCTAGGCTTATAAACAATAGGAGAGAATCCTTTGAACGGACAAATGACAGTGCATTACTAAAAAAAAAAAATACAGCTACATTAAATCTGCAACACATGAAATAAAGTCTTTGTGTTGTTGTTAGATAACAGTGTCTTTACTGACTAACGCAATCAGTCTGCGGATAAATCAGCAACAAAGGATTTACTTCTCTATTTCCGATCGCACGGTCGTGTTTTAATGAGCAAAATTTAAAAGTTCATTCTTTAAATGAGCAACTCTCCCTCATGATGTAACTGAAAACTTTTAATTTGCCTTTATGCTTTAATCTAATTTAATTTCAGTTTCGGGAAGACGTCACGTTGGCGAAAAAGAAAAGCTCACAAATATAAATTATTTTACCAAATGCATTAATAATGCTCCTGCAGATAGATATTCTATACGTTTCGACATTGAACGATCACATGAACTCATTTTTTTTTAGAGAAAAACTCAGTAATGAAAAGACAGTTCAACAGGTGCCTGCATGTTTCCTCCCATTATGCACTGGTCTGCTTCCCAAAAGCTCAATACTGTTAGGTTATCTTAAAATACGGCACAGCACACTGTTGATATCTGTGCTATGTAATAAAATTATGATACTTACAGCACTACAGAGGAAGACGCAGTCCTCTTTTTTGCACTTTGCTTTCGCTTCTTCAGTAACAGGTGTGCTTTCCCCCCCCCCTCTCTCTCTCTCCTCGGATAAGTCTGTGCGCTCCGCGGC
This sequence comes from Oreochromis aureus, assembly GCF_013358895.1. NCBI lineage: Eukaryota > Metazoa > Chordata > Actinopteri > Cichliformes > Cichlidae > Oreochromis > Oreochromis aureus. Next base: position 42,520,222 of record NC_052963.1, on the reverse strand, counting down.
GCTGCTCTGCGCCCTCAGACGGTCTCGGCTCCGGAGCGCCTGTGGTGCGTTTTATAGATGGCACACAGATGCAGCTGACCAATAAGATCAAACTGTGCGTTTCCGCAGAACCAGCTAGAAAGAACACCAGTTGCTTCTGTGAGGAAAGGAATCATACAGGTTGGGTTTACATGAGTCCCCAAGAGTCACTGCAGTTGTTTTGTATTGCGCCTAAAACGTGCTTTGCCATTTAGAATTGGCTTAAAGTAAAAGCGCCCCAGTTTTACTTGGTTTCTTTTATTTCAGCACAATAAGTAAGTTTTATATTTTACTCTGTTTCCCCTTGATCACTCAGTGTGACACACTCTCTTTTTAAACAACGTGAGCACTATTAAATTTGAGTCGTGACTTTGTTGGTCAGCTCAACAACCATTACGAGAGCCGGGGTTTTCTTTTTAACCTTTGCGCACAGCACTGAGGTTTTTATGTTCCAATCATTCGTTCTCTCTCTCTGCATATATCCATATCTATATCTATATATAGATATAGATATGTACATGGGGCTGTTTGACCAGAAAAAAGCACAAGCAGACAGTGCAACGTGGAGCATATGCACCTGTGTGCTGGTCCAATTAACTTTAGACTGACCTTTTTTTTTAACTCATCTTTTTTGTCTCTCTCTCTCTTCGCGTTTAACCCGACCTATTGGTCTCCCTGGAAACTTTGCTATGGCAACAAATACATTTGTCTAAAATAGGGCTGACTTCATTGATCTGCTGCACAAAAGGCACTTTATTTGTCCAGATTGCCTGGTTTTGAGTCAAGTGCCATACAGCCCGTCGACTGAGAGGGCTAGGGCTGCTGCTGCTTTATCAGAGATCAGTAAATAGGCAGCAACACTAGACTGGCTCGCCAACTTAGAAATGTGCAGATGGAGAGTGTCCGTGTCTGGTGACTCTGACAACCGCTTTGCAAACAAGTGATTAGCCAACATTTACCGCGCGCAGACCTGGAATAGGTGTCAGCATCTCTGCCTGTCTGTGCCTCAGGCGCATGGAAAACGACCTTGATTGCTATGGGTCGTGTTGCCCTTCGTGTCACAGCTAATTGGGAGCTCACTGAGGGGAAACAGGCGCTCTACAGTAAACTAACAGCTATATTTGAACTCTGCCCCGAGTTCAAAGTGCATAAAAGGTTCTCAGTAGCCTGTCATGGATACATTATTTCTCTACAACAAACTCAGAAAAAGGAATAATAATAATAATTAGACTAAATGCTCTTGCAATGTCGGTTCTTATTGTGCTGAGGAGAAGCAGCCAAACATCAGTATGTCAACAAGCTCACGGTGACACTGACGACACGACAGCAGATGCTTTGCAGACAGAGTTCAGCAGATATGAAGTAAAAGGGATCTTATTAGCCGTCGAAGCGCTTCCTCAAATTACAGGTCATTTTTACCTGGTGTATAGAGCATAGGTATAGTTGAGGATGACGGCAATCAATAGTTTAGTAAACAACGGATACAATAAAAAAAATGCAACCTTTGCATGGCAGCTGATAAAAGGCCGAGCGCATAAACAGATATAGTATTGAGTACTTTTGGAGTGGATGACGCACATTAATCCCCCCGCAAGCATTCAATACCTCATAAAATGTATGTAATCGGAGTTTTGCAGGTGCTTTTGTTTTAAATCAGAATTGATCGACACTGGTCTGTCAACATGTCATGACATTTGAATTCAAATATTGCGGAATCCTTTTGAAACACGGGTGGAGGACACCGCCTTTCCTACCCGAGTGGCGAATAATTATACATCTCGTCTTCGGAGGTCCAGCCAGGGGTCACCGGCTGATGTAATCTGGAGAGGGCACTTACCATATAGATTGCAGAGACACATTTGAACCCTCATCCACTGCCTACCAGAGCTGCCTGATCGCCATAGAGACACTTGATGTCTCTCTTTACCTCTTTAAGCAAAGCCTGTATTAGAGTGGAAGGCTGTCAGTTTAGTAGGTGCGTAACGGAGAGTGACTTTCATGCGTCAGAGCCTTAAACTACTCTCGATTTAATTTTTTTCTAACAGCTCATGTCTGTTTATAAACCAAACTACATGTCTGCACCATCTGGCTTCAGAGTTTATTTAAATGATTAACCAATTATCACATTTTCTGTCCGCAGACTAATCAGGTAACCAAGGTTTGGACACTACAGCATAAATTAAAATGTGAACATATTACCTTAAAAGTGTAATATAAAAGGAGGCTCATTAAAACTGAAACTACCTCTTCTGGTGAATATTTGAATGTGCTACTACTGTGCACAACTCCAGCCTCACACTGCGAACAGCTTCATCTACAAAATAATGAGATCAATACACCAGCGGCGGAGAATCTACTGAGAAAAGGTTAATGTGTCTGTTCTGCTCTCATTAAGGGGCTGAACCCTACAACTCTGTCAGAAAATGTGAGGAACACTGAAGCTATTACAAACCGGACTGTACCAAAGTGGCTGCCCCACTGAATAATACAGAGCTGAGTCAGTGTGGTCGTGTTTGCTTGTTCTCTCTGTGGATGGACAGATGTACCGCCGAGGATGTGACTAAAGGACAAACCCCCGAGTGTGTTTCAACACTGTGACATCCTCTCTGCTGACGCTCGACTGGCTTCCTAGAAAGACGGGAGGGAGAAGTTGGAGCTGGTACACAGAAAGCTGCACCAAAGCTCTGCAGGAGGTCCAGTGCTCCTCCTCGTAGACTCCTTGTTCCGTCATCACTTTGAGTGTGTGTTTACTCTTAGCATGTATGGCAACCCATTAGTGTCATGCTGGCCAAGCAACACCACAGCAGATACACAATAGTGCGGTATGCTTCATTACTGTTCTTTGCGTGAAAAGGTTGCACAGACCCCCTTTTCACTGAAGAAGAAAAACAGCCTTTCCCCATTATTCATTCATAAAAGCTCTGCTGTAAAAGCTTTCAAGTCATCTCTCATACCATGTAAATCAGGATCGAGGAGATCGTTAACATAAGATGCTGCACTATGTTCAGTAGAACTGGCTTCAGATACCATAGATTAGATTTGATTAGATTAGCATTTCTTAATGATGTTTTTAATATTTATTTGTTTATTGTCCTCTTCTTCCTGCTAATTACGTTCTTGTGATGGTTTCTGGTCGCAGGTCTTTCTTGTAACAGAAATAAGATCAAGCGGCCCACTCTTTATTGTCGTCATCCATCTTTTCTTCCCTCCTGCCAGCCTCTTCCCACCCTAGACAGCTTCTGCCGGATTACGCACAGACACAGCATCCCAATAACCAACTCTCTATCCTCTCCCTCTCATCCCACATTTCTTCACCTCCTCCAGGCTGTCCATCTTTCTGCAGGTCACAGACGGCTCGTGCTCAGATGCCTGCCAGTTGGAGCAGAGCAACTGAGTAACGCACGTGGCTCGCGGTCACAGCGTGAAACCAGAGCCACTGTTCATGGCATCCGGCTCCTGCTCAGCAGCCTGGTTTTAAGCACAGCGTTATCCATCGAGACCAAAATCCATGTGCAGAGCATGAAGGAAACCACAGACTGAGAAGCAATTCTGCAAATGCCAGGACCATTTGGGTGTCTTGCTTTTTCTGGTCCACTGAACTGGCATTTGGATTGGGCGGACTCAGGGCAAAAGGTCATACCCGTCGCCACAGGAAACACATCTGATGGGCTCAGCAGAAAAGATGGTGTATCACCGTCAGAGGACATCTCATGATCTAGGTGCATGGGAGAGCGTTAGCACATAAATGGGGAAAGTATTCTCTTGTGCGCACTACTCTATATTGATCGACATTTTTGTCAGCTGAAAGCTCCTGCATGGCATTTCACAGATTCATGATTTTCATTTTCAAGCAGCAGATTACAGACAGCCAAACGTGGGTCAACTTTACCAGAAAGCATAGCATGCAGATAATGAAGCATATAACTGGAGTGTAGGAAGAGCATATAAGGGTAGAGCATGTCAGCTATACAGTCCATTTCAACAGGCGCACTGGTTGATGAGAAAAGGGAAAAGGACCAGATGATGCTTTTGCACTTTTATAAAGATGGTGAAATATTGAATATGGCACAGATTACTCTCAAGGATGCACAGTGCCTCCAAAAAAGGTAGAAAAAACATGTGAAAAGATAAGAAGAACAAGAAGGAAAAAGAAAAAAACATCAGCTATTTAAAAACAAAAATCTCCCTCAGGTTTGCGCAGAACACTGAAATGGCTCAAAGCTCACAAGAAGCAAGCCGATGCTGCCCCCTAGAGGTATTAAACAGAAACAAACTGAATTCATTGTGGAAAAAATATTGTTCAGATCTGCAAGTGCAGATCTATTTCCTCCCCCGTTTGAACATGTGCAACTAAGACAGAAAACCAATGCAGAGAGAAATGCATCCACCACCACATGCATCACTGAATGTCAGGGTGTTATTGCCCCACGATGAAATAAAACGCCAGAAATAGAGCAAGACGTACTCACAGGAAGCCAGAAAGTAATTGCACTCTGGCGCAGGCACAATTACTGCACCACATACAACTTATTACTTCAGTTTACTTGCAGATTTCTATATCAGATTTCTATTCTAGATTAAATTGATTTTTTGGCAAGTGGCTGAGTTTTCCAAAAATGTGGATATGTCATGGATAGGGATATATTTTGTGTAAAGCTGCAAAGACACAGAGAGTGTTTCATCCAGAAAGGAGACAAATAATTTAAACATTTAAGGTTTATTAAAGGGTGTTAAAGTCACTTCCCTGTCTGCACAAAGACTTTAAAAAACTGAATAAGACTATTTTATAAAGAAAAAAATCCATATATAGATGCATTTTTACCCTTTTTCCACTGACCATCACTTAGAGAAATATCAGCTTGATTTATATTATACTTGTCTTGGATAGTTACAACAGCAAACCCCAGAAAAGCATGAACTTCTTCATTAGTGAAATCACCTGGCTGATTTGTCTCTAACTCGATGATAACGCGAGTGATTGTCAAACACCATTCAGGTACGGGATGCAGTATAATACTGTGATCTGTTTATAATTTAGAAACGTCATCACTGAACTCCTCCAGCTCAGGAGCAAGTCAGAATACTTTTATTTCTGGTATTTGGTTATTTGCATTCCTTTTTTATTGACAAAGTCCTTGGTCTGAACACTGAATTATTATCTTTCAGTACGACCGCAGATCACAGTAAACTTTTGAATACAAAGATTATAACATCTAGTCTCAACTCTGCCAGTAAAGATTCTGCAAATAACCCAAACATGCTTCATATGAGAACGGCATGAAAGGTTAAAGAGGCACAGCCCTGATATTCCTGAAAGGTTTTAATACAAAAAGGTTAAACCGATTTTAGCCAAAGGCTGAGAAATTACCCTCAAGAAATGTCTTATGTCACTCAAGTGTCCTCGTCTTGGAGAGAGTGGCGTCTTTTCCTATTAAAAATGACAAATGATCTCAGTCAGTCCCAGAATTTATCAGGTTATTAGAACAGTATGGAAACATTTTATACACTGGTTAAAAAATTAAAGAAACATTTTGAAAGCACATCAGATTTCAACTGAATTTCCATCATTTCCAGTGATGAAGAACTAAAAAAAGAATCCACAGATATCCTCCTCACCCTGTGGGGCAGGTGCAGAGCTGAGAGAAAAAGAAGAACAAATGGGACAGAGAAAAGGAATTAATGGTTCACTGCAGAACTTGTTTGTTTGATGGAAATGAAAGCAAACCTACAGAGGGCTGAATTCAAACATACCCCAAAAATTACAGTAAAAAAATTGACGTGGAAGGCTGAAGTGTCATTGCAGTAACTCAGAATGGTACTTAGTAGTTTGTATGGCCTCAACATGGCTTGTATACATGCCCATAATGAGATGATGGATGGTGTCCTGGAGGCTCTCCTCCCAGATCTGGACCAGGGCATCACGGAGCTGCTGGACAGCTGAGGTGTGACCTGGCATCATTGGATGAATCGAAACGTGGTGTTCCACAGGTGTTCTTTTGGATTTAGCTCAGGTGTAGGGGGTCAGTGACTGGTATCAAACCCTTCATCCTCCAGGAACTGCCTCCTTACTTTCGCCACATGAGGTTGTACTAGGAGGAAACCAGAACCCAGTGGGGCCATGGATTTTATCCGAATACCCAATCTCAGGGTGCTTTTGCCTAGTCTGTGGAAATCTGTGCACCCCTCCATGGGTATGCCTCCCCAGACCATCACTGGCCCACCAACAAACCAGTCATGCTGCACAATGTTACATGTGTATGTTCTCCACACTCTCGTTCAGTGTAAACCTGCTCTAATCTGTGAAAATCACAGGGTGCCAGTGCTTCAGCTGCCAATTCTGGTATTCCATGGCAAATGCCAATCTGGCTCAGCAGTGCCAGGCAATGAAAATAGGGCCCACAGCCCACACTCACCAAGTCTAATTGTTTGGTCAGAGCCATTCACACCAGTGACCAGCTGGGGGTCATTTTGTAGGGTTCTGGCAGTTCCTCCTTGCACAAAGGAGCAAATACTGGTCCTGCTTTTGGGTTAAGGTCCTTCTACGCTCCTCTCCAACTCTCCTAGAGCAACTGCCCGTGTCCTGGAATTTCCACCATGCTCTCGAGACTGTGCTGGGAGACACAGCAAGCCTTCTGGCAATGGTATGTATTGATGTGCCATCCTGAAGGAGCTGGACTATCTGCACAACCTCTGTAGGGTCCAGGTATCACCAAATGCAAAACTAGTGAAAAAACTATCCGGAAAAAAAAAATGAGGAGTGAAAAACATCGGTGACTTCCACCTGCAAAACCATTCCTGTTTGGGGGATTGTCTCATTGTTGTTCCTGTATTGCACCTATTGTTAATTTCATTAACATCGAAGAAGCTGAAACTGGCCAACAGACACCCCCCCAGACCCCCCGCGCCCCTCTGCTATTTGACTGACCAGATCAATATCTCAGATGTTTCTCTGATTTGTTGCTATACTCTGATTAAGTGTTCCTTTAATTTTTTTGAGCAGTGTAGTTATCACACAATTCCTGTGATCCATAGTTTTTGGCATGTACAGAGAAGTCATACTAAAAAAAAAAAAAAAAAGCCACGCTTGTTCATTACCCAAAAATACCAAATCAATTGTTTCATGCATAATCTTGATCTTTCATGCAACACTGAGCTAAGTTTAAACACAATTCACAGAGCATGCAGATGGACTCTTACCTCAGTTGGGCTGCGATTCAAAAGGTCCTACACAGAAGAAATAAATAAAAAAAGAAAATGCATCCACTTAGGAGAGACCAAGCTCAAACTCACGTTTGTAATATAAAAACACAGAAAGCATCAGGAAATCCTTTAAAAGTCTCCACCACCCTCTGAGTGTAGCAGGGTGACTACGGGGTACACGTCTCATCACGTGCTTTCCTCACACTTCAACTCAAACACAAGTTTTAAAATGAACTAAGAAAGGAAACAGGTCTTACCTCTGCAAGATAAGTCTGAGTTTCCCTCAAAGGGTATTCACTCTCATCATTTCAGTGACTGCAAGACGACACAGAAAATGCAGAAACCAATGAGACCTTAAAAATCTCCAACACACACACACACACACACACACACACACACACACACACACAAAAAATGAAATCAGCCAATATCTAATAAAGAGCTTTATTCAGATTTTAAATAGATTTACAAACCATAAGAAAAAAAAAAAGAAAACAAAAACGAGGAGGAAAAAAAAAAATATATATCAAGTGATCGTCAAAATATCCACATGTGCATATCAAGGTAGATTGTAAACAGTCCTTTGAAGCCAAAAAGTGAGACTGCCTGGGGTCAGGTTCACTCAGCTGGAAAAGGGTTTGTTTATTGGTGGTTGTTTTGTTTTTTTCCTGAGGTTCTTGTTGTTTTCTTAACTGCTGGGTTTCCCTCAGTGAGGCTGCCACCAACCAGAGCTCAGAGTGTGGGGAGCAAGGACGATAAAACAGTAGTTTGACCCCCCCCCAAAAAAATAAAAATCCCATTCTCACAAACCATTACAATAGAGAGGCAGGGGTTCATTCATAAACTATGTAACAAACACTGATCAATTATACAGTATTGACAACTCTGTGGCGTAAACAGTAGCGGGTAACGATCCCTGCATGGTGTGCCGACTCAGTTTGGCTCTGTTCAACTTTTCCGTTTCATATCTGTGTAACTGGTTCATATCTTTACTCAGTCTTTAATGAACAACAAAAGGGCTTTTAACAATAAAGTCAATACATATAAGAGAAAACATTGCAGCCTTTACCACAAATTTAAAGGAAAAAAAACAACAACCCTGAAAACAGAAAAGCAGCCCCCCTTCCCCTCCAAACACAGCCCAGATAAAATTGAGTTAAGAGGACCTTTTTCCTTGGACACAATCCCAACCCTTATAGCAGGTTTAAAACCACAAACACATCATAACAGCATGCTAGTGAAGAACCACATTCTCCTGTTCATGCTTAAAGATAAACCCCATCCCAGTACCTTCCCATTTTTGCTTTTCTTCTCTGCACATTTCAGCTCATCTAAAAAAATAAAATAATACAAAACCCATCAGCGAGTATTCACACACACACACACACAAACACACACACACACAACGGAAACATGATTACAGTCAGGATTTCATCGGAAATACTGTTAGGTGGTGGTAACGGGGGTGTAACAGAGCACTCTTGGCAGTTAGGAGAGGGTCTGATGGTGTACAGTAGACTGAAAACAAGACGCCCCCCCCTTCCCCCATCTGTCTCCATTTTTAATTCTTCTGAATCACGTCCTGCATCAAGCTGCCACCCGTTTGCCTTTGAGGCCTTTGATACTGATGAGTCAAAATGGCTGGCGCAAAGAAATATGCCAGTACACACAGCCGCCAGCAGGGGGTGAGCTCTGTGAAGGGCAGTGAACAATGCAACTCTTCAGCTCTGGAGACTTGTGCTACTCTTGAGTTAGGATCACAAACCACAGACAGACGCAGCTACACATGTCCATCTCTGACCAAGGACACGTGGCTGGCTTGTGAGACTTGAGTTGGAGTTCGGGACACGCTGCAAAGCTCAGCTTTACTGCCACGCTTAAAGCACTGCATATTGAGTAAGTTAAAGCACTGACTGCATAGGTTTGTTAAATACAGTACATTAGATTTCACGAGCAGCAGTGAGCTGGGCTAGCGGTTTCTTAATGCATCCGGGCCACTAGTAGCGCATGCTTGTACGACGAAGGCCGTGTGGCAGTCGGTAGAGGACGTTTCTGGGGTTCTGCTCTACATGCCATTCTTTAGTTCAGCTGTTTGATCTTACCTTCCTCACTCACACCTCGGACAAATCTGACAGGTGCCGCTATAAATAAGTTGTTCCATCAGGACGGCCCCGTTTACACAATATCGCCACCTGAGAATTAAAAGAGCGGGAGGAGGGCTGACTGACTCCTTATGCCACTTTCCTCTTGCCTGGCTGACTGGGGTTTGCCGTGACTCATGGATCCCATTGGTCAGTCACATGTGGAATATTAGGGAGTGAGGGAAGGCACACGAGTGTGAATGGCAGACAACTTTCATGTGTGGAGCAGCACAAGCCTTGCGGCTTAAAAGGTCAGAGGTGAGGCATGGCAGGGCTTTGAACAGCCTGCAAACTAGAGTAGAGTCACACACACATCCGGGGCTCAGAGGCGGAAACGACTCCGCTTTAGAAAAAGGGAAAAAAAACAAAACAACTCGCGCAGACACACGTACGCACAGTATGCCAATTATCCTACGTTAGCTTTCTTCACAAATCTTGCTTTACTCTGACCTGAACCTGCCTCCTGATGACTGTGATTAAGAGCAGGTGTGACCATTCTGCACCAAAATTAACTCAGACATCATATTTGTTCCACTCAAAGCCTGCAGAAGAAATAGGACTCGAAGCTAAAAGGCTAAGTTAATTTTTAGTAAGTGCAGATCAACAGGAGGAGGTGAGGAAACCAAAACTATTACTTTGAAGCTGAGTGTGCATATTGTGTGTAACCTTTACTCAGAACAGATAAAAAAAAATAAAATAAAACATGTAAGCAGAAAAAACTCTGTAGCCTTCTTTTCTTCAATGCATTGGGTTTTAGTGCGCACGCTGTGACTGCACATGTGACAGAAGGTGGACGGGGGGGGGCGGGCTGTGCTAAGTGAGTACTCGGGAAGAAGAGGGGTAGGTGGGATTTAAAGTTCAGTTCATGACAGAAGAGGGCGGTCAGCGGTGGGGTGGGGGTGTTGAGAACAAGAACAGCAGGCAGGGGGACGATGTCGCAGGGAGGGCGAGGTCAGGAGTCCTCAGTGCCCGAGTCGTCCTCATCATAGCAACAGTCCTCATCGTCCTCCTCCTCATCATCATCATCCAGCTCCTCATCATCGTAGTAGTCATCGTATAAGAGGTTGGAGCCATCGTCTGTGGGTGGGACTTGGGTTCGGACGCAGTACTCGTCCAACGTGACAGGAACCTTGACACCGTCCCGCTCTGCGTCCGCTTTGGTAGCCACCACCTGCTTTCTGTAAGACGCAAAGAAGAAACAGAAGAGGTGAAAAAATAAATAAAAACGAGGCTATGAGCAAGTTCAGTTGTGGCGCTCCGTTTCTACTTCACAGACAAGCACCCGTTTGAAGTGAGGAGACAGTCGAGTGCGTTTTCCTTCTTGTACCTGATGATCTCGATGTATTCTCGGTCCTTGCCCTTGCTGTCCCTCCACTTTCGGTACATGACGGAGGCGTCCACGTTGGCGGGGGAGAACGTGTTGGGTTCATTCAGCAGAGAGATCACACTGAGCAGGATGGTCCTGAGAGAGAGGCCGACAGTGGAACGAGTGATTAAAATAGTTGAAGGCAATACAGGATGAGAAGAAGGAAACAGGGCGGAGAGTAGCAAAGATGGAGGTAAGACGAGACAAGAGACATTGAGTGCAGGAAACAGAAGTGTACAGAAATGGAAAGACACACACACAGACAAGAAGAGGGAGGGAAGGAGGGAGATGAAGGTCAGGGTCAGACGAGCAGCCTGCTAACCCTCTGATCATCTGTCTCTGCTGCTGCGTTTGACTTTATTGGCCTAAACTCTTATAGAATTCAGCTCTGATTAAGAGACCAGTCACACAAACATGGGTGGGCAGAATGTTTTATCCTCCAAAACATTGTTTACCCACTCTCCTCTTGTAAATAATATTAAGCTGCTTTTGTATCTGTCGCTTCTGTCTGCAGCAGTCGGAGGATCCTTTATTAAAGACACATCCGTAGTGGATTTTGTCTACACTGAGCACAGGAAAAAAAAAAAAAAGACAACTGAGAATCTGGAGGGACCAAGTAATTCAATCTGTGTCAAGCAAATATCAGAAATAAAAAGGTGTATGAATTAAACATCATGTTTGGGTGTTTTTGCTACATTTAAACTGCAGCAAGCTGAGAAAAGGCCTCAAACAATCATCCTGTTTTCATGCTACAGGATCTGGAGTCAGCCATCTACATTTTCTGCTCTGTAGGCAAAAATGCAGTACTGCTTTTGTAATATTCAGCTCTGAGGCTTCATAACTGTGGACAAAATTGCAGTAAAGACATTCATTTCTTAAAGTACATAATGTAGCTACTGTCTTGCCACCACACTTGAGTAATGGTGAAGCCGTTTAGAGGCTCACAAATGTACCCATAGAGCTGGTATTACATCCAGTAGCAAGGAAAGACAACAATGCCACCCGAATGTAAGCAAATGTCTCTGCCTGGCTACAAACATTGTCTTGCTCCTCCCCTGATCCTCCATGATCAGCATGACTGGCCGTGGCCAATGACTTTCTTTAGCAGGTGCACAGCCAGTGCATCTCCAGATCTGTTCAGACGTTCCTACTCTATGATGAAAGCAAAATCCCGACTGACACAAAATGCATTATGCATCTAAATGAATCAATTAAAAATTCATTATGGTCTAGCTACAAGCCAGAAAAAAGAAAAAAAAAATCCCTGCAGATCATCATCATCATCATCTTTTTTTTTTTCTCTTGAGTTGTTCCAAGAGCCTGACGTGTACCTGACGTTCTGCGTGGGGTTCCACCTCTCCGAAGGCAGCTCACCGCTCTGTGGGTCGTCCACTGGTGGATGAAGGATAGAGATGCACACATCCCCGTTCTAGGGACATGAGATAGTAAACAAGCATGTTCAGACAAGCAGTCACCTTTAAGAAGTGCGAAAAGATTCAAATATTAGGGCTACATGTTGAAAAAAATAAAATAAAATCTACTTGGAATCACAAAAATGTCAATGTTTAACATTCACGCTTTTTTTAAATAAATTTTTTTAAATTGTTTAGATTTACCTCATAGATGTTCGGGTGCCACATTTTGGTGAGAAAGCGGAAAGCTGGTGGAGAGTACGGGTAGTCGATGGGAAACTTGATCCGAGCCTTGGGGTGAGAAAAGACACCTATTAGTGGCGTACTGACAGGACGAGTGTTTACCTCTCTCTCATGAACAGACAAGTTGTAACCAATTTCCTTTGTCACCGCCTGGTAACCATTTCAACTCATTAGTACAACCGAGCAACAAGATGATTGCTTTACCCACAGTTAGGCATTTAATTAAAGACAGTCCTGGTGCCATTTGCTTACACTGTGTAATGGATCTACACACACACGGTCAGAAACAATTGCAAGAACACACTGCAAGTCCGAATGATTCTGCAGAAGAAATAAAAGCATGCATGTATGTGGCTCTCTGTCGGGGTATTTACTGACATAATGCATGCCCTAGGCGTTACTTTAACCATCAAAACCCGACCTAACATGTGCCCCAAACAGTCCTGTGTCACATAAGCCAAGCCATAATGTTCTCTCTTCCAAGGTCTAAAACTCTTTAGTGGTCCTCAAAAAGATAACCACACAAGTACAGACACAGCTGCCAAGGAGAGAGGGCTTTATTTTGACTGCTTTTCTTCACAAAGCCCTACACTGCAGCACTGATGCCAACGCGCAGCAGCTGATTGAAGACCTCCACAATCACGCTGATCAGCGTCAGTCGTGATTGAAAGAAACCTCTAAATAGTAGCTACAGGGTCAGTGCAAAACATAGCTAATGACAGTGTAATGTAATACGGTGTGGAGGAAGGGAGGGATGGAGGCTTGCAGTCCGTTCAGCTGCAAAGCGCGTGGAGCTGAGAGAAACACCGGAGGCTGGGGGGGGGGTAATGGTGCTGGTATAAAGACATTGTGTTTGTCCTCTCCAGCTGTCACTGCAACCCAAAACAATCCACTACTCACACTCATGTTCTGCCATTATATGTCCTCACATTGAAAACAACCACAGACACACACTGTAAATCCTGTGTGGAAGACCACTCCTCTGTTTTCCATAAAGCGTGCCATGGGAGAGACTGTGACGGAGCGCACACACCAACAGGACTTATTATACACAAACGCATCGCTCACAGCATGAAACCTTCTGACCCCCCCGCCCCCGCCAAAGTCTCTCTCACACACACCCGTGTACATTTGCTGATTCGGCATGGTCAGCTGGTCCTCGCCACAGTGAACCAACTAGCAGGAGAGGGGGCGAATTGGCAGCAGGGGTGGTGGAGGAGCAGTAGTGGGAGGAGGTAGAGGGGGATTTCATTTGAACTAAAGGGGGTTGGGCTCTATATAATTTTATAAGCTTTGAGCCTTCTTTGACCGCTTTGCCTAATTTAACCCTCGTGCATGCAGCCAAATGTTTTATCTGTGCAAAACACTGAGTGACTTGTTGATAGTCACAGAATGCTCTGCATTTAAGACTCTTTGTCATGAAGGAGTGTGTTTGTACATCCCGACTAACAGCACAAGATAAATTCAGTCAAGACGACAAACACACGCAACCTGCTTATCCTAACCTGCGCTCTCCATATCATAGCAGGGCAGAGAGGAAGAGTTGACAATCCTGAGTGAAGAGGCGCTGAAAAAAATAAAATCCCTGAGTTTGACCGGCCTTGCCAGATAACTGGCGACCCATCAGAGTGCACAGTTCAAGCCAACATTGTACACATTACAGCCTAGCAGCAGTGCAACACATAGCAGCTAGCCAGGAGGGTGGAGGAAGGGGGAGGAGGCCATACAGCAACAGTGATTGCTTAGTTTTTAGTCCAAAACAATATAAGCAGTAAGATCATATCAGTCCCCTGGCTGGAAATGGGGCAAAGGAGACATTAGTTTGTATATTTTGGAAAGCTGGCCCTCCGTTGCTCCCTCCTTCCGCAGCATGTCCATAGATAGTCAAATATCTGCTGTAATTTAGAGCTCAATAAATAAGCTGACAGTGACAGCATTTACCGGTAAGGATGTTTTAAATAAACCACACTAATCATCAGCAGCCATTCAACAACACTTTCGGTCACAGTGAGAAAGTTCTGGGTCTGAATCTCCTGGTCAGGTGGGCCTTTTGGGAGTCAACTTTGCATATTCTGCCTGATTCTTAACTATTCATTCTGCATCCACAGCCAAAATGCAAAGAAGAAAGCACAGTATGAATGTATGGGGAAATATAGCTTGTAGCCTAAAGCACTTTCAGTGGTAACGTAGACAAAAGTGTTATGTAAATGCTCCTTCATTTCCATCTGGTCCGACTCAACAGATAATACAAGGACTGGTTTTGGCCGAGTGTGCCAAAACATCCTTCCAGTGCCTGTTTTACCCCAAACAAACACTGAATGAGTCTCTAACATGCTTCTTTAAGATGGATGCAACTACTTCACAGGACATATCATGGATTAAAACTAGAATTACTCCCCAAAGCACCATTAAAATTTGTTTCACACCTCTGGCAGAGAGCCTTCCATCTAAGCAGTTTCATCCAAATCTATTCAAAGCCACTGAGATACCATGAAACCAAACTGTGATCAGATGTGGAAGAAATCCTATACTCTATCCAACTGTGGGGAAGTTCAAAAGAAGAACACAGCTCTTTGGTGAGACAAACTCACCCTGCCCGTCAAGAAATAGCCAAATCTGTACGTCTGAATAAATAAGTTGAATCAATATCTCAGTTTTTAGCCCCGGGCAGAGAGACCCATGTGGCAACCCTTCCCATAAAATAGTCCCATTCATCACAGTCCTGCGAGTCTGAGAGCAAATAAGAAAGCAGGGAGGCAGGGATATGCATTAACAATAACCATGAGCAAAAAGGAAAGAGTGTGATTTCACATTGCAGCTTAGCAGGAGGCTTCAGACTGTTTTCCTGTTCTAAAACAGCTACACAATTTCATTGGCTCTTGACCTACCTTATTATATGACTACCTATTATACAGCTGATGGCTGCAGATGGACGTGGATAGAGGAAATGGTGGATAGAGGAGATCATGCATAGATGAGGTAAAGAAGTGGCCCAAGCAAAGACCGGCTGCTTGGTTGGCTTATTTGCTCTGTACCTGTGAGCCGCTTCAGCTCCAAGCAGACAGAAGATAAGAAACGCGAGGAGGAGAACGAGCGAGGACAATGCAGCAGGGTCTTCGATGCCCAATATCAGCGTTCTCTTTTCAAATACATCAATGGTCCTGCTCTGAGTCTTTACCCATACAGCTGCTCAACCAAGACGTTTACCCAAAACAGAGTGCTATTCTTAGAGTATCTGTTGAAACATGCTGGCTTGCATGTCATGCCTAATAATTGGCCCGAGCAGCCAATTAACAGCCTTCATTCTCAGAAGGAGATTCACTTTGAACATCTCATCTGAGAAGCTGACAGGAAGTGCAGCTGATTTTTCTTTTGCCAGGCAAAAAAACACCCAAAAAACTTATAAAACACTCCCCTTGTTATTGTCGCATTATAGACGGTGAAGATCAGTTTCCTCTTTCTATGAAAATCTTTGACTGTGACCTGAAAAGCTGCCTTGAGGAAGGAACGAGTCAGAGAAAGAGCACGCCCACCCTGCGGATAATGACAGCGAGGCGAAGTAAACCAGGTCAATGCAAAGACCCTGAACAGAACAAATCATTCTGTTCTCCCTGTGCACCTCTTCACCGTCCCCACAGACCTTATCCTCTCTCACGCATACGCAGGACAAGGAAAACGGCCCCGGCACAGAGCAGATCCCACACAGCACATTTTTTTAATTCTCGTCCTTCTGGTTGTTGCAGAGCTGTAATACAGTTATATTTCAAACAACTCTTAGGTGGTCTTAGCACAACGACATTTCAAGAAGCCCACCGAGCCACGTCTCAGAGATGAGATTATTGCACCAGTGGCCCAAACAGGAAGAGGAAGAGAACACACTGCCAGGGCTTCAGGGGATGGTTATAACCGTCTACCAGAGCCTCACACTTACCTCTGCTCACAGCAGGCTGCGCTTTCAAAGGGGGGGGCATTGCAAGGAAAAGGGCTGTGCCTCCTCTTGATCTGGCCCTTTCAATATTCCCCGTTTTTGGAGTTTTTTTTCCTCCCCTCTGCCCTGCTCTTGTTTCTCTGTGACACAGCCAGAGGGGGAAACATGACTCCAGCAGCTCAGCCAGGCACACTGCAGTCAGGTTAGGTTTTTTTACCCTCCCCTCTACTGCTACTGCAAGGCTAACAGGGAACATGTACAAATTCTGTAGCATATTAGAAAGGTGCAACTACAAAGTCAGCTTCTTAATCGCAACCAGTGTCTGTCATCTGATTGTCAAGTGCTTTAAAACAAAAACAAAAACAGACAGGCCCGGGCAAAAACCAAAGGGCAGCTCTCCTCTTTCATAACAGCTGTGAACATGGGGTCTGTCAGTCGAGAAAAACACTCGACTTACAGATTAAAGGTGTTTTCTTTTAGAGTATTAGCAGCAGATCCCTCATTTACATCATGACCTCAAGTAAGAAAGTTGACACAGCCCCTCCACCCAAGCTCCAGGACCTTCAAAAGACCTGTGCCACTTTACACATAGTGAGAGATCTACAAGTCACCACAGGAAACTTTAATGTGAAGCATAATTAGATGACTGTATCTGTGGACATAAATAGTGAATGCTGCATCTGAAGTGGAGGGCAAAACAAACAAACAAACAAACAAACAAACAAACAAACAAAAAACCTCCACCTGGAGAGCACAGAGCTACAATCAGTGCAATGCTTTAGGTTATTCCAACATAGAGGTATTAAAAGCAGTACAAATATACAGAAATGTAGCAAATGGTGAACAAACTATTTTGTTTCAGGCAAAGTAAAAATGTCTCTCTGTCATACGACTTGTTGACCTGGCCGACCCTGCCTCATGTCAGTGTGTTCTAGAAAATGCTTGGCAAAATTAAAAATGTGTGGGCTGTTTCACTTGTGGCGAATGGTTACGGTTTTCGGCAGACATTAAATGTACTGCCGACAGAATAGGAAGCAAAATTAAACCCACAGCTTTAAATACACCAGTGGAAGTACTGCGCTTTGTGATGCAAACTGTAGTGTTTGCATGTGTTCAGGGTGGGACACTACCTTAAAGTCCTTACAGAAGCAATTCTTGCCACACAAGCCATCTTAAAAACACTGATTGTTAAAGCCTGAACTTCAGTGCTCACCTGGACATAAAACATTGCACTTTTATATTTGAACCACCAGTCAAAGGTGAATAAAACTAATTCCATCTGTCTTCTTGCATCAATTCAGGACTATTTGAGTGCAGTGCCTCTCTTTCATGAGGTCTCTGACTGTCACGGCTGTTAAACTTTGCTGAATTTGTATTGTATCCATGTTCTGTAACTAATTTTAAAGCACTCAAACTGCAATTCAAGTTCAAATCATCAATAAGTCACTGCTCACTAGATAAATCTGTGAATACCCAAAACATCTAAAGTTCTGCAGCAGTCATACTCGATACGTGGTACTATGCTTCCTATCATTTGGGCTGGTGAGTAAGCTGTTAAAGCCGTGGAGTGTTTTTAACTGTGTGACTCAAATCTTATCCCCGGGGACAAACAGATGTGAGGAGAAAGAAGAAGAAGAAGAAGAAGAAAAAAAAAGCCGAGTGAGAGAGTCAAACACTCATTACACTCAGTGTAATCTACACACTGTTTCCTGCATGGAGAATATTTTTAAACTCTCTGCATTACCAAAGTTTTCATATTTAAGCCTCAGATTAAAAGAATAAAAAAAGTCTATGACTAAATAGGAAAGACTTTACAAAGGCGCACACAAATTGAGCTTGTGCAAAAACAGCAGGACTGCATATCGTGAGAATAATCTGCAATATACAATAATGTGACTAGACACTCCAACATGGTGGTCTTCAAACAGTTTGGGCGTATGTATCTGTATTCACAGAGCTGAGAATCATCCACGATGCAATATTATCACAATACTTCACTCATGATACAATATTATTGCAACTTTTAACATTTTGCAGGATGTTAAAAACACAGCAACATTTATCACCTTTTTTTCTAACCGCAAATTACATCCTCAAACTTTGTCAGTTTCAAATAAGATAACACCATCTTGCTTTAGTTTATTTTTTGCTGCGAAATGAGATGGTCAATGCTGCTATCAGTCTGTGGTTGAATGGGGTCAAGCTGCCAATAAGATGCAATCAGTTTCTGATAATACAGCAATTATTGTGATAAATTGTCAGAAGAAGAAGAAGAAGAAGAAGAAGAAGAAGAAGAAGAAGAAGAAGAAGAAGAAGAAGAAGAAGAAGAAGAAGAAGAAGAAGAAGAAGAAGAAGAAGAAGAAGAAGAAGAAGAAGAAGAAGAAGAAGAAGAAGAAGAAGAAGAAGAAGAAGAAGAAGAAGAAGAAGAAGAAGAAGAAGAAGAAGAAGAAGAAGAAGAAGAAGAAGAAGAAGAAGAAGAAGAAGAAAATTATTTCAACTCTTCGACAAGCTCTCTGACAGTGATTGCCGTCAGTACAACTCAGACTGCAAATATATGCAGAAAGAGTGCCTCCTTTAAGGCCACCTGTGCAATCACCTCGCCATCAAAACTGGTCGTGAGTGTGCAACACCCTGAGGGTCTGGGCAGCCTAGTCACCAATCAATTGGTTGCAGAATGTACAAAAACATTCAATCACCAGACAGCCACCATTTTTATGTTTTGTTTTGTAGTTGCAAGAAGGTTGCTGTCCTATCTCTACTCCTGTAACTGAGCCATTAGCTTAATTAGGAGATAATTAAGCGTGCCCAGTGTTGGATGGTTTTACAGTTGAGCCGATTTAATGCAAGTTTCCTCGGCTAACATTATCACAGGATGGTGGAGCATGAGCTGTGCCCTCTTGTTTCCAGTATTCCCAAAATATTTGATATCACTTAAGAAAATATCAATATTTGGTGTCCCTGTATCGCTTCAATACTGCCACAAAAAATATTGTGATACTATACTGTATTGATATTTTCCCCCACCACTACTAATTATCAGTCCTTTTCAGGTAGTGTCGTTAAATCCCCAAGCACACCTTGACCTGTCTCAGCACCTAGTATGGGAACCACTGCTTTAGCCAACTCAGCTGCTCATGTACCAAGACCACAGCTTACTACAGGCCAAAGTCAGTAAACGTCAGAGTCTCAGAGCCTAAATGGATTCCTCACATGAATACACAGAAATGTCAGAGTCAGCAAATGGGTGTTAGCAATGGCGAGTATATGAAAGTCATAGGTCATGGGTCAGCTTATCGTGATAAGGCACTGTGTGTTTACTTCTGCACTGTGTGTTTACTAAAGCAACCAGGACAGTTATCTAATCCTGTGTGAGTGACACTTCAATATGTCTCGGTCCACTCTGTGCGTGCCTGCCTGCATGCATAATGTGTTCGTCATAGTGTGCCTTTTTCAAAGCAACACCCATGTGAAATAAACGCCTGAGTCAGCCAGGTTGCACGTGACGTCAGTATCAGCGCCGCTTCAGATGAACAGGCCTCACAGCGAGTCATAACTCTTTGTTTGTTTGGGTAACACCAAAAAGAGGTGGTTCTTTCTCTCTCCTCTTTTTCCCCCCTCCCTTCTTTCTTCTGAATATTACAAACTGGTCGGATAGAAACCAGCACAGAACAATGAGTCACAGCCATGCGGCAGATTTCACAGCCAAGCTGTGCATTCCTGGCCCAACAAAGGAATCCTGTACACGGCAACCACACAGACCCACTGAACACCGTCTACGGGAGCCTGGTCGGGCCCCTCCGTTTGCGCTTACAGGCTTTAAAAAGAGCAGAGGCAAAATGAAGACTGTTTCTTAGGAACTGGAACTAAAAAAAAACACATCAGGACAGCTGAAGGGACAGTGTGCAAAAAGAGAGGTGTTACATGACGTCTGCAGACAATATTAATCATTTACAGCTTAACAACTGTTGTATGGATACAACACAGGCTTAGCATTGTGAGGAAATAAAATCAAGTCATTGTAAAGCAATCGTGCAGAATTTGTTACTTTGCTTTTCTGCAAATTAAAATCGGGTTTCAAGGAAGCATTATTGTGCCACGTCAATAAAAGGCTTGTCATCTGTTGTTTTTTTTGATACACAGTAAAAAAAATTAAATTAAATTAAATTAAAAAAACAAAAACAATCTAGGGCAAGTCTGAAGCACATCTACTTGGGGCTTTATTGCACTAAACATAAACAAAGTAATGAATCCAATCACCCTCCAGGATGAGCATCACAGCACCCAAAACAATGACTCCAGTGAGTTGCAACATTTGAAAGTTAGAATTAGAAAACATGGCAACAACTGACATGCCAATATAAATACTTGTACTAGAACTATAAAACACTACTTAATGGTCAGTACTCAAGGGGTCAAAGGGCAGAGAAATGGCACACTCAAACATTAGCCGCAGAAATCTTCTGAAGACGGAAATACGCTGGTGGCGGTTTATAATCAGCACAAATCTGCTAAACAGGAACAAAACCAACGCATCTTTACTCTCAAGGGAGGAAGTAGACGAGAAAACAAATTATGAGTCACTACACAAGTTAGACAAGTTAAGGCTGGGAGCCATTTAACATTTCAAAAGCAAGGTTAGTACCATGCATTGTGTATGGTACATGTGAATAACCAACAAAAAGAGTACTCGAGCCAGGGCTGTAATGATGAACACAAAGAAAAGGACTGAATTAGCGAGATAGATGATGAGCTTAACTATCAAGGTAGTGCTGGAGGCGGTTATGCTCAACAACCTTTTGTTTCAAGCCAACAAAAAAAAGTAACTCGGGCACATGTAAGATCTGTAAGAGACCTCACTGAATCTGTGTTTTTAGGAGAAAATATGCCCCAGCAACAAAGTTCTCATGGAGTCTTGCTGGTTTAAAGTTAAACAAAGAAGGATTTGTCACAATAACGCTAAACAGGGAGCAATTAGCCAAGTTAACGTTATTAACGATTACCTGCTGCTGGTGGAAACGGTTACATGAAGGGTGAGGTTGGTCGCTTGGTTGCCCTGTATGAGTAAACTACTGAAATATACAGTAAAACTAACCAGTTAAAGAACAATAGACGGACTGCTAGCTAACATTAGCCACTCACCTTAAAATAACCACCCTCGTAGTGTGTATTCGGGGGTCCGAATATCGCTACTTCCCAGTTGTACAGGTCCGACTCGTCCACCAAAGTTATTTTGAACCCTTCGACCGGCTCATCTTGAAGACTTTTCATCTCCAGCATTAATGCTTTTTGGGAACTGGCTACATGATGTTTATTCTGAGCCATATTCCACGGCGATTTATATATAAAAAATATCAGCGACCCACCACAGCTGTGACTACGAAGGACAAAGCTAGCTCGTTACAAACAACAGCTAACAGTAGAAGAACGGAGCTCGTCACGCAGGAACGGCTGGTTTCCGTTTGTGTGCGGTTCCAAAACGCGTCTGGGCTGGAGCTGATGCGCCTTCCTCTCTGTTGTTATGAACAATCCAACGGAGCCCCAGTTATTAACGACCATGAACCTACCGTTATCAAGTCGAAGGTATTACTTGCCTTATTTCCGGTGACATTCTTAAAAATAAAACTCCTAAGTATCAGTAGCGCATATCAGACAGCTGTGAAAAAACATTTCCCCTCCTTCCTGAATTCTTATTTTTTGCTAATTTTTCAAACTTGTCTGTTTGAGATCGTCAAACAAATTTTAGATATTATGTTATTAATAAAAGTATATTATATTGATCACAGTTTAACCCATATAAATACAAAACAAAGTTTTTAAAAGATGCTTTCATTTTTCAAATCATAAGAGCAGTCGCCTCAAGGCACTTTATTCTGTAAGATAAAGACCCTACAATAATACAGAGAAAACCCTAACAATCAAACCACCCCCTGTGAGCAAGCACTTGGTGAAAGTGGGAAGGAAAAACTCCCTTTCACATTTGCCAAAAGCATCTTCATGATCCCCAAGACCGTTGGAAACATGCTCTATAGACTGATGAGACAAAAGTTTAACTTTTTAGAAAGTTAGAATCCTAAAACTAACACAGCATTTCACAAAAAGGGCATCATACCCACAATCAAATATGGCGCTGATACTGTGAAGGTCTGTGGCTGCTTTGTTGCTTCAGGATCTGGGCAACTTGCTGTAAATGATGGACCCATGGATTCTGCTGTCTGCCAGAAAATCCTGAAGGAGAATATCTAACCAAGTCCACCTTTGAAAGGAAAATTAAAGTTTTGATTTTGTGGTTGTCTAATCAAAGTCCAGGTCCAGGTCTGATAAACTTACTTTCTCATGACCAAAATTCCTCCACAGCAGTGTGAAAGACTCATTGCCAGTTTTCACAAATGCTTGATTGCAGATCTCACTGGGTGGCACAAACAGTTATTAGGTTACTAGCTCTTTCACACAGGGTAGGTTTAGATAGCTTTTCTCCTTTAATAAATGAAACCATCCACCAACTGCACTCTGTATTTGTTCAGCTTGCCTAAAATTTCTTTCAACTGAAACATGTTAGTGAGACAAATATGCAAAAGATTAAAAAAAAAATCAGGAAGGGGGCAAATACTTCCTCACAGCACTGCACAATTTGCCCCTCCCTCTTCTGACCTTTACTGTAGTTGCACTCTCTCAGGTAAACAACTTATTAAGACCTTACAGTTAGGATGTTTTGAATGTTTATGATGAAGGTAGAGTCTTTATTTTTAGGTTTTGTGTCGTTTAATGTAATTCTAGTTAAACATACATAAGTGTCCATGTTTGCTTGCGCTTAGAGAAAAATACAGTTCGAATCGCGAGTTTTGTTTTGAAAGTCTATACCGGAAACTCATTTTGATCTCGGTTATCTTTACTACCGAAAGCTTGTCAACCTGTTTTTATCGGGTGCGTTGAGGAGGAAAAGGAGGTTGGCCAAGCGGCATTTTCGACAAAACAATCAAGTTTTTCATAAAACTTCAAACTGAGGCTTTGTCTGCTCAACTTTTCTCAACTCAGCTGCTCGCTGTCAGTCAGTGGGGGTCTCGATTACTTCTGCTGCCAGGCTAGGCTTGCTGGGAATTGAAGTTCAAAGCAGCACATCTTGCTTTATTGATAGAGACGTATTAATTTCCCAAGAACATATCTTCATCTACACGTACACACTCCAGGTTTCTATCATTTCATACACAGAAAAACTAGTTTTTTGTATGCTTATTGGTTCACTTTAACACACACACACACACACACACACACACACACACACACACACACACACACACACACACACACACACACACACACACACACACACACACACACACACACACACACACACACACACACACACACACACAAACAAAAGGACTACAGCATCTTCTTACAGCTTTTATTTTTATTTTTTGTTGAGTGGAATTTCTTTGAAGGGAATGTAATTTATGTTGTCCCCTTCTAAATATGACATTGTAGAGTTGAATATGAAGAAATAAAAAGACAGGACCTTGAAAAATCTGTCATATGAGAGTATATTTCAATGTCACAAGCCAAACTTGGTAGAATAAGTCACTACAGCTGAACCAACAGAGCATTAAGACAGAGCGGGTTTGCCTCTCAGTACACTGCTTCACGTAACCTGTTCTACTGTTATTGTGAGCCCCGTGTCCTCAGTGGTGCGACACCAAACAGAACCCCCTTCCTTCCCCTGTGACTAATAATTTAAAAACATTCAATGGTATCACTTCTTTTAATTGTCTGCACTTCGAATAGATAAAAACACAATACCATCAAAAATCGAGAATGGTCAAGAAAACCTCATTTTAAAAAAAAAGAAAAAAGTAGGAAAAAGAAAGGAGAAAATGGAATGACACATCTTTGTCTGTGTAAGCATGTCCATGGGAAAGAAAAAGGGAAAATAAAAGTGTACATTCCTAATCATGCAATATACAAATTTTAATCTAACAGTATGCACAGAATGATCAGTATTAGGACAGCGTGTGATTAGAGAAGTCGTTTCTCAGATTCATGGATATCATTTTCAGGAACAGGGCGCACGTACATAATTATTTTCTAATGACGTTCCTGAAAAACAGCTGATCACCTCTGATTTCAGACTCTACTACTGAAGATCTAGTGGAATGGCTGACTTGACCTTCAGGCCACAGACATCATTATCATATTTCTTATCTACAATAGCAGACAGATGTGGGCCTTACCAGTATATATGAACAGAGACGCTACCAAGTCTTTTTTTCCTTTCAGTCTTGCTACTACAAGGATTAGTTGAAGTGGACGGGGTGGTTGCTTTGAACGTGAATGATCCAAATGAAGACATCAAATAAAGTTCAGCAGGAAGTCGGGTGTTGTGTTTTCTTTAAAGACTCTCGTAACACACACATACACACAAAAAGTGGCAAGGCAGTTTCTGGAGGGAAAAAGAAACATGAGGGGATTTATACGGGTGGGTCAGCTGGCCTATTCTGTGATGCATGAGAGGGAGACGGGCGCAAATATTTCACATGAGGACAGACAAAAACTGCACTGCTGACAGAGGCGATGCTTCCTTACTGTGGAAGCCGTGTTGATTAATACTGACTCAGAGGGCACCTCGAGCCACTGACCAGTTAACAGCGTCCGCTTAGTAGTAAACGAGTTTTAGCAACCTCATATGCAGACCAGCAGTTTTAAAAGAAACAGTACAGGCAGGTTGAGAGTATAAGTGTGGTGTCCTTTAACTTGTCACAGGTTGTCTTTTTTCCCCCCTACAGAGGACAGTGATGTCACAGAGGACAGCTCTTTACGTCAGATTATTTCGTGAACACGTTGGCCAAGTGACAACCTGCCTTCAGACAAAGAACAGCATCCTGCTTTACAATATTATTACATCTTCTATACAGTAACTAAACCATCCATGTGTGGTAGAACACAGGTGGCTTTGTCAGGTGTAATAGAAATCTCACATTGCACTGGATTCGCAAAAGGAATGATATGTTCAAAGTCCTTGGGGGAGGGTCAATCTGCAGTTTAGCACTGTTAGATCAGTGCACTCAGGGGAGAGGTGGGGGCTCTACAAGACTTATGAAGTGCTGGAGTAGGTCAGACTGCAGGGCTAAGGCACAGAGCAAAACTACTGAACTACTGTACAATCACCCGTAGAGACAAGGATTCGCTTCAACTAAACACCAGCAGATCTGCTCTGAGCCTCGCCAATAGGCAAGTAGGGCAAAAGCACCCCGATACAAGTTTAAAACCCATGCCTTATTTGTAGCTTTGGTTTCACCTCTGCTCTCCTCTCACTGCACTTGCCCAGTGTCTGGTCTTCTCCAGGCACCAGGTCAGTGGTGGGTGAGCAGGTTATGACGCCCATCTAGTCCGAAAAAAGAGTCAATCACCTGATTTATCTTTTTTCCAGGCCTACACAGATGAGCAGCACACACAGATTTTAGTGAGCAGTAAAGAAGGAGATTAGATGAAGGCGCAGTCAGGTTTCAGACAAAGACAAAGAAAGAAAGAAAAAGAAAAGACAAAACAACAAAAACAAACCAAAGACAAAAACTTCAAAACAGTAAAAATACAATTCAACTATTAACAGCAAAAGTCCAGTTGTCAACATTACATGACGCGACCGTCACAGATTGAATTCCCGACAGAGTGGAGGGCGGAAAGAGACGCAGGAAAGAGCAGAGGATGCCAGGCGTCCAGAAACAGGAGCTCAGTCAGAGTCGGGGTGCAACAGGGCGGCTGTTTGAAAACTAGGAAGTAAAAATGAAAATTACACTGCAGAGAAGATGAAGCATGTACACAATGAGTCTGTAAAACAACATCAAGTGTGAGGAAGTGACCACAGAGCGCAGAGTGCAAAGAGGGGCAAAGTGTGGGGCGCTGGAGAAGCAGAGAAGGGGAAAGAAATCTTGCAAATCTGCGGACTAATAAATAGGGCGATACTGGAGGTGCCAGTCGCAGTGTTTCGTAACGAGATTATGTTGTGTTTCAGTGAGGGAGGGGCGGGATGGAGCGGTAGGGTGGAGGGTGGGGGTGGGGCACCCTTCGGCTGTCAGACACAATCAGCACTGAGAGAAGGTCTGCTTGATCTCATCCAGCACATTCCCAAGCAGCGTTGGCTCGTCACATTTAGCGTCAATGGACACAGTCTGACCAGACTGGGAGAGAGAGGGGGAGAGAAGTGGGGGACAATGTCAGTGTCACCACCTGAAAACTCTTTTCATCTTCTGTTTTACTGAGTTATGTTATTTTCGCTTACAGTTTTGACCAGTAGACAGACATGGTGACCCTGGATAGACCTGCTGTACATGGAGGCACAGGAGTCGATTCTCTCCACAACTAATCAAAGACGAGAAAGAAGCACAATCACAGAAATGCAGCGCATCAGAATTAATGTCAAAATTACCCAGCATTAGTATACTTTTCAAATATTCCCCTCTGATGATTGTAATTTCTCTTTGTAATTTCCTGCATGTGAAGTAGCACAGGTTTCAGGTCCCCCCAAAAAAGTGATAACGTAAAGGTACCAGAAAAGTGGTGGTGGAAGCAGATCCTGGCCAGAAGGTGATGGAAGGGCATGTTAACTCCCTCCAGTCTGACAGAGCTGCTCTTCAGATCTCCCGACTCCAGCAACTTTGCAAACGCATCACTGAGAGAGCAAAAGAACAAAAAGAAGTCGATTTTAGATTTCTCCATTACTGACAAAGATTCAACAGATCTGACAGATTTTAATGGTTCTTGATCTTTTTAATTTAAAATTTCACACAAGCTCCATCTTAAAACAAGTGCAAGTGAAATTTACTGATATTTATTCTTCCTCAAAGATGGCCATTTTCTACTGCCATGCTTAAACCACAGACTCACCACTCAGTCTACAAACTCTCCCACTCCAAAGATTTCTATCTGGAAACACTTTGAGAGGAGTTTCAACAGCTTCTTTAAAAAGTTTAAATGACTCACTGAAACTCTGATATGACTGAAGGAGTGGCATAACCAACCTGTAACAAGGAGTAGTGATCAGGTAGGAGGTGCAGGTAAAGTGCAGTTTGAAATCCAGTTTCTCATGAGTGGAGGAGTCCTCGTTCTGTGGGAATGGAGCAAAACGGCACATTAAAAAAAAAAAAAAAAACAACCCCAAAAAACACCTGTTTGATTCCTTCATAGGTCTCGGAATTAACTCATCTGCTACTACGCCAACTTGAGTATTACAAATACAAAAGATTAATTAATTAAGCCACAGGTTTAATATTAACGTATGAAAAATCCCATCAATTTTGTCTGCGTTTCATTTCTTTTTAGTATACACGGCACTTGTGTGCTTTTCCTACTAACCTTTACAATAAAGGTGAGGGTTCCCTTCAGCTTCTGCGGCATTACGATGCTCTGCACAGTGAAGACAAATCGTGCTTCATTGGACACTCCTACAAGAAAAAACAGAATCTCTCAGCATCAAATTATGGAACTCAACAACTTTAAAAACTCATATAATACAGTTTTTTAAGTTGCTGCTTGAATCATCTGTAACTCAGTAAAAAGGATGGACATTTATTCTGAAAAGCCCCTCTACAATTACCAGGAAAATGCTTGTTTTATTTATTTTTTTAGTAAGCCAATATTATAGCAAAGGATAAGTATGATGCCCATTTCCAACCCCATATTTTCCATCTTGGGTTATGCTAGACTAGCTTCACATGGTTTAAGTAATACTAATTTATCTTATACTGGGCCTCAGATAATAATCTGCCTGAAAAAAAACCAAACAAAACCCTTTCAGCTCAATTCAACCTCAGTTTAAGCTAACTTACTTCTGATTGGATGCCCCTCCAAAATATGAATAATAGAGATTTAAGGGGGGGCTATGGGCCTTTTAATTCACAGTCGTGGATGAATCGATTCATACACGGGTTTTCATTAGATAATAACTGACCAGGGGGAAGCTGGAAGGGGACGGTGAGGCCATCATGTGGACCTGATCCTTCTGGCCTCTGCAGCTTGGAGTTCAGAGAGTCCAGCACATTGAACTCCATGGATTTGAGGAAGCTGTCACTCTTATTTTCAAAGATGACAGACACTACCACCTGACTGCCATCCTGCAGGTTCCCCTGGATGTCACACACCTTACAGGGAAGAGAGAAAACAAGGAAAGTGATAAACGTGGATTTTGGAACAGTGAATTACGGTCTCATCTTTCCTCTCTTTACACAGTGTTAACAAGGCAAATCAGAGTCATTACCCAGATCCAGAGCACACATCACCATTTCCAAGAAATGAACACAAGGAGATAATCACAAGGACAGAATCATTCTCAGAAACTGAGCGCCGCTGCGCTAGAGAAACATAAATTAGTCTGCCCAAGGAGGAAGGCCGGTAAAGAGCAACGAGACCAGAGAGAAACACATCTAGGACAAAACTATAACCAATACCTGATCAGCATCCTCCATCATCTTTAAAGAGAGGAAGAGAAAAAGAAAAATCTGTATATGATAGGGTTTTTTTGTTTTTTAACCAATTACTCCACATGCTGGATCTTGGAAACAACAACAATGCTTCTCTTTCTCAGCATCTAGAAAGAAATGTGTGCTATAATGTAGCAAGAAAATGATTTTATTTATTGTCTTACTAAAGTCAACAGAAGAACCCAACATGTCTAAATAAAGTAGAATATTTATCACAATCTGGTTCACTTGGTGCATTTTAATTAACAATGCAAACAATTAGATTGGAGAAGGCGTGAGGAGCTTTGGATGCTAAAAATTAAATTGGAGATGTTTTCATGGCCAAAATGAGACCGGAATTATTTTAACAAATTGAGAGCAAAACAAATTTCCAAAGCCTGGCATCGCAGTCATCATCACTCACCATCTTGATGTAGGAGTTCTCAGCCAGCAGGCAGTAATTGGACATGGGCTGAAAGGAGAGAAGAGCTCAGGTCAGAGGACGCATTCTCAGTCACTAAGCATGCTAACTAGGCAACAGGAGCTCCTACCTAGCTGCTGTATAACAAGGAAGGCAGTGTGTGTTGGCAGCAGTAAGTGGGTTTACCCAGTGGAGCTCAGATGAATGATGATAAATTATACTGCCTACATGCGGCTTTGAGTTATTCGTGTCTTTGAGGTCAGTAAGCTTTTGTTTGTCTGTTTTTAATCCCAGAGGAATGACACTAGGATGCCAATTTGATTTTTACTTCAGTCATATCCTCTCTACTTTAACATCCACCAAATGCTAAAACCAAAGAGTGCTGTACATAATGTTTTGTTGTACATATCAATATGGTATTGTACATACCTATACATCTATATCATCAATTCCTCATGTATATACTGTATAGTAACCAGTTATCCATCCCCAGTTTAGTAAATATTTTATTCCAAGATCTTAGCGCACTGCACATTTAAATATGCTATACAAATTGCTATTGTCTGTGTCATGCTTTTATCAGTAATGTTTCTTATCTATTCTGTTAAGTAAATTGAGAGCAACGAAAAAACGAATGAGCCCCATTCTTTGTACGTGTACATTTTGCTGTACCGATTCGGATTTAGGAATCATAACCCATAGTTTACAAATTAAAAATAATGATTGGTTAAGTTTAATGTTGTGGTTGTTCAACACTGACTGGCAGAGGCTCCTCCTCTTCGACAGTGCCATTCTGCACCGACTCCTCTCCACCTCCATCGCTGTGGTGGTGATGGTGATGATGTTTCTTTTTCTTTTTCTTCTCCTTCTCTTCCTTCTCTTTTTTCTGCTTCTTCTTCTTGTGTTTGGAGGACTTCTATAAACAAAAACCCAAAGAGGGAGATGGAGATAAATTTCCTGAATCAAATGTTTATTCGCCATTGAGTGAAATTCTAATGAAAATAAAACGAAGTGTCAGAATTACTCCCCCAGAGCCCACAGAAATTGGCAGGTCTGCGACACATCGTTCACACAAATGTATCAGAATTAGAGTTGCCAATTCCCCGAGTCCAGTCGGGGTTATTGTGAACTGGAATCTCGAGCAGTGCCGTCAAACTTTGCTCCTTCCAACTATTGCCTCGTCAGCGTTAACTCACACTCTCCTCCGTCTCGGTGTCTTTGGGCTCATCGGGCTCAGAGTCGGCCGCTGTGCCAGCAGGCGCCTCGGGCACGGGGGCTGCTTCTGCTGCTGCTACTGTTGCTGCTTCCTGTTCAGATACACCAGCACGCCACCAAATAAAACACACAAACAAGAACAACCACAGCGTTTAACACATGCAAAACTTTCTACCACTTCTGTGTTGACAGAGGTAAGTGAGGTCAGTGAGTTCACTCAGTCATTCATAAGAGAAGTCATTCATGATCACCTGCAACCTACTGAGCTGAGTGACACCACACACAAACATCAGATACAATGAGCCAAGAGTGTTGCATGGAAGAATGCTAAACATGATCATGTTTGTATGTACCTCTACACCTACAGCGGTTTTGCTGTACAACTGCTGGATCCACTGCACTAACCAGCTACACTGGGTGCTGCTCGAAGGCTAAATATATGCAACAGTATGATCTGGGACGCTGGTGTGACAGCCAGAACAAAAACAAGCGTTCGACGAAGACATCGATGCATATTACTGGGGCAGCTTTAACTCTTGGGCTGACAGTTCAAATGGTTAATAACAGAAATGCCCAAAGGGAAAGTTAAAAGGCCTGACAGATCTGAGCGTACAGTCATGACGGAGCCAAACAAAATCTTTGCTCTCATCTGGGTTACATGTATAGCTAAGGAAACAGTGTGCCTGTTATTCAGTCTTTTCATTGAACAGTCAGGATGAAATAGTGGAGCAACTGAATAGCTTAGCTTATTTAAACAAGCTGGAAATGGTGTGAGAGCGGTGTCCTGGTATGACCACAGCCCACATAGATTTAATTTAAAACAGCTGAGAAAGTAATTTTTCTATTATTTTTTTTTAATGAAAGAAAAATAAAGGGAAGTATTCAGTTTAATGGGTGCCTCTCACGGGTTTCTTGTTGAGTTTTTCTTACCAAAAAACATATAGTCTGTATCCCGAAGGCCTCACATGAGTTGCTTTCAGCTTTGGATTAGCTAGCTGTGTTAATCTCTATGCATGCATTCTTATGCAACACAGTCATCAAAAAGTCTGTTAGTAAAGGTGAAGTTTAGCAACTGATTTGGGAACTTCTACTTGATTTTCAAACAGAAACAAAGATAAGCATGGCCCCACACTGCTATCATGGAAGAAGGGATAATGGAGAGTGGATAGTGTGCTCATACAGTGGCGACGTAAGAGGAAAGGACTCTAGGCTAATTTCCGGGAAGCCGTTTACCTCTCTTCTACCCCTGCTGTGCTGGTGTCCAACCCAAAATCATGAAAAGCTATCCCAGCAATAACTGTTAGCTGAAGCTCACATATCCTGTCTACCACTAAAATGACCCCAGCTTCTGTTTGGAGTCTTTTTTTGTGTGTGTGTGTACTGGATGTTTCACACCAGCATGGGTACCAGGACCACACTGCTTTAAAAGACGTATTAGTGACATTTAGTGCATTGTCACTTCTTCAAAAATAAAGAAATCAATAAATAAAAATCACAAAAAAACAAAAACAAAATAATAACGGTAATAGCACCCGCTTTGACATCATGGCTGACACAACACAAGGCAAGAAGAAGTGCGAGACAAATACAGATACATACTGTGTACACACACATGCTAGAAAGCAGAAGGGTGCTGGAAAATGAGAGAATATAGTGTCGTGAGCCCTGTGAAAGAGAGGCAGTGTCAAAAGATGCGGAGGGGAGGAAAAAAAAGGAACAACTCAAGGGCAACAGAGACAGAATGTATGGTTACACCAATGTCTGAGGCAGGTTGATTAAAAACTGTGTCATGAAACTGAACAGATGTGGGCAGGACAGGGTGAGAGAGACAGAGAGAGAGAGAGAGAGAAGAAGAGGGGCGTGACTCAACCTGGGTGTTAGAGGGCACTGGAGCATTTGAGAGCCAGAAATCCAGGTCCGAAACCTAAAAGAGGAAGGGAGGGAGAGGAGCGCGAGGAGGTGAGAGGGGTGAGGGCCAAACAGGTTCTGTGTCTTACTACTATTCATGAAAATGGATACAGAGAATACACTGTCCTGTTTCATGAATAAATCAAGTATTTGGCAAGAGACTGCACAGTCGGCTACGAGGAAACTGATACTTGATCGCTATAGGCGATTGAAAGACAGGCTGGGAAAAAGCAATGGAAGCGCCGAGTTAATGAACATGGTAAAACGTGTCTGCTTGCATTTAACCATTTGACAGAATTTGTGGAGCACTCCTTAAGGTATCCTTTAAGCTATTTTAAATATAATTTCATAGATCTGGTAATTAAAACCAGTGTTTGGATGTTAGATACAAACTGCGGCGCTGCGTAGGAAACATCCTCGGTCCAACATGTTATAAAGGCGTACCTCAGCACTAGTTGAAGTGGGCTGCGCTTCCACCTCCTTCGTTTCTTCCGATTGGACCACAGGCTCCTCTGCCTGACCTCCAAGAAGATCCTCCTCCTTTTCTTCATGTTTGTGTTTTTTCTTCTTCTTCTCTTCTTTGCTCTTCTGTGAAAACAGGAGAATATATTCCAGTCAGTGTCAGTCGGGTTAAGAAATGCAAACACTGAGTCATCAAATTGTCACGGGGCAGCTGACAGCACAGTGCTGTTCTCCCCTCGCTCTGAGCGCTCCGTGAATCTGACTTACGACCAGAAGGTGGGGAATGTTTCCAGCATCTTAACCTCACCTTCCTATCCCTCTCTTTATCCTTCTTCTTGTCCCTCTTTTCTTTGCTGCTCTTCTTCTTGGGCTCCTGTGGCGTGGCATTTTCTGCCTCTCCATCCTCAGCCGAGCTTTTTGGAGCCCCTGCTGCACGATGTGACCTGACCGGTAGCTTCTCGCTGTCTGCAAGCGGCCTGCACAAACAAAACATACAGATACATATTTTAACTCTGCACAGATAAGGACTTGGGAGGTGATTTTGATCCTCCTGGGCTACATCATCTGAAAGATGCATTCCTTGAGTATTAATTGTTAAAGGTGAACAAGGCATGTAGGGTGCAGCAATCCACAATTCTCAAGCACATGTTCTGCACTGTGAAGCAGCCAGGTCTCATTCAAAGCACAAGTCATTCCTCTAGCAGAACTCCACACGGTCGATCTATCCTAATAATGTCCTCCATACTGAAGTGATGAGAGCTGGTAAACTTATTTCCTAAAAGCCGGAAATTAGGAGTTAGTAGCGTGCACTATAGCCCCCTGTTGGAAAATCTTTATATATAATATAAAATCTAATATAGATATTATACAAAACCATGCTGTGACATCCGTCTCCAATTTAAGTAAATTTTCTTTTTTGGCTTTATTCTTTCAGCTTTAGATTCCTAGAATTAAGTAATCTTGCTTTTGTGGTGCCATTTTTCTTTTAGAATTACAATCCAAAAGAAACAAATTCACATGTGGAAGTCTAAGTAAACATTAATTTATAAGACCAAAACTGTTTACAGCCTGTCCTGCATTATCTCATCAACACATTATTAAAACGATCCACATTCTGTCGTTGGCTTAAGGCCACATCTTTTTCCACTGAGGGCAGGCAAAGCGTATCCACTCAAAAACAGCTGGAGACAGTCTGAAGGCATGCCAAGTCTACTAAACTCAGCTGAGCAGATCTAAGAGAAAAGAATTAGACTATTGCGTCGAACCCCTGGGATAGGTTTCTAAAAGCATGTTGATGCCGATGCCCAGTACAAGAAAAAGAAGAGCCAAAATGCTTTTAGGAAACTATTCTGGGAATTTAAAGGGTGAAAGATTAAGTCATGAGAACATCAGCAGCCAGATCTTATTTTCTTTCTTTCTAGGAAATCATTTTGTTTCCTTTTCTTTAAGGACAGATAAATCAGAACTGCTTGTTCAGAAACAGAGATGCTGATATTTTCAAGAACATTAAAAAAAGAAAAAAAAAAGAAAAAGAAGAAGCAGCAATTTTAAGAGAGACGGGATACTACAATATCATTATGCATCACTAGGTCAAACTCTACAACTAAAGAACAGATCGAAGGGAAGAAGAGCAAAAAGAGGAAGTGGACATTACAAGCTTCAGATAGGTAAGGAACAGACAGCTATATTAGTTGAAAAGAGCAGGACGGCTACTTGGAAAGCAAGACAGAGAGAAAGACAAAGGTGACCTGTGCACAGTCAGAGGTCAGGTCCTATGGCTGGGGTGCTACTCACCTGCGCGCAGTTGTTTCCAATAAGCTGCCCACACAAAGAGGCAGTAATGGGTGTGTGTAGGCACAGAAAAGAGGAAGCAGAAAGCAGAACGCCATGAGGAGGAGTGCGAGGAGGGAGAGGCCCGGTCACACTGGCTTTAATGCTGTCACTGGAAAGCTTCAGGAATAAATGCTAAAACTACACTTTCATGAAATGTTTGGCGAGCGACACAATTTTCATCTCTCTGCCTCAGTACAACAAAACAACAGGTTTGAAACGAAAGAATTAAAATGCAATTTTTAGGTTAAATTTGGAGGATTTAAGAAAAATATTAGCATTGTATAAAAATGACAAAGGCCACTGTGGTCAAAGTCCTCCATTTTCATCAACTCAAATATAATTGGACAACTTGACATAATTGCAGGGAATCAAAGTTTATGGCTTTTTTTTAAAGACGTTTTTGGCTAATCATGTGTCTACATTGTGGAGATTAGTGTCTTGCCTGGATGCTGTGATGTGGTTTTTCTTTACCATGGAAAGCATCCTGCGATCATCCACCACTGCTGACTTAAATCGCGGCCTGGGCCATGTTTGTGACCTCACAGGTGCTTCATTTTTTTCTGAATGTTCCAAAATGCTGATTTGGCCACTTCTTATGTTCCCACACTCTCTCTAATAAATTTGTTTTATTTGTGCACCCTAAGTTTGGCTTGATTCATTTGAAACAAGATCCCCTTTGAGAACGGCATTTGCATTTGAATGAACTGCTTCCAAATGCAAACGCTACACTTTGAATCGACTGCAAACCTTTTACATGCTTAATTAAAAAAAACAGCCTAAATCTGTCCACAAAACAGCCCCAGATGGCACAGGACTGTAAATAAGCTACATCTGGCTGTTGATACAATATCTTTGTTCAGCCACTTGAATTTAACCTCAAAGTCTGCTTTTCAGTTTGACTTTGATAGATTCCTTTCAAATAGCTCTCTGTTGAACTCACTATTCAGTTATTTTCTGACCTAACTGTATTTCAAACTAGAAATCCTCCAGCTTTAAAACAAGATACACAACACAAACAACAACTTTGGGCGGAAAATCTTAAATTTCAGTGCCTGGCAGATTAGTTTAGATATAAAACTGATGACTTCAGCATCTTCAAAATCAGCAGTTAGAGTGATGAAGGTCGAACACATGTAAAATAAAACTCACTTGTCCAGGTCGATGTCCAGGGCTTTGTGAGGGTCATTGGGGTCTTTGTCATCATCATCGCTGGGTAAGGCATTCTGTAGGAGAATGAATAAAACACAAGAGATTAGCTGAGCTACTGACTTCCAGTGATCTTTGTGATGATACAGTAAAAATATATTTATAAAAACATGAGTGAAAATGATTTTCCTTGAACATGTCAGTGTAAAATAATTAACATTAACTAAATTCAATAATAAAGTCATAAAACTTTCAACACTACATAGAAAGAAGGACCAGGCGGGAAAAAGAAGGTTTCAACAACAACTTACAGAATGTTTTAAATTTAGTATTTGTATAAAGTCGTCTTCCACTGATGTCACCACGTGCCTACCTCTGGCATCTCCTCTGTAACAATGTCAACCACATGTGCAGGTGTGATGTCCTCCTCGCTCTCTGGGCCTGAGTCATGTTTCTTCCCTCGCCCGCTGCGTTTTTCTTTCCTCTTCTTCTTCTCCTTCTTCTTTTTCTCTGCTCTCTCTTTCTGCCGACGCTCCTCCTCTAGTTTAACGTATTGGTCAGACATAGGCAGACCTGTGGGGCGGGAGGGCAAGTTGTAGCTAAGGGTAACGTTGATAATTTTCAGTATATGAATAGAAAAATTGTGACACAACAGTATGTTTTCAAGTACGGCTGCACTTAGATTCAGGTGAAGTTATGATAGTGATATTGGGGTTCCTTTTTTTAGTTTTTGTAGTAATACAAGGATTGCGTGTCCCACCTGGGACTTTGAGAGGCACGCTGAGATCAATCTGCACAACTGGGATGTGTTCCACTCCTGGAGTTTCCTGGTACACCTACACATAAAAGAGTTCATTTCAAAAAGGTTTTTGCCATGCATGAGCCTAACTACTTTTCCTCAATACCCTGTGCAGTGAAAATGACTACCAACACAAAGTAATTACTGAAGACAGGTGAGCATACCTTCTGAGAAGATGGAGAGGCCTTGATGTAGAATGGGTTGTTGGCTTGCTCCTGCTTTCTGGCTTCTCTCCTCTGGTAGTGGAAACAAGATATATAATATGAATTCATGAACAGCCTACATCACTTATAGCACGAGCTGGGATCCAAAGGGGAAGCCAGATTTACTAACTGCGAGTCTGAGGAGGTTAATATTGATTCTGAATCAATGGCAACATTAATAAACAGTCACAGAACATTTTATCACATATGTTACCGTTCTTTTTTTTTTTTTTTTTTTTTTTAAATCAGTGATGAAAAACCCTGAAGGCTTTGGCATATAACAACATTTAAAGTGATGTACCGAAGCATTAAATAATTCATATCCAAGACTAGAAACAGTGCTGGCAGCATCGTCGGTCTGTCACTTTCTAAAACTAAGATCAAACATTACATTGTACAATTCTGCTTCAAAGTCTTGATGCGTGTCTATGACTGCTACAGATCAGAAGAAGCGCAGACGGTGGGATTTCCTACTGTTGGAATTAGTGCTTACAGGACCGGATTTGTCCAATCTGCAGACAGTTTCCTCCCCAACCTCAAACCTCTGTCTTTGGTGGCAGAAGAGCCAGAGTGCAACACTCGGAACAAAATTAATTCAGACACGAAAAGTTCTGTCAGAGGCGAAGACGGAAAACCAAATGTCAATTTCCCCTGATAAAGAAAGCACAAGTCAACCGGTTTTAAGGCTTTTTTAAGGAAAAACATATCCATCTGCTGAGGTGGCATTAACATCTCTCTTCCTCTTTTCCTCCATGATCACTTTAAACCATACTCTACTCTTTCTATTAGTCAGCATTTTGTAAAAGAAAACGGTATTTTAAAAAAAAACAAAAAAAACCCACCAAAAATGATGAAACTTTTACAAATCCTGTCCGTTAAAACAACAACGAAAAAGTCAGAGTCGTGTACTGTTTTTGTTCTATGTTCCATCAGTTAAAATTGAGAAGTTGCTTTGACACAAAAAGGTCAAACATTTCAAACCTCAGATGTTACAAGCTAAAACAAAAAACAAAATTTCCACATAGAGTTCTGTACCATAACTGCTCTTTGCAGTTTATCAATGATACAAAGACCAACCTACGCACCCTTGCCAGCTCTTTCTCGTCCACCTCTGTGTGACGGGGGCGTGAGTGTTTGGGCTCCTCCTTGGTAAAAATAGCCTTGGGTTGCTCATCCTCAGACTCGCTTTCAGAAGGAGGCTCATTGATCCAAGCATCCAGGTCCAGCCTACACACACAAACATGGTTGTTGCATTCCATTATGAAAAACTCAAAAGCAGACACATGCAGCATAAATGCCGAAACGTTTTAGTTACTCTTGCTGCTACGCCTCAAAGGTGAGAAACAAAAACACTGCATTTTAAGCAAAAAGATTATAAACTGTAAAAATATGTGATATTGCAGTTTTGTTTTGTTTATCTCATGTGCTGAGACAACGTACCCTTCAGGAACAGGCACTTTCTTCTGTGCCTTCGGAGCTACAGGATTGAGTTCTCCAGCAAACAACGCGCTGACTTCTTCTGCTACTTCTACATCCTTCTGCTGCAGTTTCTGGATGTACTTAACTAGCTGCAGGATGCAGGACGCCTGAGGACAAAAGGAGAGGCACTTTAGATTGCAGGTATTTATCCGATTTGTATGCAGTAGGTAACCTTGTAATCTGTGAAGCATTAAAGGTCAGGTTCTGTAAGGACTCTGGCTCTTTCAGTCCTCATTTATCTTACCCTCTCCTGCACCTCAAGGTTAGCGCTCTGGACAAACAGTGGTAGCCTGTCTATCATCAGCTGGCTGGTTTCCTGTGCAGCTGTGCTGTCTGTGTTCCCCTCTTGGTTCTTTAGGATGGTGGCAAACAGCTTGGCTGCATTCTGCACATATACAGCCTGGATGTGACCGGGTAGGGTCGCGACCTTAGGACGCAGCATGGCCTCCAAAGTCTGCACGGGATTCTCCAGGTGTCTAAAACGAAGGGAAGATTTCTCTTTTTTCAGGCTTGGAACTCTCAACCCTCAGGAAGGTTCCCAAACAGATACAGCAGTACGGTGTTTGTGTTACACACATTTGTGACTGTGCAAAATAAATACACACAACACACTACATGTTATATGACTGCATTAACTCTGTCCTGACTCATCTGTTCTGACAGAGTAAAACAGTATTTGCTCTGCCCTGAGGAGCTGCAGAAACTAATGTGAAGACACACGTGGTCGGATGCATCAGTCTCTTTTGTTTGCCAAACCTTTAGCGTCAGGCAGAGAGTTTAAATATACCAACCATACTGACTACTTCTAATGACTTACTCTGAGAATTCCCCACAGATCCAGGCTGCAGCGTACAACACTTCACAGATGCCGTTTCTCTGCATGTTGCCTGTCAGCAGGTGGGCGTTGTCCAGCAGGGTAGCCATCTGGGCAACGGCAAAGGCCCGGATGGCTTTAACTCGTATGGCCACATCCAGCATCTGAGAGGCAATGAGGTGGCCGTGCCGTGTGCCCTCTAATCGGGTCAGCTCTACTAGGATACTAATGTACCTGTTAGGCAGACATGGAGAGGGGTGTATATAACTACAACAAGTAGCAAATGTCAAGCAAACTGACACACCTCAGAGTGAAGCACAGGACAATGCTGCTGGTAAGTAAACTAACCATTCAAAGTTGGTGATATACTGGTAGTTGCTCTGACTGCAGATGTCAATGATCTTTGTGAGCAGTTCATCTCTGTAGGTGGTTCCTTCTGCTTTGTCTACATGTATCATCAGCTTCTTCACAATCTCCATCAAGTTTTTCTTGGACACCTGCAGAGAGCAGAACCCACAAGTGACCATAGAGAATTATTACTTTACTAGATCAAACAGCACCATTTGCAGAGTTTTATAGTTGGCAGTAACAGCTTAAGGCATCTATTGTACTTAACACTTTAGTGTGTGAGTGCTAGCAAAGCCATTTTATTACACCCAGTTAAAGCAAAGTAGTTACAACGAAAGTTCTGTTTTTTGTATTGCATTGCACCGTATTCTTTAGACTAGACTGAAACAAGCATAATCTGGATCTAAAAATATTCAACATTAGTTTTCATGAACACTGAATAAAACAAAAGTCAAAAGTTTGGCTGCATACCATGCCATAGAGCAAGTCCAGAGCTCTCAGACGGATGGACTCATCCTTGTCATCCAGACACTGGAGAATGAGGTCTTTATGAGACTGCACCGACTTGGGGTGGGTCTTCAGGATCTTCGACATCGCCAGCAGGCCCAAATACTTCACTACAAAAATACGCAAACACACACTACCTCAGTGTACTTAAAAAGGGACATACAACGCGTTACCAAGTATATTTTATTCACCTTGCTATATGCCATCACTCTTAAACCGGATTAGCTTTACATTACTGTGACTGCAGTAATAATCATATGTATGTAATAATTATAATACACTACAAACTCTATGTTCATCTTCACTTCGCTAATCTATAAAAAAATAAATAAATAAAATAAAATAAATCACACGGCAAAAACAAAACTAAATCAAAACAGGAAAGAAACATAAAACACACAAAAAGATGGAAAGGACACACAAACACACACACGGGACAACACACACACTGGGACACAGTCTTGTTTTGCTTTATCCTTTCTCATACCCCTGGCAGCTCATCCCAACCAACTCCCCCCCGCCAAAAAAAACACTTACAAAAAAAAAAAAAAAAAAAAAAAAATCTGCTGAGTCATGACTTTTCTCAGTCTTCTGACCTGACGGGGACTAATTGCTCTCAGGTTCTGTGATCAATAAAAGGGTGTTATAGTGACCTTGGACTGGCCTTGGATCAGTGAAGCTGATCACTGCAGTGCTTATATTAGAGAAGTGACCACTGATGTGGACTTACAGTGGACGTTCAGGGATGTGTTGAACAAGAAAAGGCTACGCAGATTTTTGAAACTTATATTTCTTTTAACATATGAGTTTTAATTGTGACCTTTTTGGTTGCTAGCATGTTGCCATGGTCACCCTTATTTTGTGTGAAAGAGGCAGAAGAAGATAAAGCACAACTTTTACTTTGAAGGTGAAAATTCTCCATTTTCAGCTTGCATTGCATTTTGGAGATTCATTTAAGCTCAGCAAGTATTTATCAATAATATTAATAACTATTATCATTATTACTATTATTAATGCTGCCAACCCTGACTGGTTGGCAATAATAACCCAATAATAACACATGCCTAAATGTGACTGAACCCTTAGTTACCTGCACGCCATCTAATGGCATCATCACCAAAAAGTATGTGACCTAACTTTTACTCAGTCCTAATTCAACAAGTGTTCTACATGAATTTACTCAGGGCTTTTAAGTGGGCCCCGAGATTAAATACTTCACCAGTTAAGCATCGTCACAAGGGAATCGCTACATATTCACAGCTTTACTCACTGATGTTTTGGAAAGTTTTATACCCAAGTATAACTGTGAAACCAAACAGGGGCACAGCAGTGATCAATAAAAGGATAAAACATTGAACCACAGGTTCACAGTCTACTCTATTAAGGCCATGTCCACACTAATAAGTTTTCCTTTTAAAAAGCACGACTTTACGCCTTTGAATACTCACTATTACAGTGATTTAGGACCGATATGGGAAACATTTTAGAGTGGATGTAGCCTATGACCAGGAGTCTACAATTTACTTTACACATGCACAGTTATCTACGTTTTAAGATCCAGACAACTCGAATACCTGAATGTAGAAATCTAAACTCAAGGAGAATGTAATAACAACTTAGTATAACAAATTTAAGCCCCTCTAGAGTGAAGCAAAGAAAAGTTAAAAAAATAAAATAAAATTGGGCAATTTTTTGTATATATTCTGTTGGAAACTGGGTGGATGTGACTTAAGTGCAATGGTATTCCAAGCAGGACGCCCAACTGAGAGTGAAAAGGTAGTAATGTTCGAGTTATCCAGAGTCAGGAGGTCTACGTTATTGTCGTCTAAAAGGGTGGACTGTTCCATAGTCAAAAACACGCAGACAATGAGAAAATGACACACTGCAGGCATTGACAGAGGGCTCACAGTTCTGGTCCGAGTCTTCTATCAGGATTCGCAGTTTCTGCACACAGAGCTGTGGGAGAGACAAAAAACAGAGAGGGAGAGGGGCAGATCTGTTATCACCACGGAAAACCTTTCCACACCAGGAGTTTTGTGAGACTTTCTGGCCTGTCTGATGGCTGCTGTGTTTCTACTTAAGCTATGTTGGATCAGACGGCATGCACTGTGATTCAACTGGAGTGGAAAGGGTTAAAAATCTGTGACTAAACACATGAAGATGTTGATGAAAGAGAGGAACTGAGGAGCTTACCTGGATACTAGCACTGTGGTTCGGCATCCCCGAGGACAAAGAAATCAACACTGTAATGTAGCAGAAGGAAACAATTACATCTGAATGAGAACAATTTTTTATGAGCAAGTTTAAAAAAACAAAACAAATAAAGATCAGAACACGTGAGGAAAAAGACCTCTGCTAAATCTCAAGGATGTTTAAGTGCCAGTATACAAGTTAAAATTTAACTTGTACAAATTCCACTTATTCATTCAAGCTAAGAAAATGATGTTTTAGCACACAGGAGGACTGAAAAGAGCAAATACAGATAAGACATTACACTGTATTTTTTGAAGATCAATGTATAAGCTTATTTCTCAACACAGAAGCAAAAATATACTGAAACGATGAAATAAACATGGGGCTGGGGCCACTAAGCTAAGTGAGATTTGATGTGACCCACAGAACAGCTGTACTGACCTGCAATCACAGTGTTGACACATTCATACAGCAGAGACATGGCAGAGGTACTGTGAGAGAAAAA
Source organism: Oreochromis aureus (assembly GCF_013358895.1). NCBI lineage: Eukaryota > Metazoa > Chordata > Actinopteri > Cichliformes > Cichlidae > Oreochromis > Oreochromis aureus. Next base: position 42,477,635 of record NC_052963.1, on the reverse strand, counting down.
CATCAGGATGGTGAGAAGGTTTAGAATTGTTATTGAGCTGTTTATCAGATCAGACTGTTTTACTGTGTATGGGAAATATAATAAAAGAGAATTTCTCTCACCTGTGGATTAGATTTGTTAGAGGTTCAATCAATTTCTTCCCCAACCGTGGCTCCAACGGTGTGAGCGCACCAAACTACAAGATACACAGAATTTCTGGATTTTGTTTGTCCACAATCACCTTTCAGAAGCTGGTACACTAAATATATAAATGTATATATTTAAATCTATTCAGTTACTAACTACTAAAATGTAAATGTAAAGTCTTACCAGCTTTATGATCTTAATGAGAACCCAGTTGTTAGTAGAGGAAGTCATGAGTTTGAAGAAAAGTGGGGCCAATGACAGGTAGTTCTTGGGATTTCTCCTGGCCAGCTCACATATGACATTTACTGCTGCTGACTGGACACCTAAAAGGAGAGAAAGTAACATCAGGAAACAAGTATTGAAAACTACAAAAGCTTAATTTCTTTAAAAGAACATTTAAAAACTATGTAGTGTGTTATTAAAGAACAAAAATGTAATGCAAAGAGTCCAATGACTGCAGTGAAACATACAAAACAAAGCATGTAATAATAAAAAAATGGAATCTGTATTGTCAACATAACTCGATAAAAAAAAGTGAGATATTAAATAGAGTAGATTAAGTAAGTATGAAACCACTGGCAGTCCTAGATGTGTGCTCTAAAACCAGAAGAGAGTCAGCAGTATTGTCTTGCAGTCTTGGAAGTCCTGGCTCAGTACCATACCCGAGCCTTCTTTAATCACATATTCGTTGCTGCTGAATAATTTATGAGGTTCAGTTAGGGGATCCGATGTCTTATATTGTGGACAGTCTTAATTTGTAATGCTTTCTGGAGTATATTTTATTGTAAAGGTTCTGGTGTTGCTAAGCATTAGCTACTTCTCCACTGAGGCTTTCGACCCCTGCAAGTCCAACTGTAGTGTCTTGGATTGCAGCTGGTGACTGTATCGCTTGCTTTGCTCTGATGCCTTAGTCAGCTTAGTGGAGTGACTCACAAAACCACTTCTTCATCTGGTGCAAGCTCTACTTGCAGCTGTTGTCCAATTTGCAGCAGATAACAATACAAGGACTAACATTCCCAGCTGGAGTCTGTTGGAAAGATGTGAGACTCATGGAAGCGGTAGCTGAATGACAGGCGGTGAAGTCCACCAGAATAGCTATTGCTGGTACGGAAACATGAGACGAGCAGGCCAACTTTGGGAAATTTACCAAAAAGCAGAAACCTGATAATCTAGAACTCAAAGCCAAGACAAAAAGGGCTAAAAACCTCCTGTACACACTGAGACCGGGAGGAGACCTAAATCCCTCAGGAAGATGCATCAGGATCGGCACGCGGTGTAAACATCTGACAAATCAAAATGCAAGGCTCCATCTGCTGTGGTGTACCCTTGTGAATTTAGCTGAAATTATGCTTCAGCAGTGATAAAGCCTTGGTAGTCCACTAGCAGTCCATGGACAGCCTGTCTGCTTGCAGAGAGTGTCTGCTGTGGATAGGGGCACTGTACAACATGTTACAACCAGTATGTGGGCGACTCTTGCTTGTTCTGTTACTGGTCCGTCAGCCAGCCGCGGAGAAAAGCAAAGTTATGACATACAAAATGATGAAGTGAAACCGAGTGTTAAAAACAATGAGAAGTATCCACTGTAGCCACTATCTGTACTTTTCATGCTGTATTTTTTGATCTTTAAATGTTTTTTCCACACACTTTCCATTTTTTCCACTCTTTCCATTCTCTGCCATCGATCCCATCCCTGTTCTGGCCCATTTCTCAACCAATCAGCATTTGACCAACACAGAACGTCATCCATGTCAAGCACAGTGAAGTTGGCCTGAAAACCCCTTTTCGTACGCCGTCCGTGGGGAAATAAATATTCCAGTATTTGACAAAACTGCTTTAAATGTATTACACATAAAGCTGAAAGAAGCTTTATTTCCTTGTACAAAGTATCCAAAAAATTGTGCTTAATCTGTACTAATTAGTAGATGAGTGTCTGTGTAAAGCACTCAGAGTTTACAGATACAGCTCACTAATAAAGCTTGCTAGCATTAGCTGAGATCTTAGCATGTCACCTTTTCATCTCAACGTTAACTCTTGGCTCAGCAATCCACAAACACAGCAGCCACCAAACAGCTGGGTTAAAATGTGACATCAAGGTGGCTTAGTCCACCATTTATATACAATGTACAGTTACTAACAACTGCACTTAAAAAAAATTACTTAAAAACAGGACCTTAAAAATACTAACACTGTCCAAATTTTTCTGTATTTTCTGTATGATTTTAACCAAAAAAAGATCACGTGCCGCTCGGTTCATGTACACAGAGGCCCCAAAAGTTCCAGCTGTATCTATTAAAGTTCAGTGAAAACAAAAGGTTTGTGTACATGGGGCACAAATCGAAATTTACTAGAAAAACCAGCAAATTATCTCTCTTTTTCATGACAGGAAATTGAGAAACAAACGTTCCCTAACAGGCTGGATATATACTGTGTTTTCTGATACCTGGGTCTGGGTCCTCGAGTTTCTCCTTGAGCCTGGGAAAAGCTGGGCGCAGGGACTCGGGATACTTGAGAAACACCTTATACATGATCAACACAGCTTTTTTTCTGATGTAAGGTTTAGTATGGGACATCTGCAGTAGAAGACAGTACAGACACATTTTTAAAGATTAAAAAAAACAAAAGTGGAATGACAGCTTATTTGACTGTGAGGTAAATGGTAACGAGGAAAAAAAAAAAAGAAGAAAAAAAGAGCAGAAGTCATGTGGGTACACCTCTCGACTTACTCACCAATGTCATGATGTCATTAGCTAGGTCCCGAGCTAAATCAGGGGTCACAAAACAAGAGAGGCCAGTGAGGGCAACACCCGTGTCATACTGGTTGGGGCTGCTGAGATCCTGGGAGAAGTAGATTAAAAAAAATAGGAAGAAAAACAAAAAAGAAAAAACATTAGCTGAGGGGAAAACTAACAGTAAGGAGATATTTACAGAGTTCACAAAACATGTGCATCGCTGACCTTTCGAATTTGATTGGTTGTCAGCATGATGACATCTGTGTTCTCATGAAAGCACTGTGAGGCTGCCAGGTAGCCAATCCTCTGTAGGAAAGCAAGCAAGCATAAAGAACATATTGCTATTATATTACATTACTACAAACATTCGTCAGCCTGTTGCAGCACCACAGAGGTCCACTTATACAGCTCACTCAGCTGTGACTACATCACTGTGTAAATTCTGGGTGTGCATGTTCCTTTCCATTTGCATTACTCTCTGTCCTGCACTTCCACGACCAATCCTGACATCCCAGACTTACCTTGTACGTGAACTTTGAGGAACTCATGACTTCAACGATGTTGAAAGCAGCCCAGCTGACGTCATAGCCCAGCATTTGAAGCTGCAACATGGAGGAGACAGACATAGATTGTGACTAAGAGGAAGAGGGGGAGCTAAGCTGCTCCGGCGAGGTACAGAGAGAGAATAATTGATTTGGGCTGAAAGCTCTGAAAGTGAATACTGATGCCGACCGCAACAAGACATCTAAATCTAAATGTGTACCTTGACTATAAATAGACGGAGCGATTTCATTTCAACGGGAATTGGACAATATTCTCAGTAAGTGCCGCTTGCTCGACGTTTGGCTGTGAAGTGACTAATCTTAACAAAAACAAGAAACACACACTCAGCCTTGAATGTGTTTTTGTAAAAATGCACTACTTTACTTTGCTAAATAGTAGCACTTCCATTTGATCTGATGAAAGTGTAAGAGGAAACAAAGCCCCTTGATTCAGCTTGTTTCTGTTTGGGTAGAAAAGATACTATCCACAGATTTTTGTGTGGTTTTCATCTACAGTGTCACAGCCAGTCGCAATTTTCCGTTGTGTGCATGTCAACAAAATATGCCACAATATGCTAGTGGAGCTGATTTAGGACAGATGAAGGATTCATTTGTGAATTAAAATATATGCCAAGTATTCTTGCACTACAACTACATGTTGATGGTATCTGTAATAGTTGTTATAAACGAAGTCTCGTCTGTTTCGTTGTGTTTTTTAGTTTTTTCTTTGTTAATTTTAGGTGTGCTGTAAAGAAAAGTACAGCAGCATAACTTGTAACTAAGCTACAGCCCAACGGAGCCACATGGTGGGCTTATGTATACAATAGCTCATACATATGTGTGTGTGTGAGAGTAGATCTGACAGACAAAGTCGGTGAATCAGTGGAGGGTGAGAGGTCTTACGTAGGTGAGCTTGCACACAGCATTGGCTTTGACAGCGATGTTGTCCTGCTTGAGCTCCTGTTTGATCTCATCGATGCATGTGGAGATGTACTTGGCCTGGGGGCAGACAAAGAGGAGGGCAAACAACAGACACCAGATCAGATTAGGTGGACTGATATCCGGAGAGGGAGGCTGCGAGCAGGCTGGAAAATTCTGATCTTTTTGCTGTCACTTTCCAAGACGCTAACCAAGAGCTGAATGAGCGTTTTGCCCAAGTTTAACTGCTTCTTTCTTTCTACCACTAACCTACAAGATTGTCACATGTGGCTTGATGTATGTAGGTATTTACAGGGCCAGATATAAATAAATTTTGATAAACAGTTCTGAAAATACATTCATTTTGAGCACAAAGCTCACACTCAGACTTGTGATGAATACAGAGTTGCCATTAATTTGGGACATCACACAGCAAATTAAATTCTTACACTGGAGCTGTTTGGCGTGTGGATTTATCCATTTTCAAATCTGCTAGATGTGTTTTCGGTCCACCACCCATACTAATGAACAATGAGGTCTGCATCCGCTCAGCTCTCTCTTCCACGAAAACATTATCTCAGCTATAATGACCAACGATAAAAAAAATTAAATTTAAAAAAAAAAAAATCCTACTCAGTGTAAAAACATTAAGAAATAATAACCATTTTTATATATCATTATTACTACAATTACACAGTTAAAGAGATCTTCAATTGTATTTATTATGTTGTAGGATGCTAGCATCAGTAGCACCATCATCTATATATCTGTTTATCAATGCATCCATCTATTTATCCACTTATCTTTAAATAAATTAGTTTTTTCCCAGAAAACCATTTCTAAATGAATGAATAACAATGAAATCTCAACTCTCACAATGACTGCTAAATCATATCAGTTCTCCTAAAATACTGGGAGCACATTTCATTCAACGGTGGAGAACAAACGGAGGTCAATTTTTTTTTTTTTTTTTTTTTTTTTTTTTTTAATTCCAGCAACCGGTTAACCATTATAGAAAGGACCAACCTTGCTAAACAAACACATACACATATAGCTCTGTAGTGTGTGAGAGGGTGCTGGTCATGTGTGTGCAGTCATGAGACAGCACAGTGACAGGAGGTGCTGTTAGAGGGGGCGGATTGAGCTCGGCTACTCCTGCTCCTGGAGAGATTGTAGCTATCAAGAGTGAAGGCCAGGCAGGCAGAGCCTGAACACACCATCAGCAAACAGACATACGCATATGCAGAGTGCTTCTCCATCACAATATTCTTCAGTTATCCATCCAGAACCAATTTAAATAACTGAAATAGTTGACATAAGGCCAACACAGACAACCTTCCTGCCAGTAACACATACTGGGGTGGAGATATATTTGAAGTCGTGCACTCTCCAAGAAACTAATGACTGGGCTTAGATGAAGCTAACTAGTGCTATATTTTTTAAAAATCTGATCACTATCACAAAGACAAGTGAAATTCATACTTCCAATCCTCACACCTTTATTCAATACGGCTGCTGTTCCAAAGACGTGGGAGAGACAGTGAATGAATGAACTGTGCAGAAACTTGCACAAACTCTGCACACATGTGTAAAACAAACAGCGAAACTGTGGGATGTTCGGCACACACTTCAGAATACACAGAGAGCGTATTAATATTTTAGCAAACTGCCCACTGTTGACTGGGTAACCACCACCTTATCTAGGCTGCCTGGGTTGGGTTTCCACTGGTGAACAGCTCAGACTATACAGCAAAGCAAGAGATCAAACGCTAACGTCCTGGAACGACAAAACTGACCCACATGCTTGTTTTTCCATTTCCAAAAACTCGAATACAGACACAAACAGTATTTGTGTCTTAATACAAGTAATATAATGTAAAAGTAAAGTATCTATAAAACTGGTTTAGTGCTTCTAGCTGAACAATACTGAGAAGAAATCAAATCTCAAAGTAGTCTTGAGGTCAGACGTGCCACCTTGACATTTGGCATCTTCCCTACAGCAATGATGCAGGTGCGCACACACAGCAGTACAGCTTTAAGCAATCAGGGATTGTGCATCACAATAAAAGCTACTTTCAACTGCTCCATTGTTCAAAAGGGTTTGCTGTGCATGTTTGATTTGGCAGATTTTAGGTGAATAGTTCACCTAATAATGGAGCCAAAGCCAATGTAGTTTTTAAGGAAGTTAAACAAAAAACCCCAAACATATATAGTATGTAACAAACATATATGATATGGTATATATGGTATGGTATGATATATTGTATTCTGGCCAGAATATATATGGTATGTTAGAGTTATAGATAAAATAGGGATATGACGTGCTTATTGTTTGTTTATGAATTTTACAAACTAGTTAACAAGTTAAGAAAATATCTGGTGGCTGGACCCAGGATGGCAGCCTTGCCATGCACTGGTGGAAACTTGGACACATTCATAAATATGCTGCAGACAGTCCTGAGAGTTTTGTAAACAACAGAATTGGAGCATTTTGCTTGACAAACTGTGTGATGACTATTTCGGAATTACTCCAAGCATCTTGTCTGAGACAGGCCAATATCATTATCTGGCTCTACTTCATACCCACCCTGCCTTACTACCTGACATAGCATTTCACAGCATCAATATGTTTAGATGCACCCAATGCAGAGCTTATAGGAGACATAGGATGATGTGACAGATGTTAACAGATGGCTAACCCCCACACACCCTCTGAGTGCCCCTTCAAAGCAAGATGCTTTGATGAGCCTGTCATCACCCACAGAGCTGTGGCAGGGATGAGGAGATGTTTCACGGGAGCTGCTGGATGACTCATTTCGAGATTATATAAAGGCTCAGATTTAATCTGCGAATCCAGAATAGTTACAACTAGAATTTTTAGGCTAACCCTCGAAACATTAGGCCTCTCTTCACCAACTCATCACAGCATTCATTCAGAGGCCAAGTGGCTGCACAGTCAACTCAAATAAGTGACTGCATATACTTCTCGCTAAACGGGCCTGACACTAAAAGCCATTAGCTCACAATATAAATGACAAGAGCCTAATTATCTGCATATCTGGTGTGCTCTCGGTGAGTAATCTACTGGTAAACTTTAATAATCTAGCGAGCTGCTTCCTCTAACTGCCTGTTAGCTAGACTAGCTAGCTGTCAGTAACGTTGGCAGCATTTTTCTATTAAAACACGAGAAGTTGTGTTTCTACCGAGTCAGTAACAGGTCGCAACCAATAACATGTTAGTAAGCAAAGGACAGTTTACCACCCAGCCAGCAAGGCAGCAGCGTTAGCCGCTGACGATAGCGCTAGCTGTCCAGCCTACCTAACGTTAACTTACCCAGCGCTAGCCCGCTGGTCAGCGATAACGGTAACGGCACAGTGTGTGTGCTGGACTTCTAAAAAACGTTAATGAACGTTAAGCTTAAAACACCCCGGTGTCACTGTTTGCTCGTTTTACCTCATCTTCCTTGTGATTCCTGATGCCACGTACTAAATCCTGGAGATTTTTATCGAACATCCGATCGATGCTCCCTTTGACAATCTTCAAAGCCATGACTGTCTGCGACTTTGTACCGCTTCTGTCCTGCGGGGCCGAGCGCCTTGCAGAGATCTAGTGGGTGCCGACCGACGCGCTACACCGTGTCTCATCCACCCGGGTACCGTGGTGTGCTGCGGGGTCCGCTGCTGTTTACCGAGCCCGGGCAGATGAAGTTGAGGCCAGACGGGGCCGTCCTGTGCTGTGCAGAGACGCTGGCAGTGTATCGGGGTAGGAAATGGCTGACAAAATGGCGTCTAAAGTCAGCTGACTTGGAGTATTATGCGAGATTCTCATGTGGGAATCAGTTGAGTTAAAGGTCTAGTCCCCCCACCCACACCCTCCTCCCCACTTAGCGTCTGTTGTGAGCCTGATGGTTTATTCTCTTAATCCTAAAAAAGTTAAACTCCACTGATATTTTAACCACTTATCAGAACACAATCAGTGTAGCATGTGAGAATAATGACTGCATGGAAGAGCCCCGACTGTCAATGTGGCAGTTCAAAACACCAGAAAATGTAGTAGAACCAAAACCATGCTGATATTTTTATTCAAGTCTAGTGATAGAAATACTTTACCAATTTACATAGCACTAAAAACACCGGCTGTATGCACATGACAGAAAAAAAAGGCTGCAGCTACATGAGATCTGATTAGCTTTACGGGCAGTTTTTGTTTTTAATGTGTGCGTTATTCCATTTATTAAGCAGACACTAGGGGAGAGGAGAGTACAAGGTGTTTAACGCCACATAGATTATTATTTTTAGACAAAACTGTATCTATCTGAAAACGAGGCTATAAAAACAGTAGGTGGACCTCAACCAGAAAACAGTTTTAAGTGACTCTTTACATTTCAGACTGGATTCACTGGATCAAGACCAGAGAATTAAAAAAAAAAAATAGTTAACATAAAAGACAAGTAGCATTTTACCCCTCCCACTATGGCAAACACACAGATAGGAGGTCTTTGTGATGTTTTGCAGGCTTTATAAAAAAAAAAGAAGAAGAAAGAAGCCAACAGATGTAAGAGCTACACACACACACATACACACACAAAAAAATAAAGTATAACTCATTTCTTCCCATTTTCTTCATCAGATTCAGTTTCATCTCATATTACCCTGCTCTCTATAGAAGAGCTAAAAATGTAATCATTTGACATACACACAGTATGAAAGACCAAAGTAAGAGTTCAGATTTTAGAAAGAAGAAAGCAGCCAGGAGCTGGCAGGAGTTTGGAGTGAGGATCCAGGACGGGCCGAGTGTCGTAGAAAAGAAAAAGTACATCTCGGAAACCAAAGAGTGTTGCGCGGTGCCGTTATCTAGCTCACTAATAAGCATGTCGTTTCTGATGTGATGAACAAATGGACTAAAATGGGCCTTTTCTGGTTTGGTATGGTTATAGTACAAAAAGGTCTAAAACATGAACAATGAAGTAACAGATAAGGTAGGAAATGCTGGGTGAGTGTTGCAATGTTGTTGGGCCAGCAGCACTGCGTCATGTCAAACAGAGGCCACCATCTTTTAGCACTTGGTCCACTGCAGTGGTCGGTGAGGGAAGCTTTCAGCTCTCGACGGCAGGTTGTTCCGTCTCCGCAGAGATGGAGTTGTCCTCTTCGTCGTACGTGTGCGTTTGCTGCTCGGCTGAGCTGTCCGGGCTTCGCCTGAGGAGGATCAGAGTCGTAACAATACACGCAAAACACGATTACGCCCGATAATGTTTATTTAGTAAATGTCATGCATCCAACATGCAGGCGCCTCTTTAGGAGTTTTCCTACACTTAACCTGACGGCACCATAAGACCTCTTACCGAAGGCTTCTTTAAATACTTTGTGTAGCGTGCTTTTCAAAAATCATTTATACAATTTTAATTTTTTCTATATAGCAGGCACATAGTGGTTAAATGAGTGAGTAGGTTTCATGTGTGTCTAACCAAATGTATCCAGTTTTATTGTTAGACGTTGCCTGACACATCATGTTTATCTTCCCTTATTTGTCTTTCTAGGCTCTGATTATTCTGACAGTATGTGTTCTTATTTATTTATAAACTGTTTGTCCTGTATGAGATATGGTTCTGATTGGATATTATTCCCATTGGTTGTGGTCCTGTGACCAATCACAGGCAATTTAAGATGGTACCCCCTTCCCTATGTTTAGTTGTCTAACGAAGAGCAGGTATGCTTAAAACATCATACATGACGTCATCTGATTATAGCAAACGAGACACATTTTTACTAATGTGACCCAAATGTGACATTTATCCCAAGCTCGCATCCTGTCACACGTAGGTTTACGCGTGACGCTCACCTGTTTGGACTTGAAGCCGTATCAACGTTGTTCTCGTCTTGTACGGGCGACTTTGGCTTTTCCTCTCCCTCTGTGTCATTTTTTTTCTGCTCCGATTCCCCATTCACAGGTGTGGAATCTGCTCACGACAAAATCAGATTTAAATAAGCGAGCAGATAAATCCCAAGAAAGTGCACTAGAAAACGTAGAAAAAGTAGAATCCAGATTTTAGTAAATCCAAAACGAGGGCTTTTACCTGTGTTTTGTGTCTCTTTCTCCTCATCATTCTCTGGCTCCTTGTTCTCAGTTTTAGGTTTAGCTGCCACCTCCGCCTTGCCCACAAAACGCAGTTTTAACTTATTGTAGACGTCACTAGCTTTTTCCATGACTGCAGTGCTGGCTTTGTACCGCCGGATCTAAAATGAGCACAAACATGTCAAATAAGTCAGGTAACATTTTTATATGAATTTGTTCAAATAAAAAAAAAAAAAAAAAACCCACGTAGATTGCTAAACATACGCATGCTGAACATTTTATTAGGTACACCTGTTCAACTGCTCATTAAAGCAAATATCTAATCAGCCAATCGCATGGTAGCAACTCGGCGCATTTAGGCATGCAGACACGGTCGAGATGACCTGCTGAAGTTCAAACTGAGCATCAGAAGAAGGGAGACTAAAGTGACTTTAGTTTTTTTTAATTGTTACTGTATGGAGGGCATGTACTAGCTGCAAGATTTAGGAAAATCAGTAAAGGTATTCCAACAAAATAGTGAACTTTTTTGAAAGCAGTTGACTCTCAGTCTCATAGATGTCCAAAGTCTCAATAAAATAAACATGACCATTAAACCCTGATGAGGCTTTAATGGTCTGATGAGGCCTGATGAGGCTTTAATGGTCTAACAAAAACTAACAAAGACTAAACGTGAGGATATTTTCTGTTTTCATTTTATTTTGTTTTCCAAATTCTCAATAATATCAGTTTTAATTGTTCCAAAAATCCAGTTTTTATTTTTAACTACAATGTTTTTTTCCCCATATATAGTTTCTCCATATTTAGTACAGTTTTAGTTAACTATAGTAACTTTGGGTACTGAATGAATTTGCCTAAGTATTTCAGTAACTGCTGATCATACACAACCATCTCTATGGTTTACAGAGAAAACACACAATATGGCTGCTGATCATGTCTGTCGCTTTATGACCGGGGTGTACCCATCTTCTGAGTTCACAGTCATCAAAAGTCACCACATTTCAATCCATTTGAGCACATCTCCTGAGGATTTGCATTACAGATGTGCAGCAACTGTGTGATGCCATCATGTGCTGCTCCTTGTTGTATCTATAGCAACAACTTCACCTATTTCCACTTCGGCTGTGACTTAACCAATTAACCTATTAACTAATACCAACCTGTTACACGTCAGCTGGTTTCCCTGTGAAGGTGTGATTGGTTGATTTGAAAACATTTTTTTCCCCTTTTTTCTGTTTCCTGTCCTTTACTTAAACACAAATTGGTTTATATGTTATTATGACCCTGATGAAGGCCACAAGCCGAAACACGTTGGTCAGTTAATAAAGTTGTTCCTCTTTACCTTTAAGTGTTGCTGGAGCTCCTGCCTTGTTGTATCTTTGCCATGTAAGGCGGTTTAGAAAGCAGAAGAGTCTCCAGCACTGTCATAGCAAGTTGTAACCAACAAAGTGGCCAATGAGTCTCCCTAAAAAAGACTCGTGCCTTTCCTTTTACACTTTTACAGAGATGGATACACATGAACAATTGGCCAAACCTTCAAACAATGAGGTCAGCATGTGTGTAAGTAATCCCTAAGAGCCAAAGCCAATCACATTTTAAAAAACTGGCTTAAAGGCAGAGGACCCAAAATGCCCTGTTTTGAACAGGCTGCATCAAAGCCCAGTGTCAAATAAATAAGGATTATTTTGAACGGTGACTTATGCAAAGTTACTCTACAATCCTAGAGTGTTTGGGAATAAAAACACAAGGTCATAAACAGTTACTGCTCAAGCAACCTTGTGTTGTGTTTTACTACTTGAGTAGATCTTAGCACAGGTTTTCCAGCTTAAACACCAAAATGAGTTGTGAACCTAGAAGTAAAGAACAGTGGAGCAATACAAAACAAATTCACCTTTTTTAGTGTGGCAATAACTTCAGCGTTCTTATGTAGGATCTGGCTGGTGACAGGAACAGCCTCGAGCTCTTCCAGTGCTTGTAGACATCGCTCTATGTCCTGAAAACCACACAAACCGAATTTACATGCCAGAATAAAAAGAAACCCAAAACATTTATGTGACCATATTAATCATCGTCATAAGTGTTACGTACTGGGTTGTCCACTTTAAGTGCAAACTTTATATCTGTATGAAGCTTCTGTAGCCTTTCTCCAGGTGACGGCTCTGCAAATAAACACACAAAGTACTAAATTATCGCTTCATCCCTTCTTGATGATGAAAACAAAACTGAACTCGTCTCTCTCTCGTATATATAAATGACACTGCACGTTTTCAGCCAACAGCGAGTGTCACTGACCCTTTTTCTTTTCCACCTTCTTCTCCGGCAGCCTCTCTGGTTTGCGTTTCAGCTTTTCAGGCTTAGACCTAAGACAGAGAGGAAACTCTGTGATCCGTGTACATTAATGTTTGATCAACTTCTCCTGATGAGGTGTGCATGCAGTAGTCTGTTCCCATTGGGCACTCACCTCGCTCGGGACTTCTCCTCTGACCGTCTGGCTTTCTTCTCTTTCAGCTCTCTCTCTTTTCGTTCCTTCCTCTCCTTTTCTTTCTTTATTTTTGCTTTCTTCTGGTTGTCTAGCTTCTTGGGTGGCTTCTTTACCTTTTGATGGGAAAGTATCACATATAATCCCATTTCTTTAACAAAACCAAAAACATTACTTTATGTTAACAGACGTACCTCAGTTGGTGGCGGAGAATCAGAGTCTGAGGGCGCAGGGATAGGTGGTGGTGGGGGTTTCTTGGACTTCTTCAACGGGTGATCGTCTATGCCTTCATCTGAGCTACTGCTGCTGTCACTGTCACTCCCTTTCTTAACCTTATCTTTGTCTTTCTTCTTCTTCTCCTCCTCCTCTTTCTCTCGCTCACGTAGCCGGCGGAGCTCTTCGGCTTCCTCCTTTTTTCGCCGCTCCTCCAGCTCTCTTCTGCGTTCTTCATCTCGTTTCTTCCATTCGCTGATGCGGTCGGGTTCACTATCACTGCGAGAGGTGGGAGGAAAAGGTAACCTTAATTATGCCAAGTTAATGTGTAGAGGAGAATTTCTCTTACTGTATTAACCTGTGGTGCATAAATCGTTAAGAAGAAATCCTGGGAGCAGCCTGACCTTTCGCTGTCGGAGGACGACGAAGGCGCTCGTTTTGCTGGCGCAGGTTTGGGTTTCCGTGCTCGAGGCTTTGGCGCTGGCTTCTCTGTGAATCAGAAAGACACAAGCACAGACTTTGAAAAACTCTGCACTAACTCACCAGCAAAGAATGGCCTGAAGCCTTCTAAACATCTACCTGTAGATGAAGCTGTAGTAAATAAAAGAGCAAAACTAAACTCGCACCTTTCTTGCGAGCCTGTGGGCCCTTCCGCGGGGGAGGATCTGATTCCGATTCAGACTTTGAGCCAGACTGGGATTCTGAGCCAGACAGAGCCGGTCGAGGCTTCTCGTCCTCCGAGTCGCTGTCTGCTACTTTCTTCTCCGATGCCGATCCCGAGTCTGAATCAGAGTCAGACGAAGCCTTCTGCAATGTCACAGAGAAAAAGTGACGAAAGCTGGAAACGCAAAGAGAAGACACCAAGTTTTGTGACAGGTAATTCTTTCTGTGACGGGGCCTTCTGGTTCACCTTTTTCTTCCCTCTGCCTCCTGCTTTCTTTACACCTCGTCCACCAGATTTCTTCTCTGGAGTAAAATCCTGTTGAAGAAAAACAAACATCAAATGATTCACAGCCGAGACGTTATAAGACAGAGACACGAAAGAAATCCACAACAGCGGTTTGTCTCCTCCCTGCCCTGAAAAAGCCAATCAAAAGTCATATTGGAAAATGGGAAGAAAATTGGGAAATGAATTGGAATAAAGCTGTAATTTACTGCACCTTGCACTGAAAAAAAAAAAAAAAAGCTTTAAAACCTTACTTTGAGGCAAAACCCACCAAATTCTGACTGGTCGTTCTGTATGTGCAGTTTTTATGCCACCATGACCAAAGAAATTCATTTCATTTCATTTGTAAATAGCAACTATGGAGGTGCTACCAAGTTGGCAGCTGAGTGGTGAGACTTGTGTCAGGAAGGGCATCCAGCATAAATAAATCTATCAAATCAAACACGCGGCTATTGCAACCCATTTGTGAATGAGAGGCAACCAAAAGTGGCTTTGAGCATCACACTCCTCTACAATCACGCGCGTATGCACATGTTATTACCTGATCACTGTTTTTCCCAGAGTCAGACTCCGAAGGTGTGGGTTCTGATTCAGAAGGAGATCCACTCTCTTCTTCATCTCGGTCGCTTGATGAGCCTCGTGCCTTTTTTGGAGGAGGAGGCCGCTGAAACAACAAAAAATAAAATATTTGTGAGAAAACAGAAAATTTGAACAGTTATAGGTCACTTGAGTAAAAAAATCTCACTGCTCGAATATTCAAGTCATGCAGACAAATCCCTTTATTCCTGGCTCATTAAGCTTTTGTCACTGCTGCGACAACATCGGCTATAACGAAAGAAGCCACCAGAAAATGTGTGCTCTTCTTCCACCTCTTCAAATTCTCGGCAACTATTCATGCATGACAAATTGTTAGAGTAACTTGGGTGCTGCTGATGGTAGTTGGTCATGTATGGTGCCAGAAAAACCTCCTTTGTGGTCCTAACTGTGAGCAAGGGAACCATTTATTTTAATCGAGCTCAACATCAAAAACAACAGGAGTGAATCTTAAATCAAATCACCGGACAAGTTGTAATGACACACATCCACTGACAACATAATCTCCGTATAATTACCTTAGGAGCCTGTGGCTTTCGCTTCATTCCTCCTCCTCCTCCCCCTCCTCCTCCTCCTCCCCCCCTTCCTCTGTCTTCACTCCCAGAATCTGAATCAACCTCACTTCCTGTGTCTGCTTTCCGAGGAACCGGGGCGTCCTCCTCATCTTCATCCTCGTCACTTCCTCCTCCCGCATTTTCAGCCTCGCTGTCAGATGAGCTAGCTGGCTGCAGACAAAACACAATAAAATACAATAATAAAAAATATCTGAACAGGGCGACAAAAAGGGGAGAAGCAGCAAAGATCCTGGTGCAGAACAGTAGCAGCGTTGGTAAAGATCACAGGCCACAGTCTCTCCAAGTCTGAGCAAGGAAATTTTCATGAAATGGAAAAGTAGATTCATTTGAATCAAACCAATCGCTACCAAGTACATCCTACAGATTCTAAATCTATGATCACAAAAATCACCCAAATGAGGGTTATGAAAAAACAAATACGCTTCCAGTATTCTTTTACATTTCCTGCTGAATTATGCGTGCTTCAGGATTTGGGGAAGATGACGGAGACTTACTACAGGTGGGGCGCTGTAGGAGGCATGTGGATTGTTCTGGATCTCCCATAAGCCTTCATTGAATCCCTTCCTTTTGTTGGGTTTCCCATATCGTTCTCTGTACTTTTCATAGGCAAAAAGGTCCTTTGGTGCGAGGAATGCTCTTTGAAAACAGAGAAAGTAAAGAAAACGTGAAGCAAACTGACGGGAAACAATTTGATGTCACAGGCTTTCAGTAATGAACAGGATGTTTATACTTGTGTTTAGGAAGGCTGGTGTTAGACTCCAGACTTTGAAGCAGATCGCTGTGCCACCTAGTGACAGATTAAAATACTGCAGGTGCCATCTTGTCAAACAGATGGTGTGTCTCACCAGTTCAAATATGTCAACACATCTTGTGGAAACATACTGCGCACTAAGACTGACTCAAATTAACAGTAGTTAAACATAAAAGTAGTTATATGTGCCAACATCACTCTACCAAAGGGGATTTATAAAAAAAACAGGTGAGCCAGAGCCTAAATTCAAAACTGGAACTACCAAATTTAACCAGAAAAAGTAAACACAGCTAATGAATTTCAGCCAATGTGCAGGTTTACAACACCTGCATCCACCCAAGATTAAACAGTTCTGCAAATACACTTAACTCTAGTCTCTGTGTACTTACGTTTCATGTGTCCCAAAGAAGAAAATGGGGATTTTATTAGGAGGTGGTTTCACTGCTCCATCAGCCACATCTTCAATCTGTTTAAAAAAACAATCATAATTTTTAAAAGCATGATTTTCAATGAAGAGAGCAAACAGATGACATGTCACACATTCACTGCAGACAGAGGACTGAACACCTAACTGGCATATACTGATGGCTCGAAAAGTTTTTTCTGCTCATCAGAATCCCTGTAAATGTGCCACTTCAACGGTCAGCCCCTTGGCCATTTCTGCAATTAGCAATTAAAACAACAACAAACGCAACCTGATAGTCGTTTTATCCATTTTAATGCGCAGGGAAATATGCTCTACAATATCAGCAAGTTTTTAAAAAGGGGAGGGGGAAAAAATCCACAATTTTTTTAAACGTCATTTCCATAAAAACAACGTTAGCTGGGGTGGTGGACGTCTCCGTGTAGGTTAGGCCACGAGCATCTCATGCAAATTTTGCCGCTCATACGCTGACAGTGGGCCTGTGCACACCTGCAGCCTGTCAGCCCTGCAGAGGTAAGCCTACGCTTTCTGTGTGTCTGTATCCATGAACGTAGTGGAGAACATCTACAGAGAACCTTCTACAGCGTCCCGTGCAGAGCAGCCCACCCCCTCCTCCGCCTCTCAGACTGCTGCTGCTGCTGCTGTTAACGTTGCTTGCCTGCTTGCTTGCTTACCCTGGCTGGCCAATGGGGGTATCCCTTCATCTTAGCAAAGACGAGGTCTCCGGGCTGGAAGTTGTGTGGCATTGTCCTTCTCTTCTGCACAGCCTGGGTTTAAAAAGGTTTAAGATGCGCAGTCTTTCTGTGTCTCTCTTGGTTTGATGTTTTCAGGTCGACACGAAACCTGGAAACGGTGGTGTTAGCTGCCAAGCTAACAGTATACTAACGTTACCGCGAGAAGCTGCGTGAAGCCAGACGCTACGTACTAACCGTTTCCGCTCCAGGGGGCCATGTTAGACTTCAAAAGAAAAGACTTTAAAAAGCGAATTAGTTAAACATTAAATTATTTTTTCCTTCATATAAACATTTTTTGGCCGCCATTAAACAAATTCTAGTTTTCCACCAAATAAAAATCACGAAAATATTTTTTTAAGAGTGTTGCTTAAATTTACACAAACTAAATACATATATGCAAAATTATACAGTTCAGTTCCACATGTTTACATACTCAGATATAGACATATACTTATGACTGTGTTATTTGCACACTTCATGGTCTGTAAAGGTGCAATATCCTTGAATACATACATGTATTTACATACATATTTGGGAAGTATCTATCCCTCCATTTTCTTCTGCTTATCCAATCTCCCAGCTGTCATAGGAAGAAAGGCATGGTACATCCTGGACAGATAGAGACAGAAAACTATTTACGCACACATTCAGTGTTCAATTTAGATGCACCTCTTTGGACTGTCGAGCAAAGCCAGTGGATAGAACATGCAAACTCAACACAGGAAGGCCCCAGATGTGTGAAAGGATTTGAACCTGGGACCTTTCTGCTGTGAGATTATAGTGCTAATCATTGCATCACTATTTAACCCTGTGAATGTGTGTATGCGTATACATGTCAGTATATTTAGCTGTTACTGAAATTTTGTACACCATGTAAGGGTGGTATAGCTGCATTTATTTTGCTTGTATAATGACAATAAACAGTCTTTATAATTTTTGCTTTTCAAATAGTAAAACACAGAAATGCAAGGTAAGACAGACATTCTTAAAAATAAAAATATAAGCACATCAATCCCAACAAGTTTCACACATACCCAATATCACTCATTTCACATCAAAATATATTTAAAAGTCGTCTTCAGGTTTGATTAAACGCTCAATTTTAAATGAATTATTTAAATTATTGACTTTTATTCTTTTAAGTTAAACAGACTTTCCTGTCGGACCGGAAATAGAGTTGTGGGATGTTTTGAAAACTTCATTAATCCGGATGAAGCTGTCTCTTCGTTTTCTCTTGATACGACAGCCACAGCGGAAATCCCGCCTTTCTTGCCTCGCGATTGGCTGACCGCCGATCAGTTTCCTCATCACCCAATGACATATTACAATGTGGAAAGCAACGTTGACCTCCCCCCGAAATCACCTCTAATGAGAAGCCATGTTTCGGTCTTTAGGACGCGTTCAGCAGTTAAACTGCAACTTCCTGACTCTGCAGAGGCTCAGCGCCACCTCTAAATTCCATATCTGCACGTCCAGAATGGCTAGCTCGGACTACAGGATTGAACGAGACACGTTTGGGGAGCTCAAGGTCCCGGCCGACAAATACTACGGGGCCCAAACTGTCAGATCGACCATGAACTTCAAGATAGGGGGACCAAGTGAGAGAATGCCCATCCAAGTGATCAAGGCCTTTGGTGTACTGAAGAAAGCAGCTGCTCAGGTGAACAAGGAGTACGGCCTGGATCCAAAAATAGCCGAGGCAATCGTCCAGGCTGCAGATGAGGTTTCAGCCGGTAAGCTGGATGATCATTTCCCTCTGGTGGTGTGGCAGACTGGCTCTGGAACTCAGACTAACATGAATGTCAATGAGGTGATCAGCAACAGGGCTATTGAGATCCTGGGAGGGAAACTGGGCTCCAAGGATCCAGTTCACCCCAATGACCATGTCAATAAGAGTCAGAGCTCCAATGACACCTTCCCTACGGCCATGCACATCGCAGTAGCCACTGAGGTCCACCAGGTCCTGCTGCCCGGCCTGCAGACTCTGCACGACGCGCTCGCTGCAAAGGCTGAAGAGTTCAAAGACATCATCAAAATTGGGCGCACGCACACTCAGGACGCTGTGCCGCTCTCGCTGGGCCAGGAGTTCAGCGGTTATGTCCAGCAGGTGAAGTACAGCATTGAGAGGGTGAAGGCCGCCATGCCTAGGGTGTACGAGCTGGCAGCTGGAGGCACGGCTGTAGGAACGGGACTCAACACCCGCATTGGGTTTGCTGAGAAGGTAGCCTCCACCGTTGCTTCTCTCACAGGCCTGCCGTTTGTAACCGCTCCCAACAAATTTGAAGCCCTGGCAGCTCACGACGCCCTGGTAGAGCTGAGCGGGGCTCTCAACACTGTGGCCGTCAGCATGATGAAGATCGCCAATGACATCCGCTTCTTGGGGTCAGGACCCCGCTCAGGCCTGGGAGAGCTCATCTTACCAGAGAATGAGCCAGGAAGCAGCATCATGCCGGGCAAGGTGAACCCAACCCAGTGTGAGGCCATGACCATGGTGGCAGCCCAGGTGATGGGGAACCACGTGGCCGTCACCGTCGGAGGCAGCAACGGACACTTTGAACTCAACGTCTTCAAGCCGATGATGGTGAAGAACGTGCTGAACTCCGCACGGCTGCTCGGTGACGCCTCAGTCTCCTTCACCAACAACTGTGTGGTGGGCATCCAGGCCAACACGGAGAGGATCAACAAGCTCATGAACGAGTCCCTCATGCTGGTCACAGCGCTTAACCCTCACATCGGGTACGACAAGGCGGCCACCATCGCTAAAACGGCTCACAAGAAGGGCTCAACCCTGAAGGCTGTGGCCGTGGAGCTGGGCTATCTGACCGAAGAGCAGTTTGACCAGTGGGTGAAGCCAAGTGACATGCTGGGGCCAAAGTAAACTGACAACCCAAGGAAAAAAAAAACAAACTCTTTTAAACAAAAGAAAAGAGTATTTAAGTAAATCAGATGTGGAACTGAATAAGCATTTTTTTTGGATCCAGAACTTTTCATCTCTCAACAAAAATCTGGCTGTTGTATGACGCAACTTGCGTAATATCTGGCATACTGGTTGTGTTCAATGTGCACTGTGTCATGGTTCTTTGGTATGGTTGAAACAGCTGATGCAGCTCTACACACCTTTATCTTTGTGTCTTATCAGGGAATGTTTTAAGAAGTAGCAGCAGTAAAGCTTTGCCATCAATATGACTTAATTTTGTACATGTAAACATGTAAAGTCTTTTTTTTTTTTTTTCCCTTCCAGAGTCAGAATACTTTTAACTCCTCCTCAGCTTGTAGTCGATAACACCGCAGCTCGGAGTGCCATTGTGGTTGCTTCAAAACACTACATAACATTGTACCTCGTGTGTTTTGGTTTACACGATGTGTGCCATTTATGCCATGTGTCCGTTAAATGAAATGCGTTTATTAAAACAAATTCAGTCTTATTTCAATTTTTTTTCTTGCCTACATGCACACACATTAGCATGATTGGTTAAACATCTGCTGTATAAACACCAGGAATTACAACAGCCAAAGTATGAAGGTGAAATCAAATGAATTTTAATTGTAAATAACAAATATGCATAAAAAAAAAAAAAAGTGGTGCAGAAACATTTTGTACAAGTGGTAAAACAAGAGTGAACATTTCCCCTGCTTCTATTTGGTCCAGCTGACTTTGGGGATGTCATAATGCTCTGTCAGGTTGTCCAGGTGACGGTTAAAATCCTGGTAAACAACAACAACATAATGTCACAAACTGTTTCTATTAAGAAATATGCAATTTTGATATTAAGTTTTACGTAAATGTTGTCTTAAATCTATCTCTCTGAAAGGGCGAGTTAAGGAAGTTCTTACCTCGACTCTGTGTTTGTGGGTCTTTGATGCCTTGTTCAAAATCCGCTCCATTTGCTGTTAAAAAGAAAGGCAGAGAAATTTAATGCCAAAAAATTTACATTAAAACTTTCTTTTTACACATTCACAATCTTTAAATCTCTGCCAGAGGGGAGAAAAAACCCCAAAACACTTAACACAGACTACTGGATTGATTGCCAGTTGCTTGCAGTACCTACAAATATTCTAAACACTTAGTGGGAGTAAGATTGATACACACACACACAGACAAAATAAGAATTTATTTCAGATTACATAACAAGTCAAGGTTGCTCCTTTGTTCACAAGTGGTCACTGCAACAGGTAGCACCAAAGTTGATTTGGCAGATTTTCACACTGGAGGCCATTCCCAAAGGGATTTGGGTCTCTTTTCAGAAATGAACTGGGAATTTGCTTATTAGGCAAATGTGTATTTGAAAACTACACTAGTTTGGAATTATTGTACAGTGCTAAGAGTGGCTATCTCTTAGAGGTAATATTATCAATACCTTAGTGAAACATCATTACCAATTGATGTCTTTCCACTGACAGACCTGGTGCAGATTTGTTATTGAAACCCTACTATAATGATACTGACAATAAAGATGGCTTTATGAAATATTGCGCTAAACAACAAAAGAGATTCTGAGTTTAGATAATTTACTTCAGAGAATAATAGATTTGACTGCAGTTTTCAAACTGCTCAAGTTTGTTTTTCAGTCCTGAAAAGTGCCAAATTTGAACCCAACCTTACAAATGATCCACTCCTCTAAACAGAAACTTCTACAATCTATTAATACTTATGTCTTTGTTTCCCCTCACAATTCAATCACTTGAACGCTGGAGGGAAAGAACTCACCCGTTTCTCTTGCATCTTGTCAAAAGCAATCTGTGCCGGTGTCCTTTTGTCAAGATATACTTTCTTGGTTTTCACCTCCTCATCATTTTGGCTGGTAACGACCTGCTCCATGCGATGCTTGCTCTCCTTGTTCTTCTTCTTCTTCCTAAAAATAAGAGAAACACCATTATTGGCTTAACAGGAACTTATCAGATCTGCGGCTGAGAATGCTGATGGATAAAGTAAAAAGCACTACTACCGTTTAATGCAAAAATTCTATATTCAGTGGCTCATAACCTCATAATTTATTACCAATTCTGTGCAAGAAAATGTACATGCAGGACAGTACTATGCAAAGGTCTTGAGCCACTCCTCTT
The DNA here is from genome assembly GCF_013358895.1 of Oreochromis aureus. Classification (NCBI taxonomy): domain Eukaryota; kingdom Metazoa; phylum Chordata; class Actinopteri; order Cichliformes; family Cichlidae; genus Oreochromis; species Oreochromis aureus. The sequence goes on along the minus strand of NC_052963.1, from coordinate 42,455,471 downwards.
TTTCAAAAATGTTTTGCCAGAAAAATGGGAAATAGCTGCAGCAATTTTTTTAATCGAGTACACCAGTGGTGACTACTAATGTTTAACTGTGTGTGTTTCTATCCAGGTATCCTTTTACTGCACTGGCAGTGTGTTTGGGATCAAAAATGAAACCATTTTTAACTTCTCTCCTGAATTATTCCACACATAATAACGACAATTTGGACCACAAATTTCACATTTCACTCCATAAGACTTGGTGCCACAGATTTTGTTCCACTAATTGAGTAATTTAATATACTTCAGCCTTTTCTCCCCCATTTCCCTTCTTCAAGAATGGTTACTTGACAGCCACCCTTTCACCGAGTACAATTCTGATGAAGCTTCAGCAAACAGTAGATGGATCAACTGAAGGGCCATCTCTCAGGTTCTGTATCAGGTCTTTTTGGGATGTTCTTAAGGACAACACTTTCAAATACTATTCATCCACTGTAGATTAATTTTCTTTTAGGCCTCCAACTTCTTCTTTTCTATTTGCCTTATTTTTAAGGTGAGATAAAAACCTTTGAAATGCCTTCATACTGCCTGGCCAACTATTTTATCAAGACCACTAAAAACAATTACAGTAAAGTAAAAAGAAAAACACAAATAAATGAGAGGTGCCACAAGACTTGCACAGTACTGCACATACCATTCAAGTTGGGGGGTTTTGCGTATGTTAGTCAAATACCACAAAAAAAAAGTGATTGTAAAACAATACTATAGGACTTTCAGTGCGGCAAAAGCCAGCATTCACATATGTTCATCCACATTTACAGGTTTCATTTAATTACACATAAAGATCCTGTAAGCACTTAAGGCCTGCACAGTCCCAGAACTACAGCAGTAATCATGTATTACGTAACACACATCTGTCTTTAGCGTTCAAAACCTTGTGTTTCCTGCTTTCTGGACAACTAACTATTCAGCTGGTTTTGTGTATTTTAGATTTTTACATTTATAAGGGATGTGTATCCCGTGTCGTACAAAAGAAAGTATATATTAGTCGGTCGTTTTGTTATTGCCAATGCTAGCTACCCCTTCCGTTACAGTCCATAATTCTACTATCAACAGCTCTGAGGCCACGAAGCATTCGTTTAAATGTTATTTTCATATTTGTTGACCTCTTCAAATACAGTATTACGTAATATTACTCATATCCACACACGTTCAGTGAACAAAGAGGTTTGTTTTCCTACTAGCAAAAGGGCTAACCATAGCCTGGCACGAACATAACCACATAATTTGAAGTATTTCATCGACTTAACAGAGATGTCTTTTTCGTACATTTTCTTCTAAGCGCTGATACTACTAAGACTTACTTTTTCCCAGCAGAAATATCTCCCATACCCTTTATTTTCAGGGCACTTTTCTGGACTGTAACGTACTCAGACATGTTCGAGAAGCTGTTTGTCGTCTTCTTCAGTTTTCTGCTCTGACAGAGACGGATCAGTGCTGCCACCTATCGGGAGGTGAAAGGAAGCGACCCAAGCGTGCATGAAAATGTCCTGCGGTGTTTCTTCCCAGCCACGGGGGGTGCTGTACTCTACTTCTAACGAGCCAAACACAAGGCAGAAAGCGGAAGTTGAAGCAAAACTGAATGTCAAATTGTAGCATGGTGGAGTGCGTTTTTTAAATAAAGTAAAAATGTTACGGTACAGTTTATTACGGATAGCACCGGTAGCGCAGTGCCTCACCGGACACAACACATCGTTTCTGTGCAGGGTGAGCATTTTAAACAGAGGACAGACATGTGGATATGCTAAGAAAGTTGGTGAGTAAAGAGGGCATCTGTGTGCCAAGCTTGTTTACTGTGTGCGATTTTATAAAAAGAAAAAGGGGAGATGTCGTTGCATGTGTCAGTTAGATCACATTAATGTTGTGTGGATATTTTTTTTCTCCATTCCACATGAGTCTAATTTAACGCATGTGTCACAAATCTCTTCCTCCATCTTTTAGCGGCCAAGGGAAAGGGTAAAGGCATGATGAAAGAGGAACTGAAAGGTCCAGAGGTGTGTAAAGACCCTGTCAGACTCACATCTCATGCAGTAGGGGTCAACATCTTCAAACAAGGGGAAGACCCCAAGCTGAAGCCTCCTGAGGAGTACCCTGAATGGTGAGAGTGCACGTTATGTTAATTTTTTATTTAATGTTTTCCCTCGTGTCATCATCGTACACACATCCAGTGGAAGTTTCACCCATTTACTGAACTAATAAATGGTGTGATGTTCTGGGAAAAGTAAGTCCACATCTGGCTCCAGAAGCTGGTTGTGGCTCCTTAGCTTAAATTAATTAATAGGCATTTTTCAAAAGTCTGCTGGTTTTCAAAAAATTTCCATAACTGATATAAAACTTAGGAAACTTGTGATTCCTGAAACAAATCTGTCTGCAGGTGCGATTTCCAGTTATAGTATAGTAAAAGTATAAACCTGCTCCTGAAATGACCTGTGAACACCAGATCTTTATAAAGATCGAAACACAAAGTGAAAGATCAGTGATTAAATTAAAAGCATAAACACAGCTGCAGCAGTGATCGAGAAGTACAGAGTGAGACATCGTGCCACTAATCAGAGCCATGGTGGGATCCTCTGAAAATGATGGCAGTGAATGGGGCACTACTTACACCATCAGCTCTGAATAAAAGACAAGCATTGCTTTATCAAGTAAAATATGAGTTCCTCTTGCAGCTCACACAATGAAATATTTTGTGTTTGGTGTCCGGGGGAAAAAAAAAACAAACTACAACATTTAAATGACATGAAAAGGAGTCTAATGAATAATTTGAGCACCTTCTTTAGTTAGACTGTGATAAGATACATTTGTTCAGCAGTTATACCACAGTAGATTTATTCTTAATAGTGAAGCACAGAGTTGGGACTATGACAATACATATATATGTATCCCTTATTTCTTTATATTTTGTTTCCAATGAGAAGACTATTGTATTTCTCTTTTCTCCAGGGAAGTTTTTCTTTGGACATTGGCTGTTTCCCCCTCCCCCATTTTTTTTGTTAAGCCACTTAACACAGACTCATGAATCATTCAAGCATGACAAAAAGCAGCTTAGGCAAGGGATTAACTATTGTATGCTTCATTTGTTCCCATGTCTTTAGCTGAATCTACAAAAAATGCCAAAGAGAACACGCTGAGAGGCATAAAATTGTATTTTTGGACCAACATTGTGATTCCCAAAGAGCTATTAGCTAAACTAGCTGAACCAGGTGAAAATCTAGCATATTTCAACATGCTGTGTGTCCTTGAAAATATATGAAGACACTCGACAAGTGGTTCCAGGTTCAGTGAGTGTTCACAGCCATTTGTAAGCTATGGGGTGGGGTCTTGTCTTATCCACAATGTAGTACCATCTGGAAATTTTTTCAGCATGACAGTGATCCCAACCACTCTGCCAATGCCATAAAAGCATATCTGGATTGAAAAATGCAGTCATGGATTGTCCTCCCTAGAGCCCATAACTCAACATTATTGAAACAGTGTGGGATCATCTTGACAGAGAATGCAACAAAAACCAGCCAAGATCCAAAGAAGAGCTTTGAATGTCCTTCAAGAAGCCCGAAGAACTATTCCTGAAATTCCTGAAGACCGTTTAAAGAAATCTAGAGAATCTAGAGAGCCTGTATTTTTAATATAGCTAATATAAAATGCATTTCTACTCATAAGTCACCTCAAGCTGCTTTAAACTAAATGATAAAGGCCTTTCAAGGTCTTTATTACAGAGGAAACCTCAACAATCAGATGATACTGTATGAGCAGCACTTGGCGACAGCAGGAAGGAAGAACTCCCTTTTAACAGGAAGAAACCAGTAGAGCCAAGTTTAAGGAGAGGCAGCCATCTAACGGTGACCAGCTAGAGAATGAAGGAAAAGAGAAGAGGGAAAAAAGGAGAGCTTAGCGAGATCAAGGGCAAAACATAAAATGTGTGCATTGTTTTTCAAAATTTGAGCTTCGTGGATGTTTCGTTTTACAGCAAAAAGTCTGCAATCGGCCAGAACTTGTTAGGAGAAACTGGCAGTTGTGTGAAATCTGTGCCATTTGTAGGCAATTTTTTTTATATTGAATTAACTTTTACATCTATTGTTAAACTCAAAGGCATCCACAGCCCTGCAGTGACTATGAATGCTGGCCATTTCCAAAAATATGAGTACTTTTGGTTTTTATATTAGTTGAGATTGTATCACAGACATATCAACTCACTGCTTAAGTAATCGGGGGACTTCTTTGTGAGTTCGTGTTGTAGTTGTGATATTTCACTTCTTTTTTTTTTTTTCTTTTCCTTTCACTCAGGTTGTTCCAGTTAAACCTGGGAACGGCCAAAAAGCTGAACGAGCTCGAGTCGGACTCTTGGGAGTATTGGAAACGTCTGAGGAAGGAAAACATTTGGCGTTTCAACAGACTACATAAAGGGAAGAAGTTGTAGGGTTTCACTGGACTTACCGACGGCAACAGCAGTGTTTTACACCCTGGACTGAATTACCATGACAGAAATGGACTTCTGGATCAGTCTATCCCACCTGACAGCTGAGAGACTTTTGTCTCTTCATTGCTGGTTCTGTTTGATGCAAATGTTCTCTTGTGTTAAACAAAGGTGGTGATATAACAGCGTCCTTCAAAAAGGCAAAAACTGAACATCATATGAACCTAATAAAGTTATTGTCTCACTTCAGACAAACTCTTCATTAAATCAAATTTGACCAGTTTTCATGAAGTCGTAGTAACAATTTTCAACATTTTTGTTGTATACTAGAACGCTCTGGAGCAGTTACTTTGTGGCAAAAAGTAGAAAAAAAATAGGATTTCATTGTGTTTAACTTGGATTAAATCATTTGAACATGTGTTTATGGTGTTTTCTTTTCTTTTCGCAAATCACTTTGACTGTTTGTGAATGTGCAGACTGTCTATAAATAAAAATGAAATTCTATTCAAAAGTTGAGTTTGTCCCATTGCTTTAATTGATATTAGGTATATAGATGTGGCACCACTTAAGGTTGTAATGTAGAGCTTTGGTAAGTCGGTGCTTTTCAGCCCAACCCCAAGTCACAGGAAAAGCTCTGGGTCGCAGTTTGTAATAGTTATTGCGCTGATCTTTAAATACTTGCTACAGTGGTGGTGTTGCCATAAAAAACGCTTCATGCAAATGACTGCGCGCAGCAGGGGCTGCAGAAACGAGGAACCGAAATGAGAAGCGACTCATCTGGGGAACAAATCATGCAGGATTGGAAGAGTGATTGTATCAGGATGCATCATCTATCTCGTTAATGTAAAAGTAACTTCGTTCCTCTTTCTATGTATCTGAGAGTCCACCGGCTTTTTGTAAATCTGGTAAGTCCAGCGCTTATTTAACGGCTGAACCCCCCCAAAAAACTAAGGTTTTAGTAGCGCTAAATAGCGGAAGCGGCACTTGGCGCAGCTATTAATGGACGTCTTGATAGTTTGGTATGAGTTCAACTCAGTTCAATTTTAGGGGGTTTCGTTGTTAAGTCTTCACCTTACTTCACCGCGGTGCTATGATCCGCGGGCGTGTGCAGTTAGAGGCGGATTTTCATAAAGTAAGAAACGGGAAAACCCGAGGCTGTGTTTACAACCCATAGGTTAGTGGTGTTTCGGCTCCGTAGGCGAATAAGTAGTGCATTCATTCAACAATCAAAGCAATGTTGTAGATCACCGCTGTCAGTCACACCTCGAGGTAGAAGCGTTTGCGCAGTCACTCGGCGATTTTAGCTCCTAAAGTTTAAATTCGATGTCCTGCTTTGTTAGTAGTGAAGAATTACGAAGATGGAGGAGTGGAAAAGGAGCATCGGTACTCTGAGCGACGAAATCCTAATTAAGCTGGCAAAGATGTTGGACAACTCCACCTGTGGATGGAGGCAGCTAGCTAACGCGGTGTCCGAGCAGCCGAAATTCTGCTGCAGGTGAGACCCTGAAGGCATCACGTGAAGGTGGTAGCTTTACACTTTATTCACAGTTTCTAAAACTTAAACCGTGTCTTTACTGTATGGTGTGTGGTTATGGGGGGTTATGGATCCCCATCAAGACTGACTATGCCACCATCTGCTAACATCACACACTGCCCCTTCTCCTGCAGTGAGCGGGAGCTGACCAGCTGTTCTCTCCAGGTGCTGAGTGCTGCAGGCAGCCCGGCACGCACCCTGCTGGCATTGCTGGCTGAGCGTTCCTGCTCCCTGGACTTCCTGCTCCACTGCCTGAGGAAGATGGAGCACCAGGAAGCTGTGCAGTTCCTCACCACTGCAGGTAAAGGAGAAGTCACTGGGCTGTTATATATGCAAATGTATGTAAGTCTGTTTTCTTACTGTTACTGTTACCTACTGTTTCCTTGTAACCAGGAGGAAGAAATAGTCCTGTTTAGACCATGTAACTGTAAAACATACATTCACCAGCCGCTTTATTAGGTACACCTCACTAGTACTTCCTTTTGCCTTCAGAACTACCTTAATTCTGATGACTGTGACTGTCATCTCAATCATGTGACTGTGGAGGCCATTTGACTACAGTAAACTCACTGACCCTTATTTACTAACAGGGCATACACACAAATCTGTGCGTAAATGAATACTGAAATACTACTGTTACTAATAATAAGGCTTACCCTAACCCTGATAATTACAAACAGTTTTCCAGAACCCCATAAGCCACAAAATTCCCCAAAATACATCTACATTTAAAAATAAAATTACTTGTAAAGAAAACAGAATGCTTAATGGTAAAGTATAGGCTTTAACTTTTACATTTAAACACATTCCAGTATCTCTTATCTCATCCTATCTTTAATTAAACATGACTTCTGGCTATACTGGATTTCCTCACTTACAGTCCAGTTTCATAGAGTAAGTTTATCATCTGCGGCTGATAGATCACATTCTCCTTTTCCTCTGCCCGTTTTCTTCTTTTTCTTATAGCCTGTTAGTCTTCTCATATCAAGTTTAACTTTTAGTGAGCATCTCAGGGGAAATGTAATTCGGCACCCTCGTTATTTCAGCCAGTAATTGCAGTGATCACTCCTGTGTAAACTCTTTGGTAAGCTGCCCCTTTTCTGGCTACCTCCTCAGATTTCGGACACCATTATTTAAGTTTCCCTAGTCGCATTTTTTCCTTCTTTCTTGCCTCGGTGATGTAGGCGTCTCTCTTACAACATCACAACTCTTTCCACTTCATCTCCAGGTAAACTTTTTCCCCTTATATAAAGAAATGGGGGTGTGTCCGTATGCAGGTAGTATGCAGATTGTAAGCAGCAAGCACGAGCCCACTGATTTACAATGAGTCTGATTTACTCACATATGCACAGCAGTATTGGTCGTTTTGCACGTGTCATAAATCTAATACACTGGGGTCACTAAAAGATAGACATGGTCAGTAACAATACTAGGCCTTGATGTTTAAACTGGTACTAAGGGTAATTACTACTGAGAGGCCTAAAAAGTAACAAGCAGCTGAACATGTGTACATAACATAGGGGTCAGTGAGCGTGGAGCAGTTTTTTTTCCCAGTTTAGTCTCTAACAGTAATATTTAGTAATGCCCTGTATTTGTTTCTTCTCTCCTGTGATGTGATTGCTCATGTTGTGTGTTTGTGTGGTAGTGGTAGAGCAGATCCAGATCACAGTGCAGCCGCAGTCCCAGGAAGCCGCACCTGGGAGCAGTGTGGTATTGACCTGCCAGACCTCTGGTCCCCCCGGACTCGGCTACCAGTGGTTCAAAGGCAAACAGGAGGTCACTGAAACTTTTGTGATTAACGGATTATAAAAAGAAGGAAAAAGATTCCTGCATAAACCCGCAGAGGGAATGAGATAGCTTGCCATCTTAATATCTTAATACAGTTTCAGCTATGAACTCTCATGCATATTGATTTTTTTTTTCTTTTTTCTTATAGATTTTGGGGGAAACAGGAAATTCCTCAGAACTGGTTCTTTGCCCTTTAAGCCCCGCCCACCAGGGTCACTATATCTGCAGGATAAGCCATGGAGAGAAATTTGTTTTCTCCAAGTGGGCTCAAGTTCGCTTGATCTGCTCTACAGGTTCTTCTTCCTTCTGCTTCTCTGACGTTGTTTTAATTTATCTTTCAGCATGTGATGTAATGTTTTGGTGAATTTTCTCAGGCTGCAGCAGCAGTCTGTTTCCAGGTTCAGTGAGCGGGTTGCATATCATCCAGCACCCGCAGTCCCAGGCAGCCTCTGAGGGGGACACTCTAGTCCTGGAGTGCACTGCAGAGGGAAACCCACCTGCACAGTATGAGTGGTACCACAACAAAGTGCCCATGCCACAACAAAAGACGAGCTCACTCAGGGTAAGTAAGCAGCACAGCTAGGCTTCACAGAGCTGCTTCTCTATTGGATATGAAAACCATACCAAACCAAAAAAAAAGAGAAAAGCCACTGAATTATATTCACTTAAAGAGCACAGTGGATTTACATGTGATGTCATGCGCACTGGATATGATATATTCACCATTTGTGATGGAAAGATGTGCATTTTTGTGTATGTTGATGTAGTGGGGATGGAAAACCACTATTTGGCCGTGGTTCCTAGAGCTTGGTGGATAAAATTAGCTGCAGAGAGAGTACTGTATTCGCCTTAAAATCAGAAGTTACGCCTCAACGTTGCAGTCAATTACAGCTCAGAGATTAACTGCACAATGCTTGTAGACACGTCTGTCACGTCGATCCAAGCAATCACAACGGGAAGTTTTTATCAACCAGATAAGGAAAATACATGTTTCCCTACTGGCAAGTGGTTCCTGGGGGTTTACTGACTGGTCTGTGTGACTTGGGCTTTAGTAATCATTTCCCCAGCAACTGATATCAACCTCCACCAGTGGTTACTGGATGGGTGGCGACTGTGTGACCTCTGTGACTGGAACCTCATTCACTTGATTGGGTGGCTCAGGAGATAGAGCAAGTATTCTAGTTTATCTACTAATCGGAAGGTTGGTAGTTCAATCCCTCTCTGCTGCAGTCGGCATGCCAAAGTTTCTTTGGGCAAGATACTGATGCGTTCCTCGGTGAGTGTTGGATAGAAAGCACATATGCGTAGGAAAAAAAGACGTCTTCTGCTCAAGTAAAGTATAAATATAAGAATCAGTCCATTTAACATTTGTAACAAACTGTCACATGTCTGCAACACCTTAATTTTTTAAAACTTTCACATTAAAATGCAGCTGATTGTTATATCAGTTATAGACTGTATATAAAAGATGGAGATAGACACGTGAGCATCATCCATTGGTTTCTGGGTTCTGCATTTTAAAACCTAAATATTTACATTTTGGCTGTCACGTGATGGCTTTTTGGTCCCCACGAGGGATGTGACTATCAGTAAGGACCCAAATCACTCCATGTACCGGGAGTCACTTTTCTGCCCATACTCACTTGGCTGTTACAAGTTTATAGCACTCCCACATTCATTTTCCATCTCTGGAGGTTGTAGCTTGATGTCAGCTTGATGCTCTATGTGGCTGATGTTTTGTATCTGTGCAGATCCCATGTGTGACCACAGCACACAGAGGAGAGTACACGTGCAAGGTGTTCAATTTGTATCATGAGGTGTGGAGCAGCACGGCAACAGTCACCATCGGTGAGGCATTGTTTGTATTTTCTACATTAGGATTGTAAACATAAATGAGAAGATTTAGTAAGCTCTTAATGTTAAAATGTTTATATATTTGCATGAAGTAAATAAGTAAAAGCACATTACAGTAAGTCTGACACTTCACATTTGTATAGTTACAAAATCGCAGTACCGTGCTGTGGTAACTGTTCTTGTTTTGCACTTTCATGCAGGCCCCAGTTCTGTCACTGACGCCTCCTGGGTAGAGGTTGACCGCGGTCGAGGTACTCTTTAATTTCTGGTAGAATATTTACAGGAACTATCGCAATATTGTAATTCCTATGTCCTTTCTGACTTTGATTCCTCTTTTTATATATAAGAGGTAATTAAAAAGTGGTATTTATAGATAGTGTGCATGTGTATATTGTAACCTAAAAAACAGCTACTGATAGCTGTGGTTAATTGGGTTAATCTGAAGTACACAGTAAGTCTGGTTACCATGCTTTACAGAAGTGAAAACGAGATGTTAAACAAACTGTTGGTTATCAGATAACACAGCATGTTCTTTTCTTTTGGTGTTCTCAGAGTCACAGGAAGTCCACAAAACCTATGGAGTAGGAATACATCCGCTCCAACAGATAGCCAGTCCGCCCCCATCTGCCAAGGACTTTTATGGTGAATTTATGCAAGCAAACAGACAAATACCGAGTCTTACTTTTGTCAATTTGTGGGTGTTTCACTGCTCATTCTCTTCCTGTCCACAGCCACAGACAAAGTCGCTCTTCTGATTGGTAACATGAACTACATTCACCACACGCAGCTGTGTGCTCCCATTTCTGATGTCCACGAGTTGACCAACCTTCTTCGACAGTTGGACTTTAAGGTGGTTTCCTTGCTCGACCTCAACTGGCAGGAGATGCACAGCGCTGTTACTGAGTTCCTGTTGCTGCTTGACAAAGGAGTCTATGGTACATCTGCTGCATAAGTCTGTCCACTTTGAGTGACTGCAAGGCTCTTTACTGATAAAATAAATGCAGCACTGTGTCTGTAAAATCTACTTTTAATAAAAAAAAAAAAGAGGATACAAATAGGATAAATAATTGCATCTGTTTTTCTTTACTTCTGAAGGTTTGCTATATTTTGCTGGTCATGGCTATGAGAACTATGGAAACAGCTTCATGGTTCCCATTGACGCACCGGTCTCCTACACATCAGAGCACTGCTTGTGTGTACAGAACATACTCACAAAGATGCAGGAGAAAAAGACTGGTCTTAATGTATTCCTGCTGGACATGTGTCGCAAAAGGTATGGGTATTTTTTTTTTAAATTTAATGCAGTTATAATCAGAGCCTCTGAATCTGTTCGTGTTTTTTCTTTTTCAGAAACCCACACGATGATGTCATTGTGCAGCCTGGACTGCTGAAGGTCACGGCAAATATAGTGTTTGGTTATGCCACGTAAGTTCCCAGTCCTAAATGCGGTTCAGTTTTGAATTTCTTCAGTATCGGGTGTTGTTTTCTAGCACTTATTGTGTATTTCTACTTCAGGCTACAAGGTGAAACTCATGTGAAAGTTGCTGTCTTTTAGATGCGTAGACGCTGAAGCGTATGAGGTGAAGAGGGAAGACGTGTCAAATGGCATCTTCATAAGCTTCCTCAAACGGCGAGTTTGTGAAGATGAGAAGGTCACCGTTATGCTCGACAGAGTGGCTGAAGGTAGAGCACACAACAATCTGTACGATATAATCAGAGGTCGGATCGCGATATTCCTCAACTAAAAAAATAAAAAAAAACATATCTGACTTCAGTTTGGCTGATTTCACGTTCAGAGTAAACTGCTCTGGCAGTGCCGCACTGCTCCCGGTGACTTTTTTAAGTCCTTAGGACAAGACTCAGCTGCACACCTGCACCTAAAGGATAAAGGTCACTCTTTCGAGGATGCCAATGTTCACATTTTGGAACTCAAAGACAGAAGATTTGAAAGAGGAGTAAAAGGGGCCATTTATGTCCACTGTGAATAACAATCATTGAACAGAGTGGCTGGGTTATGACACCAGCTGTTGGCCACCTACAGTGCAGTCTTGAGATCCTTTCCAAGCCCCCCCCCCCCCCAAAAATATTGTGTCAGTTTACTATAATAGGTCACATGATAGGATGAGGCAAGGTGTCACTGACACACGTCTTGGCTAATGTGATAAAGCACGATTAATAGTGGGTCAACGACCCTTTTAAGGGATAACCCCGAACAGGGTTTAAACACATCCAACTCCGACAGTTTTAGAAGTGAAGATGTCTCTTGGATGAGCCGTGAAACGTCTTCACAAAACTTACAGAAGTCCACTCGCTTTTATTTTCAAGCTATTTCAACTGTGAAAACAGTTCAACATCCTTCACTTTGCAGGAAATCTGCAAAGTAGTGTGAGTAGTGAGAAATGATTATTCCTGACACTTACTGAAATGCTGGGATAAATTTGCAAATCCATCTCCTGCATTGTGAGCATCAACAACAAACTGATTCCTTTCGTTTTTGGCATGATGCTCGAACCCTTGGTGAAGCTTTGATACTGTGTGTAAACTGTGAGCACCGTTATTAAAGCCACTCTTATGTTTTTAAAATGCATGTAACTCGGAAATGGCTCATAGCACGAAGGTAAATTTTTTCATGGCTTCATGTAATCTATCAATGTTATTGGAGGAAGAAAAGCTGATTCCAAGGGGGTCAGTGGGGAGGTACTCACTTATTTTTCATGTAAGCACTTATCATGCATGTTGACTCAATGGCAACATTTAGCAGACTTAGATGGACTGAGTCAAGGTGCAGCAATATGCTTACGTGGATATGAAGGGAAACCTGAAAGCCCACTAAATGCTGTTTAACAAGGAGGATGTTGCAGGTCTGGTCATATCCCACTTATACACGCTGTAGCATGAAAAAACTGAGAACTCTTTGGAGTAACCCACACTGAATGGTGCAAACTATAACTGCAAACTGAGTGCATCATTTCTATTTTAAATGTCTTTACAATTATTTGTTGATTTTATGGCCTGTTTAGTCTTATGACAGATTTAAGATCTAGTGGCACAGCCTGCAAGAAAAACTATTTAATTGATTTAATCCAGTTATTTAAAGCTCTAAGATCATCTATGACACTTTTTAAAATGCATATTAATCCTATTATTAAAGTGTTTTAAACAAAAATAATGTCCTGGAACAGAAAAATAGACACGTCACATCTGTGCCCCCAATATTAAAGCTTGTTTTTTCTTCTCAGACATGGGTCGCTGTGTAATCACACGAGGGCGGCAGGCGCTGGAGCTGCGCAGTAATCTCTCTGAAAGACGCTCCCTCACTGACAGGATACAGGTTTCTGAGTGTTCGGCATCCTCTTCAGCTCGAAACCTGCAGTGGGCTATTGCACATGGTAAAAAAAGTATTAACTGAAATGATGAAATATTTCAAAAAGCAAAAAAAGACATTTCTACTCGTATTTATTTATTTATTTTTTTCACAGTTCTCCCTGAAAGCCGTTACCTCCAGTTTGACTGTGGAGTGAAGGTTCAGCTTGGATTTGCTGCAGAATTCTCCAACGTCATGGTCATCTACACTCGGATACTTGACAAACCCGATGAAATAGTCTCCTGCTCGGCTCAGCTTACCGATTTCCCTGAGGTGTGAGACACATTATTCCACTTAGATTTAAAAAGCTTGTGATTCAATACAGAACAGACAAAATTTTACCCAGGACTAAATTTGCTGCTGCATCTCCTTAAAGCACAAGCATCTAATTGAAAATGCACTGAGCTTTACACAGTTTTCGTATCACTTTTGCAGGATGTGGACATTGATTTGAAGAAGAGCAATCAGGAGTCTCTACTGGAAGCTGGATGTTTATTATTGATAAAAGAGGAGCTTCCTTCACCGGAAGCCCACAGTCTCTACACGCGGATCCGCAGCCTGCAGAGACTCAAGGTCTGTCATTTTTCCCTATTTTTACAATAAGTTCTTCTGTTTATGACCTCAGAGCAGCCGTTTCCAATGTCAAGCCTGCTGCAGCTCACTTAAAAAACAGGAAATCCCTTCAAAGGGTCAAAGTAATGAGTAATGTCACAAATTAACCTCCTCTTATTACCAGTATTAATGTATTTTTCATAGAAATAAATACATTTATATAAATATGTGAATAAATAAATAATTTCAAAGTGAATTTTTGTTTTGCTGTGGCCCCCAGGGGGCCTCGACCCACACTTTGGGAATCACTGCCTTAAAGAAACTTAAAAAAATTATCTATGCCATCTAAAGGCAGTTTAATAATATGCATTAAAGACTGAAGCCAATACTTTTTCATAACTGCTAAAAAAACCAAAACCAAACTGTGTTCTTCACTGTCTTTATAGAGGGAGCTCACATTCACAATATGCCTTCATTACACCTACTCCAACATGGATGAGGAAGTACAAGAAAGGCAGCAAGTAACAGTCGGCAGACCACTGGTCTCCAAACTCAATCTCCACGAACCCCGAGCAGCTCGCGTCAGCGCTGCCTCCTCGTCCTTCAGCCTCGACTCCTTTAACTTTCCCGGATGCTCCTCCTTTGGTGAAGACTTGTCCCCGACTGGAAGAGCCTCAAACACATGGTCACATCATGCACAAAGTGCCAGTGTGTCTTTCACCGGTGGCTCCCTGACATCACCCAGGAGTGCCAATGTGCCAGAGGAGACTGACAGTCCCGAAATACTAGATAACCCTCGACCTCTTGTTGCCAGCAAAAGTTTGCCCCACAGTAAAGTAAATGACTCGAACTACAAGTTCAGTGACATGTACAATTTTCATTCTTACTGAGACTGAGATCCAGCCTTTACCCACTAATAAATCGGCAGTACAAAATCATGAATGTGTGGAAAGCTTGACAGACAAGTCCTGTTAATATGGCATTTCTTTAAATTCAGCCTGGACTGTATGGGGGCCGTTTAAGCTGTGATCTTTGTATTAACTATGCATTAAGTTGTGTAATGTTTTTTTTATGGATTTGTAACAATGTTATGCAATCAAAAGACTGCCTTCAAAACAGGAGAATAAAGCATAAACTTTATACCTTAACCTTTTTGTAACATGCCCTATAAAAACATGTATGAGGACACTAAGACAGTGGTGAGGTGCAGCTGGAGGGACATATGGGTTTAAGGTAGGGGTGGGATTACATCTGAGATCCTTCTTGTTTGCAGAGATGGACTATGACGTTCAAAGATGACGCTGTGATGTGTAGTGAGAATAGGAAGGTGGAAGATGGCCTGGAGAGGTGCAGGTATGCACTGGAGAGAAAAGGAATAAAAGTCAGCAGTGTGTGAATGAGAGGGAGACAGGTGTAACAGTGAAGGAGGAAGAATTTTAATACTTGGGGTCAACCATCCAAAGCAGTGGACAGTGCACAAGACAGGTGAAAAAGTGCAGGCGGGGTGGAGTGGGTGGAGCGAGTGGATATGGTTGGTGTAACAGAGGAGGATGTTAGAGGTAGGGTAAGAAGGAGGAAGATGATGGGAGCAGAAAAGAAGAACTCCTAACAGCATGCTGTCTGTGTGCTTTCATCGTGTTTTAACGCTTGCATAAATAACAGCAGCTGTTTACTTTAGTATACTGTGCGCTCTCCGGCTGGTTGGTGCCAGTCTCCGCACTATCGCTGCACTGCGCCTGCGCTGTGTCGTCACCACCTTTGCCCACAACTTGCAGCATCCGCCATTTTGCAGTAATTTAGTAATCCTGCAGCTCCCATTCGTTGTACGGCGCCAGTAAACCCGGCTCTTTGAAGGAATATTATTATTACTATTGCAAGCTGAAGAGATATTTTTCCGTGTCTTGCGATGGCTGACCCATCAGCAGATGTGGAGGTGCCGGAGGGTGCAGAAGTGCGCAAACTGTCGGAACTGCGGGTTATAGACCTGAAGGCCGAGCTGAAGAAACGAAACCTGGACACGACGGGCGTGAAGAGCGTGCTATCGGAGCGTCTTAAAAAGGTCTGAATCGTACAGTCCCTTAAACAGCCAGTCGCTGAATAACAATGCTTCAAATGCACAGAAAGGCCTGCATTACAGGAGTTTAGTTTGACGCTCAAACAGCCGCAAAAGTCCGAGCGTACTACGCTACGAGGCCGTTGACCCTAAATGTATGCTAAGTGCTAGCATACGCTTGTACCACATAACTCGCTAATGCCGCTAATTTGCGTGCATTCACCTATTTGACATGGTTTTATTTCAACTGCTGCTTAAATGTACAATCTGTAAAACGTTTTTGCCGTACTCTTGACAAACAGGCAATCGAGGAGGAGGGTGGAAATCCAGACGAGATTATCGTCGCTCCGGAGTTGACCACCAAGAAGGCTAACGTTACACCTAAACGCGCTGCCAGAGGTAAGATTTGCAGCAAGCTCTTAAAACAGCATGTCAACACGTTTTCCGTTTGTTTCTGTGCCCGAGAGGCTTCTGCAAGCCTGGTGACTCGTAATACGTCATGTCGTTGTATTTCGTGCTTGTGCAGCATCCGTGAATAATTACGGTATTTCGTTATATAACGCTTTCTGTTCGCATCACATAACTGAGCACATTTCGTTGTTAGTCAAATGATGCAAACTTCCTTGCCTTTATAATTCCCACATCTTTATGGACAAATAGTTTTAATACTGTCAATAAAACTTTTAGGCCGTTTTGGGGGTTTAAAATAAGAGTATAGCAAGAGCAAGGATAACAGAATATGCGTGGGAGAGATTTTGACACCTGTCAAAATCAGGCGAAGACTAAACTAAAGTGTATTTTCTTCAGATACCAAGCAGGAGAACGATGAACCGGAGGATGGCACTATGGAGGAGGATTCCCGCGATGGCCATGTAAGTTTATTGATAAGATTATCTTGCTTTTCCTCCAGTTTGGATGCTACGGCTGATGTATTAAAAACTTCTTTGTCTCATCAGGAGGATAATCAGGAGGATGAGCATGAGAACATGCAGGACATGGACATCCTTGACATGAACATTCTGGATGAGACTGAGAATGACAACGGAATACCAGCTGAAGATGACGAGTTTGGAAGCGAGAACTTTTACAGAGAGGACGACACGGGGATGAATGAAGAAAATGACTACAGGGCACTCGAGTCAGAAGAAGACACCAGAGGTCCAGAGGTGAGAGATAATCCTAGAAACATGTCTGCTAAATCTTTGCTTGTAACTCTGTTTTAATGTTAGTTTATTTGAATATATTTTAACAGATGGATGAATTTGAGATGCTGGATAAGGATGAAGATGCAACATTTTCAGCAGCCGATGTGGTGCGTTTACTAACACATTTCTTACACCTGCAGAGCTTGTTAAAACACGATAACGTTTTAACAGACATAATTTTCTGTGTCTCAGGCTCAGGATCCAGAGGCTGACGACACGAAAGAAGAAACAGGTACTGTAAAAAAAATTGGCTCATCATAAGGTTGAGGTGTAGATGTGCAGTGTTAAGCTTGAAAATGCAAACACTTTGTTTAGTTTCAACCAACAAGAGAGACTGGAAGCCCAAAGGGAATTGCTGACTTGGTGTTGAAATTTGTTTAGCCACATATGATCTTTTCTTTGTTCATTTGTAAATATCGGTCGAGTTACCGTGTCTCTTCTCACATGCTCACGTGACTGTGGTTAACAAGTTGATTCACACTGCCAGCAATTCAGTTTCAAGGTGAGGGAGGTTTAAGCTGTTGCAGGTGATTGTAGTGTTTCTAGGTTGCCACGTGAAGGTCAAGGCAAAGAAGATGCATCAAGATTTGTCAACTCTTACGACTTTTTAAAGACGCTGAATCAGAAATCAGCTGGATAAGAAACTGCTGGACTTGAGCTGAAGGTCTGCTCACTACCAATGGACGCTGGAAAAGTCTCAAAGGCTGAAAGAAGATGGAGTTCAGCGAGCCTCCAGTGTACTGCTGATGTTGTGGCTCTCTTCAGCACTCTACTCTTTGTCTGTCTTGGATCAGGTGAAAAGAGTGAAGTGGTTGAGCTTGAGAAATGAGTTTTAGCCCCTTTAGTTGCTCGGTTGTCCCGACAGCCTTTGGGCCCTTTTCCAGTCTCTCTTTAGGGTCATCGTTTTAATACATAGTTCTAAGAGCACAGGCCAGTGGTCATGACGTTCCTAATCCAGGCCTTGCCAGTTCCTCGTTAACCATTGATGTGTTTCAGAAGTGATTAAACTATGTGCCATTCTATTCCTGTTAAATCCGTAGAAAATGACAAAGTAGCCGGGTCTTGTTTATCTGAGCCGCATAACGAAGATCAACACCAGAGCCACGAGACGAGCCCTGAAGAAGACCAAGGAGCCACCGCCGGAGGGGAAGAAAGTGTGTCCGACACAGGTGCCCAGTCCAACGTGACTGCCGCTGGAGATGCGGAGGGCAGCGGGGATGTTGTGGGGACTGATCCCAAAGAGGTTGGGGAGGAACAGAACGCCCCAGAAGAGACACTTGACAGTGAAAACAAAATGTCGCAGGCTGTTAGTGTAAGCAAACAGGGCGGCGAGGGTGAAACTGTTGATTCAGAAACGGGGGCTAAGAAGGTTGAGGAGGATGAGAAGACAGAAGAGAAAGCTGCTGCGGATTCAGCCTCGACACTGAAAGAGTCCTCTTCTGTAGAGGGCGATGATCAGAAAAAGAGGTTTGTTGCTTTCTGTATACTAGAAACCAAAAATGGTTATCTCTGTTGCTTTGGCCCCTTTGTGCTAGCAAAATTTGGATGCTCTTTTGGAGGTAAATCGTTTTGTACATTTGTTTTGTTTTGTTTCCCCCATTTTTCATTCCTTGCACTCACCTGTCCCACTTTATTATCCATTAAAAACCTAACTATTCGGATTGCCAGAGGATATAACTCCTTTTATTCGCCAATAAATCACTGCACTATGGTACATGTTGGGTTGATCGCTGTAGGCAATGAGAGATGCTATATAACAGAAATGCAAACATGTGTGCCAGAAGATCGTGGATGTCCTCGCCAACATCCTCACCGTTGTAGGTTGATGGCTTTTTTTCCCCCTTCTTCTCTAGCTCTGAGGACAAAGATGGCAAGACCGAGTCGAAGGATGAAAAGGGTGAGTAAATCAAGTGGCTTCTTTGTCTTGGTGGTCTTGTTTTCAATGGCTGTGTGCTCATTAATTTTATGTGCACATGTGTAGGTGCTGGAGCTGGGGCCGCAGCAAGCAGCAGCAGGAATCTGTGGGTCAGTGGTCTCTCTTCCACTACCAGAGCGACTGATCTGAAGACGCTTTTCAGCAAATATGGCAAGGTTAGTCGATTGAAAACAGTCTCTCACCAGTGTCGCCACACAGTTACTTTTTGCATGGACGCAACAGGAAATATTAATGGGCTTTATAAATGTCCTGCAGGTTGTTGGAGCTAAGGTGGTGACCAATGCCAAGAGTCCCGGGGCTCGCTGCTACGGGTTTGTCACCATGTCATCCACAGAGGAAGCAACCAAGTGTATCAGCCACCTTCACAGGACTGAGCTGCATGGCAGGATGATCTCTGTGGAGCGGGTGAGTGTGGGGAGAAGGACGGCTGATTTTAGTATTTATTCTTCTGTAACTAACATTTCATCTGACAGTCTGATCATTTGGAAGCAGCAGTCTATTTTCTGTTTAGATGTATTGCAATGCCTAAAACTTTGTTAAACTGTTGGATATAATCAGACTAAAGTGTTAGCTCTAAATAAAAAAACATGCAGTAAGCATAATAGTTAGAAATGGCAAAGATTAGAAATGATCTGAAGTAATTAGAAAGCTATAGAGAAGGCAGTAGTATTTGTTTCTTTAAACACACTGATGTTGAGCTTGGTCTTGTGAATAAACATGTTCCCATTTAAACATTGCAGGCTAAAAATGAACCTGCAGGGAAGAAGCCAGCTGACAAGAACGACCCCAAGAGGTCCAGCAGTGACAGGAGACACTCCACTGACTCCAAGTAAGACTGCCAGACTCTTGACTTATGTTTGAGTAATATCGCTAAAAGTGCCTCTTCTTCTGGGAAAGTTTGGCCCAGTGAGCTTTTAAATATCACAGGTGTATTTATATTTTTAGCATGCCATGTGTCTGGGTAGTTTGTCAGACATTTAACCCTTTGTATAAACCAAGATAAGGATCAGATTAACTGTTCAATGATTTCTGACAATATGGATGTTTCTGCAGGTCTGATGGAAAGGATGAGAAGTCTGAGGGAGAAGGAAAAGATGGCAAAGGTGTGAGATGTGTTAGAATTTCCACCTGGACATGATTTTAAAAAAACCCTTTATTACATACTTGACATTAATAATTGTTTGTTTGGCAGGACGAAATGAGAGGACTGTAGTTATGGACAAGTCCAAGGGAGAGCCTGTTATCAGTGTCAAAACCAAAAGCAAAAGCAAGGAGAGGGTAAGTAATGATTAATGACCCTGTTACTGCCATCTCCCTCTTAATCAGTGTTGTTTTGTTGATGCATGAAGTGGTTAGATCATGCCCGTCTTTACAATCTTCTGCTCTTTCTTCAGAGCACCAAGAGTCGGGACCGAACTTCTTCGAGTAAGGAGAGGAAAGACATCTTGTCATTTGACCAGATTAAGGAGCAGAGGGAGAGAGAGAGACAAAGGCAGAGGGAGAGGGAGATCAGAGAGGTCGAGAGACGCAGATTCACGTAAGGATCATGAATACAGAAACAATACTTAGCCCATCATGGAGCTTAACAATACAGAATGTATTCATAAAGACACTTATATAGATTAGCAGTTAGCTGAGGTTTTGATAATAATGAATAATGAATAACAGCTGATCTTTGCTGTTTCCATTCAGTGACCGCAATCGGGAATTCCGACCTGACCGAGAGCGCGAACGCATCCGTCTCTTCCGGGAGAGGGAGGAGCGAAACCACTTGATGAGGAAGAGACACTGGTTGGAGGTATCTTCACATGACTCATCTCTGCCTCCAAATATGCGTCCTTTGGTACAACTCTCAATCCGATGCACTCTGCACATAATCACTACATTTGCTTTCATTCCTCCCATATAAACACTTCTCACCTTTAATCCCTGTTAGTTCTAAAGATTTATGAATTAACTGTAATCAAATGATTTCATTTGCAGGCTGAGAAGCAGCGCCTCGACGCAGATCGCATGGAGCGTCAGTTCCTGGAGCGTGAAAGGCTACGCATTGAGTACGAAAGGCGGCGAGAGCAGGAAAGGATCCTCAGGGAGCGCGAGGAGCTGAGACGGCAGCAGGAGCAGCTGCGCTATGAACAGGAGCGACGCCCCATTAAGAGGCCTTACGACATGGACGGCAGGTACAGTGACATAGTGTGGTGACACTGATGCATGCTGCGTTTATCTGCTGGATCCAGCTCTGCTCACTGGTCGATCCTTGTGGTTGTTGTGGTTCTTTTTAGGAAAGATGACTGGCCTGATAAGCGTATGGCCATGGATGACCGTTACGGCCGCTCAGACTTCGGTCGCTATCAGGACTTTGATCACAGAGAAAGGGGACGTTACCAAGACGACATGATGATGGACAGGCGGGACAACACCCGTAATATGGGTGCTGACAGAGATGGTCAGGTAAGAACCTGCATCCCCCTCCCAGATCTTATTCTGTTAGAAAAAGAAACAGTGAGTTAAAAAAACACAAACATTTATTGTTGGCACCACCCTGACTCCTAAATTCTGCATGTTGAAGTCTAGATGTGGAACATGCACACCGGCAAAGCCACTTAAGTTAAATAAAACACTGTTGAGCTGAGCACTGCGGCTTCACTGGCTTGGCGTGTGGATGTCAAACACGAGTGCTCTTTAAAGTGAGCTCCCACAGTATTGATATGTTGTTGTGGTTCAGAGCTTTAACTAACAGCAAAAGCCACTAAACGCTGAACATTTAGTGTGTAGAATATGTAGCGTCTGCATGTGAGATTTGAGAATATGAAAATTTCAGCTGTCTTGTGTCCTTTTGCAGCACTTCTCAGAAAGACACGGCAGAGACGGAAGAGACTCCTGGGGTGGAGGCTATGACAAGCGCATGAATCCCAGGTGAATGTCACTCTATGCTGGCTTCTTTTCAAGCGCAATAAGCAACTTTTATAGTCCACTAATGCAGTTTTCCTTTTTTTTATTAGGGAGGGCGGTCGTGACTGGGATTCTAACCGTAAGATGGATGGAGACAGACCTTGGCAAGGTAGGTCAACCTGCGCTTTAAGGTATTAGCTACAAAAAGTAGCTAAAAGCACTGCTATCTTAACTTGGATCTTTTTTCTTTTTTTTTTAATTCCAGGTCGGGATGGAGCCATCCCAGGCCAGAGCCACATGGCACGGGGAGGAATGGCTGGGTGAGTAGCTTCTGGATTCAGTCTTGTTTTGTTTGCAGCTAGCCTCGCTGGTTTCACAACAGAGCTGATGTCCGTGCGTCTTTGATTTCAGAGGCCGTGGCGGCTACATGAACACGGGAACATCTCAGTCTCTCTCCGGAGCGCTTAACAGACAGAACCAGCTGATGCAGGGCAGCGGGCTGCAGGGCGGAGCCTTCGGTCGTCGTTACTGATGCCTGTCTGGAGACGGTTGTGTAATGATGTGGTTATGTTGTTTTTGTAAAAAAAAAAAAAAGAAAAGAAAAAATAATTTTTTAAAATCAGGATTATTTTTTTTCCTTTTTTGGCACAATTCCCATCCATTTTTGATGGAAGTGTGTTTATCCTTTTGTGATACAGTGATAGTGTATTTATCATACAGCCCTACCTTGTTTGTACATCACAGCTGTTATGCATTTGCAAGTTGGCGTGAGTGCGTGCGTGTGTGCGTGTAAAATAAATTCAGATGTTTATTAAACCCTTTTCAGACATGTGATATGTAATATTGCTGGCTTCAATAATACATGGATGTTTCTAGGTTTGACCTAGACAGATTTCCACATTTTTTTTATTTTTTGTCTTTTAAGGAAGCGTGATCAGGATGCTGATATGTTGATGCTGTCAGTTTAATGAAGAAGAGCACATGTCTGAAAGAGGCTTTAGACGCCTGAGTTCATGGACCTAACCTCACAAGCCTCCTTTCTGTATCCAAGTCCCTTAGAAGTTTTTTTTTTATTCTTGTTGTTTTTTTGTTTTTGATGAAACTTTATTGAAAATAATTTGAGAGTTTCAGGTTCTCGTCATTTTTAAAAAGATGCTCGGTGAAAGTTTGTTGCAGATGAAAGCGTTTTAAAATTAAATGTCACACTTTGATTCTTCTTGCTTGTAACGTTTTTGTTTTTCCAGCTTTCCTTTTAGACTTGTGATAAATTCTAGAATTAAATGTGTGGTCGTGATTCAAATGTCTTTCTAGTTTTGTGCATGTTTTTAAAACATTTTATGGGCCGCTCGGTGGCACCGAAGCTTAGGGTATAAAACTGCACACGCACAATGCACATGCGCATTATTTTTGTCAGATTTTTAAAGGTATTGTGGCATCAGTGGTACTCGCTTATTTAGCTTTTGCAAATAAAATTGGACCAACAGTTACTGGACATGGCAGTGAAAATGTCCTGTCCTAGTTTATGAAACAGTCCTTGTGGCTCTCAGAAATGAAGCGGTATGAGGCCTGATTATTATTAGAGGAGTTTATGAATGGAAAATTAATACAGATACGTGATCAGAAAAGTTACGTCATAAAACAAAGCAGTACAAGCTCTGACGCCTGGCTAAAATGTGCATTTCCCAACTTGCTGGGTGAAACCTGTCGACCTGAGCAATCAGAAGTTTTCAGAGCACCATTGTACACTTTTTTGCAATCATTTTAGCAACCACCAACTAGGAGGACACTATCTGGTCTCTAGGTCTGAGTGACTGGGGTCCTTCACCACCAAACAGAACAGTTTTACTGTTGAAATTCATTCTTTTTACAGGAGGAAATACAAGTTTTGGGCTTTTTTATTACTGACTGGATTCATCCATATAACCTAAATGAATAGTGGTATAAATCCTAAACTATCACAAGTGTATAGTCAGATCTAGTGTTGCATTCTGTATGTTTGCACTCCAGCCAGGCTCTCTGCAGACATTGCAGTAAGTTCAGTAAACATTTATATGTTGCGTTGTCTTTGCAGATCTGCACTTTTTTTAAACATTAATTTGTGATTACACAGGTGACTAAATACAGGGGTGATGGGAGTTTCTGGAGCGCAAAATAAAAACAAGGACTTTGCATATTCAGTTTGAAATGTTAAGTACTCACAAGCTGTTTAAAGTAATAATATAAAGCTGTAAACTAAGAGTGTATGACTTGTTTTGGAGCTTGTTCACTTTAAAAGAACTAACGCGCTGGGATGACCTTAAGCACCAGTATGTATCATACTATATGACACATGATCTGCTGAGTCTTGATGGAGTGAAGTAAAAGTTAAAATACAGGAACTCAATTTCAGGAATAAAGAACTAACATAGATAAGTTATGAGTAGCTTTATTTTGTTGTAATGTAAAACAAAAAGAAAAAAAGGAAGGAGCTATATGTGGAGCTGTGACATCTGTGTGTGCTCATCTCTGTGGGTGTTATGAACAGAGGTCAAAATGATGTCTCACGGTGATATATAATCCTTTCCTGTTGTATGTTTGCAAACCCTTTAACATGTCGATATTTCTGGACTAGCAAAAAGATAAAAACAAATTGGAGAAAAATATAAGGTGTGGTCATTCACTTATTGATGTAAATATAACAATGTTAAATATGAGTCCTAGGATCCTGTTGTTAAGTGTTAAGGGTGACACATACAGTGATTCAGAAAAGTAAAAAAAAGAAATAAAAGATGCTGATCTACTGGGATTTTCCCACTACAATCATCTCAGAGAATGGTCTGAAAAAGAGAAAATATCCAGTGAGCGTAGTTCTCTGGGGGAAAGTTGACCTCTTGATACCAGGGGTCACGGGAGAATTGCCAGACTGCTTAAGCTGATAGGAAAGGCCACAAGGTATGCAGAAGAGTATCTCTGAACACACAACACATTGAACCTCGAAGTAGAAGAAGACAACACTGGGTGCCACTCCTGTCAGCTAAGAACCGGAAACTGAGGCCACAATTTGGGTTTGCCAAAATTAAAATGTTGCCCTGTCTGATAAGACTCAGCTTGTGCTGAGTTTGAATGGCATTTTGAATGGTAGGCTCAGAATCTAATGTAAACAACACGAAAGCATGGATGCCACAGCCTACCCATCCATCCATCCATCCATCCATCCATCCATCCATCCATCCATCCATCCATCCATCCATCCTCTCGCTTCCGCTTATCCTTTTTCAGGGTCGCGGGGGGCACTGGAGCCTATCCCAGCTGTCTTCGGACAAGAGGTAGGGTACACCATGGAGAGGTCGCCAGTCTGTCGCAGGGCTCACAGCCTACCCAAGTATTGCTATTCATTATGTTCATCCCTTTACAACCACATAAAGTGTACCCATCGTCTGATGGCTGCTTCAAGCAACAAAACACGTCATGCCATGAAGCTCAAATCATCTCAAGCTGATTTCTTGGTTCACTGTACTCAAACGGCCTCCAAAGTCACCAGATCTCAACCCACTAGAGCAGGGGCGATTCTAGGATCAGAGCTTTGGGGGTGCTGAGCACCCAGAGAGCTGCCCAGCCAGGCAAGATAAGCTTTACACGTCACGATGAGACTTCTTCCCTGTCTCTGTCAGTCCCTGCATCCTTAAATGTCTCCAGTTGTCCCGAGTTCCCTCTGTCTCCTTGGTGCATTTAAACCCCTGTTCCTCCCTGTCCTCATCGTCTGTTGTCTTCATCTCCGTTATTAGTCATCATAATTTTGCCATCTCTGTGCAAGTCTGCAAATTTCTTTATTAAATCATAAGATTCTTAAATTCATCAAGTCTCTCTCTGCCTGGGTCCTCGTCACAAACATAACATCACTGTTTTGTACATTTTAACACAATTTAATCCCCACATTTGTGAAAGAAAAGCAAAACACTTTTTTGAGAAGTCCGTAACAAAACCATCAAATCTGATAAAGGTTATTTAAATGATGCTCATAGTGAGTAAGAAGTAAACTGAGTGCATGTTTTGGACAGAGATTCACTTTTAATGTGTATGTATAATATAATACAGATACATAAAAAACACTCCCAAAACAGAATAAATTATTACAAAATATTAATAAAAAACTATAAAAATGGAGGCAACTTTGCCTGTGGTAGAATGTATACAATGTATGAAAAAATCTTTACTGCAGATACTAATTTAACTAATTTAATAATACTAATTTTGTGTTGTAAGATTTATGAGTTTCATGCTTTCATAGTGGTACTTGGGAGAGCTTGACATTTTTCTCAGGTGGTGCACACTGTAAAAGTTTGAGAAACACTGATAAGTGTTTCTCTGCCGATAAGTCTGTATGCGGCAGTCATACAGACAACTGGACGGTCCAAAAGTTAGCCTACCTATTACTGGCTGAGGTTTTAGTGGAGTTGTGGCTGAACCACATAAAAATATATCATTAATTTTAATCTCCTCAATCAATGATAATGTTATGTTGGAATGTTGTTAAAGAGGGTCAAAAATGTTTCAACCCAGTTTGTTTTGCAGATTCTGTATAGCAGCTTTAATATAGGAGAGCACAACTTCCTGATTGTATGAATAAAATCAGGTTTTTCTCTTCGTCAGTTTAATAGTTTCTGTTTTGCCTGTCACTGTTCCCTGTCTGTTTTCTTACCTGGTTCTTCCTGACCTTGTACTTTCTCCTCACGTTCCCCTCTTTCCTCTCTCCTCTTTGGACTGACAATCATACACTAATAGATTGTATTCAATTAGATGAAAAAATTACATTAATATGAAAAAAGAAATTATTAAGATCACTAACGAAAAGTCCTGTCTCAGTGTACTTTCAACCAAAAGGCAAATAACCAAACCACATGAACATCTAATAAAAGATATAAAATATTGAAACACTGATCCAACATTATCCTTTATTGACGGATCATTTGATTTTACACTTTTACCTGAATGTGGCTCCTGTTTTTGAAAAACTTCCTTATATCCATTATGAACCTGACTGTCTCTCTCTACACAAACACACACACACACAACAGGAGTTATAAGGTTAATGGGCATTCAGTCAGTTAGCTAGTTAGTATCCATTTCAAACAGGACAGTGGTAACAACAGCAGGCTACGGACAATTTTAAGTTTTAGATTTTAAATAGGCTGTATACATTTCAGTGGGAGTAACAGGACGGTCAAATGTTGCTGAATTTACTACAGAGTAGGACGGATTGTAGGGTAGCAAACATCATTGGAAAACACGTTTTCAACACTGCAGGTTACCTGGGTGTAATGTTTTTCAGCTAAAAAGAAACATGACTCCTATCTAACTACATAAAGAGTAACTGAAGGTTAAATGCTGCTAATATGTCCTGTTTTAATCCAGGCACTCCACCTCCACTCCGCTGCGTCTCAGCTACCATCGCTCTGGCAGCAACGACCCTAGAGCCAGAGTGGGGGGGGGGAGCTGGAACAAACCATTTTGGGAGGGGGTGGGGTTATCTATACTTTTGTTGTTAAAATGTTCCGTCTCAACCAAGTACTGTATGCTTTTTATATTTTCAGTAGTGTGTCACACAAACAGCAAATATTGTCAAAAAAAAGTAAGAAATCTTTGGGGGTGCTTTGATTCATTTTGGGGGTGCTTCAGCACCCCCAAAAATGGGCTAAAATCGCCCCTGCACTAGAGCACCTTGGGGGTGCAGTGGAATGAGTACTTCATATCATGGCTGTGCAGCCAACAAATCTGTAGCAACTGTGTGACATTAGCATCTCAATATGAATCAGAATCTCTTGGGAAGGTCTCGGGAACTTATTGGATCTGTAAATATGACAGTTAACAAGCCACAAAGTGGGTCCAACACAGTATTAGTGATGTGTACCGAATAAAGGGACCATTCACAGTAAGCCTAGATATCTTACTCTTAAAATGCAGAAACTATATTAGAATTAGCAAGTAAACTTGGGGAAAAAAATAATTGAGGGCTACTTCTCAACTACAATGTCATTAAGACTATTTCAATCGTAAAAAAGCCCCCAAATCTTCCAGATTTTCCTCTTTCTTTTCCTTTTTGTCCACTAGAGGGCATCCTATAGTCGTAAATAGAAACAGACTGGTAATATCTAGCTTTATGTTAGATTGTTATGCGTGGCAGTGATTGCAAGTGTAAAAATTAATAGTATATTTAAAAAAAAATGTTTAATTTATGTTCTATGTGCAAAAGCAAAACAAACAAACAAGCAAACAAAAAAACCCCAAATGACAGGAGTATGAAAAAAAAGGACAGACGACTGGGGCACAGAGGTTGTGTGAGCGAGGTTAAAATCAGGACATACATAACGGCTCTCTGACACCCTGACTGGCCACTCCTCAAGAACAAACAGTCCACCAGATGTTGAATGTCCCGCTTAAATCAACATCACAGACTGCTGAGAGGTGGAAAACAACGTGAGAGCCTGGACGTAGCTGCAGACACCTCACAGACACAAGGCAGAAATATGGTTTGCAAGCACCCGTGCACACACACAGAGGTCACTACACGAGGAATGCACTCAGACACCCACCACTGATGCTCAACATCGACCCCCATGCTGTGAAACATCGTTTACCCAGATTCTTGGCCTTTGGAAAATTACATTCTTTTCTAATGTCTGGGCTGTCCTGCGTGTCTCTGTGGCGTCTCGCTTTTGTATTTCTTTCAAATTAAACGCCAAATCTATTTTTCAGAAATAGACAGTTCATAGCAGGTGGCTACAAAAACTCACATTTTTTAGAGAATCATCGACAGAAGTAAACTCAAACAGAAACACGCTGCCTTTCATCTGTTTCTGATGATTTTTATCTATTAAGTTTTATCTTTCGTCTATCTGAAAATTGTAGTGTTGATTTAGCGGAGAGAGTTTTAAAGTTTAAAGGGATTAAAAACAAGTTTACTTTTTAATTTTTTTTAAACAGAAGGTCGGGCTAGTTGAATGCAACGTGTGTTGCTTACATCTTCAGAGAGGCTCTATGAGCTTCGGAGCTGAAGACTGGTTGATGTGTATAATGTTTGGGTCTTGATCTTTATTCTACATCTTTGATTTTACAGACACGGTTGTCTCTCCTTTCTTGATCATACAGTTTCTTTGCACAAAGACAGCTTTTTTGTGTAAGTGTGCCTCATCAGAAGATTTTAAATCAATCAAAATGTGACTGAAGTGCAGACTTTCAGCTTTTTTTAGCTGTCATGCCCAGATGTGTCCTGTACCCTTGGTACTCCATTACAAATGATACAGATAAAATATTTGGAGCGAATTCCACTTGTATTTGGTGACTACTGTTATAACAAAGATAGTAAAAACTTTAGGGAGGGTTGAATCTACAAGCTGGTACCTTCCTAAAAACAATGGATCGATACCAAAATGCCTGAAAGACCACAGAAGACAAAAAATGCATGATGACAGAATTATTTCAGTGGTTAAGAAAAATAATTTCACTCGTCTCTCGAGGAGACACGTGCATCACATTCTGCAATCTTAATGAATGCAAACCACTGAGTACCCTCAATAACAGCAAGTTCAGACTAGACTTAGCCAGAAAACACCTAAAACAACCTGCACAGGTCTGAAAACAATTTTTTGGTGAGATGGAATGAAGATTAACTTGAACCAAAATGATGGTAAGAGAAAAGACCTTATGACATGAAGAATACCACATCATCTGTCAAACATGATAGATTCACTCTTATAGCACATTAGTCTGCCAGTGGAACGGAGCCACTAGTGTTTATTGGTGATGTGGCTGCTGATAGAAGTATCGGGATGAACTGCTGAGGTGTACAGGGCTATAGTCTGCTCAGATTCAGCCAAATGCTGCAAAACTGTCTGGTCAGTGCGTCACACTGCAATCCAAGAGTGTCTCAAAAAACAAAATGTGATGTTCTTTAATAACCAAGTGTTTCACCTGATCTCAGGTAGAGCAGCTTTTCAGATACTGAATGTAAATGCAGTGAAAGCCTAGCAGAACATCTCAAAGGAGGAAACGCAGAATTTGGTGATGTCCGTGGTTTCTAGACTTCAGGTCGTTAGTGAATGCAAAGGGTTTTAAAATCCTTATATTTACAATGATGTTATGAGCCTCTAAAAATGGGAGACTTTGCATAAAACGGCTTTAATTCCTAAACCGAAATACTTTTGATAAACCCTTTGAATTAAAACTTGATTTAAAATCCACTGTGCAGACAGAAATAAGCGTCATTGTTCAAAAACCAATGGATCTCATTGTACGTTGGAGAGAGACAAACCCACAAGAGAGAAAAACACTGTGGAATTCACATCACATTACACAGCAGGTTTGCAGTGAGCTCATATGCAGCGTTTGCTGTGATAGATTCTTGACTCTGAAGTGTTACATGTGTGATAATACGATGGGAGGGGTTGTAATGTAATGCAATGCTCTCCTATATGTTGGTCTGAAAGGCCAGACCCAAGATCATCACAGGGAGATCCACCGGGAGCTTCTTTGTACATTTGAGGGAAAACAAGCTGAGAAAACATCCTTGTTATGTTTTAACAAACGTAAGACTAGAAAACAAGAGAGTAAGCTGGAAAGTTAGACGATTAGACTTCCTCTCTACTTAAAGTTTAAAATGTTCTTTTTGATGTTGAATCTTATTTACGGCTCAGTCAGATGATTCTGAACCTTGACTTGGTTGCCACTATGCTATTAGTTTGTGTCTCCTCTCTCATAGTTTTTGCTTTGTCCTGGTTGTTTTTTCTTTATGTTTTTCTTTCATCACTTTTCTTTGCCCTATTCTGATGACCGCCTTCCTACAAGATGCTGGTGCTTTATGAATAAAACCGATTAAAACCAAAATAAAGTACCTGATACTATGAAGGACACATGGTATCAAAGCTTGATCAGAGATCTTTAAATAAGGACCAAAATTACTGCAGAAGAACCAGTTGTGTTATTTCATTCCTTTCTTTTACCTGCCAAACCTGGTGCCTTGTTTTATTCACAGTGCAAGTACAGCCCTGATTTTAATCCAATATTCAGATTTTAGTAGCATTTGTAGCCTTGAGCTGTTTGCACAGATGAGGTGGAAATGGTGGCTCACTTCTTTCTAACTCAGCACCTTCAGAATGCAAATCCTCATCCTCTGCGTGAGGTCAGCTCTGCATGATGTTGAAACAACATAAAAATTGCACATGCACAGACATGCAGTGAAGCAAATTATGTCTCCTGGCTCCCAAACTCTGAAATTCTGTAACCACATTTAGAAGAAACCAAGTGAAGACCTAACCCTGATTTGTTCCCTGATGAAGCTGCAGAAGAGGAACACCATGAAGAAAATCAGCCAATGATAACAGCCCAGTAGATCAGGTGATTAAATGCTTTGAGAGAAAAAAAACCCTTTAAACTTAGTTGATATAAATTTCAACACAACACAATGAGAAGTCTGAAGACCAACAACTATATGCCTGTTTGTTCATGCAGCCTTATCTCACCTCTGCCTCCCAGACGGTGGTATCCTCTGGAGGAGATGAAATCCAATAATTATGAAACATATTCTCCCTCCTGAGTTGGGACATCTGCGACTTGAGAAACCTCAGTCAGACCAGGCTGTACTCACAGCTCCTCACATGTCCTTTAAACCCAATGAACAGCAGCACGACCAGCTGTCGTCATAGATGAAACACACGTCCCATTCAGGATTCTCATCTGCTGCATTCCACTCATATAATACGGATAAACCACCCACAGGTGCAAAATTAAGAAATCCATACGCATGGAATTGGGCTTTTTAGTGAGCGCGCAGCAGTGTACATCTGCATCTGCATCATGTGCATACATTCATGACTAAAATGTAGGCTTCAGATGTTTATCAGCTGCAGATGTAGAGTTTGCAAGCCTAAAGTATGATCATCACTGTGGTTGTTCACTTTACTGGTCATGCACAGATCTCTAAGATCTACCATACTTTGGAAATTATTAACAGTTACTCTTTTGTGATTTGTTAATATAAGAATAAGCCAATGGGTCACTCAGAGAGAATGACTCTATCACTTCCTAATAAGCATCAATTGAGAGGTTATTGAGGCCTAGGTGTTTTAAAATATGCTTTCTTTTGGAATCAGGCATTCATTAATGTTTTATGACTAAAAAAGAGAAAAAATGTGACTAATATCAGTAAGTAACAAGTTAGTGGAGTGGTATGTTTACCTTAAATATAAATCAGTAAAGCTAAAAGAAAAAGTTGATGTTTCTGGTTTACTGCTGATACTTTTGCTCCACCATTGCAGGACTTCACCGTCACTGGGTTTGACCGAGCAAAAAACTCTGCAAATGAAAAAAAAGGTTACACCTGGACAAAAAATGTCTGTCTGTTTGTGAACGATATATTCTTTAAAATAAGCATTAGTACCATTTAGGCAGAACCTGCTTGCACAGAAATGGTAGATTCATTTTATCAATGGTGGTTCACCTGCTAGGTGTTAGGAGACCTGGGTCGTCGACCCAGAGTTTTGAGTTTTCATTATTATTGAACTTTTTGTTTCTAGTCTTTTGGTTTCTTTGTTGGAGTTCTGCCTCCTGGTTTCTGTCTGTGTTTCATAGTTGCTCTGTCTCCCCTGTCTGCTGTGTCCCCTTGTCAAGTCCGCGTCTCTGTGTTATGTTTCCTGTTTTACTTTGAAAGTCTGTGTCTCATGTTAATGTATCTGGTTTTGCTTCCCTTGTCTCGTTAGCCCTGATTTGCCCCAGCTGTGTTTCCCTCCTGTCTCCCATTCCCTGATTGCTCCCTCGGTGTATTTAAGCCCTGTGTTTTGTTTTGTCTGTGTTGTGATTGCCATCATCCTACACTGTGTGTTTGGTCCACCTGCCTGCCTGCCAGTTAGTTATTTGTATTCTCAGTTTGTTTAGTTTGTTTGTTCTGCCTTGCCATCCAGCAGTAAAGCTGAGTTTGAGTTCACGTTTACCTCCGAATGTCTGCACTTTGAGTCCTCCATACCACCACTCCTGCCTGCACACAGCCTTCACATGACACTAGGAAGTGGACTAGCTTCAGAAAAAAGGCACGCACACATATACACCACACAAAAAATGTTTATCCTATGCAATGACCATGCGCTTATACATGTAGCCAACCACCCACATTTCACACATCAAGCAGTTTTCCTCATTAAACTGCCAGCACGAGTGCTCGATGCAGCCTTTTCATGTCACCCTTCCACAGAAGAATAAAAAACAGCCTTCCTCACATAAACAATTCTCTCCCTCGACTCTTTCTGTGGCTCTTTCATGACCTTAATGGGTCGTTAGCGAGAGACTCGTAAAAGGCTTGACTCCTACTGAGAGGGCTTTCTTACTTTTCAGTGCTGCACAGCAAATCTGGCTTTTCTAATGGATTTCTGAAAGGGCAATTACGGTTCAAATGAACTGTGGTATTAACCGAATACCGCTTCCTCCTGTGTTTTAAAGTTTTAAAGTACACTGTAAATAAAACTGGTGGCATTGTTGAGACTGTAGGTGTTTCAATCTCCTGTTGTGTCTAAACAGATATGGCAATGAAAGCGAGCGGAAACAATTGGATAAGAGGAGAACACGATGCGAAGATGCGCTGAAAACAATTAGAGGATGGCCTTGGGCTTATTGCAAACGTGCTCTGCTTCCAGGAAGGAAGTTTAACATCAAATATTCACTCACACTGTGGCATGTAGGCATGAGCATCTGCTCTCGACCCTTTGACAGATAAGAGCTGGACAATAAAAAGGAAAACACATGCAGTTTGCTGTTAAGGAAACACCGGAGCAGCCATATACTGTACACACATAGTGTAACCTCTCTGAAACACAGGACCCCCCACAAATTTCCTCACCAAGAATGAAACCACATCCGTGTTTTTTCCTAGAATCTGCCTTCTCAGTGAGTCATCAAAGTGACCGTTTATACTCGGGCTTAATTCAGGGTCTGTTCGTGTGAGACTGCTGGTTAAACATATGTTTATGAGGTTTATGCTTTACTTCTACTGACTTTAAAATCTGTGACATGCTGTATGTTGGTATAATAAAGGCTTGAGCTGTATGTGTAAATACACCTGCAGAGCGGCGGTGTTTCTACAGCGCTCTTTTAAACCCTGTAAACACATGTAAATACTGCGGGAAGGAAAACAAGACAAATAAGGCAACTAATGAAGCCACTAATTTAAATATTTGCAATTAGTCCTGAAACACCACACAGAGCCCAGGCATGACTTGTGGATTAAGTACTGCAGTTTCTGCACTCTTGTGTACTTTCAAATGCTACAGCCTGCATAATCTTTCAGACGTGCAAACAGAGCCAGCTGAGGAATGTGAAACAAATGTGCAGCCGTTAGATCTGCAAGGCTTCAGATGAAAAAGCAGCAAGAGCAAAGTGAAGAAATTCTTCACCGGCATGAAATCTATGTTCTCTCAGCAGTGATCTTTTAATTTCCTCAGCAGTCAAAACCAGACTAATTGGAGCTTAGAGAGGCTGATGATCTGTATACAAACTAAAAAAACACTGGTAATCTGTTTCCTCTGCTTTTTATAAGCAATTATCATTGACTTTTTGTTCTCCTCCCGCTCTCTCTGTCCATCTACAGCACTTCCTCTTCTGACTTTTATCAATCTCCAAACTGCGAAAAATAAAATCTTGTTTCCACGATCTTAAATATCATTTCACTGAGGTTTGTTCTGGATTATCTCATCTAGGATGCTTATTTCTTCTGGCCCTGTCGTTTATCTGCATGTGTCTCCCCTTGGGGTGAGGTACTGTAACCACACTAGAAGCAGAGATCGAGGCTGATCAAAGGCTGAGGGATAGGCGTCACTCTTCTGTCTAATCACTGGGTTGGGCTTGTTGGTCAGGCCATAAGCATCACCTTCCTGGCATTCACTGACACACGCGAGCTTTCACACACATACACAAACAAAAGGATTATATTTAGATAAAGAAAAACAGAGCAGGGGTGATTTATGTTTTATTCCTTGTAAACACATGTGCAGAGGAAGGGATAGTGGATATATTGGACAAAGGATGGTAAAAATTGAGCTGCCAGGCAGGAAGCAAAGAGGAAGACGATCACAGAGAAGGTACAGGGATGTAGTGAGAGACGACACGCAGATGGTTGGTGTGACAGAGGCGAGTGAGATGAAGGCAGAAGATCTGCTGTGGCGACCCCTAAAGGGAGCAACTGATAAAAAAGCAGAAGAAGAAGAAATCTATTAATGGATGAAATTCATGAACACACTGAGCACAAAGTTTCTCACTTTCTTTGCAACATTTTCATGGCAGTGAAAAGTACTAATTTTAAAAGGCTATTGTGTTTTTATTTATCTACAATGATTTTTTACACTTATTAAACTTTTTTTTCCCATTTAGACTGAAGTAAAGATATTTCTGCTGTCAGTGGAGCAGATTTGGTGTCTTTGTGGTCCACTTTACCCATTTACTGGCTTTTATTCTCGCTTATTCTCTTTTATTTGATGAGATATTGTGTCAGAGATTCACAGAGAGGAAGGTTTATTAGTTAAAATTTAATTTGTTTATACTCGTTTAGAAGAACAATGTTTTTTGTCAATTAAACAACTTAGTGTTGGGGAAAAGGTGTGCAGAATGTGCACAATCCTTTTCAGTCTCCACATATTTTAATCTTTCACATCAAACATAGATAAACTTTGCTTACAACAGAGAACACACTATATAATTACACTGTAGGTAATCTAGGTTAAAAGTCAGCCTGTGTTTGTTGGCCTCTGTCTGAAGAAGGGAGGCACAAAATATTCTCACACAGGTGTTTTGGCATGAAAATAATCGTAAAAGTGAAATGCATTTCTCGTAACCTCCACATGCTTTTGATTTCACTGCTGCTTTGGTTCCCCCGAGTCCGTCACTAAAGGATTTTAAGTATGCACATGCATCTAAGCATCTTGTTTTATTTATATATGGTATAGGGGTGGGAAATGGTATTAAATTCTTCTTCTAAACCCAAAGAGAACAAAGACACTGTGGTAACATTAGACACCACGCCGTGCTTTTGACGTTGCTACACAGTTGATGGCTCACCAGAGGTCCACCAATGAGAGAGGGGGCTCTGTCTCACACCCACGCTGCTCAGATCTGCTGGAGGTATGCTGAAGGCGTGGACAGATTATCAGAGGTTGGGCCCCAGGGGCACGAAGATGCAAAAGCCTTCAACTCACACTGGAGAAAGAGCTCCAGATTCACATCTCTTTGGGATTTTTTCACTGCCCCGTGCGCATTTCGAAAGACTTTGTCGATGCGCTTCTTCGGATCTGTTTTGTGTCAACACACTTTCACTCCCACTTCATCATGCTTGATAAGAAGCATGTTTTAATGCATTGGGTCCCCCTCTAGTGTGATTTCTCAACTTGCAGCACAGCATCTTTGTTGGCATGTCTGCATAAATCACAAGATTTTTGATCAAGAAAACAGAAGTTTGTGTTCCTGCATAGGGCTCGTGTTGTATTTTCATTTTTTACATTTTGTTTTCAGTAGCTGTTTGGTTTGGTTTTGGAAAACGTCACTGTTAGGGTTAAAATGCCCCTTTTTACACAAGATGTGTTAGAAGGAATACTTCTCCCGTTTGCAAAAAGCTCTGCTTTGTCACCTCCACAACGATAAACGCTGGTGTAATGATGCCACAAGCAGAAAACACCTGGCTGAGATCAGACTTATACCAGTACCACTGCCAAAGTAGTCTAAAATGTGAATATGAAATAAACAGAAAAGATCAGTGATACAAGCAGTAATACTTAGAATTTAAAGTGATTTGATTTATTGATGTAGATGATTTATTGATCTTGAAACAGGAAACAAAGTAGGTTAATGTATTTTTAAGCTCATGATACATTTATAAGTATATATTTATTGTGAATTGTACATTTTATTCTGTGTTTTACGAATGATTTTTCTTCTTAGTGACAATCTGCGTGCCTTTCCTGCCTCCTAGTGCTGGATAGGGCTGGCATTAGGAGTACACTGGCTTGTGACCAGTGTCATTGATTAGTCATTAAAAATTAAACGTAATCTAGGTAACTGAACCATAAATTCACAGGAGGAAGAACCTAGAAAATGTATATTTAGCTTATGAAATATGTACTCCAGTATTCAAAGCCAGTATTTGTAATGTTTACCATAAAGACGGAGCGACCTCTATATAGTAACTAACAAAACATGGCAACAGGTAGCCTATGATTAAAAAATTATTATTGTGTCACGCAAGGCTCAAGGCTTCACAGAAGTGATATTTCCCCACAAGCACACAGGGGCATCTCTCCATCTGGATGTTTAAAAGGCAAGTCCATCCAGATTACCAACACTCACTTCCACGCTGACACAACATGTTTTCATTGGATTCACTCCACTGCCTCGATCCGCACTGTCTGACTGCTTGATTGTTCATTGCCCAACTAATGTAAAGTCATGACTCAATGGGCCAGTTTTCCCCTGCCCTCATTTTTGTCCACTTTTATTTGAAGCACAAACTTACAGCGAGACGTTTAGCTGCAGATTGTAAAGATTCTGAATATTTTTTCATGACTGTGTTTACTTTTTACATTTTTATATTAATTCAATAAGTTCGATCATCATTTTTTTTTATTTAACCTTCTAGGGAAGGTTCAAAGTCTCTTACAAGAATGTCCTGGCCAGGACGGACAGCAGTATGATCATATGTTGCATAAAATAAGAACACATGCATCCAAATCCATACACCAGTTAATGAGTCTAATGTGTTGTTTTAAATGTCACTGTTTGGCTGAAGTGTGAGGAAACGCTTTGGTGTTTTCTTAAAAATGGTAAATAAATGATAAATGGCCTGTATTTATATAGCGCCTTTATGGTCCCTAAGGACCCCAAAGCGCTTTACATACCCAGTCATTCACCCATTCACGCACACATTCACACACTGGTGATGGCAAGCTACGTTGTAGCCACAGCCACCCTGGGGCGCACTGACAGAGGCGAGGCTGCCGGACACTGGCGCCACCGGGCCCTCTGACCACCACCAGTAGGCAACGGGTGAAGTGTCTTGCCCAAGGACACAACGACCGAGACTGTCCGAGCCGGGGCTCGAACCGGTAACCTTCCGATTACAAGGCGAACTCCCAACTCTTGAGCCACGTCTTGATTGGTAGTTCATACCTAAACCTGTTATCACCGCGTAAATAAAACCCTCTGCAGTGCAGCAGCTCTTCTGTAAAGAGGGATGTGGATGATCTGTTCTTCTCCTCGCTCACTCAGAGCTGGGATAAACGTTAGTCTCCGCCCTCGAACCTCCAGCCAATCGTGCTTGAATATTCAAATTAGTCACCAATAAAGATGACCTGTAGCGGCAACTGTGACAGACCATAAGCAACTTCACTCCTCAGCTCCAGCTTCACACCACTTTCTGATCGGTCCAACAACAACTGGATCTACAACTGCTCCACCAGCATCCAGCAACATTTCGAAGAAACACATCAATAAGATGGGAAAACAAAATATCTGCTTTTTAACTGCTTGGATAATTTTGGGAAAAATCTTTGCAACTTTTTCTTCAGACCTTGAATCCAACACCACCGCTTTTGGTAAGATCGACTTATGTGGCTGAGATACTTTTTATTTATTTTAAATTATTATTATTATTATCATATTACCCCAATGCTGCTCCGTTTAAGTAAATGGATGCAGGTTAATTAATGCGCGCTGCACCGTGTTGACCGGTAATAACCCCGTAATAAGCGGACGGAGTTTAGGTCTTTAGCTCCATGTGTGAATACGGCCAAGAGGCTTTTGTCCGAGGAAAGAGGAGTAAAGCAGAAGGCATTAACACAGGAAAAACTAAAAGCAAAAAATATTCGCACATTTATTTTCCCAGTTTTATTATAAAACATGAAAAATAGAGTAGAAAAACACGATGCTCATATTTAATTACGTTACAACGCAAATTCAATTTCACAGTCTGTCTCATAGGGAGAAAGTTATTATTATTTACTTTTCAAGATCCAGTTTTATTTCCAGAAAATCCACATTCTTCATTTTTTCAGCCGTCACGAAACTTTTAAAACTTGTGCTGGTGGGAATTCAGGAGACAAAAGGGGGCGACACCGTCACGCTTTACACTCCTACTGCTCCACCGCTCACAATGCTTTATGCATCAGCAGTCCAAGGCGTAAGAATGATGCTGATTCACTTAATTAAAAAACACTGTAGCCTTATTGTTTTGTCTTTTTTTTGGTCTTTTCATTATTGAAAAGCTGCACTTAACTGGAACTTAAAAAGTGTGTCTTTGTCTCACCTGTCAACAGACACCCGCTTTTCTGTCATATCATAACAATCTAGCACTGCTTGTTTGTGTGTGTTGTAACAGCAAACGAGACAGTCACCATTGATCAACTGCTGAATACCACTGAATGGCTCACCGACTACACCGACATCGTGTCCAAGTTCTCCCTGCGCACCGCAGACACCCCGGATGATGACATGTGTTACATAGTACCCGGGAGGCCGGAAACCATCAAGGAGTGCAACTTTAATTCAGAAACACAGACCTTCGTTGTGATACACGGCTGGACGGTATGTCACACTGAGCACACTTGACAGCGATGTTTTGCTCTTTGCAAATGACAGAAATACTTTGTTCTGATGTTGAAAAACCAAACCTACCAATTTTACTATTATTTTTGGGGCAGAATTGTAAACTTAATACAAAGCTACACTTGTAAGAGAAAACAGGCTGGGAAAGGAATGATAGGAAGTCCATGCATTTTCTGTTCTAATGTGATTTATGGCCAGTCAGGCAGCAAAATTTGAACCTGATGATGCTTTGGCTGCTCTCCAACCACAGGACACAGAGCGAGGGCTAAGACCAGAATAAATCACGCCATACTGCAGTTGACCTCACACTAGCGTGACCTTTTGTTTGTGTGTGTTCCTGTAGGTAACAGGGATGTTTGAGAGCTGGGTGCCCAAGTTGGTGTCTGCTCTGTACGACCGTGTGCCCACTGCTAATGTGATTGTGGTGGACTGGCTGACCCGAGCCAACCAGCACTACCCGACCTCTGCTGCCTACACCAAACTAGTGGGTCGTGATGTCGCCAAGTTTGTTACCTGGATACAAGTGAGTGCTCTAACAGAAAAGCAGTGGTTGACAGCTGACTTAACACATTTTTTTTTCTTTTCGGATGGCCATATTACCACAGCGCTGACATGTCGTCAGTGTACTGCCAGAGAAAGTTGCTTTACATGATGTAATGTTTTGTACCTCGTGGTGCTGCTGCGGATATGTTTTCCTACTGGTTATGATTTTAAATGCCAATAAAAGCATTTTATGACCGCGTTTGTGGCTCACAGCAGCGTCTCCTAACAAGGCTTAGTGGTTTGAACGAGGCTAAAAGGGGAACTGGCGTGAAGAATGTTGTCATCTGTTTACATGAAGCTTGCAAAGATTTAGCAAACCCCAAATTACATAAAATGATCCCTTTTTTTGGAGGATTTCCAAAATTCTATGAACATTTGGAAAAGCTATAACCTACAGATAGTTTTGATCCCTTTTGCAAGTCTGCAGGATTCTCTGCAAACTGTTTTAAGGGAGTGTAATATGTTCTTCTGATGCATTTCTTACCTTTCAGAACGAGCTGCAGTTGCCCTGGGACAGAGTTCATCTGCTGGGTTATAGTCTGGGAGCGCATGTTGCTGGAATTGCCGGAGACC
This sequence comes from Oreochromis aureus, assembly GCF_013358895.1. Lineage (NCBI taxonomy): Eukaryota > Metazoa > Chordata > Actinopteri > Cichliformes > Cichlidae > Oreochromis > Oreochromis aureus. The sequence continues at coordinate 42,415,123 of NC_052963.1, read as the reverse complement.
TTACCAACCACAAAATCAGCCGGATCACAGGTAAGAGCATTAAGATATCAAACGGATTATTAACTGCTCACATTATAGATTTATTAGCACAATGGGTCATTGTTGCCCTCTGTTCTGACTGACAGCACAGTCTCACACAACTGCATCATTACAGTTAAGATTGTGTAAGGTGTTTTAGCTGTAAGCACTGTGACCTGTTGTCAAATACCATTAAATACTAAATTTAGTGTAAGTGCCTGTGTGTGTAAACATACCATACCATATGTATGAGTATTTTTTTCCAGTGCCGCTCTCAAAGGCACCTCAGCATGCCAGTGAAACATAATCTGGGCATGCATGTGTATCTACATCTACTGAGCTCCTGCCAGCTAGTGGCTCCAGGTTTTTTTTTGCCACTATGACGTTGCTCCAGCTTTGAAATCTGTCTGACCTGCCAAGTATAATGGTGTGTTTACTGTGATCTAAGAGCTGCGCCTCATTAAGAGCTCACACTCATTGCCTCACATTGTTTTGAGCTTCAGCGGTTCTGGATAGGTGCAGTAAAAGGCCAAAATACTTTAATGTGCAGCTCTGTTAGTAAATCTACCTATAAAAGTGATCGCTTTCTTCTAGTACATCCAAATCTCTCCATATTTTCTTTGTGACACAGTAAATAAACGTGAATCCCTCTTTTTCTCCAGGTCTGGATCCCGCCGGCCCCACGTTCGAGCATGCGGATGAACAGAGCACACTGTCCCGAGGCGATGCCCAGTTTGTGGATGTCCTGCACACCAACACCAGGGGCTCCCCGGACCGCAGTATCGGCATCCAGAGACCAGTGGGTCACATAGATATTTACCCCAACGGAGGCACCTTCCAGCCAGGCTGCGACATCCAGAACACTTTGATGGGAATTGCATTAGAAGGAATCAAAGGCCTCCAAAGTATGACATACAAACCCTCTCTGCTTTTTGCTCTTGACTGCACTATTACAAATATTCACTTTGAAGTACTTTGTTTAGGTTTGATTTGATTACTGATGATAACAGACAGCCAAATACAAATATAACCTGGATTCATACCAGCATAAGCAGCATCACATAATTTTTGCTCTACAACACCAAGAATGACTTTGTGTTTATGTTCAGTATAATGAGCAAAAACAGAAGATAATGGTGATCGGTTAAATTGTATAAACGATCGGTTTAACAAACAGTGTAACAGTGTTGTGGAACATAATAAGTTCTTGTAAGTTTATGTGGCATCAACAGACACTCTGACTGTTTAAAAGCTTTCAGGGCCGCAGCTAAAGCGTGTTTGCCTCCAGTCATAACAGACTTGCACTGTGACAGAGATTAAAGTGCCTCTTGATGTTCTGCTCCCTCAGCTGTTGTATTTTAACAGAGCAGAGCACAACTAAGTGGGAAATGGCTTCTGGGTCAGCATGTGTTAAAAAAACAGTAAAAGTCCAACACGAGGAAGTAATTTTCCATGTTTGCATGATGTTATCTGGGCGACGTGCAGAAACCTTACACGTTCTTTGCTCTCTGTTTCGCAGATATGGACCAGCTTGTCAAATGCTCCCACGAGCGCTCCATCCACCTGTTCATCGACTCTCTGCTGAACATTGAGCAGCAGAGCGTGGCCTTCCGATGCAACTCCAAAGACACCTTCAACAAGGGAATGTGCCTCAGCTGCAGGAAGAACCGCTGCAACAAGATCGGCTACAATGTGAAAAAAGTCCGCACGGCCCGCAGCACAAGGATGTACCTCAAGACTCGTGGAATGATGCCTTTCAAAGGTAAAAACCAGGAAAAAGGACGTGCATGTGAAAAGATTTGAGTATCTGTTTTAAGTTCTATTAAAGTAGAATGAATGGATGCTCCCTGCAGTGCAAAAGAGATTAAATTTAACATTTAACAGCTGAAGAAAATTCCAGCTGGTTTTATGTACTTTATGGAGGATTACAATGATTTAAGCCATTCACATACTTTATTAAAGTAATCCTCAGTCTATGAGCTACTGTTCTGTGGTGTTCTTAGTGTGCATGTGGTTGCCTGAAGCTGGAATTACTGGTAGTACTGGTAGTGTTGCTGTGCACAATTTGTGGACCAGGAAAGGTGACACTTACTGCAACGACACGTGTACAAAAAAGTATCACACACTCAGAAGGCTACGAGAAGGTGTCATGAGTGTTTCGTTTGCTAGAGGGGATGTTAAGGAAAAGTGAGACCAGTGCACACCACCAATGGAAAAGTTTATTGACACAAGCCAACAGTGTTATTGTTAGAAGCTTGGTGTCTACAGCTTAGCATGTTTTGTAGATATATAGGGTCTCCAACATGGATCAAGCCTCATTCGCCACTCAGTGACTTTTTTCAACAAAGATCTTTATTGAATGTTTCCTCTAATCTGGTACGCGTCTTGAGCCGTGTCTGGGAAACTGGCTGTTAGTCATATATGTGGCTTTGCAAATGAAACCAGCCAGGATTTAGCGCAAATCCGTGTTTTAAATGCCAGTCTGTAAAGGTCACACTGAGATAGAGAAAGGTCCAGGTTACATAATCTTTTCTAGTGATAAACAAACTTGGAGCAGTCAAATAAGAGAAGTGGGCTAATCTCTAACAACCGGATTCCCCCTTCTTGCAGTTTTCCACTACCAGGTGAAGGCACATTTCTTCAGCCAGAACCAGCAGAGCTTCACGGAGCAGCCAATGAAGATTTCCCTGTATGGAACAAATGGAGAGAAGGAAGATATTCCTTTTGTTCTGTGAGTACATTAAACAGCATTCATATTTACATTTATAACTTTAAAACCAAGTTTGCAAAGACGTGCACATGTGGATTACAAGAAAAGGTAGACAAATCTAACAATCTGTGTAGAGAACCTTCAAATCTGAGCAGCTTCTCTTCTCTTAACCTTGCAGACCATCCCTGAACAGTAACACCACTCAATCCTTCCTCATCACCACCGACACGGATATCGGAGACCTGATGATCGTGAAGCTGCGCTGGGAGCGGGATGCATTCATCAGCTGGTCAAACTGGTGGGGCAGCACCAAGTTCAACATCCGAAAACTTCGCATCAAGTGTGGAGAGACTCAGTCCAAGTAAGTTCAGACCTGCTGACATTTATGCACTGCAGTCTTGTGACGGAAAAATAATCATTGAGGATGATAATAATGTTTTTTTTCTCTCTGTGTATTCAGGGTGATCTTCACTGCAAAGGACGGAGAGTTTGTTGACCTCACTAGGGGAGGAGAGAACGCCGTCTTTGTCAAGTCAAAGGAAGACAACCAGAGCCGTAAAGAAAAACTGTAAGTTAAAGACAGTAAAACTTTAAGGGTTTGCCTAAATGTAAAAAGTAGATTTATCTTGTTAGAGAGATGTAGAGAACTCAATTTTCCCTGAGCTGATAAATCATGAGGAAGATGAGTGGAAAAATGAGTAAATCAAACCTGAACCACAGAAATACATAATTAAACTTGAATTAGCAGTTAAAAATGTATTAGACTTTTAGGCAGAGACTTTAGGCAGTTCAAGGGCGATTGAGCAGGTTTAGACATGCAAAGAGGAGAATTACTGGATGTATTAAGAGGAGGATATTGAAAAAGGAGTTGCCAGGCAAGATGAAAGGAGGACGGCCCAAAGATGTTTGTGGATGTGGTGAGAGAGGGCAAGCAGGTGGTTGGCGTGACAGAGGAAACTGTGGAGGCCAGGAGGAGATGAAATCTGAAAACAAGAACAACAAGAATAAAATATTTATCACATTTGAATCCTATAGATAGCATTCTTTAGGTCCTGTGAGCTTTGTTTTTGTATTATCAAAGGCAAGATGTCTCATTTTACTCTTCTTCTTTCCAGGGCGAACAAGCTTAAAACGAAGGGCAGCCTTTTTGGGCAGCAGGACGCTTGAAGTTGCACTCAAACACCCACCGCGTGTATCATCTGTCCCTTCACACGTAGCCAAAGATGGGCAGCACACAGCAACGCTGGGAAAGTCTTCGCAAATAACTGGACACATATGAGATTTGCTGTGTTTTTTTCTTCTTCTCCTGCTCTTCTTGTATTTACTGAACTTCCCGTGCAACCAACTTAACCTCATCCACAGTGCTAGAAATCCCGCTGCTGAAGCAGGTTTCTTCTTGATGATGTGCTGACATTTTTAAGTAGCTTGAACTGCTTTGTAATCATTATTTTTGCTTTTTGTATCCTATATGTACTGTTTATACCGACTTTGATATACTTGCAATGACAGAAGCGATGTGTTTTCTGAGCCTTTGTGAACTTGGATTATTATTGATGTTTAAATAATCCAGAGTGATAGGCATAATTTAGGCACATCTTTGTTCGTTTTTATGTTTTTTAAATGTCCAAAGTGATTATTTTGTGCCCAACATTTGTCTTTACTTAACCACTAATTGCCAACAATCAACAGGGACCAAAGAAGCATTTATAATCTACTGAATGGAGAATCACAGTGGTCTTTGTAAATACCTTAATCAGTATCTTTTCAAATATGAGCTACATGGTAATATCTGATCTTTTGAAGTCTTGCTTGTTCGTTGATTTTGTTGGTTATTGTGTCACTGGTCACTTTAAAAGGCTCTCCGCCCCTCGAAGCAGTTCAGATGTTAAGGTCATCGAGCTTGCACTCCAATAAGGATATGCATTTTTTTAGTTTTGGTAAACTGATCAAATTTTAAAGGATAAGTGCGCCTCTCGGTCAACAGCATCTCACCTGAAACAGTTGACCTCATTTCACTAAATTATACCCATATACTAAAAGGTCAAACATTACAAAAAATCACCCAAGCCTTTATGATTTGTGATGGACTGACATAAACGACAGCCATAATACATCTCAAGATTACTTCGCCTTGTATTTATTGATTGTACATTTATATATTTGTATATAAAGCTGTAATATATTTTGGCAGGCTCCCGTTGTCATCTCTATTTTTTATAATTCAAGCGGTTTGTGTTTTTGTGGGTGAGACCTTGGAAGGATCGATCAAATTGGTCTCAGTTCTAGCTGTTGAGTGCATTTATGAACTGAAATGCGAGGCATTGTTTGCAGAAAGAACCCGGCAAAGAGATAAGCCACGCTGCAATATTCCTTACTGCTTAAAGCTGCTTTTAAAACGATTAAAATAACTATACTGTGATTACCGGAGATGTGTTGGAGTTACATTTCTCACTAATTTTATGGATGAGAAAAACTAACCATACAGTCATGTTTTTTTAATTAAGAACACATGCACAACTTTTAATTAATATTATGGAATCAACTATTTAGATAGAACTACTACTTTGTATGAGTATGTGCAGATGCTGGTTAGGTAGGGGTCAACAGCCCTTGCTATCAAAAGAACAGAGCCTTATAATGAAGGCTACATGTATCAGCATCACTCTTACATATAAATAATGCAGCAAATCTGTTCTGGTACCAGTTCTCAAGAACAAGGAGTGATGTGCAGATCTGGCGATGCCGATGAGCCACATCATGAAGATATGGGGAAGAGCTGTTGAAGCTAGGTTAAGACGAGGGGTGATGATGAGGAGCAGTGTGGTTTAATGCTGAGAAAGAACAGCGCAGATGCCATGTTTGCTTTCAGAGTGTTGATGGAGAAGGTTAGATAGGGCGCCAAGATGAGTTCCAGATCTTGGTTGGATTATATCGAGGATCGACTCTGAGCCCCTTCTTGTTTGCAGTGCTGATGGACAGGTTGAGAAATAAGTATATCAGAGTGACCACTCAGGTTGGGCAGTGTGAAGATAAAGTTAGAGCAGCAAGACTGAGATGGATTGGAGAGAAGGAATGGTGGAGATCCTGGATGAAGGATGTTGAATATGGCGCTGTCAGGCAGGAGGAAAACTTGTGGATGTAGTGAGACGGGAATGGCATTACAGAGGATGGTGAAACTGAGGCAGAAGAAGAAGCTAACGTTACATTTTCATTCCAGTAAAGCTTCTGTATGTGTGGCATTCATGAAATGATAAAACTGAAATCGTGAATGTTAGCGAAGACAAGGAAAAAATATCTTGCTGTGTCAATTTTGAAAAAGAGCTAGAAAAATATTCTGGCCACTCTGAGTGCTACCTGTGATTTTACAAATGAATTTAATTAAATGTAGCTTGCTTTGATAATGAATTAAAAGTATAGCAACTGAGAATGCTGGAGATACACTCATGCTCTCTACTTGCTGACTTGCACTTTTATGGCCTGGTATTTGATTGTATTTGTGGAGAGAGCCATGCTTGTACATTTTCAAACAATTCAGTTTAGTTTGACTGAGAATGCGTGCTCTGATATTTTAATAAATGATACTTTCAGGTGTTCACCATCTGTGAATAGCTTCCCACATGTTACCATTTCCTGAGCTGCCGCTACAATGGCAGCAGCTGAAAGGTTTCGACCACTGATCCAGTTTGTAAAACTGCTTTTGCTCTTTTCATTAAAAGTACGCTCCATAGCTAGGGGGACTCAAGCCATATAGGTGCATACATCAGTGCTCACTGCAGTATTGTAAAATTAAAAGATAAGGTGCCAGGCAACAGGTGATGTTGCCTGGCAACAGATGATGATTTACCCTAAAGAAGAATTGTTTTTATGTAAACACTCTTTTTTACTACCCTTGTGTATAAAGATTGTAATATCACTTAAAAGTAACAGCTTTCCCGCACGGGTCCACAGCGGGCACACCTGTAGTGCACACCTCAGCCCCACTCCAGAGTGTGGACTTCGCTGCTGGGGCATCACCTGTGTCTCCTCCCAGGCTCAAACTGGGAAATTTCACAGAATATGAAAACAACATATTCTGTCGGTTTCATCTTTTCCACAATACTCACATTCACCTGTACGGTGTTTCCTCATTATAAATAATGTGCCAGTAAACATGCCCATGTGGACCAACAGTGAGTAGCTATGGGTAGACTGTAGGGCTGTCCCACACTTATCCCACATGGCCCTCAAATGGGTGTGCCCAAGCAGGGCCCACAGCAGTTTTTTCCCCTTTGAGGCTCCACATGGGTTTTCTATGGGTAAGTACACTGTGGACCATGTAGTAGCCCCAAAGGCCAAAAGTGCTGTAGGCCCTGTGTAGACACATCCACTTGAACCTGAATAGGTGTGGGTTTGCTGTGACCCCACATGTTTGATGGGTGACCAGTGTCATCACTGGTCAAAGAAGTCATTTGTTCTGATATTCAAAAACTAAATAACTAAATTCCCACTCTCTCATGGCTTACAACTTTGGAACAAACATCCAGCATGGTTTAATAGTACAGGACTATAGCTTGTTGTTATCACTAAAACAGACATACTAATAGTTAAATTCATATTTTGTAACTTTGAACCAAACCATAAAAAAACAACATGATGCAGCTCTGATTCCTAGAGAGTGTGGGTTTCCACTCAAATGTGGAAAAAGAGGAAAGCTGTTGTGCAACATTTGGAGTCTGGACCGAGCTAATGAAATGAGATGTGGATGTTAATTCATTACGCAATCCTGTTTTGTGAATATTCATGTTGTTTAAACTCTCAAAGCACAATCTGAATGTCAGCTGACAGCTGTTTTAGTTTTAAAGTTGATCAGGTCATGGAGTGATTTAATCTTCCAAACAAAACAACAAAAATTCACCCGACTTTGTTTGTAATGTTTCATTTTCTATAATTCTGATACTCTGAAAATGCTTGATCCAATATGAGGAGACTGTAGAAATCAGTATTTTCTTCTTTTAACAGTGTCACTGGGGAATAACAGGATTTCTAACCTTGAGCCAAAGAGTTTCCCATTATTCATAAAGTATCACTGACATCATTGCTCATTTACTTTTCTGGGACACAAAGAAGGTATTAAAGAGTTGTAACAGAACTTGGTGATCCGAACTTGGTGTAAGTAAGTGTAAGGTCAAGGTACAGGAAAACATTTTTGTCCTTGTGGTCACTGTGGAAACTTTCCCTCATGACTTTCTGTTGCTGGTGAACTTGGTGTTGTTGAAGCCACAAAGATGACTTTTACATTTTTCCTGCTGCCCTCTCCAATCTGAAACTAGTGCTTCAAGGAGCTCAGGGAAAATGCTGCATGTATAAATGGTAACAATTTACCTATTAATACTTTTGCTTGGTTTAAAGCTGTTGCTGTCTTCTATAAGCCTAAAAAATACAAAGTTTTACTCTGTTTGTCTTCATATGCAACATGTGCCATTCCTAGAAATCAGCTTAGGAAATAATCTTGGAAGTACATAAAATTAAAGACATTCTGTTGTCGCCAAACTTTAAGGAGGAATTACTGTTTGCCCATTTTTCATCTCAGCTGGAACCAACAAATGTTGGCTGTGGAGGTCTGGTATGTTCTTCACTGCCCTCTAGTCACCAGGGGACGAGTGCTTCCCCTGAAAAGGCTGCAGAGGCAGGAGTGGAAAAACAAATGCAATCACTGTTTTTCAAGGAAAATCCAATCATATTCAAAGAAGTATAAAAAGTAATGAAACCAGCTGTTTTGTTGCAATACCAACATCTGGAGAGTGTGTGCAAAAGGAAGAAGAGGAGTGGAGCTTTTATTACACAGTGTGGCCTGTACCTCATGTAACAGAGCAAAAATGAAGATATTGTGTAAAATATTTCTGTGTAGGTTCTCGGTCATCCAGGTCACAGTAGTCTGAAGAGCTGAATAGAAAGCCACGGGGATCTTTTAAGTGTTTTGGAGACATTTAACCTCTCATTGAAAATGCTTCTTCTCTAAAACCAAAGGGTGGAGAGTCCCAGGTCTTTAAACCCTAGTCGGGGTTGTTCCTTAGGTGGTCGTCGTTGACCCACTATTAATCATATGCATCATCACATGCGCCCAGCTGTGAAAAAAGGCTTGTGTCATTAGCACTACAGGTTTTGGATGAAACCACTCTGAGACCTTGAGATCACCTGACTCAAGGTGTGCTGGGAGTTGAAGCCCTTGGGCAGGAATCTCAAGACTGTACTGTTGGTGTTGTAAGGCACCCATCTCAGTCCAGCTGAGGCTTAAAGTGGGTATTGTTATTGATTTTGCATTGTTTTACTCATGGTCCAAGTTAGATGCTCCATCAAACGCTCATTTTTACGGCTATAATCATCTTACATGAACTGAATATAGATTTTTTTTGACAGTTTTAATGTAAATATACATGTTTTAGTGTGACCTGGAGAGTTCCACAGATCTAGAATAAAAAGCACAACAAAAATGTTAAAATTGTTCTCTGTTTTGAAAGAGTTTAACACAACAGCTGCTTCTAAAATATATTTGATTCTAAACACAGTACGGTGGGGATTTTTCAAAATCTGCAAGCGCTTCATATTTTAAGTCAATACTTTAATAAATTCACAATGCTATTTATGTGCCACTGTGTAGAAGGTATTTTCAATAATAGGTTAGTAAAGTAATGTATGTTGGTAATTATATATGTCTTTTGTGCATATTGTCTGATGTTTGTGCTCTGTATAAAAGATCTGAGTAGCTTTCAGGGGGTCCCATTTCACAAATGATCATTTTATATGTGCTCATGTCTGAGTCAGATCATAAGTGATTTGTGAATAAAGTGTGAAGTAGTAGCAGTACTAGCAGTCAGAATCAAGAACTTGGATTTACTTAGAAAATTATATTAAAATGGACTTAAAAAAAGATCCGAACTTATATTAATTTGGTATGTACTGTATTTATTACACACTCTAACATACATCATATATATCAGTCACTGCACAAGTAATTTTTTTATATCTTGCAAATGGTGCAGCTGACTTTAACAAGCTTCTGACTCTTCAACCATCACCTCATCGGCCTCCTTCCCAGTTTTTCTTGGCGTCTCGTCCTGAAGTTTTGGGCAACAACTCAGCAGCTGTAAAGCCAGCTACTCTTGCATGAATATGTGTTCATAATCTTAAGCTTGTATCAGCAATACCTAGCCTATTTGGTAAGTAAAATGCTCACGTGTAATAGGTCACAGGTCAGAGTTTTAAAGCAATGGTGGCCAGTTTTACTGCAAGAACTTCACTGATTGCTCAGTTAAGTTTCAGTCTTATCTTTCCATTTTTAAAAAAAATATAATATTGAATAAGAACTGTTTCTGAATTGTGGAGCCTTGCAAACATGACGATGAATGACCTGAATGATGTGGAACCTTTGACTTATAAAAATCGGTTTAAAGCCATGTATGTATACAATTTAGCCTAATTACACTATTTAAATATAAAACTGCATTTCTTTACAGATTTAGTTAATCACACAGGAAGCACTGAAACAATGCAAACATTCATGCTAATCAGTATCTCCTGCTGATCTGGCCGTGCTCGTGTGGTAGAAACATACATTGAATACATTTAAAAAATAAATGGCGCTTTCTCGCTACACTGCCAAAAACTGTTGCTATCGCTCCTCATAAAGCAGGCTTAATGGTTTAGTTTACACATTTACTTTCCATTCCCCGCCCGAGGTCAGCAGCCAATGGCTTGTCAGAACTTCAGAAGCGCTATTTAAGACGCAGACAGTTCAAGGTGGTTCAGATATCAGCGCACTGCGAGCAACAGGACGCGCGGGCTTATTCCTTACTACAGGACTGCATACACTCCCGGGCTGCGGCGTTTCATTGACTGATTTCGTCCTTAAAGATATTTTCTCCAAAAGGAATAGAGTGCAAAAGAAATGAGAGCGTGGAAAGTGCGGTTTCTGTGCTTCGTGGTGTTGAATGCAGCTGTGCAAAATGTGACGTCCTTGGAGGAAGAGCTCCCCGATTCTATTTTTGGTGAGTTGTCAGTTTAACTACATCCACATTTAGGTCTGTAGGTTTGTAGTTCTGCGGGTACGTGAGGTGAAAATTCCCGTGTAACTATAACATGTGGTGAAAACCACGCGCAGTGCTTGTGTATGATTTGCGTGTGTGTACAGTAGTTTCTACCTTGCCAATGATATCAACTCGCTATAGGACATACTTTAGGTCACGTGTCTGTGACTAAACTCATCTCTGTGCTCTCTGATACTCTCCTCACCTGGAAGAGACGCTCTGAAATTGAAGCTAACGCTGGAAATTAGAGAAATAAACGGAAATGTTTCAGACTGTTAAATCATCCCAACAAACTGATTTATCCGGGTGCCATCATGTCTGTTTATTTTCACAATATGGTCCTTAAACTATTGGAGCCTTTCATCTGGTAATTGTTTGGGTCTGGTCTCCACCTCCCCACACTTTGAAAATCAGTACAAGGCCCAGTCAGCTGACAGTGCCAGCGGGACCACAGAAACTTGGGCAGATTATATTCGGTGAGATGGCAGGAACAAAGCTGGGAAACCCTTAGGAGCCTCTGTGGAGCTCAGTCCTGACCAAGTGAACCCCTTTAACCCCTGAGCTTTGATCTCCTCTAAGGTGGAAGCTCATTTTCTGAGGGGCCCTGGGGGCGGACCTTATTGCCGCCAGCAACTCAGCTAGATGGTCAGACTTCTCAGACTTTCCAGCCAAAGTTTTAGATAAGATTTGCACATCTGATCGAAACACCAGGAAGCCAGAGGATTTGTTTCCTCTGCTTTATTTTTTTAAGAGTATAATGTCCTCTTAAACCATCCACCTAACTGGATAATCTTCTCTGTCAGGTAACTTCCTCGATCCTGTGAAAGCCTTTTTTGACCACAAGGCTGAGAGCAATGCCACTGTTGCCAAATTCTCGCTCCGCAAGCCATCCCATCCCGATGATGACCTCTGCTACATCATTCCTGGAAAACCCGACTCCCTGGCAACCTGCACCTTCAACAGCACTTCCAAAACCTTTCTCATAATCCATGGCTGGACGGTAAGCAGAGACGCATCAGCTTGTTTTAACCTGCCCCTATTTTCCAAAATATCCAGAGCTTTGTTTTCTTTGGACTCGAAAGGAGAATGAAAACCTGGGATTAACTTTCACCAAATTCTGGTGAGGTAGCATCTCACCAAAATAACAATCATATTAACTGATAACCAGCCAAAGTATTCCCTGACATGTTGATCTGGAGGTGGCTTAAATTACACGCGTATACTAGTTTCACCTGTCAGGATTGATGTTTGTTTGTCTTTTCAACAGCTGAGTGGTATGTTTGAAAGCTGGATGCCTAAACTGGTATCGGCACTGTATGAGAGAGAGCAGACGGCCAACGTCATCGTGGTGGACTGGCTCAGCTCGGCTCAGAATCACTATGTGGTCGCAGCTCAGAAAACCAAAGCAGTGGGGCACGAGATCGCTCAGTTCATTGATTGGATCGAGGTTAGTTGGGCTCATGATTTCACAGGTCTCATTAAATATCCTTTCAGTTAAATATAGATGAGTTAGTGATATTTAACCTAAAGTATTTAAACGATGTGTTTATATGAGTAACAAAGAAAAAGCAAATGAAATTAAACCCAAAGGTAATGTGGAGTATTTCTTACACTCTCCTTAACTTGGAATTACTTTTGATTTCCAAGGAGACCACCAACATGCCTCTTGAGAACATTCACCTGATTGGCTACAGCCTCGGGGCCCACGTGGCCGGATTTGCTGGCAGCCATGCAACCAATAAAGTCGGAAGAATCACCGGTAAACAAGACAGAACATTTCAGATGTTTGTTTTAAAGCTTTTACCACAGTAATAAAGTAGTGTAATGTTGGTCCTCCTCGTCTCTGTCTGAAGGTTTGGATCCCGCTGGTCCCGACTTCGAGGGCAAGCACGCCCACAGGCGCCTCTCCCCAGATGACGCTCACTTCGTGGATGTCCTTCACACCTTCACACGCGGCTCTTTGGGTCTCAGCATCGGAATCCAGCAGCCTGTCGGCCACGTGGACATTTACCCCAATGGAGGCAGCTTCCAGCCAGGCTGCAACCTCAGGGGAGCGCTGGAGAAGATCGCTAACTTTGGAATATTTGGTAAAAATAACTAAAATGACTGCAGCCCTGATTTTACTGTATCTGCACAGTGCTTGTTGTACTCTAGCTGCATAATTGGGATTTTTTTTCTTTTATGAAGAGAGTAAGAAACAGTTTAAGTTAGTTAAAGCGTGAATGATACCTTACCTTCTAAGGACAACTTTATTATGAAGCGATCAGATCAGAGCTTCAGCCAGAGTAAAACAAAATTAAGCACTTTTTTTTAGAAACATGTAAGCGCCTATACACAGCAGCACAGAAGCTTGTAACTGCTTGCTGCTGTCATTAATATCTTAGCAGTGGACATTGTTAATGACAGCTGCACAATGACGTCATTCACACCAGTGCGAAAATAAACAGAGGGTCCCAAACATGGCTGAGGAAAGGTCAGATTAAAAATAAGTAAATTTACCCGGAGCACGGTCAGCTACTGAATGGAAAAGTCATATATATGCAATGTAGAGAGTTACAGCAGATATTAAATTGCATCCTTTTTCTTTCCTCCTCAGCTGTCTCGGACGCAGTCAAGTGTGAACACGAGCGTTCGGTTCACCTGTTCATCGACTCCCTGCTGAACGAGCAGGAAGCGGCCAAGGCGTACAGATGTGGCAGCAACGACATGTTCGACCGCGGGATGTGCCTGAGCTGCCGGAAAAGCCGCTGCAACACGGTGGGCTACGACATCAGCAAGGTCCGCAAGCCTCGCAACGTTCAGATGTACACCAAGACACGATCCTCCATGCCTTTCAGAGGTCAGCGGCATGCTCTTTAATATCATCTCTGTTATCACATGAAAGCTGATATATTTGCAGAAACAAAAACCAAAGAATAATCTGAAAAACATCTCATACTTTTTGGGTTTAGTGACTTTTGAGATTTTATTTGCTTTGGTTGCAAAAGTCCGATCACGTGAAACTTAAACCCATTAAGTTTTATTACGTTAATTTACACGCATGCTTTCAGATCCTTAAATGGTGCAAATTGTTGCTTTGTTTTGCAGTTTACCACTATCAGCTGAAGATCCACTTCTCCAGTAAGGTGAATAGCTCAAATATGGAGCCCTCGCTTACTGTCTCGCTGTATGGAACCAAAGGAGAGGCTGAAAACCTGCAGCTTAAGCTGTGAGTGAGAGGGTTTGAACCCTTATAAAGAGGAATTACTGCACAGTGACTTGCATTTTTCAAGTTATGAGTTGTTTTTAACACTTGCACAGTAATCAAAGAAAACAGCACGAGACAGAAACCATAAACAGAAAGAGGCAACGACACACAAACACATTTCACTGCTGGGCCTTTACAGCGTGCTTTCATCGCCGTTCTATCATCTTTTATGGCACATACTTTACAAGCCTCAGTTAAATAAAACATGCTGGCTATGTGTATGCGTGGGGCTTTAACATTTCTTTCTGTGTCTGGCAGAAAGGAGAAAATTGTGACAAATAAGACGCATTCGTTCCTGCTGGTGACAGAGAAAGACATCGGTGACCTGCTGATGCTGAAGTTTAAATGGGAGGAGACAAACGGCTGGTCTGCGTCAAGCATGCTGAAGATGGTTTCCTCTTGGTGGGCCGGCAGCTCAGATAGCGCTAACGTGACGGTTCACAAAATCCGCATTAGAGCGGGCGAGACGCAACAAAAGTGAGTTGCAGAACATTAAAGGTGTAGTTACCAAATAATGTCTGTCTGCCAGAAGAAAATAACTCGAGGCTTCCCGAGTTTTCCTCAAACGCCAGTGTTGGAGTTTCCATGATGCACTTCATATTACTGGGATTTATGGCTAAAATAAATATCCTTACAGTCACAGTGTTGACTGTTATTATGAAGCTTAAAGCACAGGCTTAAGCGGAATCTCACTGAGCTACTTGAACACGCACAGTTAAGCAGTATTTCATGAATTTCTCCCACAGGATGGTGTTCTGCATAAAAGATCCCGACGCTCAGACGCTGACACAGGAGCTCACGTTTGTTAAATGTAAGGATCCGTGGAGGACGAACAGAAAGCGAACTCCAAGAAGGTGAGCTTGCCTCTGTGTTAACTCTACTCTTTACCATTGCATTACTGCTAACGCTGATAAATAACAATATATTTGCTGCTTCTGTCTGTAGAGTAACTCTGGAGAACCACTGATCGTGAAGAAAAGACACTATCCACCATCCCCTTTGTCCATTTCAGCACTTAGCAGATAATTTATACACTAGTAACTTTTATACACCTGTAAATATCTGAAAGCCTTTATCACCTTGTATATATCCAAATAGGTATAATGTTTAAAACAATATGTATGTGAATACTATGTCATACTTTGTAAAAAAAAGTCATTTAATGACTTTTGCTTCATTGTTGTACTACTAGTAAATCTTACTGACAGGCCAGATCAACAAAGTTTGGTTGTAGAGGTACTAATGCCCTGGTGTGTAGTACAATAATAATATTTCATATAAAGGAACCACTGTGAAATATAATAGTGACACCTCTGAAAATGAGGAAAAATAATATTAAAGGTGTATTTTTTGTGTGTTTTAAGCAGTAGGTTACAGTTTAGTTGCCTTTTTATGTGTTACCTAAGTACCTAAGTAACCGAGCATTCACCACTGTGACTCTCAGCGCTGTATGTGACTGTGGGACCGGTATCAGTGTGCCTTACTGTAAACAAGCAGCAGAAGCAAGCTCTTGCAAACTGAACTTTCGGCTTTTTATTGTTGCCTTCCAACTCGGCGTCCGTTGTTCTTATTGTATGAACTTATACTGAAGTACTCAAAGCTGAAAAAGGTGTTATTTTAAATGCTTTTGCATGTTTTACTGCTTCACTCCTGCAAGAAGATGTTACTTTGAAGCTGTCACCTCAAAGAAGTGCTGGATACTCTTCCAACAATGGCTGAGTATGTAATACTCAGTGTGAGCTAGAAAGCAAAGCTTGTATTAATGTTTGTGATGTGTGGTCTTTGTAAAGTGCAATGTCTGCTGTGGATAAGATTTTATTTTTTGGCTAATGCTCATTCAATTATGCATTTCCAGTTTGTAAGCAACACTTAAACCTCAGTTCTTCAGAGGTATTGTACTGTAATGATTGTGACTTTTAAAAAAAGGTATTTTGCACTTAAAACAGGGAAAGAGAAAACAACTCACCTGTACAATAAATGTAAATACTATAATATAGATACTGGAGTTTCTTATATGGAGCGCTGCTAGTTATATATTTTCACCTCTCTGTGAATTTGATCTATAAAAAGTGTGTTTATGTAATCACTGTATGTACATAGCTGTAAATAAATCTCTGTATTGTATAAATTCTTTAAAAAAAAACCAGTGTGTCGCCTGAGAGCTCATCTTGAGCTTGCATTTTTTTAAAGGTCGAGAGAAATGCTCAACTTTTCTTCCTTGCTCGCTCAGTATAAAAAAAATCATAATTATCAGTCCTATTTACCACCTCAAGGCTGTTTGTTCCATTAAAAAAATATTATCAAAGTGTGTTTGATCTAAACAGTTTTAACAATTTAAACACTCACAACTGTTTCTGATATAAAAGTGCAAGCAGCCTGGATTCAGCCCAGTGAGCTGTGTTATTTCTGCAAGTCCTTGTAATTGTGGTGTCCTGACACGTGTTTGGCTACATGTGTCAAGGTGACCCCAAAGATATGCTGAGTAAGGACATTGTAAACTGCAGCGTCAGCTTTAGTTTAACCACACTTTGGTTCTTTACGGGACCACAAAGGTTGGACCTTGCTGGTTTGACCTCGTAGATAAATTTGTTTTATATCTTCTTATTCTAAACTGTTAAGTAGGTTGTTAAGAAGATTGAAGATAAATGTAGCGGAGTAAAATGTACAGTATTTGCCCAGAGATTTGCAAAATAGTATCTACTGAAAGAAAGTACCGTCAAACTCTATGTACACGCAGACCCTTCAGTTGCAGGTGTTGTTATGGTTGAGATGGAAAGCTGGATGCTCCTCATAGCTGAAATTAGTGTCTTAAACATGCTCAGTTTATTTAAGGCTTTGTAGTGACAGATGGCTTTACATTGCAGCGGTGCTTCAGCTCTCTGAGGGGCACCTGACTGACCCACATTTGGCAGCAGAAGAAGCAAAATTTTACACAACACATAAATCACAGGAGACTCTTGCGGCTTTCCTAAATGTGAAGAGTTACACAAAGACATTGGTGAACATGACTGAGTTTTTGGGCAGTTGAACAAAGCTGATGAATCCTCGACGTGGCACCTGAAAATCTCAGGTAAAGGACGTTTATTCAGTCTTCAGGGATAAAAAGTCACTCCAAGTTACGTGTGTCCAGTTTAATGCTGCAGAGGCAGACGGTGCAGCCCATCACTCCAGACAGCGTCAGGATGGCCAGCAGGATGGCCCACCAGTGAGCCTGAGGAGAATAAATAAAAACATGATTTCGAATAAACTGGAAGCTTTGGTGTAGTTTGGTTTAAGATTAAGATTAAGATCACTAGAATAAAAATCTGTAATTTAATCTTTAATTTAAAATGTTGAGCAGGAAAAATAATTTTATTGTTCAAAGGTTTTCATATTTTTACCAAAAATATTACCTCCCTGATTTTGCTGTATTGTTCATTATTGTTCACTTTCATATTATTGCCTCAGTTATTACCCCCATTACATAAATCAGTCTAATGTTACTCAGCTAGAACCCATCACTGATACAAAGCTATTATTTAGTAATAATGTTATAATTAAATAGCATTACAGGCTATTATAATGTTATTACTCCGCTATTACCATGTTATCACCGAGTATTAATCTACCTTTTCTTTTGCAATCGTATCTCTTTTTGTTTATGAAGCAGATACTAAAACACTATACGTGCGACTTTTTCCACCACTTGAAGCATCAGAACAGTTTCTTCTTTCAAAAGTTTCAGTGTATAATGTTTTGTGGTTTCATACTGGTTAGGTCCCAGTCACAATAACCTATATACACTGGCTGATGACTACCTAGCAACCACTAGTTGCTAGGGAAAAGGGAGTATTCCAGTGGTTGTGACTTTTGTGACTGATTTCACACAGTGACAGCCAACAACCTCCTGCAACTACTCACCTACTGGTTGGGAAATACACAGTTTCTCCCAGTGACCAATAGGATACCAAGAGGGATTTAAAAAAGGTCGATATTATTTTGAATTACTTCAAATTCAAATGAACACAATGGCTAAACATCCTGTTTTGTTACACAGGGAGCACATATGGTAGCTGATCTTTTGGGTAACTCTACCGATTGAGTAAGACTTCTGACGCACAAACTGGCTGAAAGAAGACATGCTTCAATGCCTGCTGCACATGCACTCCACACCATTTCAACCCAGAAACTGTAGAAAAGACTGTACTTTGGTTTTTTTTTGTTTTTTTTTTTTTTTTGTTTGTTTGTTTTTTTTTGCCTGTCCCATTTGGTTCTTAAGCCATCAGAATTGTTGTCTGAAGACCAACAAGGATACCAAATGGATGTACTTTGTTTTAAGACTGAACACTGAACACCCAGATATGAACAACATATGGCCCTGATAGAGAAAACAAATGTTCTCCAGCTGCCAATTGCATATTAGCCAAATAATGGGATGGGCTCATCATGTGGCTCTACAGGTCGTCAGTCGTAAACCTCTTTTTTTGGATCATACCTAATCTGAAGGAAAGAGGATTTTTCTTCTGTATTTGAGCACAAAAAGCACTTTCTTACTACAACCATCTTTCTCACAAGCACCTTTTCTTATACCTAAGAGCTTTTAGCCTAAAGTTCACACACTCATACAGATGAACAAGTATACTTCAACAAATAGAGCAGAGGAGCTTCTTCTAGTAGACAAGCTGCTCTCCCTCCTAAACCACTGCTTGTGGTAAGGCACAGCTTTTACTCTAAGGTTCAGCTTAGACATGTTTTATAGCCATGTGTAGATCGAATACATTTTTGAGGTGTAGACAGATTTGTATTTATTTAGACCCAGCTACAATCCCTCATGTCTTAGTCTCAGTGTTTCTTCCTGTTTTATTTTAATAGTCTAAGGTCTCCTGTGTATCATGTTCAGTTTTGCTTCCCCTGTCTCGTCAGTCTGATTCTGTTCAGCTGTGTTCCTCAGGTGTGTCCACTCTGCCTTATTACGTTCAGAAATAGAGCCATTTTTTGGGTCCAACTGTGCCTGCCACACAGTGAAACCTGACAATCATTGTATTTATCTTATTCTGATGTTATCACACTAATGTAGCATCCACCTTCATCCACTCTCCCATGTCGTCGAAGTCATCCAAATGAAGAAAGGAGTTCTTCAGTCTTGCGATGGGGCCGTCTGCATCGAGGATGCGGCATACGTGAAATTTGTCGCAGTATCCACGGTTTCCAGAGCACGGCGCACCACCCACCAGAGGCAACACTTTTTTCTGGAAGTGATCGGACAGAACAGATGATGTGGTGCTCGCGCAAGTCTCAGGCTGATCTGCAAGAAATACAAACAAAGGAAATCAAATCAGATTATAGAAACATTACACACACACATAAAGAGAGAGAAAAAAAACTGTTTATACTTTATAAAAGCAAGTTTCTTGAGTCACATACCAGCCTGCGTGTGTATCATAAAAGAGATATGCCACTCAAAACTTGACAATGTGAAATGGAAACCAGAGTTTGAGAAACAGCTGACCTTTAATAACTACGATCTGTGAACACAGATTGGTCTAAAAGAACACAATCATTTAGTAACCTCAGCACTAATTAACACAGCCTGAGTTGTTGAGACACGGCGTGTAAACACATTCCTCTGTAGCAGAGGACACATATGCCTGTGGTTACCGGGCTTCTGGCAGCACATGTGGCATTTCTCCTTCATGGAGTCTCCTGGACAGTCACACTGCTCCAGGTGGTGCTTCACACAAACCGACCCAGTGCAGACCTTCAGAGACAAACACACAATACAGTTAGGATGCAGAGTCAGAAGAAGCTGGGAGAGAACTATGATGTAAGAAATTAAGACAAATAAGAGCCAGTTCAAGTTCATCAATATCAGTATGTCTATTGTTGATGATCAAAATATTGACTCGATTGGTAGGTAATTGGATTATTTCACTACCTTAAAGTTTATGTCAGTCATGCGAATTAGCAGTGAATTAAAATTTATATATCTTGATATTTATGTTTTATAGAGGACCTATTATGTTAATTTCCAGATCCATGTTTTTATTACTGGACTCTACCAGAGCTCATAAAGGTCCTTATTTATCGTACAGTGGACCCTTGATTTAAGCCATCTTATATCTCATTGGCTACCTCTCACAAACAGGAGATTTGAACTAAAGGTGGGCGGGGCTTCTTTCCTCAGAGCCAGAGACTAGTGCCTGTGCACCATATTAGACATATGTGCTCTCTTTGATGTCATACATATGATATGATATGATATATCTTTATTAGTCCCACAAGGGGAAATTTCATAAGGCTGCCGACCTATTGCACGCAATGGCGGCGCCATCTTACCCTCCGACCATACATACATTACACAAAAACATCACATGGGGAAGACAGGTCAGAGAGGTATAACAATGGGAAATGCACCACATGAGGAAAGATAAGGAGAAAAAATAACTCCCCCAGACTGAGCTCCAACAGGAGATCAGTTTGAGAACAGAAAAAACACCTCTGCACATAGCACATGAAAAAACTCTTAATACACCAAAGAAACACATGACAAGCAACAGGGGTGGGTAAAGGGTGAGAGACAGCCGATTTAGACAGTACATCCGGGCCTGCAGCCTATGCGCTGGTCTCCTTGATCCACCGTCAGCATCGGAAGGGAATAAGCGTCGAAGGCTTTTGGAGGGGGGAGGGGGGATGAGTGTATGTCTGCATGTGTATATATGTCTGTGTGAGTGTGTGTGTGTGTGTCCAGAGTTCAGCTGAGACAGTGTCCTTCGCCCTGCCAGGCTAAGTAAACAGTCTTCCAGCCAACCCAGGTGGCCTTGCATATAAAGGGAAGAACAGTCAAAACACAGTCGTTATCAGGGTGTTGTTGTTCAGCTCCAGCCTTGCAACCGCAGCTGGCGCCGAAGGGGATCTCCGCATGTGTGATGGTGGTTTTTACTTTAGTGCGAACAACTCATATGAATTTCCAAGCAGTTCTACAGTCCAACACTGGTCTCTCAATCTCCCGATGGAGAGCCGCGAGCTTCGCCATACTTGCGCTCTGTGATGTTGTCATTCTTGTGCCCAAAGAGACGATTCTGAGAACTCACGACAGTGTGCCTCCCCGAGATGTCATCGAATTTACGCTCAGAGATGTTATTCCGAGCGAGCCCTTCCGAGATGTAATCCAGTCTGCACTCAGAGATCTTATTCTGAGTATTCACGGCAGCCGTAGCCTTTCTAAGATCTTATCCGTGCTGCGCTCAATGAGCCCATTTTGAGAAACTCACGCCTCTTCCCATCATTTCAATCCCAGCGGGCAGCCTTGTGGAGGTTTGAACAGCCGGTTCCGCTTCCTTAGTTCTCCGGTAAGTCAGGGCCAAGCCAGCTCCGATCAGCCAGAACCCTGTTACCATGGTTTCGAATAGGTAGATATCTTCAGCACTCAGGCTCACCCAAGCCCAAACTTCTCGTTGAGAAAGGGGTGTCAATTGCATTCAGAGACCAATTGATCAAATCCATAATTCTCTTTTAGGTTTTAGAGAACAGACTGTGAGAGAGTGTTCCAGGGAAAAGTAATACAAAAAACACGAGACTAGACAAGGACACAAGCGGCTAAGCAGGGAAGCTAAGGGAGAGGAGGAGGAGGAGAGGAAAAAAGTGCGACCGCCTTCGTCAAGAGCAAGAGCAAGAGAGCCTAGGGCATTAAAAAACGGTCTGAAATCAAGAAAAAACACAGAAAAGTATACCAGGTTCAATTCAAACAACACTAATTCAAATACTCAAATACGTACACACGCACACACACACACACAAAAAAACCAAGCTAGTTTAGGGAGTGCTTTTCATTTCATGTTAATACATCAGATTTAGCCATTCATAACCATTCCTGGCTAATGTCTCATAAGGAAACTGGGGAAACAATGACAGGTAAGATGTACTGAGGCGCTTGTGTTGCATTAACTTTTTCAGTGTATATAACACTTACAGACACTTATATAGTGTTCGACAGATTTTAGAAACTGCCTCTTACTTTCTGAGACTTCGTAATGTGGGGATCTGCATCACAGATGTGTTTTACTGTTGTTGTTGTTTTTTAAGCCTGAAGTAAATTTATGTTTGACATGTTTTGATGAACCAAATATGTTTGTTTGAAGTTTTTTTTTCTCTTTTGTGTTTCGTTGGAAATAATATATCAGAGTCAGTGAAAAAAAAAAAGATGAATTTGAGAATTTTAACTAAAGATAAGTTTTCCCTTTCTTGGTTTACACTATTACTTACATCTTCTTAAAAGCCTTTTATCATGTTTTACGTTTGGGATTATATATTTTATGTTCCCGGATCAGGTCATCAAGGTTAGATGAGGTTAGAACATCTGGAGAATAATATATCCAGAAAACCACAGTCACAGCTAGAATAAATGCTCTCCTGCTGAGAGGACAGAGTAACATCTGTATTTAATTTTGGAGGGAGATCCTGTTGTTATCCTGCTGGTTAAAAAGGATTTTTCTCTTCTTTTTTCAGAAATGCTGTGTTAAAATGGCACATTTGTTTACACCTGTAATACCTGCCAATAAACACAGACATTGGGTTTTAAATGTTCTGATTATTTCAAGATAATTTTCATTTCGTGCTACCTAAAACAAAAACAGGAAGCACTTGATTGTATTTTAAATGAGAAACTGGAAACAGCCGAACTTATTTGTGTGCAACGCCCTCAATCACTTTTAATCACAAGGCAATTGCACAGGTCAGCTGATGGGAGGCAACCTGCACTCTCTGCACTCTCAGACACACTGGTGAGTGTTTGCAAATAATTGTGTTCTCTTCTATAAAAGTAGACAGACTGCTTATATGTCAGCATTCTGTCTGCAATATGCAATCAGTCTGAGTCAGTCTGCACTGATGAGTGCAACTCATCTGTAACACGTCTCTTTGCAATAGAGAACTTGATTCTGCTGGTTGCATTCTGGTAAAACTACTATATAGAAGCAAGGCCAGTTTGCAGTTAAATCACCTTTCTGCAGCAACGATGTCAAGTGAAGACATTTCTTAACTTTTATTTAAAATAAGTGAGCCTCTGGCTGGAATGTAATGTGAATTTCTGCATATGCAGACGACACAGTTTTATTTAAAAAAAAGGTCGTACGTAATTGCCAACTTGACCAAACTGACTGCAGACTGACATTGTCTTCTGTTTTGTGAAACTTGCTTGTTCTGCCAACTACAACAAATATCATTGACACTGATATTTTTGTATGATCACGATATTAGGTGTAGACAGCGCTGACACACAACACAACAAACTGCACTCACTGAACACTTTGTTAGGAACCCCTGCTCAACTGAACAATGTAAATATCTAATGAACCAATCATGTGACAGAGTTGTTGGTGCCAGGCAGGCTGGTCTGAGTATATCAGAAACTGCTGATCTGCTGGGATTTTACCACACAACCATGTCGAGGGTTTACAGAGAGTGGTCTTAATAAAGAAAAAATAGCCACTCAGTGGCATTTCTCATGGATGAAAATGCCTTGTTGATGTCAGAGGTTGTGTCAACATATGAAGAACTCTTTTTCATATCTCTGAAAGATGAACCAGAGTAGCAAAAGACCACTCCAGGTGCCACTCTTGTTAGCTCATAACAAGAAACCGCGTGTACGGGATTGCTAAAATTGGACCATAGAAGATTGGAAAACTGTTGTCTGGTCTGATGAGTCTCGATGAAGTTCTGCGGCATTCTAACGGTAGAGTCAGAATTTGGCTTTGACAAATTCCACAGCCTACCTGAGTATTTTTGCTGACTATGACCATGTCCTTATGACCACAGTGTGCCCATCTTCACCTAATAAGGTGTCTGGCGAGTGGACATGATGAAAAAGAAATCTCTGGAAAAGCTACTAAATGAACCTTATACTGAAAGTCTATTACCATGTGCTGCTTTCAAGGTCAAGATTCACATGCTTTGCAACATTGCTGCACACTTGCCCTCATTGGGTAACGGAGTGTGTTAAGTAACACTCTGGTGTGGTGGATGTGCCCGCCTCACCCCATTCAGGCAGACACGCGTGCCCTGACTGCACACAGTGAGGTTTTCCTTGGCAGCTGGTTCGGGGCAGAGCGGGGAGAGTCCTGAGCACACGCTCGCTTTCTGGCAGTCTGTCTCTTCGTTGCACCTCTGACCCTCCGGCTTAAACTCGCAGTTCTGACCACAACACAGGCCCTGACTTGGACTGATAAATGGAAGAGAAAAAACACCACAAACATGGTGACAGCTGCACATGAGAGCCACATCTAAACTAAACAAAGCCGCATCTTGAAACTAGAATATAAATAGTTTAGATGAAAGACTGATGATGAATATTTAAATTTATTAACCTCAAACCCATACATGATTGAACTTAAAATATTCAGAAAGAAAAGAAAGACAGATAATTACAGTATTAGGAAATCATTTCGCACACTTTGATGTTGTGTACATGTGGAGTACCTGCAGACTTTACCAGGCTTGAGGCGACACTGGATTCCTACAGGCTCTTTAGCACTGTAGCAGCAGAGATCTGTATCTTTGTTACCGACATCACACTCCTCACCCTCCTCTATGATCTGGTTTCCACAGATGGGCTGATCACTGACTGCCCAAAATGAACAGACAAGCAGATAAACACATGAGCAGATACACACATACAGATATAGCCTGAAGGCTGCAGCAACTAGTGCACAATGTAAACAGCATGCAGGACACTGATATTTCTTCCTCACCCATGAAGCAGTCATCTTTCTTCAGCTTCAGGATGTTGCTAATGTGTTTGATGCTGCAGGGTGAGAACTTATCGTTGTTTTCACGCGCCCCGTCTGTGGCGTAAGGAAACATCAGGTACCTGCCTTTACCGACATCGGAGCCGAGGTTCCTGCAGTTAGCGCCCTCATCGTGCTGAAACACAGACAAAACACCAAGCATCTTCACTCGACTGCAAACAGAAGCAGCAGGCGGAAACGGATGATCAACCCAAGCTGAAGATATTTGCTTCCACCTTTTAAATATAGATCAGGGAATCAACTTCCTTCACTGATCATAGGAGCTTTTTCAGTCATGTCCATCAGCAGGCCTCAGCTGAAAGGGCAGTTTTACTTTTAAGAGCAAAGAGACAAATCTTGAATCCCCTGTCCATCTAATGAGGTCCGCTGTGTTCCACATGTGCAATAAAACTAGAGCTCATACTCTTAGGATGATAATGTCTCTGATGAATTATTAGTCTAATGCAGAGAGTTGAAGTGAACATGCAAACATGCTGAGGGAAACGGCATTGATGGGGATATTTTTGCACATGTTTAAGATTAGGTTGAAAGACACTTGTAATAATACAGTCGTCAGCATGCATAAAACTAACTTGAATTGTGTTTCCACTCTTATGCCTCAGTTTCTTTTGTGGGGGCTTCAGACTTTACACCAAACCTTGTATTCGCTTCTAGCGTATACCAGAACTGTGCTTTCTTTATAGCTGAAAAACAGGAAGAAAAGCAAAGCTGTGTTCAATACCTCTGCAGAAATGTAAGTAACAGCACTTCCTGTTTACTTTTTGAGCACCTGTAGCAGTCTTCAGATGCTGTTTTCACAGACACGATGTAATTTTAGGTTAACCACAACCAAAACAAAGATAAATGTTTATACTAGAAAGCTTTTCCAATTCAGGAAAAACCTGGTGTGCTATTTCCTTGTATTTTATGAGGTACTGAATGTTTCTTCTTATACAAATATACATAAGCTCTATGCACTACACCCCCCAGAATACAATGAGAAAACAAGGAGCGGGACAACAAAATATTCAAGAACAAAGGATAAAGCAATCAATGACTATACAGTTTAAGTAAGTATGATTTATGGAGCAGCAACACGTGTAAACAAATATGGGGACAGGGGAAAAATAAAGTGTTCCTAAAAAGAAACAGGTTACTTTAGCAACGGTCGCGTAACACAGCATTCAAAATGAGCAATTTTTTTTTTTTTTTTTTTTTTAAGAAAAGGTATATCATCAATTTAAAGTTTTGGTATGTTTCATGTGTTCGACTGGGGATGAAATATGTATTCATGAGATGTCAGAATTAGAATCAGCATACTTTGTTAATCCCTAAGGAAATTATGTGGGTTACAGTTGCTCCAGTATGAATAACAGGAACAGAAACAGACTAGACTATTTAACAATACAATATGTTACAGATTTAAGAAATAGCACAGTACAAATACAACAATACAAATCACTCAATAATAAATATCAAGGATTAACAGAGGTGATTATAAATAAATATCTAGAATACTGACAGCAACATTACTGAGTAGAAAAGAGCGTGTGCAAAAAGGGTGTAACTATTACAGTGTTTACAGTTGTACAGGGAGATGGCCACGGGCAGGAATGATTTCCTGTGTCGTTCATCGGTGCTTTTTGGTAATCTCAGTCTCTCACTGAACGTGCTCCTGTGGCTAGCCAGCATGTCATAGAGTGGGTGGGAGGTATTATCCAACATTGTCCTTATCTTGGACAACATCTGCCTCTCCAACACCACCTTAAGAGAGTCCAGCTCCATCCCCACAACATTACTGGCCTTGCGGATCAGTTTATTTGCCAATCATTGCATTTTGTTTTTATTTCCATTTTACACCTGAAAAAAGAAGTTCCAACTTAATGTAAATTAAGACTTGCTGCGTAAATCTGCTTTGATAGTTTTGATAGTTATTTTCTTTTTATCCATTCACATTAGAGTTACAGCAAAGAAAAGATATAACTTTTCAGATATTAACGTGGAAGCCAGTCTGACAATTAATTAATGGGAAAGAAATGACCTTCAAAAATTCATTTTGTTGTTGCTGATTTACAGTTGCAAGTTGTAAAGGTTTAGATAGTGAAGGTTGCCTTTGCAAACTTTGGTCTTGTTTCCAACCCATCAATGATGTCCTCTTTATATTTCAGTTTATCTTTCACCTGATGAATTCATTTTTAAAAATCAGTGTAGAGATACACAGTTTGGAAGGGAAATATTCCGAAAGCCAAAGTGTCTTTTTAATCAAAATTTCCTCCCCATCACAGTCCACTCCTGTGCTTTTTCCACCATGAAGTTGCAGGGGAGACCTTCAGTCACATGTCTTTATGTCTTCCTCAATCCTATGCAGCCTGGAAACATGGCTGTCACAGGAGCAAAGATATTAGAGGGGCCGGGGTGTGCTTACAGTAGTTTAATTTATAAAAAGCCAGCAGGGTCTGACATAGCAGAGCTAATCTGCTCAGGAATGCCTCAGAGGGCTCTTTGGTGTGCGGTAATATGAATAATAGAGGGCAGGGTGAAAAGAGAGTGTGGAGTGCTGCTGGCGTTTTGGGCAGCAGGAGAAAGGTTGGAGGTGTTAGCAGCTGTCACACATACTGAGGTGCAGGCATTTGTGTGCTTATATGACGTGTGTGCTGTTATTGAGGTGGTGGAAGAGGCTGCCAGGCTCTGCTTATGGACACAAACAGAGAGTAACCATAGGACACAAGTGACTGACATCAGAGCTCCTCCCGTTCCCTTTTTTGAGACGTACCAGTGAGACTGAGACAGGGGTCCCTATAAAAACAAACCAGTCAATAAAGGACAAGGTCTCCAACGCCCACAGAAGTGAATCATTCACAGACAATTTGTTCCAGTGCAAACAGCCGTGTGAGAATATGTGACATAACACTTTGAATCTCTGGGACTCGTCACGTTCAGCAAACAGCCGACGTCGTTTTATGTTTAAATAAAAGATGGAAATGATTCAGGTTGAAACTAGCAAACAGACATCCAGGATACACTGAACCCATGAAACGTGCAAATCGAAGAAAGAGCCTCCTCACGTTTTACCGTCACTTATTAGAACAACAAACAGAAACAGCAGCAGATATGGCTGCACTAAAAAAAAGGAAAAGAAAAGAAAAGAAAAGGCATGATACATTTAATTTTGTTTTCTAGGTGCTGAGCAATCTGGCTTTCATTTCAATAGAGTTATTAACCATGAGTAAGACTGCTTCCAATACAGGTAGTATCAGTCAGAAATCACCTGGCCTTATTTTGGTGCATGGGGCACTGTTGTCACTAAAGCTAGGCTAATGCTAAGTCATTACTGTCACTCAAAAAAAACACTGTCCGTCTAATAACCCACAATTTGATTTACATGAACATGAAATTGTGGTCGTGGAGCCTTGCAGTAGTTCTGGTAATTAGCAACATATGCTAGCTGCACCATGGAGATATAGCAGCACAGAAGATTGAGATATACTTTTTAACCCAGATAAATACAACTTAATACAACTTGCTGTCTCTGCAGCTGCCTCTGCAATATCTACAAAAGGCCTCCTGTTCGACCTTCTAGATATAATTTAAACCACAACTGATGTCAACAAGTTCTGACATATATGAAAAAATCTTTATATAAATTGTATGGTTGAATTGTAATCATGTTTTGTTTTGGTTTTTTTGCTGGTGTTTTTCGTGGTGACTGACCGGAGATCCAAGGCTGTGGCCGAGCTCGTGTGCCAAAGTCAGCTGGACTTGTCGAGGAGGCAGAAACTGTCCGTAGTTCTGAATTGTGACCAGACCTGTGTTCAGGGTGCAGGTAACACCGCTTTTGAGGGCCGCAGGCTTTGAACACACTCCTCCACAGTTTCCTTAGATAAAGAAAATAAAAGACAATATCTGAGATTGTGAGGTTCACTGAGTATATGACACTTAATACTATTTGTAAATATAGTTTAAAAGCTGAAACTTCTGAACATTCCGATTTATCCCAGCGTGCTCCTGAAAAACTTTTACATATACATGTAATGATTGTATGATATATTTTGATGATGTATCTTTGCAATTGCAAATGTCCAATGCATTTGATGCATTGGACATTTTTGGCAACTTTTTGTTAACAACAATGTTAATTTTATACAAAAAAAGAGTTTTGTCCATAACATTTTGAAATTATGGCAGGTATTGATCATGTTGATGAGCGAGAGGTCTCAGAAACTCATGTATCAAATATGATACAAAGGGCATTATAGGGTTAATTTTGTTATGTTTGTTACTGTAATTACTTCTTATCTTTGTATAGCTGTCAATTCAATACATCTCTGTTTATTTATATAGCAGCAAATCACAACACTAATGCCTTCAAGGTGCTTAATAGTGTAAGGTAAAGAATTTACAATAATCCAAAAAACCCCAACAATTAAACAACCTTCTATGAACAAGCCCTTTGGCGACAGTGGGAAGGAAAAACTCCCTTTTAACAGGAAGAAACCTGTGGCAGAACCAGGGTCTGGGAGGGGTGGGGCCATCTGCTGCGACCTGTTGTGAGTGAGGGGAGCTGTCTGAGTGCTGCAACCAAATTATCCACATAGGATTTTAAAAACCACTGAAGCAGCTGAGAAAGGTAGAAGTACAGGTCACTGCAAAGCTGTAACCTCATGAATTCCTCCTGAGTTGATAAGGAAGATCTTACAATCATAACAGAAACGAGCTGCAAATCTAATTAAAGCATGGCACCTGTTACTTTACAGGGTGATAAGGTTGCATAAGTGACCTTGTGCTACTGGAAGTACTTTAAACCAACAATGCTCTGCTACTGAGGCTCCAGTTTGAGGTGTGGCTAGAGTCAGGTGAACCTGCTGAGCTCTCCTTTTTTCACACCAAAGCCTGTGGTCGTTTTCATTGCCTTTCAGTTTACATAATATCCATTGAAAGCCACTCTTACAATTATAAACAGCTGTCCACATTCACATGGAGGGATATCTGGGAAGTGATGTCACCTTGCAACTGGCCAGCCACTGAGCTAGCTCTACAGAAACCAGTCTGATTGGTCAGGCTGCACACCTATAGGTCAGAAAGACTCCGGTCCGCTGGCTGTTCATTGGATAAAGTATGATGTGAATACCAGTAGTTTGATATAGTTATCTAACTAAATTTTCAGTCTTATAGGGTCAGTTCTTCTCATTGTCAAGAACACACTGAACCTTGGAGGAGTCTAACCCGCGTTTTCAAAGCACAGAAATATAAGTGATCACAACATCATCCAGCTGGGGAGTTACTTCCCCATCTTTTCATTGGTTCCCGTGCACCCATGTGTCGGTTTAGGTTGCAGGTCTTGGCAGTCTGGTGACTTTTATGTAACATCCTCTTACATAATGTTATCAGCACTGCCATTTTGGCGGGAAAAGCTCACAACGTACGTGTCCGTTTCGGAGAAAACCGAGTTCGCCAGGTGTCATTGCGGACTGTGGGAAAATGTCGCTGGCATCTGGATCTCCCACCTGCATGTCTTTGTTACGCAGTGGGTGTAAGTGTGACAGGAAGGGTCAGGGACAATCAGAGGTCAGAAAACAAAAACAGAAGCGTACCCTATGACACCAGGCTGGAAGCAGTAGCAAATAAAATGTCTTCTAGATAAGCGAAGGAGGGTTGAGGCTATTTTATCTTTTGGCAATTGAGACTTTGAGGCTTTTAAGCTTTAGATAAAAACACAAAAAGAATTAAGATAGACTGCCATAACTATAAATCCTCCGCAAAGTTAAAAGTCAAACTGCCGAGCACGGCTTTTCCAGTCACATTAATGAAGAACGCTGGCTGCTTTTCTCCTCCATTCCCTCCTTTTGACCTGAAATGGTCCCCCTAATTCAAGGGGCTGCATTTCCTAGAAAGAGTGTTACTTTAAAGGTCCCCACTGTGGGTTTTGTCAGCGAGCGTGCAAGCGATCGCAGACTCGGCCTGCGCTCTTTTCCTCTCCTTTTCTCCTTCTCGTCTCTGACACACAAAGGAAGCGTACTGAAAGACTCCTATTATTAGCCTGCTGGATAAACACAGTCTGCATGAGCAAACAATCATCTGGCTCGCTTAAATCTAATGTACACACCAACACACACACACGCACACACCATCAGCAGGAAACATGCGTGCATATATTGTATACATACACTAACGGTAGAAAAAAAGCTTATATGGTGACACAGCATCAGTTAACATCATAGCACACACAAACACTGAGATGCTTGCACAGCACACACACACAAGCAAACACACATGGTTTTAATGTAAATGAGCAAACGCTACAAAGACGGAAAGGGTCTTTCCTTAGACCTGAACATATCTGGGGGAGTCGGAGTACCCAAATAAGACCTTTAACAGCAAAAGCAGATGTAGTGAACATTTTGAGTGCCAAAAACAACAACTAGTTCCCAGATAATACACTGGTACTACTCAGGAAGGCAACCAAAAGTACTGCAAATAATGTACATCTATACAGGCTTCTGCTCAAGGCTGTCTTTGTCTCCAGAGTTCAATGACCTTGCAGTTGTGTATGTTTATTTGCTGTGTTATGAGGCTGTTTCGAGCATTTTTATTGGTCAAAGACTAAAGACTTAATCTGACGGGTGTGTAGCACAGCTCTTTATCAGCCGGGGTCTTACACTTTGTATGTTTTTCAGCTCCAATAATGTCAGTATAACAAAATGAAACTATTTCATTGAAAAGGTCTTAGCTGCCACTGCTGGTTATTTGCATGCATTCATTTTATTACTGCTGCCACTGTTGTACATAGGTTTGATTTTTATGTGTCTTTCATCTTTCTTAATTCTTCTTTATAATAAGGAGAGAGAGCAACAGTATTTTGATTCTCCTGTATGTCAAGTACATGCAGGAAATTGACAATAACAACAAAAACAATCATTGAATCTTAAAGTCCGTTTTTTTTCTAGTTAATTGTGACAGGAGAGACCCTAGATGGTTAAAGCTTGAGGACTTTAATAATTAAAGTAAAGAAACCTTAGAAATTATATTATTCTAGTTATTATATATATATATATATATATATTATGGATGTATATGGCTATATGGACATATATATGTGGATATATTTTTTATATTATTAGTTGTGTCCACTCACTACACACATATTTCTCCAGATTACAGTGTGAAAAATCACTGACAGAATGATGACTAATTTGAAGTTCAGTCACAAGTTATGAGCCCTGCATGCCACCAGTACAGAATAAGGTTATTAAACAGCTTGTTATAGCTGAGATTTTATGCACCTGATCTGAATAAGACTTTTTTTGGTACAACACACATAAAGCCTTTAATTGGTCTACTTACAATTACAGAACAAATAACTGGCCTAATAGTAATTAGATACTTCTGCTGCTTTCTAAACTCCATGCCATGCATTGCATTGTATTTTACTGTGTTTTGACATTTTGTCCTTGTTTGAAAGCTGACAGAGAGGCGTGCAGGCAAAGGGAGTGGGTGGGGGTGGGTGACATGTGACAAAGATCTAAACGTCCTACACTGAATGTCCCAGCACCGGCACAGGCTGAAAGGTGATTAACCACAAATAAGAGTCGGATCCAAAGGAGAGGAGCTGTGCTCTGTCTAGCTTTTCATACAGCAGATTATTTACAGATACAAGCTACATTTTCAAAGCAAACCATGGTAATGAAAAAAAAGAGCTTTCTCGAGTTTTCTTTGCAGCATTTCCTTTAAAGTTTCTCCATGTCTAATATAGCTGGCGAATATCCCCTCCTTTGTGTATGTATACATATGTTCGAGGCCATTGTAAAGATTCATTAACGCTAAACGTAATGTCTGGAAACTTACTGTCTTGGTGTGGTTCGAAACTCCGAGCTGAGCCCAACCCCCCACTAACATAGAAAAACACAACTTGGAGGGGTTAGAGGAGGAGTTTGGTGTGGTGGATGGGGGTTGTGTGTGTCTGCATGTGTGTGAATGCAGCACTTTGCTGAGGCTGCAGATGGAAATGGGGTGTTTGAGTTTAAGGGCCAGTGGTGAAACCACTAAGAAACTGGTCATACGGAGGTCGAGTGCATCAGTCTGTGGAGGTCAAACCTCTCTGCTGTTTCTATGGGAGGTCACATGAGCCTGAAAAGTCCTAACAGTGTAACACTGCTGCTATGAATCTACAAAGTGTGTGTGTGTGTGTGTGTGTGTGTGTGTGTGTGTATTGCTCATGTGAGATGTCACCATGGCAATCATGTGGTGGAATGCAGCTCCAATCCTCTCTAAGTCGTCTAGGAGCGGCTGTGTGTGTGTGTGTGTGTGTGTGTGTGTGTGTGTGTGTGTGTGTGTGTGTGTGTGTGTGTGTGTGTGTGTGTGTGTCAAAGGTTCAGCGCGCCCTAATCGTATGTCTTTCTGGTGGTTTGCTCTCACGCCCCTGAGTTTAACCAATCAAATGTTGCATGTGAGACATAGAATCAGGCAAGAACCTCCTACCGCAACAGTTCTCATACATGTGGTCAAGTCCTTCCAGCACACCAATGATACTGCAAATCTACGGCAGCTGACTAATGCTTGAACAGTACGAACTAATCCAGGTATACTGTGGCAAAGTGGGATGGGAGTTTATTTATTATTATTTATTATTATTTTACATGCAAATAATAAACTCATCATGTTTTCAAAAGAAATGCTTTGTGTAACATGCAGGTTTGTATGTGAATAACTGAGGATTATTACTTCAATGTCTCAGACCCAAACACTGTATGTATGAAAGCCTTGAAATGGGAGCTGTCTAACTCCTGTAACTGTGCAACATTGTCATTTGAACAAGGAAAACTATGCTTGGATGCATTTTAGGGCAACCAGCACACAATAAAACATATGTGTTTCTATATATAGTTCTTACACCCACTTCGATACCTCATTTAATGCGCATTTTTATTTAAATATTCCTTTTCCAGGTTACAAACTTTTTAACAGTGACTGGCTCATATCCACACATTCTGTATAATTCTGTATAATGTATTTGCATAACGCTGAGCCTGGCTTATGTTCTCAATTCATCCTTTTTAATTTTTCAGTACAGCAATGCTCCAGCATATATTTTAATCTCTATTAACTGTTGAAAAATGCTTACCAATGCTAAAAGTTTAGATTTTTAATAAATAATGAAATGTTTTGGTCTTTGTAAAACTGTTTTCAGTTAAAGTTAGATTCATATCAGATTAAACTCAAAGTAGTAGTTGGACACCTGCTCTGTCTAACACCTTTTTTAAACTTTATTTTATTTATTTTGTTCATAGCGAGTGAGTGTTGCTGCAGTGTTCCAGCAGCAGCATGTTATCAGTAGTGATAGTGCACAAGATGAAGATAGCATCATGTCTGCTACCTGTGAGAAAGAGAACTGATTCTCTCTGTGTCGTGGAAAAACAATGAGTTTATTTTGTCCAATTCTTGAAAAATGTTGAGTTGTTCCACCAAGTCCAGAGTTTAGCTCATACTTGTATTCAGGAGCCAAAACACAGCTTATACTGATGTTTTATTAGCTGTTAATTAACTCATTGTACTGGGGTGGCAGAGTTGCAACGCTGACACTGACTGGTCCAATGCATGATGGTCTCTGTCAATAGATGGACCATAAAACTTCTGTAGGGAGAGCTACACGATGATTTTGTGGTCTATTAAACAGTGGATGTATTTCCAGGAGGCTGAGTCGCTCTGTGCATTATCTAGTGAATGAGTAAAGGTTCATTCGCAGCCTAACAAGTGTTCCAAATTCTTTGTGTGCTTCTTTTGTGAGGAAACCAAACACAATATTACATTTATGGCACCTGTGGAAACCAGTGTTTCCACCATGCTGCATATGCATTAGTTACATGAAGAAGTCATGTGTTTATGATTTTTGTAAAAGTGCCAAAGTGATTCTGACTCACCGGCTTTGCCTTCCCAGGCAAGCCCCAGCACTCCACTGTAGTCTCTGTCAGTGAGCAGGTAGGACAGGCAGAAGTTGCCCCAGTTGTTCTCCGAGTACAGACTTAGCAGCTTCTCGGGGCCGATGTACAGAGGAGACAGCGGGTCATTTTTATCCTCTTCTGTCATCACCTGGGGGGAGTCAGACAAACACAGGAACAATCAAACACGCCACAGTTCTGAGAGAGGTCCTGTATTTCAGCTTATGTTGTTGCTGTGACACTGTCTCACTTCCACTCCCAGAAGAAAACACTTGGGCACCATCACAGACTGATGCATGAACCCAAGTATCTCAATAAAAAGCTTGTTCATTACATGATTTTGAATGTGTAAAAGCTTCACTGTGTGATCAGCGACTGAAGAACATTGCTCAAAGGTTTGTGGAGTTTGTGCACTGTTCTGAAGCTTACTCTCAGGGACTTGACTTTAAAGTTGATCAACTGGATTCCACTGAAGTCTACCTTGTCGTAGATGTCATTCACAGCCCGGATGTACGAGGCAACCTGAGAAACCATAGTTAATGCGAGAACAACAGGAAAAATGCGAGAACAACAGGAAAAATGAAAACATTAACTGATATATCATAATAACTGATTCTATTTCATTTATAAATAAAAACAGGATTTTCAGAAGGTTTAGCATTTTATCCTTTCAGTGCTATAACTGATATTTTCTTCTTGAAGATAACCTTCTCCTGCTGATTTGAAAAGATTGAACAATAGAAATCTGTTGACAACAATGTGATTGTTATATATTTAAATGTGTCATGTCAGGTAATCTATAAAGCACTGGGTGTTTTTGTTGTGGTTGGCACAGATTGTAGCAGTTTCAGCAAAGCATGTGCACACCGGTCACATGCGGAGGTTTGATTTTGCACAGCAGGAGACAAACGTACAAGAGAGCCTGTGGGGAAATGCTCATGAATGTAAATATTGACACCTTGGATGTAGGAGACATTCAAACTGGGTCAGGAGCCTCTGACAACAACGTTTTGCTTATTTACACTCAACGATCCCATCACGGCATCAGTTAAAGTATATTTTCTCACTCGGTGCAACAAAGGTCTGGCGCTGAACCAGAGACAACAAATGTGCTTAGGTGTAAGGTGGAAAGAATCTGAGGCGGGTCAAAGAGGTGCTGAAAGGGAGGACAGCACAAGAAACTCCAGAGAGAATAACAAGGAAACTAAGGACAAACTGACTTACTCATTAACTGACTTGACTTTGACTAATAAGAGATTTAATTAGTGAAAAAAGAGATTCGTGGGAGCATGAACTCACATCTGTGCACTTATCTTGTTTTATCAAAAAAATAATGACTCTTTATTGGTTTTTAATTTGGAGGAATCAGAAAGATAATCATACTGAAGTGAGTTTTTGCATTATCGTATCATCTTGTAACTAAACTCAATTAAAAGTAATGCATCATGTGACCTCTGGTCTGATTATGTTTCTGACTGCATTGAGGCAATGCGGGGACATCAGCAGAAAGTAAGCTTTTAGCTGCTTGTCTGCTGATGTCGTGGCAGATGGCCCCGCCCCTCCCTGAGCCTGGTTCTGCCGGAGGTTTCTTCCTGTTAAAAGGGAGTTTTTCCTTCCCACTGTCACCAGAGTGCTTGCTCATAGGGGATCGCATGATTGTTGGCTTTTTCGCTGTATGTATTATTGTAGGGTCTACCTTACCATATAAAGAGCCTTGAGGTGACTATTTTTGTGATTTGGCGCTGTATAAATAAAATTGAATTGAATTGATATTGAATTTTAGCCCAGCATGTCCTTTAAATTCAATGCCTGTTCAACTGGAAAGTATTAAAAATGTTTTTAGTTTCCATCTGTAAGCTCAGAGTTGGTTTTTAATACAGCTGCAGCAGTTGTACAACATTACAACTGAGGGATTTTCATGCTTTAAGCTTTATGTGTTGTTTAAAAATAAAGAAAAGTGCGGATGCACCGTGGATAACTCCACCCAATCAGAAGTTAGTCGTCTTCTTCTTCATTCAGCTGCTCTCTTTAGGAGACACCACAGCAGATCATCTGTCTCCATCGCATCCTCCTCTGTCACATCAACCTTCCTCCTTCACTACATCCATGAATCTTCTTTCTGATCTTCCTCTTTTCCTCTTTACTGGCAGCTCGAAATTCAACATTCTTTGTCCAATATATCCACAGTCCCTCCTCAGCACATATCCAAACCATCTCAGCCTTCACTTTAACTCTTTCTCCAAACTGCTCAACCTGAGCTGTACCTCTGATATATTTATTACTAATCCTCTCCTTGGTTATTCCCAGTGAAAATCCGAACATCAGCTCTGCCACCTCCAGCTTGGCCTAGAAAGCATTTAAGCATAGAAAGCAGTGCTTGTATAAATGGGTGTGAATGGATGAATGATACATAAATATGTCTGTGCAGGTTCTCAGTCATCCAGGTCATGGTAGTCTAAGGAGCTTGGGAAGAAAGTGACTGGACTTGTTTCACCTCTGGTCAGAGAAGCTTCTTCAGTTCTAAAACCAAATGGAGAGTCCCAGGTATTTAATCCTTAGTGGGAGTTGTCCCTTCATTGACCCACTATTGATCATGTGCCTAACCACATGAGCCAAAGTGTGAAAAAGAGTGTGGGTCATTATCAGCAGAGGTTTCAGGTAAAACCATTGTGTGACCTTGCCCCACCCTTTCAAGTGATCCTTTGAGATCACCTGATGCAAGATGTGAAGTGGGTGATGAGGTGCCTCAAAACTGCACTGTAGGTGGCAGACAGTTGGAGTTGTAAGCCACCGCCTCTGTTCAAAGATGGTGGTTCACAGCAGATATACGTAGATGGCTTCTCTTACTCCTCTTTCAAACCATCTGTCTTCTCTGTCCAAAATGTGAACTTTGGCATCCTCCAAAGAGTGACCTTTGACCTTTAGATGCAGATGCACAGCTGAATCTTGTCCTGTCAAGGTGGCTCTTCCATGTTGTCCCATGCGTTTATGGAGTGGCTGTTTGGTTTCTCCAGTGTAGAGGTCTGAGCACTCCTCGCTGCACTGCACTACATATTTAGCTTTGTCCTTGGGATGAACCAGTTTTTGTCTGAGGGTGTGGCTGGGTCTGAAGTGTACTGGGATGTCGTGCTTGGAGAAAATTCGCCTATGTCAAAGCATAAAGTGCTTTGAGTTCTCAGGTAGACCAGAAAAGCACTATACAAGAACCAGTCTGTTTACCATTCACCAATGTTTTATCAACGATTTTCTAAAACTTTGATTCTGATGTGAAAGACCGTGTTTGGGTAGGCAGAGCCAGCCATAGCTATTATCTGCTTGGCTTCAGTTTTCAAAGAGTGGGTGAAAAAGGGAAGATAAAGATAAAGCAAGGTAAGCATGGACAGTTCACCATTTACCATGCATTTAACATCTAAACTTCCCCTTGTTCTCAGCATGGCAGTTTTATAGTTGTCAGTTATATGTTTTAAAGAACATACTGAAGACACTATTTAGAAAAATGATAACAATTCTGGTCTTTGCACCAGAGCCTCATTTAGCCATGTTTGCAGCAAGTGCGACATAATGTCTCCGCAGTGCGTTGCGCCATGGCTGCTGTGTGCGTCAGAGTGGGGCCTGGCATTTGCCTCTTCTTTCGGCGTCAAGGTAGCAAACACTGTTATTTTTAGTACTGTTGACTAATATCCAACCTTAGCCCAGCAAAATGCTCCTTTAATACTTAAATAATATGATAGCAGGTAAAACCTGACACCGTATACTGAACTACTAGCTGGTACAGTTACAAAAAGGACGATAAGCAGTAAACAACCATAGATTTAGTATACAGTTTTTTTTTCTGCCTGTATTTTGAAACAAGAGGCTTGAATGATAATTTAAAGTCTGGCTAATGATTGCACTTGTTTCATTAGGATAAGGTTTTACTATTGACGATTGACATTAAGTGACCCGTGTACCCAAAATCCAGGACACCGAATGCAGTTTAGAGTGTGTAAACAAGGCGTGGAGAGTTCTGCCAACAAGAGGGGAAATGTGCTGTGATTTGATGCTCCTGCAGGATGTCCCAATAGAGAAACACTGCGTGCTCTTAAACGAGCGCCCTGTGGCCCTCAAGGCAGGGGATCTTTTGTTTGTGATGTCAAAAAAGCACAAAGAATCAGAACTATTCTTAGCTCTATGTTTTTTTTACATGTTTCTATTTAGCTTTATGCAAATCTTTCTAACCTTTGCAGCAATCCTGAATATCTGAAGCCAAACATCTTGTATAAAAGTGGCAAATAAGACCGTTTTGAACTTCTCACCTGAGCCACAACAGCTTCGACAGACTTGAATCTTTTGTAGTAGAGGTAGTCAGCATGAACGTGGAGGAGGCAGGTGGTCTTTGACTCATCCAGAGTTCTCCTCGCCCGGCTCACTGGTGCCTCCTGTGGATGAAAATGCAAGGACGTGATGCAAAAGAAAACAAACCGATGGGAGACCGATTTGAAATTTGTTATTCTCCATAGCAAATGTTCAACAGAATGTAATGAAATTACAGATCTGATTTAGGGAGAAAGATGTCATGAGGTGGCAAAAACTGTACATACACGAGTTTAAGAAAATGAAAGCAGATGAAAGCGAGACTTTCTCAAAGCAAATGTTGACACAGAGCTCGTACTCATGACCTAGTGGGAGCGGGGACAGGTAGTGGCAGGAACACAACTTGGATGCTTAAATGGGAAAAACATCTGTTGAGAACATCTCATGACCAAACAGTGGAAGTGATCTCTGATAGGAGGTATGTTGTTAAAAATGGATTCATACCAATGTCCCAACATCCACTGTTGACAATAGACTTTGAGAGCACCACCCACTTGGTCATAGGTTAACAATTTTCCACGTGCCCATGGGGAATATTAGATTAATTGATACAGCAGATGTTTATAACAGCTGTTTTTATCATTTTACAGCCAAGGTCGCCTGTGAGGCGGCCGCTCAGCTCCCTCCTGGTCACCACGCTACCGGTGGTGTGATGACAGCCTTCTGGAGTTATAAACAGTAACTTACTTTCGGTGACTCACGAGGCCCAATAAAAGTGAATGAATGGTCAGTTATAAAAGATGAATCAGACACATGAGTGAATTTCTTCCAAAAACATTTATAGGATTGGCTATAAATAAAGATTGCAAAGGAGGAAAGAGGAGGAAAGTGGATACAGTAGATCCCTCATTCAGTTTATGTCTGGATGATCATACCTGACTGGATCTGAGGTTTTGGGCGAGGACGTTTAGAGTTTTTGCAGCACAGAATCCATCGGGGGCAGACGTCATGTATGACAGAGCTACACAGTAACAAACACAGATATTTACAGTCACAAAAATATTCAATCTGCACTGTTCTTCTACCTCGCCTTTAGCCAAATACACAGAAAGTTGCAGATTGCCAAGCCAATGAGTGACGCTTGTTCTTGAGCACGTCATGTTGCTTTCTCTTCAGTCATACTAAATAACTGAGCAGAGATCAAAGGCTTCCTCCACCTGCAACTATTCAAATTTATTGGAACGAAAGAGACATTGAGAAAGATCAAAATAAACACATGATGTAATGTACTCGTCGGCCACAGTGTGATCTTTGGAAAATATTTGTGCTGACATGATAATGGTAAATAACTGTTGCTTTGCATGTTTGTTTCTCTAGGGGCAATGATCAGTGAACAAATACTGAATATATGTATGTAAGAACTGGACTGCACAGAAACATTTCCTGCCTGTACTGATTGCTAGAACTACCCCCAACCCTGTACCCCAGCCCTGTGTGATGCTTA
The DNA here is from genome assembly GCF_013358895.1 of Oreochromis aureus. Classification (NCBI taxonomy): domain Eukaryota; kingdom Metazoa; phylum Chordata; class Actinopteri; order Cichliformes; family Cichlidae; genus Oreochromis; species Oreochromis aureus. Next base: position 42,374,596 of record NC_052963.1, on the reverse strand, counting down.
TTCTCTACTAAATAGTTGCATTTGGTCACAATAAAGACTTTACTCCTCTAATAAGAAAAAATCTACAGCTGTTTCTAGATTTTGCTGGCAAATTTTGAAATTCTTTCTTTTAGAACTGTTCCTGCTGTACTTCACTTTATTTATTTTTAGTCATTTCCAAATGGAAGCTAATATCAGCAATTAGAACAAAGAGCAAGAGAATATTTAAAATATCAAGTGAAAGGCCCTCAAACTGGAAACTTACATGAAAATCACATCACATGATGCAGATCAGTCATGCGGTTCCACTCTTGAATTTGCTAACAATAACAAAAGCTGGGGATTGGGTCCTTGTGAGCGACCATTCGTGCAGCAATCATGGACAGAAGCACCCTCACACAATTTGTAAATAGACCTGCATTTGGAAACCGGCACACTGGTCTGGAGTGAGAGCAATGGAGCCACATGTGGAAATGATGTTATAACTGCTGCTCTGATTTCATTAAAACATTGTCTGTGATTTGCAACACCTCTGGGAAGGCTGTCTCATTCAATCTGATGCAATAATGATGGGTCTGCAGGCACGGGGGGTATTGCTTTTGCATGTTTTGGCGCATCATGTTGCATTGAAAAAGCTGCAGAATTTCACAAAAGTGCAAGAAGTCAAAAGGTGCTCACACTGAAAGAGTACAAGGTTTATAGTCCGGAAACCAGTGCAAATGTAAAGTAATGTAATCCACTCTGCATTAATGTTGACCAAATATTATTGAAATCCACAGTTACAGTAGAGTCACATGACATGATAATAAGTGACTTTAAGGGGTAATGCAAAGTGTGTGTGTGAGAGACACTCAGGCATGAACCTACAGTGAGAGAACACATGATTGGATCACACCATGTTATCAAAGTCCTTCAGCCAATAAGAAACACGTAATTTATCCTATACATAGCACGAGTGGGGGTGGGTATAGATGCAGAGGCCTAAATGCTGGGTGTCGACTCCCCACAGACTGAATTATTTCCAGACCACATGTCCATGTTCTCTTTCTTAGTCTGTTGAAGAGTCTCACAGCAGAAGACAAATCTTTGTGTAGTCAAACTTGCAAGCAAATAGTTTCTTCTTTATAATATTTGTTAAGAAATAAACACCTTTTTCCAACTGGAAACCAAAGACAGCAACTAAATGGATTTAATTGGAATGGCCTCTTGTACAGTCAGGGCAAACAGAAAAGGATTTTCCCAGATGAAAAAAAAAAAAAATCAGTGTCACATTTCAGCCAAGACCCTCATTTCCAACAGCTGCTGGAAGCCACTTCTACCGTGAAGAAAAATGTAGAAAATCCAATCCAGAGTCAAAGTCTTATTCCAGCTTTTTAGTGTAACAGTTACATTATTTACACACAAAACACAAAATTACAATCCTGCCACACAATCACAGAAAAGTTAAATCTTTAATGGATGCTCTTCCTGTGCATAAATTGTTGCATTGTGGTGGAGAGATTTGGGTTGTTGGGGAGCAGGTCCAACACAGGCACTGAGGTTGGAATTGAATAAAATATGTGTGCATAGGAGAGCTCTGTTTTTGGCCCAAAGTTACTGGTTTAGGTGCCAGATGAGCTTGTTGGACCCCCTTCTATTTTCTGGGGGGCTGGAGCCTATCCCAGCTGTACATAGTGGGCAGGTCGTTTGTCCTTCCCAGGCCCATGTTGGACATTAGACCTCTCTTTCTTTTATCCCATAGCCTCTGTCTCTTATTGTACTCGCTTTTATTGTTGTCAAAATATTAATTTTAAAAAAAGCATAAGTGTCACAAGCATCATCTGTGATACAGGAGTATCAGATAAACTGTTTCCAGCGGGTGTACATTACTCATGAACACATGGTCGTTGCCCAAATTAGATCTTTGATCGAACAGTTATTCAGTGGAGTCACAGTTTGCCCAATGATGTCATTTGCCCACTAACTGGGAAGTTGCTTGACGATCCTACTTCAGATATTTCTCATCATCCCACGTCTTGTCTATTTATGCAATTTATGAGACTTAAATACACCTAAAGGTACTTCCCACTATGAATGACACTTGCTGAGTATTTGTTTGAAATAATGTAAGAACATTTTGATGCATCTTCAGCCATTTTCACAAATGCACTGAACCTTTCTGAATTAATCAGCAGAGACTCAAGTGTCTAGCCATGCTGGAACAGATTAAATTGTATTAAAACCGCAAAATACAAAGTCTGTGTGGGGTCCTGTTGTGCAGATTTACCCAATGTGAGACTTGCCTCCTGGAAGCTCGGATTAGGAAGCACCCTCACCTGAACCAAACAGAGGATTTTAAGCAGTGAGAACAAAGCTCAGACAAAATACCTGCCTTTGTGTGCTACATGCCAAAAAGGACAACTATCATTTTCAAGAGCTAAAAACTCTTACATCAGCATTTTTCATCCAGAGCATCACCTACACGCAACAACTGAAGCAACTTTAGCACCGACTCAAATGTTTGATGACTTTCTTGTATTGCTGGAAAATCAGGAGTTCAGCCGGGGTGAGAGTTATTTCTCAAATTCTCCAAGCTTGCATGTAATAAATCAGTAAATACAAAAAAAGTAGATGTTTGAAGGTCCATTTATGTTGTTGTAAGATTATAAAATGTAACATAAATTCTCAGTAGATGTTCTGAAGAGGACATATATTGTGGGCAACGACTACTTCCTGATTGTAAAGCCACTTTCAGTTTGGAGGAGCAATTAAGGACCCAGCAGTTAAACATTAAAAGTTTTAATAAATGTGGGTATTTATTACTTTTCATTTAACCAAAAGGAATGTGAGGTTAATAATTACCCATCATTTCTAGGCTACTCCCTAGCAGGAAGTAACTGCAGGTTACTCCCTATGCACGATCTCAGGGGCAATGAGTACACATTCCCTGAAACACTGTATTTACTTCCAAAGTACTTAAGATGGCTTAGATGGCTAAAAAGATTCATAATAAATTGATTTAAAAAAAAGTTAATTCTCATATTCACAATGGAAAGTCAATGATATAATTAGATAAACTTAAAAAATATATATATATGAAAAATGTAAAACTGAAAATTTCCCTTCCTTTTTGGTATTGTTAATTTGTTACACTGACAGTTATAAACTGCATTTTTGCAACATAATTGTTTTTTTAAACATCTAGGGGGCAACCAGTTTCCTCTATCTTTATTTATGCAGCCCTGAAATTAAACAAATTTGTTTCTTATTGCCTTTTTGATAGTATTTACATGCATAACTTAGTGTTTAGTACGTAGTTATGTTCCTACGATGTGGATGTGTCTATGCATTTTAACTTTTTTGCATGTAGTTTAATGACCTTTAATGGTATGATTGCATTAGCCAAAATAGATACTGATAATTTAAGTTTTTATTCAAATTTTTAAATGACCAGGACAATACTGGCCATCATCTACGGGCGGAAGACTAGCTGAAGGGTTCCCACAGTGCAGACAAAATGACTTGGCACATTGTTCATATGTTACTTAATGTTACCACACTGCACTATGATGATTTGCTGCAATATGTCCGCTCTTGGCTTGACCTGTTCCCCAGATCTGAAACATGTTATGGCATCCAGTATCCCATGGGGGATGGAAAGTTCCTCATGCGTCCCTTGTTGCCTCCACACGACACCCACGGGAAGTGGAAATATACACAAGAGCAGACACATTATGTCACCCATCTCGTGGTCTAATTTACCACTTTGTTTAGAAGCATTGATTGTTTATTTATCATCTGCAAAATCTTTCACAGCTTCCTGCAGATATGCTGGCCTTGTGAATGAAAGAGCAGGATGTTAACAGCTTCGATGCTATCGCATGCAAAGTTTGGCTACAGCTTTGAAAGACGCTGAAGAAACGGCAGGAGGATTAGGGAGGAAAGGCAGCCACGGAGTCTGTGCAGACTTCTGGAGAAACGGTGGGGGGAGACGGGGTTTCTTGCACAATGTGAATTATGTTTCCAGTAAAAAGCTTTCTTGGAAAAATTCAGATACTATTGCAAATATGCACCTTCAGCAAGGGAATCCCACTTTGGCATCCACATTGATTCATGTACTCTTTGACAGTTGTCTGATGTTCCCCATCTGGACAGATCATATGATCCTAAGCCAAACCCAAGTTCATCTTAATCTGTTGTTGTAGAAATTGTCTCCAAAGCCCTCAAACCCTGAAGAAGTCACCACATACTGCCTTTCTTTCTTCGTCTCCTTCTTTTAGAAACCTACCTCCTTGTCTTCCCCTTCTCTCACTCCTCTTACTCCTGATTTAGGCCCAAGCCTCACCCACCCCTCCTGTTTCAAAAGTCAAACCATCTTCGGTTTATCTTTTCTTTGGCCAGTGACCAGGCAGTGAGGGCCCCTACACCCCCTCTTAAAGGGTTGTTCTGTTACATTATAAGGTCCCTGGGTACTACACTGACCTCTAGTAACATTAGTTTGAGAACTACAGGCTGCAGATACTACACAAGAGAGGAGCACTAAGGATGAAAAATAGTGGGAAAGATGTGTTGCTGTAAAACTGCCAAAAGGGCCATTAATCAAGCTATTGATATGTTTATGCCAAAGGCCAGGAAATTCAGGTCATGGTGTATCATTTGGATTGCAAATGCACAAATATCCTGCACAGTGAGCATTACTGGGACCATTACTCCAGAGGCACTAGAAGTTTGAGTGCAGGACAACCTTTTCATTGAAGTCAAAGCAGTCTTACCCATGTCGTCCTCGCGGTAGATTATCGAGTGGTGGTCTGTTGGACTGCTGGTGTATCTGTCAGATGGCTCTATGTGATAAGTCCCATTTTCTGTATGGATAGTTCCCTCAAACTGTCCCTGTAACACAGAGCCATGGCAGGCAGAGACAGGTTCACCTGCATGACCAGGGCAGGAGAGACTGGGATTAGAGAGAGGTGAGAATATATATGATGCTGACAGAAACCTGAATACTGGGGGCAGCAACTGCACACACAAGGTGAGGTATGGGGTAATAGAGAAATCAGATTACTTTTTAAAAAATTTGTATATATTTTGCATATTCTGTTGTATTTCTTTTGTTGTACTTTGCGTAGTTCTTCATAATGGTTTTTAAATTATCATTTACTTTATTTGTCTATTCTGTTTGCCATCTGTGGACAGCAAAGAAAGAATTTCAGGGAAACCTGTTTCTTTCCATTGCATATGAAAATAAACCTTGAAACCTGAGACTTGAATGAGGACTTTTGAAATTCTGCAGAGGATCTTTTATCCTTGTGCCCAGCACGGTTTATTTTGGCCTAATATATGTGGAGCTATTACTAAAGATGTTTCTTCAGGTGGAACTTTCCAGATATAGCCCAGATTAAATTTTGATTGTAGTGAAATTGGTTAAATAGATCTTTGCTTTTTTTTTTTGCTTTTTTTTTTTTTGCAAATGTAGACAAATTGTTTGGAGTCCTACAGGATGACAAGATATCTCTGTGATACCTACCTTCTAGTATTCCTGAGTAGATGTGGGAAAGATCAACATATGTTGAATCATTTTCACTGACTAATGTAAAGTCTTTAGAAAATACTGCTCTGTTTTGCCTCAAAAGCAGGTGGAAAGTCCTGAAGGGAAGAAAAACACAAACAGCAGCTTACAGATGTGGTCAAAGCTTTGTAGTGTTGTGGGAAGTATGCAGCTCTATAATCTCCTGAGATATATGGACTAATGAGTAACTAATGTCTGACATGTGTTATAGGTTTAGGAGCAACAACAAAGAGTTTGCACAACCAGGTATTTCCTATTAGTTTAACCAAATAGTTGCATATAGACAGACATTTTCAACCAGTTGCCCAGACGGAAATGTGAAGTTACCTGTGAAAAGCAGTAAAATTCAAATGCAGTGTATAGTCCTGAGATTGTGTGGCTCTCTTGGCTCTCAAGTGCTTCCTGTGAAGATCTTCCCTGTCGTAAGACAAGCCCTCGTAATACTTTATGTAAGGACTGATGCTACTCACAGCACCTGTTGGAAAAGAAGACGTTCCTATTACTGGAGAAAAGCAACATTTTGAAAGTATTTTTGTTTCTAATTTTCAGGTTACTCTGATTTTAACAGCTTGTGTTATTCTTTGAAATAGATAGAAAATCATGACCAAATGTTTTGGAAGTGCTGGCTCCTCTTTTTCATAATGACTGCAGTTCTCTATAGCATGCTGGATATCAGCATCCGAGCCAAGTCCTGATTGATAGTGATGTATTCCTGCCTTATCCGCACTTGAAGTTGATTACAGTTTGTGGGCATTTGCTTAACCACCCGGTTTTTAAGGGCTGAACACACAAAGACCAACTTCTTTTAATGATCCAGGAACAATTTGGTGATAATCTGTACCTTTTTCGAAATGATAGAGCACCATTTCACAAAGCAAAAGTGATAACTAAAGGCTTACAATAAATGAAATTAACATTATGTTCCTATTGCTGAGAAGTTCCAGTCACCCGTTTCAACTTATCTAATTAGTGGTCATAGTGGGGTCTCAAGTCTGTTGCAAGGCCAACACAGAGACAGACAACCATTCGCACCTACAGGCAATTTAGGATAACCAATGAAACTGCATGTATTTGGACTGTGGGAAAAAGCCAGAGTACTCAGAGAGAATCCACACAGACAAAAGCCTTACCCAGATGGTGTATTTGAACCCCAAACCTTCTTGTTGTGAGGCGCCAATGCTATAAGCACAATGCCACCATGCTAGCCAACTGAGAAACTCACTAAACCTTATCCGACTGAGAACCTTTGGTCGGTCCTTATAAAGCAGGGGCTCAAACAGAAACACATGACCAGCTTCAAGCACTGATAAGGCAGGAATAGTATGCCATAAATAAAGATAACAGTCCAAAAGCTGATATCCCATTGTGGATCGAAATATAATAGAAACATGTTCAAAAAGATTAGATAAACAAAATCTGAAGGTTCCAAATTTGCACCACTGCCAAAGCTTTTGGTCATGACTATAAGCAGCCTTTTGTTCTTATCAAAAATTTTAGAGAAAGCTGTCTTTCTCCAAATACAGGCCTACTTAGTTGCAAATAATATCACTGACAAATTCCAGTCTGGCTTTAAGCCACACCATAGTACTGAAATGGCCCTGCTAAGAGTCTACAATGATCTTCTTGTATTTGCTGACTCCTGTCGCCCTGCCGTTTTAGTTTTATTGGATCTGTCTTCAGCTTTTGACATGGTTGATCATAATATTCTCTTGAGGAGGCGAGAGCATGTTGTAGGCATCAAGGGTTCTGCCCTTAACTGGTTTAATTCTTACTTCTCGGATAGATCCTTTTCTGTTGTGATGGGAGGATACTCTTCCTCTGTTGCCCCTCTGTGTTGTGGTGTGCCCCAGGGGTCTGTATTGGGCCCTTTATTATTCTCTTTGTACATGTTACCCTTGGGCTCCATATTTGAAAAATACAATATTTCTTATCATTTTTACGCTGATGACATTCAAATTTATTGTCAACTGACTGATGATCTGTCAGCATCACTGCACTCCCTGTTCGATTGCCTGAGAGAGGTCAAAGATTGGCTGTCGGATAATTCCCTCATTTTAAATGAGAAAAAAAATGAAATTATGGTGTTCGATAGTCATATTCCTCGAGACCAGCTTGCTGCCCTGCTGGGGCCCCTTGCTAACTCTCTCTCTGACTCTATACGTAACCTGGGTGTCTATTTGGATAGCTCCTTTAAGCTGGATAAGCAAGTGTCATCTGTAGTTAAATATGGCTTCTTTCAATTGCGCCAGATTTCTAAAGCTAAGCATTATATACCACACAGGGACCTGGAAAAACAGACTCTATCCAATCCTTTAAATCAAGATTGAAAGCATACTTATTTAACCTGGCTTTCCTGACCAGTTAATACCCTTTTAAAACTTTTTATTAATTTTATTATTTTATCTTCTTAGTAGATATTTTGTATTCACGATCTGACCTTCCTCCTGTATTGAGGCTATTTTACTTAACTCTTCCGGTCTATTAGTGCCTCCATTCTGTCTGTGCTAGTGCCCGATCTGTACTTTGTTATTGACTTATGTTGTTTCGCTGTATTACTGTGAAGCACTTTGGTGTGCCTTCGGGTTTTTAAATGTGCTATATAAATAAAAGTGTATTGTATTGTATTGTATTTACAGAGTCATTTATATTTGGCACTCTACACTACAAAGTCAATCCTGATGCAGATGACACATTCCTATTCTTACAAGATCCTTGTTTATTACAGGAGACATATTCATTTTTTTTTAAACACAATCTTTACTCTGTTTTGTTTTCCAGCAAGTTGTGTTTGCAGGTGTAGGAGGTTAAACAGCAGGGGCGTTGTTTTGGAGTTGTCATGATGTTTTCCTTGGTTTTAGATGCCTTGTTATCTAGGGCCATTCTAAGATGCTAAGGTTTTGAAAAAAATGTTGCTGTGATTTATTAATGTAAACTTAAACCAGAAATGTGATTGTCACTAAGTGTCAACATTCACTCTCTCAGTAAACACCGGGTTTGTAAAAAGTTAATTTAAAATTAGACGTGAATCCAAGTCTGCTATTCATTCTATTAGTAGTTTTACAGTGCAGTGGTTTACACATGGGCATAGTAAGAGAAACATCCACAGTTCAATGACAAAACGAGATCCAATTCAAGACACATACGAATCCCTTGGAGGATGTGCCAGGAAGCATCTGGTGTAAAAATCTGCCAAATCAGATATGTGGGGCTTCCCCTCTTGAACGAGAGCATCAAAAGTAGCTGCTTCTAAATTCTCAAAAATATCTTTCTTTTTTTTTGGAAGTTTATTTTAATTAGTTTCATTGTTAAAGCAAAGAAATATTAAACATTTTGAATATACATAACTTATTGAACTTCAACATGACTTCAGATCAAGATTATGATGACATAAAGTTTGCTAAGCACATTCATGCTAAAAGGGGAAAAAATAAATCCAGCAACAAACCCAAATTTATCCTAAATAATCTTTCCAGACAATATCCTCTTGGCATAGTCACAACAATTTTAACTGTCTGTCTGCCTAAAACTAATCTGCCATCTACTGAGTGTTTTCTGGCTAACTGAAGAAACCCTTGAGGGAAGAAAATTATAATTCCCTGTAGCTTGCAGCCATTTTTAGTTGCCCATCATGAATGACTCCCGCATAAATACACTATAATGCACTCCAATAAGCAAGACTAAGTGAGCAAAACATTTTTCTCCACTGCTGATAACACTTCACAAGAGCACACTTCTGTACAGCATTCCTGGGGGGACAGGTTGAGACATGTCTCACCCAGGACAGACCAGTCCACCAAAACAGAACTATTTCATACACACAGACACTCAGGCAGACTGACGCGCACATATGCACATGTGACTACAAACAGCGCTGTTTAAAAGTTCAAAGACCTTTTATTTAGACAGTATCTACCTGTAATCCATTCATGGCAGCTGACAAGCAAAAGCAGCAAACAGCAGTGTTGGACCCCCATCGTCTCCTTATTGATGCGCTCTTCTCCTTTCCTCACCTCTCTCTATCTTTCTCATCCCATTTCTCCTTACCTTTCTCTTCAGCTTCTCTCGTACCTGTGGTTTCCCACACTGGAATGTGACTACTTATAAAATTCAAGCCATGACACAGGAAGATATGAACACTGACACACTGGAGAGGCAAATTCAGACTTGTTTGCTAACAGATACCTGCGCAGTTGCAGGAAGGCTTTCAAATGAAGTTGTGAGATATGTTTCTCAAATAGTTAGCATAGCGCAGAGATTCTCACTTTTTTTTTTCTGGTATGTCCAAGTTCAGAAGACAAAAGACAAAAGCATATTCTGGGGGGGGATCAATTATTACTAATAAAAAAGGATAAAAGTTGAATTTTAAGGAACTAAAGGTCCTCAAGATGAAATTTCCCCAGAGCCTGCCCAAGAGGTACAGAGCTCCTGGTGGGCAAGATTAGAAGTGACAGAATCAAAAGTCATAGAACTGCTGTGAAAAAGTATTTGTCCCTTCGCCCCCCTTATTTCTTCCTTTTTTGGGTATTTGATCACCAAACTATTTTTTTTTGTAGCCAAAATAACCAGATTAAATACAAAATGTATTTTTTAAATGATGATTTCATTTGTTAATGAAAAAAACCCTCACTAAACTTGCCTTGCCCTCTAAAAGTAATAGCTGAAAAGGGCGGCACGACCAGTTCTTATATTTAGGGGCCAAATACTTCTTCCACATATAGAGTTGGGTAGGTTTGGATAGATATATAAATAGAGGAATCAAATTCAAAGAGGCACATTTTCTGATCAAAAGTCAACAGAATAACACAGTAGTTGTTTGGTAAAACAAAGCATACAAGATTACGTTGTAAATAAGTTGCTTGATCATGTTGCAATTTTTAGCGTTGCAATGATTCAGCATTCCTGAAAAGGAAGATGTCTCCCACAGGTTTAATTATTGACCCTTGTGTAGAAAAGAAAGTGCTGAAACGGTTCCTTCTCATAATAAATACGAGAAGGAAGTAATCATTTGCATGACTAACACTGTGTGAAGGGTATTTTGTGTCCTCATCCTGAGCAAAGGGGTGACAGTTTAAGATTTTAGAACAATAGCAGAACCAGGACATTAGTTGACCTGGAAGTGATGCAAATAAAACAAAGGTTTTACTGCTTAAAATAAAAGCCACCTGTTTCACTTCTGCAACAAGAAAAGCAACATGTTTACAACAGTTTCCCACATAATTAGAGATATCATGAATCAGGGATCATGTACTGATAAAGAAAGCAGTGATATTCAGCTTAGATTGGATGTGGGAAGTGCTACTAAATTAATGTGTGGATATTTATGGCTTAGAGATATGCATTTATACAGTCATGGTAAAAACTGATTAAATGGCTTAATTTTTTTCGTTTCATATCAGAAACTAATAACAATCACCTAGTCCTCAGCAGGTGCTAAAAACAGGTAAATAAATGTAACCATAACAAAGCCAAAATGATGAAGCTGTGTGGAAAAACAATAAGTGCACCCTTGCTGCTTCCATAGGAATTAAAAGGGAAAATGGCAGTCGGGTCAAAAGCACTTCTTTAACTGATCATCAGCAAATCTGAGCATCTCAATAAAAGCAGAGGTTTGCAGTTTCTAAAGAATTTGAAGTCGACATTGTATGGTGAGAAGGATTATTCACGCAGCCCAGTTAAGGTTTGTAAAGTTGCAACTGTGCAAACCACAAGACTGCTGGAACAATGTCCTTTACGCAGATGAGGCCAAAGTGGTTTGGCCTTAATGCAGACACACAACTCCATGTTGGAGAAAACCAAAACACGGGATATCAACACAAGCGTCTCATACCAACTGTCAACCACGTTGGAGTAAGGGTGACCATTTGAGCTCGTTTTGCAGCTGTGGGATCTGGACATCTGAAAAATGTGAGGCCATCGCCCCGGCACGTTTTGTTGTTCATCTCAGCTCATATTTACCTGATTTTAAGACCCGCTGAGCACCAGATGTTTGATATTTTGCCCTGTAAGTAAAATCTTAGAATTTTAAGAGGATGTAATATAAGTTTGATCTATTTTAACATTTAGAGTTTTTGTTTTGTTTTGTTGTTTGTTTTTTTGTCAAATGTGTATCAGCAGATGTCCTAATTTGACTTCTTGACCACATAAAATGAACGCAGGTTGGAAGCAACTTTATTTTATTTATTTTCTATATTTAAATAGTTTCAGTCTTAAGTAAATAACAGGTACAAATGATCTGAGAGGTTTTACTGACATATCACATGGTGTTGATGATATTTGCATTGATAAAAACGTCTCACGATTTACAGTGTGGGACTTCCTCACATTGTCCCGGAGAGGGATTTCTAGTGATCGACATCCTGGAGCTCTCAGTGGGAACTGGAGCCAAGTGAATCAGACCGGATTAAAATGGTTTCCACATTGTTAGAGTTTTGCAGCCATGTTTGTTATTTATTTATTTTTGTATGAATTCACAGCAGATTTTATTGCATGTTTAACTTTGATTCCTTTTTGTTCCTGTAAACCTAATTTGCACTCATCCTTCCTGTTTTAGTATTCATCGTTTATAAAGGATAGGACTAAATCAGTCGGCCCGGTTTTGCGATTATGCAAAGTTGTCCTTATGTTGTGTTCTCATGGTGTAGTAGTAGAAATTTGTCGAGTTAAGTCTTATGCATCAGACTGCTTTATTTTTGAAGTTTTATAGTATGTCTGTGCACACGTGGACACATAAGATCTGCCTGTCTAAGAGACGGTGGGATAACGTCCTCACTTAATACAGCTAATACTGAAATGGACTAAGACTGGATGGATGTCTCAGCTGGGTCACATCCAGCCACAGATTTCAAACTTGGCCTGCAGACGGGTTCTTGGCCTGAGAAGCTACTACAGATGAACATATTACTATCAGTTTACTCCAACAGGTCAGTTTTTACAGCCTGGTTTAGAGCTTCCCCTCCCCCATCCCTTAATCATTCACTGGCAGGCTCCCCGAAAGGCCTCCAGGTTCCCGCTGATTGGCTGAAAAGGAATCACCCGGATTTGAAGACACACCCACCAGGCTCACACAACTTTGGCCATACACACATATCATCAAGAAGTCTGCTTATGGCTGTATCATCAATAAAACAAAGTGCAACTAAACACATGTGTGGAGTGTTCATGTGTCCTTTGGGTTGTCAGAGTGAGCATTTTTAATTTTAAAATGGAAATGGCTTAAATGACATCAAATATAGTGAATAAAAATACAGAATCAGAAGTTGGCTATTGAAAACAAGCAACTTTTACAGCTCTCGGAGCGGCCCCATAACCTTTATGCTTCCTATAATTACCTTTATGAAGTGTAGAGGTTACTCCAGGACGTTGACTTTAGACAGAAGGTTAACTCACACACTATCTCAGCATTTTTCTTATGAAATGTAACCTTGCCTTAACATTTTATGGCCCAAAGTTTGCTTTATTGGAAGATTTTATTCTTGAAACAAAAGAATTCAGGTTTCAAATCAATCCTTTCCATAGGTTTCCTGCTCGCATGGATCTCGGCGCTTGTTGCATATCTCACATGCATCCTATTGTAGGCCACGCTACTGTAACTGATCCTGTCTGTTCCTCCTTTTTCGAGTTGCAGGAGGTGGTCTCATGAGGTTTTTCGTCTCTAACTCGCTGAAGTGTTTTTCATGGGAGTTTCTGGTGGCCTTCAAGGCTAAATCAAACCAACACTATTCCTGACATCCAGTGTGACCCTACAAATGTCTACATAGTTCGAGACAAAGGATCACGGTTTCTTTGGTTCTCAGGGGGGTTCATAGGTTATGGGAATTATCAAATCACATCATTCTGCTGACAGAGACAAGTGTTAACCTCTTTACCGACCTGAGCCAGTTCACAAAGGGCCACGGCTTTCCCTTTCTTTATAACATGCACCGTACAATATCCAGTCTGTGTTAGACTCCATAATGACAGCATTGTATGCACAATTTGAGCTAAACAGATGGATGAGTTGGCATCTGACGATGTCTGTGATGTCATCTGATGTCGTCGCTGGTCTCTGAAAGCTGAGGGCGAAATACTTAGAAGTAGATCTGCAGGATCGTGTTTGTTTGCAGTGGCCTCTTTTACACTGATCACAATCAGTATAAAATAATGGAGTTCTTGAAGAGCGCACTGTAGTTGTATTTCAGTGTGGACTCACATTGTACATCCAGAAAGAGAAAAACACTATGCGAGGCTGTCCACTTGCAATGCAATGCCTCCCCCTACAGTAAACACGTCATATGCAGTTTTTGTTCATATTTCTTGTAAGGCTGTGATTCCCCTTTTTCTTTTGGTGAAATCTTTATAAACCTTTAATGTCTTTTTTCATATGACTAAAAAAGTAACATTAAAATATGTTTGTAGTTTTGTGAGGGTTTTTTTGGAGACATGTGTGGCACTGTGCACTGTGGCACAACACATGTCAAATGCTTTTCATTCAAATCTCTCAATATTTCATAAAACTTAAGAATCGTTAATAGATTTTGAAGGCCTTGTCATGTCAGGTCATGTCACGAACTGTTACCCAAAATATAAACGGGCAGACGAGGTCTTCCAACAGCAGAGATAGGAGCAATCTCTGCCCGTTAAACTAACATTTTGATAAACTTTGTTTGATATGGCTCTAATAGCTCTGATGCCAAAACACATTATATAACCTTGACATATTTGAGAATGCAGTACAGTCAGCATCGTGTTGAAATGTTGCAGTTTGAAACTGAGAAGTGAAAGCATGCCCAGCCAGGATTTTCCAGTTCAAAGATTTACGTTACATGATAGTTTTGTGCAGCCTTACTAAATGCATGTCTTTGGACTGTGAGAGGAAGCTAGAGTACCGAGCAAGAACCCACGGAAACAAGGGGACAACACGCAAACCCCACACAGAAAGGTCCTGGCCAGACTGTATATTTGATCCCAGGATCTTCTTGCTGTGAGCCACCAGTGCTAAACACCACTCCACTGTGCTGCCTGTAGTGGGGTTAATTCTAAATTGCCCATAGGGGTGAATGGTTGTCTGTCTCTCTGTGTTAGCTCTGTGACAGACTGGCGACCTGTCCAGGACATACCCTGGCTCTCGGACTTTTGGATTTTGGAGTTTCCATGTTCTCCCTGAGTCTATGCGTGTCATATAACCTTACATATATGCCTCAAAGACATGCATGTTGACTTTAAATGGCTGCAGGTGGGGATTTACGTGTCAGGGGTTGCCTGTCTTTCTGGGTTAGGCCTAGTAGACTGGTGACCCTTTCATGGTGTGTCCTGTCACTTGCTTGATATCAGCTGGGATAGGCTTTAATCCTTCTATTAACCTGAATCAATCAGTGGTTGAGAAAATGGATGGAAGGAAAAATGTTACCTGTTGACATGAGCTTTGATAGTTTTAATTGTAAGTGTGACTAATCTTATGCAAAGCTTTTTAAGAATTGTATTAAATACAAGTCCAGTAAATAAAGGAAATAACAGAAACTGCAACCTGCCCAGCTTGGCACTGTCAGCTGGGATAGGCTCCAGCCTCCCGACAACCCTGAAGTAGTAGTCTTTTTCTCTACAGGCCTGTCTTAATTCTTTGAGGCATTGAGTCAACAAGGTATTGGAAACATTTCTTAGAGATTTCAGTTCATATTCACACGATAGCGTCACACATCTGCTGCAGAGTTGCTGGCTCTACATCCTTGATGTGAGGCATTTTTTTTAACCCAGAGAACTGGGTGTTTTCTGTTTTTCACACCATTCTCTGTAAACAGTTAGTTGGTGTGGGAAAATCCCTGGAAAACCCTGTCTGATACCAGCAATCATGCCACGTTCTAAGTCACTTAAATCACCTTTCTTCCCCATTCTGATGCTCAGTTTGAGCCTAAATGAGCTGCTGCTGTTTGACTGACTGATTAGATGTTTGTGTTAACAATTAGTCGAACAGATGTACTTAACGAGGTGGCCAGTGAGTGTTTCCTATTGGTCTCACTTGCGACAAAGAAATGAGAGTAATCAGCACACATTACGTCATATTCTTCAAGCCCAGAAGAGGGAGCTGTTGACAAACCTTCAACAAATGTGATTACGCTCAGTGAGGAGGCAGTGAGAAAAGGAGGGGACACCCCCACAAATGGAAAACAGCAATATTCCCAACCAGGGACAGAGGGAGAATGGGTGCGACTCAGCAAAAATATAAGCATAAATTTTGTCGTACTTCTCTGTGGCAGCACTGAAAAAAATGGAGTGTGGCTACACTGAAACATCATAAAATGAGCTGATTTTGAAAAGCTGGAGGGGAAAATACACATCTCATAAAGTAATATGTGTGCATTAGTGTGCGTGAGACCTCTTTTGTTTGTACTGCTGATGACAAATGACCCCAGCCATTAGTCTTTAAATGAAGCCACGTGTTCAAATATATGTGGGTAAGGCAAAAAGACACAGGCACGCATGCACGCACGGTCTCTGGTTCACATCATGAGGTTTATTGCTTTATTTTATAACTTTGTCAAACAGAGGTACAAAAGCTAATGTAGATTAATGAGGCAGAGAGAGATAATCAGTGTTGAGAACAATACTGGAATGATTTGACCGAAAAACAAAGATGCTGACAGAGAGAGGAGCAAAAGTTTACCAAAGAAGTTCCACATTGCGAAATCAGGAGGGAGAACATTTCAGGTCAGGCTGGGGGGAGGTGAACTCCAGGTTGCTGAAGGACAGAAAGAGCCCACCGTCACAAACTGAGCCCAAACCGTGCAGATGAGGAAGGCTGGAAATGGTCTACGAGTTTCAAGGAGTTCCTCCACAATGGGATTTCGACTTTATGTGAGGAGCCAGTGGAGGCTTCACAAGAGACGGGTGAGAAAAGAGGCTTTGGCAGCAGCGTTCTGGACGAGCTGCAGAGTATGAAGTTCATCCAGTGAGGAGTTACACTAAAAGCTACAGTCTGAATAAAGAGCTTGACTCAAAAAGTAAATGTGTAACATCTGTTAGATTTTCTCCACTTAAAGTGGGATTTGGCTGCAGTGTTTACAGTCGTGATTTTCTCACAGTCTTCATGCATCCGCCACACCTCCTTGTTTCATTTCTAATCCAGGAAGACTAACGAGCACTCATACAGTGACCTTTGACCTCCTGTGACCGAGCTGGCAGTGGCAGCACTTCAGGTTTTAATTAACTGGGATATGCTGGCAGCAGCCTATCAGGCTAACGTCATGCATTTTCCGGTATGGCTTCTTAACTGGAGAGCTTTGATAACCTCTGCAGCACGCCTTTGTTTATATGGTGAAAACTTTGTCCTTGAATACCTTTAAGAAGGATAAAGTCTGTACAAATGCTGCTTAAACACACAATAATGAAGGAAAAGCCTCAGAAGCTTGTTATATGTGTGCGATTTTGTGGTATATGAGGCAAATAATTTACTCTTAAAGATGTTCTAACCAGTGTTTTTATATGAACAATGGTTCTTATGTCTAATGTGTAGATCTGTTGCCGGAATGAACCCACAGAGATTCAGTTTATACCCTCAGCTCTGTGGAGGTTTATAGCCCATCGTTTTGGGCTTGGTTTTACAACCTACATTTTTACTGTTTTGGTTCACTCTCACCGCTCTCATCAACCTCATTTCCAGCAGCAGGAGCTATTTTCAGCCATCCAGCACCAAACTGCAGACAGGCAAAGCTGGCAGCTCCTGCAGGTGGAGATCATATTAGATCATTTAGTCAGGACTATAAGAGATTATAATGTAAGTGTGAAATTACATTAATTTATGATCCATCCTGCATTCATTCACACTGTTAGCCATTCATGACAAAATGTGTGTCATCTCACCTCTGACAGGGAGGTAATATAACTTCCCTGTCAGCCCCTCTTCTGATAAATGAGCGTGATGAGGCGATAAAACTGTGAATAACTGGTGCAAGACAGGCATTCGAGACAAAGATCTTTATATGCACATTTGCTGTGAGCAATGTTAAACAGTCAGATAACATAGGGCAAGACAAGGCAGCGCCCATCAAAAATAGGGGCGTGCATACAAATGCACACACGCATACATAAGGTGTGCTGGTAAAAGCAGTAAATGAAACCATGGGGTTTAAATGCTAGGGCAGTGCATCCAAGAGACCTCTACCTTGGACCGTCTGTAAGACACAGAAGTGCTCAGAGACTTCAGAGGACCCTTAGAGACTCACCACATAACATTAGCCTCTAACCTTAAGCTTAAGCAAAGTATTATACATGCATTTGTTTTGCCATTAGGCAAATGGTACACACAAACAGACTGGGGAATGTCTTTTTCCCTGAGGTATGGCCTCCATCACGGCTATAGGAGGGATGCCAGTCTAAATTTTGTTGCATTTGTTTAACTACAATAAAGTTCATTCTACTCTAAATTATGGGAATTTGCTTTTTCTTCCCAATGGAAGTTGGTTCCTTACAGTGAGTCTGTTAAACAGATAAAATGTCAATACACAAAATTCCAAATATCATATATTAAAGCTCTCCCTTATTCTTTTACACTGCTAAAAAAAACAAAACAAAAAACTGCATTTTGGCCAAAATGGCAAAAATGCCAAATAGTTTGTTTGTGTGCAAGACTTTGAAACATCCACGCTGGCAGTAAACTTCTCTCTGGCTGTTATCCAGTAACTGCTCACAAAGAGGACATCCTACAGAATTCTTTGCAAGTCTCTCGACAATACCAATTTCTCATAATGGCTCACTTTGCGAACGCATCTTTTGTTTATATCTCCTTAAAACTGCAGATAGTTTTCCCATGTGTAAGAAATGCATGGGGTCTGTTTCCCACACCCCTCCCCTCGTGATATGACTCAGACAGGAGATAATTGACATGAATGTTGACTATGCAGCAGGTCAAAGACTCGGTCATAAAGATACAATCACAACCAGAGCTAATGAAGGCGTTCAGTCATAAAAGCCCTGATAGTGAAATGTTATGAAAATATGACTTTAAACTAGCAACACTTGAGGAAACTGACTCGGCTCTTGACAAATGAGGTGTGCTACTTAAAAAATAACACAATAATTCCAAGCACATGAATTTTCTTCTGCTAGCTTTTCATTGGGTCTTCTTCCCTGCCTTTAGCAGCTCTCTCTCTCTTTCTCTCTCTCTCTGTAGCTTTAAATATGACTATATCTTAGCTCTTTTCCCAAGCGAGAAGAGTTTTGGGAAGTTTTTTACCTTAAAAGGCCATGTGGAGTGGAGCGCTGGTTTCCTGTGGGAGGGTTTTCCTCTCTCTAACTCTGGAGCTGGAGGCCCAGCCCATCCTCATCCTCTCTCGGCCCTGCCTGTTTAAGGCACTCCTCCTCATACACATGCACACAGCCACCTTCCGTTTTTGCACTCCCAGCAAAGTGGTGAGATCCAGCTACAGCCAGATGTGTGTGTATGTGACAGTGTTCATGTGTGTCTGTGTAGGACTCATGCTGACCTTCCTACTTAACAGAAGGTGAAAACACGGTTAAAAGCTGGGAAATGAGAGAGAGGAACCAAGTGAAGACAGAAGGAGAGAGAAGCAGGAAAGAATTGGATTCAAGTGTGGGAGGAGACAGGAAATAAATGAGAGGGATTAAGGAGAGGGAAGATGTGTGGTGTGGTGATAATGAACACTACTCTTGTCATCCCCCTTTCAGTTAGTCTGTCAGTCATTCACACAGCACAGAATGAGTCAAATATATTGTCCTTATAAGGCCTGTGCTGGAGCTCTGACTGCAGTGCTCCTGGCACAGCGGCTGGTGTGTCATCACTATGAGGTCATTACTACTGTGCCCCTGTCTGACTTCCTGTCTTTTTGTCAGCGCTTACAATTATGATCTACAGGAGTTATTGTGGTTTTATTATGTTTAACCCAGTTCAGTCAGTTTTATGTAGGGCTTTAGCTATCATCACTTTATACTTTTAAATACTACATTTTATTTGTGACCTAATATATTTGTGGCTTCTGTATGCTATATAATGTGGCTCCGTGGTGCATGGTTAACACATTCACGTCATATGTGACAGGTCCCTGGTTAGAGGCCAGGAGGAGCCACATGCTGGGGGGTCACATCCTGGTGTACTCCTAGTTCCGGTTGCAAGCCCAGATAAATGTGAGTGTTAGCTTGGAAGAGTCTGTGGCCTGTTATCTGTGCCAAATTAACATCTAGCTCCATCCACAATGGTGCACCCATGGGAATTAATAAAAAGTACCTTGGTCTATATGTGGCATAAGCTCGGATGTTGGATTTTTCTGTTCACTTGAAGTCATTTATATGGATGTTCTAAACAAACATGAGCAAAGTTGATCCAGAGCAGCTAGCTCAGGGTTCAGACATCTTTAACAATCAGTTTCAGTATTTTTTTTTCCAGACATGTCAGTGAGAGTGGATATGTCTAATATGAACATATCAGCACAGAAGTCCCACTCACCAGCTTCTGCTTGGGAGGAGCAGACAACCAGAAGAAAGTAGGCTTAAAGGGAGAGTGATAAAGGAGGAAGAGCCCAAAATTTAGCTTGTTTTAGACAGAAAATGCACCAGGGCCTACAATAAGGAAATATAAGGATTATTGTGAGCTGTGAAACATACAGGGTGACTGTAAGGATTATTGGTTGCATTTAAAGGGCAAATTACTGCGCTGTATGTGTAAAGACCTATCATTAAATTGCAGCTGGCCAATGGAAACTCTGCGATGTTTCCCTGGATTTTTTCTCTTTACTGAGGGAATATTGAACAGATTGAAGTACTGACAATGTTTTAATACAAACACCATTATTAGGACGTTTTATTATAATATTTGTTTTAGATATATTTATCAGAACTTCCTTTAAAGTCTCTAATTTTTCTGTGTTGTCTGTGACTCTTTCTGCCTTTGCCTGTCCTGTTCTTCCTCGAAAGGTATATGGTTCATTAGTTGGTAATGTTGTCTCTTGTTTTATACACAGGAAGTTGTTGCATAATGGAAAAGTCACAGACAGTGAGTGGGTAATGGTGTAATTGCTTGAATGATCATCAGTCATAATCATCGATATTTCATAATAATGGCAGCTCGTTTGAGCCCAACCCAACTTTCTTGCTTATATCAGGATATTTTTTCAGTGCTAATCTTAGTGTATTCCTGTAAACTGAGCAAACAGTCTGGTGTAGTAGGTCACCTGAACAGGAGAAAGTAAAGTCACCTCACTCCCAGGTCGCACCACTTCATTTTCACGCTTATGCTCACCACCTGAACCTGAGTGACAGGTTTAGTCTCCAGGTGACCTGACAACAATTCTTCATTACACAGTGACTCATTGTGCTGTGATTACAGAGTTACTGAGCTTAAGTATTATTGCAAAGGCGTTGGAAATAATTGGGATTAATTACAAAGCTGATTGACTTGACTGAGACTCACTCCATTCACTGCAACACGTTCATCAGGACATTTGGGTTGGGCAGCTTCTGAATTCAAGATGTTCGAACAGAGGTAGAATTTGTAAAACACTAAAACGTGAAATGAGGTCACAGCATGCAGCTGCGTCTGCATGTTTGCGATTTCACCTTAATCGGTGCCCGTAACAATGATGTGTTTACTTACCCCAAAGCAAAGAGAAGTTGAGACATGCCAGGTCAATTCTGATTGGCTAGCCGTGAGTCAAACATTTGTGAAATGCCTGTGGAGAAAGAGTGTGTAAGTACTAATCACCTTGAAGGGATCTATATATGGGGACATGCATTATTTTTTTTTTAAGTCCCCTCAAAGTAAATAAACAATCAGCTTAGGGCAGGTTTATATTTGAGGTTGGTTAAAGGTATGGTTATGGTTAAAGCACAAGTCAAGAAAATGTAAGTCATTAGAATATTTTTTGAGATAACTGTGCACGTATGTGTCTGTGTGAGTGGGTTAGCAGAGGTGGATGGGAGGCTTCTGACGTCATTTAACCTCGTCGTCATACAGGAAACATGCCTCCGCCTGTACAGACTCTGAGTTACAAAGGGAATGTGCCTCACCATCTGAGCATGTGTGTCTATGTGTGTGCGTATCACCAGAGTCCAGGTGGTGTCCTGTCTAGCAGAGTCATGAGCTTTGTTTCCACCCCAAGGCCACAGGAGTTCACTTACGCACATGTACAAAGAGTTCCTCTTGTTCTGCTGAAGGGACTGGAGCTTCAGTTGTGCAATAGCTTTGATGCCGTTTTGTTTAGCTTTGCATTAAGAACTCCAGTACAGAAAGTCCTGCCTTTTGGCTGCTTTATCCTCTCCGGTATTCTGTTCTCCATCAGAAATAATGATAAAAAACATTCACTTTCATTGGCTGCTCTGCTTGTATTTGCAAAATATCTTCATGTTTAGTCTGGGCCCCTCCGCAGCATTTCTGTGGCTAAGCTGCAGAAAGAGAAAGCATACTTGGAACATTGGGAGAAAATATTGGAGACACTAAATTATACTCTTGAATTACTGGCTGAGCAGTCGGGTGGAGCAGGGTTACATTCACACAGTATGTGTAAGAGACCTAAAGCTGCTGCTTCTCAAACCAGAGCAACTTCTGCTGCTGCTGTATTTACACGCATAGATGTTCAGAGTCAGTGCTTTCAGGTTTTATGTGATTATCTTGGTAACTGTTGTAAGTAAGACATGAATTTAAAGGCTCTTTATTAAGAGAAAATATTCTCATATGTTGAAAAACCCTGACATAGAATGTCTGTAGAGAGTCATTAAATCTCTATAGATTTTTTAAAAGACGGCAAACATGCAGCAAAGATTTGAAATCCAGCTGGCTTCACATAAATCTGGTTTAGTCTTTGTCGTGAGACCTAAACTAATGTCAAGAAAAGCTACTCTGCTGTTTCACTAATACAAGCAAACTGACTGCGCTTCACAACAAGATGACATGAAGGTGAACCACACAACAGGTAATCTAGACCAGATTAATTTTAGACAGGAGAACACACAACTTTAAACTGCTCCAGCTGTGTTCATTTCTTAGCTGCAGTCACCTTGAAATGCTGCCAGACGCTAAGCAACAACTTATGATGAACAAAATTGTTCTGTACAGATAAGCTGCTGGATGAGAATCTGCCTCCCCCATGGCTGTCTCTCAGCTCCAAAGAAGGAGGGACACTTCAGTTTATGGATCCGTTTTGTAACAATTGCACATCAGCAGAGACAGCTGCACATCTGCATCTGGAAAGAGCAGATGTGCAGTGTTGGCAGGATTTTGTTGTACTTTGTTAAACCTAATAAAAATTATTTAAGGCATTTCTTTTAAGAATTGGACATTTACATTATCCTAACTTTTTATACTTCAAGCTTCAAGGATTAAAAAAAAAAATAAAAGCAGATCCTTTGAAACTATTTCTAAAGTTCAAAAGGTCTGCAGAGGAAATGTTATGTTATGCAGCCGCTTCACATGAAGCAGTGAAGTCTATAAAATGCCTCTGTGGATATTTGTTTCTGGTGCACTGTCACCCAGCGGTTCACTTGTGACTTGGTTTCCAGTTGCTTTGTAACTGATAGAAGGCGCACCTGAGAATGGACAGCAAGACTCTGGCAATGTGACGACTGGTCAGACATTTCGGGAGCTCAGAGTGTATTCCACTGCTGGCTGTTACGTGTTGCATAAAGCAGCAGACAAGCTGAAAGCTGTGCATTGATACATTTGTCAAGCTGGTCACACAGACCTCTAGTACATTTTCTCTCTCTGAGCTGTGATCTGTATATCCAGATTGTTCAGTTCCAGCCAGTTGAACCGGCTTCAGGTGTTCAGTTCAGACTCAAATGGTTTTTTTTTTACCAAAAATTATACATAAAATATTGACATAACCACTGTGACAAATGGGCACTAACCCTGGAGTTTGGCCTTTTTGTACAGACCAAACGGACTACAACTTAAGAAAACACCAGCAACAAGAAAACTGCTGCAAAAGCACACAAAACACAACGGAAATAGGAAAAACAAAAACAGAAATAGGAAAAAAGAAAACAGAAATAGGAAAAAAATGATTTCCAAAAGCACAAGAGAAGTGTTTATGGGGAGACAATAACCCGACGGACCAGTTGCAGGAACCAAAATATGCTAGGTAAGAGTGCTTTAATCTCATGATTCATATAATACTGACAGATTTTTAGGCTAATAGTTAGGCTAACACACGTACCTCTCATCTTTTCTTTCCTCACAAAACTGATGGATCCTCCACTTCTTTTAAGTGTCTCCCAGCACAATTGTAAGCATATTTTGGTTCCTGCAACTGGTCCATCGGGTTATTGTCTGTTTTAGTTTTTCTGTTTCTGTTTTCTTTTTTCCTATTTCCGTTTTCATTTTTGCTATTTCCGTTGTGTTTTGTGTGCTTTTGCAGCGTTTTTCTTATTGCTGGTGTTTTCTTAAGTTGCAGTCCGTTTGGCCTCTCGGGGCCACCGTATTTTTGCCTCTCTGGACTATATTTGGAGAGAATCGGGGCTTTTCAGTTTGCTAGCTTGGTAAACACAGTGCATCCACAGACTTATCTGAGCTAATTTATAAATAAAATATTAGAATTTTACTTACTAAAAAATACAGACTTACATTTACCTTTCTAAAAGACAGTGAAACTACAAAAACAGTTCAGAGGTGCACTTCGGTTACTCCAAGTAGCCGAGCTAAAGGCTAGCAGGCTAGCCACCAGTGTCAGCATCCATCATCCCCTCAAAATGGCCACAATATAATTTAAACAGGTAAGTTTTAGAAAATTTCAAATTATCTACAGATACTACAACCATTTTTTAGTAGGCCATAAATATATATATTGCTACTTTTTTGCCATTTTAACATAGGAGCATAGAAGGACTCATTGCCCTTGGAGCCAGCCTCAAGTGGCCATTCTGGGAACTGCAGCTGTTGACACTTCAATATTAGCTTTATTACTGTTTTCACTCTCTCTGTGTGTATACAACACTTTGTATTTAATCATGAGTTATTAAATTCTGGCTATGTTTCACAGTGTGTCTTTTGCACTGCCCCCCTCCCCTCACCCCCCACAGGTTGGAAAAATGGCTTCCGCTCCCTCAGCCTGGTTCTGCCAGAGGTTTTTTCCTGTTAAAGCTATTTGCTCTTTCCCACTGTTGCCAAGTGCTTCCTCGTGGGAGGTCATCTAAATGCTGGTGTTTTCTCTCTATTATTAGAGTCTTTACCTTATATTACAAACCACCCTGAAGCAACTTTTGTGATGATTTGGTGCTATATAGATCAGATAAAATGGAACTAAACTGAAAGGAAATTTGACTTTGAATTTTTTTCAGCCTTGAAGGTTGCAGCTTGGTATTTACTGCCTGGAGATTTATTGATCAACATTAGATCCACTTCAAAGAAAGACCTACTAATGCTGGCTAATAGCAGCTAACAGTGGCAAAAACAGCAGAGCTTAGCAACAGAAAAATTCAGGATATCACCAACAACAAGTGAGCATCACAGACTCATCGACTTATAGACTCCTTTCAAGTCTCCTCCAAGGAAAATAGACATGGACACCAGCTGAGATGAACAAGGAAATGACTCACTATAGATGAAAGGTGGGCAGAGTTGTTTGCCTTACAGTGGCCACCACAGATAGGATTATGCACTTTAATTGAGAGGAGTAAGAAAACAGAATTCAGTTGACTGCAACGTCTGCGATCTGCTGATGTCTAGCTGTGATATTTTACAAAGTGCACCTTTAAAATCAAACAAATCTGTCCCTCAAATCGTTCCAGTTCTTTGTACATTCCCTCATGTCCATTCTGATGAAATAAAGGCATGAATAACAATTTCCAATTAACAGCATGGTACAAAGGAACTCACCTTGGCAACTTGGAAGTGATAAAAGCAAGAGCGAGTCAACATGAGCCTCCAAGGGGAAGGCTGACTCAAATATTAAGTCATGATTTCGCAAAAGTGTCAAGGAGGACCTAGAGTTTCCATTTCCACAAATCTGTTGAAGGCACAAACACTACCTTCTCTTTATTAAGTTGGAGAAAATTGTCAAATATCTGATTTTTGATACAGTCCAAGCACCTATGGAAGATCTATAACTTAGAAAACAAAATATATAGTGCTGAAAAGAGACAGTAACAGAAACAGTAATGGCCCCAAAATAGGACCCGAACTTACAAGCAGCCACAGAAAAGGATCATTCAGACAAATATGAAGAAAATAATGAAAAACAAATCTACAGAATACATGAAAAAAAAGCTTTTATTGGTGTAACAAGTCTTAGTGAACCACTAGTTTAACATTAGCCAGCCGGTCCTGGGTAACATATGCGCATGTGTCCATGCAAATAGAGACTCATACAGGTCTTTCTCTTCAGGGCCATCCATCTTTCTGCATTTCTCTCTCTCTGTAGGCGAATGTGGACACTGGTCTCCATTGTTTGCAAAATCTCTCAGTCTGATTTCGTCCATCAGTCATCAAACTGAAGTATCAGGTACACAGAATACAGAGCTCAAGTTTCAGAAAGCTTGTCGTAATCCATCGTCCCGCAGATGATCACACTTGAAAAAGTGCAGCAGGGAAATTATCATAGAGTTATAAAACCAAAACAGCTTTATGACACTCTGACAAAGGCAACATGTGAAGGCTGAATCATCAAACTACCCTGTACTACTGTGGCACAAACTAATCTCTGAAAAAAGTATCTTTGCGTCTGTATTCCATACGTGTTTCCTTTATGTCTTCTTTCAGACCACATCAATGCCTCTATTCTGTTTCAGTCTTCTTGACACAATAATGAATTGGGAAAAGTCAACACCTTCACTTTAAATGGCTTAAAAGTCAAATTAGAGCGATCACATCATGGAAACTTCCTTTCTTCAGTCTCCTTTCTACCTAAATCTGTCTCCTTCTACTTTGCCCGTCTATCTCTGTTTGTCTTATATACGCACCCTCTAAGGCTTTAAGTGTGAGATGCTGTGTGCCAGCAGGACTTGTAGCCACTGACATTGGGTTAAATGTGGAAACAGGACCTGCGTGTCTGATCTCCGTCTCTTTGTGAAAACATAGCAACCCAAATAAGGAGATCGGCCACGGCTGAAGAGCGGAGCAGCCAGACCATTCCTGAGAGCGAGCTTGGATGGGTGGTTTGATAGGGTGGAGTGTGTGTCTAAGAGAGTGATAGCCAGGGAGTAAGGATGGAGTGGACGCAGAGTGGTGAGTGGCTGAATGAAGAGAGGAATGGACAGAGAGTGAGAGGATGGAGAAAAGTGATGGATGTAGGGAGGGAGGGGGAAACATGGGAGGAGGATGGCGATAGGGGTGGTGAGTGGAGACTGGAGGCAGGTTCTGTTGAAGTTTAAATAACCATCCTTATAGGGCTTGACTCTCCATCTCTGTTCACAGCTCTTTCTGTCTCCTTCCATCTGTCTCTCCTTTTCTGTCTCTGCCTCTCTTGCTTTCTCACTTTCTCTGCAGCTTTGTTCTGCTCGAGCTTTCTCCTGCACTGCAAGCAAGGCTGAATCTCCTACATCTCAGCGAGAGCCCAAACTTTTAACGGTGCGTTTGAACATCTCAGAGGGAGAAAATCCAGCCAAGCAGCCACCATGGAGGCCATCAAGAAGAAGATGCAAATGCTGAAACTGGACAAGGAGAATGCCATCGACCGGGCCGAGCAGGCAGAGACAGACAAGAAGGCGGCAGAGGACAAATGCAAGCAGGTGGGAAAGCCAGAGCAAGAAGGAGATGGATCACAAGGGATTCCAGTGCATATAGAAAAGATTTTAGAAGAAGGGATATTGATCTGATTTTGGAAATACGCAACTAGAACTGTATATTAAGCAAAAATGTATAGATTAACTTTATGGTTTACTTATAGATTTACTGATTAGTTGCAACTTCTGAAGGGAAATTTATTTCAAAACAGTTTTTCATGAAAAAAGAAATGTCCACACCCAGTAGGTGCGCTTTTCTCTGAAGACCTTTCTTTTTATCCAGTTCTTAAACTAATCACAACATTCAAACCATACCAGACATACCTACAAGGACACGGTGTGTAAACAGTGCTTACATTTATTTATTCTACATTCCTCACAGTTAATTTACTGGTTTACTTTGCTGGGAAATATTTTAGGAAATAGTTTAACTTTTTTTTCTTTTTCTTTTCTGAGGAATGTCTCATAGTACAGATGATCCAACCACAGGTCCAGGAAAGTTTGGAAGTTATTAAATTGCTGACTTTGGATCAAATGAGGTGCAAATCATTGCTTTTAGTTTCTACTCGTTACTTTTTTATTCTTTAAACAAAGTTGTACTAAACGAGATCTGCAGGAAAACAGTAGTTTGAACTTCTCTTCACTTGAACTGGTCAGCACCACCGGTACACAAGTGATGAGACCACCCGGGACCAGGATTTGGTCTTTGGGGAAAGAAAAGCCCACCTCAACTGCTTTAGAGAGAGGACCTATTTTAAAGAACAGCCATTATGGAGACTATGTGACCCTTAATAAGCATGCAAATGGACATGCATAGACACACAAATGGAGGATTAGACACACGTGCATGCATGCACTCACACACACACACACACACACACACACAAAACCTATGGTTCCAGGCATCTGTGTGTTCTCGCTGATAACAGCTGTATTTTTAGAGCCCAGAAGAGAATGGCAGTGTGGGACACAGCAGGGTTATCAGATGTACTTCATGGACTCAGAGGGGAACACTGATTAGGGCGAACAGTTAACCCTGAGAGAGAGAGAGAAGAAAAGGGAGAAAGAGAAAAGAGATTAGACTGCATACCAGAGTTCTTGTCATGAGAGGGTGATGCCATTTAAATAAATGTTCTCCAAACATCATAAACACAGTCCTGCTTGCAAATTAGCCACCGCTGCTTTATCAGTTGCTTAACATGGTTTCCTTTCAACCATCATTTTGCTCAGCAGTTGTTAACTCGATAAAAGTTTCATCATTATATCTTTGCAAAGGTTCATTCATCTGTGAGAACAAACATGATGCTCTCAGTGCTCAGACGAATGCGAATAGAATAGAATAGAATAGAATAGAATAGAAAACACCAAAATAGAATAGAATAGAATAGAATAGAATAGAATAGAATAGAACCGACCAAACCAGACTCCATCAGAATAGAATAGAATAGACTACACCAGAATAGAATACCAAATCACCGAACAGAACAGAACAGAGACTACAATAGACCAGACCAGAATGGGATAGAACAGAACACAAGAGATCGTAACAGACCAGACCATACTATACTATACTAGAATAGAATAGAATAGAATAGAATAGAATAGAATAGAATAGAATCAAATCAAATCAAATCAAATCAAATCTATGAACAGAAAAAAACAGAGACTAGAATGGACCAGGCCAGATCAGAATAGAATCCAATCCAACACCAGGCCAGAATACACTGCACTAGAATAGTATAGAATAGTATAGAATAGAATAGAATAGAATAGAATAGAATACAGGTTCATCTAAGGTTTTCGTGCTAAACTGAGTTAAAATGAAAAAATGTGCTGTAGAAAAGTAGTAAAGTCGAACTCCCTACAACACTAACAGTGTCCCTTGTTTTAGCTGGAGGAGGAGTTACTGGATCTGCAGAAGAAGATGAAGCAGACAGAGGATGAACTGGACAAATTCTCTGAGGGCCTGAAAGATGCTCAGGAGAAACTGGAACTGTCTGAGAAGACAGCTGCAGATGTGAGTGAACGGCACGCACACACAGGAGGGTTTGGTGTCAGTTCATTTTCAGGACACTTTAATCAAAGTTAAACTAGAAATCAAACTGCCAAATAACTATGACCATTACTGTCACTGAATCCTTGAATCCCGTAAAGAAGAACAAAGGATATTAATACTTGTTTCATCTGACATACACACATTACTGCGGCACTACTGAAAACTAGGGACCATTCTTCCACAGCTGGACTCTTTCTAAGCCGACACCAGCTGTGGCTTTACTTTGATCTGCGGTGAACGATTTGGAGCACTTCAGAGACAGTTACATTCCTGTGCAGCCACTCCTGAAAGATGAGCACACGGTTAAACTATAATCCCTTCACCCAAACACACACACACACACACACACACACACACACACACACACACACACACACACACACACACACACTGTAAGCCTCATCATGACATGTGTTCTGACATATACAGTTGCACAAACATGCGGTGGGACATTTACAACAAATTGCATGCAGATGTTGCAGTCATGATAGGAAAGGGACAAACATGGAAAAAATGTAAGAGTTTTTCATTTTGTGCCACTTTATACAGTGGCTTGCAAAAGTATTCGGCCCCCTTGAACTTTTCCACATTTTGTCACATTACAGCCACAAACATGAATCAATTTTATTGGAATTCCACGTGAAAGACCAATACAAAGTGGTGTACACGTGAGAAGTGGAACGGAAATCATACATGATTCCAAACATTTTTTACAAATAAATAACTGAAAAGTGGGGTGTGCGTAATTATTCAGCCCCCTGAGTCAATACTTTGTAGAACCACCTTTTGCTGCAGTTACAGCTGCCAGTCTTTTAGGGTATGTCTCTACCAGCTTTGCACATCTACAGACTGAAATTCTTGCCCATTCTTCTTTGCAAAACAGCTCCAGCTCAGTCAGATTAGATGGACAGCGTTTGTGAACAGCAGTTTTCAGATCTTGCCACAGATTCTCGATTGGATTTAGATCTGGACTTTGACTGGGCCATTCTAACACATGGACATGTTTTGTTTTAAACCATTCCATTGTTGCCCTGGCTATATGTTTAGGGTGGTTGTCCTGCTGGAAGGTGAACCTCCGCCCCAGTCTCAAGTCTTTTGCAGACTCCAAGAGGTTTTCTTCCAAGATTGCCCTGTATTTGGCTCCATCCATCTTCCCATCAACTCTGACCAGCTTCCCTGTCCCTGCTGAAGAGAAGCACTCCCAGAGCATGATGCTGCCACCACCATATGTGACAGTGGGGATGGTGTGTTCAGAGTGATATGCAGTGTTAGTTTTCCGCCACACATAGCGTTTTTGCATTTTGGCCAAAAGTTCCATTTTGGTCTCATCTGACCAGAGCACCTTCTTCCACATGTTTGCTGTGTCCCCCACATGGCTTGTGGCAAACTGCAAACGGGACTTCTTATGGTTTTCTGTTAACAATGGCTTTCTTCTTGCCACTCTTCCATAAAGGCCAACTTTGTGCAGTGCACGACTAATAGTTGTCCTATGGACAGATTCCCCCACCTGAGCTGTAGATCTCTGCAGCTCGTCCAGAGTCACCATGGGCCTCTTGGCTGCATTTCTGATCAGCGCCTCCTTGTTCAGCCTGTGAGTTTAGGTGGGCGGCCTTGTCTTGGTAGGTTTACAGTTGTGCCATACTCCTTCCATTTCTGAATGATGGCTTGAACAGTGCTCCGTGGGATGTTCAAGGCTTAGGAAATCTTTTTGTAGCCTAAGCCTGCTTTAAATTTCTCAATAACTTTATCTCTGACCTGTCTGGTGTGTTCTTTGGACTTCATGGTGTTGTTGCTCCCAATATTCTCTGAGACAACCTCTGAGGCCGTCACAGGGCAGTTGTGGAGCTGTTTTGCAAAGAAGAATGGGCAAGAATTTCAGTCTCTAGATGTGCAAAGCTGGTAGAGACATACCCTAAAAGACTGGCAGCTGTAATTGCAGCAAAAGGTGGTTCTACACAGTATTGACTCAGGGGGCTGAATAATTACGCACACCCCACTTTTCAGTTATTTATTTGTAAAAAATGTTTGGAATCATGTATGATTTTCGTTCC
The DNA here is from genome assembly GCF_013358895.1 of Oreochromis aureus. Taxonomy (NCBI): domain Eukaryota; kingdom Metazoa; phylum Chordata; class Actinopteri; order Cichliformes; family Cichlidae; genus Oreochromis; species Oreochromis aureus. The sequence goes on along the minus strand of NC_052963.1, from coordinate 42,343,329 downwards.
ACTTCTCACGTGTACACCACTTTGTATTGGTCTTTCACGTGGAATTCCAATAACATTGATTTATGTTTGTGGCTGTAATGTGACAAAATGTGGAAAAGTTCAAGGGGGCCGAATACTTTTGCAAGCCACTGTATGTTCTAATACAATTTACTAAAGGCGATAACTAAAATTAAAACAAACAACACAAATCAGTTTATATGCCTAAATTCACTTTTGGTACTTTAAGGATTTTTAAATGTTTTAAGTATTTATGATGCTTTTGGACTTTAATTAAATAAATTATGTAGCATTTTAAAAGTCAGTTTGATACATGAATGTGCAAGTTCTGGACACATCTAGGACACAATAGGAGATAATTACTCAATAACCTGTCTCTTGTAAGCTCACTGTATTGCACTTACAAGAGACAGGGAACAAGACGACCACTCACTGGTTCTCGCTGTGAATACAGCACTATTACTTGGGCGGTTCTTACATCAGTGGAAATCAGTGCAGTCCCACATCAAACAGACTTTGTTCTAGCGACTTAGCAGTTTTAATAGCATTTCATGTCCAAGCTGACTAATTTGAACATTTGGAAGCTATTATGTTTTTTTTATTCTTCGTTAAGAAGCACACTGCCTACATTTCCAACAATGCATTTCAACCTCTAGCTGTAGCTTCAGGTAGCTTAACCCATAAACTTCAGGCATGACTAAGGAGGCGGCGAAAGAAGTCTGATAAGCTTTTTTTATTTCTAACTTCACACCACCAAATTACTTTATTGTCAAACTCGCAGTCTTGCGGTCAGAGCCAAATGATGTAGACACAGCTGGACCAAAAGCTGTAAACAGACTTCCCCTTTAACTAAACTCAAACTTGCAATGGCTAATTTTTTTGACTCTGGAGTATTTACTTTTTCTCATGTAAACATGTAAATAAATTTAACCACCACTGAGAAATCCTATATGGATCTCCTTGTTTGTGGACAGTAATTGAATAAATATAGCAGAACATTGGAATTGGCAGTTTTCCTGTGCCTAATCAGCTGCAATCTGGGAAAGACGGTCATATTTTAGATTGCTGGCATCACCACAAACCACATGGTTGTATATCTGTCAGTGGTGATTCATCCAGCACAGCTGTGTGTTTGCTTGCTTGTGTCCGTTACTGTGTGTGTGTGTAGGTGGAAGGGGGAATCACATATATCCAAGCATACAATACTGTTTACAGTATACCTGTTTATCAGTTAAATGGCATTTTAATAAAAAGTAGGGGAAAGCAGTACCACAGCATTACAAAGCAAAGTGAGCACAGAGAGAGAAGAGTCATGCAAAAACCTCCCCCACCTTCCACTAAGATGTGGTATTGTTTTAGTCTCATGGAGGATATCCCAGGGAAATGCGATGTTGCACTACACACAAAGAGAAGGGAAGTGCCTGCTATATAGACATAGACCTGAGGGCTGAGACATGCTGGTTTATCCTGACGCAGTGATTAAATAAACTCAGGATGGTTCTGAGAAGCCTCACATATAAACTGGGTCAAGTGGGCCCCTTGAAAACCCAGAGCCTGACCTGTAGCTATCACTCTTGGGTGTCCTGTAGTGTTTGGAAAGAGAACTCAAGCAGTGCGAGTTGTGTTAAAAAATAGATGTCCACTATGGCATTTTTTTAGATTTACCACAGAGTACAGAGTGGCATCAAATTATGAAGTCTGCTCTGCTCCACTTCCATGAATTCCCCTCCACATGTCATTTATTAGAGGAAGCAGTCAAGTCATTACGCATCTGAATTCACACCGACCAAAATTGGAAACCTGGAAGCGACTGGGAAAACAGAGCAGTGAGCCAGCAGCTCCAGCAAGCAAACCGTTTATGATTCATGAAAAAGGGCACCAGAGCAGACGTGCTGATATTTAGGTCATCGCTGTTTATGCTAGCTCAAGCCACCAGACAAAGAGTCTGTCCTTATAGATCTAAGTACTTACGCACAATGCAGTAAAAAGTAAAGTTAGCGCATGTGGTCTTGGTACAGGCATTGATTACACCAATCACAGCAGCAACAGTCACAGTTTTTGGGCAAAGCTGGTCAGCCGGGCGGAGAGAGCAGAGAACAGACAGGGGGGGCTCTGGTATGTGAGGAATGTAGCTAAGGCAAACAGAAAGCCCCACACTCCTGTGTCTAATGAAATCAATGCTTCCAGCTTTTCCGGTGCAAGGGGCAAATCAGAGAGAGAGCAGCTCAATCAACACACGAGACTGACTGTGAGACATGTTCTTCTTGTTGAGAACAGCAGGACTGAATCTGAGATGAGCCTCAGCTGAAATCTGCTGGCCTACTTGCCCGTCCACCCGACATATTCAAGCTCCCAGGCTGATCGTGTGAATAGGAGCCGATGGGGGGTAAACACAGGCAGGGCAAGCATTGAAACATGAAAGATGAAGAATAAATTTGATTTACACCCACACAATGCACATCGTCTGTCAGCAGGCAAGTGGGATATATTGTCTATTTGCTTGCTGCTTCAAGACAAACACTAACACATTTCTATTTAGAGAGTTGCGGGTTTACTGAGAGGTTAGGAGTTGGAATTATATATATATATATATATATATATATATATATATATATATATATATATATATATATATGTATGGTCTATGTTTAGACTTTGCTGCTAGTTGAACTTCCTCCCATCACTAATGTAAGGTCAGAGTGCTGAGTTATCAGCTAAGGCTTGGCTATCAATTTGTGTCCATAAACTGTTCTGTACAACCTAGATATCAGCTAATTAATGGTAACTAAGTAATAAAATACTGTAAGCACAAGTAAGCTGTAATATAATACACCAAATGGCACCAACAGCATAAACACAGTGGAGGGGTCGAGCTCTGTGACTGCAGTTAGTGAATGTAAGACCAACCAGAGATATCAGCTAGAGATGCCTGTGTCTGGATGCTTGTCTATCAAAGAAGCTACACCCCTAACTCCAGTACCCATGAGGATGTTACAAAAAAGACTAGACTCCCATGAGTTGATATTAGATGGGGAAACCTTCTTTTTTTGCACGAGGCTGTAAACATGTTGCTTAGTGCTCTGAAAGCTGGGTATTTAAACATGGAGTCTTGTTTTTGGAATCAGCGGCACTTTTTTGCACTCCTACATTAGTTACCCCCTTTTTTTCTTTTTGGCTTAGTGGTTTAGGTTACTGGTTAGTGTGGGTGCCAACCCAAGATAACTGAGATCAGATAGCTCAGACTACATCTGGAGGGTGCCGGGGCCACATATGGCCACATTCTTTAAGCAGCATGCAAGTAATCACATGTCCTCAGCAAAAGCTGCGTGTGTACTCCTTTGGGCACCTGTGGTGTCTTATTCGACATAATGAAAATTTTGAACAGGATTTAGAAATATATTAGAGGTTCACTAATCATCTTGGGCTGCTTAAATGGCCTGCAACACACCAAGGAATACTTATTCTGACTTCTTCTTTTAAATTCCAGCACACCAGTCATAATTTCTGGTCTTTTCTCACTGAAATGATCTAGGTGGTTACTGTCATATTGAGCAGGGGTGTGACATTTCATTACACAAGTGGTCACTTGAGACCAGATGCTGTAAATAAAAGATGGATATAGCCATTGTGACCTTACCCATTGGTTTGTGCAGCCCTGGTGAGAAGTCTCACCATTTTTTCCCTTTTTTTAGAGATTGAAGTGACCGTATATGGACGAGAAGATCTAGAAATAGGTTGTCAGCTAACAGTTGCAACCTGGGTTAGCTGCGTGTATCTGTAGACTGCCATGTTATTTGTCTGATTACTGTATTAAAATTGCTGAAAAAACACACCAACATCTCAAATATGGCCGAGAGGTCTATTTCAGAGACCTCATCATATTAGGTAAGATCGGATTTAGCAGATAGCATAGCAACCTAGCTGGAACCTAGTTAATTAAAATGGGTCACAAAAGGAAAAAAAACCAAAACGCTTTAGTATCTGGCTTTAAACGTGCTTATTTCTGCAGTGAAGTTTAGTATTTGAACATTCTAGCCAATTAAATTTACCTGCTTTGAGCAAGCCTCAAGTGGCCATTTAAGGTACTGCTGTTTTTGGTACTTTTCTGCTAGCTTCAGTTTTCACCTCTAGAGGTTGCCCCTTGCTCTACATCAGGTTAGGCAATTCCAGGCCTCGAGTGCCTGCAGGACACCAAGTGCCGGTGTCCTGCAGGTTTTAGATGTGTCCTTGATCCAACACAGCTGATTTAAATTGCTAAATTACCTCCTCAACATCTCATGAAGTTCTCCACAGGCCTGGTAATGAACTAATCATTTGATTCTCATGAAGTTCTCCACAGGCCCGGTAATGAACTAATCATTTGATTCTCATGAAGTTCTCCACAGGCCCGGTAATGAACTAATCATTTGATTCTCATGAAGTTCTCCACAGGCCCGGTAATGAACTAATCATTTGATTCAGGTGTGTTGGCCCAGGGTGATATCTAAAGCCTGCAGGACACCAGCACTCGAGGCCTGGAGTTGCCTACGCCTGCTCTACATTCATGTCAAGAATAATAAGAATAATAATCTTGCACAGTCTGAGCCCAACTAACCCTAGCATGCCATTTTGAAATATGCCTGTGCCATCAGAGAAGAAAAAATATCAATTGATAGAAAGTCCAGGTCATTTAGTGTATTCGGGTAGTCAGGTGACCTCAGTTTTTCGGGTGGCATGTTAACTGAACCTGGATTTGATCAGGTAAAGCTGCCTCGGATCATTAGTGTTGCCCCCCAGGCTTGTACAGTAGATGCATGTGGATGCATCACTTTATCTGCCTGATCCACTGATCAGTCTGGAAGAAGACAAATCTGGACTCATCAGACCACGTGACCTTTGTCCTATCTTTATGCCCCATAGAAAACACAAGCCTTTTTTTTTCCATTGAGCCTCACTGATAAGTGTTTCTTCCTCAGTAGTTTTAATCAATCTCCTTAGCTGTTTTCTGTGCTTGATGCAGGCCAGTTGTTTGACCCCTCTGAAATGGAGCAACAGCTTCTCTGTGACCACGTGGTCATTTAAGACATGAGACGTTAAGGTTAAATAATCTGTTGCCAGCCAGAACACATTAATCGCTGCTGCTTAGATTTGGATTTCCACCATTAAGTTAGAGCAGTATGTGCAGAGTGGCACTTTAACCAGTAGTCCACGATGACAGAATGAAATATAATTGTATGGGGGGTTTTTTTAAAGAGGAAATACTCAAATTATTCACACTTCACTGGAGGCAGTTCAAACTCCATGGAGACTGTAAGGGGAAATTTAACTGTCACATCAAGTTTGGAGCGGCTCAAGTTTGTGTGAGACAACTAAACAATGGACACTGCGCCTTCACAATGACTGAAAGTAATTCATCCTGGCTTTGCTTTTTCTTTTCAAATTCTCGCAGCAGTGCTCACATCAGTCACAGGGATCAGCTTTTTACACACACACACTCACTCACTCTGAAGCCCCGCCCTCTTTGGCGTCATCGACCCAATCACTCCCTCTCCTCCGCCGGCGCAGTCTGGCGCTCTCAGCTCTTCTCGCCGCGCAGCTTATTCTGTATCCTCCTCAAACTCTAAGTCAGGCTGAGTCCGGACCAAAACTGCTACCTACATTCCCGAGGACCACTTTCTGCGCCGCTCATGAACTTTTTATTTCTACAATCCAGAAGAAACACTCGGGGAACACCTGGACACTCACGCTTCCTACTTATATAACTTTTTGCTGCACTTGCGCGACTCCTTTACATTCCTCATACTTTATCTCCGGATTCACGCCGATTTTTCTCGTTTTTCTTTTTTTAAATCAACGAACAAAAGTCTTATTTTTCTGTTACTCAACTACTCTGAATAGACCAAATAAGCAGGAATCAGTGGCCTCTTTTTTGCACAACATATACATAGTCTTAACTGTGTTTTATTTTTTTACGTTTAGTCTTAAGTTAAGTAAAGAAACAGTAAACAATGGCAGGTGTGAACTCTCTGGATGCTGTGAAGAGAAAGATTCAGTGTTTGCAGCAGCAGGCCGACGACGCAGAAGATCGGGCTCAGGTTCTACAGAGAGAGCTGGACAGTGAACGGGAACTCCGAGAAAAAGTGAGACAATCAACTCCTCTATTGTCCTAGCTTTTTCTATTGTCGCCATTTTACATGTATTACAATCATTAAACACGGATTGAATTGTTCGTATTCGCCTCTCGGGCCCTAGAAAGTCTTATTAGTTTTATGTCATTGATTCACTGGTGGCGGGCGTGAATGTGCCACAATGCAAGGCGTTGGTCTGCAACGAAAAAAAAAGTTTGGATTCCTACAGCTCTTCGCGCATGCTCGGTGTGACTTGAAGGCCGCTGTGAAACTACAGTGATTAATGTAGACCACGTAGACAGCGTTGAAGTGATTGTGCAAATTGTGGCGAATCTATTAGATTTACCAGTTTATTTCATTTAAAGTCAAATCATTCTTGTGTTAATTGTATCATAATTGTGACGATTTTTTCACTCAGATTCCATTTGGTTTGCGGGTTAATGGGACAGTGTTTTGATGGAATTTCAATGGAATTTTTAACGCTCTGATTTGCTCAAAGGCACTTCGGCAAGGGTGGCTGTTTTCCCTCGGCAGCTGTCTGGTTGAAGGGCTGACCCTCGGGCCTCCACAGATGATCGGAAAATACAGGGCACAGTTAAAAAGTGCCTCCTCTGTTATTAGGAGTAGATCTAAAAATGTTGCTGTTTTCAGCTAGAAGTAAAAGATCAGCTGCTTCATTGATCAGTCAATCAACAGTAACAGCTGAGATTACCTTTAAGTTTTTACCATCTGATAATCAAACTGTAAATTGGTGAAGTTAGCCAATAATGAAACTGCAAGTTACCTCCCTGTTTTCCACACCTCTTTACATTAAACTGTAAAGTTTGAGTTATTTGCTCAGCTTGGGCTGAAATTCATTCAGTCATTGCTAAAGTTCCACAAATTGAGTGTCTTCAACCATTGCCTTCAATGTGTCAGATGTGACTCATATATTGAGTAATTGGCAGCTCTGTCACCTGCCTGTCTCTTGACTGTGCCCACATCCGAGTTTTATGGCTTCACATGCAGAAAAGGTAGTGGCTGGAGGGGAGAGAGAGAAAAACGCTTAGTAGCAGCACAGTTAGGCAACAGTTCTTGACTCGTTTCACGTGCTGCTTTATGGCACACGGTGCCATACTTTTTGCATAGGAGTTAGTTTAATGATAGGACAATGAGAAAGACTTCAGGAGAGTGGGAGGGGAAGGTGTGGCAGTAAAGATATGGCAGCTGAATTGATGAAAGGAGTTGGGCCTGCTGCAAGGCAAAGCCCTTTGTTACAGGATGGCTATTGGGTAACAGGCCACCTTTTTAATTTGACCATTGGGCGTTTGCTGAGCATGTGGGTAATTATTCTGGTATGGACTCGCATACCGGCATCGGTTTAAGAAGTTTGGCTTCTAGTTGGCTTGTTTGTGTTGCAGTTTGTGGTTGTTCAGTGGGTGCTTTGTGTACTTTAGAAGTGTTTCTGTTCAGTGTTTGTGCAACCTGCAGCATGAACTTCAAAACACTGACACGGGAATGGTAGATGAATGAATGAATGATATGGGGATGCCCCGTATAGCTACATCTGCTGTCAGGGTGCATGTGTGGTCTCACATCAATGAAGAGCTGAAAGGGTTGTGTTTTTGAAAAAATAAATTGTTAGAATTTTTTTATTGCATACGAGGCAGACTGTTTGTTCAGTATGGTCCAGCATTTCAAAACTGGTGAACCAGTAATCTGTTACGTGTTTTTTATGGTGTCATTCATTATCAGCTTACATACCAGCGTCCAGTTTGGGAGGTTTCAGAGGTGGAGTTATAGTTGTTGACCAGTACTTATAAGTATGTCTTGTATAGTGTGTTTACACTGAAATGGGAGGGTGTGGTTAAACTCTTTTATCTTCAGAGTGGATGCTGCATTTTTAAAAAGTCTTTCATTCCTGTCAGGATTAACGTGCACAAGCAGTTTGATGTCACACATGTCCCTCCATTCAAAGTCGAACAGAGGGGTGCGACTGTGTGGCGAGGCTGGTGTGGTCCCATGTGTGAATAATTAGGACAACCTGGAGTTATTCCTTGGCACAGAAAGTCCTTCTTCTGAGCGCGGGGAGATCAAAACAAGAACCTTGCCGCGTGTAATGAATCATTGTTTAAAAATGTGTGAGGGAGTACAAAAACGTTGGCTACGTCTCTCGCTGATAAAGAAAATTGCTTCATGTTATTGTGGTTTTGACGCTTCTGGGGATGTTTCTTAACCTCTCGGTAATGATTTAAGGCTGTAGTCAAAGTCTTGTGATGCTTTTCGTTTATAGCCACTATTCCTCAACGTGACTTCGTTCAGTTTTCTCAGTAGAGTCGGGTCCGAGGTGATCATTTTTACTGTGTTCGGAGTCCTGTGAAGAGCACAGATGAAGCAGATTGGTTGTTTTTGGAACATGGAAGCAAATTTGAGAGAGTGCTTCTCCTTCTGTCAGACACTTAATAATGACAAGATTAGTTTAAACGATCAGTCATGACCAAAAAAAGAAAAAGAGACGGGAAAAAATATTTGCTTCCTTTTCTGAAATTGAGGCTGTTGTGCACTTCGCTGAGGACAACTTACAGTTGCCATGGTGAGGATCAGTGTTTGACCACACGCAAGTTGAAATACAGAAATAAATATAAAAAGGGAAGTGGAATTCTTACTGAGGAATCCCCACGCACGCCCTCCCTCCGACTGACCCTCCCAGGATGTCGGCTGCCGACCCTGGTCCAGCACTTCCTGCGCTTCTACTCCCAACACTTCCTGTCCCCTGGCTCCAGCCCTGATCAACAGGAAGATTACTGTGTGCGACGAAGTTGGTGTTTCTACATTGATGTGCCACTTTATCTTGAGTGTCCTGTTATTTTCTTATAGTTACTAACACTATTTCTCTCCATGTAGAGCACAAGTCTGCAGTCTTTTTTTGCACTACAACATTTAATTAGACACGCTGAAGTTGCTTCCTACGCTTATGGCAACTGTATTTGTTTACTTGCATCTCATATCGAGAGTAAATTGCAGGAAGCCATTCAAAAAAATGCTTATCGTGAAAAACAACGTCCACACACTCATCTGCTGAGCTGAAGGTGTCCGTTTGTTGCTTCGTGTGGTCAGCTAAGGCTTTCTGCTGGGCCTCTAGGAGTCTCCAGCAGATTCTGTGGAAAGAATTACTTCCTGATTTCACTGTTTTCTTTGGACTTTCTCCCTGGGAATAGCTCAACTTTCCAAATATAACTGCCACATGTTGATACTTTTTGGCAGTCGCTGGCATCCTGGGGAACACTCCCATGTAAGTGGCTTGTGGCTTTGCTGATTATGCAGGCCAAGGCTGAGGGTTCTCATTCAAACGAGGAGTGGGTTATATTTGTTCGGTTAGTCCTAGCACAGGCGAATTTGCTGTAATGTCGTTAAATTGCATGTATACAGCACCAAGTTGTGTTTGAACCGTTTTTAGAGTCCATGAAAGTGAGTCACTTCAGCGAGTCTGTTTGCATGTGAATGCAGAGTGGAAATGGTAACCTGAAGGAAACTCGTATTACCGGGATTCATATTTGACCTGCAGGTAAAAATCACCCTGTTAATATTTATCTGGAAAGTTAGATTGTATCAACGCTGGAAAAATTTGGTTTTTCTTATGGTTTGCGGATTCCTGGTGGTGCGGTTCACAAATGGGTTGCAGTCAGCCTCTGGTTAGGATTAGACACACTGAGCTAAAGACTCAGACCAGAGTCGAGATCCTCCTAAAAGTCTGAGTGCATACTTTTAAATGGCGACAAATTGCGTTTAGCGCTGAAGGAGCTCATTGTGATGCTTGTCTGAATGTTTAACAACCGTCTTTTACATACTTCATGACAGACTGGCTTATACTTTATGCAGCTTTCTTTGCATGCCAGATCTTTGTGGGAAATGATTACACACTTTCTTTCTGTCACGAACCAACACAGAGTAACTTTAAGAGCAGCAGGCAGTCAGGAATAACTTGCACTGAACCCCAACAGCATTGTGCAGCTCATTAGCCCACTGCCCTGAAATCAGCCAATAATTAGATTCCTCTTTCACTTGTCCTTGATGCTGTCTCTAAGATATGTAATACACTCAGGTATTTCTTAAGTCACTCCCAGCAGTCTGCAGCCTCACTTCGAGTGCTCTAACTTCAACTAAGACAGATGAATCACTCCATGCCATCAGTAGTACTGTAGTCTGTGCCACTTACTAATGCAGTGTCCGTTAAAGAGGTAGCTTAACGTCTTGGACCATCTTGCATTGCTTTCTTGCTGCACAATACAAATAAAACTATGGCAGTCAGTCAGTGTAATCTGCTGAAATCAGCCCATCTAAGCTCACTAATTAACACATTATTTATTGGCTGGGAATGATGGCAGTGAGGCTCCTTAAATCCGCAGCTTATCCATAGCCTCCACTGTAGCTGGTAACCATTTTGTCAGCCCAAAGTTTTGTGTTTTGAGACTGTTAACAGTGGGTTTTTTTAAAATCTCACACTAGAATTTAGTTCCCGAAATGTTGCGCTAAAGCTTTAGGAATCTTGTGGCTCTAATAGCCACACAGCCTGTTGGTGATGCACTGAGCAGTAAAGCTCCATTCCTGACTTAGAAAGCTGGTGTTACATATTAACTTACGGTGACAACAGAGCAGCTACTTGTGTCCCAGTATCTTTTAAAGTCTGTGTCTACATATCTGTCGTTGTTGCCCCAGTCTTCCTGATACTCCACCACAAACATTCTCCATAGTTTGTTTTACCATATAAGGCAGGGTGCGTCCCTGGCAGCCAAAGAATGAAAAGTGGGTGCTAAAGGAAGGGGCATGGCCAGAGAGACAGACGGAGCGGTGAAAGAAAGAACAATCAAAGGGAGGAAATGAAAGGATGTTGGGCAGCATACTTCCTGTCACCTTTTTTCAAGATCCTCATTTGCTATCTGATGCTAGTAGTAGAGTAGTGAAAGCTCGTCGTTAACCTCACTTCTTGTTTCTTGGCATTTCTGTTAACATTGTTTTGACAGCATATTTGCACAAAGGCTCTGAATAACTTTCAGTCAGCTTTTGCTGCTGGGCTTGTGACCGCACCGGCCAAGGTTAAATGATTTTCTAAAGCTGCAGAAGAGACTGTGGTTAAAACTGTACCTTCAGGATTTACAGGAAAAGCTCTTCTTTGTTCACAGCTCAGTCAATTAGAAGCATGAGATAACCTGTAAATGCATGCATTTTTTTGTCCTTTTAAACCTGACACAAGGGTGTCTCTGTCTGTGTGGGGCTCCCCCATTCCCTGCCTTTTTCGCTATGAGCAGATGGCAGATAAGGCACCAGTTTGCACACATTTCTGTCACTGCCACCATACTGGTGTTAGCTGAGGTTTCTATGTTTGTGTGTTTGTTACTTGAATGCAGTTTACAGGGTAGGAGACTGGATAGCTGGTAATTATGTGTGTGTATGTTTGAGAGAGGCAGAGATTGGTGCAATAAGAGTGTCTGTTTGCATGTTTGCAGAGCGTGTGCGTGTCTGGAAGCGCATTACAGCAGCTGGTGTGCTAACGTAGCTGACCTAAAACGCATGAATAGCATGTTTGTTTGCGTGCTGGACATTGCTCCATTCAGGACACAGGAAGTACCAATATCTGTTATTTCAGGTTGCAGTTGAATACTAGGTAAAGTTTCTGGGCAGCCAGATGTGGCGTCGATGGATGCAGACCCGTGCGAGCGACACAGCTGATGAGATTTCAAGATGTTCTGAGCGATATGAGTTTTCATTCATTCTGTGTCAGGTTAGGTTTTCAACGTCTGTCAAGTGCCGGCGGTTTTGAGACACGTCAGCGATAGTTAGGCAGACATTTCCTGTCTCGTATGGGTGGCCTCCCCTGTGAGCTTTCTGTGCAGCAGGGGAAGACCTGGGAGAGGATGAAGAAGAGGGTGGAAAAAAAACACACAGACAACCGGGGGAGGGAGTGGCGGGTCACCAGGCCAGGATGAGATGGAGGAATACTAAAAATGAGAAAGAAGCCTGTGCCCTCATGCTTTGATTTCCTGAAATATCGAGTCTATGAGAGAATGGAAGTCTAGCCTAGATATTCTCAGTATATTTAAGCTCTGTTTTTTCTTTTCTTGGCATTGTTCCTTCTTGTCAGTCATTTCACTTTCTATTTGTGACTTTCAGTCACCAATTTCTGCACAGAATGACTCCTCTGCCTGTAAGCTGAATGGTGGAGGCACTGACGGTTGATCAGAGCGATTGCTGGACTGAAAAACTGGCTAATGAGTCACTGACCTACTAACTGCTGCCCTCATCAGAGCAGAGAATACAGCCTGCGTGGTTGTAAACATAATAAACTTGTGTGAGTACTCCGGGTTTCAGTGAATGGTTCAGCACTTATCGGTCTAGTTGTGAACTTTCATTTTAACAACAGGTTCTTTGTGTTATGCTAAGACCGAGGTCCTGTTTTTACTTTGAATGCAGCTCCCAAGGAGATGATGGTTGGATAAACTCCCTGACCAACAGAGGAAATTCTTGTGTAGTTGTCTGTTTGCTTTCTTTTTTCCTCTTTCTGGCTTTGTGTTTATCGAGGGCAGACGAGCAGAAGCCCATTCGTTCTCCCTTCTTTGCCCAGTTGTGGCTTCACCATCACCGGAAATTGAGTTTGTCTAAATGTTTCGCTCAGATGTCCTGCTGCATTGTAAGGAATTACACTTTCCAGCCAGATGCAGCATGTTCTCATTAAAGACGGTTACAGTTGGGCCCTGCTTTTATGGACGAATCTCCCAACGACCTCCAGCTGGCTCCGTTTCACATTTTAACCGTCACATTTTGATTTGAGAAACCCGAGTGACCCCAGAGAGCACACAGAGTAGATTACACTGTCTCCCCCCTACTCACTCACTCACTCACTTGTAGCCTTTATTTGGATTCAGTTTGTTAGTGAGGATTAGGATATGAATGATAAGGGTGAATATTTCCCTGTTGTCATAGCACCATGATTATATTCAGGTGGCTGTATTTAAATATTTTTATCAGAGTTCTGGGTAGGCATTGTACTGTGTGACTGTATAGCTGCTCTTCCATTGACATGACTAGCTTTAAAAAAGTGTTTCATGTGGTGAAGTATGCAACACTTGAGTTCAGTTTTTGGACTTTTGTTCAAAATAGATGTGGTTTGGTTTTAAAGTGATGCATCAATTTGTTGGATGAGGAACTTAAGTTAAAAAAAAGAAGAAAAAGACAGCGATTCAACCTCCTGATAACAGTAGTTGTTAGGGAAGTATAAACAGGACATCACCATATCCTGTCCACACAGGCCTTGCTTAATTCCTTAATAAGTCATTCTTATTCCATTAATCCAAAAAAGTAAATATACAAGATGATGAATTTTTATTCCCTTTTAGTTTTAAAGTTACGTCCCTCTGGTTGGTTTGGACATTCACTGATTTTTGTTGCAACAATCGCTGAAAACAGGGCAACAAGTTACTCTTCTCTCCCCCGACTTCTGTCATTGTGTCATTTCCTTCTCTTCCTGTTTTATGATGGAGGACAGCAGACATCTTTGGGTGACTTAAAGTTGAATAAATGCATGACTAAAGTTCTTCCTATTTTTTTTTTTTTCCCTTTGCAGGCAGAGGGTGAGGTAGCAGCTCTGAACCGCAGGATCCAGCTGGTGGAGGAGGAGCTGGACCGTGCCCAGGAGAGACTGGCCACAGCGCTGCAGAAACTGGAGGAAGCAGAGAAGGCTGCAGATGAGAGCGAGAGGTCAGTTTCTTATTCGCATTAGACACAAGTGGAGAAAAAGTCTGCCTTGCGCGGGAGAACATGTGTTATCTAGTTCACCTGACTTTCACAAAAGAAAGTCTGTGCTCTCCTCATGCTGTGTCCTGTCATCCCAGAGGAATGAAGGTGATCGAGAACCGAGCGATGAAGGATGAGGAGAAGATGGAGATTCAGGAGATGCAGCTGAAGGAGGCCAAACACATCGCAGAGGAGGCCGACCGCAAATACGAGGAGGTGATTCTGACAGTGACGACTTAAGTGCAAGAGAGAAATTCCCTTATTCAGATCGTTAATAGCCTCTTAGTGTTTTGAGTTTAAAATATTTCTTTTTCTGTGTCAGGTGGCTCGTAAACTGGTGATCCTGGAGGGCGAGCTGGAGAGAGCTGAGGAGAGGGCCGAGCTCTCAGAATGGTAAATGCAATAAGCGCACAAATGCACAAATACATTGACTCACATACAGATGCATGGTCTCTTGTGCGGCTCTCGCATTAAAACAAAGTATGCATGCGATTCTCTACTCGCAGTAAAGCCAGTGACCTAGAGGAGGAGCTGAAAAATGTGACCAACAACCTGAAGTCCTTAGAAGCCCAGTCTGAGAAGGTACAAGGCTGATAGAAATGCATTGACACGTTAAGAAGTAATAATTCTGCTTTGGCTTCCTGGAGCTTGGTGGTGTTTTTCCAAATTAGAATCATCTAAATATAGCAAAAAAAATCTGATTTTATCCAGTAAAGGAGGAAAAAAAGGTTTCCTGTCAAAATGCTTCAATGTGATGATAAAATCTAATAATATGACAAAACAAACTGAGACTTTAGGCAGTTTCTTTCATTCTCTTTCACAAACACAAGCAGAAAAACTAAATATATATACTGAACACCAAGTCTGGCACCCTGCACACACGTATCCTATCATTAGGGCTTTACTCATGGCTCAGCGCACCGTAATTTGGGTGAGCTGTCCTCAGGGAGGGAGACCACATGGCAAAGGACTGTTTCATACTACCTCCATTATAACTGTGTATCATCAGGCCCTCCTTACAACCATTTATTTTACCCTCAAGCTATTATATAAGGGAGCTCAGTACCTGAACTCCTTTGATATGCAGCTGTTTAAATATATGTTTGCACACCAACTTATCTACCGCATGACAAATTAGCCACTGAGGCTTTTTTTTTCATGTGTGTATGAGTGGTGTTAATGGCTACGTAAGGTGTTTCACTGTGTGTGCATATAAGCAGCCAGTAGAAACCTGCCGCACTCAGGAATGTGTCTGCTTCATTCCCGCCCGTGCACAGACATGCAGTGCAACGGCATGCCAGGTTTACCTCATGACAACTTTTCTTTAGCAAATATGGCATGGCTTTTCTTTGAAACAGACCTGCAGTGGTTAGCGTAACAGCAGAACTTGTTCCCAGGACAGGCCAACACCTTTCCTGTTACGTGCCAGCGAGGGAGTGGCGCCATGAGCTCTCAAAGCAATAATAATCCTGGGATGGTGCCGTTTTGTGCTCCCATTGTGTGCACGTTTGCTGGTGAAAGCTAAGTGTGAGCTAATGCTGTTTCTTTGCCTCTCCGTCTGTCACCAGTACTCAGAAAAAGAAGACAAGTACGAGGAGGAGATCAAAGTTCTGACTGACAAACTGAAGGAGGTGAGATGATGGTGTTTTCACAGAATTAAAAATAAAATTATAATAGAATAATCCAGTCATTCAGAGACATTTGTAGCATTTTTCCCCATCACTAAAATGTAGTTTTAACTCGTCTTTCTGAATCCGATTCATATGGAAACTGCTACAAATGTTAAACGTGGCATTTCCATAAGCTCAGCAAGGCTGGCTGAAAACCTCTCCTGTTGCAGTCTTCCATGATGGATGTGTTTGTTGGAGCTCATCAGTTTGTTTTGACATGCTTTGTCTGAATTCCTCCCAGGCTGAAACCCGTGCAGAGTTTGCCGAGAGGACAGTTGCCAAACTGGAAAAGAGCATCGATGACCTGGAAGGTACGAGAGTCACATTCATATTGAGGTTTTTAGGGGACTTGCAGCATCTGTGGCCCAAAATCTTGTTCTGTTAAAAAAGAAAATGTAGACCCAAAATCTTTTTGTCTGCTAGCTTTAAGTGAACCTGCAAAGATGTGTTCAGTTTCATTAAATGGTGATTTATTTGCTGATGAACTACGAGCACATCTTAATACACAGTTGCAAAATCACTTACCTGAGTTTTGGCCTGAGTTCTAGAAGAGGTGTCCTATTTCAGCATCACTCAAATTTTTTCCTGTGGAAACGAGAATTTTCCACAGGAACCAAATGTATGGAAACTATTTCACTAAGACAGGCTAATAAAAGACCCTTGTTACTGAAGGACAAGTATTCCATGTCAGCCACGAAGCTGCAGCGGCAGCAAAGAGGACAGAATGTGCTCATATTTTTTTTAGGTCAGGATCGTTCAGTTGTTGAACCACAGGCAGCTGAGTTCATGGATTTATTGGTTCAGTTTTATGAGACTTTCACAAAAGTCTTAAATGCTCAAAGCTCCCCCAGCAAAAAAAAGACAGAAACGTGAAAAGCTTTGAGTGTAATTAGGTATTCATCATTCTTTCTTCCAAGCATTTCTGCATCTTTAAAAAGGCTGACCTATTTTTTTGTCTCTTCCTTTCTCCCTCTGCTCTTTGCCTCCATCTGTCTCTCGCTCTCGTCCTGCTTTCGGCTTGCTTGTGTCGCTGCTGTCGTTGGCACCTGCCTCTGCTTCTTGTCGACCTCTGGCGTCCAGATGAATTATATGCTCAGAAGCTGAAGTACAAGGCCATTAGCGAGGAGCTGGACCATGCCCTCAATGACATGACATCTCTGTAGAGATGTGTTTCGCTCTTTCTCTCCGTCTGCTGTGCCTCTAAATGTTCATCTCCTCTGATCATATGTGCCTCTGCTCATCTTACTATGCAAAACATAATTCATTAAAGCTCCTTTTCTTTCCTAGTTTGCAGCTTTTGTCTGTTGTTTTTTGTTTGTTTTTTGCCAGTGTGTAAGGAAATTATGAACTGTTTGATGCAAAGTCTCAGCTAACTATATAGGTTACTATGATTTTCTAATTAGGTAATTAACAGTGTATTTTACGATTAGTTGTTACTCTACACGTTCATCTGAATATCAGTTTTACAAAGGTGAGCATTTCTGGTTTTAGTGTGGATTAATAGTTTGCAGTCACCTGGGTTTTAATCTACACGTTTTGGTGGTTTCTGATATGTATTTCCATAAAGTATACATAGATCTTAATGCCATTTCCACAAAGTGGGATATACGAATAACTTCACAGTGCAGCAAACGAGTCCTTTAAAAAGTCCATCCTGTATGATCCCACTAACAGTCTTCCAGCAGTTTATGCATGAAAGGCACTCTGTAGTGGTTTAATTTTTTTTTTTTTTGCATGTGGCACAACTTAACCAAACCAGTTATGCAAAACATCTGCCCAGTAACACCGACCTTTGTGCAGCCTTTAAAAAAAGGGGTGCTGTGTGACAAACCTCATGGAGAGATTACAGTGGCATGAAATGAGCAAGCACTGCTAACTGGTGATTGAGGGTTCACCGTGTCATATTTCTTCTTCTCCCCAGAGAAACTATCACATGCCAAAGAGGAGAATCTGGGCATGCACCAAGTCCTGGACCAGACCCTGCAGGAGCTGAACAGCTTATAAACACACACAGAGGAAGCTGGAGAGGATGAGGTCGTCATTAACATTCCATTAAACGTTCGACTCCATTCCGCCTTTCGAGCTGTAAAATCTTTATTCCCCACGTAAAGGGGGATTAACTTAATGCTTGTCCCTTTTTTTTCTTTTTGTTTAAAGCACAACTTTTTTTTTTTTTTTTAATAAATTTTTTTGAATCCATCGCTACTTTATTTTTTTAAAACCTACAGATGTTCTTGTTGAAATTTGTTTTTGACCACTAAATTTGGCACTAAATTTGTCCAAAGAAACCTCCCATTTGGTCACTCAATCACTTAAACAGACTTAATTTTACACATTATGTGCACATACATTACACTTCTGATTATTTTTAATACATAGGCTACATATGGCATAGGGGTTTGCTCAGTCTTGTGTGGCTTTTAAGCGCCACCTAGTGGTAATTTGAAGTTAGTCAACATTTTTTTTTTAATTATTATTATTCCATTTTATCTCCAGTGGCTGCAAATTAACAGATATTTGACAGATCTGTGCTCGTCTCAGTCTCTCTTTAAATCTTTTTGTGTTAGAACAACACAACAGTCACGTGAACAGATGACCTGGTAGAAAGGCTCGGTGATTCAGACTTCTTTACATTTAATTATAACGTAATGCCTCTTTGGCCAAGGTGTTGAACCTGATGCGGACGTTCTGAACACTTAAATGCTTGACCTGACCACTGATACCTAATGCATCATTACCAACAATATGCCATTATGTAGCCAATATTTACAATATGAGTGAGCTAAACCCCAAACCACTGGAAGCTCAGTCAAGTTTTATCAACCATGGATACTTATTGTATATAGTAGAATAATGTTAGGTAATGTGAGAAGTTGTATTTTTTTTTTCCTTGGGTTTTGTTTCATTTACACCACTTCTTTTTGCCAGAGGAACTCTCAAAACCAAAGAACACAACACAGACAATTAATTCATGAAATGTTTTTTTATTTTTTTTTGTGATGGTCATTGTGGTTTCATCTCATGTCAGAGCCACTGAGAGTGCCTCACATTTGATTGAGACTGGTAATGAAATACTTCATTCACCCACCCCCACCCCATCCATGTCAACCTATTAAAATGTTTTACAGAAATCATGACTTGTCTGAATTTTTTTGCAAATTTGATTGTTGCATTTTACTCATGCACAATGTCTTTACAGCAAAGTGCTTCATTATGTCAATCTGTTTGGGAGTGTACATGCATCCGTATGATTCTCTCATTCAGCCCCACTCGGGGGTAAAATCGTACTCATTTAGATAAATAGAGGCAGTTTCTCTATTTGCTGAGGATTTGCAACATGGCATCGTTCAGCCTCGATTATCCTTGGGCGTTTCTGCTGCATGGTTCCAGGTTCATTACTGTTCATGTCTGTTTCTTTCTGAAGGCGCAGCCTAGAGGGAGAAATGTCAAACATTTCAGTAACGTCTTGCAAGCAAATTAGGAGAATCTTATTCAAATCTACTGTTTTTGGCTTTGTACTTACCTGCTGTCAGTCTGCATTTCCCCCCTCGTGGCCTACAGAGGATTATAGAGCAGCCTGCGCAGGGCACCACTGTCTGGGCATGGCTGAAGATGGTGGTGATCCTGTAACACCCTGATGACCATTTGCAGATTAATTAGAGCTTGCCACACATAACTAAAAATAAATCCTAAAACTTTGCACCATGAGCCAAAATTCCTACCCATGCATTTAACATCCATGAAGTAAGAGTTTGGATTCTGCACCAGCCTCTTCTTCTTATGCCGCCTCCTCTCCTCTGCAAAACTTGGGTGCATCAGATCCTTAGCCAGCTGCAAGAAAAGGCATTTTTTTTTTAAAACATGAACTATTCAATTGTTCTACTAAATGACAGAATGGGGTTAATGGAGGGATACAAATATGAAAATGATTATTTACAAGATCATGGTAAAACTGCTATGATGTATGGTTTGGAGACAGCACTAACAAAAAGACAGGAGGCAGAGCTGACAGAAATTTGTACAGCTCAGGTTAACTGGTTTGGAAATTAGAGAAGAGGCTGAATATTGGATATACTGGATAAAGGTGACAGTGGAAGATGATGGGGATAGGGTGAGATGAAGACAGATGATCCGCTGTGATGAAAGAAAAAGACAGGATTGTCTTAACAGATGTACCGCAATATGTTTTATAGCCGTATGCCCCCTACAGTCTGAAGAATGAATTACTAGTTAGAGGAGCAACATGTCCAGACAAGCCCAAGCATCATTCGTACAGTACAAGAACAATGGGCAGATAACAGTATATGACATGTTTCTACAAGTTCAATATTACAAGAGTTAAAAAAAAATATTACTCACTTTATTGCTACTCTTTTTAAAATTCAGTATAATGTTGTATTTCTTAGTTCACAAAATACTATTAAAGCATCTTTCTGTCAGTCAGAACTGTTCTACTTTCTAACATTTCTAACAAAAACAGTCAAATTTAAAAATTATAATAAGATTTTCACTTACAGACATTTTTGCTCAGATCGTCCGGTTTTCTCGTCAAATGTAAATAAAAGATATAGCAAACTAAGCGCACTATGCTCGTCACTAAATCCACCTGTAGTTTGGTGTAGGTCTGAGATATAAGAATCGAGTAGGCGGAGTCTTCGTGTAAGGGAGGGGCAACAGATACTTGCTAAGCACGTCCGTGTAATAATACGTGTTTTACAGACAAACAGCACAGCTGTAAGAGAATGGAAAGCTATTGTACTGGAAAGGGGAAGTCTGCTTTAATTTAGCCTTTTAATTATTAATTTTTTAAAACAAAATCTAAACAGGTCTTAATAACACCTGTTGTAAAAAAAAAAAAAAAGATAAGAAGCAACAATAAATTAAGCGAAAGTAGAGAACTCTTAGAAACTCTCAGGGTTAAACAATTGTGTGCAGTTTCCTTTGGACTACACATAACCAGCGGCTTAGTATTGTGTTCTTACAAGCAGTGGTTAGTTAAGCGATTAATTAACAACACTCTCCCGGGTGGATACAGGCATCAAAACGAGCAAACCCCCTCGGGAGAGCAGCCACGACGACAGTGGGGAGTGACGTTTGATTTGTCCAAAAGAAGCTCGCAGGAAGTGACGCCTCCCTGTCCGCGACGGGCGGGATATCCGCAGTAGTAAGCTAACTAATAACATGGCGAAGACTTACGATTACTTGTTTAAACTACTTTTAATCGGCGATTCCGGCGTTGGGAAGACCTGCGTGCTTTTCAGATTTTCAGAAGATGCCTTCAACTCAACGTTTATCTCCACTATAGGTGGGTAAAAGCCGAATTATCGGTGTGGTTTTGGACGAAAAGAGACATAGGAGTAGCCCATCCCGACAGGCTAATTCTGCTAACTTTTCTGGCTAGCATTCATATTGTACTACAGGCTAGTCAGGAAGCTTTCAACCGGCTAGTTAGAGGGGCTTTCCAGAAACCTCACAGACGTTGTAACCGGCCTGAATATTTGGCAACCTCAAATATATGTGATTTCCATGAGAGTGCACCCCACCTGCTATTTTTATCGTAATAAATACCTTAACAGGGGTAAACTGAGCTAGCATGCTTCAAAGCTAACAGTGGTAGTTGGCAGTGTCATTTCCCTTATGACAGACTGCCCTGTACTTCGCACTCCTTCTGCCAACGTTATAAAAGTGTGAATTATCTCGACATACACTCTCCGTGCATTAAAAACAGATATTGTTACTGTCTGTGGGGTGGTCAGGCAAAGTTTGTGGTGCTTCAAAAGACAACAATTGATATGACTTTTTTTTTCTTCAGGTATTGACTTCAAAATCAGAACAATAGAATTAGATGGAAAGAAGATCAAGCTACAGATATGGTAAGATAGACAAGTCCATAAATTGTCTTCATCTGACAGGGTTTGGTGATGGGTGACAGTGATATTAAGCTGCCTTTTATTACATATATCAAACTGAAAGAGACACAGCGTAATTCAGCATGCCTGCACTCTTTACTTTTTAGAATAATTGTTTTAAACTGAGAAGCATTTCTGATGAAGAAGCAGTTCAGTATGATGCACTGCAATTTAACAGCAGCACAAACTAATTTAAATTAGAAATGTATTATTTTATAAATTATTTAAATCAGGAAGAATGTTTCATAACAAAGTTATCTTTAAAAACAGGTATTTACTTGTATTTACTTATTTACATGATCACTGCCATACCTGTATTTTCTGTGTGTATTTATTAACTTACAGATGGAAAGTTCCCAAACAAACATACTCTGTGTACTCCCCACATTTGGTCTGGTTAGGTCTGGTCTGGTCACCATTGGTCTAACCATTCTTAGGGTTAAGGTTAAGTCTTACCCTGAATCTAATTCTGTATATTTTAGAGAAATATACAGGATTAGAATGATTTTCTTTGTCCCCCTATTCCTGAGACTTGAGAGAAATTCAAAAGCAAAACACCACACAGCCTTGACTTGGCTACCTAGCGTCACGAACGATCATGACCTCACATTGTTGGTGTTAGCTGAACAAGTTATTGTATAACTGCTGTACTACTGGACAGTATCTAGTACTGTAACTGACCTGAATAGGATTGTGTCAAGCATGGAAATTCACCATACACCACTTGTATGGAACACTTGGAAACTTGGTCCTGCTCCCTATTTTGTATGCTTTTAAAAAATCTCTAAAAAAAGCTGTTATACTTTTAATATGTTCTGTGAGAATAGTTAGCAGATGTGTCTTCTGTGTAGGGATACAGCAGGACAGGAGAGGTTCAGGACTATCACAACAGCCTACTACAGAGGAGCCATGGTAAGTTGCATCGTCAGCCTTTCAGATAATACATTAGCTGAGATAATCTCTGGGAATGGAGTAGGTGAAATGATGTATGCACTGCAGCATGAACTTCTACTAGAACCACACCCCACATTGTTGTTAATGCGGTGTACACCTAAAAAATCAGGTGCGCTCAATACAGCACCTTGGCATTTTTTGCTAGTCCCTCCTACAAGCATACAGTTAGTATGCTTGTATTTGTAAACCTAATTGGACCTTCTTACCTTTGACCAAAGTCCTTTTACTTTGCTCCAACACAACATGATTCATCACCAGTAGATGATGTTTCATGTCAGTTTCGTTTTATTGACATAGTACTAATTAATAAGAAATGGTTATCTCACAGTGCTTACATGAGCTGCATATTTTCATTAGAGTTGATTTTCAGCTCTGTTTCTGTGGATCAGATAGATTTAAGAAATACGAGATGACAGCACTGATCTTATGTCTTCTGCTCTATGACCTCTGCAGGGCATCATGTTAGTGTATGACATTACCAATGAGAAGTCCTTTGAAAACATCAAGAACTGGATACGGAATATAGAAGAGGTAAAACCCTTGCATTACTCGTACTTTTCTAGTTCTTTCTGTTCAGATTTGTTCCTCTTTGGTTAATTATTGATTTTGATCTTTTACAAAGTGCTATAGAGTAACGCTGTAGTTTTGATTCAGTTTCTGTTACGATTAAAATTATTGTACCCAGATAATTAAGATAAAGCAATTATTGTGCAAGGCCCTGTTTTGCAGGAACCCTCTTGTTTTGCCTCCTGCACATCCTTTTCCTTGTAATTTTGTCAACAAATAAAAGTCCAAATCCTCCTGCAGAGCTACATTTATTTAAGTAGCTTAATCTATTTGGGTTTTACAGAATAATTGTAATTATAATTTTTGTGTTAGGGTTCAACAATTGGTATCAAATCTGAATTTCTCAGTGCTTAGAATATCAATTTGGACAATAGCTGATGTTTATGCCCATGTTTTGCATTGTTATTTGTTATTCATTCTCTCTTTTGTACCAGAGAAGCAAAATTATAATTATTAAGTAACAGCAAAACTATTTAATGTTACTACATTAAATGTAAACATACTGTTACGTCCCCACGAAGAGGTCTAGGGGTGTGGGAACCAGTAACAAATGGGTCCAGAAATAGAATGAAAAGGAAAACAGACAGAGTTGTTCTATAATAATATAGTTTTATTACAAATGATATAGTTTCATTACAAATAACCTTAACTTAAAGAGCTGGCAATGCTGTTTTACCAATAATGCCAAAGAAACAAAGGAAACAGTCGCAGCCACAAAAGGAAAAAAAACTACCAAACAAATTAGGGAGGCACTTCCCACCTCCTACTTAACTCCTCACCACGGGGAGACACTTCCAGGCCCACAAGCCCGTCTACTCACTGCTCGAAGGAGCCTGTCCAAAACCTGGGAAAAGAGCCACAGGGGAAAAAAACCACCTCACTCACAGTTCATCCCCAGCTTATATAGCCTCAGAGGTGATTGCTGACTGGGCCCAGGTCGCAAACAAGGCTAATCAAAAGCAGCTGTGTCCTGGGGAGAGAGGAGAGTGAGAGAGACAGAGGGGGTAGGAGTAGCAAGAGAGGAGGAGGCGGAGAGAGCAGGCAAACACCCCACCCACACACTCCCACAGCCTCACAGGATGTAACACATACAGATTCATGCAACAGTTTTAATCATTCACGATAAAAAATTTTGGTAGAGAAAAAAAAAAAATTCCAGAGGTCTTTTTCGTCAGCCTCATAAATAACCGACACAGTATTTAACGAGTGTAAAATACACAGCAGATAAACATCAACATCAGCTACCTTTAGTAACGATGTTCTTATTGACTGATGAGCTGGTGGCATTGAACAAGGTGAAAACATACCAGTATATTCTTAGTATATATGAGGCAGCTTTCCTACCTGTTCATCACGAAAGTTTCTTTTCCACAGCATGCATCAGCAGACGTGGAAAGGATGGTCCTCGGGAATAAGTGTGACGTTAATGACAAGCGGCAAGTGTCCAAAGAAAGAGGAGAGAAGGTGGGAATTGATTTGTTGGTGATAATGTTACTCTGAGGTCCCCGCAATATAACAGTAATGTCTGAATAGTCTCACTAATAACTCTTTTCTTCTGCTGTCAGCTGGCGCTGGAGTACGGTATCAAATTTATGGAGACCAGTGCGAAGGCGAACATCAACGTGGAGAATGTGAGTTCACTTTTCCGTAATTACTTGCTAGTTGTTGAAAGTGGTGTTGTGGAAGATGGCCAGCTTAATTTATGTTTTTACTCTGTAAAACTAGGGGACAGCACATGTGCGACAGTTCAGATGTTAAATCATTTTTAACTCTTGAAATCCACACCGGACAGCGACACGATTGTACTTAGTTCAATATATTAGCAGGAAGCAGGGTCAAGCAGCTTTCAGCTGCTCTATCAGAATATTACAAGCCTACAAGCATACCTAAAACCAAATATTTATACGTTATAAGAAAAAGAAATACTTTGTTTATCCCAAAGGTTGGGAAATGACTTTGAAACTCTTACCTAAGTTTTTCTTTAAAGTGTAAACAACGTCACTAAATATATAGGTAGAATATAACAGTTCAAAATAACTTTGAAAGGTAAAGTAAAGAGAGTTCAATATGATCAAATAATGATCTTAAATCTTTCTTTTAATTCTTTGTTTAAAAGGGACAGTGCAGTTTAACATAGTCCAAATATAAAACTTGAAACTCATGTACTGCACATAAGTTTATAGCTATTGCTAATTTCCAACCATTGTCCCTTGTTGGGCTTACATTCACAATACACAAAGTTACAACATTCAATTACATGAAAACCAAAATACACCATGAATACAACTATAATTGATAAACAATGTAAAAAAAAAAAGATAATTTTATCTGAAATGAATGTGGCTATTATGGCATGAAATGGTGAAGAGTTTCTGTGTCTTTAAACACATTAGAGAAAGTTTTCAGCTGCCGTGTGGTCAGAATCCATTAATCATGCACAGCCACAGAATCCAAACCTTTTGCTCCTTCAAAGTGGATACAAAGAGCAATAGCAAAGATGAATTTCTTCATCAAGTAATATGGTCGCATTCCAGCAGCTAGTAATTCAGTATTCAGGCCCCAGGAATGTTCCACGACTGGGATTTCACCACTTTTCAATCATCATAAGTGTAATCCCTCCACATATCTTCTTACTGCTCAGATTAATATCCCTGTCTCCCCCAAAGTCCTGAAGCCAGAGGCAAGGAAGGAGTGCAGCAGTGCTCCGTGAAGCACACCAAACTGCCCTCACCGTGTTCCCTCTGGTCTTGGGGTGTTTTCACATGCACATGCACTTTGTTGTAAACTCGTAGCTTTTCCTTGTTTTTTGGTATTTGGTTTCTTTTCACATGGAGAAAACTCCAACCAAACCAAATGCAGAATTATAAAATACACAAGAACTGTCAGTTTGCGCCACAGACACATCTGGACAATAAACAATCTTAAAAACAAATACAGGATGAAGGTGGCCTATTCTAGACTAGTGGATAACATGGAGAGTTTAGTTAGCCCTCACTTCATTTCGTGGTTAATTACTACAGTTTTTGCCCTTGGCACATGTGGTACTCTCAGACTTGCAGCCTACACGTTGTAGTTGGGTCAAACGACCTCCTCCAAAGAGTCTGTGTGGTTGTTCTGAGCTGTGCCTGAATCTAATCACCGTGTTCACAACCGCACAAACAAACAAAATGAATTATTAATAGAGCACTTTTTAAAAGCACAAGTTTGGCAAAGTGCTATAGAAGGCATCAAAACAACACACAACAAATCCAATGAATCATTGATTATTTTTGATGTTTTTATTATTCTAATAATAAATAGAGGGTAATAAGAAACCACTCTGAGTTAAAAGCCAAGTAATAAAAAATGAGTTATTGTCCATTTCTGAGACTTGATGTTACACAGCTTGCAGTAAAACCTCCTCTCAGCTGACGTGAGCTCGTGGAGGCTGGCGATGAAGCCCATCACATTCCTGCCAGAGAGCGCCACCCACATTTACATTCCCTGTGATAATTGCTGGAACACTTGTTTGTTTCCTCCTGTTGTTTGGGATTACATCGTCTTGTTGTTTATTATTTATTTCTTAGTGATAATTGTACGGATGTATTACTTTAATGCAATGTAATGATCTCATATGTTCTTTTTTTGTCCGCAGGCCTTCTTAACGCTTGCCAGAGACATTAAGGCAAAAATGGACAAGAAGCTGGTAAGAAAGTAGAGAAGTGAAAACCCTATTAATAGCTTACCCACAGTAGTTTTAGTAGGTATGGTGTTAGTGGTGTTTTCTGGTGTCTGGGTGTTTTCCTAATTAATGGGATTTAACATTTGTGCCTTTTAGGAGGGAAACAACCCACAGGGCAGCAATCAGGGAGTAAAGATTACAGAACAACCCAAGAAGAGCAGTTTCTTCCGCTGCACGCTGCTGTGAGAAGACGAGCCCGTCGGCAACCACCATCGCCTTAACCGTGTCCCCCCACTGGACATAACTGGACAGAGCACACGCTGATCTCTGTTTTATCCTTCTTCATTTGTCTTCCTCCTTCTGATTTGTCCCGTGATTATGTAATTAGGAAAAGGAAAAGTCTACCCCCCCTTGGTTTACCAGTCTTCCTTTAATACCTGTGGATCTAACTGCTGTGGGCTCTGTTACATATTTAATCTGATTTCTTTTTTCTCCCCACCCCCCATTAATTACTATTTTCATTGTAGGCACAAGAGTGAAAGATCCTTAATGGTCACTTCCTTGAATACTAAGAAAGATCCAACCTTTCGGCAGTGACGAATAATAATTAAGGGACTCGTTCATCAAATTTGAGAGAGTTTTAATATCTACGTAACTAAAGAGGCAAATTTTTTTAAGCAGCCATTTTCTGAGTTTATCATGTTCAAAAGCTGATTATGCACAGCTAAATACTATATGGACTGGATACAAAAAAAAAGAAAAAGTATTCTTCTTCTTAGAGATTAAGGGCGTTGCACGTTCAACATTGCCAAAACTCTGTGCACAGAAGAGCACTAACCAGAGGAGAAGGAGAAGTGGGAGACCCCAGTGCCCAGCTGAACAACAACAGGACAAGTCTGAGAAACACACACAGAAACGCCTCACAGTTCCTCATCTGGCAGCTTTTTAAAAAAATGTATTCGTCCAGACTAGTTTTGAAGTGAGTAGGAAGTGCTGTTGCATTTCTTTGAAGAAGAATATAACTTTTTCAGGTGCATTTTGAGCCTTTAATCCAAGACACAAAGGCTGATTCTCCAGACGCTGAACTAGCCGCATTGTTTGCTTCTTTAGTCAGCACAGCATTCTTCAGCTTCTTACATGATAAACTTGCCTTAGGTGACACGATGCGACATTTGAAGCCAGAGGCGATGGTTGCTGAAAACAGGGCTCTGTATGCTTGATCTTCCATTAAAGCTCAGTGATGGTTCCTGATGAATAATTCCATTAATCATTAATTTCATGCGCTATTACATAAAAACAAATATCCTTTTCTTTCAAAAGGAAGGATGTTCCACAGTCACCATAAACCTTTGGGCAGCGTTGTATTTGATCCTTATGACCAACAAAAGCCCAGATTATACTTAAAGAATACACGTATTACACTCGTGTTTAATTTTTCTAATATTTTGATTGTCACCTGTGCTTCCAAAGTGATGCGTGCAATCCCCGAATCTCCCCCCCCCCTTTTTTGAAAGATATTATACTAGATATTTGTACTGACAGGGTGATCTAGCTCTTTCCTTAATGTCCACATCTATGTAAATGCATCGTGTAAATATATATATAATTGATTATGATTCACCGTATTATACAGTAATGCCAGCACATGTCACTCATCATATCCACAGTGGGGTTTACATGTCCTTTCTTCTCGTGTCTTCTGCTAAAACATTCCAGTCCTCTTTAATGTGCAATGTAATGTATGAAAGAGCCCTGATTTTTTTTCTTGTGTTCACATGTCTGCAGTAGGGTTGGGTTTTTAGGAGAGGGGGGGTAATTTAAGGGCACACACATGCTCCTTTTTGATGTTGCTTTCCACACCGTTTTAGCAATACCTACACTGACCACCTGGAGGCAACTTCAGCTACACAGCAGAAAGAGTCACAGCAACGGTGAAAGTGTGGTTTTATGTATTAGTACTTGTTCCAATGGGGGAACATAAACACAACTGTTTCCTGGGCCTTGGATAGGTGCTGTGCTGTAGCAGTATTTATGGAGTGAAACAAATCATAGCACCAAAATGACAAAGTGCCCTTTTATGTTCTTCTTGATTATGCACTTTTCTTCCTTTTTCTTTCTGTTTTGGAAAAAAAAGATTTCTTAACGTTTATTGTCTGTGTTTATTGCAAGTCTTAACTGAAAGCAAAGAATTTGCATGCACAAGATTTCCACAGAGCCTCTCCGGGCTTCCTTAAAACATCTGAGCACTGAAACCAGAAATCTAGAGATTTTCTTTTTGTTTTCACAACATTCCCACTTAGTGATAGAACTTTTTTTTTTTCTCGCCATGTTGTTTATGCATTCGCGTAGCTTCTGATGCTTTTGGAAACCACTGTCTTCCACCTCTCCTCCTGTGTTGTTTTGGTCCAGTATTATGGCCATCTAATCTATGCATTCTTGGTGCGTAGGAAACCTCAAAAGGCTTTGCACAGTTGACTTAATGAGCTTTATTTGAGATTAAAATTGTGCAGAGGATCCTTGATCTTGTTTTATTATTTTCTGCTGTCACTCCATGCTATTACATCGAGAGTTCATCAGAGGACAAAAAATAGGAAATTGAGCGAATCACGTCAAAGGCCAGTTAAGCAGGTCCTTTGAAGTGGTGCTGAAGAGTCATCGAATCAAACCTGTAACAAAAAGGTTTTCCTGTGGCTTTAAGGAAACATCAGCTTTGCTGGTTTAAATTTGTTTTGGCTGTTTCTTAAAATCACTCTCAGTTAAAATCAGTTCACAGCTTGATGAATATTCAGCATTGTGAGCTACAGTCTGCCATTGCTTTATTCTGTAATTCTCTTCCTTTTGCAAATGTCACGGTTCTGTGTTCACATATCTTAAGCATTCCTGAACTACAATTGGCTTTCTTTGCTGATTACTGATGGGCTTCATGTGGAATAAAGTAAATAATTCAGCAATTGTAAATAAGATCTACAATGATTGTACTGTAGTTTCATAAATCTTATTGGTCTACACTTTTTGTAGATATGTGTACTTTTGATGATTTATTAAAAATGAGATTCTTAAATGTGTCTAGTATGTTTTTCTGTGCAAAAACACAGAACATTTGCAGGACAAGTACTCGATGTTTTTCTTTAATTTATAAACAATTAGCATTACATTCAGTGTAGGTACACCTGTTCAGCTGGTTGTTGATGCATCTAACCAATTACATGGCAGCACCTTAATGCATTTAGGCATGTAGTCAAGGTCAAGATGACCTGTTCAAACTGACAGATGCT
Source organism: Oreochromis aureus (assembly GCF_013358895.1). Taxonomy (NCBI): domain Eukaryota; kingdom Metazoa; phylum Chordata; class Actinopteri; order Cichliformes; family Cichlidae; genus Oreochromis; species Oreochromis aureus. The sequence goes on along the minus strand of NC_052963.1, from coordinate 42,313,422 downwards.
GTCCCCATTGCTGTTCTGCATAGGCCTGAACTGCCCAGGCTAGATCATTAACAAGACTCGCTAGGGATACCGACTACAGAATGGCACAATTGTTATCCTCTACATCAAGCTGTATGCCAGGAGTAAATGAGACATATTGCAATGTCATTCGGGCTGGAGAAGTGTAACAAAGAGAGGGAAGATGGTCAGAACTGAGAGGATTGCACTATCAGAAGACGACACTGAGGACAGCTACAAGTACCTGGGAATCCCACAGGCAAGTGGGAACCACGAAGAGGCTGCTAGGAAAGCGGCAACCACCAAATACCTGCAGAGAGTAAGCAAGTCCTGAGCAGTCAAATGCCCGGCTCAGATAATCAGCTGGCTAAAGGATGAGATGGAAATCCAGCACCCTGAGACTGTCTGCTAAGAAGAAGGAAGGCCGAGGACTAGTGAGTATCAGAACCACCGTCCAGGATGAAATGGCAAACATCCATGAGTACACTGAAGTAAATACCTCAGACAGCATTGAACCCAAACTGGGTAAGTGGCTCCAGCAGATCCAGAGCACAGTCCCATAAACAGAATTAATATACAGTATATGTCATCATAGATCATCAATTGGTTAACTGGTTGCACCATGACACCAGTACTAATTGAAATTTTTGGTTCCTATAATCCAGTTTCTCTGAAATCTATTTATTGATGTTTTCCCATCCATGATGTAGAGTTTTGCGTTGCAAATGAATCTGCCACTCTGCCACATGGTAATATGCAAATGTGTATGGCGTCAAAGTGGCACAAAAACTGCAGAGCAGTCTATAGCCTTGTATTATAACGCGGATCTTGAGACTTTATTATTTCTGTACAAATGGGGAGATTTGTGGAGTCAGCATGCCATCTATTCCACACCCTCTGTAAGCAAGCGTATTGTACTTGTGCACTTCCTCCTCAGCCTTACAAACAGGGAAAGAATATGCTCGCAGTCTGAGCTGCAGCTCTCACTTTAGTCAGCTGATAGAACCATGATTAGACTGAGGCTACTTCTCCCTGCAGCTTTCTCCTCTCTAATGTGCCACTGTTTTATTTTCTTCTCTATCAGTAGTTGGCAGTTTAAGGATGCTTTAAGGTTTACAATAGGGGCCTGTTTGCTTGAGGGGAAGACATATGAGCATTAGTGGTTCTCTGATAACTTTCTTCACCAAGGTTTGAAAAAAAACAACAACCCAAACTTCTTTTTCATAAAATTGTGGAGGAGGTGGAGTGCGTAGGTGGGGGCACTTTGTGTATAAATGGAGAAGAGCCGCAGAAAGATTTGCACTGGAGCTCAACACTTCTGCTTCACACCAGAAAGACTTTGACCTTTGTTCTGACTTTTTTCTTTTTAACAATCGTCAGGTGGGCGGTGGATTTTCTCTGAAGCGGATGTCAATATTACAGGGAATTTTTTTACTGAATCATAAATCAGTCAATAAGTCACCTATTAAGCCTGAAAGCAGGATCTATTTTTTCTTTGTCTATCATGCACTGCATATAAAAACAAATATGTTTTTACTAATGATAAATCACATGAAATGCTGTGGGATGTGGATGTACTGCCTGTCGTCAGTGACGTCTAGGAACTTTCCCAGATGTAAATCGTTTTTCGGCACTCTGTAAAAATCTGGCCCTGGAATAACGTGGGACAGCTGGAAAGTACTGATAAAGTCATTTGAGGTTTTTTGTTGTTGTTGCTTAAAATCACTCAGACTGTAGCCTCTCATTTCACTTGTGTTTTATCTCCAATCTGTTAAGTCAGAACAATCACTTAAAGGTCATTTTCTCCACAGCTTTGCGCATGTGCGCTTGTGTGCATACAGCCACAGATACAATCAACACATGCAACTTCAGCCTTAACATATGTGGAGTATCTGAATAGTTTAATTTCTTATTCAGTGATGTTATTCAGTGTTTTCTATGCGTCTCTTAAAAAAAAAAAAAAAAAACTATTCTACTGTACTTAAAAATTGACTGTACTCTACTTGGGTCGAGTAGGGTTTTGCCCCCGCCCCCAGACAGGTTTTTTCAGGTGAGCGAGCTCAGCCGTGTCATTCTATCTCGGAGCTGCCAGACAGGGTGAGTAACTTTTCCTATGAGCTTGTATTTGACGCCAGAAGCAACATTATTGAGTTTTAGTCACAAAATCAGTCTTCTGTAATGAATTATGTTTTCATATTGCAAATTTAAGATGAATTCACAAATATAATTGATAAAGTCTTACAACAGGTCCCGCTGTAAATAAAAGTATTAGTGAGTAGACTCGATCCTTTAGCTCTTTGCCATTTTAAAGAAAACCTGCATTAAGTTTGAGATTGTTAAAATGCATGGGAACTAATAATAATTAACCTGAGGAACTGTTGATAGACATCACAGAGCACTTCACCTGAAACAGGAACAATGAATATTTAAAACGCATATTAACTGACAGCTTTCATACCTGTATGTGGTTTGTACCATACGTGCGTAGTTAATGTACAAAGTAAATAAACTAACTTCTTCATTTGCAGGTCTTTGTGCTTAGTGACTTTTCCAACAGCCATAACTGCGGATTAAATGAACCACTACGCAGGAGGATGGAGGGAAGTCAGACGTTTCAGGGACAACGTGATCCTTACACCTGGTTCACAGAGTCTCAGCTCCAGTCTGTCATCAGGAACGGTGTAGTCCCAGAGTGGTTTCATGGGATCATTTCCAGAAAGTAAGTTTATGAGATATATAATTATGCTCGCATTATCATTATAAAAGAGGGAAGAACATTAGGTTATTACAGCTTTCCAGGACCCTTATACCCCAGAAACAACCCTGATAACTCATAAACTACAAGGTAATTTTAAATGTGAGTCTTGCAGTACAATAAAAATGTTAAACCATTAGTGGCAACATCATCAATATAAAAGACTTTATTACTTGCAAAACTAAAAATGTTGTCTATATGATACACTGCCTATGTAATGCAACATCTATAGGAGAAACATCTCTGAAAGAACGAATTAATGAACATTTAAGTTCTATTAAGAGGAATAATTTAACCAGTCCTGTTGCAAGACATTTTATGAAAAATATTGCAGCTTACCTTTATTTTTTATAGGCATTGAAACCATTAAGCCCTGTCAAAGAGGTGGTAATATGAACTTTATCAGAAAAAAGACAGAAGCATTCTGCATATTTTGTTTAATTATTTCCTGCAGGTATGAATGAGTTTTGTTTTTATGTTTTTAATTAGATTTTCTAATACTGATTTTTTTTTAAATATATGAGTGAATGTGTGATTGGTTCATTTGACTTTTTTTCTGCAGTATACTTTTTTATTTAAACACACACTGTTTGGTATTTTGTAATGACCCTGATGAAGGCCACACGTCTTCACCTCATATATCATTACCTTCCATCTACTCCAGTGGAAGGCAAACAGTCCAAAACAAAATACGAGGAGCTAAGACTGAAAGACATCAGTGTTCATGACCTGCAGTGATTGTCTGACTGAATGTTTTGTAAATGCTTCATTTCTTTATTAATGTTTATTAAACTGTTAAATTGCTCACATGCCACGGTATTCCACTATTTCTGGGAGAGCACAGGGTTAGACTCTTTTTTTTTCAACCTCCCATCTAATAGCCTTTAAACATCTAGGCACAAATATGTGTCAGCAGAGATTTGCATTTACTTTTCTTACAGTTTTTTTTCTCTATTTTTAGGCAGCGAGACTGAAACTAATCTTTCACTCTGCAGGTTTACTTTGGTCACTGCACAGCAGTGTTGGTCAAGTTACTTGAAAAAAGTAATCAGTTACTAATTACTGATTACTTCCCCCAAAAAGTAATCCCGTTACTTTACTGATTACTTATTTTCAAAAGTAATCAATTACTTAGTTACTTAGTTACTTTTTAAAAACACGATTTACAACCTGAATAGGTGATAAAGTGATAGATCTTTCAGCCCAATTCTACTTTTTCTGCATAATTCATCATACAAAATGTAATCAAATGGAAAAGTCTCTTTTTAAAACTTGTTTTATTAGTTTTAATCTTTTAACTTTATGCATCAAGCAAAAATTAAATTATATGCAACATTCTCTGACTGGAAGAAATTTGTTTAACATTTAAACCTATTTTCTGCACATTCCAGCACATAAAATAAAATATTTTTTTATGTTTACACTCACTCTTTCAAATAGATGAAAGTAAAACACAGCAGAAAATAAATAAAATCAAAGACTCAGCGGTCCTGTTGCTCTATTTTCACCTGTAAAGCAGGACTGGGGTAGGCGGAGGAGGTTTACCCTGGTGCAGGTGTGCCGCGGCGGTCAGTGGAAGAATCCGCGAGTTTCTCTGTGAATTTCACATTACGTCGTAGTACACTCGGTGCTTGCTTGGAAGTTTAGGGGTTTTTTCGCTGTAAAAAGAAGTTTTCTTCCCACGCACAACGGACACTAATGTTTTTGTCACTTTTTATGGAATCAAACTCAAAATAAGGTCAGTACTTCCACGCTTTAAACGCTGCATGCTACACTCTGTCCCGCACTCCATATATTATGATCTGCAGACAGCTGTTGTCACGAACGTCGCACTCGCTTACGTCACTGTCATGAGACGTTCTCGCAAAAAATCACGGTTTTAGTAACGCAGTAACGCAGCGTTCCTACGTGAAAGTAACGGTAATCTAATTACCGTTTTTGCAATAGTAATCCCTTACATTACTCGTTACTTGAAAAAAGTAATCAGATTACAGTAACGCGTTACAAGTAACGCGTTACTGCCCATCTCTGCTGCACAGTAATTCCATAGAGTAATGGTTTATGCACTCAGCTAGCATGTGAAAGATCCCTGGTTCCATCCTGGAAGGAGACTCAAATCCCTTTAGAGATACAGCATTAAACAAAGATACCTGCCGTTGTGACCTCTTGTGAATAAGAGAACAGCTGAAAGTAGCTTACTTCACTTAATATGAGACCAAACCTGTGCTATACAATTGCACTATAAGAGGTGATTATATGGGATGTATTGCACCATTACCATCTTTTAAAGCTGTAGATCAGTTATTAAATATAGCTGGAAAAAGGACTTGTATACTTTTGATAGTTTAGTATCTTTAATTATGGTGACAGAGCAGTTAGTACTGTTGCACAGGAAGACAATCACAGGTTTGACTCCACCAGCTGGTCTGCATGTTCTTCCTTTGACTGTGCTGGTTCTGTCCGGGTACTCTGGCTTCCTTCAGCAGTCCAAAGACCTGCATGTTAGACTAGCTGGTGATTCTAAATTGGCTGTAGGTGTGAACTCTTTCACTACATCCAGTTGATAGCTTCATATATTTGGGCTATTGTTAGGTGTAGTTTACAGTTTATTTTATTGAAACAATATCTTATATTCTGTTTGACCGATATGTATACAAAAACAGTTTGTAAAATATGCCCAAAGGCCAGGCTGATTCCCATTATGATTATCAGTTGCAGTTTATAAATAACCCCAAACCATAAAATGTAAAGATTGAAGTGCATGCATGAAAGAGACCTTTGTTTGTGGTCCTTTGTGTAGGACAGCAGAGGAACTGCTAATGGCTAAGCCACCGGGTTACTTCCTCATCAGAGTCAGTGAGAGCAGGATCGGCTACACTCTCTCGTATCGGTGAGTGTTTTCAGCATGACAGAAACTTTATTTTTAAAGTAATGTGCTCACACACTTAGTCACCCTGACACTCCACTCTGTTCACTCTAATGTACTGACCAATCAGCGCAGAGGACCGCTGCAGACACTTTATGATTGATGCACTGGAAACTGGCTCTTACATCATAGTGGGGGAAAACAGGTATCACCGGTTTCTGCATGACCTGGTGGACTTTCATCGTAGAACTCCCATCATGCCTTTCACTCAAGTGCTGACTGTTCCTTGTGGACAGGTAGGAAAATGTGCTTGTCTCAACTGCATTCATGCTTTTTTATGTTATTGTAAACTACATGTTTACTTTTTAGTACATTATATAAGCTCAGCATAAGCCAATTAAGCTAAGCTAAGTAAGATTAATTGTGTAAACTACAATAAAACATCTGTGCTGTAACTTTTCTACATCTTTCAGGCCTCTAATGACAAGACTGACTATGCAGAACTACTGTTTCGCTCAAGAGGTCCAGGCTCCAGGGCCAGTTTGCCACCAAACAACTCCCAGGTTCCCAACATAAATCCACCAGGGTCAAGAGAGGATATCCCACCCGCCCTTCCTCACCGCCCAAATTATTTGGGAAACTCACCAATTTTGCCTCAAAAAAGCCAAACAAATAGACTCTACCCTTCTTTGGAAGATGAGTTTCAACACAATACCTCTCCACCTCCAGCACTGGTAAAAATGGCCTTGAAAACTATTGTTCAAGCTAAAGATCTCCGTACATTGTCTGATCAAGTTAAGGTTAAAAGATTTTAATGTAAAAAGCTTTTCTTTGGAGTTAGCATCCTTTTATACGAATCTAAAGAATAAGTATGGCTCTAAATCTTCATGTAAAAGGATATTTGCTTATGATGATCAGGTTTGATTTAAACTGAAATAGTAGCATGAATATTTTCTAAAAACTGAAGACAGGTCCTGAAACCATGTTATCAATGAGCTACTTGCTGTGAGTAACTGAGAAGTCTAGATTTTCGACAAATTAGAAGTAAATGTAACCCTGAGTGTTGATGGATTTGTGGTGATGCACATTTGAGATTAGGTTTTCATTAACTTTAAAAATAAGACGTAAAGAGATCTAAAAGTAAAAAATCATTTAAGTTTGTCTTTATGTTCCTCTGCAGCCTGTCCCAACACCCAGGAAGAAATATACAGGTGATAATCCTCCATCCAACCAGCCTCCCGAAGTCCCTTTTCGAGACTGCATGGCTCCGAAGCAGAATCAGGCTGTCAGAACAGTCTCTGCACCTGAGAATCTGCCCACGTTTGCAGGCTCCGAACAACCGCCTGCTACCAACAGCCAGCAAGTGAGGAATCAAGAAGTAAAGCCGTCGGTCGTCACCAACCTAAAGAACCTCAAGAAGAAATTCCAAAAGAAGAGGGGCCCATTGCAGGATAATTCATACGCAGAGACTAACACTGAGGCAATTGACAGGGGTGAAAATGGTGAGCATGAGTACCAGGAGATCACGGGGGATCTGACCTTTTGTGATCCACCACTTTCCTCCAGCTGCACTCCTGTGAAGCTGACTGACGACATGTTACCCTTAGAATATATGCCACCTCCACCTTTTGCTCCAGGCTACGGACCCACATGAGAAAATAAAGTGCATAAAATATAGTGAATATGGACAGCTCACAGTGATCACCTGAAACTATAATAAACAAGTGAGTCAAGTCAAGGAAGAGGGTTAATGTGTACATGCATCCTCATCTGGGCAAAGGAGAGGAAGTGGTAGGCTCCATGCTGAAAAAATACTGCATTCTTCCAACCTTTATGATCCTTTATCTTTGTGACCTTTATTCACCTAAAGAGGGACTTAATGTCAACGCATTGCACCAGTCTTTCATTCTTATGCTGTATCTACAAATGGCTAATGCAGACACTGAAAACACAGTGAAACAGCTAGACTAGACACAAAATGTGCCTATCAGTTCCTTTAAAGTTTACTAATTAAATCATTCTGTGTGTTTTCTTTTATTTCCTTTTGTATAAGATAACAGAGGCAGGATAGCTTCCTCATCCTGTTTTCTGTCTTTATGCTAAGCTAAGCTAAGCCAACAGCTGCCACAGCCTCATATTTACCATAATATTCCTATAGGTCGCATGGAATATTTACTATGCATAAAATTATAGAATAGATTAAACTGCCTCCTTCATGCAAATGTATTTAGTGCCAAATTATATATTCTTTTAAAAGAAAATGTTTTATACATTAAAACTCTATACAGATAAAAGGTGTCACATTAAAATAAATAATGCAATAAATTTGTTACATAGATGTCTACCTGAAGCCAATTTTCTGTCCTTTTTGTATACACACTTTCAAATTGAGGTTAAAGTTTTTCATACACTCTTTTGGTAGGATGTTAAAGTCTAAACGTGCTCAGGGGAAGTTTTGCGTAGCATATGCAAATAAGAAATAATAGCTGCTTTGAATAAAGGTGGCATGCTGCTGCATCACATGCAGATCTCTGATCAGAAGTGTAATAGAGATGCTGAACGAGAGAGAGAACACCCAAACTGGTAAATTTTTACAGGTGGAAACATACAGGTCAATTAAATTCACCTTTTAAAAACTGCTGTGCTATTTTTTGTCTGAAATCATCATCGTTGGTGTTTCAGATCATAAAGGGTGCATGGTAATCCCTCCACACTGTAGTGACAGAAAAGTCTTGTATCATTACAGACTACCATCTAGTGGCAGCAAAACACACAGGATGCTTGCACAATAAGTAGTACAACAGTGTAAACGTGCCTGGCTTTAAATGGTTACTATTTTTCGTGTTTTACTTTGTTACTTCAAATCAGAAGGAAACATTTACTAATAATTAACTAAACTTGTGTAAGAGAAAAAAATCAGCTTAACAAAAGCAATAAATCTCAAATATCTCAAATATCAACATCTGTATAGCATTCATAAATATTTATAAAAATCGTTGGGGTGTTTTGCCTCCATAAGGAGGGTTTTTAAAAAAAATATTTTTGTTATATTGTTTTCTAGAGGAAATTGTCATCTATGTGATTGAGCGCAAAAGTAAAACCAAGCAAAGTGTTCTAAAGTTGTACAAAATCCATGATCAAAGTCGAATTAATTTTCGAATATCCTGTCGACTAAGTGCGATCAAGAAAACAGGATCGACCGAGAAGTCACTGTTAGCCAATTCGATATAAGGAAAACAGCTGTCGGTGTTCGCCTGAGCAAAGGAGGAGCAAAAACCCCGTAATGAGTTCGATTTGTTTTAAATTTCTGTTCAGAGTCATAACGGGACGACTGCCAGCATTTAAACACCGCCCTCCCTGGCTACAAAGGTGAGACAAAACACGCGAACCCGAACGCCTGGGGGCGACGTGACATCATCCCTAAAGCCTTTGGTTTCCAGCTCAGGATCTTCCTGCGCTATTTCATGTAAGGATCTAGGAAGTAGTCCCGCTATCTGAATCGAGTTGTCTTTAGTTTTTAAAACAGCAGAAGCGGAAAGTTTCTTCTCTATATAAGCCAAACAGCTCAGCGAGTATGTCTTTCGTCCCAGGTCAGCCGGTGACTGCTGTTGTGGTAAGTTTGAGGGCTGTGGCTCTCCACATTTGACCGCACTCTATTGTTCAGCTTCTCACCCGACGTTAGCATCAAACCGTATCGGTGCAAACTCTGAATTAACTAATGTTGGGTAACTATACGCGCTAACCAGCTAACTGGCGTTTTTGCTAACTGCAGGGCGACTTTCTTTGTTTAGCTAAAAGCAGTTGAGTGGGAGCAGCTGAACAGATATGAGCACTTTATGTTCCCAGTAATGTTAAATTTAACCGAATAACTCATTAAATCACACCAGCAAAGAACTGGGCACTAACGCGGGACACGAAGGGTGACATTTAGTTGAGCGTTAATTAAAAGACAACTGAGTTTATCGTCAGAAAACTGCTGTTAATGAAAATGGGCGTCACCACCTTTGTAAATCAGCTTTCCTGGTCTTCTACATGTAGCCTCACACAGCGTTTCAACTATTGTGCGCTGGCAAAATATCACAACTCTGTTTTGTACAGTTTTGTGGACACTGCTCCAAAGATGAAGATCTAGCTGGAGATGGACAGCTGGGATTTTAGCAGGCCAGTGAAGCATGTGTGTGTGACAAGCACTGAAATATCAATACTAGGAAATCTGAACAATTGCTGTGATTTGAGCTAGCTGATAAGTCAAGTTTTTCAGAGTCAAATCTTTATTTAACTTTATATTTTTTCATAAATCACTGTTGCTTGATCTTTTTTGCTTTTATTTGACATTTGCAGCTCAACATTTGTCCCCTCAGAGCCCCTTTTGTGTAAATAGACTGAAATATTGATATGAAAGAGGCATTGCGTTTGATTTGTCCTGATCAAACAAAACAGCAGTCAGTGATTTGTGGGGACTGGGATGAGGGTGGATCCATACCCATCCAGTGTATCCACCTTGTAGCCTCTACCCCCTAGCATCAGAGAGTGTGCAGGGGCAGAGAGGTTGTTTATCCCAATCATAGTCTTGTCAGTTGTGTGTAAGAATCAGTTTCTGTAATGTCTTCTAAAATACATTTTTAATTCTTTAATATAATTTTTTTTTTTTTTAAAATGATCACTCAGTTGTGCCCCTGCTGGCTGACACACACCTCAGATCAAGCCACCTCCTATAATAAAATATTATAAGATAGAAGTCCTGACTTGCGCAATAATTGCGCTACTGTACTATCATTGTTTTTCGTTCCAAGCCCTGGAAGGACGTGTGGGTGTGTTTAAATTCCCGTTAATTTTTCAGACATTTTTGAGTCATGAATTCTTGCGTACAGGAGGTAGTTACATAACATTGTACCAAAAACCTCCAGTGGCGAAAACCTAAAGACATAAATCCAAAAGTTTGTTTTATTTTCAGAATAATGTTTATGATATATCATAGGACCAATAGTAAAACTGCATGACCAATTTAACATAACAGCAACTGCAACTGAAAGATACTCCATGTTTTAGCTTTTTTCCCTGATAATTCAGCTAAGAAAATGTTAAAAAAAATTTAAGTTGAATAAACTTTTAGAGGTCATGTCAAAAAAAAAAAAGTAAGTTTTTTTTTCTGCCTGGAAGTTTCTTGTGGCTACTTCTTGCACTTATAAAGTTAAGAGGAATCAAAAATGCTGGAAAAATGTGGCAAATTTTAAATTGCAAAATTTCGACCTACTTTTTGAACTTTGAGAATTTGTAACTTGAAAAGTTTTTACAGCACCAACCAAGTATCCACAGGCAGTGATGTTACAGGTCTACACAAAAATACCTTTGAAGCAATTTTAATGTAATACACAAACTTACACACACAAACATCATCTAGTTTCTTTTTTTTTTTGTTTGTTTGTTTGTTTGTTTTTTCATCAAGTCTTGAACAACCAAATCACCTGTGTTGGCACACAGGTACAACTTAGCCCCTGAAAGCTCCAATCTATATCAGATATTATGAGTCATAATAGACTGGTGTATGCCTTTAATGCACAAATAACAGCTATTAAAAGTGTTATATGATTTTTATTTCATGTCTATAAAACTGAATTGACATTCACAAAAACTGAATTATACATCCCTAGCAACCACCTAGCAACAAGCTGAAATTGCCCATTGTTAGCATATAAAGAAAGACTTCTCACTGTGACTAAGTACATCAGTTTGTCAACAGCATGAACACGTCAAAAAATACTGTAGCATACACATGCTGACTTTTAAGTCTGCCTGTAGTGTCCTTGTGATTACGCAGACTGTGTGAGTCCTACCTGCCTGTCTGACTGGCGCACTGAGAAAAGCAGCTCAAGTCATTGTCAGACTTTGGATCAGCCACACCACCGAGAGGCTGTCTGATTATTCACTGTCGCACACACAGAGCCAGGCTTTGTGTTTGAAGAGTCCCTCTGAGTCATCTGTCTCTGCGATGTAGTGAAACTGCAGCTGCTTGTCAGTGTCAGGGGTAGGGCCCGTTAATTAAGAGTCTGTCTATGGACTCGAGTTAAGAAGAAACAGCCTCTGAGTTCAACCGTTTGCCTGCGCTGAAATCTACAAAATGAGTCTGTGGTGATAAGTCGGTGCTTCACTACCTAATGGAAAGATAAGTTGCCCATCTTTCTGTAATTACTGCGATGTGAATGTCAGTTGGGAGTTGATATAAAAATATGAAACGTGTGCTTCATGCATGCATACCATCATTTCAGTGCTTTTTGGATCGTAATGATTTCCAAGCATGAGCTGTTATATAAGACAATATACACATGGGTTTTAAATGAACGCAGCTGTGATTATTTATGGGTATGGAAGTGTTTCATTTTTCTACCTTCATAGTGAAGAGTTTTTAAACCTATCGTAGTGAACTGTGAAGGGAAGCAATTATGTTCTTTCCATGGTGCTGTCAACCTAATTTAACTGGAGTTTATCTTATTAACATTAGCAGCAATGGAAACAAGAACATATTTCAGCAAACGTGACTTAGCAGCACACGAGAAAGCTTGGTGATAAGCCTACCCAATATTTTCCTCAACAGTATTTAATGTTTTTAAATTTGTTTTCCTTTGTTAAACAGGAACGAGTTGAGATTCAGAAGCTGCGGCAAGGAGAGAATCTCATCCTTGGCTTCAGCATCGGAGGAGGGATAGACCAGGACCCCGGGCAGAATCCCTTCTCTGAGGACAAATCTGACAAAGTGAGTTTATCTGCAGCCATCATCTCTTTAAGTGCAGTCATTTTCATTTTGATTCTCTCCCTTTGTTCTTAATAGAATATTTGTAGACAATAGTGACGTAGCCGAAAGGAATAAACCCACAAATGACCCTGTCAAAAGTGAAATCAGATCGTTTTAAAAGTGGACTTCTATATATTTTCCCTGTTTTCTGTCATGGTTATACATATACAGCGGTGGATTTTAGTATAAATGTGATCGAAGTTTAAGATGATGAGCTGCTCTGAACGCTCAGTTTCAGACAATTTTTTTTTTTTTGATGAGAGAAGATGTCTTTTATTTGTTCATTTTAGGGACATAGTTTAGGGAAATAGTGGGTGGTAGCCCCACCAGACTTTCTGTTTGTGAGGAGCAGCCAATCAGAACAAATGTGTCTCAAAGGGAGAGGAGCTAAAGCAGCTTGTTTCATGCAGTGAAGGAACTGAAGGCCTTTGCTGAGGTTATTGAGTCCAAGAATAAAAATATTGTCTTTGGGTCACTCGTTTTGGTTATGTGGATTTTATTCTTAATTTGGCAAGATACTGAATATCCACCCACAAGTTGCAATTGCACTAAAGCGTAGTGGTACAAGTACTCCACAAAGTACTTCTTGCTTTGGTTAGCTACAGGCCTGAACACATTACTCATGGCCTCGGGTGGTAACTAAACAAACTCAGCAGAGTCACAGTAAGGAAGACTTCAGGTTTACATAAAGGCATGCTGACTGCACAGAAATGTACCAGCTGATTTGTTAGAGAGGAATAAGACTTAAATACTGGCTTCTACACTTTTACCGTTTCCTTTATTAACATATTTTTGAGCATTACAGGAACTTTGTTGTGAGAGATGTGTCCTCTGTGCCCTTAAATTAACAACAGATCAGGCCTCTGTCCATTTTTCTCTTTATTTTATCCTAGTTTTACTTTAATGGGACAAAAATCATTTCTTATGCTAGTGTATCCTTTACACTTGATGCTTGTCCCCCTGAGATCCTCCTCCTGTACTGCCAGAGCTCCAGACTGGCAGTATTGGAGGCAAAGGCCACCTTTTTTAAATGTCCTTCAGGGATATTCTGTATTATTTTGGACAACCTATTTTAAACCAGACCTGCTGTCCAATTCTGGTTTAAAAAAAAAATAAATGAAATGGTGAGTTCTTTGTTTTCACAGGGCATTTATGTGACCAGGATATCACCTAAAGGCCCAGCAGACTTGGCCGGCTTGAAGATAGGAGACAAAATAATGCAGGTGTGTAGTGAAATGAAGTTTTTCTTTTTGAATAGTTGATCCACAAGATGGCGCTGTGTACCTCAGGAGCAGTGCTGTAGTGACTTTCACTTTTGGTATTTGATTCTTTTTATTTCAAACTAAGTTCCTTCCTTCTTTCCAGGTGAACGGTTGGGACATGACCATGGTGACTCATGATCAGGCTCGTAAAAAACTAACAAAGAAGAGAGAGGATGTGGTGCGACTGCTAGTAACCAGGAAGTCGCTTGAGGAGGCTGTCAAACAGTCTAAGGGCTGTTATCACAAACCCTAGTGTGCTGGCTCTACTTTTACACAGACTAATGCAATAGCCAAGGAATGAAGACTCACATGGAGAACAAATACTCCCCCAAATAGTTGCACCGTGGCCTTTATACTCCAGTAATGCAAAAATAAATAAGTAAACAAACTGAGACCGATCAGTCTGTAGAAAATGAGACTCTGTTATTTGTTTTGTTTTTTTTCTCTCATTTGTGGCATATCCAATTGTAACCGATCTCAGTAAATTATGTGAAATAACGCTGCTTGAGTAACAGCATTCGAGATATTTGCAGTGATTATCATCGTCATTTGTACTTAACTCAACTTAAATTAGCATTGGGGTTTTTTGAATATGGGTTATTTGGGAACAATACGAGTTTAATTTGTTTTCCACCAGCTGACCAAAGTGAAACCGGACACACTGGATACACCCAGAAAAATTCACTGTTGTTTATTCATCTCAGTTAAAGAACCAATATTTTTCTGTCACTAATACAGCATCAAATGCCAAAGTAAAATCAAAGTTTGTGTAATTTAGTATTTCCAGTTTTCTTTTTCTTTAAATAATGGTACAGTAGATTGTATAAAATCTATGCAAAAAATGTCAATAGAGCAAATTTTCAATGTGTCTTTTCCCTAATGATAATTCTACTGATGCATCACATTTTCCAAGTTGCATTCACTTTAACATCCTCTCACCTTATGCATCTGTTAAAGTAACAACACAGCCAGAATTACAGTAAAGGTGTTTCATATGAACGTTACTTCACATGTTGGATGTTTCTGGATGCACACTTGTCAAATGAGCTTTATCAATTTCAGCATATTTGCTTCCAGTTACCTTTTATCGGCTTCAGAAAAAGAACAATGCTTGTTTGTTTGTTTTTTCCCGGAGGAGATGTCATTCAGCAGTTAGCTCCACTGAGACCGCCTCGAGGTTTAAATAGTTTTGTTTCTTGTCACTGAACAAAAGTCCAGTTTGAAACTATAAATCAGAGCCAAGAAGGAGTGAATGTTGTTTGTTAACTTGAAAATGTGCACAGCAGCCTTAAATGTATTAACACTAAGTTTTAACAATTCATTTCCAATTTACCAGTGTGGTATGATCTCAGTAGTGCATCTTTGATGCAACATGTAATAAATGACACTGGAGATGACTGGTTTACTTCTAATAATCAGTATGTTTGCTATGAAACCTTTTTGTACTGAAACCGATACTGTGCTACGTTTCTTTTACTTTTGGGTGAACTTACTTTTTTTGGGGGTATGTAAGTTGCTTATAAAATATTAGATTTTTACAATATTATACAAGCAATAATCAAGTTTGTAAAATGGAAGTTTTGCTCAAATAAAATACCTGTATAACTGTAAAAAAACAAACATGCTGCTGGTCATTTATTTATTATTGTTTGATACTGTACTGTAGAGTTGATTATCAGAGCACCTGTAGGCCTCTCAGTTTGACCTCTCAGTATTTTAAATTCATGTCATCTTAGGCTCTCTGAGTTTTTGTGGAACTGCTCTGTTGGAAACCACTGCTTCAGAAAATGTCGGTATAGCGGTACGTTTATAAAAGTTTAGCCTGCAAAATTTTATGTTTCAAACATATTTTCCTCAAGACTTTGCGCTCATCTGGCAGTTTACAAAGTTTGTTTGTTTAGTTTTTTTTTTATTGTTGTTTGTTTTATTGTAGAACACTTGAAAAGTGAATGTTTGTCAGATATAAAAGGAGTTCTGTTTTTTCAACAATGGCCGACTGAATGCTGTTTAGACTTGTGCTGTCTTGATATGTTAATGTCAGTGGGTCTGATCCAAACGTTGACAGGGTGCTCGAACATGAAATCAACAGATTCAGATAATGTCATGTTAATGGAAAGGACCGCATGTGTGAAACGTGCTAAAATCTGCAAATAACATGCCAGTCTAACAGATACACAGTAACTGATTACTTTACCCCTCTTTTTTATGTTGCAGGACCTTCAGATAGCTTCATGATGCCAGTTAAAGAGTAATCAGCTGACATTTCAAAGCAAAGAATCTATTCCCTGACCTTTCTGTGTTTAGCAAGGCTTTTTGATACAGTGAGCTCTTCTTTTATCTCTTAAATGTGTCTGCTATCAGCTATTCAAAGCATACCTTTGAACAGAGGTCTCAGAAAATTCATAGAAAGGAACCTTTCCATTGTGTTTCTATAACTGCATATGCCTCTAATATTTCATTTCCCACTTTGCACAGTGACAAGTGTGTTCAACATAACACTAGAAGTGCATTTCTCTGCCTGCAAGCTACATAAT
This sequence comes from Oreochromis aureus, assembly GCF_013358895.1. NCBI lineage: Eukaryota > Metazoa > Chordata > Actinopteri > Cichliformes > Cichlidae > Oreochromis > Oreochromis aureus. The sequence continues at coordinate 42,297,218 of NC_052963.1, read as the reverse complement.
TGTAAACCCTTTTTTGGGGTACACGTATGTTCCAGAGCAATAAAAAGTAAATATTCGCACCAGTTCTTCTAGATTTTAAGGTGCAATATTAAGAGCTATTTAAGGGGAAAAATAAAGAAAGGAAATGGGAAAAATATATTTACTGATTTTAAAGTTTTACTGTTGTTTTTAACTTTATTTTATTAATTTTGAATAGATGAGGGCTACTGTGATTTGTGTTGGTAAAGCTGTTTTTTGTGTTGTGTAATGCACTACCAGTAAATTATCTGTATTCTGAGGACCAAACACACCTGAACTGAATGTGCTGTGTAATGTTTAAAGTCTTAAAATAACATCTGGACACATAATGGGAGAGGGTCGATTTAGGGCACCGCTTATCTAAAATCCCCCCTTTGAGAAATAATTTATGAGCGAGCCGTGTGTGTGCGCTTGTTATTTTTATCAGGACAGAGGAAGCATGCTCCATTCCACTTACCTGGGCTTCATAATACTATTGCACCATGTTGTGAGACAAGAATGAGATTGTGCAAACACCAGCTAAAGCTCAGACTCGCTATCTAGGTTGGCTTTCCCTAATACCACAACATTAATACCTTGTGTGTTGCTAGGTAACTAATGGACAGCTATTAAGTGGGTAACAACGAGCCCCTAATTTGATTCCAGTGTGATTATTTAATCAGCACTTCCAAGTCAGCTGTAGTTACTCTACAACTACAACTTACTTAATTTGTTTGATAACATGGTGGTCAAGTATGTATTAATGAAGACACTTATAAACTCATTAAACCCAGCACACTTTCCCATCAGACTAAACGAACCACCTATAATGACATGAGTAAGAATGCAGCTTCTTGCTGCTGAAAGATAACACTAAGACAAATGTTTCTTCCTGCAAGCGGGTGAATAATTACACTATCTAAACATGGATCATACATGATCCATGCCTCCCACGTTGTGGCAGGATAATTGGGTTGCCATGGTAATGCGGTCTGCTCCTATCACTTTGGTCATACGCCAGGTTGGAACTTGAAGGAAGCTTACAGAGATATCCCAATCCTAGGCTGGACTGTTGCAATTCCTTATTGCGAGGCTGTTTAATAGCTCTCCTACCTGACAAAACCATATTTCTATCTAATTGTTAGCCACGTATCACTGGCTGCCTGTGGGACTCATAATATCCTTGTGGTTCTTGGAGTTTTGAAAAGTATAGTAGGAGGTAGACCCTTTGACTTTCAGGCCCGTTCTGTAGAATCAGCTCCTGGTTTGGACTCAGACACCAAGTCTACTTAAAAGATTAGGGCTAAATTCCTCCTTTTTGATAAATCTTATATTTAAGGTTGGATCTGTTGTTCAGTGATATAGGCTCAAAATGCTGGGGTAGATGCCATATTGTGCAGAGCACCTCTTCTCTGCTTTCCTCTCTCTCACCCACCATGCATTTATTAGTATGTTGCACTATTTCTGTAACCTTCTCTGTTTTCATTCTTTCTGCATTTTGTTTTCTAGCTCTAGTGCTGCACGTTACTGATCTGCTGCTACCGCCATTAAAAGCTATATTGTTTATCATCTCTCTTTTGTCTTTGCTTTCCCCTCACCCCAACTGATCAAAGCAGATGGTCAACCTCCCTGAGCCTGGTTCTGCCAGAGATGTCTTCCTGTTAAAAGGGAGGGGGTTTTGGTGATCCAAGGGAATTGTTGGGTTTCTCTTTAGAACATTGTAAAGATTCATCTTTCAGTCTGAAATATTGTGCAATATAAATAAGGCTGAATTGAAAGTTGAATGTTGGAGACATTGAAAATAAAGGAGAATCCTAAAGAGACTAAAGATGCTAAAGAGTCTCTCAAAAATGAAATGTTACAGCGCTTACCATTCTGTGACAGTTCATCAGTTTAGGAATGATGCTCCTAAATTTAAAATTAAAATATTTGGTTCCCTATAGCACTGGCCACTTCCATATCTGAAAAGGCACCATTAAAGCTGAATTCTATATACAGTCATGTGAAAAAGAAAGTTTCCAAAGGACTCTGTGCAGTCCTGTGACAATCTAAATACATCCATGATTCAACAGCTTGTGAAACCAACACTGGAAGGAGTGTTGGCCCATTCTTCTTCTTCTTCTTTTTAATGTAGCACTTAGTTAAGGTCTGGACTTTGACTAGGCCATTGCAGCATGTTGAATCTTTTGTTTTTCACAAAATAAGCTCATCCATGCTTGGTAAAAGGTGTTTGTGGTGATATGCTGTGTTTCGCTTTTGTCAGACTTGGCAATGTGAATTATAGCCAAACATGTCTGCTTCAGTTTAATCTGTGGAAAGGTCACAGTTCCAGGAGCCTTGTGGTTCTTTCAGATATAACTTTGCAGAGCTAAGCTATGCTGCCATGTTCTTTTTGGAGAGAGGAGGCTTTCACCTGACAAGCTTTCTAAGACTGATTTTGTTCAGTCTTTCTTTAACTGTAATAATAATAATAATAATAATAATAATAACTTTATTTATAAAGCGCTAGCAATACAGGTAAAAGACACAATACAAGTTAAAAACAGTAAAAATTGAAAAACTAAAAGCAATAGAATTAAGACATGTAAGATAGGGTGAACAAATGTGTCTTCAGCTTAGTTTTAAAAACCTCCACAGAGCATGCCTGCCGAATATCTTGAGGGAGGTTGTTCCTCAGAAACGGGGCACGAAAAGAAAAAGCCTGCTCTCCAATTGTCTTTTTTCTGGCTCTAGGAACCTTTAGAAGGCCAGAGTCCTGGGATCGGAGAGCACGGGATGGAACATAAAGATGTAAAAGGTCGGAGAGGTATGTAGGTGCCAATCCGTTTAAAGCCTTGTAGGTGAGCAGCAGGACCTTAAAATCTGCTCGAACCTGACAAGGTAGCCAATGCAGAGAGTTCAGTACAGGGGTAATGTGCTTAAATTTCCCACTCCTTGTTAAAATGCGAGCAGCTGCATTTTGCACCATCTGTAAACCTCTAAAACTTTTCTTTGGTAGCCCAGAAAGAAGAACGTTACAATAATCAATACGTGAAGACACAAATGCATGGATAAGAACCTCTGCAGTGTCGCTTGACAAAACTTGTCTGATTCTGGCTATGTTCCTCAAATGATAAAAGGCGGTCTTTGTTATCTCTTTTACATGAGACTCGAAAGAGAGCACCATGTCGAACCACACGCCCAAGTTTTTTACCTTGTCCCTGCAATTTATGACACTGTCATCAATTCTCAACTATACTGTCATATTGGTAACTGCATGGTAACTGCAGCCCGTGGGGCCTTTTTTTCCATTTATTTTAGCACTGCGTGGTCTGATTTTGGGGTGAACTTGCTGTGATGTCTACTCCTGGGAAGATTGTGGCATTAACATAGTATGGTAAAATCCCCAAACTTCAGCATTTATGAAGGATGGTAAAGTTCACTGATGATCAGTTAATCAAATGCATTTGATTAGCAGCACCTGGTTGCTATATACCCTCTTAATTCCCATGCAAGCAGTCAGGGTGTGTTTAGTTTTTTCACAGGAATGTACATGTCCTATGTACAGTCCTGTCTATTTAGCTGTTCTATTTAGCTTCTGACAATGCTAGATTACAATAACATGCATTTTATAATAAAATATAATAAGCACAAATCATAAAGGAATCAAAATTGAAGAAGGAGAAGGGGAAAAAGGTGGTTCTAGAGCTGCCTTTTGTCCGTGGTGTTGTAAAGATTGAGACTGTTCTTTATCTCTAATCTTTCTTGAATCTTTCTGGAACAGTAGTTGACAAAAACTCAACATGGCAAAAGTTTTAATAAGTTTTAAATTTCTAGTCTTCTAGTCTCTGCACATCAAACTTAGCAACTGTAAATTAAAAGCTCCAGAACAGTTTCCAAAGTCTTCAGTCTCAGCAGTTGTCACATCTGGTGGTGCCCAATAAAATTAAGTTAAAAAATCTCTACAACACCTTGATTCTGTTTGTTGAATAGTTTCACTCTGAAAAATAAAAGTTCATCCATTGTTATGTTTATTCAATGGCTTTTATTTATCTATTTATTTATTTTTAATTATCCTCTATTTATCCAGGAAAAAGTCTCGTTGAGATTAAAATCTCCTTTTCGACAGTGACTTGACCAAGAAAGAGGCAGAGCCAACCACATAACAATAAAACGAGTAAAGAAACAAATATAAAGTGACCAAATCAGCTGTTTAAACTCGTCTCCAAATCCTGCGCAGTTTGTTGGCTTGTTGTTTCTTTGTTCGTGCCACACAGTTGTGTATATTATGTGAGTATGACTGCATGTTAAAGCTACTTTATGTGCTCATGCATATCAATGCACCGTTTGTGAACGTGGATATGATGCGTGGGAGTGCGAGTGAAAAGCCGGTCAGCTGGATGGCATCGGGGTTACGGACGATCTGATATCCTCCAAGGCGGGTATTTTCCGAAGTCGCAAAAGTATGACGTCACAAGAAGGTGATTGGTTACTTGTAATGTGGACCCTGGAACAACATTAATTATAATGATGTGGGAACAACGCCAACACGAGAATATCAGATCGTCCTCGGGGTTACACATACACGAGCTCCCCAGAGTCCAACTAGCAGATGCATGTTGTCATAGCAATAAGTGCCGTGTAGTTACACGGTGAGATCTATTGTGGATCTGTTGTGCTGTTTTAAACACATAAACCGGTTATCCACCAGCGCATGTGACATGATCATGAAACCCACCCAGATAACTGATTTGCGATGAAGCATTTCGCACAGCTCTGGTGCTAGTGAATGGGCAGCAGGCGGCTTATCTTCATCGTTATTTTTCTCTCCCGAAGAGTCCTTAACCTCCTCCTCCCACGCAGACCTCCCAGGTGCTCATGTTGGCTGGAGGCTTCACGCAAAAACAGAAACCGACACACAGTAAAATAGGAGTTAACAGTAAAGATGAAAGGGGGGGGGGGGGATACAGTGGGTGGGCGACACTTGTTCATTATCGACTGCTTAGTGGAGAGGAAAGCATCTACATGACTGTGTGAGGAGCGTCTTGGACAGAAAGGTGTGTGAGAATTTATTTCCAATCGTTTTTCAAGCAAGTTAATCTGTAATTACAGTCGGCATCATAGATAAAACCGTCCGATTCAAAGTTGTAGCAACATTGTGTCAAGTTTTAATTTGTGTCTTGCAGCGACTAGAAGGAGGACAGCCGAAAGAAGGAAGGATCTATGACAGCTCAGCACATCTAAAAACAGAAACAGGGTAAATATCTATCATCTATCTATCTACACATTTCTTGCCTGTGAAGCTTGAATGTATGTATGTCTGATTGGATTGAATTTTCTCCTGTTGCTATACTGCTATACTAATTCTCACCGTTCTCTATTTGTAACATATAATTTGGAAACAAAGATGTAGTGGAGTGGAAAAGAAGCTCTATATTTCTGTTTCCTGAAGGATTGGCACATGTTTGCCCCCTTTTGGCTTCTTTGCATCCAAAAGACTTTTGCACTAAAGTTGTATTTTCTCGACTGGTAACATAACTTGTTTGCTGTAATAGAGAAAGCGGATTGTATTAAACGAAGACATATGCAGTGCAGATGGGTTTTTTTGTTATTTTGGCTGCTCACTTTATTAGGTTCACCTGTTCAACTGCTCATTAATGCAAATATCTAATCATCCAATCACATGGCAGCAACTCAGTGCATTTGGGCATGTAGATATGGTCAAGATGACTTGCTGATGACTCTGAAAGTGTCATGGTTGTTGGTGGCAGACAGGCTGGTCTGAGTATTTCAGAAACTGATATTCTGCTGGGATTTTCCTTCATAACCATTAAGTTTACAGAGAAAAAAATTGGGGTACTTGTTGTTGGTGTACATATGAGCATCTTTGAATGTACAGCACATTAAACCCTGAAGCAGATGGAGTACAGCAACAGAAGACCACACTGGGTGGGACTCTCGACAGATAAGAAGGGAACTTCACTGTACTCAAATGGCCTCCATAGTCACCAGATATCAGCCCAACAGACCACTTTTGGGATGTGGTGGGAGTAGACCTTTGGAACAAGGAGGAGACAAATCTCCAGCGGCTGTGTGATGCTATCATGTCAATATGGAGATCTTAGAGAAATGTTTCCAGCATCTTCTTTAATCTCTGCCACGAAGAATTAAAGCAGTCCGGAAGGCAAAAGGGGATCCAGCTACTGTTAAGAGACGATTCGGCTTCTTTATTGTTGACTTTCCTGTCTACAAGTTGTTCTACACTGACAGTTTATTGTCTCGGGCTGTGAAGAGTTTGAAATAACTCAACTTTCATGGGAAAAATCAATAGAGTCCCCTTTAAATCGCTGTGATCTGGACATTTTATCATGTACATCACTGTGTCATTTTCTACTCAATGCTGTTTGACATGGAAAGGTTATTGTGTGGAGTGCTGACCATTAGAAACTAGGAACGTAGGCAGATTTGTCTGACTTTGATTTGTCACAGGCCACAAAATGTTGGCTGTGTGTGTGTGTAGGTATGAGAAGGTCAGGCCATATGAGAGGTCTTTCATGTCTGTCTTGTTATGAAAGCCGAGCTGAGACAAACTCTCCACTCACCTCTGGAGGTCCACACATGCGACATCCTGACCCTCTCGTCCACAGCGGTGAAGCTCAGACGGTTACCTGATTCTAACTGGACTGTTTGACTCAAAGTCTAAAACATGAGTGGTGAGTAGTCAGACAGCTTAAAGGCTTTTTACGATCGCTAATTTGTGTGATCACGAGAAAAATACCTGCCTTTATTTCTCAATTTCACTGAGAAATTGCTGGGATTGTAATCACGACAGAATAAGACATGCACCTGGTCTGATTTTAAAGAAAGCTGTCGTGTTTCATCGGTTTCGAGTAGTATCAATGTAGTTTACAAAATATGACAACTGTAATATAACCAGGCAATCTGTGTTTTGCGCTCATGGACATGAATTTCCACCTTTTTTGTGTGAGTGAGAGTAACGTTGTAAGTAATATATTTAATTAGGAAGCAAAGTATTTCATGTCAGAAGCAGAAAGTGTGGGGAGACCTCACCATGGCAACCAAGAAAGCTTTAAAAGAGGTGGAAAAATCTGCATTTTTAACCCAAAACGTCGTCTTTTGTATTTGGTGACAATCAGTGCATTAAAGGTTTTGAGTATTTCACAAACTACCACAGATTGAGACTATCTTGTATAATAAGCTATAATAATAATAAAGCATATATAACAGCTTGAGATGGGAACACAGACTAATTTTAATTTTTTTTTTACATGCTGGGGGTTTCCTGTTTAGTATTCATGAATTATGTTCTGCATTACAAGCTGCTTGACTTTTACCAGCCATACATCCACAACGAATTCACGTGTTTTGACAGATGTATTGTTAGTCAGTATCCATTTGGATTTCAAAGTTTAATATTATCTCTTCATTATAATAAATGCCTGCTGATTATCTGGGGTTAATGCCCCTTTTATTATGGTATATTTCCTGGTTGTTGAGTTAAGGTTTCAGTGTTTATTTGTCAAACAAAATTAAGGCAGCTGGAACTGCAGCTTTTTTACCGAAACTGTGAATGAAACAGGGACTTAAAACAGAAACTCTGCAGTCTTTCTGTTCATTTGCAGCCTGATCAACATCTGGATATTTTGGGAATTAGGTTTTGCATGTGAATACTAATCAAGCACATTTTTAAAAAAAGAAACATTAAGCTGACTCGCAGCTGAAAGTTTCTGGTCAGCTCCATCCTGACAAAATTAGCTCTTGTGGTGCAGCTTAAGGTCAATCTGCTCTCTCACTCCCTTGACTTGAATTGAGGCAGAAAGGAACATTTTGATCCTTTAATTGTGTTCATCCCAAGATTTATGTAGTAATACATAAACTTCTTTTGCTGTTATATGGTAACCTGTGAACTGCCTTTATGTTCAGCCCTTTGCCAGAGTGCCTTTCCTTCCTCGAGACTTCCTTTTTCGTTAGTCTTGCCTTTACTGAGCTTCACGACTGAACATTTTGTTTTCATTACTACTCTAGTGTAACGCTGTAGAAACTGGCAGCTTCATCCACTCTTATCCATCACACACTAGAATGGGGTTATCAGTCCACTCCAGTCCTCCAGATAGTAAAACATTGTGACTGCGCTACACATTCGTTCAGACATTTATAAACAGCAGGTTTGAATTGTGCTGTGAGAGAACTGAGAAGACCGCCATCTCTTTGCCTGGTTAACTTTTTTTTCTTTTTTTTACAACATGTGGATGATGTATAGATTGATGCAAACCTTAGAAAAATTCTTTGAGTAGATTCAGATTTTGGTGATCAAAATAAAGTGTTTGTCTCTGGGGAAGAATGAAAAAATGATTTTTGTGTGAGGTCAATGTGATTATAGTAGATTTGAAGGATAAGCAGATGAGGACACTGCCTGTTTATTACCCGCTCTGTGGGATTTCAAGTTTGTTTGCAGTGGTTGGCTAAGAGGAAACAATGTAGCCTACTTAGATAAGAGGAAGCGCGAGCAGCGTCCATGTGTTACACACACACACCGAGAGGGAAGGGAAACACGGTAAGACTGCAAAAGCTCGTTATTCATGTTAAGTTTTAGTCTATTTTATAGCTTTAAGCATAGAAAAAATAGCAAAGCAAGGCTTGAAAAAGACACAGCTCACGTTTGCTTACTCGGTTCAAGACTAAACCAGCACCTAGTCCAGCTTTGGTTGTAATTACTAAACCAGAACTATGCTTGCAGTCTGCCTTTTGTCAAAGTGACAGTGTGTATTTTAGAGTTCATGCTCTTCAACATGTCTTTATTGTTTTTTGACAAATTAGGTAAACAGGCTATTGCTGTTGTACACTATGAGGTCATACAGAAGTGCTCATACATATATTTGTTAGGAATAACTTGCTTGTTAGTTATTCATGCCATAAATTTAACAAGATGCTGGAAACATTCCTCGCAGATTTTGGTTCATATTGTCATATAGCATCACATGGCTGCTGCAGATTTATGCCCTGCACACCTGTGATGCGACTCTGCTGCTCCACGACATTTCAAAGGTGCTCTGTTTGTGAGATCTGGTGATTGTTGAGCACAGTAAACTAAACCGATGTGAGCATAACGAGTCCTTATTTGAGTCATTTCTGCTATCCTATCAGCTCGAGTCTGGACATTCTCCTCTGACCTCTGACCTCTACATGGTATTTTCACCCAGAGAACTGCCGCTCGCTGGACAATTTCTCTTTTTCAAACCATTCTCCGTAAACTTTAGCGATGGAAAATCCCAGCAGACCTCAGTTTCTGAAACACTCACACCAGCCTATCTGGCACCAACAACCATGCCACATCAGAAGTCACATGATTCCCATTTCTTCCCCATTCTGATGCTCTGTTTGAATTTCATCACGCCCCTTTGACCATTTCCACATGCCTAAATGCTTTGAGGTGCTGCTGTACGACTTGTTTATTTGCATTAATGAACAGTTAAAGTTGAAGGTGTACCTAACAAAGTGGCCGGTGAGACGCTGAAGAACAGATTAATCCAAACTGTGGCCAATTAATGTTTTGTCCACCAACTGTTTTACCACTAAACTGAACCAAATTATACAAAAAAGGGGATGTTTATTCTCTGAACACTAAAAAAGAAAACTGTGTATTCATAAAAACTATTTCAGCTTGGTAATCTTCTCCATCTCAGTTGGCAGTGATAGGTTACATGGTTCAGGCTTTTTAATTACTGTGCTACAGATAGGTCAGGTTTTGATTTGCAATCCTAAACAGGTGCTTCAGTCTTTCACACAGCAGCAGCCGTTTCATCCTGTTTTCTATTTTTTGTATGTTTGTTATGTTTTTTTCACCCCGTTGAACAACATGCGATGTGTGTGGATATTCTGTGAATGACGATGACAAAAACTTCACATTTAACAAATAATTTTTATTATTTTTTTCTTAGTTTCACACGAGACCTGCCTCCTGGACCAGGTGCTGGAGCTTATTATGAACGAGAAGCCCCCCACCAGTGCCAGCCTTTTCCTAAACGAGGACACAGAAAAACCACCCCTACCAGACAGAGTAGACCTAAGGAGGCGCTTACGCAGGGCCATGGAGAGGAGAGCGAGCAGCATGAAGGAGAGGATGAGCTCCATCAGCAAGGCCAGTGTGAAGGGTTTCCTGAAGAGGAACTTGTTTGTTTTGTTCACCATCGCTGCCGTGGCTCTGGGTGAGTGGAAAGGAACAACAAATGGAGGTTTTTTTCACTTGTTTTTTTTGTGCTTTTATATTAGTTTATTTATTTGCCAGGTATAATCCTGGGCTTTGCTCTACGCCCCTACAATCTGTCCCTGAGAGAAATCAAGTACTTTTCCTTTCCTGGGGAGCTCCTAATGAGAATGCTGAAGATGCTGGTGCTACCTCTAATTGTCTCCAGTCTGATCACAGGTTAGCTTCTAACGAGCACTTAAAAGCAAATGTTCCCACACTGCTTCAGCACATTACCGTCTAGATCCTGAAATGAGAGCAGATATCCTATCGTAGTCTTCAGTATTCACCAGCAAGCTGTTTCTATGATTAATTAAACGTCAAATTCAAACCTTCATCAGTCCACTCAGAAAATAATGTTCTCTGCCTCAGGCATTTCCTCCTTGGACAGTAAAGCATCTGGTAAGATGGGTTTGCACGCAGTGGTCTACTACATGGTGACCACGGTGATTGCTGTGTTTATCGGCATCGTCATCGTCGTCATCATCCAGCCGGGGAAAGGGAGCAGGGACAGCCCCGTGGCCAACGGTGGGAATATCGAACCTGTTCAGGCTACTGATGCTTTTCTGGATCTCATCAGGTAACGACTCAGAAACTTGACTCATGTGTTAGGTTACACAGTGTTTCCACAGACAGTTGCAGTTCATATTTCGAGAGCAGTCTAACAAGAATGTTAAGAGTTGGATTAAAAGATTGATACCACTCTTTTATCTGTCTGTTATATATGAAGCTACTGCCAGTAATCAAATTACTTAGCTTAGGATAACTTCCAAAACGCCAAATGATGTTCACACCTCTGTCTTTATAAGGTACAAGCTGTAACCTAACATGTTTGGATGGCAGACATTACAGTTGGATGGAGTCAGGCTCTTTCCATTGTTTCCCTTATTTGTTCTGAACGATGCTAAATGGCTGCAGAGCTATACTTAGCCACAGACAGTGTAAACGATGGGCACAGCCACCATGATGTCACCTATCAGTTAGTGAAGTTTGAGGATTTGCAACTACACAAAAGAAAGGAGAAACTGAGAAACCACAGACACATCACAAGCATCTTTCTGACTTTTAGAATGACAGTAATTTACAAAAATGACTCAATCTTATTTTCAGTGAGACCCGAAACTTGGACTGAGCCCATAAAGTTATCAGGAAAGCGTTTACTGAGGTCAGAGAGTGAAGCAACTGAGTGCTGTTTTCCCATAGACTACCACAGGAGTCGCCCCCTGCTGGTTATTAAAATAATTTAGGTTTTAGGCATATTTATTTATGTATATGTGGCTCATTTGATCTTTGCTTTTGTTATTCTAGGAACATGTTTCCCCCTAATCTGGTAGAAGCCTGCTTCATACAGGTAAGCCTTTGTTTTCATCCCAGCCATGGTTCATATATTCTTCATTATGGGACATTTCATTTCATTTAAAGAAACAAAGTCTCCTTTATCTCTAAATCTTGATCAACAAAAATTTGATAAACATATAGTTTTATTTTCCTAATCTCCATTAAATTGCATGCATTGCTATGTAACTACCTTAAAAACATTTCATGTCTGTTGCAGTATAAAACAGTGTACAAGAAGACTGTTCACACGAGAAATGTGACCGTAACCCTGAACCTCACCGACTCGCTCAATGTGACCGATCCTGCCTTGAGCACGAACCTCAGCGCGGTGCTGCACACCATACAGGTGGGTGTCTTCAAGCATCCTCAGGTATACGTGCAATACTTTAATCACTATGAAAAAGAAAACTACAGTGCGTATTGATTTATGTGTAAAACGTTTTCGACCACAGGAGACGGTGGAGGAGGTCGTCCCTGTGTCTGGCTCCTCGGGCGGAGTAAACGCTTTGGGTCTGGTGGTGTTTTCCATGTGCTTCGGTCTGGTCATTGGCAACATGAAACAGCAGGGCCAGGCTCTTAGAGAGTTCTTTGACTGCCTGAATGAAGCCATCATGAGGCTGGTGGCCATCATCATCTGGTTAGTAAAAACTCAGCATCCATGACATATGAAGAAATTCTATGAAGATTCTGAGTAGACTTAACTGAAGTAAATACTCCCTGTAGTCTGTAAAAGCAACTAACCCAATAAAATTATCATTATAGTAAAACAATGTTTCCAAACTTGCAGGTATGCTCCAGTCGGTATCCTGTTTCTGATTGCTGGGAAGATTGTGGAGATGAAGGATCTTGCAGAAGTGGGTGGTCAGCTGGGGATGTACACTGTGTCGGTCATCGTGGGTCTTCTCATCCATGGCCTCTTTGTCCTGCCAATGCTTTATTTCCTGGTAACCAGGAAGAATCCTTACAGCTTCATTGGCGGCCTGCTGCAGGCGCTGATTACTGCTCTGGGAACCTCCTCCAGGTTAGCTTCTGCATAAATCAAACATTGTTATTCATTCATCTGAATCTCATCATAAGAAGCACTGCATTACTTCCTTTGTGTTTAGCAGCATTAAAGGCCAGTCTCTGCTCGTGTTTATGGTAATGCTAACATGTCTCACCCTGTGTGCTTCAAGCTCTGCTACCCTGCCCATCACCTTCCGCTGCCTCGAAGAAAACAACCACGTGGATAAACGAGTGACGCGTTTTGTCCTTCCCGTTGGAGCCACCATTAACATGGATGGCACCGCCCTCTACGAGGCAGTGGCAGCTATCTTTATTGCTCAAGTCAATGGCATGGAGCTAAACTTTGGTCAGATTCTCACCATCAGGTAACAGCACTTTGGCTTACTAGTACTCACCTGAGCCCCCTCTTTCCTCCCAGAAGATGGGCAGACTGTGGTCATAAAGGGATGATCATGGTCTCTACTATCTGACTGTCACAGCAGAAACTAAGACTGATCAGACCAGGCAACATTTTTCCAATCTTCTATTGTCCAATTTTGGTGCTACAACTTGTAGCCACAGTTTCCTGCTCTTAGCTGTCAGAGGTGGCATAGGTATGTGTGGTGTGTTGCTGCTGTAGACCATTTCTACATTCCTAAACACACACAGTTGCTGCCATGTGACTGGCCGATTAGATACTTGCTTTAAAAAGCCATTGAACAAGTGTATCTAATAAAGTGGCCAGTAGGTTTAAATACCTGCTACTACTTTTTGGCTGTTCCATTTTTCACGAGAGGTTGCCATAACGGGCAGCTCTGTATATTTAAACTAGCAGATATTTACTGAGGATGGCCTTCCTACTGTAACCCACCAAGGGCTTTGTGTCTGCCCCTGGGATCAAATCAGGGATCCGGTGTAATCTGCCACACTATTACAAATAAAATACTCAAAGTTCACTCAGCAAATTGAGAAAATAAAGTCTTTAGATCGAGTTCAGTCACTTGAAATTGCAGAGTATTTAGCTTCAATACAAAAAAAAAAAAATTATAACAGGTATGCAAGAATATCCATACGGTGTTTACAAAGGAGGTGGTAATCTATAGACTATGTGTGTAAACATGCTTAATTCTGCTGCTAAGTTGGTCATTTTAACATAGTAGCCTATGGAAATATTTTGTATCAAGCCTCTAGTGGCCATTTAAGGAACTGCAGTTTCTGGCACTTCCATGCTGTCCCTTATATACAACACATACACAAATACAGAACAAGGTAAAAGCGTGAGGTAGTGATTTGCTCCAGCTTACACTCCTCTTTCATGTGCAGCCCAGTAATTATGAGTGTTAATGTTACTGACCATTCTTATGTATCTGGAATTGCAGATTATTTTATTCCGCCGTGCACCTGATCAGGCTTTTTATGACCAGATAAGGAAATGAGAGGGTAATAAACATGTAAACATATATTAAAAGTGTTTTTCTGATATTATTATTATTATTAGACAAAAATGTGTAATACATTTTATAGAACATATGGTAGTGACAGTATTCCTCGTGCGCTTTTATCACACTCTACTACACCCACCAGCAGTGCACATGTGCTGTTTGTTTGTTTCCTTTTATTAAATGCATTCACTCGCCTCTCCATCCCTCCCACCGCCCACTCAGTATCACAGCAACGGCTGCCAGCATCGGAGCAGCAGGCATTCCTCAGGCTGGCCTGGTTACCATGGTGATTGTATTGACATCGGTGGGACTGCCCACGGAGGACATAACGCTGATCATCGCTGTGGATTGGTTCCTGTGAGTTCCCACTAAATGTCAGCTTGATGGGGATTGGTCTGAGATTGTGCCAGCTTAAATGTCATTGTAAAGCTTCAGAGAGCCCAGAGGTCCCACAACTACAAAGGTTATCGATGCATAATGCAGAGTGATGGAGAAGAGAGCCTGCAGCTGTTTTCATAGCATCCATCCATCCATTTTCTTCCACTTATATATGCAGTCATTTTTTAGTCTTTCTCACTTATTCTCTCTCTCTCGTGACTCCAGGGACCGTTTGCGTACTACCACGAATGTTCTCGGCGACTCCCTTGGGGCGGGCATCGTGGAGCACCTTTCCCGCAAAGAGCTGCAGAATCAGGACGCCGAGGTGCGCAACTGTGTAATCGAGGAGAACGAGAAACCCTATCAGCTCATTTGCCAGGACAATGACATAGTCAATCATCTCAACAGCGAGACCACAATGTGAAGGCGAGGGAAGCACATGAAAGGGGGTGAACATACAGAAGCATTAGCATGATGCAGTGATGGAGAACATGATAAGCCAATGCTTGAGGTTCACATCTTTCCCTCAAATACTAAAGCTTCTCTGGGAAATACGACACAGTGACGCCTGTCCTGGGGCAGCTTGACGACAGAAACTAATGTTCATGTGTTGTTTAGAGGCATACTGTGATTTTTTTTTTTTTTTTTTTTTTTTTTTTTTAAATACAGTTCAAAGCCATCAAATAATCTCACTTTCAAGCTTGAAAACACAGTATTATTAGAGAAACTACACCATTCATAATGTGAACCAGCTTATTTTTTCAGTCTTGTGAATTTATTCTTTAGACTTTGCCCCATTCTTCTGCATGACTAAACATTGTCCATTGCAAACACCCATTTTTGTCATTCTAATAATGACTACCTCTAATAGGACTTAGATGTGGGATTTCCACAGCACTACACAAAAATAAAGCTGGATGTAAATACACGAGCAGCAGTATTGTTTCCTTCCTCTTTTAAGTTTGCTTACACGATTTATTCGTAAAACTGTGACTGTTAAACACTGGATACAAGTGAAAAAGAAAACTTTTACTCCTTTGTTTTATTTAGTTGATATATTTTAAATGAATTTATAGACTGTTTCCCCCCCTCAGTGCTTTCTTATGGATATTGGTGTGTATTTCTTGTATTTATCTGGTGCTATGTGGGCACAGTACTGCAAATGCTAAAGGAGTAATTTCACAGAAATACTGAAGGTGTTCATATTCTGTGTTTCTTTTTTCCTCCTGTTGGTGGCAACAGTGTTTTTAAACATTAGTACACTATTACACCAATCGCTCTGTGTTTTCTGCATTATATGTTATTAACTACTCAACATGTAATTGGATTTTTGGTATATTTTGATTGAAATGTTGCTGGTTACTTTACAGTTGATGGTTTTGTGAAAAAGTGCAGTGAAGAAACTTTGTGAATACTTTTGAGAACCTACACAGTTGTTTCAGTGTTGTGCATAATTATAAAAGTGTTGATGTGAATACACGTGTCTGATTTTGTACCAGTTCATACCCATTAAAAGGTCTCGAGTTTTTGTTTGCAGGTTAGAGTTTTGTTGCTTTAAGTTATTTTAGTAGAACTGTTATCTCTGATGAAGGAGCAGCTCAACATGTTGATGGACAGCGTGTGAAAAACGTGATAAATAAATGTCTCAGGAACTGAAATGAACTGTGATTCTCATTATTGTGATTGTGGCTACCCCTTGTGGAAGATATTCTCTTCTCCAGACACTCTCAGCTGCTCTCTTAGAGAAAATAGTGGATCAAATGTTATATATAAAAAAAACAAGTTTCACATATGGATGAGGTGAATTCTTTTTTTTTATTACGAACATTTCATCTAAGTCTGAAATCCTTTTATATAAAAGCTAATAGTTAAGTTAACCCAGGCTGTGCTGCTGTAAGCACTACAGATATGTCACTACTGGATGTGAGAGGGAAACCAGATTATTTAATCAGAAATAAAATCAGTTTAGAAGATTGTTTATAAAACACAACACGCAATTTACAGCTTTTTCTTTAGTAAAAATGATAACAGCACCACTTACGTAGTTTAATATAGGACAAGTTGTATAAAAGTATATATATAAGTATATATATATCTAAAGTAGCTAAAATAAACATTCTCATTATGCATATTGACCTTTCAGAGTCATAGACATGATGACACAGCAATTCATTATTATCTTACTTTAAAGTTAAATTGTGTAAAATCTCACCACTAGGTGTCAGTATATTGCAGATTGCAGTCAAATGAATTCTGTTTCCTTAGCGATCCCAAGTGTACAGTCCTACCTACGGTGGCTCCTGTTGATATGTAGTGACTGTAGGGTTTCAGTCCACTGTTTACCTCAGCTGTCAATATGCGTCCATGTTATTTCACTCTGGAGGAGGCTGTGAAACTTTGTTAAAGGAGTCCAATATGAGTCAGTGAGTCAGGTAAACTCACTTCTGACCAATGGCAACAATACTAAGGAGAGTTTTTGAGGATATTCTTGACTTTTTCCTGTTCTTTTAGTTTTAGTCTAGTTAGCCTAAATCCGGTGAGAGTTGCTCCACATGACAGGGTCTTGTATTTCCTTTTCTGGTTTTCCTTTTCGTTGCGTTTTCATGAGAGGTAGTGGTATTGTTTCTTGATGGCAGATCAAATGTGTGGACCTAATCTTATAAGGAGATTTCCTCTGATTGGATCACTTCCAAACTAGCCCTGCCTTTCTAATTAATTCATCATTTTTGTATCTCCCGAATATTTTCATGTCATTGTCATTCATTTTATTGATGTCAATACATTTTATCATAGTTTTTGTCCTCATGCCTTAGTTTTTGTCTTGTTTTTGTCTGAAAAAAGAGATTGTGGGCAAAAACTATGACAAAAGTTATTGGTCTGCAAAATTAACACTTGTGCAGGCACAAATTAAAACTGTTGCCAACTTCTATATTTAATGGATTAATTCTAGGTTTATGAAAATGCAATTTGTTGGAAGATATAATTACACAATACATGTCTTTCTATCATTTTTCAATCATAATCCATTTTTTCAATTAAAAAAACCTCAAAAACGACTTGCTGTAGCTTTAATGTTGTAGCTGTTTATAATTACTTCTGTTACTCTAATAATCTATATTATTTGCAAAACAATATATAATTAAAGCTTTAAAATAACAGAATTAAAAGTACAATAATTGCACCACCCTAACACTGAACATGGCCCTGTCTCTAAAGTCACTCCCAACTCCCTGAGAGTGGTTCTGGTGGAGGTTTGTTCCTTTAAAAGGGGAGTTTTTCCTTCCCTCTGTCACTTAGTACTGGCTCATAGGGAGTCATTTGATTGTTGGGTTTTCTCTGTATTACTGTAGGGTCTTTACCTTTGAAGCACTTGATGCTATATAAATAAAAGTGAATGTCTGTGCAGATGTTTAATTGTCCAGCAGTTGTGAGAGATTTCACTCTTTTTTGTTTGACTTTGAGCTACATCAGTAGCACGCTGTAGAAAGTGATGCGCTAACATCTCAAGATTGAAAAAAAAACCCCGCTGCAGCCTTTCTAGTTATTATTTCAGATTTATTTATAAAATTGTTCACTCGAGATACTGTGTTTTAACATATAGTGCATTCTCCTACGATGCAATGCTTGTGTGTTTCGCACACAGTCGAGCCCTCTAAGTTTAACAGCCTGGCCATGTGGCGAACTGAATCACGAACACTTTGGCATAGTTTAGTGACAAACTATCGTGGAAACGTAGAAATGTAAACTCCAAATAGATACTTAAATCTGTCGCTGATGCCTGAGGGCCTAGTGTTAGAGTCACATTTCATACAGGACTTTACAAACACGCAATATACAAAATGGACAAAATATTAGGAACATTTGCTCTTGAGTTATAGGACAGTGACGGTTGCATCCAGGTGAAACATTCACTCTGAGTCAACTGTGATTTTTTTTTATAAACAGTCAAATATAGCCTGAAAAAGGAGTTGTAAACCATACCACTGGAGACATGTTATCTCAATATTCTGCACGCTCAGTGTACCGTAACCAAACCCCATCTACTTTACTGTATGAAGTGTCATTACACATTTAAGGTATACAAGTCACAAATAACCATAAGAGTATCTTGGTGATATACAATATTCATATCACTGCTCATTTCATTACATCTGTTTCACTGATTTCACATCAGCCAGGAGTGGTTATGCTTTTTTATAGAGGGAGACACTTTCAGGCAGTCTCTGGCAAATAACAGTATAAGCCATTTAAAAAAAAATCTTTGCAACATATCTTACAAATAACACCCCCTTTGTTGAGAATGTTCCAGCCACATACTGGGAATATTTCAAGCAGAGTTCATTCTTAAATATCTAAATATGTATTGCTGCCCAGGTCCAGTCCCAGGGAGACGGATAGTGTAGATAGAGAGAGAGACACGATGATTGGAGAGTCAGCGAGCTTTGCCATGTAAAGATGACAAGCTGCTGAAAGTTTACTTGGCCTGCAGAAACACAGGAAGACAGCACAAAATCCCAGATGAGACTTTCAGAGATTTACTTTACATATAGCCTTCATACCAAGTTTGCATGAGTAATAACATACGAAAAAGAGCCTTACTTATGACTACAACTTTTCCTCCATATTTCCTCCATTGCTCCATCACTCCACACTGAGAACCACCCAGTGGTCCTTCTTGACCTGAAGACATGGAAATTATGACTTTGCAACACTCCTCAGTTTCACTTCATCAAGCTGTCTTTATTACATCTCAGGTGTAGAATACAGTAAAGTAGCCGTGTAACAAATTGTGTCTCACCTCTGACATGACAGGAAGGTTGTCGTCAGAAAGGAACCATTTGGTTCGGCGGGCCTTGTCTCTCTGTCTCTGGATGAGCTTTCTTAGCAACCTCTTTACCTTTCGGTCTCTGGGGTCTGCACACTTCACCGCCTTCTTCGTGTACAGTCTTTGAAAGACAAATGCAAATTATGTGCAGAATTTGCAGGATGACAGTACAAGGATGTGCTGAAGACTCAAGACAAAGGCTGGAAACATGCCGATTTGAATGTGCTGCTGTCAGAAGGAGAAGATCATGTTGAGATCTACAAAGGTATTTGCCAGCTATAGCCCAAATTAAAATGAATATTTATATACTATAAGATGATAAAGAGGGAATTTTGTATTCCCCCCCCCTCTAGTATAACGAAGAACAAATTGCGGTCAAACTAAAACAGGTAACGAAAAGAATGTCTTGTATCCAACGGATGAGAATTCAGTGCTTTTGTTAACTGGGCCACATGAAAAAGCAAGCTCTTCATTCCCGAGCTTCATCAGATTTCCCTGACCTGCTGGAAACAATAGGTATCACAATGTAGTTTACTTAACTAAACCCTGCTGTTCTGACTGACTGACTGACTGCAGCAGGGCTCAGCTGGCTCGGAAGGTATTTTCAGATGGCTTGTTATTCCCACATATTTCCTTTTTCACTTCCCTGGCAATTACAGCTCTAAGCCCTGCCATAACAACATGACCTGGAAAGATGACAATGCCTCTCAGCCCAAGCTCTGCCCTCCTCTAACGAGAGGCATATTTTCCATTCCTGCAGATTGCTGTGTGCTCTTTAGCTCCAGGAGTGGATAGTTGAAATACTTGCATGATGGCTTGTATACTGCAGTCGGGCCCCTCGGTCTGCACCTCAAACCGCAACACATCTTTGGTACGCACCTTGCCGTGGGAGTATAGCATGCAGCACTGGACATCGTTCTTCATCTGCACACCTATGGCTAGGAAATAACACGCACAAAGGAAGACAAATGAGTCACTGAAACAAAAGCAGACTGCCAGAATGATGCTGAACTTTCAGGTGTTTCACATCTTTGAATAGATTTCACATTTAATTACTTTTTAGTGAAAACGGGATGCTAATGCAGCATCATGCAAGGCAGAAAAGTTTCAAATAATAGAAATTATTGCAGATTATCAGACCCTAAATCTGAGCGTTCGTATTTATAGTTTTTCAGCACTGTCAAGTCCCTGTTCTGATATTAGCAAAGACCGAAGCAGAGTATTTTGCACATGCCCCACATATATGCAGAGTCACATATGGACACACACTCGAATGCCAGAGGAATTACAATGGCATCCCATTGTGCTGAGAAACATACGAGCATGCCAGTGAAACGGGAGAAAGTGGTAGAAAAAGCGAGGTGTTTGTGTGTAAGGAATGCCATCCAAATCTGTAAACAACTGAAAGTGTGATGTGAGGCAGCAGGAGCAAAATAGGACAGTGCTGCTTTGTTATGCCACAAATGATTTTGAAGCCATCCTCAGCCACATCAGTGCACTTCCAGCGCTTTGACTGCACGATCACGCGGACTGAGCCCTGACACAGTTGCTGTCTTTTCTCCATGTGTGTGTGTGATTTCTGCTCCTCTGTTTACATCCATGCCTCCCTCCCTGCTGCTGCTATTCCTCTTTCCCTCTTCTTTCCTTTTCTGTCTTCGCCATCACCGTCTATGCTAGAGTGTCCACCTGCAGGGTGCATGTAAGCCATGCAGCACACACACACATAGAAAGTATGGTTATGTCCTACCTTCTACAGATGCCAAGAGGATAACAGTCAGAGAGATAACAGTCAACATCTGCAGCATGAACATGATGAGGCTGGCAGAGGAGGAGAGGAGAGGAGGATAATCTACTCTGTCACCTCTCCCTCTATGGCTGCCTCTCTTATACTACTCCCTCCCTCTCTTTATACCTCCCTGCCCATCTCTCACTCACTCACTTTTACCACCTCTCTTTTTTGTCTTACTGTCTTTCCCTCCCACCGTCTGTTTATCCATTTTCATTCTTATGCTCAACTAACTCCCTCCTCCTTTTTCTTTCACATTCATCTCGCATCTCCCTCATTTCTCCCTTTCAGTCTCCTCACTCAAGATGCCGGGCCTGATTTATTTCATTTAGGGTGTTAAATTACTTCATTGAGAACCAAAATAGATAAAATGCGAGTTATCAAGAAGTATTCATCATGCAGCATTTATATTAATTCCCATGATAAATCCAGTTATTTGGCTTTTTTTCATTTCCAAATAACAAACTGAATGTAAAATGGTTTGCAGCTGTACGAGCTGTAGAAGAAGCGGTAGTATCTGAACCTTATCTGGATCATTCTTACCACAGAGTTTTCTGTCTGCCTTCTTTAGTATATCTTTATCCTGATGTTAATATGAGTGATTGCTTTAAAAATGTCTGTTTCAGTTGTAATTTTAAATGGTAAAAAATGTTATTCATGTAACATTTTACAATAGATCAAAAAGTCTGAGACAGATTTATGAAATCTATTTTTTATGCTTATATGCTTTTTAGATACATTTTATGCTCCTTTAACTCTTTAAAGCCAAGTTTTTGTGAGTTATTCAGATATCATCAGTGTGATTTTTTTCCCTTCAAAAAACTGAAATGCAAAAAAATGTCTGATGTACCAAATCTGATACAAATATCTTATTACTTTTTTGCCATCAGAAGGTTCATTAAACACAAAAAAAATATGATATTTGATGGTTCAGGCTTTAAAGGCTTAAACTGCTACATAAAAGAATAAAGTTTTCTCATTTAACATGCTTAATATCCCTTTATCTGCTCATTTTGAGCTCCTTGGCCTCTTACACTGTTAATTTTCATGTTAACGTTACGTTTCTATGCTAATGATGCACCGCTGTAAGCAGTCATATAAAAAAGTAAACGGGTTAGCGCCTTTGTTTGTTTTTAAGGACCCCCTGGTTGACTCCGAACTCCTCTGTATACCAAAGCATCCTAGAGTTACATGTAAGGCCATCTGTTCAACAGCTAAAGCTTGGCTCAAAGTTGGGTCATGCGAACAGGACAATGATCCCGAGCACAGCAGCAAATTTACAGCTGAAATAGAAAAGAACGTTGCAGCGGCTCAGTCAAAGTCTAGACCTTCGTAGAAAATCTGGCAACAATGTGAACCCAATCTGAGGACTTTTAATTCTAGTCTGAGTTTTCTTACTATAATTTCGTTTGCATGCCTTGGCTCATGCTAATGCAAACTTGTCACCAAGTAAATGTAATAAATTTACCCAATAAAGTAACTCAGATGTTTGAAAATATGTCCTAAATGTTTTTGTAGTCTCTCCTTTTCTAACCATAAATCATTATAAAACATTGTTTCATTTATTTTGTTTCATTAACCAAACACCACACGAATACGCTGGAGGCACTATTATAGCCCACTCACATCCATTACAGGGAGACTTCAACAGAAAACAACATCAGGATCTAATTATACAGACAGGAACTAGAGAAACTGATGTAGGCCTGCATCTGTCTCAGGAAGGTATTCCTTTGAACTGGTCCTATGATAGAGAAAAATGACAAACACACTTTGTCAAAGTCTGATTAGGCTGCCAACAACATTGTATAAAGTGATCAATCAAAGGGTGGATTAGGTGTGACAGATGCCCAAATATTTCCACATCATAGGGCTGAAGGCACTTAACGTGCCTGGAAAACTAATAACTTATTAAGAAGAATTATAGCTCTTATAGGTGTGGTACACAATAAGTGATAATACACAGACAATATATCACAGTTATCATATTTAAAGAATGTTTTTGGACTCGTGCAAGCCTAGAAGTTGAAATTCATAGTTGGCACCATCCGCTGTGTGAAAATTTATGTGAAAATAAATTGTAGTAATCATTTCTAGGTGTGTGTGGAGTTACTCTGTTACACCGTTAAGGAAATATCACCTGTTTGTTCAAAAGCTATCAAGTCTACCCAGGCTGACAACTAATGAGCAAACATGGAGCGCGTATGTCCCAATTTTTAAATGTCAAAGAGAAACGTAGCGGGGTCTCATGACTGTGCTTTATTCTGATCCGCTGTGGGAAGTTATTCGTGTTGGACTGACACCAACGTCTGACATTCATAGTTGATGGTTTGGGAAGATGAAAGGACTTCAGTTGAGAGGGTGCCTTGCTTTTTAGGTTTGGCCATGTATCTGCAGGGAGAAACATGAAGCATCATCAAACAAAGCTGACACAGGAATTTAATGTACATTGTTCTCATTCTGTGCTGACAAGGCTTAAAAAACTGTTTGGGTGAATCTGGTAGAAAAGAGCCGTTAAATAATTATACGGATATTTTAAGGGGGTAAAGGTGATATTTTTCCCTCCTTGTCAAACAAATTAAGCTTGCAAATTTAAACCCATCAAACTTCATTACTATAAATACTCTGGATTTACTGTACTTTAGAAAAGAATGCATTAGACAAACTTTCAGTACGCTGGCAGGGCAGTGCTGGAACAATGAGTCGCATTTCATGCAGAGAAATATTGCTTTAGACACTAATGTAGCCCACATAATGGACACATTTTGTTGGATTTTATCGATGTGGGCCTGTCTAAGTTCCTGTGGCTCAACAGATCTTAAGAATGAACAAATTATCCTTTGGCTCCTGCAACATACCAAGAAATATTCAGACAACATGGCAACAAAACGTCTCCTATGGAATCCTGGATATGAGAATATGCAGACTGTTGACTGAGGGGTGTGTTTGGGGTAAAGCTGTGTACGTGTGTGTGTGTGCGTGCATGTAAAAGAGAGGGGAGTTCAAGAATTTGACCCAAGAAATCAGGTTGGAATCTCAGCTGTAAAAACATACCTTCCACATGACTACAGGTCTGCCTGTTAGCTCTACACTTTACGGATATCTCTGCAGTGATTAAATATCTCCTGTCAAGGTGTGGCGACCCAGAAACACGAGGGAAATCAAAAATAAAAGTAACAGCAGTGAGCGATCGGGGTGACCAGAGTAATGTTAAGAGCTGGAGTTGTATGGAGGCATAGTTTGACCTCCAGAAGATGATGGAGGGCTCAACCCGCTGAACTGGACACACGGTCTTAACAGATCAGACCGTGCTCCCAAAAAGGGATTTGTAAGGGATAAAATGCAGGGGGGCTTGATATAATCTTTGCAAGGCAGCAAACTCGGAGGTGTACAAAACAGACAACAAGCGGTGTGGAATGCAATTTTGAAAACAGAATTAAGCACAGCACATTTTTTTTCATTGTTTTTTGTGCTTAAAATACTGAGCAAAAAGTTCCAATGAAATGAGTGCACAAAGTTCAAGGACAAGTTATAACCTGCAATTCCTTTTTAAACCTCACCACCATAGGAGAGACCAAAGAGCTGTCTAAGGACATAGGAGACATGATTGCGGACCTTCACAAGGTTGGAGTACATATTAATAAATGAAAGGAAGACAAAGTTACTGTCAATCACCCTCAGGCTGGTACCCCAAGATGTGCATCATCAGTGATCATAGGAACAACAAGGGATAACCCTAGGAATGCAAAGCAGGACCACATTCACCAAGAAAACCAATGGTGACAAGTTGCCAGGTTGTGGTTTGAAAACTTGCTCAAGAAGGCCCATTCAGGTGAAAGTTTCAAGGTTGTTAGATGAGACCAAAATTGGGCTCTGAGCATTTAGAAAGAAATGACTGTTGACTATGGACTGTTTTGATTAAATCAGTAATGTGAGTGGTACGAAACCTATAGAGAGAGCTGAAGCTTTGTGTAGCTAAGTGACAACCTAGAAAACTTAAGGATTTGTGAAAGATCTATGAAAAGCAGTGGCCAACAATCCCCACTGAGTGCACACGAACCTGGTGACCAACTACAAGAAACATTTGACAGCTCTGCTTGCCAACAAGAATTAATCCAAGTAATAAATCATATTTTCCAAGGGGATACTTCTTTCCTTCATTTTTTCACAAGTGTTTAAAATTATGACTTAAAAAGGGAGAGAAATACTTATTTCCCCCGCAGCAGTACTTGCTAAAAATCATGTTGTCAATGCCAGCATGTGGAGAGCATTGCAAAATCATATGCTTAACCTTGTGATAGAGCTATTGTACCTATTTTATGGTAATCATTGCATATCTAAATAAAAAAGAATGCAAATAGGTGCAATTATTACAATTCTAAACGGTTCTTTAATTTAAAATTGAAAAGAGGTCTTGGCTGTATTAAATGCCACTTTAATTTGACTAGTTTGTTATAAATAACTAAGCTTTAAAAAGCCAAGGGGTTAAAGCTTATCCCAGCATGCCATTTTCCCCCCATCATTATAAAAGCGAAGCATTAGGCCAACCAGCCCTGGATTCATATTTCATGTTCTGCTTTGGACATGGGAAAGCTCTGCATTTTATCTTCACGTGAGATTTCCTTCATGGAATGTCTTAATCGACTGTGGAAATAAAATTATGTCCATTGCTTCAACATGCGATTATATTTTATTAGAATAGAGCGCCACATGCTCCCCTGTGCCAGTCAGGCATTCCTCTGCAGGGAGTTGACCGGACCCAAATATCTGTGCTTCACACAGCTCTGTTTCATTACCCCCCGAAACACTAAACCTAGAAAATCTGCTTAAACACACTCGAGCATTTATTTTGAAAATCCGCACTACAAAAACTCAAAAGGTCTTGATTGAGCCTGGAGTGAGAAACTGGACACTCTGGATATGTTTGAAAATTGCTGCCAAGAAGAAAAGCACACATCTTACGTCCACAGAGATCCAGACACATTCCTAATGCGAACTCGAGGGTCGGTGTGATTTTTCTCATTGACGCTGTGTTGCACAAGAAATCTGACCTTCAACATTTCACCTCTGGCTGCAGTGTACTCTGTAAGAGTCCAAAACTCAATGTTCCAGCAATGGTAATGACATAATATTTATTCCACCTTCCAAGAGATTTACCGTTAGTAATATTTGAAAAAATAAACATCTCACATAGTACGCCATCATCGTCTTAAATGCAGAGCATCTTTCATGTGTCACCTGCAGTTTTATTTGTTATGAAAAGTATGACAAGAACAGGTTTGCAGAAATAATTGTTCGGGAGATGCAGTCGAAAACTCTAAAAACTAGGCTGACCTTGAGGCCTGTCGTAGAGCCAAAATACCCCAGGGCATCAGTAAACAGTCAGGGCGTTCCTCTGAGACTAGCCTTTTTTCCACCGCAAATTAAAAATATCAACCAAAATTAATTCAGTACGTTCTTTACTACAAAATGAAGCCAACATACTCCTAGCCGGGTAAATAATAGTTTACTGCAGTTATGTCCCCACTGGCTGATAACAGACAAGGATTCAAGGGAAGGGTAAACAACAAAGACATTTAGAAATCCTTTAAACTCCTTTAAAAACAGTTAACAGGCTCTGGGGAGGCAAATCCATGACTGATGTTTTTACTGCATAGGCATTGTGTTTGGGATCACGGTCGTGCTGAAAAATGACGCCAATCAGACACTTTCCAGATGGTATTGTATGGCGTCGTACTTTTCTGTGTTCATAATTCCATCAGTTTGACCAGATCTCCAGCACCACTGGCAGAAATGGAGCCCCAAACCATGAAAGAGACACCACTGTTTTACAGATGGCTGACGACAGTGGTGTACCTCTCTCCTTACCATCTCCAAACACATGATAAAATGTCAAATTGGGATTCATCACTTTTCAGCCCAGTTCTTATGTAATTTGGCATACCTCAGCCTTTTCTGCCTGCTTCAGTGAACAGTAGATGGAGCAGCTGATGGGCCACATGCATCTCTCTTTGCTGGATTTTTTCCACTACTTAAGGACATGAATTTCAGGTGCTGTTCATCGGATAGTTTTTAAGCCTACCATTTCTTTTGAATTTCACAGCACCAATTTGAAATGTTTTAAGGACACACTGCAAACCATCCTGACATACACTAAGTTTTGTTTGTTATTTTTCATAGATTCAACAAGAGAAAAGGGAACAGATTGTGTAACAAAGTGCATAAACATACTATTTAAAAATGGTTCTTTGCCAAGTTTTCTTTTATATTTAGACACAACACCAGTTTGTTGCTTGAGTTGGGTGCCTTTGTTATGCTTGAATGATTCATAGCTCAGTGTTAACTGGCTTAATAAAAAAAAAACAACATTCTTCTGAAAAAGCTCAGGCCCAAGGACTGGATTGAAAATTAGTGAAAAAGCAGCCAATGTCAAAGGAAAGCCTGCAGAACTGCTGCTCAAAACCAATAAAATTATTACAAGTCAGTCTGATTTCTTAGAAGCGAAACATAAAGAAACAAGAGAAGGCTCAAGACATTTATACAGAAATAAAAATTGTTAATGATCTGATTTGTCTCCAAAAACTTCAAGATTTTATTCTATTATTTAAATACAAGGAGGAAATTCTACAAATGTGTTAGCAAGGGCAGGACCCTGGATAGCTCCGACATCACTGGATGAGCACATTTACTTTAGAGTAGGCTGGTTTAAAAAAACAAACAAAAATACTTCCACCTGAAGTGTGCAGGAGTAAAAAAGGAATTTAAAGTATGCACTTCAGTTTCTCTCAGCTGTGAGTGTTGCTCGCAGTGCTTGTCATTCATTTTACTTATGTTGAAACTTATTCTCATCTGGACGACCAACTGCTCCAAGCTGGTCAAGAAGGCTCACCAGCGCCTCTTCTTCTTGAGGACTCTGAGGAAGAACCACCTGTCCTCAGACATCCTGGTGAACTTCTATCGCTGCACCATCGAGAGCATCCTGACCAACTGTATAACAGTCTGGTACGGGAACTGCTCTGCCTCGGACCGGAAGGCGTTGCAGAGGGTCGTGAAAACTGCCCAGCGCATCGCCGGAGCACCACTTCCTGCCATAAAGGACATCTACAGGAAGCGGTGTCTGAAAAGGGCTGGGAAAATCATCAGAGACCCCAGTCACCCATCACATAGACTCTTCACCCTCCTGCCCTCTGGGAGGCGCTACAGGAGCCTCCGGACTAAGACCACCAGGTACTGGAACAGCTTCTTCCCCACAGCTGTCAGACTCCTGAGCTCTGCCTCCTGACATCTGACCCACGTTAAACTCATGGACTGAACATACATACACCCACAACCACTAGCACTTTACCACTACTGTATAGTTCTGTGTAGATAATCATTCTGTACATACGATAATTTTTAATCCCACAACTGTTTATAACTTACATAGTTCACATTCTGTATAACTGTATATCTCAGATTTCTGTATAGTTTTTATTTCATATTTATATCCTGTTCATAGCCTGTACATAGCTTGTACTCACTACAGCCTGTACATACTTATAGTTATAGAATATTCATAGCATACTTCACACTGTGTACATTATAACATACCATAATAGACCCATTTCTGTAATATACTTACACATCTCTATTATTGCTAATTTATATTGTAATATATCTGTATCACGACTAAAGCACTTTCTGGATGGATGCAAACTGCATTTCGTTGCCCTGTACCTGTGACATGTGCAATGACAATAAAGTTGAATTCTATTCTATTCTAATTCTATTCTATTCAGAAGATGCTTAATCTCTTGTTTACCTCTGGGAGATCTGAAAAACTAGTTAAAATTGGGGTCAAGTTTGCAGTGCACTAATCTTTTTGCTTTTAATGTCACTGCATATTTTAAATTGGAAAACTTCACTGAAGCCTGACATTATTACTCTTACAGCTTTACCAGTAATGCTGAGTGTGACACACACCTGCACAGACTTCATTCTGTTGTTTGACATATTTTTATTTCTTGTACAGCTAATAGTATTTCACAAGTATATACAAAAAAAGTACACATTTCCATCACAAGTCTTCAAAGTTAAGCATGAAAAATCTTGAGGAACCATCGTATAAAAGCATTAATAAATGTTGAATTTCAGATTTTGACTTAGAAAAGTAGCAGAAAGTTTCCAACAGTGAATTATGACCCTGTAATAAAAACTTGGATGGTTGCAAACAGTTTTGACCAGTCTCCTGAAGCAGTCTTTAATCCAGTGTGCCTGCAGAAAAAATAAAGTCAGTAAAACATATTCTGGTTCAAAACTGAGGCAATAAATTCAATACTAAGTGGAATACTGAATTTTGTGCATGTGACGAATTCAATCAGCATCGTAATGCAGACAACTTTAAAAGTTTTTTTTTTATTTTTATCTTTGTATGGCTTACCTTCGAGAAATGCAAACTCATCTATGGCTTCTATTGCATTGTCTGCAGGGTCAAAAGAAAACAAATGATACAATATTATCACAATATTTTACTCATGGTGTCATATAATTGCGAATTAGCAACATTTTGCAAAATGCTGAGTATTGCAATGATGGATGTTGTGATTTATCACCTTTTTTCAACTGCAAATTATTTCCTCTAACTCTGTCAATCTGTTTTATCCAATAAGATAAAGTTATCTCACTTCAGTTGTTCTTTTTTTTGCTGCAAAATGAGATTCTCAAGAGAACTAACACTGTCACTAAAACCTGCCATAAATTTGCCATAACATGGAGTCAGTCGGTAAGTCATAAATGACATGCAATCTGTTTCTAATAATACGGCAAACTTTGTCAAAAATCACAAATAAGTCCAATCGAGTTGTGCTCATTGACATAGACTCCTTCAGAGTGATGGCAACATGTTGCCAATCTCTCTGCCTTTATCGATTTGATACCTCTGAACAAGCTCTCTGAGAGTGACCGTAGACAGACTAAGTCAAACTGCATCTGTTTGCAGAAAGCCTGCCTCCTATCAGGAGTGTTCAAAAATAGTTGTGAGTATGCAACACCTTCAAGCTCTGGGAAACCATCTAGTCACCACAAGTTACAATCAGTTTTAGAAATGTAAAAAAAAGTGAATACAATCGCCATTTTTTTTTGTTTTGTAGCTGCAAGGAGCCTGTTGTCCTATTTTTACTTGTGACTGAGCCATTAGTTTGCTCTGAATTAGGACGTAGTGTGTCCAGTGTTGGATGTTTTTTTGGTTGTACTGATTTAATGTAAGTTTACTTAGCTAACATTATCTCAGGATTTTGGTGCATGAGATAAGCCCTCTTGTTCGTAGCATTCCTAGATTATTATTATTACAAACCATAAGTCAAACACACAAACTAAACAGACACGGGTGCCTCAGGTAGGGACCGAAAAGTAAAATTGTTGCTGAAGACAGAACACAGGGGTGAGACACAGGGTATTTCTCTACTGAGTACAAAGCGACATGTGTAGCATGTTTTTGAGTTGTAATGCTGATATTTGAATCAGTCACAGAAAAGGAACAGGGGCCTAAAATTAAAGCACGTCCTGTTTCTTCAAGTCAAATCTCAGCGTGATGTAGCTGTTATTCTGAGAAATATGCACAACTGTCAAATTCAGGCTTATGAAGCAGGTTGTATAATTATCTTTGCGTAAGACACTGATCACCACTGGAGGGTGACTGTGTCTCTGTTAGGTTAGAAGCACACAGGCACAGAAAAGGCACATATATGAATGGGTGAAAGAGGCTTGCAGAAGGAAAGTGCTTTGATGTTCTTTGATAGAACAGGAAAATGCTATACAAGCACCAGCCCATTTTCTATTTATGCGAGTAGACTTTAAATGGAATAAAGCACATGTTTAATCCACTTACCCAAGTCTTTTCTTTGCAAAGTTTTCCTCTTCCCTTGCTGTGCATACACTAGAGCATCTTTGGCAATCATCTCAACAAACAACTCCTGTACAAAAAGAAATTCAAAAGAAATCATTCAAAATCAACCAGAGAAACTATCAGAAATAGATTTTTTTTATTAACAGAAGCCACTGATAAAATATATTTGTGCTGAAATGCACCTGTTTTTGCACAACTGGCTGCTCCCTTAACAGTCACCACAGCAGATCATCTGCCTCCATGCCACCCGATCGCTAGCATGCTCCTTCACCGCATCAATGAACCTCCTCTAAGATCTTTCCTCTTTTCTTCTTGCCTGGCAGCTCCACAGTCAGCATCCAATATATCCACCATCTCTTCTCTGTACATGTCCAAACCATTGTCTCTGAAGTCTGTCTTTAACCCCAAAGCACTCAACCTGAGCTGTCCTTCTAAAACACTCTGTTTCTAATCTTGTCCCTCTTGGTCTCTCCCAACGAAAATCTGAGCACCTCCAGCTCTGCTCCTGCCGCCACCATCTCCAAACCTTACATCGTAGCAAGTCTCACTGACACCAGGTCTTGTAAACCTTCTGTCACACAGTCTCCCAACACTCACCTCCACCCTGCCTGCACTCTCTTCTTGACCTCTCTTGAGCACTGTTTGTCCCAGGTATTTAAACTCATCTACCTTTACTACCTCTGCTCCTTGCAGCTTTACTGTTACACCTGTCTCCCTCTCATTCACACATGTATCCCATCTTGCTTCTACTAGCTTTCATTCATCTAGCATGAAGTTAGTTCAGTTTGACTCTAACGTTTTCGTTAGACATTAACATGAGTAAATTGTGCGTTTATTCCAAAGGTTAACCTAGACTAAAGTTTAAATATATTTCAGTAATTTCAGGCTGATAAATTTAGGTCATGGCTGATAAATAAACTAAAATGAAATATAAACATTTAAAAAATAGATTATTTACTATTTGCACTTAAGTTTGATAGCATCATATAGAGAGTCAGCACTCGTGTTACCAGGACCGGTTAGGATATCAGTGGTCTCACCGTGGCTTTAGCGATGATGAACACAGACTCCTGGCTGGCGAGGGACACGTCTGGGTCGGTCTTCATCAGAGCCTTGATGCGGGCCAGCGGGAGTTTGGACAGCCGGCTGTGGCTCACCGTGACTGGGCCCGTCTGCTGCTGGCCGCTGTCCTCCGCCTCGGCCCCGCGGGTCTCCTCCTCACTCTCACACCGGTCAGGGTCGTGCTCCGTTGCGGTCACAAGACTCGTCGTCACTGTTGCTGCCATTTTCTGATATTTTGCGCTAATTCTATGACTTAAGAAATAAACACACACGTAGAAACGACTACAGTTTAATAGCTACATGTCACAGATAATAACATCAACAACCGCAGCGGGCGCGCGCCAGCATGTGGTTCCGGGCTTTCGTGAGAAGGCCTACGCTGATTCGTCAGTGAGTGCAGGCCCCGCCAACTAATCCTCTTCGGTGATTGGACAGATTGTGAATCCAGGCCTCGCTATTGGCTAAAGTTAAAAGTCATTCACCGCACATTGCCGCCTAGATAGCGGGGTGTAGCCAGAGCCCTACTAACCAAGGGGTCGGAGTGTAGACACGAAGTCGCAGGTGAAGTTGGCCACAAATAACACTTTGCTATTGTATGGTTAAAATATATCGTTTTTATAACTTTGTAATTTTAGATTATTTTGTGTATGCGCTAAATGTTATTTTTTGTTACATTTACCAAAAAGTGGGAAAACTCATCTTTACTCCTCAATATTTCCACTAGGGGGCAGTGGGAACAAACTATTAAAAACAACCCTGTACATCAGTACTGTACATCAATATACTCTATTGTGAACTTGGTGAAATATAAATGGCTTATACAGACTTCAAGTCAGTAAAATTGCATTCATTTGAAGTTTTGTTTCTATCTGGTGTCCAGTATTAGCTCTACTTTTAATTATTATTGTTGCTGTTAGATTCAACGCACTGTGTGGATTCCTTCATCAGCTGACACAGAGGTCATCCAAGTGTGGCTGTGGTGTATGGCTATGGCTGAACACTTTACCATCTAATATCACAACACCTGCAATCTTTTTAAGCTCGCTGATTTTGTGATATTTAGAACTTGATTCATTTAAACTCTTTTTCTGGGCTCTCTTGTTATGTGAATACAGTATGATTAATGGGAAGCTGAAGTTTGCTCTTATGGTCTCATGTTATAGTCTTTATTAACTAATTCTCAGTTATTTCAGCTGCTGTTTTATCTGACAACAGTGTTTGGGTTTCAATTGAATGAATTCATAGATTCTCATACATTCTTTTCATCCATATCTAACAATATTGGCATTTTATCCAATTATGGCATATATGTTCACATCATATTTTCTCCTGTGTAAAACTTTTCCTTGTGATAGTTTCCCTCATATTCACCAAAATCTGCAATGCTTATGACTTTCTGGTGACTTGTCACTTTCACCGATGAGTACAGTGTTAGACCCACAAACCTTCTTCTTCTGCCTATATTAATAAAAACATCTTCCCTTCATATGCATTTTTAAGGAATAAATGGCAAAAAAGCCCGATGTAGCAAATAAGATAGAAATTAAAGCTCATATATGCAAATTAATATTAATTAATTTATTCTTATTTCATTAGAAGGTTCCCTAAACACTCTATTTCCAAAGAAAATTTAATTTTCTGGCAGTTATTTGAGAAAATCACTATATTAATATGCTTAATATGGTTCAGGCTTTAAAGTGTTAAAGAGCCTTAAGAGCTATTAAAGCTTAAAGCTGTGCTTTTAGTAATCTGCTAGTTCTTTTATGTTTCTCTACGTGTTTGCGTGGGTTTTCTTCGGGTAGTCCGGCTCTCTCTCACAGTCCAAAGATTAATTTGTGATTCAAAATTGCCCATAGGGATGAGTGTGACTAGTTTTCCGTCTCTCTGTGTTAGCCTTGTGTCAGATTGGCAACCTGTCCAGGGTGTACCCTGCCTCTCACCCTATAGTAGCTGGAGTAGGCTCCAGTCCACCTGCAATAGAGCATCTAAGCAGATTAAACTCTTCTTACCTGAATATTTTAATGTATGAAGCTGTTTTCATTAGCACTTTATTTTATTCCAGAAAGTTATTAAAACACTTTTTAGTTTTTATTTATTTATATATTTTTATTTTTATTTTTTTAGAGCTTGACGTTGCCATCTGACAAACAATAAATATGGCCTAATGAAAAGAACGCCGACTAGCTTGCTTTCATGTGTAAGTTACATGAGCATTATCATCAGTATGAAAGCGAGGCATGCTTATTTTTATTCTTTGAAAGTATCTTTGCAGCATTTCCATTGTGTCAGGTCATGTCAGCAGTCCACTAATACACTCTGTTAATAGGATTGTGAGGACTGCTTTAGTCCACTGAAGCTCCTTTCACATGTTCAGCCACAGTCAGGTGTTACACTCTGAGGAAGAGATATGAAGGACTCACAGCTCCCAGGTAAAATATTTTAGTTTTATTACTGTTAATGATCAACTAATGTGATTTGTTTCTTTTTCATGTTGTTTTCAGAATTAGATGTACCTTTTTAAAAAGTACTTTAAATCATCTGTATAGAATCTCTTATCAGCTGTAGCCTTGGTGATTAGTAAGATTTAGAAAACCCATATTTGGATGATTTAAAATTTTATTCTATTTCAGAAGTGCCAGATTGGCAACTGAATATAGCTCCACTCTTATATGGGAATTTTCCACAAAAGATGATTCAAAGCTACTCATTAAATCTCATTCATTGCTATTATTTTTCACAGTGACTACATCGCTCCAGTCATACAAGCAGTTACATTTACAGGTAGATTTAACAAGAATAATAGAAAAGCTGTTTCACATGGATCCAAATGCTGATAATAATCATCTGCCTGCTCAGTTTCATACGCAGTGTGGAAGTGTAATCCTAATTTGGCAACTCTGTTCATTCTTGTTCTGCCAGTCTAGTCTTCATTAGCATCCTATAAATAGCTGTCTGCAAGCTAAATGGCTCTAATTCTCCATCTAAAAAACCCAAGTAATCCTCGGCTATATTTGATCGACAAAGTCCAAGAGGAGGAAAAACATAATCGCACTGTAATGTTTAATATTTGTTTATTATTATTGGTAATAGTTGACTGGCTGGTTCATTTTGCTCACAGTTGTTTTTGAGAGGTTATGCGTGCTCTCCAAGATGCCCACACAGGATTCAAGTAGCCGGTCTGGCACCTGACCTGACTGTCGGGTCAGATTTGAGACACTATGCAATGCTCAGACTGTACTGCACAATTTCCTGTAAAAACAAAAGAAACACCGTACGAGGCAATCGTTCGAGCCAAACCATTGTTCTGTTTGAGAGAAATTTGTACACTATCAAAAAAAAAAATTAAATTAACATGCTGATTCTTAAGAACTGCGTCCAAAAAATGAAAACTTCAATTCCCAGAGCAGAAAAAA
Organism: Oreochromis aureus; assembly: GCF_013358895.1. Classification (NCBI taxonomy): domain Eukaryota; kingdom Metazoa; phylum Chordata; class Actinopteri; order Cichliformes; family Cichlidae; genus Oreochromis; species Oreochromis aureus. The sequence goes on along the minus strand of NC_052963.1, from coordinate 42,261,867 downwards.
CAGGAACGGTCAACATCCTGCTTTTGTCCATTAAAAATGAAAACGGACATATTGAAATCCATTTACCATGATCCAGAAATCATGTTTCCTGCATAGTAATCACAACACTAACCCCGCAGAGGTGCGGTGTTGTAAGTATTTTCAGAAACGGTGTGAGTGGAAGCTCTAACCAGGAGAAGAGATTCAGTTTTATTCATTTCAGATTATACTTTGTTTTTGTTCTCCTAAAGCAAAAGAATATAACATTAGCAGATGAGTGATAGCAAAATAAATTAAAATCCAGTTTGCCACATTCTTGTCCATCATAGCATCATTTTCAATAATATCCACTGACAGCTTAAAAGTGCAGATAGAAACTCGGGTTAAATTTAGGCAGAATACAGCCTGACGTTTTGACTTATGTGGGATGTACAGTTACATACCAAGTAAGTTGGCATGGAGGTCAATCTTATTATCCATGTCCCATACAGCTCTACTTACACAACTTGTGTGCGCACTGAGTTTTGCACACACAAAGGTGTTTGTCTAAGAAGCGATGTCGTCTCGGTCCAAATCTAAAGGAAATCCTAATATTTCTGCTATTTCACACAGCACTGCTGCAACATTTTCACACTATTTTTGCTTTTACTTCCAAGCCATCAAAATGCGTCTGTGGCCGAAACAGAAAACAAGCAAAAAATCCAAAGATGACTCTCCGAAGACGCAAAAACCAGCCAAGCCCCTGGCTTCTGCTGCCACGTGTGCCATCCCGCAGCTGACTGACGCAGAGAGGATGAAGCAGTCTCCGTTTGAGAGGATCGTCTATGACATGACCCACAACGAGAAGATCGTCAATGACCTCGTGCTCGGTCGAAGGGTCGGCTTTTACGAGCTGCGTGGAGAAATCGGGCAAGGCAACTTCTCTACAGTTAGGCTGGGCATCCATGCCTTGACGAAAGGTAAAGAACCGTCAGTTATTTAGGATGTTTCGTCCCAGTTATTCAGTCACCGTTAGTCATCTTTTTTATGTGTTTTAAACTCATTCCTGCTTCACTCACATTCCAGTGTTCTGAATAAGTGTTTAAGAGCACCATAAATCTGTGCAGACTTTAAAAAACGCTGCAACAATCATCTTGTTAAAAGCTAATTCCCTTCCTTTTGATCAGATGCGTCTCATCTGTTCTTGTGTTAAATCTCCTAAATATACATCCGTCCTTATTTCAGTCCTTAACCTCATCAGACCTTCTTTAAATCTGTCACTGACAGCTAAGCCTTCTCCCTCCCCTTCTCCTGTCTCAGAGAGAGTAGCTGTTAAAATCATGGACAAGTTGCATCTGGATAAGAAGAAACAGCCTCTGACTTCCTCAGAGATCAGCTGCATGGAGAAGCTGTGCCACCCCAACATAGTGCGCCTTTATGAGGTGATGGAGACGAGCCGGAAGCTGTATCTGGTCATGGAGTACGGCAGCAGTGGAGACTTGTTCTCTCGAATCACCACGAGGGGGAAGCTTAACGACCTGGAGGCCAAGCTGGTCTTCGCACAAATCGTCTCTGCTGTTAAGCACATGGTGAGCTTCGGTTTCACCCTTGCTCATCCTCCGATGCACAGCATGAATCTGTGATATGTTCGCTGATTGAAATGGGGAGAGAAAGGATGGAATGAATAAAAAAATCCCAGCTGGGCTCAAAATGTGCCAGACTTTATGTGTTACGTGATCAGATTGAAACCTAAAGGCTTCTAACAAGAGGTAGAGATGAGAATGTGAAACTGGGTCAAATTTGAGTATCGTGTTAAAGGATAGTTTGACATGCAGAGTAGAGCAGACAGAGATCAAACCACTGACCTCCCGGTGATTAAACAGAGAGATCAGTTAAACAGTCACTAATTCAATTAAAATGAACTAAAACCAGAAGGTGCATAACAAATAAATGTTGGTTAAAGTGTATTATAGATAGCTGCAGTGTAGACAGATGAGCATGATGATAAGTGTTTAATTTAGATGTCTGAGTCATGAGTAACTCACAATATCTGCTCCCAATAACATTTTTCTTTGTAAAAATTATTGATTTTGGAGATTTGGATACATGAACCACATCTGTGTAGCAGAAAGAAAAATGTAGCCTAGAATGGCCAGGCCAAACAATGCTTCATCAGTGCATGTGGGTGTTATAATAATAATAGTTCATTAGTTTTCTGTCCGTCTTTATCTCCTCTGTGCGTCTCCTTTTCTTTACCGTAGGTTAGTTAAGCTGTTACAGTCGGCAAAGTTTCAAATAATGAGACAGCTAAGTGCTCATATTAAATGTCAATAAGAGTGGCCTCAGTCAGTCGGAATGAGCAGAGTAAAAAATCGATCCTCTTTAAATCAAAAGTTAGATATCTCACACAAATGCATTGATAACTTATCATAAGACGAAGAAATGTTTCTATATCAATGTTTTGCCCCACAATGCAGAAATAAACCAGGGTGCTGGTGTTCTTCTCTCTCTTTGTGTAACATTTCAGCATGACTGCAACATCATCCATCGAGACCTGAAACCAGAGAATATCTTCTACACCACCAGCTTTTGCATCAAAGTCGGGGATTTTGGCTTCAGCACAGAGAGCAGCCCTGCTGAGCTTCTCACCACTTTCTGTGGCTCTCCGCCCTACGCTGCTCCTGAACTTTATAAGGAAAAGGGATACTCTGGACGTTACTCAGACATTTGGGCTTTAGGTATTCTCTTGTACTTCATGGCGACAGCAACGTTACCCTTTTATGGGGAAAATCTGGGCAGGCTGAAGCGCTGCATCCTCCAGGGGGCTTACCGTATCCCCTCTTATGTGCCAGATCCGTGCCAGCTGGTCATCAAAAGCATACTGCGGATTGTGCCTGCTGATCGCTCCTCATTAACGCAGATTTCAGACAGTGCTTGGCTGAAGGGGATCGAGTTCCCTCGTCCCTATACGCCGTTGCCGCTGTCTCCCGCTCACTTTGCACAGACAAATCAGACTCTGTGTGTGGAAGAGCAAGAGGTAAAGAGTTTGCTATCCGATCTCGGGGTCGTGGCGCTACATTTCCAGAACAACCCCTGCTTGGACTGCAAGAATCCACTGACGGGGGCCTACCGGATCCTCCTCCATCGAGTCCAGAAGAGGAGGTCGGTCGAGGCTGTGGGTTACTCTGTGCTCCAACCGGATGAGTACGAGAGTCCGAGCAAGTGGTCTGCAGCATCAGTTGACAAACACAATCCTTCCACTGTCTGTGCAATACTATAATGACAAAGAACTGCACTGGACTCCTTCATTTGTGGCACCAAAGCGACTTTATCACATATGTGCGCTCTCATGCGGTCCAGGTATTATGTTACACACAGACTGAAGTGGCAGTGGATGTGGAGGTCAGAGTGGACAGTTGCTTTTCCACGTTGTAAATCAATTACAGCTCATAGACCAGGACATGCCTGTGATTACATCACCAACGGCAAGATTACTGACGCAAAACACCTATCAATCACTGAATGGCTGTCAGCATCTTCCAATCCTTCTTAGTCAGGACATAAATCTGACCTAATCCAGGTAAGCCTAATGAGAGAGCCACAAGGGAACATGCTTGGCCCAACAGATTGTAAAAAAGAAACTGTGTCTAAGGAGAAAATACAAGAAAAAGAGAGAAAACGAAAAATAAATTGTAAAATTAGCCTACCACATTTGCATTACAGCAAATGCCTCAAATGCCTTCATTGGGTATGCATGTGACGTAAAAGTGATTATAAATGCAGTTCATGTTGTTCACTAAGGAGGAGAGTCAAGAGCACAATGAATGTTGAGAGTTTACCTTGGTGTTATTATATTTTTTTTTCATATCTTTGTAAATTATTCTCATGTTTGCTCACGTTTTAAAGCAATGTTTTCATAAATCCTCCAGGGATGCTGCCCTGAGCTTAAAGCCATGCTGTATCAGTAATTCTAGCAAAGACTAAGGCCAGATTGATTAAACAGAATAAAGTTATTTTCAAACAGTAATTTAAAACTGTTTCCCCTCTAATCTCCTCATCTGGACATCCTCCCCTGATTCTTTCCTTCCAGCAGGAGGCATGTTATCACAGGACGATGTGATTGTCTCGTTCTGCTGCATGCAAGACTCCAGATTTATATTGTTAAAAAAGCAATTTCTACTGGGATGCAAAATGAGATTGTCTTTATTTGTAGGCCTTGAAATTCGATAAATCCTCGACTCTCGAGCCAGTTCTCAGGAACTGACTTTGGAGTCAATTCAAGCACTTTCGGGAAATCAAGTTTATGAAAAATGAAAGTGTGAACTGTGAACATAACGTGTCATTTCACCCCAAGTGCATATAAAAAAGAACTGGCTCTCTCTCCAGTTAATGGTGGTTCATTTTCCCATCACTTGCACTTCTCCCCGAGGGCACAGCAGTCTCTTTAAACCAGGTATAGCTCTGGGACCAGTAACATTACAACTTGACGTCAGTCCTGTCATTGACTGCACACACCTGCTCTGTTTCTGATGGGTATTTGGCACTATCATAAGCTTTATATTTTGCAATAAAATTTTTAGCCCTCAACCCACAGCCTGTTTGCACAAGAATGTGAACACACTGCATGGGCAAGTGCAGACATATAGAGAGATCACGAAGATCCGAACAAGTGCCAAGAATTAGTCCAGACTCGCTGTTTATTTATGACTCTGCTCCTGTTCAGTACCAGTGGGCAATAAGTGTCTGTTATCATTTCCACTTGAGAAAGCTCTTATCATCAAGTCTCAGCAGAGTCATTCATTAAACTGCTCACAGATGTAATCACTAATGTTCTTTGTGAACTTAACATTGAGAAAAAAGGGGTTCAAAAGGGTACACGGGCATGGATGCAACGTAAGCTGCTTGTTTTCCACCAGAGTCAGTCATTTACATTCAAAGTTAAATGAGCGTGACATATCACTCAGCTTCACCAAACAAAAACAGAAGATTTTTCTGTGCGATGTAAAGCCTCAGACCAGAAGGACAAATCTATGAATTTCCTCATATAATCACATAATAATCAGTCTTAATCTTTTTTTCTTTTTACTTTTCTCCCTTCTTCTTTTACACTTGTTACTTTCACATTATTAATGTTCTGCTTTTACCTTTACTTATCCTCTGGGATTATCACAAAGAGCCAAGTTTTTGTCTTCATAAGCAAGTTTGCATTTGTTGGAAATGGTACTTGGCAGTAAAAGAGAACCCATGAGCTCCGAATGAAAGACAAATCAGAGTTGAGAGGGTTGTGAAATAGTCAGCAGTACATTCCTAATGTGGGCAATTTGTACTAACTATGAGGTTTTTTGCAAAAGAAAACTGCAATTATAGTGGACTGCATGTTAAACATATGTATCTGCATGTACGGGGGGGGGGTTGGCCCACCTCCCTGCTTATTCTCTTTCCTAATCTCTCCACCAGAGAAATAAAAGTTCCCCAAAGTCGTTACCTTTTAAACCACCTCACTTTAAGACATGATAAATGATTTAGTTTTAGTTTGATATCAGCACGAACAAAGATCCTTAATCCATATTTATTATTGCATAGCCAGCTGCTTTCATCTGCACTGATTGCTTTCAGTATGCAGCTGCTTGTTTGTTTGAAGCCATTGAATATGAGCGCTCTTCCAAGGAAAGAAGAAAAAGTTAAGTGTCTGTCAAATAGAAGCAAGATGTAACACGTCTCAGGGTTTAATTTCTTAAAACTACAACACATGTTCAGCACTTTTGTTACCTGCAGCACAGAGAGCTGTTTCAAGTCTGTCACGTAAAACCTGAGGAGGATGAGCAACACCTTCACCTTCAGAGTTTAGCTGCGGCCCTTTGAACATTGACTAGTTTACTTTTCTCACACACATATGATTTGAACCGAGAAGACAATCGACTGTAAAACACTGGCAGCTTTATGAAGACGAGCGATGGAATTTGTTTCCTGTACTGAACCGTTGGCGATTACACCAACACTAAAGTATGCATCCTTATCTGAACTGGGTGATTCATGTGAGAGCTAAATTATTATCTCATTGGAAGGATTTCAGCGTTAAAGACATAATAATTTCCGATCTACTGGGATCAGCAGTTAAAACCAGTCACCCCAGTGGGCACTGACCTGTGAGTGTTGGCAGAGCATATACTCATATTCAAAGAGAATTTTCCAGCTTCAGATATCTTCATTTATCTGTGGTCTTATCAACACAGTGCCAAATATAGAGACCTCTGCTTCTCTTCACCAAGCACTGGTATTAAGAGGTCAAGTCAAGCTCTAAATTATGATGAAATTTGTTGAGCAACGCACTGATAAAGCCAACTATCCTTCCATGCTGGGAAAGTTAGTTTTCCATCCTTTGTGTCCTACATTTGAGTGAACAAAGAAGAGGAAGGATTTTGTTCCAGCTTGAAGAAATTAAACTAACTAACTAAACTCCTGACTCTGTGAATCAGCCCCAGAAATACTTAGAGAACAAACAAACGAGCGAGTATTACGTTTTTGAAGAAAAATGTTTCTGCCTGCTCGTGAGGTTTATTGATCAGTCTCCCTTTTTCATGGAGTATAATGTCATGTCTTCATGTCGAATATGTCTACACACACTATCGCACAAGCTGTTTCTCAGATATTGAAAGTAAACAGTTGAACAAAAGGAAAGGAAACAAAAATGTGGGTTGGGGATTTGGGGTGCGGGTTTGGGAGGATTAAGGAGCTGATTAAAAAGATTCTTGGCTGTGTTTTCACTCAGGGACATGTGGTTTAGATAGACCATGTCTTTACCCTTAGAAAACCACGATACCCTGAAGTTGGTGCTGACGTCTGAAGACATTTCCCAATACGTCCATCATGTTCTTCTAAATGACTGACGTCTCGATGTGTGAGGGATGAACGTTGTTCCGGGCTGCCAGATGTTGCAGGAGCTGCAAGGCTGGATCACAAACTGTTGGAAAACATTTGGGCCCCAGACCTCCTGGACCCATAAAAGACCACTGTCTGCTTTTTGGTTGTACTGCAAGATTAATTATTCAAATTCCCTGTCGACCGTGGCCTCCATTGACACATGTTGTGATCCTTTGTTGCTGAAGAGACCTGTGCCAGAATTTTATATGTTTTGTGTAAAATTTATTGTTCACACATGGTGCATAAAAATGTAAAGAAGTTTCAGTCTGTAGACTTCTGTGTGGGTGTTTTATCTATAAACTTTAAAGCAACATTCCTCTAAAAAAGAAAGCTTGTCCTAAATAAATTTTTTAAAAAAAAGGCTGCTGTAAAACAAAATGAGGTGATAAAATGCACAATGAGGCCAGTTTTGGTGATATAATAGTTTCTCCTTTTAAGGAGGTCTTGAATAGATTCTTTCCTAACATGCTAAACTCACTGGTCACTTTATTAGGTACACCTTGTTAGTACCAAGTTAGGCCTCCTTTCTATATTGCACAGATTCAACACAGTGGTGGAAGCATGCCTCAGAGATTTTAGCCCATATTGACACGATAGCATCGCAGAGTTGCTTCAGATTTATCGGCTGAACCTCAATGACGCAAATCTTCCATTTCAAAACATCCTAAAGAAGCTTTATTGGACTGAGGTGTGGTGTCTGTGGTGTTCCTTTGAGTACAACAGACTCATTGTCATGTTAAAGAAACCCGTTTGACACGATTTGAGATTTGTGACATGGAGGTTTATCCTACTCGAAGCTGCGATCAGAAGATGGGTACACTGTGGTCATAAAAGGATGGACATGGTCTACAACAAAACTCAGGTAAGCCCAATGGTACCAACACCACAGCACTGGTACTACACGGCCAATAGAAAGAAAACATCCCCCATACCATTACAGTAGCACCACCAGCAGGATTGGTCCATGCAGGATTTTTTCTGACCCTGCCATCTGAACGTCACAGCAGAAATTGAGACTCACCAGACCAGACAACAGTTTTCCAACATCCTAACTGAAGAAGGTGGCACCAGGTGTGGTCGTCTGCTGCTGATGTAGCCCATCTGCTTCAAGGTTAGACATGCTGTGCATTCAGAGATGCTCTTCGGCATACCTTGGCAGTAACAAGTGATTATTTAAGTTGCTGTTACCTTTCTCTCCATTTGAAACAGTCTAACCATTCTCCTCTGACCTCTGGCATCAACAAGACATTTTTCCCAGGAGAACTGCTGCATACTGGATATTTTTCTCTTGTTCACATCATTTTCCGTAAACCCCACACACAGTTGTGTGGGAAAATCCCAGCACATTAGCAATTTCTGAAATACTCAGACCAGCATGAGCAGCACCAACAACAATGCCACATTCAAAATCACTTAAGTCTTCCTCATTCTGATGCTCAGTTTGAACTTTGGGTCATCTCGACCACATCTACATGATTATTATATGCATTAGGAGCTGTACTAATAAGGTGACCTACTATCATATAAAATAATGCACTTTTCTGCATTTTCTGATACTTTCATTTCTATTGCATTTGACTTTTCAATACATATATAAAAGCTATACTTCATTTGATTTTTATAGTTTTGTATTTACTAAATCGCTTTTAATCAAGTCTAGTTTTGAGTTTTTCACTTAAGGACTTTTATTTAAAACCAAAAACTATCACTATTTTCCCCAACTGAATTTCAGCAGGTTTCCTTGAGTTGTGACTGGTAATTAAATACATCCTCATGGGATGACTGTGAGTAATGCAGAAATCTCGCTAAGAATGGAAACACACTTTTCATTGGCAGCATGTACTATTGTTTTAAGACCGATGTGAAGTATTTTAAGTTTGTGCTTTAATCCCATCTGGATTGAACGGTTGAGGTAACGCATTCACTTTTATCTTAACAATGTTCTCATCAAGCTAGTGAACACTGGATTTAGTGTACAGTAGAACAAATAGCTTCTTGTATAACTTTGACAGATGGATCGTGTAGTCAATTATCAGCTCAAGCTGAGGGTAAAAAATATGTTTGAGATTACTGGACCAAAGGCGAGTCAGCCTCCTTTTACTGGAATCTTCCAGAAAACACTAGAACAAACCAAAATGATTTAAAGCAGCTGGATGCAATAATAATTAATTATTCACTTTTATGGAAACCAGAGTTTTTGTTTGCATTTGGACTTTATTTGCAGTAGAAAAACACAAAGTACAATTAGAGCACTGATACAAAAATTAGGAACTCTGTTGTAGATATATACGTATATATAAAAACAAAACAAACTCAGCTTAGTCTTAAAGTGTTTTTTTTTTACACACGTTCTTTTCTGACATACAAAATACACTTATTCACATTTCAAAGCTGCCAAAGAGAGGCTCATTCCTAGCAGGCGCTACACATCACAGAGAAGGGAACACTATCATAGATGGTTCATATAAATGACTTTTCGTTATACTGGATATAACTTTAAGAATACAGTTTGTTTCTGTATCAGAGAACTGTGTACATGATTTACATTCTCTGTCAGCAACAGGAAATGCCTAATCTACTGAAACACAATCCATCTCATTAAAGATGATATACAATGCTTGACAGGGGCCTGAAAAGACCGCTGTTCTCTCTCTCTCCTTCTGTTTTTGCTCCTTTTGGTGATCTACAAAGACACAGGGTTTATGATGATTAATGTGCATTGTCATTGAGAGCGTATGTCATTGTGAGAGTATGTTTTGTATCTTTTTACCTATTGCTCAATTTTTTTCAGCCTCCGTATCTCCTTCTGGACCCAATCATCATTTGGGTTGGCGCACACAGGTTTTGCCCTTCTCTTCATCGTAAACCTAAACATACACATGGATATCATTATTTAGAGTTCTCATGTTGTTGACACACATATGTGGATCAGTCACTTCCTCAGTAAACAGGACTTTTGCTCATTTATTATGGTAAATTTAACAATGTGTGAACAGCAAATGGTCAGCAAGCATCAAAAGTTAAGGACTTAACACTCGAAACTCACAAAACTGCTCTGATGTTGCAATCACCGTCTGATTCCTGCATGGCGTAACTGACGATGTTTGACTTCTTTCTAATGTCTTTGACATAGCCGAGGCAGCAGTTCCCGTACGAGCCTGTAAAGAAAGTTACAGATTTATAAACCACTGCACTTGAAAATGTCGCTCTTGGGGAAGTTGAGCAATCACTTTGTGTGTGTGTGTGTGTGTGTGTGTGTGTGTGTGTGTGTGTGTGTGTGTGTGTGTGTGTGTGTGTGTGTGTGTGTGTGTGTGTGTTTCGTTGCCCAAAGCCTATGAAAGAAACGAAACATAACTTTCTCTTTTTAGTCCCGATATGATCGAATACGTGTTATTTTTTGGACTTTTTACTAGAACAAAAAAGGAAAATATAACGTCTAAGAATCCATACATCCACAATTAAGAAATTATATAACTGGGTCTTTTGAGGATTTTAACAGATCTGGACCTCTGCCAGCAGTGTCCGGGAGAATTTCCATGTTGCCCAATAAAAGTAGCACAGATCTATTTCGGGAACACAAACTGAGCGTTTGGCATCAGCGAGTGCACACCATCTCACTGCCTTTCACGGTCTTATCACCTTATCTTTACCATCGCTGCTTGCACTGATGCTGCTGTATGCATTTTCTGCTGGATGAAACAGCCTTGTATAAATAGCTCATACTGTAATTTATATATATTTAATTTTTATTAAATTTCAGTAAAGCTACTCAAATTTATTTTGATCTAAACTGAACTGTCATATTTGGCAGAGGCTGCAACTGATTTCACAGCATGCGCTAAGAAAAAAGAAGAAAGAAAAAGCCAGCTTTTGTTTAGTTGAGGAGTCCTTCCAGGATTTGTTATATGCAGTGGCACAGTGGGGTCCAAGAACCCATCAAGGGGAAAACACGGCCATTCAGTGAATTCAGAAAAAACACAGCATTGAAAATTGGTTGAGAAAAGACTCCAAATGCCCTAAAACCTGACAACGGTGGTCTTACATGAAAAACAGAGCTGCGCTAAAGTCTAAAAACGCTGGAAATTTAATGACTGCTTTTATATTTTGGCTAAAAAAGTATTAAGATCCTTTTACATTCGTGCAGTACACAACTACTGAAAAAGATCTACACATATTAGTGGATCAAAAGTATTGATTATTTAATGTCTGTATTCCTCTAATGTTACAGCTGCATCCAAAAACAACAGTTTTGTTAGACATAAACATCCATTGCTTTATGAATTTGTTTTATCTTTAACTTTACTTATTCTTTTGCTGCATATCAAAGTGATCTATGAAGTCAAGATGACTGATTGAGCGTTGTGATAAAGGGCTTGGAGCGGAATCATTTATCTTGTTCACTAAAACGTTTTAAAGGAATGTGGCATGGGGAAATGTGGTTAAAACAAGACAGCACATAGAAATGCTCACTTCAACCCAACTATGGGTGCATATTTTTACTGATCCACTTATCACAGATAATGCTTATCAGCTACTGTAAAGATCTGCATGGTTGCATTTCTGTGCATTCTGTAAAAACTCCAAATTTAAACGAAAATGTTGCAGTTTGTGACGTGAAACCAGACCATTTTGTTGCACTTACCTTGTGCGAGACTCAGGTACATGCAGGCGAAGAGCAAAATGAAGACAAGCGCGTGAAACTTCATGGCTGCTGCTGTTCCTGCTGCTGTTGCTGCTGCTGTTGCTGCTGTTCTTGATGTGTTGTTCACTGCACAGAAACACAAGGAGACAAAGAGCAAAGTCAAACTGAAAGCTGGAACTAGACTCTATCACTCCCACTGCTTTGTAAATGTTGGGCAAACATTCAGTTGTTTTCCAAAGCACATCCCTCCCCTCAAGCTCTTGTGAAAGAATACGGTCGTGTCTTTGACCCCTGTCAGGCTTCCAGCTGCAGACAGCTGTTCCTCTTCAAGCACTCTGAGTGATGTTTAGTAAAAAAGCGGGAGTGTTTCTGCTGAGTTACAGCTGGAACCCCCACTCTTTTGTTATCTCTCAGACTGGCTTAACCTCAATACATGTGGAACACATAAAAACATTTCTATAAAATCCGGATTGTGAAAGATCAGCGCAAGCTGCTTGTTTTATCAGCCTTCAGAGAAACGTACCTGATCACATCCAGTCTTTCAAAAGATGACCTAGAAGGAAAACTGTTGGTCCATAGCAGCCTGCACTCTTATATTGCACATCATGCCCTGCCCTCCCACAAATTATCTTGTGCCACACCCACTCTGAATTGTCAGCGCTCCAACTTCATCCCTGAATGCCACTTGTTTTGGAGTGGGCACAGGAAATCTCACGCTCATCAACACACATGTCAGTACCACCCAGATATTCTGCAATGACAGTTGGTGTTAAGCAACTGACTCACACCCCATATACAACAATGCCTTTCATGATAATGCATCTCGCGAATCGCCAAACTTCCTCGCAGACAAGGTGTGCCTGACAAAAATTAAGATAAAATTGGAGTTTATCTATTTCAGTCTTACACTGGCTGCACTGCATGTTTAGGACGGAGTCATGCAGGGGGTCTTACATGAAAATGATCGCCTTCAAAATGATATGTTTAGAGACCGAGACCAGGGAGAGAGGTTTGGCTTCGGGATTTACAGTTCTTCACACAAACACTGATCCAGTCTCACAGCACTAAAGCTTTCCAGATGTATGACAGCGGCCCAAAGTTGGATTATTGCCTGTCTTCTAATATCAGTTCCCTTTAGATCTGCAACCATTTACTGTTTATACCAGGGGTCTGCAACCTTTTACACCCAAAGAGCCACTTGGACCCGGTTTCCACGCAAAAGAAAACACTGGGAGCCGCAAATACTTTTTGACATCTAAAATGAAGATAACACTGTATATATTGTTTTTTTATCTTTATGCTTTGTGTGAACAACTAAGGTGTGCTGCTTATGAAATCCATGAAGTGCTACAGAGAAAATTAAATTATATTTATGTAATCAACACATTTTGAACTCTTAAAGAAATATAACAAAAGGAAAGACACCAACCTGAACTAAAATGATCCATGTAGCAAATAAAAACTGTTGTCAGCCGCCACCCTTATATCGCCTTTGGGCTGTTGGAGCCTTGACCTAACTCTTAAAAAATAATTGGAAAAAAGCTCTATGCTGCTGAAAAATGAAAAATAGATATTTGCAAAATTCTGCCTAATTATGTATTTTACCTGGTTAATGCGTGCGGCGGGCGTGGTTTGCAGCGCCGCTGCAGGGGAGGCGGACGCACCTGAGCGACACCCGCAATCACGCCTCGCTGCCTTTACGTCTGCGCTATCTGTGCTGTTGTGTTGGTGGTGGTGTATGTCGGGCTGTGAGCTGAAAAGCTACAGCCGGCTGTATGCGTACAGCAACCGTGTGTGAAAAGTGCTCAATAAAGAGATGCTGAAAAGCATGCCCATGGAAACATCGTCGGGTCTGCCGTAATTTGTTTACAATGGGACTTCTGCTCCTGAACCTCTGCGCACAGAGTCCGCAAATCGGGGCTATACGAAGTCAGTTTACGCAGGACTGTAAGCTGTCATCTGTCAGGCGTGAGCGGTGTTTGTCTTTAACATAGTTCACGGTGGAGAACAGCTGCTGACATAATGTGGATCCGAAGATCCATAATTGGCCTATCTGGGGTTGAAAGTCTCGATAAATTCACGGCGTTTCGGCGGGTATACCGGCTTCCACGAGTGTGACGCTTATTTTGAGCGATGAAAAAATAATAGAATATAATTTTATTTTTATATTTCAATATCACAATAATCTTCCAATTTAGAACTACGAGTTAAAAAGAACTAACATAAATAAAATACACTTCACCTAAATACTTCTAATTTATTTGCCCAAACCACGCGGAGCCGCAGTATAAGGACTAAAGAGCCGCATGCGGCTCCGGAGCCGCAGGTTGCCGACCCCTGGTTTATACCATTCCTGAGAAGAGATTTTTTTTTTTTTTTTTTTTGCTACATGAGAAGTTGTCATAAATTTACCCCATCCGGTCCAGATCCTTTATCTCATGCTGGGCTTTTCTGTCTAAAGCCATTTTACCACCTGTCTCTTTCAGGCCACCCTCCCTTTAAGCCACCGTACTTCTGATTGGCTGCCCCTTGCAAACAGACGATTTGAACAGCAGGTGTTGGGGCTCCTGTGCTCTCACTGTTTCATAAATGACCATACTACGGAAGTCCATTCTGAACAACAACACAGAGAGCCAAGATCAGAAAACCCCCTTCTAACTGGAGCTCCAGGCTCACAGTGATTACTTGTACACAAGTTGACTTGATTATATGAAACTTTGGCCAAGTATAACATAAGCATCCACTACTAAACCAGTATATACATGCAAAAAACAAAAAACAAAACGGGAAAAGCATAGCAGGTTCCCTTTGATACATTGCACTTTTCTGCTTTTTGTCAATCTTCATATTACTTTCCAGGAAGGCCTAGATCAGACTGCCAGGGATAATATTCTAGTGGTAAATATTTGTGCTCTTGGTTTAAATGTTGGAGCCAAGAAGCAATCATGTAAATACCACCGAGTGGCTAAAACTTGGTTTAGTTCCCAGCACAAACAAAGAAGATACGAACACACTGTCCATTTTTGGTACACATTTTTGAAGAATGAGTCCCTCTTGCATCCTCTGAAACATGGCTGATACAAACAAGATTCTCAATATGCATCTATCGGATGGCGACAGTCCAGAGAGGCAGACAACCATTCACACCTTACCTAAACCTAACAAACATGCCTTTGGACAGTGGGAGAAACCCGGGGGCTGCTTTCTTAGATACCATATATCTGTATTCAGCAAATATCTGATTGTGAATCAGTCACCTCCAAATATGCAGCTATAAAAGCCCTTGCATCTCGTGGGCCCTGGAACCCTGCTCACGGGAATTTCCTGGCTTTCAGCAAGAACATTTATGAGGTCAGGTGGGGGTACCAGGTTAAAAAGGTCTGAAAACGCTTGGCTCACAGTCAGAGTTAGATGATATTAGTGTCTACACTCTGGCCAGACTTCTACACCAAAACTGGAAAAGGATTTAGCTTCATTGACCTCGCTTTGTGCTTGAGGACTGTGTCATTTTCAGACAGGAAACAGGGCTTTCTCCTGACTTCTTAAAAAAACAAACACACACACGTTCTAATTTCCTGTATATCACAGTAAAGTACATGCTTGTACTTTACTCAAGAGGCCAACACTGACATCTCGAAAAATCACCATGATCTTTTCAAGGACTACGAATCTCAAGGGCCAAAGTGGAACTCAACGTTATTTTTTATCCTTAGGCTTTTCCTTCTGTGACATGTCGGCATGTCAGTAACGAAGGAAAAGCTTACCAGAACAAACCATGCCATGAAAAGCAGCCTCAGAGTGAAAACACAAAGGCAGAAGTGAGAATTTGCAGAACTTAGTTTTTTACTCTGGGTGCATTCAAAGTGCTTCTTGAGTAAAGTGCAGATAAATGATCTGCAACATGACAGAATATCATAACTAAAAGCACAAACTGCACAGTGACCCTTCTCATTGCTGGGATTTTAGGAGTTTAACAGTGTAGGACTAAGGTGCAGATTTTTATTTAATTAAGTTTTTATTCTAACTGTTGGATATTTATACCATGTCTCATAGTATTGTATTTCCCATGCTTAGGATTTTATCGCTGGATGTCATAGTAAAAGACTAAAGTAAAGAAGGAATTACAGGAAACCTACCAAATGTGCCAAATGTAGCAAAACATGGATACACTTACAACACTATTCATGCCAAGGCATTTTAAGTATGTTAGCATCCTAGAGAGAAAACCAACAATCAGATGATATTCTATGAGCAGCACTTTTCAAGCGTGGGGAAGAAGAACTGCACTTTAGCAGGAAGAGGTGTCCAGCAGAACCTCGTCGAGGATTGGACAATGCAAACTACAGGAGAAAGCATACAGAAAGCAACGACGTGCAGAATTGGCACAAACGTATCACAGGTGAAAAGAGATGAGAGGAGAAGAAATGCTCAGTGCATCATGGGAATTCCCTCCAGCAGCCCGAACCTGAAGCAGCATAACTAAGCTAAGCTTTTAGAACAACCTGATAATCAGAAATGACAAGAGTCGGGACTAGATGGAACAAATGCATGGACGTTATTCAGCAGCGGAATAAAGTGGAGCTAATTTGTTTTTACATTTTGTTTATACGGCCTGTTTCTAACTTAAATCTTAACATGCAAAGCAAAAGCAGTTCAGACTCATATAATGACAGTTTTCATGTATGATAAAGACAGGACAACCTTCTTGTGTAATAATGCTCTCCCGTGCCAAGAAGTACAAGAGATGATACAGCCAACTGGGAACAATGTTATTATAGTTATTACTTTCGTTAACTTAAAAAAAAGACTTGTGAAAAAAACTAACTGAAGAGATAAAGTGTACTTTCGAAGCTACCAAAATGAAAACAGTCTTTGGCAGTTTGGTTAAAAGTGACAGCACAAAGTGCTTGTTGAGGCACATGTTTATTGAGGCTTGGAATGACAGTAAGTTGACTGTTTTCACAAAGTGTTGTGTAAGACCTATTCTGCACTCTTGAGAACTCTTCCCTGACAAAAACCCTTCATATTAAAACATGCTAAACAGGCCGACAGTTAAGCTAAAAAAACTGAACAGGAAATGAGCAAATCTGCTAGCTGGAAACGAAGCCTGGGTGATTTAATATTTGCTTTAAATGCTGACCAAACCAAACTGATGATGTTTGAAGTGCAAAATCCAAACCACTGAACGGTTCGTGCATCACTACAGTTCAGGGCCAGTGATAAGTGCTTAGGAATTATAACTAGTGACTCTCTGTTTTACACCTCACACTCAGCAGCTGGTGAGAAAACCTCATCTTAAACCTGAACATGATTTTTACTTTACAGGGACGTCCTGTCTGTCTTTTGAGGCAAGAAATAGACCGTTGCTTCCACCGTTGTGTCAGTGTTGGATTATGGTCATGTTATTTATATGCATTTGCATGCATCTTCAGAATGTTTACATTCTGTCTATCATGGAGTAGGGAGATTTATTACAAACCTTAAAACTCTGACGCACCACTGTCTGTTGTATGCTTAGGTCGGATGGTCTGATTTGTCATTTCATAGACTCAACCACTGCTGTGTTCTTATTTATAAGGCTATTCTTGCTAGATCAGATCCTAATTACAGAAAAATGTGGGAAGTTATTGTCTTAGGTCCCCAGACCTATACCTTCTGTCTGTCCCAAAGATTCACAAGGAATTTAGAAAAAACATTAGGAGCATTCGAATGCAATTGCAAGTGTTTCCTTCTGGAATCAGCTCCAAAATTAACAAAACACTTAAGGAACTGATCTCACTAAATGAATTCAAGATGACTGAATGATTTTGACTGTAGAGGTTTTGTCTGAATGTGATTCACTTCTTTCTTTGGCCCAATGCGATGATGTTTATTGATGTTTCAGAGTTCATAGCCACTGAAGTTTACAAACTTTGGTTGTTTTTGTGTTGTATTTGCTTGTCGGCTGTATTTTAGTGTTGTTACCTTGCATATTTTTTGTTGCCTGTGTGTGGGTGTGGGTGTGTGTGTTCTAGGTTATGCAACTCTGTTGGCTGTACTTCTGTCTTTCTTGGTCGGGGTGTTCTTGGAAAAGAGACTTTTAAATCTTTAGAGAATTTGATTTGAGTGGTTAAATAAAGGATAAATAAAACAAAAAACAAGTGAAAACAAAAAAATCTAAACTAAACTTAATTAAAAACTAATTAGAAAATACAAAATCATAGAAACTATGAACTATAGCTGTTACCTATAAAAAGGCAAAAGTATTAGAAAATAAATTGGAATTAAATGCATGCAAGTTTAAATAAAGCATTAGCAACATTATACACAGTAGTGTCAGTTAATTAGGTACATCTCTTTAATGCATATATATAATCAGTCAATCAGACAGCAGCAAATCAGTACATTTAAGAATGTTGATGAGATGACCTGCCAAACTGAGCATGAGAATGGGGAACCAAGATGATTTAAGTGACTTTGGCATCGTTGCTTTATGAGTATTTATTAAACTAATGGGATTTTTCCACACAACCATCTCTAGGGTTTTACAGAGAATGGTCCCCAAAATAGGAAATATCAAGTAAAGTTCTCTGGGGGAAGATGCTTTCTTGATGCAAGAGGTCAAAGGACAATAACTAAACCGCTTCGGGCTGATGGGAAAGCAACTCAGATAACCACTCATTAAAACGAAGGTATGCAGAAGAGCATCTCTAAATGCACGGCATGTCAAACCTGGAAGCAGATAGGCAACATGAGCAGATGATCACAACGGGTTCCACCTCTGTCAACTAAGAACGAGAAACTGAGGCTTCAGTTTGCACAGGCTCACCTGTGCAAATTGGCACTCTTTTGTTGGTGCATTGTTTATACACCACAGCTTACCTGAGTGTTGTTGCTGAGAATGTCCATCCCTTCATGACTGCAGTGTACCCATCTTCTGATGGCTGCCTCCAGAAGGATAACACTCCATGTTACAAAGTTTAGGTCATCTCAAACTGGTTTCTTGAACATGGCAGTGACTCACATGACCTCCACAGTCACTAGATCTCAATCCAATAGAGCAGCGGTCCCCAACCTTTTTTGCGCCACGGACCGGTTTATGCCCGACAATATTTTCACGGACCGGCAATGAGGTGTCGCGGATGAATACAACAAAATAAAACTAGTGCCGGTACCGAAAAAAAGAAGATTTATTCATAACACACATGAAAAGACCCAGGAAAACCGAGTTAACGATAAAACGATAACAAAATAACGTTGAAAACCGATAAAAACCCTGAAAACCATACATTTCACACCTGAGCCTCAACTCTCGCGGCCCGGTACCAAACGACTCACGGACCGGTACCGGTCCGAGGCCCGGGGGTTGGGGACCGCTGCAATAGAGCATTTTTGGGATTTGGTGGAACAGAAGATTCTCGCTGTGGATGTTCAGCCAACAAATCTGCAGCAACTGTGTGATGTTATCATGTGAATATGCACCAAAATGTCTTAGAACTGTTTCCAGCACCTCGCTGAATTCACGCCACAAAGAATTAAGCCGGGCTCTGAAGGCAAATGGGTAAATGTCAATACTGTGTCAATAACCTTGTTAGTAATGTCAAGACACCGCCATCTAGTGGTGGGACTTGTTCGGTGCAAGAATCCGCTCCATGAATCCAGTGCGGTGCGCTGAATGTCACTCCTTGTTGTTATCCGGACCAGTTCTCCGACATCACCGCCGCCGCTATGTGGGCGTGACACACCGGCTTACGAGTAACAACCAAAGCAGCTAGTCAGCGCTGAATGCAAGTCATCCTGACCACATCATTTTGACAGTGCCGGTGGGGGTCTGTGCTGCAGTGTGCTTGTCCAGCAGTCAGTGACGGAGTGACAACACTACGGCTGTCACATTTCACCGCAGCCAACTAAACACTCTTTAGCCGCTTGTTAGCTTAGCGTCCGAGAGCACATGGATTCTCAAAACATTACCAACACCAACACTGAGGCGAAGATGCTGCTGAGCCACGCGAAGACCTTCAGGCTCCACACCGGGAATCTGGTCAACCGAAGTCGGCTGAAAAAGAAGTGTCCGGGCTCTCCCAGCGAGGAGGTAAAACATAACGAGACGGTTGGAAACGGCAGTGTCATGTAGCCCGTTAGCTTAGCGCCTAGCTAATTATTCAACCTGATATTGATACCGACGAGTGGTAACTGATAGGCCTGGGTAAGGTTACACATAGAGCTTATATGGAGAGAAATATGACTGAAATACATTCAAAAATATGCATTTCATATCCCATCCGTCCATATTTAGACGCATATGTGGGCTAAAGTGGTGTAGCTCATCAGTTTCACTTTAATTTTACTAGTGTGTTAAAAGTTTATAGTGTAACTAACTTTACGATCCAGCCTAAGGTGAAAAGTTTACAGACACGAGGCTGTGAAAACCACTGTAAATACAGACCTGACGGCTTCAAACAGGTGTATTACCCGCAGGTAATGTGATCCACTGACAGCCTGAAATATGACAACAAAACCAGCACTCACAGTGAGCTCTACTCTAATAAAATGCTCTTGTATCAGTAATAGATATATTGATACAGGGGTTGATTGGTTTATGAGTCATTCACGGCTAAACAATGAATAGAACATGTCAGAGCTCCAGAGCCTAATAGTTACATAACTGTCTAAACATAAACTACTAATCTTTGCTTTTGTTGAAGCTGTAACTGTTTAAACATTTCGTTTAATAAAATCCTTTGTCAGCATTTTGATTTAGTAGTTGAAAGTTGAATAGTTGGTGAACTGAGTTGTTTACAGTGTTATATAAAGGCAGGACTGCTGGGAGGGTTTGGTTTCCACTTGTTCCTGATTCAGCACAGCATTCATTCATTTCATCCTTAAAAATAAAGACATGACTTGCAGTTTTCTTGGCTATAGTTTGGGACTATAAGTGTAACTTACCCTAAAGTGGGACTTGTATTTTTTTTTTTATCAGCCATAGCATAGTGGGCAGGTTGTTGTTTTTTGCAAATGGTGTGCAGAGCGGTGCATGTTTAATAGTGTAATAGGACTTCCTCTGTCCTGTATGTGTGTTTCTTCGTGAAGTGTGATCTTGCGTTTGTCTTCTGTAGTCAGAATTGTGTTTAAGGTGCTTTGGTGGCGGACTCTATATAATATCTGTAATCAAAGGCAACTTTTACTGCCACAACAGGAAAAAAATGACTTATCACAGGGTAGGTTTTTAAGGTCATTACTAAAAATCTGTTTTGGAACACGACACATGTGGCTAACTTCTCACAAAATGGTATAGGCAGCAAAATCGAGCTTTAGGAAATAATTTTTTCGACACAATCTTTTGCAGCCCATGCCTTGCACAACCTCTGGGCAGTGTTCAGTTATGTCATTTACTTCTGTAGGACAAATTACTACATGTGTGTTCATGTGTGGCCAACTTTGCAACCATGTGACCACCTTAAATATGTTGTGAGCCTTTTGCCATTTGTAATATCTGACTGATATGAGCGCAGTGTCAAAGCTAAGGTTATTAAAGACTGGAAACTGACTGAACTGTTGTCTTTAAATGTTTTTAAAACTAAACTCAAAGCCCTACAGACTGCCTCAATAATGTGTAATTGTTTTGTGTAATTTTTAATCTTGTTTGTTTGTATGTATTTGTTTGGAAATTTGCTGCCTCTTGGCCAGGACTCCCTTGAAAAAGAGGTTTT
Organism: Oreochromis aureus; assembly: GCF_013358895.1. Taxonomy (NCBI): domain Eukaryota; kingdom Metazoa; phylum Chordata; class Actinopteri; order Cichliformes; family Cichlidae; genus Oreochromis; species Oreochromis aureus. The sequence goes on along the minus strand of NC_052963.1, from coordinate 42,240,657 downwards.
TAATCTCAATGGGACATTCCTGGTTAAATAAAGGTTAAATAAAAATAAAAAATAAAATTCAGCAGCTACAATTCCTGTTAAACCAGTCACAGTTTGTCTTTCAAAGTCTCACAACACTAATGAACCTGTCTCACTCCTCCAATTCAAAACAACTGATGCAGCACATGCCACAAATATCTTTGTGTTAATAGGTTAACTTTTCTTTATTTAAACAAAGCATTCAGTGCGCCTTAAACTGGACCGATATTGGATACCTTTAAAGTCGGTCCAGCTGATGTCATTACTTGTCATGTTTTTGGAGCAGCATATTCCAGCTGTTTGGGAGTCTGCTGATGAGCTCCAGCTGTCTGCATGTCTCATGGTCGTTGGCCCAACCTTAAGTCTGTTTTGATGTTTCAGCTTCGAGACTGCATTCAGGCCTCGCTGAGCAACTGGATTTCCACAACAAAGCTCTCATCCAAGGTGGGAAAACTATTTCAGCTTTCTAATGTTTCAGCCTTAGTAATTAACTCCAATATATAAAAAAACAGTTTGTCAGAGAGTTCGTGCCTTTAGGTAATACACAGGAGTTATGCTGCGATAGTCAGACCTGCAGTAGGTGAATGTGTTGCACCATAAAGTTCTTCTCACTGTCAGTCAGATGGATTTCAGTGCTTGGCAAAGTAAAATAACGCAGTAGATGTAGATGGACATCAAAGAAATTCTCTAGGCTCTAGGCTGTCATGGTGAATGTTCATGCAGTGCTGCCTGCCAAAGGCGCCATACCAAATGTGCATCTGTCTGTTAGCTTAAGGGACTGGGGTGGGTGGGACGTAACCTTTTATGGAGGAGTTTTTTCCCATTAACTTTAAAATAAATTGGAAGGCACTGGATGCAGTTTTTTTTACCCATTTATCATGGTCTCAAAATACTGAAATGAAATAAAGGAGCCTTTAGGAACTGTTGTAGTCAACCACCTCTCCTGCTGAACTCACTCCCGCTGTGGGTATTTTTTTGCTTGGATCAGCTAATCTGCCTCGGCTTATATCACGAGGCCCACCGGACTGAGTGGGAGGTTTGAAAGAGCTGAAGTAAGAGGTCTTAAATATATCCAAATGCAAGTCTCTTCTTGCTTATGGCCACCAATAAAATCTTTCAAGTTCACTGTTCAGCAGGTGAGAAAGCTCCTCACCAGTGTCACCTGTCCCTCTGTCATATTTATACATATGTACAACATACACACATAATAAAAACCAGGTGACACTTGCCGTGCCACATTTCTCATGTCAGATGAGGGCTGTGATCAGACCGCTTTTCTTTACTGTCTAATGCAGGACTTGACTGACACACTGGAGTTCTCCATACCAGAGGCAACAGACGCAATCACACCTGAAGAGAGAGAGGAGTTGAAGGTTTCAGGTCAGTGTTGGTTTTCAAACCTGCCTGCTGTCCCAGCAGAGAGCTGGATCAGCCAGTTACTCGCTGACCTGTAGGTACCTTATCACCCAGCTTGGTGATTTAAGCCGAGGGTCATGGCTGACGTTTTAGTCGACATGAACTGTGATGTCAACACACCTTTTTTTTCTTTTTTTTTTTTTTAATCAACACGTCCTCCCTGTCAATCAGATAATATCCAAATTAAATTCCTGATTTAGATAACTAATGGATTAATTCAGAGCGTCTCCACCTAATATCTGGCTGACTGCAGAATAGAGTTGGTAGTGATAGAATTGCAGTCAGCGGAGGACCACCTATTCATGCTTTGTTGTTTTCACAGTCAAGCTGTTCCTGCGTGAGTCTGGTCAGTCTTCCATCAAAGATGCAGTGGAGATGGGTGAGCTTAAAATTTCTTCAACAAAAGTAAAAAAACAAAAAGCTTCTTCAGCTGTCTGCAATTGAACACTTAAAACCTACACCCTTATTTGTCTGTTATCCTTAGCCTGCCAGACGCTGGCAGTGTCCCAGCTTGACTCTGTTATCATTGCTCCACCCGGGCCCTCGGACGGCGACAGCCAAAGTTTGGCCCACCTTCAGCCAGTCTGGGAGGAGCTGGAGGCTCTGGTTAGAAGCAAGCAGATCGCTGCTATTGGCACCTCTGACCTGGACAAAGATCTGCTGGAACAGCTCTATAAGTGGGCTCAGGTCAGTGGGAAGCTTTGTACGTGCGAGCTTTAATCTGTCATCTCCAGTCAAAAATGATGCTGACTTCTGATTAGGATGGCACACGTGAAAAACGATCTGTTATCTGCTACAATTCACTCATCATCTTCCTTTTCTTGGAGCAGATAAAGCCCAGCAGTAACCAGGTCAACCTGGCCTCCTGCTGCGTGATGCCTCCAGACCTGACAGCGTTTGCTAAGGAGTTTGATATCCAGCTGCTGACGCACAATGATACCAAAGGTAAAGTTATTGAGGAATGGACATGTAGTTTTTTTTTTTTTTATTGTTACTAACTAAAACTGGCATGCAGCTAATGTTTATATAAATGTAGCATTTAATCCAATTCAAGTTTTGTCTTAATTCAAATATTTAAACAACATAAAGCACTGAAAATTTACTGAGCAGCTAAATCATTCCCGTAAGATTAAAAACGCATAGCAGGGATGCAGGTATACCTCACAGGGCTGATAAGGTGACCTGGTAAGGCTAATCAGAGGCATGGCTTTTTAACGCAGTCTCAGGCCATGTATTGCATGTCTTCCCCCTGCTCTGTCTCCCTGCTTTGCTGTTTTCTCTCCATGTCCTTTGTCCTTGGGCTGCTCAGTGGCTTTAGTGGGATGCTTGCGACTTCCCACTTTGCGCAGTGTAAGCTGCATGCTGTAGATTACAGTAAACTGTGACTGTTATTCATTTATTGAGTTTTAAACTGCTCCTTCTTTGCACTGATTTCTTTTTTTCCAGAGCTGATATCTGCAGACACGTTCCAGGAGGCGGTGCGGGCGGGAGCGCAGGACCTGAACATCGGTGACTGGAGGCTGGAGTGGGTCCTGCGCTACAACGTTATTGTCAAGAGCAGGGGCATCATAAAGTCTAAGGGCTACCTTGTCAGTGCAAAGAAGACAAGCACCTAGCACCCAAACTAGAGAGAGAGAGAGCGGGATGAAGCCATTTTCCTCCATTTTTATTCACTCACATGCAAAGTTACAGCTCTGAATAACGGGTGCTGCCAATCATCACGAATCATGAAGTCATTGTTTAACTGTATGGACGGGTTGCATCTTCCTCATCTGTGACTCATTCGGTTAAAGACACGCGGGTGTTCATTACCACTGTCTCCGTGAGATTTAAAGTCGGACTTGAACGTGCAAAGATCAACTCCACTGTCAGCTTTGAGACAAAAGACTGATAAATTGAGATTAACACGTGGTGACTCACCGTGACTAGTAAACTGACGGATCAGGTGTAGATCAACGCACCAGAGGCCGCTTTAAAGATGCTGCTCGTTAAACCTCCATGACGAAGGTCTCTCAACCATACTCTGATATCAAGTGCCTCATATCTGCTCCTCCTGTTATCAACCCTGCTTTGTGTTCACCACGTCTGTGTGACTCATGCTTTAAATACCAGTCTGAATGAAATGAGTGCTAAAGCAAGAGAAGCGTTTACTAAAGAATAATTTCATACTCTATGTGGAAAGGGGGAAATTATAACGTGTGGGGAGCGGGATTTTTCATGCTATATAATATTTACATTCCTTCGGTTATAAAACTGCTAATATGTGTGTGACGGGTGGGTACTCGGGTGGTGGTATGATGGGAGTCTGAATTAGACTTTAACCTGTAAAGCAGACAGACATGTGAGCACATATGTTCTGTTATGCTTTTTTTTTTTTTCCTTTTTTTTTAACCATGTACTTTTTTTTTTTAAGATGACATCAAAATGTTTACCCTCACCTCCCAACCTTGCTCATGAGATTAATTAGAGGGAGAGTATTTTAAAAGTAAATGACTTTTAAATGTGTCGTTTAAAAGCACTGGAATCTCCGTGCCGAAGAGATGTGAAAAAACTTTTTAGAGGAACACGTTTGTATTTATGAATCGCAGACAGGGTCCAGTAACTCCTCGGAATTTAGTCGTACTGTAAAACATGTTTAACATTAAGTGTCTGTATATCATGAATTGGGTGTTGATAAAATGAAGACCTGGAATCGACGTTGGGGTGAGGGGTTTAAAACGACTGTGTAAATTTTAATAAAATAAAATGATTAACATTGGTGAATAATTTCCTCCTGCAGAGTATTTGGTGTCAGTCTTCATTTTAATTGATTCAATTTAAAAAAAAAAAAAAAACAGGCTTTTTTAATGTTACGGCAGCAAGCAGTTTATGATTCAGTTAGCATGGTTTAAACACCACAGCCTGCCTGCGTTGTTGCAGACCGCGTACATCCCTTTATGGCCTCGGTCCACCCACCCTCTGATGTCACAAAACTCAACTTCAAGCTGCTTTCTTCCATGTGATAATCAGTGAACTGAAAGGATCTCCTTGGTCCAATACAACAGAGCCCCTTGGTGGGAACAGGAGATCAGCATCATGGATGTGCATCCAGCAAATCTGCCAACTGGACCCTGAGGAATTAAGGCAGCTCTGAAGGCCAAATGGGGTCTAAGCCACTAGCAAGGTGTACCAAGTGTATACACAGTAAAAAACCAAGTGTCAATTTTACACTTAGAGAGTTGATTTTAACTCTGCTTCAGATAACATTTGGTCCCACTCAAAATTAGAGTTAAATTTACTCTATGACCAGTGTTAACTTTTCAGTGTTAATTGTACTCAATTTAGTGTCAAAATTAACAACAAAATGTGTAAAAATATTTAACACTGAGGGTTATTCACACTGTTCAGAGTAATTTGATTACACTTTATAGAGCTATTTTTACTCCAAATTTAGTTTAATAATAACACTCTGATGTGTAATAATATATCATTTTTATTTCTCTGTAGTGTTATTTTTTCATATTCATCTTATGATGCTATATTACTAAATAACTGTGATCTATCCTATATTATGGAAATAACAACAAACATATAGGTTAAAGTAACAGCATTTATTATGTTTCTCATTTCAGTGTCATTTAATTAACGTAACAAGCCCTTACAATTCACATTAGCATACAGTTCTATGATGCTCACTAGAGAAAGCAATATGGCGTTTCCCCAATGTCATAGTTGTTTGCAGAAAAGTGAAAAAAGTTGGTCAGCGATGAACTGTATGATGTACCAAAGACATAATGGGCCCTAAAGAGTTCATCACTACTGAACCTGTCGCTTTACATGGAAGTGTATGCTTGTCAATCACAATGAAGGTGTGAATGCTGCTTCTTGTGGATCCCTGAGCAAGAAGGTAGGGCTGACTGCTGTTGTCTAGATGCTGCTGTACACTGGTTCCAGCCTACAACAACACATTAAACAACAGTATTATGTGACTATCCTCTGACAGTAGATTAGCTCACCTCACTGTCCATGAAAATAGAGGTGATGGAACGTATATTTTAAACAACATACCTTTGGGAATTTGATGAGGTTATCAACAGCTTGAGATGCAGACATCTTTCCTGGTCTCTTTCACCCTTGTGCAAATGGTGGTAGCAGATGTAGCAGCAGCAAGATAGTAGACATGTCCCTGTCCCAGCCTACAGACGAATAAACAAAGAATTATTTCAAAAATACATTCAATTGACAGAATTACCTATATAACCAACAATGGCAAATAAAATGAGTCACAATCATACCATTCTCAACTTCAGTACCTGACTCAGCATTGCACATTAACTCCAAGAGCTCTGAGGTGGAGACAAGTCCATGACTTTCCTTTACCAACCTTTGCTTTGAGATTGATGGGCCACCTCTCCAAGGATTTGCTGGCAGTGACCTCACAAAACAGGAGTCGGAAATCTTGTTCTGTCTGTAATGCAAAAATACAGAACATAGCGAGGTGTAATCATTGACACTACAAGCTGCATGGAATATTTCAGTGATTCAACAAATGAAGATGTCTTACCAGTCCTGGTGTGTCCAGAAACCGCATCAGGCCTATGAAGACATCTGCTGCATTCTTTTCATCGTTGACCATTGAATGCCGATAAATGAAGGTAGCTTTCATCTTTTCACGGATGTCTTCATCAGCAGACTGTCTCAAAAGAGCAATAGCTGCTCTTACATCCTCATCTGATAACACTGTCTGAGTGGTGAGTGGTCTGGATCGACCATGGCCTGGCCCACCAACTTAAGAAAAAACAATTTGATTGAATCCTGCCTACAAATTACATCAGTATCATTTAAATGATAAGTGAACTTACTTTTGGGAGATTTGCAAACTGAGACGCTTCTTTCCTCCGCAGCTTTTCTTTGCATGGCGGTTGAAGACCATTCAAGGTATCCTGAACCGCTCTCTGGATCGTAGTAATGTTCCTATGTAATTAAATAAATGCAGAAGGACTATGTTATCAACATTTCTGAGGGCAATTATGTATTTAATGTTGAAAAGTCCCCTTTTTTACATATCCATGTTGTGAATATGGGTCTTCCAGATATGGAGACAGAGCAACAATCCCCTGCGCATACATCACTCTTACACTTTTAGGGGGAGATGTCTTAATGTATAAATTCAATAATTGGCATTGAACATCACAATTAAAAATAATACAATGTTAAAAATGTTTCTTTATATCCTACATTTTATATTCTTACCCATGTGTTTCTGTCATCTCAGCCTCAAGTATGTTTCTCATCCGTCTTCTGGTTGCATCTCTCAGAGATTTGGTTTTTGCATACTCTTAAACCTTTCTATAAAATAGAAACATTACTTAATATTACTTAACATATCATTAACATTGCTATCAGTTAATTTATACAAAATACATATTTCTTACTAAATAATGAGCAAAACTCTAAATTAGTGTATGCCTTTGGCATTTGCTTAAATAATATAAACCAGTAAAGTTAACTTTATGAAAAAGTTACTTCGCTTATGTAAGCTAATTAGCGATTATTAGCTTACTAATAAAAGCTAATTTAGTTGTTCAAACTGTACCATTAGACATGTGACAATGATATTATTTAGACAGCATTCAGAAGAAATACATAGTTAAAATGTTTTAGGTTCATATTAACTCAGTGAGAAGATAACGAACATCTGAACTTTTAGCAACTGCTAGCATGTAGCTACTGGACAATATCATTAAACCTATGGGTAAATGCTGCTAACATGTCCTCACTGACATCAGTGTAACTATAAAGAGCTATTTAGTTTAAAAATACCTTTTAAACAATGTTACCAGTATGGGAATGTTAACTTCACTTACCTGACTGCGGCAACTCTCCGGAGAAAATTCCATGCGCATCAGAGGTCTGAGACCGCACACGCCTGCGGACTGGTACTAATCAACACTGTATGGAGTTAAGTCTTCACTGAGTGTCTAACAAACTTTACACTGACTTTTAACTCTGATGTTAGAGCTGGTTTACTCCTCATAGAGTTGTAAATACTCTATCTAGGTTAAAATAGGTTTACTCTGAAATATTGACACTCCATTTTTTACTGTGTACTTTCCTAATTTTCCTGTGCAGCTAGACCTCCTTTGCTGATACAAGACTTAATACAGGGATCTAAAGTGGGCCAGACCAGTAAAACTGGCCTTTCTGTCAGTGAGAAGTTTAGCTACACATTTAGCTGAAATGTCTAAATATAAGAAAAAGCTCAGTAATATCAGCTGCTGTAGTAAAGAAAGAGATAAGTGTAAGAAATAAATGTGCAAAATTGCATAAAAACTTTGGCAGCTTATTTGCCTGACTGCTGTAAGTATAAAACAAAGTTTCTGTTAATTCACAGAAAATATGAAGCAATATTTTATTTATTTATAAGAATTATTTCGAATTTGTCCAGCTGCCCGGATTTGAGTTTTTGTCGGGCCGATTTTGTCCACCGGGCTTTATGTTTGACACCCCTGACTTAATATGTAAGTTTGTGTTGTTTTAATTAAGAACATAGTTATTTGTACAGATAGTATCCACCCCCCCAAATTTTATGTTTTATGACACAATTTTGGTTATTTTGTCATTTTCTGCTCCTTTATCAAAACAGAGCATGCAATTTAGGTTGTTTTGCGCCTGATTTTGAGCATTAGGCTTTTATTTCTAATAATTAACTGTTTCTTTGCGGTCTAAAACCACCGGGAAACGTTAATAGTTGCTTCAAACTGACCCACAGATTGGCCCAATTGGTGATACTTTGCAGTTTATCAAAGGATATCTTAAAATTAAGGATTGTATGTTAACTTAGGGTGACCAACCGTCCTCTTTTTTTGCACTTGTTGACTTGTAAAAGCCTATATGACATTTTTTATTTCACCATTCAATAACCTCACAGAGAAGGAATCGTTTAAATATGCTGAAGTTTTCTTTACGCAAACAGTATTATTAAAGTTCTTCATGACTGGGCCAAGTGTCCTCTTGGTCACCCTAGTTAACTCTCACTGAGGACTTCTTCCAATACAACAATAACAATAATTATATTTTTATTACATTAATTAGAATTTATTAATTATATTATAATCATTATAATATTATAATAATATTATATTATTATATTAAGTTATAATATTATATTTTATTAATTATATTTTATTATAATAATTATAATAAATAAACTACAACTCGAGAGTTAGTCGGCTACTCTGTGATCTGCTGTTAGGCCTGTGCCTCATTTCCGTTCATTTGACTAGTCGGGTCTAGCCTTCATGCCGGAAGTGAGTAGAGTTGTGAGAGTGCAAGATGGTGGCCACCAGAAGAGGAGTGCGTGTGAGCTCCCCAGCTAAAACAGACCCGGAGCAGCGCTCTGAGGTCCAGGTACGTGTCACAGAGGGAGATTATTGGAAGCTGCAGATGTTCAGGTGTCACCTGGAGGTCCGGGTAGTGAGTTATACGCCTGGCACGTGTGTGAGAGCTGATGTGTGGATCTTCCCCAGCTTCACGTGGACTTCACCCTGTACCAGCTTGTGTTCATGTTGTGAGGGATCCGCGCAGAAAACAGAGACATGCGGAATAAACAGCAGCATCTGTTAGTTTTAGTTTCTTCTCCTACTCGTGTTTTCTGTCTAACTCTCATAAAGTGCTGCTTGAGTAAATATCTCATGTTATTGTGTAAATATGACCTAAAAATCAACAGATTTCCACATAAAGTGCTAAAAGTAGATCACGAGAAGCCCCACATTAATATAGTCGACTCCAGTTATATTTCTGTATAACAAAACTACGCGAACCTCAAGAAAAAGGTGGTAATCTGAAGCTATTAACTGCTTATTTATTAGCTGTTAGCTTAATATAGCTATTAGGTTTTCTAACGCCACATAATGGTGGAGATGAGTTAATGCACAAATACACTGGGCCAAGTTTATTGTAGAGAATTTAAAAAGTAGGTGTGAAAACATTTTTTAGTTAACTGTGAGCTAAAAACTAAAATGAATTGTCAGTTTTAGCCATCGTTGTATATGTTTATTGCAAGTGTGTTTGTATTATTTTTACTGTTTTGAAATTCTTAAAGGTTTAGTGTGCACAATTTCACCACTAGATGTCAGTAGACCGAGGCTTGCGGTCAGCTGAGTTATGTTTTGTTTATCCCTCCCGGTGTAAGTGTGTAATAATCCCGTCTACGGTGGCCGCTGTAGGACAAACAGCTCTGGCGTGTAGGCTGTCAGTCTGCTGTTTACCTCGGCTGGTGTCCGTGTCTGTTTTTTCTAGAGGAGGCTGTAAGACTCTGAAACTTTCGTTGAAGTGGATCTAACTCTGTTGGACTTGGACACTTAGCGAATAAACTGTCACACAGTGTGAGACTGTAACAAACTGTTTGTCAGAGGGAAACGTGACACTGGAGCCTAACATTAACTTGCATAATTTAGCTGTTATTGTCTTAAGACACCAGGGGCCACATGCCTAATCTACTGGAATAAGTAATTGTAACAACATCAGGAGTAAATCAGCATTTTTATACATGTTTTCATGTGTTAGAGGCCTGACTCATCGCCAAACATGATTAGTAAGAAGGGTGATGTCACTGTACACCTCAGTCACTGTATTCACGATAGTAAGGAAACATGGTGGCTTTCACTAACCAGCACCTCGTCATGCATATTTTTGATTGATTAATTCTAAGTTTATGGAAACTCATGAATTTCTTTTAAAAAATTAATAAACTCACTAATCAGTGTATATTTATGAGTAAATCATCCTTTAATATTAAATAACCTAAAACACATATTTGGCCTAATAGTGTAGTGTTATACACATAGTGACAGGTTGCTGGTTAAATTCCCTTCAGGGCTGCATCAGAAAAAGAATTCAGTGTATTTTTTTTATTGGGAATGATCTGGCAGGCCGGAGGGAAAAGGAGACAACAGAGAAGATTCATGGATGTAGTGAAGGAGGACATGCAGAGAGGTGGTGTGACAGAGGCGGATGCTAGAGAAAGACAACCCAATGTGTTGATATCTAAAAGGAAGCAGACAAAAGGAGGAGGATGACAATCTGAAAAATATCACTCATAAAATTAGTGTGGAAACTGAAAATCAAATTGAAAACAAAAATGTAAAACTAAAAATAAAAGTTAAAGGATGATAACTCTGCTGTGGACTTCAGAAAAAGCTGATCAGGAAGGCAAGCATAAGGAGACGATTCACTGCTGCGCTGCTCGGGGGTGATTGATCAACAGAGATTGCTGTAAGAGCAGGGCTTGCAGTCTGTGAGGGCAGAAAGGAACTTGGATTGGCAACTGAGCAATTAAAGGCCTCTGTGTGTGTGGGGCAAGGCTGCAAGGTGAAAACCACGGCTCTGTAAAAAGGACAGCTCTTCCCCCACCTGCAGTCCGCTAAAGATCAGATGAACAAGCTAGAAGCCGGAATGAGGTTCGATTTCTTGTTGAAGTGCTCCCTGCTGACCAGGACTTTCTGAGTGAAAAGAGAAGCATTATGTTTGGAAAAAGGAAATGCATGAAACACCTGAACAAGAAATAACAAAGCTTCGATTTTAATCCAGCATAAAGTGTTTGGAGTGGATTTAAAGAAGGTTATGGACTCTGCATACTTGGCTTTTTTAGGCAGCTCGTTCTAAAGCTTCGGGGCTTTGACTGTGAGGCATTTTCAGCCATGCTTCGGGAACAGATGAAAGGTTTCTGTCTGAGGATCTCAGGCTACGTACTGGCCGGTTTGAGACCAAGCGATCAGATGTAGAGGGAAGCCATTAAAAGCCTCTCCAGGTGTAAATTGTACATGCCATTCATTATACAGGATTTTTTGTGACACATTAGTATTGGAAACCAGTGCATTTGTTGCAGGATGTCAAGCTCTCTGAGTTCTTGACAGTAAAATGTCACCAGACTTATCTTCTGCTTATCTTCTCATCCATGTTGCTGTAAACTAGCCCTACCACTAACTGTGTCTTGCTTCTTTCACACAGGCCACTCCTTCCACTGCTCGGAGAACCAGGAGGACTACTAAGCAAGCAGAAAGTCCTACCCACGATGCCATTCTGGAGTCCTGCAGTCAGCTTGAGCAAAGTGCTGCACAAAATTCAGATTCTCCCTCGACCATCACAAAAAAAAGATGCAGCAGAGCTTCAAGGCTTCACAGTCCGGAGCAGCCTTCCACCCCGGTGGGCTCCGTCCATGAGGCGGATGTGTCAGAGGCAGAGTCCTGCTGCTCATTGGTGTCCGACATTGAACCGCCAGTGACGCGCACCAGGGGGAGGAGACAGACCCGCAAAGTTAACAAGGAAGAGGAGGAGATATCTGAGGTGGAGTCGTGCTCATCTGCGGTGTCTGCATCAAAACGTGGCCTAAGGAGCGCAAGAAAGAAGGCAGAAAGCTCAGAAGCTGCTCGTGTCGAAGTGGAAGATGTCAAAGCTGTCCTGGAGCTGGAGACCGGGTCCTGCAGCTCCGTGGTGTCCGATTCCCAGAGAGCCACCAGAAGTCAGAGAAAAGCTCGTACCAGATCGTCTGCCAAACCCCAAACTGGGGAGTCTGAGCTCTCCGACGCTGACAGCTGCATTTCCAGTGTGTCAGGAGCTGATGTGTCCAAGTCCACTACTCGCAGAGCTACGAGATCCAGAAGAAAAACTAGTCCCATTCCTATGCATCTAGACGAGCCGTCGGGAAGCTCTCAGTCTCCAGCTCCAACACGTCGACAGACCAGGGCAGCGAGAGGAAAGGTCGCAGCCCCTGCAGAGCATAGTGAGCCTGCGTCTTGTGACTCTGAAGGGTTTGAGTCCGGGTCTACTTACAGTTTGACCAATCGCAGAAGTGGGAGGACCAGGTCGACAACTCTCAGAGCCATGGATTCAGACTCCGACGCTATGGATGTGCATTCCCAGGTGGAGACCCCCAGCTCCACACGAGCCAGAGGGACCCCCTGCAGCAGCCGCACAGGCTCGGGGAACAGCAGCCGGGGCGCTCCGGCCTCCAGGCGCTCAGCCAAGGACTGCAGTGTCGTCGTAGAAAATGCGTCAGAATCTGCCGAGGAGGGCAGCACATTAAACGATTCTAAATTAGAAAGCACACTGATCGCTGAGGATGCAGATGAAACGGTGGTGGAGGAAGATGAGAGCCAAACGGTAGAAGATCACGAGGGTGTGAATAGTACCGATCTGTCGTCCACGAAAGCGGGTAGAAAAAAGGAAACGGATTTCGCCTCTAAAGAAGATTCCCATGCATCTCCCTCAGAACCTGTGAGCGAGCCTGCAGTGGTCAGCAAAAGCCAGCAGGAGGAGCCGTCTGCTGGAAATAAAGACGAGGACACTTTAGAGATGGAAGTGATGCAGGAAATAGTCCCATCACCAGAGCGGTTAAAGCCTTGCCAATCAGTTACAGAAACAACACGTGAGAGGGCCTTGGAAACAACAGAGGAGGCCAAGGAGACGCAGAAAGCTGTGGACCTCCTCCCACCTCTGCCAGATGAGTCTGTGGATGATGATGTCGTCGTAGAAAACCGGCCTAGTGTGGGGGAGGAAATGGAAGTCGGCACATCTCAGCAGGTGGTTGAGTCCATTCAGGTAACATCATATCAGCAGCACAAGGTTACAGCAGGTTCTGACTCTGAACCCAAAGACGTCATTGTGGAGAAGAGGACAGCAGTGAGTCTACTGGACAGCAGTGATGAGGAGGAGGAAGAGGAGGAGGAAGAGGAGGAGAGGGAAGTTTCTGAAGAGGAGGTTTCAGGATACAGGGGGAAGGAGAGGAGAGGGGGAATTTGCAGCAAGTCAGAAGCTGGAGCTGCATCAATTGAGGGACTGTTTATGATTGACAAGCGGCCGGGACAAGACGCAGATGAACTGTACTACAAAGAGGAGCAATGGGACGAAGAGGCAAGCACGCAGAAAGGAGCTGAGGAGGAGGAGCAAGACGAGGAGTTTGTGGATGAGGCCGGCGATGAGGATGAGGACGATGACAACGATGCTAAAGTCCTGTTCTCGAGCAGAAACCCTCATGTGTAAGTACATTAGAGGAATTAGGTGTCACACCGATTCATACAAGTGTAGAGGCATGTGACAGATTAAAGGAAAAACCTGAACCCTTGGAATCTGTGGTTTGGGCCCACCGCAATGGTCACTTGAATCAAGGCAAATGGTTTTGTAGTGCTCATCTTTATCCTGTCATGAAACGTTTTTATCCAGATGGGAGTGGTCTATTCAAGGAAAGCAATGCCTCCACCTACAGGGCAAGAGGGGTAATTTCATAGTTTGATAATAATCAAAATACCAAATACATTAGAATATTTTGGTAACCATTTAGCTCAGGGGTGTCCAACTCCAGGCCTCAGGGCCGGTGTCCTGCAGGTTTTAGATCTCACCCTGGATCAACACGCCTGAATCAAATGATTAGTTCATTACCAGGCCTCAGGAGAACTTCAAGACATGTTGAGGAGGTCATTTAGCCATTTGAATCAGCTGCGTTGGGTTAAGGACACATCTAAAACCTGCAGGACACCGGCCCTGAGGCCTGGAGTTGGACACGACCGATTTAGATGATTATCAGACTTAAAAAATGTAGATGTGTAGGTAAACTTTATTGCATTAAATGGTTTGAAAGTTTCATTTCAGTGTTATTTATACAGCACCAAATCACAATAACAATCACCTCAAGGCGCTTTATATTGTAAGTGTGAGAAAAAACCCCCAACAATCACAGGACCCTCCATGAGCAAGAACTTTGGCGACAGTGGGAAGGAAAAACTCCCTTTTAAGATGAAGAAACCTCCGGCAGAACCAATTTTGAGCAATACTTTTTTTACCGTCTTCTCTGATGAGAAGATCGATTCCACACAGTAAATGTAACGCTGGGTAGCTTAGCATAAAGACTTGAAACGAGAAATTATTAGCTTGGGGAAAAATCCGCACCAATACCTCTACTACATTATATTACTGTTGCCAGGTATCATTGATAACGATAGCACTGATGAAGAAATTCAGCACAAACCAAGATTAACTTTTTTTTTTAAATCAAGCCTAAATAATGTCCTAAAACCTCAGAGGTCTGTGGTGTTTAAAAAACCTTTAGGTACAATAATGTTAGGGACTGTTTGCAGCTGCACATTGAGACACATTTGGTGTTTTATGCTATCTGGCAGCATGCACTGTGTATGTGGGACTGTCAATATATAACATTTATTATAAACAATCGTGTCCTCGTACGAGGCGGCACTTTCAGGTGCTTTATTATTTGAGGACAGCAGTGTATCTGCAGCACAGCTGAATATGTTTGCATCAGCTCGTTTTGGGTTTAGCCTTTTCATGAGGTTAGCATGCAGACAGTGGAGCCACGGTGTTCAGACACATCGTTAGATTTTATTATACCTGTGCAGAGGTGAGAAATGAGACACGACTGCTCCTCCTGAGGAATTTTTTTTCCTTTGCCTATTAATTTCAGGAATGAGTTGTCCAGCCGTATTGACCCCGGCCTCAAAGTGAAGGAGCTCGGGGGTTTATACATCAGTTTTGATGGCAGCAAATCAAAACCTGTCTCCAGCTCACTGCAAAAACTAAAGGAAAAGAAGATCCAAGATGAGGTAAATAAGCGATTGATTTTTTTCTTTCCCCCCTCTTTTTGAAGGTGATCTGTGGTGCAGAATGAATAATGAACTCCAAAGCTATGCAAGGGCGATGAGGTGGCACTATTAAAGGTTTCTCTACAGTTCTCACTGACTTTGACCTTTTTATCTTGGAGCAGTGGAGTGTTCTGACAGTTCAGTTGTTTTTCAGAGTTGTGGTTTGTGTTGATGTCCGCAGGTGATGAAGAAGAGTGTGATTGGACCAGACTTTGAAAAGAAGGATGCTGTGCCGCCATACAGTGAATCCAAACATGCCCAAAAGCTGAAACGCAGAGTAAGTTTAAAAAAAATTGCTTTGATTGGTCGATTCCAGATTTATTCTCTGCATTTGTGCAGTCACCTATGACGCATACCTAAAAGAGTAAACGGTAGTCATCACAAATTTTGTTTCTTAGCAGTCTGCATCACTTTTCTTTCCCCAGGCAGAGAGGGAGAAGTCAACAGGAGATGGTTGGTTTAACATGAAGGCACCGGAGATCACTCAAGAGCTGAAAGGAGACCTCCAAGTGCTGAAGATGAGATCATCCTTGGATCCTAAGAGGTTCTACAAGAAGAACGACAGAGATGGCTTTCCCAAATACTTTCAGGTCGGTGGAACTGTCCTCCTGCTTCTTAGTTCTTTACACTTGTGGTTATCAATATTGATTTTGTAAAAGTTGGTTAACTTTGTTTTTAAAGTCCAGAGCACTCAGGGAATACACTATCAATATCAGTGTGTGTACTGAGTGTGATGTTTTCCTATGTGTGTGTGTTGCAGGTTGGCACAGTGGTGGACAACGCTGCTGACTTCTATCATTCCCGTATCCCTAAGAAGGAGAGGAAGAGAACCATTGTGGAGGAGCTGCTTGCTGATGCAGAGTTCAGACAGTAAGTGGGCACCTGCAGTGGGTGTGGTTTTATTATGAGACATCTCCCCTTCCACTCTCTACCTCCACTGGGCATGTAGGCTCAAAAAATTAACAGAAATGATATTTTTTCAGTCACTTTAAATTATATATGATTAACAGCATAAAAGGAACCACAATGCCACCACTACACCACTACTTGTAACTTGAAACTTGAGTGCAGAGTTTCACCCGTATTAAGTCCACACACAAATCTTTTTTACGCACACACAAATTCTTTTTACACATACAAATCCTGATTTACAAGTACAAAATATTTATGACCACAATTTGAGCCCATAGAATGACACATGATTTCAGGGTGGGGCAGTGTCCACCTTCAAGGGAACCACACCACCAGTAGCGTAGCGCTTCCATTAGCTGTTAAGAAGTCACCTCGTTCAAAAAAGGCATTTGACCTGTGAGGTTCTATTCACGTTTACCAAGATAAGCATGAAACACAGGACTAAATATTTCTGTCCGTCACAAATAATTACAGACATTTACAACACGTCTGTTCAAGTTCTTCATTTCTGAGGCGTAGAATTATCTGACTCATACATTTAGTGATCTTTACTTTTGCTACGGCAGAGAAATAAAATTAATTTACAGGCCACAGTTTACGGTTTGTTGCTAGTGGATACAAAAAGACAAACATTAAATACACAATTTCCTTCTCTTCCCAGGAAAAACAAAAAGAGGTACCAGCATGTTATGGCAGAGAAAGCAGCACAGGAAGCTGGCAAGAAGAACAAGAAGAAGAAGAAATTCCATAAGAAGTAAATCTGAAGACTTGATGTGATGAACAGTGACTGAGGGGCATTTCTCTCATTTAGAAATGAAGCTCAATACAAAATGGCTTTTTGAAGCGTAAAGCATTTTTAATGTTTTGGAAATTAAACACTCATTCACGACTCTTCGGATAGACTGTTTACACGTGTATACATCAAGAGGCTGGCTGTATAAAACACACAGTCCCAGACAAGTTGATTCAGTAAGAACAATATTTTAAAACATCCTTGTATAGTCCTCATTAAATATGGTGTACTTGCTTATGTTTACAACTGAACTTTTAGTTTTATCAATTCAAGTGTAAATGCTTTACTGCACAGCAATCAGTCCCACTAAAATACAGAGCATGAACAATTAAAAAAAAAATAAAAATCATGGTGTGATTCATTAATTTTCTAAGAGCTCGTGATCTGAAACATAAACGGGTTGTCAAAATGTTCTTTGCTGAAATTTTGGTATTAAACTTATTGCTCCTGTGTGTTTTACAGTGTGACCTGATGTCGACGGCCTCTGTAATACTGAAAAATCAGGGTTAACCCTGAAGTTACCCTAGCATGGTTAAATCCCTCCACTTACAAGCCTCTGTAAAGTCGTGCAGCTGTATGTTGCATCATGTTAACAACAACCACTCACAAAAACAGCTGCCGAAGAACCAAAACTGCATCTTTATCTGCTGTAGTTCCAGCTAAGGATTCACAAGGGGAAAAGAGCCTCCACGCTCTGACAGCAGAATAAAATACCTCTGTGTCACATGACCTCCGTGTCAGTAGCTCAGAAACATTACACACACTTCAGATGTTTCGGTGTAAGGCTGTGAAAGCGAATGCCTTAATTTTTTCATTAAAGCTAAATCTCTTTGTGTCTGCTGTGCTTTCATTCAGGATTACCTTTGTTCCTCCTCACTCTCCCTCTCAAATCTCTGCAGTCTCTTGTAGCTCTTGGATCCCAACAGTGGCTCTTGGCTACCGTCTTGTCTCTTCTTTGTGTTGTAAGAGATGAGCCCTTAACAGCTGCAGCTTACATCCACTATGTCACTTCCCACGCGCACACACACACGCACATAAACTGTAGCTTCTTTATACCTGAGCCAATTTCACACACAGCTTTAGAGAAATTAGGCGATGTCTCACTTTGGTTACACCATCAGGTTTTTTCTTTAGAAAAAAAAAAAAAAGCCCAGCTGATAGGTGGGAGTGAAGTGGCGCTTCGATGCTTTTGGACGTAACCTCTGCACCAACAAAAGCTAATCAGCACGTGCTGGGAAGGTTTGCAATTTAAATGAACAAGAAATGGAGCTTAATTAAGATACTTGTGTGTATCTGTGACAGGTTAACGTGTTAGTGTCTGTATGTACAAAACTGGTAGCCTGCAGAACCTCTGTTTTTAAATATGACTGTGATATGTGCATTATAAGTTACTGCTCTAATAATTAAAACTCTGAGTACGGCAACTTCCATAATTTGGTCTCTTCTAAGTCGGATCAGAGGGTTAAAGGTCAAAGCTCGTTCTTTGGTCCCAGTTTGTTTTGTGAGTCTGAAGAATCCTCTGGACTCTGCTATGGATTTTCTCCCAGTGTGGTGGACTGGTCTGACTGGCTCTGAGTCTGGAACACAAAGAAGTGGCAGATGGAAAACTTTCACTAACAGGTATCTTGGTCGTTGTGTCAGGTTATCATCAGGCTTTACTAAACAAAAAACAGAAAAATTGCTGCAACAGTTTTGTCTTAATTTGATCTTTGTCTTCAACCCTCAAAGTTTATTCCTCAAAGCTAAGCATAAATATAGACTTTGTTTTAAGGGTCCCCAAGATAAAAATGTTTATTCTAATAAATCCTTAAATAACATTGTGTGTGATCAACACAGATTCTTCATTAATAAATACATTAACAAAAACACTGTTCTCCTTACAAGACCTTCTTTTGTCCACTAGTCTGTGCTGTAACCCAAGGTAAGACGAGTGGCTGACAGAGCCAACACCCTGGAAGTGCATAACCTTCATAAACAACATTTAAAACTCCATCTAAACCCTCATTTTGACTTTCATTCCTCCGCATTTACATTTTTGTGGAGCAAAAAGTAATTTCCCAATCGCCTCGACCAGCTACGCGTTAAACTGGCGGCATAAACAGACTCCATCGGCACTGTGTAAATGTGTCTGCACGTTGACCGCGGGCAGTTACGAAACTGGAGATCCCACTAACAAAAATAAATCCCAGCATCGCCTCTCGTCCACGTTTATTTGTCAGTGGCGGAGGGGTGATGACTGACAGACTGACTGGTGTCGGAAAGGAAGCTTTTCATCTGTAATCAGATAAACACACTACCTGCTTCAAAAAGTCATCAAGGACAAATCATCCAGAGACATGAATAGACTGAGACTCCGGGGCTTAGGGGGCAAACGCTGCCACTGGCATCTGTCATTTTCTTTATAGATCAAAGATTGGTGGTAAGACGTGCCCCTCTCCCTGTTGCGGGGAATCTACAAAGGCCCACTCTAATCTCCCACCCAGCAAATCCTGTCGCGTTTCCAATTGAGGGAAAAGTATCATTCATTTCCTGCAATTTACTTTGCAGTTTAAGATTGTCCATTGATTCCACTGTTTACTTATGGACTGAGCGGACGGAAAAGGGAAGCAGAAACAAACAAACAAACAAAACGGAGCATCGGTCCCATCGGCGTTGTCAACTCGCAGCTGCTGTGATCAATGACAAGGTCTCTCTGAATGTATTAAAGTGTGCATCGGGTCAAATGCATCAGTCTCGAGCTGAAACACAAATCAATACCATTTTCCTCTTTGTTTTCCCTTCTCTCTGCCTCCTCTCTCAGTAATGAACAAACATGACAAGACATCAGCTTCTGTAATTTAAAAGGTGGAGGGGAATTCATCCTGCCTGTCGAGTGTGATCAAAATTAAAGATTGGATGTGCGTGTACAAACACACACAGACACTCACACACCTCACAGACCAGCAGTAGCGGCGTATGACTAACATCTCACGGGATTTCCATATATTTGCTGCACACTGTAATTGGAGACTCCTACAGGTGCATGTTTTGCTTTTAAGATCTTTTGAGCAAACAAATGATTTACACAGATGGATCAGGATAAATTCAGGGCAAACACCACAAAAAAAGGAGGAGTATGTTCACTCCTGTGTGTACCTCGAGTATGAACACAATCAGATTTGTTTTTCGTGGCCAGAAAAACTTTACTCTGGGGCTCAGAGGTGATCCTCACAGTGTTTTCCTGATAAACACCTTAAGATTTCATCCTTCACCGGGTTACAAACATGCACCGCATTAACTGCGTATTTGCTTTTTTCTGTCATCACCATGTGAATCAACAAAAAACTGCAGAGGTTGGTGATGCTGGAAGCTTTCTAATCTGTCCGTGTGCTTCAAAGTAGACTACATTTATACACAGTCAGCTTTAGCGTGAATGAACCCCTACTCGTTTCTCAGATATGCCATTCAAATAGTTTCTGACAGGTTTTATGTGACTTTTTGGTAATGAATGGAGACATGACACCTGCCTTCAGTTTGTCCAGAGAATGATGATGAAAAAATAAATCAGATTTTGTTGTTCTCTGGCCATTAGATTCTTTTAAAATGAGGAACAATATGGTTTTAATTTTGACACATCCAGTCATTTTAAATATTTTTAAGAAAAGAGGATTACCTTTCTCTGAGGGAATGGCTGCTGCGATTTCTGGAGTTTTGTACAGTCAGGTTGGAGGGAGCTGAGGCAGAACTTCTAAGAAGGCCTTTAATTTGGGGTTCATGTCGGGATGGAGTCTTTGGAGGAGAGTCCTCCCTCACAAATCCCGATTCCACCTAGAAGATTTCAGAGGGCAAAAGGATTTAGAAGCTATTGGTGACCAAACCTTAAACATGTGTTCTGAAACATTTCCCAACCAAGGAATTCAAACGGCACACCTCAGGAATTAAATCTACATTATTTATTGATCATTTTATATTCAAATCTAAAAATTAGACCACTTTACAGGCTGACAACTTCATCAATATAATTTCTATGATGATTGTTTAGGTTTGAAATTGACCACAGCGTCAAACGTAAGAACAACAGGGCTAATTTATATGTATAAACAATGAATATTAAATATAAATAAAGTATATATAATAAAATGAAAACTGTGTAGCAGCCTGATGTGTGCTTGTCTGTCGCTGATACTCATATAAAATGACTAAAATCACAGCTGCACGGACCGCCAAACCTAACCTGCAGAATGAGAGGACTACAGAACACTGTTGTGCTGATGTCCTGTAGCACCAGAAGTATTCCTGACTCATTGCATTTTACAGTTACTGATATTATAATTGGACTTACTCTTGCTGTTCTTGGCCTGTAACTCCCAAGGAGAGAAGAATCTAAAAGGAAAAGGCAAGTTTTTAGGAAAATATACAATTCGGAGTAAGTCTACAGTATTTCCTTTAAATAAGAAGCACCGCTTATTTCTTCAACACAAACAAGTATAAATGAAACTTTCCCAGCACAGAACAGCTGTACAAACAGGCATATGCACACACGAGCCAATCAAATCAAACCACTGAAGCTGAAGAGAATAGCTTTGGTCATATGCAATGATGGGAAACGTTGAGTCCGAGCATTCATATGGGTGCTACTTTAACACGGACAAAATAGCTGAAGTCCAGGTGGCAACGGCCACCCTCGGCAGGATTTTGGATCCCACTTATTTACGGAAAAGATGGGAAAAGATGGCTGGAACCAAAAAACCTGTTATGTAGCCTAAAGATGAACATTTTCACCATTGCCATCTTTATTTTTAAAGCAGGTTAAATAACGGCTTAATCTGATTAATAAACTGAATTTATCCCTCAGTCATTACCAATGATAATTTACAAAAATGAACAGGATCTTATTTTCTCCAAGTAGTGATTGAGCCCAGAAAAATCCTCACTGAGGTCACTTTTATACCACCGCAAGTGTTATTGCCACCAAAGAAGCTGCCCCCCTACTGGTCATTAAAAGGAATGCAGGTTCTTCACCTTTGGCTTCATTTTTCAGACCCAGAAGCTACATCCATTATTTACACTGTTTATGGCCCCACCGTTACACAAAAGCTGGCCAAGAAGAGAAGGAGGAATGTGACTCAGGGTGATGGCATCGAAACTCCAGAGATATCAGTCACTCCCACGGGATGCAGTGGCACAGGCCCGGTCATAATATGCAGACCTGAATAACAACCCTAACCCCAATGGGACACTTCAAGAGGTGCTGTGTTCATAACCCGACAGGTAAAAACTGTTTTGGCAGCAGGATTTAATGTTGGGCCTGATGAGCATTTACATCTGTGTCTACTTGTTGTAGCTTTCATTTGAAAGGACTGAATGAAATAAGAATTCTGGGAGCATTTGATCAGTGATCGTCATACTTGCTGATATCCCCTAACGAGCTAAACAAACCAAAGCAGAAATCAATCTGCAAGACTGTTACACGATGTTATCGTTAGGATGTTATTAAAGGCATCAGACCAAAAAAGAAAGTAAACACACTTTTTATGAGACCAAATCCAGATGGCTGCATTTGGACAAAGCATTCAGCACACTCAGGGCTTTGTCCAAAAACGCTTGAAAACAAACCAACCCTGCAGCAAATACACTATGTGATAGCTATGAATGTGATACAATACATGGATTGAGTTTATATGTTTAGAAGGTTTACCTGTGGGGTCAGCCGAGAAGCTCACGGAGCGCCGATGGACGCTAGTATTTAGTACACAGGAGGGAAACGTTCCCATCCCAGAGACGTCGCTGCAGCGAGAGACCTGGCACGACACAACAATAAAAGCTCATTTCCTTTTATACAACATAATTAACTTACTTTGTATGTGCAATAAAACAACACCAGTAAACAATGAGGACTTTTGGGAGTTTTTACCCCTTTTTAAAACCTTAACCACAACACAACACTTTGCACAACAAATTCAGACGCGTCTCTCCTCTCACAGTGGATAAATGAAATAAACATCAGTGTACATTAATCACAATCACTTTTTTCTTCCCACTGTTATCTCCTAGTCATTCTCTGAATAAAAATCCAAAAGAAAAACCTACCCAGAAAAACACATTTGATTCTTTGTAGGGCTGAGCTTCCCTTTGCACACAACCCAGGAGCTGAGGCTCTGAAATGTGCACTGATAATGCATTCACCATGGGGCTAATGGGGCTACTTCATTAGGTATCTATTTGTTAATTGCAGCTTGACTCTCAATTACCAGAGTTAATTGTCGAAAGGAGATTCCCCCAGGAAATTCAGAGGCGCAAAAGCACGCTCCTGTCCTTAATAAAACGCCCATTGTATTCTAGTTAATTCCATTCATGTGTGTGACAAAAACAAACGCAGCACCTAATAATTTCTTTAATGACAGCGTGCAAGTGGAGTCTGATATTCATATCTCGGGATTAGATTTGATGTAAATGAAGAAGCGGAAATAACAGAGGGGAGCAGTGGGAGGGAGGGGCGGAGGACTAAAGGCTGTGTTGTTCTTGTCCATCGATCGCACGCGCTCCCTAAGGCTGTGCGATCACAAAATCACTCCCTTTCATGCGAAAACCTCCAACAGCAGTAATACGGCAATAATTAAAGTGTTAACAAATAAAAGCGTCCCGGCCTAAATGCAGGATGCGCGCTATTAAAAGTGTGCTCGAGCCCCTCGGTGAGGATAATAGGCCATATTACACGCATACACAGTGAAACATGTACGTGACGTCAAAATCCATTAACGGCTCAGGTAAAAAGATTAAGATGCTCTCTTAATATGCCCTCCACTTAATCCGCTCACTAGATTAAGCAAAATTTTGGGGCGCTCCCACTGAGGTTTGAACTACATCAGCAGAGGAATCCATTAATCTTATAACCCCTGTGCACTGAACATGTGTATTTTTGGCAATAAATGAACCATTATGCTAAGTTGTTGTTTTTTTTTTCTTCCCTTAATGCTACAAACCAAGAAGGGCGTCGGGCTCTCGGTTTCTTTCCTAAAGTAGTGAGGCCCCAGCTGGAGGTGGCTGAGCCTCTGCCTGGCATCCTCGGAAAGCTGGCACATCCTTCGGTGGGTGTAAGGGGACAGGGCTCGCGTCCTTGAGGAAACGGTGGGCTGCTGGTAGCCGCGCTCGGCAGAAACTCCGGATAGGTCGCATTTTTTTCCCTTCTTGTTTTTTGGAGGACTGCGGCCTGGCGGGGATTGCCTGGATGTTGATGACGGTGCAGAGTTTGTAATTTTAGCATCAACACTCAGCTTGTCCTTCCCACTTTTCAAAGAGACACACTTCCCACCATCTGCTTTGGAAAAATGCCCGCTGGTAGGCTTTTTTGCTGAACTCCGTCTGGAAAGGGTTAAGGATGGCCTCGCTGGAGAAAGACAGCCAGACTGGGGTGAAGGGACAGAACATGAGAGAGGAAAAAAAATGTTATGTTGTTGTAATATTTTGAACTAGCTTCACATTTGAATTTTAAGGAGACACACAGGATTTGAGCGGTTTCTCTGCAAACCGCACAGTTTGTTCCTTCGCAGACGCATCGGCCATTTTAGCCATTAAGGCAGCTGCTCTCACTCTTGACACAGACTTGCTCTCCCTGGACAAAACCATTAAACCATTAGCTAAATCATTCAGCTTAAGTGTTACAACAACAGCTCTCGCAGTCAGCACTGCCATGGAGACAACCTCTGCAGAATTACTTCAATAACTCTAATGGCCACTAACATCATTCTCCCATGCAATATCCCACTTCCTGCAGGTAATGCCAGCCGGGGATAAATAAGTTAAGATAAAATGTTAATTGCATTTGATGGCCATCTCCAGTCTAATATGATAAAGAGGCACTACCTGGCTGTAAAACAAAGATAATCTAAATGCTAATTAAGGAAATCACACAACATTAAAACTATTTTTAAGAGAAACCGAATGATGAATAAATTCTCATTGTGGCTGGTGCCATTTGAAAATGATCGGATTTAATAGAATTAAGACAAGTATGGCCTCGTCCTCTAATCCCCCACCATCTCTGACTTCCTTTAGCTCCTCTTTTCTCCTTCTTCTTCGTCTTCACTGGTGGATGGTCACCGAGAGCGAATCATTTTTTTTCCTGTCGCCGGCTGAGTGGAGAAGTCTTATCCGATGTGATTAGCTGTGATTTCCACTGCTGGGTTTGTGTGATAAAGACACAGTTCAACAAAGCTCGGGATACAGTCCACAGAAAACATGCAAGAGGCTTTGTAAAGCTGCACAGTGGCGCATCGAGCTAATTATCAATACACTCATCAAGCTGAGATGACTACATACTGCAAATCCAACAATGACAACCTGATCAAGCTGGCAATAAGCAAGGTTTAATACTGACAATAGTCATTTCAGCATGCCGTGCTAAATAAAAGCACAGTTCAGGCCAACATTAAGTGACTAAACAAAAAGTTGGGTTTTTGGGGGGGTTTTTTCACCAATTATAGTGTGACCAGAAGATGGCGCTAGTTGGAACGTTATAGGACATATCTGCAAAAGTTATTCATCCTCACTTTCATGTGTGTACCAAACTTAACAACATTCCACTCGCTTACACAAACCGCAGGAGTGGCTAAATTATTTTTTGGTGTGACATAAAGTGACAAACTGACATTAGCATAACACCTGTAAGTCAGAATAAAAGGGTTTAAAGAGGATTCAGGACTCATCGTGAGAAAACACAGGAAAAGCGTATTCATCAGAACACTTTTAGAGATTTTTTTGAAAGTCACTATTTTTCCAGATCTCTGTTAGAACAAGACATGATTTGTCAGCTGGGTGGGCAGGTAGTCAGGGAGCTGCCTGGATGCTGAAGAGCCATTAGGAGAGAGAAAATGGAGAAATTCTACTGTCTGACAGCCACAGTGGTGCTCTGATCCAGACATCCCCCCCGAGGGGCCAGGAGGAACATGCTGACAATCTGCTTCACTGTCACCGACATCCCATTTAAACAAATAGCTTAGCTTAGGTTACCGCACCGGGGAAATTCACCGTAGCATTTCTTTCTTCTTTTTTGGGGGGGGAGAGGAGGAATGTGAACCTCTGTGTGATGGATAACATGTTCGTAACAAGAAAGCTGGTGAAATATTTTGGTAATACCTTTTTCATCATTATTCCACCCTCTCGGCGTTCATCTCCTGAAATAACCTGCGCACACACTCTGCACATGTACGACACAGGGCCACGAATCAGCTGTTATACCTGTGGCTGCAGCTTAAGGCTAGTACTAGTTTTTAGACTGATTCAATATATAACTTATTGTCCTACATAACAAAATAAGTACTGAACACGTCAACAATGACGCCAGGTCCTATTGATATGAAATTGTCTTCAGATGTCAGTAACAACCCATCGAATCCCCACATTCAAAGAAATCAAACCGCTGTAAAGTTAAGATGAGAAAACCGTGGCAAACTTCATTCCTAGTTTCCTTTTTTGATGATTAACAGGGGGAAAAAAGACTTTAAAATGTCATTGCACTGACCTTAGCACAGTAAACCTTAAAAATCCACAAAGAAGATTTATAGGTGACCCATCATCTGCATGGTTACAGTAAAAAAAAACCCCAAAACAAACCTAACCGGCTGATTCTGTTCTAACTCCCTGCTACTCAGACATGTGAGACAAGCCTCATTATCAGCATCACCAATCTGCCTCCCTGTAATTACATTCAGAGAACAGATATCCTTGAAACACTGCCAGTATGGATGGATAAATGCAGTAGCCATGGCAACAATAGAAGTTGGATATGTATAGTGGAAACAGTCGTATGTGGCGGCAAGCGATACCTCCTATTAGAGCCCTCCAGAGATCAATGTTCGCTGTTCGAGTTGTGGTCAACGCTGGCACGGCGATGCCGAGCATGTAGCAAAGGTACAATTAATTTAAAACTGGACACAGTGTGCGACGACGGGTTTGCAAACACCTCAAAGATGTAATAAAAAAAAAGACGCTTACAGGTGAGGCTGTCCGGTTGTCTCTCCCATCACTGTCTTCTATGACTGATGTCGTGGAAAACACTACTTTAGGGGAGATTCCCTAGAGGGAGAGGGACAATAGACGAAACACAGGAGTTTTTACAGGGAGATGAAGACAAAAAGACAAATAACAGAGCTGCCTGGAACACCAATTTACAACTGCAAATCTTCAATCTGCGCCTGGGTTGAGAAAAACAAATCTCACAGAAGAGAAAGGCTCCAGTGATGTTTAAATAATACGGCATTTGGAGAGAGACATCTAAATTGCTATGTAGGGCCTCAAACACAAACACATAAAAGCAATGGTGAGGGGGGGGGTTTAAAGACATTTAAATATTGCCAGTTAGTGCCTTGGAGGACAAGGGGAGGATAGAAAAGCAACCCGCAGACATGGAGAGATGAAGTATGGAAGGAAAGAGGTATAGAGAAGACTCGGATGATATAAAAAGGAAAGAGGGGGGAGCAAAAAGAAAGAAAAAAAGATGAAAAATGACTGAAAAGACAGGAAGTCCTCAGCTCCTTTTTCATGTCTGTATAGCAAAGACAGTCAACAGCTGCACGAGGAAAATGCCATCTTTTCTGAAGACAATACTTCAGTTTAAGACAAGACAGTTCTTTTGAACTGGTTATCTTGGTGCTGTAGCTGCCTGTCAAGTGCACCGACGCGAGAGCCACTGAGATTAGGAGGAGACTCACTTAGAGCGAGCAACAATGAATGACACGAGCAATATTGGTGCCACTCAAACTGGATCCCGTAGTGAACACGGTGTGCGGTCTTTGTGACACGTGGATTATGCTGACAGGAATATCCTCCTTCCTTTAACTAATTCAGTATTGTGCTATTTGAAATTACTATCAGGACCTTTCACAGGCATGAAATATACACTCCTGCATCTAACTGCCAAATGGAACATTTCAAACTTCAGTGAGAGACAAAAGTTAAAATCCTTGACTTTGACTACTACTTGAAAATTTAAGGATGGATGTTATGTAACAAACTTCACACATGTCCACAAAAAAAAAAAAAAAGACGTCCTCTCTTTTCAAGCTCAGAGGTCACAGCGTTCACGTTTGCAAAAGGAATTTTACATTTTTATTCATCAGACCGTGAGATGCTTTTTAAATTTAACCTCAGTCCATCTTAAACGAGCTTGAACCCAGATGCAGCAGCAGCATTCCTGGATCTCGTTTGCATCTGTTTTTTTCTTTGCATGGTGGATTTTTTACATTTGCATTTGTTGATATGGTGACAAACTGTGCTCTTTTAGAGTTTTCTCAGGCCCACACAGCGATTTCCACCACAGAATTGTGTCTAAATCCCGTCCAAAATATTGCAGCCTGGTTTTTATTTACATTTTGGACAGCATACAAGCTCTTTTGGAGACTTTTGGGTTGTAAATCTCTGTTTGAAGAACAACTCTGCTTCCTGCTTCTTTACCAAAGATGAAAAACAAGGTTAGATAAAGCTGTATGCCTAAAGAGAACATTTATCCCGTTTATTGTCATTTGAGTATTTAATAGTAAAGGCTCACTACCAGCCTGTTGTAAAATAACTTGAAACGTACTGCTGTCAGTGGCTCATGTTTACCTGACATGTGCATTTAGTTCACTGACAGGATATTAAACAACCTTTATTTTTTATCTTTGAATTATTTGGAATGCCTCCAATCGGATTCTCTTGTGTTTGCATTTACTTTCCTTGCACCTTTATTGTCCATACTCGGCGTGCTGTTGATTTTTATTAAGCAGTTTTCACAAATACACTGCAGCCCTGAACTTTTCTAAAAAGATGATTTTAACCATTAAACAGAAAACAAAAAAGGGCAAAGTGTATGATAAGGGATTCATATATGCATGCATGTATAGAATTCAAACATCTTTTTTGTTAGTGTACAACACAGAAAAAACCTCTGACTGAAATATTTTCTTTCACTGACTATATATGAGATCGATCATAAAATTGCTGCAAAGACGCTTTTAAAGTTACGTTTTGATTTTTGTGTAAGTAGCAGTAAGTCACTTATAAATGGGCCTTAATGCTCACACTCAATGCATAACTTAAAAAAAAAAAAACACCTATATGGCCTCTTTAGAGCTTTCTAACACATAATTGTGATAAACGTTAGGATGTTGGCATAAACAGAAAACGCTTACAGGAAAAGAGGATGATCTTTTCATCAGTATTTCTCGCTCTGCGACTCTTGAGCTCCACCTGGGACCTTGATACAGGAAATCTCTGCTGCTTTCCTCCATTGTGGCAAGTACCTCACCCTCTGTAACCCATGTACACACACAAAAAACACGAACATGCGCACACACACACAGTCCAAGTTAAATATCCTGTTTTGCAGTGTAATAACTAGATACAGTGGGGACTTAAGAGGCCCATTTGGCATCATCAGAAAGCATACCTGGAGGCACCAACTGAATCAGCTCAAAAGATGTTGTGTCAGCTAAGAGGAAGGAAAGTATAAACAGACTGTGAGCTAATGATCGGTATCTCAGCTAATAGCCAATAAGCTTTCATAGGATAGGATTCGGGACTAAGAGATGAGGAAGCAAATCCCAGTAGGCCGTTTACCTTCGAGGAGGTCAGCTACATCAGCAGGGTCAACAACGCCAGGGAATATCTGGGAAAACACAAAGAGTACAGACAAAGCAAATCAATACTTATAACAAGATCTGGCGGACAGGCCAGTATCTAAGTGTACCATTCTCCCCAGGGAAAACAAGGCCCCTCTTACTAAGAGTTAGGACACTAATGTTCATACTGGAGGGTTGCTGGTTATTAGGTACAGTGGCTCATAATCCTTTACCACCTGAATACTAACTATGGATGAATGCTGGCCCACATAAGAAAGAACAAAAGGCATAAACATAAAGGTAACAATTTTATTAAGAAAAAAGTTTTTAAAAAACACCTAAAACATTTATGGACACCTCTTAAGATGAATCAAATGTAGATAAAAGTAAAGCAAATATATAGACATAAAGCCACTAGAATTCCTGCATCCTGTATAAACAAAACAGCCACAGACAGATGGAAATCCTGTGTCTCACACAGGGAGGCGTCCTTTATTTCTGTAGTAAATAGCTTTACCCTGACCTTGACAAAAAAAACAAAAAAAAACACATTGTGTGGTGGCAGAGCAAAGATAAGAGCAGAGGTAAACAGGTGTATGCTACATGTGAGCAAGGACAAATTTTGTATGATGTCCTACTTTCCATCCTTGGAGTTAATGTGTGAAAACCACTTAGCAATGAGAACTTATGTACTCCCGCCCATGTGACCCGCTTGTGTTAATTATCACAGGTTAAGCTGTGCATTAAAAACTCAAATTTATCTCAGCACAAACTTCATTAAGATTTAATGCAAAGTTATAATGATAAGATGATTCTGACAGTCTTAAATCTACTGAGCAAAAACTGTATGATAAGGCTTTAATACTGTATGTTTTCATATTTTTGTTCATGTACACTATAACTAATGTAGGGTAAATCTATATGTCTGTTTGAATTTCCTTTTATTTTAATGATCATATGTACACTTTTCTTGCCAAGTCTAAAACTCCCACAGGCAGATGGAAATCTTGTGCCCAAATCAAGGAGGCGTCCTTTATTTCTATAATAAATTGCTTTATTCTCACCTTGACAAAAACCATTTTGTGCTGGAAAAGCAAAGGGAAGACCGGAGGCACACAGGCAGTCTTCCTGTACTGGCCCATGATGCAGACACGGAGGTAGATATCATACTTCTTAGACAGTAGCACTCCCGGGCATGTGACCTGGTTATGAACAGTATAACATGGCAAGAATTCTACTGTGTTCGTTTATTATGGTTTGTAAACATGTTTGGAAGAGTGCATTCATCAAGAGAAGCACACTTGCAAATATCCCAAAGACAACAGCAGTTAATAAACAATTACTAAAATATGCAATCCATGTGCAATCCCTCACATCAAGACTTCCTACTGTTACTGCTGTTAGGGTAACCGAATCTTGGCAATTTAAGGTCAAAGAAAATGTTTTTGTGTAACAATGTGGGAAACATTAGTGTCAAATTTTGCTATATCTAACTTAATAGATACACAGAAACTATGTAGGTTCAAAGTTCGGCCTATATCCTATCATATCTTCTTCTACAGCTTGTTTTGTTTCGGGGTCACCACAACAGATCATCTGCCTCCATCTCACCCTATCCGCAGCATCCTTCTCTGTCGCACCAACCCTCTGCATGTCCTCCTTTAATTCTCCTCCTCTCTGTGGTCTTTCCCCCTTTTCCTGCTGCCTGGCAGCTTCATATTCAACATACTTTGTCCACTATTGCTCCACTCCACTTGTCCAGACCATCTCAGCCTTGCCTGTCTAACTCTGTCTCTATATCGCCCAACACTAGCTGTCACTCTGATGTACTCATTTCTAATGCTGTCCCTCGTCGTGAAGATCTTTTAGCATCTTCAACTCTGCAACCTCCATCTCGGCCTCTTGTCTTGTAAACCTTCCGTTTCATTTTCCCAATTTCTTATTCTATGCTAAGTATTTCATATTGACACCTACTTTTGTGACACTCAGTTGTGTTGACGTTTATGAACTTGAAGCAATAAACGGGACGGAAATCATCCTCACGCATAAAGTGGGCTTTAAGATCAACCCAAAGTTTACTGACACAGGAAATGACGCTTATCGTGCACAGATAAATTATGAAAAAACGAATTACTTTCAATTACTTAAAAACACCTAATGGACATCAAACCACAACAATCAACTTTTACAGCAGAACCTCGGGGTCATTAGTGGACATCAATATTTCTATTAATGGTTTATTCTTATCATCTCTAACTGTTTGCACTAATTGCAGTGACTCAATTAGAATAATTACGGCAGCATCAGTATTAACGTTACTGGTAACGACAGGGAGGAATTACTAAGTTAATGAGACGTGTCAGATAACCCTGGTCTATCAGTTAGGGTTAGCTGGTAAGCTAACTGTGTATTTAGGGAACCGTAACGGAAGGTTTGCCGAAAGAGGATGTAAGCTCGCTAGCTAGCAAACGTTAATAAGCTACGGCATCAGGTCACATTTTGAATTTCGTAGCAAAGCAGGAGCATAAAGACGCACTTACTGCCTGAATGTCCAAGTACACCGTGCATTTCAGACAATGTTGATACCCTATAGAGGAGGAAAGCTTCTTCTTCACCGAGGCCATTCATCTAACTTTCAAAGTTCGTTGTCATAGCTGCCAAACAGCAACAGTCACGGAGCGGATGTGGGGTCACGTGACAGAGAAGTGGCGAATCAAAAGCATGTGGTCTCGCACACACAATCACTGCACGTGTGCTCACATCGCCGCACTTCAGCCTGGATTTGTGTTCGTGTTTCCTAAAACCTCAAGTCACCATAGCACTATGAACACAGATTAAAAAAAAAAAAAAGCTTTGAAGTTATTCTTCATAAACTGTATAGCTCTCCTCAATATTATTGTTTTAATAAAGCAACAAGTACAAATAATAATTAAGTGCTTTAATGTTTAATGACTAATTATAATACAATCAGAGACAACATTTAAATTGGGGGGGAAAAGGGGAAAAAACAATAGGAGCTCATGCACTTTTTTCTTCTCAACAAAAAAATAAGCTGCCAAATGAAGGC
This sequence comes from Oreochromis aureus, assembly GCF_013358895.1. NCBI lineage: Eukaryota > Metazoa > Chordata > Actinopteri > Cichliformes > Cichlidae > Oreochromis > Oreochromis aureus. The sequence goes on along the minus strand of NC_052963.1, from coordinate 42,208,245 downwards.
CTTGGATGGAAATGTAGATGAATAACCAGTCTGTCTCCTCTTGGTATTCAACAGTCCATGCTTTATAACCCTGGAGGAAGCCTCTTCTGGGTTTAGTCCTACAAGTACCAGTCATCCCACTGTTACAAATCTGTGAAAATAAGTCTTTATAGCCAGGGAGATGTGGAGCTTATAAACACAATGAAGTGTGAAGGATCCTCCTGCCACAGTGCTCTGCATTTTATACATGCTCTGCCTGTGTCCGTCTGGCTGGCTGTCTAGTGCCCGACACTTTCGCTCTTCTCCTTCTCTCTGTCTGCTGTGTCTCTGCCAACACCATTGCCTGTCTGGGACATCACCCCAGAACTGGAGACAAAAACAGACGAACATCAGTGACAGCGTGAAATTCAGAGAAGAGAAAAACAAAAGTAGATTTGACAATAGCCACAGATAGATTTGCTTTCATGAATATCTCATTCTAGTTCCATACAGTTTTACCTTTGAATAGGAGTTGGTCTGTTGTCCTTAATTAAGTTATTGAGTTTGTAGTAATCCAGGAAGGTTCGAGCCACATTCCTGCCCAACTTCATGTCTGAGGACATGGCGTTAAAGCAAAGTGCCTTTGAATGAGCCTTGGTAACAATGAATCATTATAGGAAGGGTGCAAATGACCAAGAGGAAAGTGTGGAGTGAGGCATAAAACTGGAAATATCCTCATTTTTATGAATGGGTCAAATGGGTATATGTAATATGAAACTGACAAGAATCATTAGCTAATTGTGCCATGGCCCTCAGCTCAGTGAATGATGACAGCAACTTTGTTCTGATTGTTTTTATTTTACGGTCTGAAGCTTTATATTTTGATTTTCTCTCACTTCATTTTTACATTATGATACCGCAACATACACGCAAAGCACCAAACAGAAGCTTCCATACACCACATCCAACTGTATGTCTTATGAACGAGTCAAGCATAAATCATATTTCTGTCCAGACTTCACTGTTAACCTTGGCATATGAATGCTTTGGTCATGCTTTATGAGGTCACAGTTACCTAAACCTTTCCAGTCACCCCGAGAAGGTTTATGCCTGGGTGATTGAGACTTAGACCCATTAGAAGAACAGCGTGGTTTCCGTCCTGGTCGTCAAACACTGAAGCTGCTATTTGACCTTTTAAGGACATTTGAGGACAATTGCAAGACTGCACAACCAGTCAACAACTTCCTATCTTTGCCATCCTATCTTTTGGGTAGGGACGGAAAGAATGAATAAATAACCAAGAGAAATTAACTTCTCGTTAGTGTGTCTGGGCTTTCCCTTAGAGGTGGTGTGAGGAGCTGATTTCGGCATGGACACCTAATAGGTGAGGTGTTTCAGGTATGTCCACTTAGGGGGAGGACGCAGGGCAGACCCAGGAGAAGCTCGAGAGTTGATGTGGATTGACTTGGTTGGGATCGCTTTGGTGTCCCACCAGAAGAGCTGAACGAGGTGGTCAGGAAGACCAAGGTCTGGGCATCCGTGTGCTTCCCACAACTTGGACCCAGATATGCATCAAAAAACAAGATGGATGGATACATTTTAAGACTGAAATATATTTGTGATTTAATTAATTCTTGCACGGTGCATTCAAATTTTAGATTAGAATCCCATTTGTCATCACTAACACACCCACTGAGGTATAGTACATAACTGGTGAGAAGCATCTAGTCCTCAAGTTACAACGCACTGCAGAACTGTCCCAGCCAAACGCATGATGGTGGTATGACTCAGACAAAAGCAATTACATATACACTGAGGCCTCATTTAAATTCAGAGGTGACTGCACACATCATTCCCTCGCTTAATTGTCTCTCACTACATTAGGAACAATATCAATAACTCGACTGCTTTTATAAGATAGCTAGGCGTCCATGTGTGCTGTTGCTAAGCCTGTGATCATTAGGCTAGGAAGACAAGTAATGATGTCAATCAGGTTCAGATAATGGAGAAATAGTGAATGACCGAATGCCGACAACGTTCCCAATCACCAAGAGTGCGGACAGAGAAAATTCAGATAAATAAGAACAATGTTACTAACAGACGTACATTTCATGTAGTCACTGAAGGGAGTGAACTGTAAAAACACCAAAATCGGTGCCAGCTGCCAATCAATCTAGCCACCCTTTCACACTATATATAAACATATTCATCCTCACGAGACATCCATCCATGCAGAACTTAGAACAAAACATATTTATGGAGGTTTTCCCTATCATGTGGCACTCACGTCTACCTAGCTCCATTCTTCAAAAGGCTCGTGCATGATGGAACAACACAGAGACGTAATCTGTCACTTTTCCTTGTCATTACCTTGTAGATACTCAGATATGACCTGTCATCTGCTAGACTATCTATTTATGTGATTGAAACCACTGGCATACAAAAAGAAAAAAAAAAGAAAAAGATTTAGCATGATGAGGGGAAAAATGGGATGGATGATTTGGTCATTTTTATTTTTCCCGTCGAACTTTTTAAGCCACATAAATTATGATCGTCATAAAAGTGACAAGCAGTTGGCCAAAGCTGTTAACTTGTAAACTATCCATCCACGGTTTGAACAGGCTGTCTTGGTGTACCCTTCTGGCTTTGTAGTTTATCATACTTCAAGCAACACAAAGACACAAAATCCCAGCAGTATACCTGGTAAGTTAGGCCTGTAAATACGGAAAGAGCCCGTCACCTTGGTCTTTGATGATGCATTGATGTGAGTGTTGAGGAGTCTGCACACGACTTCATTCTTCACCCGGCAGGCTGATGGCAACACTCTCCACACGACTCCACACTCTATGTTAATACCCCATCTGGCTGTTTGTCTGTGAGTCCTGCATCAGGCCAGACTTGCTGTGAATGTGTGTGTGCATGTGTGTGGGCAGGGTCCTGGCAGTCTGTCTCGGCGCTGCTACCTGATGATACTGATTAGGTTGAAATGCAACTACAGATGGACAAAAGAGGTTATGTTGTTTTGCCAGTTTGTAGTAAGATCAAGAGAGTATAATTTTGACATGATGATGGCAGAAATTAAGAGTTAATCTGTGATTACTGAGATGCGGAGTTCTAACAGTTCATTCTGGGGGGGAAACACATATCTGAGAAAAAGGGCAAATTTTCCTTTTGAAAGTTTAGTCTCTTCTCGGTCTTAACATCTCAAATCACCATGGGGCTTCTTCTCGACCATCTCCGATTTCCTTAAAAAATCTATGATCCAAAGTTTGGACATACATAACGATTACTGTGAATATATGTGTAATATATCAAATACTTTTCAAGATAGAGCAGCATGGCGGCACGGTGGTTAGCACTGTTGCCTCACAGAAAGACCCCGTCCTGAGTTCAATTCCACCATCAGGCCGGGGTCTTTCTGTGTGGAGTTTGCATGTTCTCTCCGTGTTTGTTCTCTCTGGGTACTCTGGCTTCCTCCCACAGTCCAAAGACATGCAGTTAGGTTAACTGGAAACTCTAAATTGCCTATAGGTGCGAATGGTTGTGTGTGTCTATGTGTTATCCCTGCGACAGACTGGCAACCTCTCCAGGGTGTAACCCCCACCGCGACCCTGAAAAGGATAAGCAGACTTAACAAGATATATCTTTTTGAAAATATTATCGTATATTTTAAACTTCACCTGAATTATATGCCTGCTCCAAGGCAGTAGGTCTCAACTAGGTCTAGGTAGAGCTAGTCTTGAAAATGAAAAATATAAATATATTTAACTAAATTAAATATTTAATTAAAAGTACCATCTGAAAAGTGTTGTATTGAGATTAGACTTTCTATTGACATTTAGGTTTTTGTTGTACAGCTTGTTATGTTTGCTCAATCCAGCATGAAATTTGGATGAAAATAGCATTTTCCTCTGAATTTCACATTCAAAAGAATTCCCCATTTTTTATTTTTAGTTATTATGAAATTCAACTATATGCCATTAAGAAATTGTCACTAATTGTCTTTTTCAATATGAAGTGTTTTTATTAGTGTGTGCTCAAATATGGAACTTTGAAAAACTGATTTATTTTAATATTTTACCTAGCCAATACCTGTACCTGTCCCAAATAAGAAATCCTGATTCGTTTTGATGGTGAGAAAGGTCCAAATTTCAGCCTTTTATCTTTAATAGTTTTCGAGATATTCAAGATCAAACATGGCTTCAAATTTCACCATGCTGGACGTGGGCTAACCAACCATTAAAAAAAGAGAGACTTTTAAAAGTACTTGATATATGAAGTTAAGATTTCTCAGCAAACATTATTTACGCCCAAACCTTGGGCCATAAAAATCTTCAGCAAATTGGACATGATCGAGCAGAAAATGTTTAAAACTTTTAACCTTTTTTAGGATTAATAGTTTAAAATAATGCTTCTTCATCTTAAATTGGGCCTCGGTAAAGCCAAGAAACCATCTGGAATAAATTCATCATGTTGATGTAAAAACTTCCAAGTTAAATTTCTAATGGCAAAGAGCTGAAAAAAAGAAGAGCAATTGTGTAGTCTGGTGAAAAACAACCGTACCAACTGCTTGATTATAGCTTCTGTAAGCACTTTTGTGATGAGTTTATGTACTTTGTCTCTACTTTTAAGTTAATCGAAATATAGCACTGTTTTAATCTTGTAAATGACGATATAATTTAGACCAATGATAGAGCAGTGTGTGTCTACTTATTTGTGCAGTGTAATGGGTTTCTCAGCCAAATCAACCCCTTGATCTTCCAAATTCCAAAAACCAAGATGCTGATGCCTGTAAAACCACAGAGCAAAGGTGGACATCCCACTGTCTATGTCAGCTGCTATATATACTTGCTTGGTTGGACCAAAGTTATGAGCTTACCAGCAAACCCGCAGACTAATATTTCAAGCTTATATTATGGCTAAGAATAGCAGATATGTAAATACATAGTTATTAATCTGCACACAAACACGTCCTTAGTCAAAGATGTAAACAGACACTGATAAACAAGTGCAAAACCCACTCTGCGTATTCCCTCTGACCTCTGGAAAGTTTTCGGTGTTTTCCTCAGTTCTCTTTCCTCAGCAGAGCTTGGTGCCAGTCCTGAGCTCTCTGGCCAAGCACGCTCGGCGACAAAAATATCACTCGGACCCCACCGTGCACAGATGGCCTCTCAGCTTGGCTTGTCACGACTCACGGTCTATTACAGGAGGTTTTGTGATGGACGGTCAGCCTCTGAAGGAGAACTTCTTCCACAGGGTAAATGGTCGGAGACCGAGAGGATGCCCTGACTGTTGCCTGGCCCTTTGCCGGGGGAAACCGTAGGGTCTGGAATGAGACTGCTGCTCCAGCAGGAAGTCATGCGTGTGTGAGCCAGGAAACAGTCGGCGGGCTGTAGCAAGGATTAAAGCGGTGGATGGTGGTGGAAATATTTAGAAAAGCTGCTTTAGCTGCTTCGGTGCACTCTGAGGGAGTCTCTGTTGAATAACACAAGGACTAATACTCAAAATATTATTAATATTCTCTCATTAACTGGAGCTCAGAACATTATCATTATCATTGGATAATCATTATCCATTATTGGCAAGGACGTAGAGAGGGTGTCCGAGTGTGTGTGCAGCCTGTCAGGATGAGTCGCTGAGGTGTGCGAGGTGTATTCTTTAACATCTTGGTACACATAATGGTCTTGTCTAATCAATAGGCGGTCACTGTCATGGCTGAAGGGCATGTCGGCAAAGACGCTGATGAGATATGGGACGCGTGAGACAAAGGGGATGGGGAGCGTCATGACTTGTTTACTGCAGCTGTTTGCTGTCAGCACCGCATTTAGTGGCTTTCACTGCTATGTCTCTCGTGCCTGGTCCTGCCAGACAGACAGACAGACAAGGTGATGAGCAGACAGCAAAGCCCCTAGTGGTAAAATGAACAAGACACGCGGAGAATGCTGTCGAGATTGGACAAGAGTTAACGAGGAGACAAGCAAGGGGACATTCAAGTCATCAATACGGGCCACTGACAGGTCCTGTCACTGCACTGACACGTAGAGAGCTAATTATCAATGCTAATCAGGAGGGTAGTCAACAACAGCAATACAGAAAGGGACATTTTTGTCCCCAGTAGCAAATCAGTAGGCTGAAAGACCTCACGTCCTGTTACCCAAAGGGACAAACAGGAGCTGATTTAAATCCCTGACAGGAGGACCTGACACTGCCAAGGAGACAAGCGCCGAAGCCCGAGTAATGAAATGAGTGTGAAAAAAGGCTCCTGTTTTCACTAATATCAAAATCTTTTGAATCATACAGCGCTGAAATGAGATAATGGATGCTATTTCTATGAGCCAGTTATTATTATTTTTTCAGTTTTATTGTTAGTTAAGAAAGACTGCTTCTGTTTTCAAAGTTCATAAAAGAAAAGTACTATAAAAACAAAATGTGACTAAAAATATCCACACATATCTCATCTGGTACCTGTGGTTTATAGCTCAAAGTGTGTCTTTATGTTCTTTCTTATTGCTGTCATTAATCCTTTATGTATTTGTTTTTATAGTGGTACAATCTTATGACAGAACTGATAATAAATAAAAATGAAAACAATAAAAACAACTAGATACAGTGATGCTCAGACTGGTGCTCACAAAAGCTACATAAAAAAAGGGGCCCGACTGAACAGAAGAGATAAAATATACTGGACTTGGCAATTTATTTATTGAGGAAAATATGATTTATCTGTTGGGTGGAAATGTATGTGGATTAGTGGTTAGTTTCAATTTGAAATTACAATCAATTATTTTCACTTAAAGGTTTGACAATCAGCTGTGATATTTACAGCACAGGTTTATGGAATTGAAACACTGTGCAAACAAATGAGACTTTGAAAAGAAGTAGTTGAGTAAGCACTGAACCATATCTATATAGCTTCTATATAACCACAAATCCACAGCTGGATAGGTTTTGTACAAATGGAGCAAATTCAAGACATTCTGATCAGTCTATAAAAAACACCTGAAGAACACGGTCTGGAGCAGTCTGTGAGGCCACTATGGGTGATCTGTAAGTGTTTAAAGGGGCCTTTCATACTGGTCCATGTTCATGTGAATAGGTCCACCTTCAGCAGAGCGCTACACAACAATCGTGTGCATGAGAGGGCTGAAAGCTGAATGCCACAATTCTGTGAAAAAGGACATTTGCACCTTGCTACAGATAACATGAATAGTTCAGAGACTGCTTAAACAATATGTGGATGGGTGGAAACCAAAATACAACTTTGTGGCTTAAATGAGAAGCATTTTGCTACGAGAAAGGAAAACACAGCATTCCAGTGTAGGAATCGTATGAAAGACGGTGGTGGTAGCATCTATGTTTGGGCCTGTGAATTCTAACAGTGAATTGTCAAGACAGAAAAGGTCAGAATGGTTCAAGAGTAATTAAAGCTTAAAAGCTTTTGGACTGGTCATGTTAACCTTCTGACCCAAACTCAGCACTTCATGTTTTCAGTAGTGGAAAAGACTAAGATTTCTTCTAGTCAGTGTGGAGGAAAGTTCAGCTGCAACTTTCGGAGCACAAGCTAACCGTTCTCATTCCTAATGCGTAACATACCGACGATTTGTCACATCCTGAGGCATCTCATAGTAACCCAAAAGGTAACCTTCCACGTCCCTATGATACCGCCGGATTGTGGATGGAATTCAATAGCATGACGCTCCCGGTATTAGATAGTGTTTTCCAAAGTGATTCATGATGAGAAAGTAAACGGTTCCAAACGGTTCTCATGTTTCCGACGGGTGGGGTGGCTGAAACATAACATACCGACGATTTGTCACATAGTGTCGGTATGTTGGGCTACTAAATAAAGTAAAAGGTCATGTTTAATTATTTTCCAAAACAAATATATGGCCAAGTCTAGTATTCTTTGTCTCCTTTCTTTAGCATTCTCCTTATTTACTTTCAGGACTTAAATCAAAGGCTTAAGAAATTTTCAAACACATATTAACAGTGGATTCTGTGGCTTCTCAGTTCATTTCGACTGATTTCTGTTGCTCTTACATTTGAAATTTAATGTCAGTGCCTTTATCTCAAGCACTTTAGCTGCACCTAAGCTGACTTGTCCAGCTCCACTGTATTTTGAAGCCCTCGATTCCTCTCAGTATTTGAACCTGAACTGAAACTGAATTTCTTTTAGTACTTCAAAAGTTTTCAACTACACATTTGCAGCACCACATTTCAGCAGAAATGTTGCCTTTTCTAGTGCAAATAATATTTGCAAACTTTCTTAGGCTTTCCAGCCTTATCAACATATGTAAAAGAAAAAAGAAAAAAACCTACCACAACACCACCGGTGATGTACATATGTGTTTGTGCATCTTTGTGAGTACTCATATGAGGACACCTGTTCATCTGAGCATGGCAACCACATTTGTGCAATCAACTGTGTGTGTAGATGCGGGTGTCTATGTGCGCTGGCTTGCATATGTGAGCACCTATCCATTTGCGCGTGTCTGTGTGATGTGATGTGGATGATGTGTGGTAGTGAAGCATATTTGCCTCCAAGCTATATCATTTGCATACTTGTCACAGCCTGTCCATTGGGTGTCAGGTTCACTGATGCATACTGTGTTCCATTGGCAGCTCTGGTATTCATGGAGTCCCACTGTTATGGTGAGGTGCCTGTCGAGTGCTGTTGCTTTGGCAGACAGACATCACATACGCATGAAGATAAAGAGGAGCACCTGTTTGTCTATGTGCGTATGCATGTGTGTTTGAGAGCGTGCACATATGTACCTTTATTGCCAGTCAAAGTCAGCTGTCTTGGCTGTCAATCCATGCTGTATCAGTGCATCTAACCTACTGCTGTGAATAAATACCCAAACAGTGTTGCTTGATTAAATCAGGAGTGACCACCTTTGATGAGACGAATGCCATTTTCTTTGCATATCTCTCTCCACTGAAGGAAAAAAACTTGCAGAAAGAGAACATAAAAGAAAAGTGCATTGCTCCTTTAAAAAACAACAACAATAAAAAAAAAAAACCCTGACTGTATTATGACAGAAGAAGCAATGACACTCCCTTCAAAACAGGAAAAACAACTGCAAAGTCTTCCAGGGAAGCAAATTCTTAATGGCTTTAGAAATTTTAAACTTATTCTTCAAAGTCAAAGAGATCACTGTTGCTCAGATAAAACAGAAAAAGAACACAAGCGCACACACAAGGTAAGTAGGCTCCCAAAGCTTACACAAAAAGAAAGACACACTAGCTATGTTACACACGCACACAAACCCACAACAGAAAGCGTCAAGCAGAGTTTTGAACACGATCCCAGTTTATCTCAACCTTCATCCCCTTTCCCTTCCAGATGAACTTCCACGGTGTGAACTGGAAGGTCCCTCAAAAAAACTGCAAAAAATGAAGTTTTACTTTTTAAAAAAAAGAAAGTGCAGACAATAAACAAGGCTAAAATATTTTTACTGTGAGTTTGCTGTGTGGTATTTACTTCGATGGAACTGGCTGCAAGAAGAGCATGCAAGCATAAAGAAAATATAGGAGGTACGAGCATGCACACGTGGAAACTGGCTCACAGGTGTTAAATGATTAGAGGACAAAGAGAAGACAGACACACAATAGAGGTTGTCCCTGCTGTTTCAGAGAAGAGGATTCTCAGCTTGACTAGATGATATAATGAGCTGTTATGTTCTGGGTGATGAGATGAGAGGAAAGGACAGAATAGAGGAGACACACGAAAGGAGAGGAGGAATCAAAAAACAAACTCAGACAGACACACACACACATTGAATTACGCTGTTTTCTGAGCACCTTCAAACTGTGACCAAAGTCTCGGCTGTGAGAAAGGTTAAGATTTCAATTTTGGTGGCTACAAGTCACAGCAGTGGAGGAGAGTCAGGAAAAATGAAAGGGCGAGGGCAGCACTTTTGGAAGGTGGTAGGAGTTAGGGGCCTAGGTTATTATTTATTTGTCATGTATTAGTTTAGGGGATTGTGCATGTGTGTGTGTGTGTGTGTGTATGTTTGTGTCAGGTGAGAAACAAGAAAGGGGAGGAGTGGTGGGTGGGGGGGCAGATGCTAAAGGTCTCTGTTGATGATTTGCACGCTCCATCGAGCTGACTGCTGGGGCATAAAAACTTACATGCTCGGTTTCTTCAACCCGCCTGACCTCAATCTCCACTCTACACCAGGTCCCTGTGCTGCGTACCCACCCTGTGGAGCTCCTCCTCTTTGGAACCCTCCCTTTTCACAACCTACATCACACACACACACACATTTGGAAAACAAAGAAAGAAATCCTCCCAACAGACGTGGGTTCTCTCATAATTTGACCTTCAGAATAAAGGCACACAGACACACACAAACAGAACAGGCTCTGAACCCAGCGCCGCCACCACCTCAAACGAAAACACAGAGTGGAATTTGTTATGTGCATTTTGTTTAGCATAACAGCCAGACACTTGTCTCTTCCGTGTATTACCATATGTTTTTTCTGCGGCTGCCCTGTGTGCATACACATGCTGGTTCTTCCATGTGTGCAATGCAACGAGCTGAGATGTTTCTATCAAAAGCATTAAAGTCATAAACCTTTGTGGAAAACACACATGCAACATCACAATATGCATTTTTTAGCCTCTATAAGCAGGAAGAGAAGACTTGTTTTTATTCAGCCTCTCGTCTGTCACTTAAAAACAAAAAAACAACATTACCATAAAGACTAGTAGTGATGCATATGTATAACTGATCTTCCTATATCTAACTTTCCATGTGTTAATGAATCGTAACTTGCCTCTTCTTTTGGCGAGGCAGATTTTGCTAGTTATTGGCACTAGAGGGCACTGGGGCTGCATCTATATCCACCCACCCCTTCGCCTGTGGAGTATGTGTAGGGGAGCACATACTTTTCATATGTAGGGTCCTTATCTCACTCTCTAAATCTCTCTTTCTCCCTCTTCTCACTCACTCTATCGGTAAGATCAGACCGCCATCGGCCAGGTTTCAGGAGCTCTTCAGCCCTGAGAAGGTCAGCCGAAGGAAAACTTCCTCCCGTCCGCCTCCATTAAGACACCTGTGACCTTCAGTCTCCGTGATAAATGTATGGCTGTGCTCATGATTGTAGCCGACAGAGATCCCGTTTGTTTCGCTGTTTTACAGCAACCGCCGCTTCGTCTGCGCACACACAAGTGCAGTGCTACATATGCCAACGCGAGCCCCTTTCTCCTCTCTCTTTTGTAAATGAAATCAATAGACACAGCTATCACATCCCTATTCTGTCACTGCACATCTGTCGCAACAAGAGGCAACAAAAGATCAACATGCTTTTCTAGTGAGTACACATGACCTGACACACACACACACACACACACACACATGCGGTAACACTCACAACACAAACATTAAAATAATGACTCCAGTGATTACAAGATCAGTTGGCTTGATTTCAGTGGGAGATTGTTGCTGCGGAAACAGTGTTTGTTTGGTGTGTTTTGGATGAGGAGAGGGGAGAAATAAAGAGAGAACATTATTGCTGTTCTCTTCACTTTAAAGAGAAAACAGATTTTTTTTCTTTAGCTTCCACACGGAGAGATCACACACGGTGAAGGATACATGTCTCCTCAGTGTAGGGAACAGGAGCGGTGCTGCCAGCTGTCATGTAGCTGTAGAAGGACACCTCGAGAGTGTAGCAGTAGGACGTGTCGTCGAGAAGACCGCCAAGGAAACGCCTACCGGTACCGGCCTTCACCACGTCACGGTTAAAGGAAGTGTTGGACTAGAGAAACAGATGGAAAAAAACTGAGATTCATTAAAGGTTTAGATTCAAGTCTTTATGTCGGCAGAGATGCTGGAGTCTGGAGATTGTTATAGCATTTGTTGCATTAAGTCTGTAATGCAACAAATAGTATAAAAACTACAGAATTCTACTACAAAATGTTTCCCAAAGTCCTAGAAAACCTCATCTGGAAAGAAGAGGTGTATGACATGAGACCAAGTAGTCACACTATTTTCAAAAGCCTGAAGGGACAGTCACCTTCTTCCAGTCCAATGTGCTGGTTTTTGGTTTGCTGTCACCAGTTTCTGAAAAGCGTAGTACATCTCTGTAGTTTCTAATGGATCCTTAGAGGTTCTGTTTTAACCAGACACGGCTACAGCTTAGAAATTATCAAAAAAAAATCACAACACACAGCACAATGACTGGCTAGAGAAACCATGCAGAGGATTCAAGTTCCCTGCATTGCCTGGTGTGACTGTTTGAGGAAGTGTTTGAAGCACGCAACCAGTGTTGGGCTAAAAACAATCCTAGTTATGCAGCTCTCTGGGCAGCACAATTTCTTCCTCTCTTGGAGCGAGGACAGACTGGATGTTAGTGATTTACTATCTCAACATTATCTCAAAGTGGTATGAGATGAGAAGATGAGATGAGGCTAGCTGGTTAGCGTAATTCAGTAGATAGCTCTGCAGCACAAAACATATCTGCTATCTCTGGCACAACTTCATCACAGTTAATTCCTTACATTCAGTTGAAGAATCGCACACCCCAAACCTTTAATGAGTCAGAAAATAAACACTGATGTTTTACCAAGTCTGCTTTATGAAGAAATAAGCAAGTGCTTGCAAGTTAACTATTTCTACATCTTAAATTTCACCTCAGTTCCTAAATGTCCACAAAACATGAATGCAACTTCTCTTGCAGACACGCAGAGGCAGAGTTTGTTTAACTAAAATCAAGCCGTTTATTAAAGTGGTGGTGAAAATACAAAATGGGGTACAAGAGCAAACCTTAACTGAGAAGTAAATCTAGTGTCCAGGAGCACTAGAGCTGGAAGACAGGAGAAGAAAGTGAAGTGACGCTCTGACAAAGACAAAGGGGAAGACGGGAACTATATTTACACAGAAAAGGGATAATGAGCAGGGGTGCACATAAGTGGTCCGCAGGTGCGCATTCGCTGTCAAAATAAAAGACGCGCACCAGATAAGAAGTTGCAACGTGCATTTGCGTACATATAAAAGACACTGTTTTTGTCAAGTGAGAAACCACTTTTCTGACAATACGCGCTTCTTTTGCGGTTCAAACACCTTCTGACATTTCTCTGGAGGTGGAGGAACACCAAAGTAATTGCTTAAAGGAGCTTGTTTCTTCGACATCTTTAAGAGTTCTAAACAAATGTCTGTCCTCCTCCAGAAAATCTTATGTATGCAAACGCACGTTGCAACTTCTTATCTTGTGCGCGTCTTTTATTTTGACAGCGAATGCGCACCTGCGGACCACTTATGTGCACCCCTGGTTATGGGAGTGGAAGAGCTGGGGAGAACGAGACACAGGTGAACTAAATCACGGGAGACAAGACGCAGGAAGCAAAACTAAAAGCAAAGCACAAAGAACACAAACACCCAAAGTAAAACAGGAAGTAAAGACACAGACACATGAATGAACTTAATGCAAGGGATTTGACACAAGATGAGGGGAACACAGAGGGAGGAAAAAAACTAAGGCAACTAGGAACCAAGAACAAGACTAAATTCAATAACAGGAACAAATACAAGAAGTAACACAAACACTAAGCACACCTGGAATCTCGTAATACTGACATAAACTAAACTGGAAAGTCCAAAAACCCGAAAATAGACCCAGGACCATGACACCTTCATGTCGAAAATCATCTCTGGGGGTGAAATGAATGCTGAAGAGTCCAAAACCAAGGCAGGGCATCAGGTCAGGAGCAGAGGAGTGTGCTTTTTTTCCAACAGTCACAAGGTTGTGCACATTAAATCTCCTACAGAGTGTCAATAATACTAATAGGAGTCTGAGGGAGAACATTCAGCACAAACAGCCTGAACTGTGGCACATTGTGCTATGGTGTTTTAAACACAACTTTTCCGGCCACATAAAAAGTATTACTAGTTAACACCCTGTGCACCAGGTTAGCCTTCCATTAATGAAAATCAAATAAAAATCATGTGAAATGGTTAAATGGCTTTGACAAACCCATGACAGACCTGACCACATATTCGCACTTTCAAACACTTTATTTCCCGGTTGATATCTCTACAACTCACAGCTGCTGCTTTTCAGCTGTCAGCCCCATACAAACACCACCAACAACAACAGGAGCTAGTTCATTCTTCTTGAAATCCAGGTGAGGCGTAATTGCTAACGCCGCTTCAGTCGGTGTCAGCCTCATCGCAGCGGTGCCACAGACCACGGCCCCTACTCCCCCCTCCGCGAGTAGGAGAGGGAATCAGCCACGACTGACGGCATCCCCAGCCCATGGTCTAGTGGCAGGGATGTGTTAGATCCGGGGGCCGACCGCGTGTCCAGCAGAGGCGACGGAGCTGGTCTGCAGGCTGACCACGTGGCAAGCGGTGGCGGTGCAGCAGTCGCGGATGTGAGCCAAGGCTCACAGGCGGCTTGGCAGGCAGCCGGCGTGCACCGCACGCTGGCCTCTGGTGGAAGCGGGCAGATCCAGCTGGTGCGCAGACCCCCGACTCGGCCAGGGCAGGTCCCTCCCGCGCTCTGACCCCTGGCTCCAGCTGTGCAGAATCCCTGGCACGCTGAGCACGTCCCTCCGGCGCCCCGACCCCCAGCTCCGGCAGAGCAGGTGGCTGAGCGGGACAGGGGCGTAATTTCCAGGGGGGTTAGGGTGGTTATGACCCCCCCAATAATCAGACCCAACCAATATAACCCCCCGTAATAGAATTATGAATTATCTTGCATAAATAGGCTGTTGATTTTCTTTACTCATTTCAGGCATTACCAGCAAAATAGTTGCATGTTTAATCATCTGGGAATTTACCCAGATTTATTTATTTATTTAGACAGGAGCAGGATGTGGAAACAGAGGTTGTTCGGCTGCCCTCCTCCGGGGAACAGGAACGGGTGAAGGCACCTGCCGGGCACCAGCTGCTCCCACCTGCAGAGTGGGTACGGGTGCGGAGGTAGGCTGTGTCCTGGCTGGCCTCACCCTGGGGGTTGGCACCGGTGCGCCGGAGCAAACCGGACATCAGCCACTCTCATGCAGTCGAGGGACGTCACTGGGAGCACCGACGACGGTGTCGACCAGGACCCGAGCCGAGCTGACAGATTTTGTATTAGCTGCATCCGGCACTCGGACCGAAACACTGCCGCCTGCTCCCTCTGCGTGCCACCATTTGGGCCAGCGCCTCCATTCGCTGGCCAGGTCGCAGTTCCGCAAATGTGAGATGATAGGTGGATCACTATCAGGCTGGCATTCTGTTATTCATTCAGCTAAGCAGGAGAGAACAACTTTTAAAGAAACCAAAGAATCCAAAGAATTGTGTCTACTGGACAATGATATTCCTACTTTCAGCTGCTCCCTTGCTACAAGGGGTCGCCACAGTGGGTAGATGTCTGATTTGGCAGAGTTTTATACTGGATACCATTCCAGCTAGTGGAGGCCCCACTAATATCACTACTTTTATTATTAGTGATTTCTTTACTTAGTCAATGCGGTATGTCCACGTAGAACAGAAGTTGGGTTAGACCATTTCTTACATAGATATCTTGGTTGAGTCATATCAACTCTAAAGTAACCAATGAAAGAAATAAAAAAAAAAAGCTGCTATGATTAGTCTCTTCAGTGTTTGTGCCTCGGAAGTTCTTTAAAGTAGTTTTGTACAATGTCATTTCAAAGATTGGCTGTAAATGGCTAAAGCAGGGGGAAAAAATTACATTTATTTTTAGGTCTGAGCTTGTCAGCTATACTACACGGCTATGATGCCGTCTTGGGAGGAGTGCATAGAAAAAAAAGTTTCCATTCACTGTCACTCCACTCTGGTGCACTGAGAGTTGCCTTGCTGAAATGCAGACTTGGCTGCCACCAGTGGGACTTTGCCATGATTGTGTTGTGCTGCTGCTGCTGCTGCACTGGGTTTTAGGTAGTGCTGAATGGGCACAGGGACAAAAGCACAGTGAGGGAGATGACCCCTGGGCCAGCTGTCACACAAGCAATACAGAGAAAAGAGAGAAGTTCTCCAGAAATAGCGTTTTACTTGTCCTTCGTAATGCGGCATAGAGTATAGACGCTGACAATAAGTGACATTTCCATATGTGTGTGGCTGAACATCTGCCTGTCTGGCTTCCCTATGTGTCAATGGGTAATAAAGGTTATTCTTTATGATGTGTGTAAGTGGATCTGCTATGAAATGTCACTGTCACCGAGAGAACGAAGGTCAGTGGAAGGGACCCGGGGCTGAGAGGAATCAGCTTGGCGGATAATGTACGTGTATGAAAAGGTGTTATTAGGTTCTGCACGTGTAGCAGGGTGGAGGAGCATCACAGCCACTGAGTGAATATTTCCACCCACGTGCCCTTCTGTTCTTTTTTGCTGTTGTCCTTTGTTTCTCCTCCTCACCCCCTTCGGTTTGCACAATCCTTCCTGTCCAAAATAAACTCAGTTTTAGCCACCTAGGAGGGCGCTTTAGCAGAACACCTGCGTCACTCACACAGAGTCTCCTGGCCTACTTACAGTCCTGTGCTTCGTCATGACCTTCTGCTTGTGTTCTGTGCTTGGATACAACATAAATGCACATTCACCATTATAAGTATATGCATTTTTACACAATTGAGAATTCTTTTCAGATTTTACTTCTTTAGGACTCCAACAAACCCAAACGCTACGCAAAAAACGCATTCCAGCTGTTGTTCTCGTAATCCTTATGCTTCAGCGTTCCCTCTTTTTGCTCCCCTTCCCTTCACCCTTCCTCTAATCCTTGGACAAGGTGAAAATCGTTTCTGGAATGCATGCGTTTATATGATCTATGCTCAGAGTGGGCTTCTGTGGTCTGAGTACGGTCAGCCTCCATTCAGTAAAGGCAGCAAATTTGCATTATCCCATTTGACTGAAATCTAAATAGATTTCTGACCGTTTCTGATTAAAACGAAAGTCTGTTTTGCTTGAGGCACTGAAACCTCGTATAACACAACATTTAAAAAATTACTGCAATTCTTGTGGATTTCCCCTGCCAGTAAATCCTCCACGCAGGCAAAAATACAGAGGATATTTTCATATTTTCGCTCGTGACTGCTGGGCACAAAGCACACTCTTAATTAATAAGTGTGTAGTCTGTGTTTTCCTCTCACCTAAAACCAAGCAGGTGCTTTTATTTAAAATCAACATCTTACCTCAAAGGCATGCAGTAAAAACAGAAAGGTACCCATTGCAAGTTCTCAACTGACTGCCACTAAGGTTGCAGCAGTTGGCAATTAAGTGCCTCGGTGAACACCGCCTTGCCAGAATTTGCTGAGATATGACTATTTCATGTTCTCATTTCAAGCTAACCCGAAGGCCGAAGCTGGTGTAATTTTGGTCCCGAGCCCACTTATCTGGTGTTTGCGTGTGTCTGTCTGTATCACTTACAAAGGAGAAGTCTGGCGCGTTTTGGCACAGCAGTCGGGGGAAGACAGCCTGTCTCTGGACGCGCTCCTCGTCCTCAAACACGTTGCCATACATAAAACCGTTCAGCATAGTGGAGTGGGCATGAACATCAATGTAGAACTCCAAACTGACTCTCTGATGGAGGAAAAGAGAAAGAGAACAGAGGGACAGGGAAACAGACAGATGATAAAAAACATCAGGTTAGCCAGGATACTTTTCTGTCAGCGAGCAACACTCCACATCAGAGATTCTCCACTGGGAGTAAGGAAAGTCCTCTCTCGGCTCTGGGGATACTTCGCCGCAGAGAGGCTTTCACCCATGGGATGACAACAAAACCCTCCAGACACCGAAAATACGCTCATACCTGAAAGGAGCCAACCACCCACACATAACTTCCATCAGGCTGTCCTTCTGAAGGGCACGGTTTCAGTACGTACATGGCCGGGTGAGCCGAGAGCAATATCGTGAAAATACACAAACACGCTCAGGTGGACGTCGCAGATTCATCACGTAGACCCAACGTATTTATCAGGTTAATACCGACTTCATATTGAGAGTGTAATGTCTTTTCTCTCTAGTACACTCTGTGTAAAATGGATTTGATAAGATCTGTTTCTCCAGCTTGACTCTGTTATCACTCAGTCTACACACACACACACACACACACACACACACACACACACACACACAGAGTTCGAGAGAGAGACTTTTATCTTATGATACAAATAAATGGCATATTTTCTGACCTCCAGCTACAACCCTCGCTATAACATGACAAGATGCTGGACCATCATAATACATGAGTATTACTCCAGATGCCTTCTCCCACAAAGCACTGGCCAAACACCGACACTACCTACCAGCTGTGAGAATCACAACCTTCCAGTTTGAAAGATTTAACATTATTGTGTGCAACGTCACAAGATTTGATTTTTTTTTGAGTCAACAATCAGAGTGCAGATCAGAACAGCCAATTTAAAGAAGTGCAGTCACACTAATTCAAATGGCGTTTAATTAAAACACGTGACAACATGAAGTTCACACAGAAAAATAATTGAGTGTGACACAAAGAATAAATTCACTCTATTTCTGAAAGCGCTGCTAATGGGTGTTATTGTCTCGTAATATAAAACCTACAAACTGAGAACAATAGTTAGATGGCTCCTGGAAACATTAAAGTATATAATTATTGTAAAAGTATTCTATTTTTTCTTCTTTCCACATTCAAACCTTTGTTTTCTACAGCTGTGATTGACTTGCAGATTTTCTTTCTTCTGCCATTTCAAGTTATTAACACACACTAGTACACACTAATTGCCAAAGCAGCATTCAAAATGTGGATGGTAGTATTTATAGTATTATCTGGCAGTAGCTGTTTATCTGGTTTTTGCATTTCTCTCAATAAATGACAACATGCTGCATAATTTAACTATATATAATTCAAAATAAACACAGACCTGCTTTTATCTCACACTGAGATTATAATTCCTGCACTGGAATCCTAAACCCAAACAAGGTGTGGTGAGAGGACTGGCAAATATGACCTCACTTGGCTAAAACCTTCTCACTTCAGCAATCTTACACTGGTTCTGACAAGGGCAAGCACACAAGCCCTCACACAACCCCCCCACCCCCCCACACACACCTCCAGACCCTTAACTCCAGAGCAACACCCGCCAGCGCCATCCCTCCTCTCTGCCTCCTCTATCTTATCACATTGTTCCCCTTTTCCTATTTTTATCCTTTCATTCTGCTTCTTTTCCTTCTTTATCTCTTTCCCTCCCTCCTTCCCACTCGGCTCATTAACGATTCCCTACCACACCTTGTTCCCTGTGGGTCGTAAAGAGGAGGAGGGATAGAAGAATGAGAGGATGGAAAAAGAGAGAAGAGGGTATGGAGTGAATGAGGGTTGGAAGAAGGGAAGGACAGAGGGAGGAAAACCCAAAAGGAGAAGGGAACAGCAAAGATGGACAAAAGGCAGAGAAGGAAAACGCTGCGCATGGCTGTGCGTATGTGTGAGTGTGCGAAGAGACAGTCGGGCAGTGGTGGGAAAACAGAAAAGCACAGAGATGGGGGTGGAAAGAGAGAGAAAAGGAGAGAATAAGTATATAAAGATGAACAGAGAGAGGGCGAAAATGAGAGAAAGACAGAAAGAGATAGAGAGAGACATAGAGATGTGTGTAGCTAGATTGGCAGGAGAGAGAGAGAGAGAGGGAAGCAGTGCTTGGGCGGCCCAAGCGACGCAGTGTGCCTGTGTTTGAAATTCCGCTCACAGCCAAAGCAATTTCCTGGCGGTGGCTGTGCTGTCAGCTGCTTGGCTGGCTGGCGGTGAAATATGGTGGCTGGGAGTCGGCCGCTAGCAGCCCCCGACAACCTGATGGATGGAGCCCCAGAGGAGAGGAACAGCAGCAGGAGAGGGTAGGGTTGGGTGGGGTAGGGGGAGCGTGGGGAGAGGAAGGGAGAAACAAGAGAAAAACAAAACAAAACAAACAAAAAAAAGAGCAAGAGGGAACGAAGGTAAATGCAGCCAACTGAGCAGCGGTGGTGGTGGTGGGAGGGAGGCGGAGGGAGACGTGTATTAAGTATATGTACATGCATATGTATGTTTAAAGTAAAATAAAGAGTAAAAATAAAAGAGGTTAAAGAATTCAAAAGCAAATCAGGAGGAAGATGGAGAAAGTACTGAAAGGGAGAGAGCAGGAAAGAAAGCCAGGCAAAGCCGGGGAAACCAGCCTAAGAATCTCCTGGCTCTCCCCATATGTGGAGGGGGAGGAGTGAGAGGAATAAAAGGAGGAGGTAGAAACGGCTAGATTGGAGGAGGGCGGGCAAGCAGGTAAATGGTAGATTGGGTGCAGATTAGAGGTTAAACGGGTGTTACATGTTTGTGTGGAATCACAGTGAATCTAAGGTGTGTACACTTTAATCAAATGTATGTGGAAACGCAAAAACAATTATAAATAACACTCTGAACAGCCTCCCAGCTGACTCTAGGCAACGTCTCTGGAGGCCAGAAGACAAAATATTATCTTATCAACTAAGAATTCATCTTAAATGTTGTTGGGTTATTGCTATCCTGCCTCTTCCCCAAACACACACGTTAGCTTATCTGATGACAGCCGGCTGTATATACATCGACGTCGGTGTGGATAGATGTCTGTTTTTGTGTGTTAACCTTGGAATGAATTGGCTCACTCTAGCTGCGATGGCTCCTTTCTCCCCATGACCTCAACAACAAATGCAAATGCATGTAGGGATTATTAATCTGCAGCAACATAATTTTGGAGTAAAAAACAAACCATACCATGACTGCCTTTTCTAGATTCCTCTTGCCAATTTATTCTGGAGACTGAGAGCGAGCCCACAGACTCGTGGAAGAAAAAACTGAGCTTCAGGAAAACTGCAAAGAGAGCAGCTGAGTTACCTGACTCACATATTCATGTTCACCAAGTGAGACAACCAGATAATCCTGATTAATCTATAAGCGCTATAAAGCTGTGTAATAACTCTTCATTCTGTGACAGGTGAACACACCTGTCAGGCATATGATCCCACACATATTTTTGTATTATACCTTCATGCAGCTGTTTTCCTTAGATTTATAGTGTACATATTATTCTCCCCAAAAGGGAGTGAAGCTGTAATCGGTTCTGTTTGTCTGTCTTTCTGTTTGTTAGCAGGGGGAGTTAGTTCTCTTGTCTATCGATCTATCACCTTCAGTTCTATCATTTCAATCCTCTGATCTAAACCCACATGGCTGCCACATGCTACAAAGGTCTCCTTCACACTATATTGTGAAGGACACTAAAAAAGAGGCAGTAACAGCCATGGCACCCCCACAATGTCATGTCCATGCTTAATACAATGTTCAGCTAATGCCCTGCCAATCAAACTGAGACGGTTCTGAAGGCCCCACCAGTGTGATTGATGCTTCAATTAACAACCCGCTCTGACCTCCAAAATTGTTCATTTGAAATTGTAATTAAGCAATTAGGGGCAATTAAGAAACAGAGACTGTTGAAAGAAAGTCAGAAGACAATTTGAGAGTGCGAGAGAGAGAAACAGAGTGAGCGAGTGTCCAAATGAAACCTCTCAGAGAGAAACAAAAGCCGCAGAAACTCCAGGGAACTCTCAACTTGCGGTGAATTTGCAGTGGCGGCAAACAGTTTAGTGTAAAACCTAGAAGGTCAAATGAATGAATTTTGTCAGACAAGTACTTATCTGCTGCATATTAATTAGAGCAGGGTGCGGGGGTGCGATGAGGGCCGTAAATGCTGGGCTTATCTTTACACGGAAAAGAAAAAGGAGCTGATTGAAGCAGGATTACAAGCTCCTGAATAAAGCTCTTGGCATCAGCAGCGTACCTTTTGGGGAGAAGGGGAACTGCTGCTTGTTCAGGAGAAAAAAAGTCAAGTCTACTAGTATAATGCATTTTATCCAACATTAAGTATCCAGTATAACACCTGTGGGAGGACTGTTGTGCATTTTTCCGTCTGCAATATGGCAGCATATGAAGCACTGGCAGTTACAAAGAAAGGGACGTTGCTAGCCTCTTTGACAGGTTCACAGCTGATTCATTCAAAAACAATGAAGGAACTTTAAACGTGAGCTCAGGGGCGGAAAAATAAAGCTAAAGAAGAGACCTGAGTCTGGCTCCAGCAGAAGCCACTCCTCTTGTTAAACTATACAGCACAAGTAAGCATTATACAAGCAACTGGAGATAAAGTATCTGAATTTCAGGAGCAGGACCACGCCTCCAAACACGCTCCTCCCGGTTCTCATCTATATATGTTCCTCCAATTCTTTAACGTCTTCACGTCTATTTAGTACATGGGGATCTGCCAGGCCCGGGAGCCGCCGCCAGTCCCCTTCGAGGCCTTCCCCAAACCACAGTTCAATTCATGCCCAAGCCATTCGCCTTTACCTACTAAAACTCTGTCAAGCCTCAAATGAGGACGTGGGCCCAGCAAGTGAAATAAATATCTTAAATAAAATGGTGCAAAAAATGATTTTGTTCTAGCCAAACCGGTTAGCAAGTTGCTAGTAGTTGTCGCTGTGAGAAATTGGTCACAAACGAGTATGCAGCACAGCACTGAAAACCTCTTTCAGATTGTCCTTGTTGAGAACAGATTGCCGAGTTGCCTGTAGTTTGGATGGAAGATGCTAATTGCTCACTGAGCAGAAACAGAGATGATTCGCCTTCAAAGTAAAAACTGAGTCTTAGCGCTGCAACCAGCTTTTTTCAAAAGCCACAGCTCAGTTTGAAGGCAACCCATCTCTGCTTCTGACTTGTGCGGCATTTTCACCACCACTTTTAAGGAAGTTTGCAAGTGTTGACAAGTCAGCATCCTCCATGCAGGCTACAGACGACCGCTGTAATCTGCTAGCAACCAAAGGAATCACAAGGAGATCTGTCACGCAGCATCTTCTTTGCCACCAATTTCACTCAATGACAGCCAGCAGCCTCCAGCAACCTTTCCTCAAACGGTGTGAGATTAGACATTTTTTCTGGAGGTTGCTAGGGGTCAACAACCAATCTCTAGGCCTCTGTGACTGAAGCCTAATTTCCATCTTCTGAGATTTTAACAAACGGCGGATTTATCAGGAGCTTGGATACTTTGATTGTTGGATTTTGACCAGACTGCTAACTTTCTGCTAGGTGTCATCTGGAAACATTGAAATGGACCTCTTGGCTGCATCTGTTATGTAAAATGGGAGTCCACAAACCAATGAGAGATGTTTAAAAAAAAAACACTATAGGAAACCATCACCAGCAGTCTCTGTTTGTGGTGTCTTGCATACTACTTTAAAATGTAGAGGCCTCCTGTGCTTACTTATATCTGGATACGTCCACCCATCCATTCTTTTCCGCTTATCCAAGCGAGGTAAGTCTGGAAAGGTGGTCAGTCTGCCACAGGGCTAACACAGACAACCATTCTGACCTATGGGCGATGTCGAATCATAAGTTAACCTAACCCCACAAACTACATGCCTTTCGACTGTGAACGAGAGAGAAACCACGCAGACACAGGCTCAGCTAGATGCTGGATTCCAACACAGGACCTTATCGAATAAACCAGTTTACTTGATAGGTCTTTCTGGAAAATGGTCATTTCCAAACCCAAGTCAGGACGCAAAATCAATTCCTAACAGCATATTTTTTATGAAGAAGGCACCGTTCTATTATGGAACCAAGTTAGCGCCAAATATTCTTGCTGGGGAAAGTTTCCCGCATGAAAGGATTCAACATAATGACACTTAAACAGTGTAAAAGTCTAACCCTTATTTCATTAGTTAGAGGAGCTGATTCAGGTCAC
This sequence comes from Oreochromis aureus, assembly GCF_013358895.1. NCBI lineage: Eukaryota > Metazoa > Chordata > Actinopteri > Cichliformes > Cichlidae > Oreochromis > Oreochromis aureus. The sequence goes on along the minus strand of NC_052963.1, from coordinate 42,184,587 downwards.
AGGGGCACATGGTTAGTGACCCACTAATGATGTAGAAGTGACAGAACATGGCAGATGGCATGACCTGCTTCATGGATGAGAGTAAATGACACAAAACTCTGCCACCGTCTGTCTCCATCTATCTGATTTTCTCCTCCCTCGCCCTCTCAGTCTGCATCATGCTCTCGAATTGATGGTGGTATTTGTCTGTTTATGAACACAGAGGTGACTTGTAATCAGGCTGAACGGGCACAGGCAGCTCTCTGCTTCAGCCCTTTTAGTGCCACATAAGCTGTCACATCTGTTGGGAGGGCTTGCCAGGAAAGCACAGGAAGGGGAAGCGAAGGAGCGTAATAGGTACAGAGAGGAAAATGTGATAAGAAAAGAGAGTAGAGAAGAGCAAGAGGGGAGCCGCTGAAAGAATAATCTGAAATATTATGTTAAAAATTAAGATAAGGTAAAATCCTTTGAACTAAGTTGCGAAAAATCACATAAAAATTGCCAGAGTATGAGAGCTTCATCTGTATCTTCCTGTGAAAAGCAGACAATTCAGCTTCCAACGGAGGGAGAATAAAGAGTGGGATGTTGGAGGAATAGAAACGACGCAGGGATGATGGGGAAAAATTGGCCGTAAATCTCAGAAATGGATCAGAAATGGTTGGCTGACACCAGAGGACGTTTTAACGCACACAGAGAGAGGGGAGGGAGAAGACAGAGAGGCGAAGAGAAAGACAAATAGATGTGCAAACCGCACACACAGGTCTCTAACTTCACACATAAGGCGATTCTGACCGTTGAACAAAAGAGACAGACGTGGAAAGAGAGAGTGTGGAGCAGTCAGTGTAGAAGGAGGGCATTAGGGAGGATTTCAAGGTGCAAAATCAATCTGGGTGCTGTGACAGGACCTAATACGTTTGTTTCGGGGAGAAAATTAATTTTCTAATATTAAAAAGGTCAAAAATAAGCCAAAGCAACAATGACCTCTCTGTCATCCTTAACAAATTATCCAAAATGGCAACATCAGATTGGTGGGGATACATCGGCCAGTGATGAATGCTTCTGGTAATCAGCCAATCAAAAAGAATTCTTCTTCTGCTTTTGATAAATGAGCTGGAAAAGCAACGCTTTAGGGAGGAGATGGGTCCATTTGTTTCTTTGGTCTCTTCTCTTTTTCCCCCCCTCCCTCTCCATTTCTCTATTTTCAAAACAAACAACAGGGTAGCTTGGGAACAGATTATAGCTCCTTGCATCACTGACTCTTTCAGCCATTTTCCCTGCTGACCAATGTTCAGCTGCAGATGGTAAATGATGGAATTTTCTGAAACAGTCTGAGCAAATATGCCTTGAGATGGATGGAGGGAAAGTTTACAAGCAGCTTATAAGCAAATGCTTAGGTGTCATTCGCACAGGGGCTTTACTCGATTACATTTACTACGTCAAAAAAACAAAACACACACGCACAGATGCATATGAGCAATTACGACTGGAAGCAGTGATGTATCACCAGCTCATCATCTGCTCCTGTGGCTTAAATAGGAACAAACCCTTACACTATTACAAGAATACAACATGAGCATCTTAATGTGGTCCTACACATTCTGCACCCACGAGTATGCGAGGGTTTGCTTGTGTTTGAGCGATGCAAATTTTATCACCAAAGGGTGAACCCGAGGCTCCTAGCACCCCACTACACTACAGTCCACCTATGTACGCACGTTTACAGCTGATGCCAAGTGAACTTTGAAAAAATAAAAATAAAACAGGCAAGTGATCTCCACGTCTAAGTAGGGACCTCTTTCCTGCTACCTTATAAATACTAACCAAACAAACTCCTAAAACAAATGGGAGTCTTTGACTGATTAATTGGTAACAATATTCCCTGTGCTACAATAAAGGGCACTTCCCAAAGACACCGCGAGCACACGAAAGATCCACACTGTCCCCACTGCACTGTGTGAAACTCCATCATTATGCCCAGCGAGACAGTTTGAAATTAGCAAAGCAGCATAAATAAGAGCACAACGGTGATGACAGTGAAGGACGACGTGCACCTTTTGGAGTGATTATGATCGACGTTTATTGTTGGCTTAAATTTACTGATGTGAGGTTTGAGTTTTACCCCAGTAACAACCAGTCAGGTACATCCAGCTTGTGAGACCTCATCCCTTTGATTTTACTTCAGGAATCTGGTGAGAGTTATTTTGATTCAATCATGTAAAGTGCACCAAAGAAGTGCAGGTGTCTGATTCTCAGTGTGATCAGTAGTGACATTTAAAATCTCAGGCAGTAATTTAAATCAATACTGAACTAAAAAAACCCAACAACAACCAAACAAAAAAACAAAAAAAAAAACTGAGCAAAGCCTTTGAGAACCTTTGGGCAGAAAGCTAAACTATCTTATTACAATCCTCTACACTGGATAGAGAGACAGGTTTCTAATTAATCACCTGTCAACAAATTAACTGAAAATAATGTGTCACATTTTGATTGCCAATGTGTGAATAGATTGTAGCGTAACCTCGAAAAAATGAGATCCTTCCCAGGTTTGTTGACAACAACAGCCAGTGGAGTGATTTCTGTGTTAAAGACTCAGATGGTGTTGTTTGAATCCTTTCCGAGTGCCTTGCCTCAGTGCCTCAGTGTGCAAAGCTAGCTTCTAATATCAACAAGTGACTGGCTCCTTACAGAAAAGTTACATTTTATCTACTTAAGCCGATTGAGCATGCAAATAGTGCTGGAAAAATACCTCAAATCTTGAATATAGTTCACACTGTTACACTGTTTAATATAATAAACAGAGTAACATTAGTTACAGGGTCGAGATGTTGCCTACATTTGTTGGTCACAAATGGCTCAGTCACACTAGAGCGAAAATTAGATGGCAACCTCCTTGAAACAACGAAAAAGTGGTTGCTAATCCCTGCTGCAAATAGCTGCAGTAAACAACCGGTCGCCCAGAGGTTGACTGTGCAACACCCTTAACATGGAGGCAACCACATTCACTCGTAATGCAATTGCACAAGTCGCCTGGTGGAACCTGTCTCCAAATAACTGTGGTCTAACTGGGACTGTCTGCAGTCACTCTCAGACAGATTAGTGAAGGGCTTCAAATAATAACCATCTCGTTTATAACAGTTAATTTGAGTCAGTCTTCTGTAATGTGTGTTTTTGCAATAGGGAAGTCAGCTCTCCTTATATTCCTATATGAAACCGAGGTTGGTGAGTATGCATGTCATTTTGCAGCTAAATTGCTATCCTGCAGCAACTCTGTCTGTATTTTGGGAAAATATTTCTGTTCTTGACAAAAGTTAATCACCAGGTTATTGCAAAAAAATGCATGAAATTTTCAACTTGATCCCATTTAATTGCAAAGTGATAGCAGACTCCATCCCCAAATGGTCGTGGACGCCCCTCCCTGAGCCTGGTTCTGCCGGAGGTTTCTTCCTGTTAAAAGGGAGTTTTTCCTTCCCACTGTCGCCAAAGTGCTTGCTCATAAGGAGTCATATGATTGTTGGGTTTTTCTCTGTATGTATTATTGTAGGGTCTACCTTACAATATAAACCGCCTTGAGGCGACTGTTGTTGTGATTTGGCGCTGTATAAATAAAACTGAGTGAATTGAATCTTTTACTGCATGCTACTGTAATTGTCTTTGAAGATAATAACTAACTGCGAGCGATCGCAGACCTGGTCTCCGTCTTCGACAGCTTCGAATTGTGTTGGTGCTGCCCTCTCCAAACACTGTTTTCTGTGACTAGAGCATAGTAAAACTGGTGTCAGTAAACACACATCTCCTGGAGGTCACACAGAAAAAATGGGCTGACGACCCTTAGTTCTTTTTTAAATGCTGAGGAAGTACAAACTGGGGTAAACAGTGTATTTGTTTATGCTTGATAAATAGATTATTTTAAAATGAAACATTCACTGCTTCGCTATATCTGCAAACACCTGTAGACTTTGATTTAGTTTCCTCTACAGGAGGAATATTTAATCATCATTTTTATGCGGGCACTATTTCTTTGGGTGCAATTAATTTATTTCCTTCCCACTAAACTGTTGCTGTTCAGTTTTTCTGCATTTATAGATCAATAAAAACAGTTACCAGAAACTGTGAGCTGGTTGATGGGACCTACGTCACTGATTTTCAAAACATCAGTTCTTGTTTAGGTCAGATTTTACATAAACACGGGTGCGCTCCGAGCAGTGTTGAATTTCTCCATAAATATCAGTCAAATAAAGTTTTCAGTCATCAGTGGTAATGCAGTGTAGATTGCTTCTGCTACAAGCTTTGATTTTAAATGGCACTTGTCTGGAAACCTCCTGCCAGTTATTGAAGTCATTGCCTGAACAGAACAAGGAAGCTATTTTACCAACAGAAAGCGAGTGTTGCTGCATTCACAATGACTGGGAATCACTTTGGAGTGACTAAGGTATCCGTCTCAAGAACGGTAGATGGAGTTTGAAGCTGAATGCTGGTAGGCTCCTTTGTGCAAAAGAGGGCAGTGTGACTTTGAATTATAATTCCTTAAGCATAGAAATGTGGGTGTTTAAAGAAGTAAAGAAGTCGTGGTGACACAGCCTTGGGGTCAGATTCATGTCTGTAATGGCTCACAGCAACTTCAACCTGAGATGAGACAGAACTGTCAACTTGTTTCACGACATTTCGTTCTTCCATCGTGACATTTATTGGCTATCTGTCATGATGCTGATTTAAAAGTATAGACTGTTTATGATAAACTACGCCCTAAAGTGCCGACTTATTGCCGCTAGCATATCTGGATTTGATTTTTAAGTCGAATTGTTTTTTGGTTTTTTTTGGTTTTTTTCTGTGTACATCTCTGTTTACATTTTGTCTAATTTGGGTGATTTGCTAATACAGCTCTAACATCATGTAGATAATTTGTTGACCTCTTCAAATCTTATATTCAAAAGTCCAATATGTGTCTCAAACCTGGATTTCAATGTATCTGCTGTCATTTCAAAAGAAAAAAAAAACAGAAAAAAAAGTCTGTCTAAAAAAACCTTACAGAATTTTGTTCTGTAAGTTCTGTATAATGTTTTGGTATAGAGCGGTGTTCACGGCTGACTCTATGTCTTTAACATGCCTGGGTCCACCACTCCTCCACCGCCGTGCTTGACAGCTGGTATTAGGTGTCCGTGCTGACATGCTGTGTTTGCTTTTTGCTTTTCATCGCTGTGCATTACCTCCAAATATCTACAGTTTGGTCTGGTCCATACAAATATTGCTCCAGAGTTCTTGTGATTTGTTCAGATGCAACTTTGTAAAGCTAAGCTGCACATGTTTTTTTTTTTTTTTTTTTTTAAAGAGCTTTTTCCTGGCAACCTTTCTAAACATTAAACCTTAACATTTAACATGCTAACTGAAGCCTGAAGCCTGTAGAGTCTGATATAGCTTTGCTGTGATGTCTAGTCCTGCACTGTTAGACTTTTAGTCTCCACTTTACGGTAACATACTGGCGTCACTGTTGCCAGCGTCATACCGTGACGCCGTGTTACGGTAGCTTACCGTTCTGCAGGATGATACCGTTTTTTGCTGTTGTGGTATAATACTCTTGGACAAATTATGGTAACGCACCGTAGCTTTTTTTTTTACGTTTTTTTACGTTATGTCGTAAATTACGTCAACAAAGTAACATCATACTGTGATTAAGAAATTGGAATACTACCGTTTATTCACGGTATGTCACTGTAAGCCCGCTGCAAGGTAATAAACTGCAATATATTTACCAGTAACTTACCGTTATCACGCATCATCAGTACCAAAAATATTCATCTCTGCTAGAGGATACCGTGTTCCTACAGGCGGTCATTTACTGTTTAACACGTCGTAATTTACCGCAATTTCAGGAAACAGTAACATACTGTAAGAGACTGAGGGTTCCAAAAAAATTGTACTGTATAAAAAATGTAGCATTTATTTATTTATATATATTTTTATATAAAAACATATATATATACACACTATTGATCATTGATCGAGATAGATAGATAGATATAATTCATGTGCTTTACACCACTTTTTATTTCTGTTCTGATTTTCCTCTGCAGAAATACACATTTCCAAAATCAAAAACTGAAAAGAACTGAACACATATTTTGATTGAGGAAGCACTTGTTTTTACTAAACCATTTAACCCATGTATTTCCTCAGATGGTTGTACAAACAATAACGATATTATGTCATATTCATATCATAAAGGCCAACATATGCTCAAGTGATGAGTTTTCTTAGTTATATTTTGTAGGGTCTTAAACCTACAATGTGAAGTGCCTTGCATTCATTTTGTTGGCACCATACAAATAAACTGAATTGAAATGAATATAACATCAAGCCCCACACTTCTGCCTTTATATACACTTTGTCCAAAATACTGGCTCACACCACCAAATCAATGCACAAAGCAGGGTCCAGAACGACATGGATGAGCGTGTGTGGTGTGAAGGAAATTGACTGACCTGCACTGAACTCTGACCTTGCTTTGTGGACTGAGTTCATTGATTTGTAGGGTGAGCCAATACATGTGACAACTAAAGTGCAAGTAGCTGAAATAATTTTTAACAAACGGGTAAAAGAAGAAAAAAAAAAATCAAAACTGTTGCACTCAAAAAACCTATTGGACAGAGACAGCTTCTTGCAAGATGGTGAGAGAGCTTGTCTTCATTGGTGTTCGTCTTGTGTAAATGTCCAGAAAGCATGGGCCATGGATCATCTGTGGAGACACAGGTAACAACACATCGTTCACTTAAATTATACAAGAAATTCACTAAAAATGGCAACAACAGTTACCTAATTTGAAGTTTTCCACTCAAATTCAGTAAGCCACTGGAGGAAAGTTGTGACATGAAGGTTAATGCGAACAACCTTTCGCTTCACAGTGGTCCCAGTCTTTCTGCTTGTCCCAACCTTGGAGGTACATTTTGTTCCCTCTTCAGGGTTTATCCTTACAAAAACCCTTAAAACATGCCACAATAAATAGTAACATACAGTAACATTGAGTTGTGATGTGAAAAAATGACCTACTTAGGGATAATTCTTTCATCATCTATCACAATTAGCTGACTGTTCAAACATAGCTCTGAATCAGTTCCAATGTTGCACACGCTGACTCCTGGTATTCCAGGTTCAATACATAGAATGAACCAAAGAAGACTGACATCGCATCAGCAAAGGTGTTCTCTTTGTCCAGCTCAACAATTACACGGCCCTCTGCACTCACCCTCCAGCAGGTGGCGGTCATTAAATTTTGTCCTTAAATGTATAGGGGCAACAGTGTCATTATGCAACACAAAATAATTTCAATACTTCACTTCTTCACACTGTCTAGATAATCAAAAAGCAAATAGCTACGTACAGTTAATTATTAATGGCCTTATGTTGTCCGTCTTAACATATTAGAATTGTACATAATTGGTAATTATTCTGCACATTAAACACACCTAACAAAGAGTCAGCCCAATTAAATTACCGTCAACTGAGTTCCATCAACTGTATGGTTATTTTGGAGTTTATAGTGTGTGCTGCTGTTAAACTTTACATTATTGACTTCAGTATTTCTGCTGTTAATGTAGCTAGACTACCATGTTGATCAATAATATGTAATGTGAAATTTGATATTGTTACCTTGCTGGATTCACTGAGACACATGTCCAACAACCTTGGTTTATAAAGGAAATAACAGAAATGTGAGCTAAATAAACAGAGACTGGATACCTGTCTGCCAAACAGAAACTGTAATATGGTCTAATCAGTTCTATTTCAAAAATGACTTCTTACCAAGCATGATCAGCCTTGGGGTGATTGGCAGGTTGCTCTCTGCTTCAAGGGATATCCTGGTAGATGTTTCCTGCCAGAAAAAGGACCAAGACATTTTATGTAACAAAAAAACAGGACAGCAAGCAACAGCATTAAACATAGAGCTGTATTAAAGAAGCTTACATCTGCTAAGACAAAGAGGGAGTCTTCATTTTCCTTGTAATACTTCATCATGAGAAGTATGGCTGCTGTGCCAACCTTGTTGTTGGTCAAAACTCCCTCACTTTCTATCTGCTGGATGAGGTGTTCCGGGCATGTCCCACCGGGAGGAGGCCCCGGGGCAGACCCAGGACACGCTGGAGAGATTATATCTCTCGGCTGGCCTGGGAACGCCTTGGTATTCCCCCGGATAAGCTGGAGGAGGTGGCTGGGGAGAGGGAGGTCTGGGCTTCTCTGCTTAGGCTGCTGCCCCCGTGACCCGGCCTCGGATAAAGCGGATGAAGATGGATGGATGGATGGATGGATGAGTGTCCTTATACCAAGGTTCCATTTGAGCTTCTGGCTGGAGAAATAGTTAACAATCCTTCTGCCTTTGGTTATGAGGGCCTGACTTAAGCGCTCACTGATATCGATGCCTGTGAGTTTGTGAAAGTGGTTCGAAAGACCTTTCCGAGTAAACAAGAATGGCCACTGCTCCTGAATTTCAGCTATTGAAAGTGAGGGACAACTGTTGATAAGCTGGCGCTGAGAAATATATGTGAGGCACATGAAGTCATCCACATCAGGTCTCTCCACAGCTCCAGGTCCTTGTGAATTAAAAATTGTTAACAGGATGTGTTTCTTTTCCTCTAAAGAAGCTGGCGTTTCCCCCTCAGGAAGTTCAACTGGTTGCCAATTTATACAACCGTAGCTATCAACAAGGCATCTAACTTTTTTAGGTGAGGTTGCATTACTGTTGGGACAGCAGTCTTCCTCATTCCTGGTTCTCTTTGTTTGACGAAGTCTATGTGTTGTATTATCTCGATTAACATGTTCAACTCTAGATTTGATGCTTCTTAGTAGTGAATAATGTCCACAACCCAGTCTTTCTCCCTTTTCAGTAAAATCTGTAGACAACTGCTGACACATCCAAAGTTTGCCACAGCTTCTTGAATGAGAGCGTTGTAAAGATGAGGATTCTAATCACTTGTTTCTCCAATGATTTGAACTATAGGTGGAAACATTTGGCCCACTGAGAGGTAGGACTGCAGTAACTGATGCCGTTCAGTCTTGCATAAGTTGACAAAGTTATGCACTGTTCTTGTAGATGCTTTGAAATACGAGTGCTTGCTCTCAAACCTAAGGGTCCACAAATGAATGAGTGGTCCAAAGTGAAGGATAAGCTCTGCATAATGTAACAAATAGTGATGTTTTGCTTTTAAAGCTTTGTCAGGAAACCTACTGTGTCTCAGATATATATAGTCCTCTATGAAAAAAGGTCTTGATTGATTTTGTCCACTTCTGCTTGTGGAATATTACATGAAGACAGTTTGTCAGACAGTATTGCAAGAACATTGTGCATTGCACAGCTGAGAAGATCCTGAAATTCCTCTATGATGCTCTGCATAGTGCTGGTTGGCAAGAGCATTTTAGCCTGCATTTTTAAATTACACAAAGCCAACTGTCTTCTAATAGATTAACTGTGTCCTGTCCTTGTATTATGGCAAATTCCCCAATTTCTTGTTGCCTTGACTGCTGAACTGTCTACTTATGTTTTCGAGAAATACGGCTGGAAAATGATGTTCGGACACTGAAGTATTTAGAGCAATCTTCAAATGGACATAATACTTTTTTCCCGTCTTTGATGTGAAATCTGAGATGGGCACAGAGTTGTAAAGTTTTGTGCAGCATACCCACATCCAGGAACTTGACAGCTGAGGTCACCCGTGAACTTCTCTCAGTGGTCTCCCTTCTTGTTCTGTGATTCGTAGGCATATGTGAATGAAAGGCAGAAAATGTTCTGAAAGTGGCAGGACAGTTCTCAGTTCCACAAGAAAGCCTGTAGTTAGCTACATGTTTGTGGCTTTTAACATGCAAACTGAACAATATAAATTTGTGTGCACGGAAGCCACAAAATTTACAAATACACATAGTTGCAAAAAGTTCAATGATCAATTACCTTTCCTAAATGACATGTGCAATGCAAAAAAATAAAAAAAAAATAAGAGTATTGTCAATAGGGACCAATTCCCAGATTTTACATGATCAAAATTATTCACAAAAGGCTTCAATAAACAGAAAATGTGTGCTGACAAAAGACAAGAGAGCAGTGCACAAAAATGAAAAGATATTTGAGCTCGACGCTTTAATGGGTTTAGCCTGACTAAGTCAGCACTCCGCACCGTACAGGTAGTACAAGCACACCTGAAAACACTGACCAGCTAACAACTTTAAGCATTTGTGCGCAACCTCGGTAGTTCACCGATTCACCTGTTGCAAACGTCCAAGTTTCCATCAAGTCTCATAAATCCATCGGCAACTGTTACCTAACTAGTCTTTGGAGTCTCCACATTCATAGATATTGATATTTTGTCTTAGCATTTGAATGAAAATAACCTGGCAGGGTAGCTTAAAAGTCAAAACAAACAGTAAGAACACGTTTCTGACTTCTCTCGAATAAGTGAAAAAACACTTACCGTCAGACTGATTAGCTGGTGTCAATCCAACTTTAATGTTTCCCATGTCAGTCCGTTTTAGGCAAAAAGTGTTAAGTTTAGTTGTTTCATTTACTTTTGAGATACTCCCTCATGGACGAGCAATTTGGAGTCTAGCAGAGTTGTCACGAATAGCATACGATCTTCAGATATAATCCAATCAACCGTGCATTTAACCTGACTGAACTCCATCCAGTTACCTCTGACTACTTCTAAGTTGCACATGTTAACGGTCCGTAAATTGTCTCTGTTGTTCTTCCACCATCTCATCATCACTCTGTGCTGCAGCGAACTGGATCTGTGGCACAGAATAGTTGATGGCCATGTTGTTCTCCTGCTTTGCAGCTTTGTTTGAGTCTGAATTGCGTCTTAAACGTGCAAAACTAAGAAAAGCAGATCAATATTTTCTTCTTGTTGTTATTTAACAGTGGTTGGCAACCAGCGAAAGGAGCATTAACCACCTCGAGCAATATTTCCTATCCCCATTGTTGTTTTGAAAGTGAATACCCAACGTGTGCGTCATACGTCACGTTGTACGTCAGGTGAAGGTGTGGTGTCGGCTATCGCTCTCCCATTGAGATGTGTAACAAGTGCTACACACACCTGTCGCATAAAAACGCTTTAAAAACACAACCCAACGCGCTAAACATGAACAAACATAAACACCCGTGTTACATTATCATGTGTATCCAGAACATCTCTTCTGAACCAAGACGAAGTGGTGCTACAAAGGAATTATTTCTGTAGGAGAGTGCATTTAATAGCAGTCTGGCCTGCCACAAAATGCACCGCTACAGTTTCTGCTTGTCCCAGAATTTATTAAATTTGAGAGTGAAGTTGTAGGACTGATGCTGGTTAGTGGTGTAGGTTTCATGGAAGTGACACCTGAACTTGTGTAAAATGACGACCACAGCATATTCTTTTCAGTGAACTTTTGGTTAGTTCACTGTAGTTAGGCAGAGGTGTCTTAAAAAGTACCACCTTATACAAAACAAATGAAGGTCCAGTATAAGAAAGAATAAGAAGAGAAAAAAGGAACACCCTGCTAAATGAAGTCATTTGTAAACATTACTCTAAATGTAACCATTAGTTTTTGTTGCTGGCCATACAAAAAATAAGTATACTTCAAGTATATTTCCCAAGTATACGTTACCTAGTACGTATACTAATAATCTTGGGACTACATTGGCCCCCGTTTTAGTACATAAAAGTATTCTTGAAATTAACTTTTAGATGTACTTTTTGTTCACCATAAATGTACTAGCATAATGTCCTTTCCAGTCTATAAGAGTATACTTAAAATATACTCGACTCTATCACAATACTAAGCTTACAAGTGTACTATTAATTTACTTTTTAGTTTATATTTGAGTTACTAATGATTGAAAAACAGTAATTAAAATGCAATTGAAACATATTTTTCACATGTAACAAATCTCTTCATTCCCCAGACAGTAAGATAACAGTTCTAACTATCAGAAGGCTTCATTTGTAGAGAACTACACTCACAGTTCAAGTAGCAGAATTATGTTGTGAACAGGTGAGAAAGTGTTTTGAGAGTTGAGGTTTATTATCTTTTTACCCTTTTCACTCACGGTTTGAACAATTTCCTTTTTTAAATTAATGATTTACCCCACTTACTCTATTCAAAAGGTAAAAGACATTACACAAGAATTTTTGACAGATTCTTGTTTTAAAACATCAATCATTTGTTTCATAGTTGTTTTAATTTCACAGTTAAAGCACTGCAATGCATGCTGGGTATTTACTTGTACTTCTTAGTAAACCTCAGGTATACTTCAAATAAACTACAAACTACATAGTATATCACTAGCACTACTATACTACAAGTATAGACTAAATATACTTATACTTTTCTGTATACTTCTAACTGTACTTAAAGTATGCTTAAATGTAATTTGGTCTAAAAAATCAAGAAAATACATACAAAGTGAACTAAAGGTATACTTGCTTGTTTTCTAGTTTTTAAAGTATACTTATACTTAAATATTATTTTTTGTAAGAGTGAGACTGGTTGTTTGATACAAAGTGGACTGTAATAATGTTTCACATTGTTTGAATAAACAAATACATTTATTAATATATGAGGTTCAATTCAAGAAATTCCATTTGAGTGTGGCTGCAACTTACTCCTTAAGTTAAAAATGATGCTGTATATTGTAGTTTATATGTTATACTACTCTCACAGTGAATTGCATTTTATAGTAATACACTCTGAATGAGGATTTAAGTAATTACTCTTAGATCTACAGTAGAAAACAAGAGAAATCCAGATGGTGTAATAGTATAATCTCAGGAACATCACCAATTGTTACATTTGCTGTATTTTACAGCTGTTTCCATGAGTACGGTGAGTTACCGTAAAAATAATGTAATCTCATGGAATTTTCCCACAATTACTTGCAAATTACAGTACTAAACTGCAAACATCCTTTAGAGTTTTTTACTGTTGATTTTGCAGTACTAAGCTAAGGAAATTACTGCAAAGGCTAACAGTGTGGGTTTGTGGTAACACACACCTGAACACTCCAGACCTGCAAACTGTTAAAACTCCTGGTTTTATCGAGGTGCTTACACTCTCTGCTGATCAGTTAATCAAGTGCATTAGCAACGCTTGGTTGCTCCTTACCTCAAGTCCCATGGTAATGGAATACTTCGTTTTTCATAGGGCTCACTATATGTTCTCATGTCATGTTGAAAGTTGAATCTGCAATTCCAGCAAACCTAAGTTCTTTGAATTTTGATGTTGGAGTTTGTTGTTATGAGTTGGAAAACTCGTTACCATTTAAAAGGTCATCTGTAGCCAGCAGACACTGTTAACATTACTGCAATTGCCCTGTGAAGGCATCATTATAAAAACCCACACTCTTAACACCTTTTTGGACAGCTAACATGAAGCAGCGACATTAAAATGGCAAACCGGGGCTGCTGTTCAAGCTGTTTTTAGTTTACTTGCTGTGACTCTGCATTCCCTGACAGCTGCCACCCACCCGCTTGACTGACGTGCTGAATTTGGGGGACTGTACTGCGGTGCATAATATAATATGTAGCCAGTCGGACATTTTAAAGCTATACGATGATGAATACTCTACAGAATGGGCGAGCGTGGGTCAGCATATTTATGTTTAATTTATACTTTAGAGCAAGCAAAGATTGTGTAATGTTAAGAGGGGCAATCAGTTATATTTTAGTGATTGCTCCTTTAGCAGCGGCTCAAACAGTCACTGATTAATTCAACAGTCTCTGAACTGCTTCCTTAATATGGTTTAAGTGTTATCAATGCTTAATTGTGTGGTAGTGTTATGAATAATCCAGATTCCCAGGTCTTCAAGCTTATTCTAGCTTTTGTATTTTAAACAAATAACCACACAGAATTACCAGCTAGTAAATGGACCACATACAGTATGCTAGCTTAGCCCAACTGTTCTGCTGTGGCTGCTGCTGCTCTCCTGTTAATGGAGTCCTCCAGCAGAGCCCTCCAACCATGGTAGCCTCATTAGACTCTATGCCCGCTGAGTGAGATGAGCATGAATGGAGGGCAGCAGCACAGGGCCTCCTGGCTGCAGAGTTGGCATCGAAACTGGCATCTGGGAGCCCCAGACATGAGTAGTGTGTCTGATGGGATTAACTGGCTGTGGCGAAAGAGAGACAGAAGAGGAGAGGTTGCCCAAGCTTCCAAATTAACTCTGCAAGACTGAAGGCAATCATCGGGGAGAAGGGGGCTACAGCACGACAAGTGCTGGTGGGATGGTTATCAATAGAAAAGGAGAAGGAATTGAAGTCTTCTGACCCGCAGGAGTGGACTCGGGAAACATGTGGTCTAATTCTGTGATACTGACTGGGCTCTTCATTTACCCAGCAGTGCTGTTACAATTAGCATATTTTATTATAAAACAATCTTCCATTAATTGTATCTGCTTGAGAATGAATGTGTGCAAATGTGCCGAAAAAGACTCGGTATAGTATCTTTTGTTTTTTAATGCATCTGACAGAGAATAAAAACGCACGTTTCAGGATGAAAACACATTACATTCACTCATCCATGTTTCTAAGCAGTGCTGCAGTTTTGTGGCTGTTTGTTTGTGTACTTTCTGTGTCTGTTTGCTCAGGCGAGTATGTGTGAGTATGTGTGCGAGTGTGTGTGAATGACAGGCATGAGTGGATCACCCTGCCATGACAGAGTCTATCGATCAGCGTGTCAGCGTCGAGGGAAAAGGTTAATCTGCCCGATGCCAGCCCCGCGCCGCACCCCATCTCTGGCCTGCCCTGCATCCCGCCCCAGCCTGCTCCCTCTCTTATCAGGATTAGAGGAGTGTACAAAAGGGCAGAGTATTCCCAGGACACACGCTGACCTTCAGTAATCCCACCAACCTGCCGCTCTGCTTATAATTAACATCAGGAACAAAGATGAAAAATCCCTAGCCTCCCTGTGTAGCGCTCCTCCTACGGAAAGTCTCAAAGTAGAGAAGGAAAAAGTTACAGTAGATTTAAAGACTGAAAGCACACAGTCTTGCTTCAGTAATATGTTTTGAATGGCCAGGAGAGCCTAGCTGACATTCTGGAGGTGCTGACTGGCCTCTCCATGCTCCCCAGCGCACACACCCTAAACACAGACTGGAGAAACATGCTGAACCAAGCAGGGAAAAAGAAAACTGTTCTTGGGATCAGTAGACGCTACTGTGAAGAAGGACTGTTGAGCACATAACAGAGGACTGTGTCTGTTCGTGTGCGTGTGAGAACACACTCACCGGGTCTTGGTTCATCTGCACTATGAGTTGTTTCACAGCGTGCAGTGTGGGGTGGGCCCACGGAGAGGGATCCTGCCAGTGTCGATTCAGGTCGAAGCCCATCAGAGAACACCTGTACACACAAGCATGTGCGCACGCACACACACACACACACACACACACACACACACACAGATAATGGAAAATACAAATGACTAAAGGCACCTTGTGGCCACAAACGGTGCAAAGTTGCACATGTTCAAAGTTTCAAAGTAAGCTGTTGTCTTTTTTACACAGTTCTTCACTAATTAAAAGATGGTTTTAGTATCACATGCTGAGACTGCCATGTTATAAAAATGATATAAAAAAAGTGTCCCTGTGCCTGAAATCACTTCCTTACTTAAATGACTGAGTAATTTTTAAAAAATTCAGGTTTGTAAATTGTCATCTTTTTTCTTTTTTTCAGCACTTTTGTTTCTTTGTAAAAAGTTCCAAATATGCAAACACAGAATAAAAGATGGAAACGGCATCAGTGTAAATTGTAAAATGTGTAAACGTGCATTCTTTTTGATGGACAGCAGGGGGCGACTTCACTGTTTGCAAATAGGCTTTGACTGTACACAAAACAGCCCTCGACTCCTTGCCTCTGTGACCTCAGTAAACACTTTTCTGATGACTTTAAGGGCTTTTTCACTTTTTACTAAATAAAACTACTAAAGTTAGAAAGGAGAATCGTAAAGTGTATTCTCTAACTAACTATTTATCAGTCACAATTCATTAGCCAATCAGCTTGTGGTGTCCTCGGTTTCACAGTCTGGTTGCAAAACACCAACGCTCAGCTCGAGGGCTCTGTAGCCAGTGGGTGGCATCACGATGGCTATCTTTCTACTACGAGTATACTAGCATTTATTGCACACTCGAAATTCAAAGGGCAGCTGCTAAATATGATGCCCTACATAGTAAACTGAGATTGATTCAGGACAGAAAAATGTAGGTCACAAATTCTTACTAGATTCAGCTCGGCAAGTGTTTGAAGAGGGAAAAAAATCCTTGCAACAAATACACATGATGCATTATTGGTAAGAAACGGTAGACACATTAGAAGCAGACTGGGAATGAGGGAAGTGCATGAACTTGTAATCAAAGTCCGGTTGACCGGGAGCTGAACCACGGATGATGTGGCACGTGCCCCAAACATTAGGCTGCTATGGCGCCCAACCTTATAGTGTTACCAGGAGTGTCAAATTGCCATAATGGGATGCTTACATCTAAAGATGCACCCTAATCTGCTGTGCTTTGTGACATGTGGATCTTTGACATTTGCTAAAGCCAGTGATAATGACACAGGAGTTACTGATACTGCAGGGCAACTGAGCAACGCAGCCAGCCATGAACAAAATACTCATCCCAGGTTAACTGCAATTGATTATTTGCTCTGCATGTATCCATTTCAGTCTGCTCTCCACTGCGTCCTGCTGAGGTAGCTGTGTGGTTTCTGTGTATGTGTTCTGTGTGTCTGTGTCCACGTATGAGGACTATAACTATTCACCTACAGTCAATATTCTGGTTATCACCGCTCAGTGCAAAAGCAAGCCAATAAATATAGCCTGAACCATCACCAGTCGCACTGAGTGGTATTAGTGAGATTGTCACTGTGGGAAGCAACGAAAGAATCCCTGCACATGTATTTTGGGGACAGTAGCAAGGCACCACCACTAGATGGCGTTCATGAACACAGTGGGAGTGTGTTGCATATCTTGGTGAGCATTAGTATTCTGAGGGCTGAGCCTATTAAGTAAAAGGCAATTATGAAGAAGGGAATGAGAGGAGAGGAAAACAGAGGAGAGGAGGATGCCCACAGAGCTGCAGCAGCAGTGTTAAAGACAGAGTGGAGGAGAGGATGGACAGAGAGACTGGCAAAGAGAACAGCCCTACAGCCAAATGCTATCTTCTAACAAATGCACTGCTGTGAGCTATATGAATTCATTAAGCTCTCTAAAGGTGGAGTTAAGAGGATATAACCCCACAGAGTGCGATACAAAACCATGTAATGTGTGAGTTCTACTTAGTGTAGGGACGGTTTAAAATTAAGAATTAAAACATGCATGTTTGTGTACCTGTAATTGCCCAGGTAGACTCCGTCGGGATTTAGCATGGGGACTATCTTGAAGATCACATGATCTCTCAGGATCTGAGCAACAGGGTGCTGGCTCACCAGGAAGTCAATCACACCTATGAAACACAGGCACACACACACACACGGACACACACGGAGGAAAATAGACTTGAAAAGAAAACCAAAGGCAGGCTGGCAGTTAATTGAGTTTTGAGAAACAAAAGGAGAAGGAAGGACAGCGAGGGGCATCATCAGAATCGAGGGAGGAATAGGAGATGTCAAGCCTAAATCGATACAAATGGAATGGAGCTGACGGTGCTGGAAAAAGAGACAGCACACGGCGGACTAAAAGCCAGCTCATCTGATCCATGATGATGCATATGCACACTGAGAGAGATAGATAGATAGAGAGATAGATAGATAGAGAGATAGAGAGATAGATAGATAGATAGATAGATAGATAGATAGATAGATAGATAGATAGATAGATAGATAGATAGATAGATAGATAGATAGATAGATAGATAGATAGATAGATAGATAGATAGATAGATAGAATAGAGCTTTAACTTTCCTTTTCAGTCCCATTACCTATAAACAAAGGAACCCAGAAGGAGCTAACCTGACCACTCTGAGCCAATGGAAAGGAGCAACAGAGCCATTAAATCCTGCTAAAAGACAATTTCCCAAAGGTTCCTAGTTTTTCAAGATGCTTTATTAGTTTTGAGTTACCAGAGCTCAGGAGCAAAGACACTGCAACCCCATTGTATTTCAGGACTATAGTTCGAGTTGTTATATAGAAATATAGGCTCAGGTATCTGTTCTGTTAAGTTTCAAGCATATTATACTCAGGTGCAAGGTGAGAATTATAATTCATTTGTAAGTGTGAAAGGACGGACTGCTCATCCCTTTTCATTACGTATAGTTTCCAGACAGTATCAGAGATGTGCCATTATTGATCACATGTTGAGCTTTTTTTTGTATATTTTAGTTCGATGAGCGAGTCTGTTAATTAATCTGGTTTAATGTTTTATCCACTGCACACTTGAGCACAGGTAGCCTGTGTGCAGTCCATGTCTGTCTGGAAGTATTTAGTGTTTTATGAAATGAAAAATACAACAAAAGGAGCAGACCATTGAGATGACAACAACAGCATTTCTCGTTTTCAACATTTGACATGTTTGCGTTCCACCTTTATTTAAATTTTTACACTTTACACCGTGTCTCAACTTTTTTTGCAAGTGTGATTGTGCTACATTTAACATGTTTGGAAAGAATTTTCCAGTTTGAAAAAGGCTAATGAGGTATAATGTAATAATAATGTAATCTCAGCTGGAGACCAGACATTTTGGTACTTTTGATATTTGGTTTCCTGAGTCTTGTGATAATTTGGTAAATGGGCTCTTTAATAGAAATAAAAAGTTTTAAAAAATTAAACAAACGAAAGATCTTTAAACAAGGATTTTGTGCCGTTACATCATCAGGAGAAACCACGGATTATAAAATAAATCTTCATTCTTTTATTTCATTTTCAGGGCGTGCAACGATGATTTTGAATTTTTGAAAAAGTGATGTAAAATATGAGTCAACAGTAGCCATAAACATCCTGGTTACTAACAGCAAAATGTATACGTACCGCATTGTGCAGTGCATGCTGACATACGCTGCTGTGCACACAGGTGAGTGGTTCTGCATTTGAATCAATGACCTCACATTAAAACTTTACCTTGACAAACAAACGAGGCGGGAGACTCTCCGGGGTGAACGCGGGCGGTGAGAAAGACCAGCTTCTTCTCCCGTTCTGCACTCATGTGGTCTAAACAGGGGTAGTGAGAGGAGTTGGTGAGGAGGAGAAGAAAGGTAAAGACAGGGTACCAGAGGGAGAAAGAGGTGGTGCTGTTAATGCACAAAATTCTAGCAGACCTGTAGAGCAACTCCAAAAACTTATTCTCGGACACAAAATAACAATTGAGAGTTGGTATTAAACTTAGATATGCATGTAACCCATAAAAGTCCGGTGTGAGAGGTTGGGTCAAAACACAGGCTGACCTCACAGTCTATTTTCAGCCAGATACACATGAATCAATCATCAAACCAACACACGCCACACAATATTCAACAGATAAGGTGAATTATACATCTACAGGGGTCAGGCTCTGCTTGCAACAGGTGTGACCTGATAGAGGTCTTCTTTGAGTTAAGACTTCAGGCTTGCTAAGGAATTCTCTGTGGCTCGACGCTCCACACCTGCTCCTTGGAGATGGTGTTGCACTGATGTGTTTGACTTTTCTTGAGCTTTTCCGCTTTACTGGTGTATTTTTGCATACACAAGGACCACTAAACCTTTTGATGTTAAACATCAACATCATACTTCATACCAGTGGTGTGAATGACTATATTTTAATCATCTCAAGCATGATTATCTTGCCCATATTGAAAACTAAGCGACAGAAAAGCTAAATAACATAAAAAGCCAAACAGGATCTATTCATTCAGTCCACAAAGGTTAAAGTTTTGCTGTTTTCTTGGCCTGTGTTTCTCTTCTAATCTGCTGTTGCTAATGGAAGAAAACGATTGCGTGCCTCATTGCGATACACAAACTTAATATCTTATCGATTCTTCCACCTCTTCTGCTGAGCACAGAAAATGCTAATTAGCAACAGGGTATGCACCTTTCCTTCTCTTTAATTCCAATTTAACCTCAGAGCAACGAGTGTGTGCTTCTCTGCGTGTGGGAGCACACGCGTGTCTGTCTGAGTAGTTTGGAGTCGTAAACAAAAAAAGCATTGTTCCATTTAAGTACTCTGCCTCTGATTTTATTTCGCTTTTTCCTCCCTCTGCCCTTCACAGAGACAAATGGCTTTGCCATTCAGGAGTCTCCGTGGAGCGGGGCAGGGCGTTTGTTGTAAATGTGAGTGCTTGCGGTTTCGCTGGCCGCTGGGTGCTCGGTGTCTGTGAAATTCCATCACTTACAAATTCTACTTTGGCCTCGACCCCGGGCCACCGCGTAGGCTCCAGATACGAGAGCACGGCCATCGCACACACTCAGATACACACACTCACTGTACAGTGCAAAGCTGCAATCAGAAAAGGGGAAAAAAGCAGCAAAGGCACACAGCCATTTTCCCTACAGTAAAACCAAGAACCCAGAAAGTTGTGAGCCAAACTGGAGGCAGCTGCCAAGGTCCCGACTGTCTGGGAATTCAACCATCATAGCCATGCTACATTTAGTCTCAGTGCTAGTGTGCCCTTGCTGCTTCATCAAAACAATCTCTTCCAGCAGGCTCCTGGAGCTTACAATGGATGTACTGTTTATCCCACATCGTTCTGTGAGTATCTGTGTGTATGCGTGTTGGCTTGTGTGTGTGTGTGAGACTATGTCTCCTCAGGGCTCTCACAAATGCTCCCCAAGTAGTTGTTGTGTTTATGTGTCTGTATCTCTGCATTCCTCTGTATCTGACTGTGCGCAGCCAAGCACTGTAGCACAAAATTAAGTCCCGCTATTCCATAGGCACACTGACACCCGCAGGGAACCTGGAGGATACAAGCACCACAGCTAGGTTATACATAAAAGGAAATCGGGCTGAGGTGTGTGTCGCACGAAGGTAACACAAAGGTTAGGGTCAAGTTTCGTTTGAGTGTCGAGCATAGTCGTGCAGAAGCATCTCCTGACCTCAAGGTGTCAGTAGAGATCAGCAGCCGGGTGGCTGTGGAGCGAGAGTGGAAGAGCAGCTTGGGAGACACAAGCAAAAGAGAAAGAGAAAGAAAGGTAGCTTTCTTAAGGCATCACAAATGATCTCATTCGCCTTCCTGGAAAAATCTTTTTGTTTCTCAGGAATCGAAGTACAAACAGAGAACATTCCTTCACCAATGAATGCCTTTCCTCAAGAGTAGGAAACGTCAAACTAGCATCACTCTCACTTCAGTTGTTTGACAAGCCAAAATGGGTTTTTTGAAACTAATAGTTTTATTACAAAGCTGATATAAAAGAAATATAAATCATCAAATAATATAGACATATGACAAGCTGGAACCAGCAGGTGACATTATATTTTACCATAACTCATTAACTTAAGGATTAATGAGTGCAAATATCTGTAAAATCTGACAGCTGATTGACCGATTAAGTAAACATTTCATAACTATTCTGGGTTGAATTCAAAATCATGGCCAAAAATGGTGATACTAAATAAACACACAGATAGTTTTATCCTCTGTGTCTCATGTTGGCACTCACAGATCAGCCACACGCAGGGGGAAAAAAGAGGGGTTCTGCTAATTTGCCACTTAGGAGTGCCGTTGTCAAACCAAAATATACATAGCCATAGCAAATGATCACATAGTGCTGGAAATAAGAAAAATAAGCATGTGTAAGGATGAGACGGCTGGTGCGCCAAAGCGTCTTCAGCATGAGAGATGTTTCCATTATGCAGTGGTTAGAAATGAGTATGTCGGAGGTTTGGACAAACCGTTAGAGAGGCAAAGTTGAGATGATTTGGACATATGATGAAGGAAGGCATGCAGGGAGTCGGTGTGACATAAGGGGATGGAAAGGATAGTATGAGAAGGAGGTGGATGATTCTATCCCCTAACAGGAGCAGCCCAAAGAAGAAGAAAAAGTAAACAATTATTTTACATATTATGTCACGAGTGGTTTTATTATTGTTATTACTATTGTTATTCACCCCAGCCGGTAGTGGCAGATGGCCCCGCCCCTCCCTGAGCCTGCTTCTGCTGCAGGCATCTTCCTGTTAAAAGGGAGTTTTTCCTTCCCACTGTCACCAAGTGCTTGTTCATAGTGTATTGTTGGGGTTTCATCTCTGCTATATAGCGCCTTGACGTGACTGTTGTTTTATTTTCGCGCAATATAAACATAAGCACCTACATATGTTAGCGATCCATCAGGCGCCCTTTTTTGTGACGTAAATTCTTCATCCCACCATGGAGACGTGGCAGAGTGCCTACACCTGAAAGGTTATGTTTCTCAATTATGAATCTCTTTAATTTTAACTTCATGGCTCCACTGGCCTGTCACAACAGCTCAGAACATGACTAAAAAAATCTAAGAATTAGGTGAGAACGAGAATGGAGGCGTACGCTACAGTGAGAGGGTGGCGGCTGAGCAGGGGGCGGAGGGGGAGTTGACAATGAGTGAGTGAAGGCAGCGGAGGCAAAATTTATGCCCACGCTACCAAATCAAAGTGCTCCCTCAGCATATTTCTCACCTGCCAAAGTCACGAGCCGCACTGAACTGCACATTACCGCTCATTCTCTCGCAGCTCGCCAGGAGGAAATAAAAAATTAAAGGATGTCAAACTATGATCAGCTCTGATAAATATGGAAATTACCAGCGAGAAGGAAAGTGCCAGTGAAAAACAACATAAATCTAATGGATTCTGAAGGTCAGCCCTGATTGTGCTGGTCAGCTCTTTCTGTGACAGCAGGCTCGGGAACTTGGGGTTCAGTCTCATAAGTTGTGACATGATGTAATTAACTGAGATCGTCTTCATCATTCTTCTTCGACGGGTACAAAGGAAGCCCTGTCAAGACCTTCTGGAAGACATGGCATATATTTAAATACATTTACCCTTTTTTAAGAGTAAATTTGATTCAAGGAGATAGAGGTAGACTTAGCTTGCGTTTTAATATTATTGTTGTCCAAACTTTCTGACGTAAAAGGCACTAAGCTGTATGACTATCCCCACTTTACTGGGCACTAAATAGCATCTTGGATTTTATATTAAAGCAGATGAAATATGGAATATCTAAACACTTTGGCACACTGCAGGGAGGGATAATGTGCTCCAGCATATACTGCAGCCCTTTTCCTTATACACAGTTTTTAAAAAAGCATATTATACAACAAGTCTCCAAACCAAGGCCTCCCTATTTCTCTGCCTTCCCCCCCCCCAACTCTGCTCTGTGGATTTTACACTGTAATAAATTAGCCTCTCTTTGGTGAGATGGCAACAAGACACGCTTGACGCTCTGCTCGGTGTGTCACGTTGAGGATGGGCGCGAGCTGTAAATTGTCACTGGCGTTGAATTTATACAGAGCCTTGGGATGAGCTGCGGTGCTGTATACTGCCCAGCTGAGTGAGTCCCAACAAGCATCAAAGCTTTGTGCTTCTTCACCCCCACCCCACTCCACCTGCTGACACCACCCCTCTGCCACCTCAAGGACAACCGGAGAGACAGAGAGAGAGGAAGAAAAAGAAAAAACGGAGACAGAGAGAGATGGTGGTGTGTGCCGAAGAGCAGAGGGCTCTAAAGTGATAAGAGTTTTATGATGCTGTTTTCTTCCCCAGGAATTGACCAGGTCCGCGACTTAAGTTCTGTGTATGTGCATGTGGGTGTGTTTGCGTCTGTAGGTGCTCGAGAGCCTGTGGCGTGTCTCAGATTTATTCATCTCATATTATTGTGGGGAGGCAGGGGTACCGCCAAGGCCTCCCCACACATTAATAAAGCATCCCCTGTCGCTTCACACACCACACATTACACAGCTAAACTCTCAGAGAGGTGAGAAGGGGGGGGGGGGAGAGACGCCTAAAGGAGAAAAACAGTATGAACGTTACTAATTGTCATGAAAAAAAAGGAATCCTGGTGTTTTCTCTGAACAGACAAAGAAATGAAATCTACAGAGTGGAGGATATTTATACAGACAGGTGTGAGGACGGAAACACAGAGGACGACTGGAAAGATAAAAGGAGAAAGGACGGCGAGGGGGAGACAGAGAAGCAAACAGACAAGAGGCAAAGAGGAAAACAAAGAGAAGCCAAAAACCAGGAAAACAAACACAAGAAACCTTACTCAGCTACTTTATAATTTGCTTAGCGAGTACATAAGATCCTTGCATAAGGGCATCGCCTATAAACTG
Source organism: Oreochromis aureus (assembly GCF_013358895.1). Lineage (NCBI taxonomy): Eukaryota > Metazoa > Chordata > Actinopteri > Cichliformes > Cichlidae > Oreochromis > Oreochromis aureus. The sequence continues at coordinate 42,160,401 of NC_052963.1, read as the reverse complement.
CTGCATAAAAACACACTCGCATTAATTCCTGATTGCCCAAGTTAGTTTACCAGTGTAGCTGGGCTAGCGATACGAAGCTATTTGTAATCTGTGAAAGCACAAACTCCCAAATCCACTCTTACACTTAATGATGCCACTAAAGAAGAAATCAAAGCAGGGAAGTTAAAGACAGAAAATATGTCAAAGTCATGCTGCACTCTGACATCTTATGGGAGGGATCCTTGGCTGAAAAAGCCACCTAAAAACTGTTACAGTGGGATGTCAGGCTTTTTTACCTTAGCTGACATTTTCATGTTTAATGATCTGTAAACAAAGACAAAATACATCGTTCTTCACCCTCAGATCAAGAAATCTGCGGTCATAACGATAACAACAACTTGGATGAATTCCTAATTACTAAATGTGTCAAAAGTCGCCCGGCAGGTTCTTTGTCAGGGTTCATCTCTACGGCTTCGTTGGCATTTTCCTGTAAATCAGGCCAAGTCTTGTAGAGAAGAGCGGATCTGAAATTCTTTGGCACCTGATTCATGTCACAACCGATATGATGGCTCTGAGTCAGAAGCTTGTGAAGAAGTCATAGCAAGAACTGAGTGGCGCAGCATTGATAAAGTACATAATATCAATGTTACTGCGTACTAAGTAGGGAGCCCTTCTTAGGGTTCATAATGGTTTGCTATTCTTCCTGGGACAGCTGAGCTGGAAGGGAGAAGCAAAAGCTTAGCTGCCTCCATAAAAGCTCAACTGTCCCACTGTCGTACATGTTATTTTGCTGTGTTATCTGAAAATTTACAATGGTGGGTCAAAATTTTTAATTGCTGCCTTTGGCTTTATTTATTGAGCTCACTGTTCAATTATGGGCTACGTCTTGTAAATTGTATTACTCAACATGACAGCGTAATTGCTGTTTGAAAGCCCTCAGTAAATTGGAGAAAAGTAATTTTGAATTGGACGGGGGGACAGAAAGACAAAGGCAAGTGAGCCAAAGGTAAAAGGGGATGCGAAGACATATGGTATGATAGAGTATGTGCTGGATTAAACCGCCTCTACCTCTGAATCCTCCCTTTACGAACTCATCCTGTCGTCTGCTCGTCTCTGCACTCGTTTCCCTCTCTGTTTCCTTCATCCTCTTGGCCATCTTGGGTGTGTGTGAAGCTGACGATCCCAATCAAAAGCAGAGATGCATTGGTCAGAGGTGTGTCTGAATGTGTGTGTGTGCCTTTTACAGAGAGACAGCACGGGCCTCGGGAACGGTCAGTCCGACTGGCATCGCATCCAGACGGGAAAGGGGGAGGGACAAAGTGAAGGAGAGACAAGAAAATTGGGAGAATCATAAAAGGGATGAAGGGTGGAGGGAGACAGAGTGGTGGCAGCAGAGGAAACCCTCGAGAAGACAGCATGTAAATACGCCAACGGCGCGCCTCTTAAGTGGAGATGAAGAGGCGGCAGGATAAAAAGCACTGAGCACTGTGTGATTATGGATCAATTTGCTGCAATCAAGCCCCCTTATGGCTGGTCCCTGTGAAATGGAGAGATTTCTGCTCTTCAAGGGCAGTCGTGATGACAGTGGAGGTCACAGACGATGGGAGTGACAGAGTGAGACACGCTGACGGGAGGAGACGAGCTTCGGAGGGGAAACGTGCTGTCCTAAACAAGGTGCTAGCCAGCCATCAGTATTCAAGCCTGAGCTGAAGGGCTTTCTAATTATGTTAACTGAGAGGTGGTGGTGAAATGCAGGCCTTTGGTCATCATTGACCACAGAGCAGAGAGCCACCAGTGTGAGCTCTGGTCACATTCTGGCAACAAATGAGCACTCAAGTGGACGCTCTATGACTCTTCTATTTTATGCACTGTAAAAATTTCTGGCAGCGTTTGGAGGTTTTAACGTGTGTGCCGTGTTGCACTGGAGATTTGATCGCATCTGTTGGCTTGAAATCTATTTGTTTTTTCCAAAATCATGTCCTTTAAAACACAGGACATCCTTTTTTTTAAATCCTGGGATAAAAAAATTCATTTATAGACCAGAAAGGGTTGAGAAAGCCTTCCTCATGACCATTGTTTGTTTTCACTTTGATCTATTTTACTCTTTGTCTGATCTTCAGGGCCAACAACAGCGTGGTTTTCTCATGCCGTTTAGAAGCAGCCCGTATCTCTTTGCAGTCACACGCGGCTTTATGAAAGCCCCTAAGTGTTGAGCATGGGTGCGATAGACAGTTGTCACAGAGGACAAGACAAAGATCCACTAAGAGAGAGACAAAGAGGGAGCTCTTTCATGTATCAAACGCAATAGGCCCTTTTAGTGATAGGATATGGCCGTCTGGCGCAAAGTCAGAGGCGGGACTGCTTAGGGTTTAAAGGCACTGGTTGCGGGCCTTTCTGAAACTCTGACTTCTCCTCTCTTGGCTTCAGAAAATGATGACAGGAGGAGAGGAACATAAAAAGGAGGGATGGCTGGTCTGTGCACGGCATGATACAGAATCAGAGGCAGCCAGTAATAGCCTTTTTTGAAGAATGCGCCACTGAACTTTAAGGGCCGTCTTGCTTGAAAGGACAAGTTACAAATAGGAAGAAAGGAGAGGGAGAAATGATTTCCCAGGGATATACCCCCTACTGCGCTGCCCTATCGCTGCACCGCAGCGTAAGAGTGTGTGTGTACTGTACACGGCCGTGTATTCGGAGAATGCAACATACGACGCGCAAGCCAACATGCAATACGTGAACATCTCCGCCTACATTCGAGCTCTAAAGAGACAATGAGGACAGAGTTTGTTCTCAAATGTCATTCGGGCCACTGTTGCTTTTAAGAGAAGCTGTTACTAAAACCGATCTGACAAGCAGAACAGACAGGCAGTCAGATGTACAGACAGGACTGATGTGTAGTTCTTTATTACTCTGTCTCTTCGTACCTATCAATAATTTCTGAGCCACAACAATACAGTCAGGCTGAGGTAAACAACCGTAGTGCATCCCAGCTTTAATAACTACCATAACACCTTCCAGCTATGTCTTTCATTCTTTTTGTCTTTTTCCTTCGCTTTCTTTTAGATTCTGTCTTCTTGTCTCTCATCTTTTTCTCCTCACGTCTCGACAGCAACACAAAGTTACTGTAAATCACTTTCACTCCTCTCCAACTTTGCTTACATACACACACAGCATGCAAATCACTCGCATTCCTTTTTTGTTTATGGAAGAAATATATGCAGGCTTTGTGTGTGTGTGTGTGTGATCATGTGTGCATTGCGGCCATCAGCTCGGATTGGCGGCAGCGACAATGTCATTCAGCAGTTTAGTAACAGGCCATTACCTTGTTAATACCAGTCTAATGGGCGGTCTGCTATTTTAAAAGCACAGCCATGTTTGTGCCATTAACAGCCACTTAGTGCTTGTCTCAAATCAACAGGCCATTGGGACACACGAAAAACAATAACAAAATAACAGACAAAGAGATAATATGCCCTTTTTCTTTATTAAAACCATATTCTATCATAGTTAGCGTCACCAATTTAAATGAGACGGTTCCAAAGATGAAAGGAAAGAACACAAAGAGACTCCACTTTATGCAGCAAACGTCTAAGATTAAACCACTGTTTCTGCATATGATCATAATATTTAGACGCACTTTTATTTTGCTGCTATTGCTGCTCAGTTCTTTTAGGAGGCTAATATTTTAGCATGTCAACGCTGGAATGGTTGCGTTGGAACATGCAAATACACAAACACATAGATTTAACAGTAGTACCAGCTTGCAATTAGTCTTTTTAGTACTACCGCTGGGACTCCAAAAGCCAGATATTTGCAAACTGCATTTTATTTGTTCTTTTGCTTGGTTTGTATTTGAAAAGGCAAGTTTAATAATAATATATTTTATTTATAGGCGCCTTTCAGACCCTCAAGGTCACCTTACAATAACACGAGAACAATAGCAGCAATAAAATATAATAAACATGGCAAAATAAAATTTAGACATAAGGTAAAAAAACAAACAAACAAACAAAAAAAACAGTTTAACAAGAGTTTATCTTTCCCCGAATGCTTATGTGCCACATTTCTGCTGGTAGCCTGCCAACTTCACTCTGATGATCAGACCGTGAGTGACTGATGCTTGTAAATCACAAAGTGTGTCACATGAGAGGTGCTGACAAGTGTCTTTTTGAGCTTTGGTCAAGGCCTGCACAGATGTTTTCACCCATTTCCAGCCTCTGTGCTAAGCTAATCTCTTTGTAGAGAGATCCTTAGCTGTTAGTCTGTAAAATTGCAGTAAATGTGCCATCTAACTCACCGAGAAAGTAAATAGGGGTAACTCTCCCACCCCACCATGCTGGAGATTTGCAGTCTATCCCAGAGGTTGAGAGCGTTCACCCTGGACAGGTCGCCAGTCTGTCGCAGGGCTAACACACAGAGGCTGACAACCATCAATCCATTCTCTTCCACTTATCCTTCGTTGTGGGGGAGCCTATCCCAGCTAGGATAGGGCGAGAGGTGGGGTACACCCATCGAGAAAAACAAATTCAGTTTAGTATCACCAGCCCTATAACCCTGCGGCCCTATAACCTAACCCTCATGCATGTTTGTGGGCTGTGGAAGGAACCAGGAACCAGGAGAGAACCCACACAGAAGCCAGAGCATGCAAACTCTACACAGAAAGGCCCCAGACTGTATTTGAGGTGAGGTGACAGTGCTAAATACTCTACCACCATGCTCTAACCTAAACCTTACCCAAACATGACAGACATGGCCCATAAAAAAATATCATCCCTTTAGTCTGCACCTTTATCCATGTAGATCTGAAGGGGGACTTGGTCTGTGACCACAGATGCTGTCTTCAAAATGACTTTGGTGGATCAAAACCACAATAAAATGACGATAAGATAAAGTCAGTCTGCTATCCTTTTGTGACTGAATCAAATTGGCAATTAAATGCAATCTATGATAACTAATTACATTCAAAGTGCAGCGAGAATTGATCTGAAACTCAAGTTCAGAAATTCCTCCACAAAAAGTGACGCAGTTGCTGCAGGACAGGTTTTAACTGACACAGGTGTTTGGCAGCTTTGCTGTTATATAAGCATGTAACCAGAATACAACCAGTTAGCAACCAGCTGAACTGAGTCCCCTAGTGCAAAGAGACATGTAGCATGAAGGCTATGGTTATTGGTGCAGAAATATGTTCGCTGAAAAAATTGTTCCTTTGAAACGACTTTTAAAAAATCAGTCTAATTTGTTACAGCTAAATTTATTAGTTTTACTCAGACTACAATTTTGATTTGATTGAAAATGTAAATTTGTATTTAAAAAACGTTTATTTTTTCAGAATTATAAATGTAAATGGAAACAAACTAACTGCTTTGGGAAAACCTGACTCTAATTTTGTTACATGCAACTTTTTAAGTTCTTTCAACTTATACTTTTTAGTCAGTGTAATGAAATACCATTTCTACTTATACGTAATTGAAAATTGGTTTATTATGTCTTCATTCAACTTACTTAATAAAACTTCACAAAAATCTATGTTATTCCTTAAAACGTAATAAAACAAAAGCTGTGGTTTTACAAAAAAGCTGATTTCTTGAAGTTCAAACCAAGATTTTTTTCACAATCAACTTGTTAGAAATGAAGATAAATTCTCCTTTGAAGAACCAAATTTTTTATGTTACCTTTTTTTAGCAACACAACATTTGCTAAAGGCGAAAAGACAAACAAACAAAAACAAACCAGACAAAATTGAGTAAAATGATTCCCTTTCCCAACCCCCAACAAACCCCTCTTTTTAAACTTCTTTAAAAATATGCCGAATTGAACAGCTCACCTTTAAATTGGTAATGTAACAGCCATTAACATGAACATTTCTAACACTGTGTGTGCTCACTCATGGCTTCCTAAATAAAATGAAGATAACACACAGAACCCTTTGAACAATGGAGGGGAAAAATCTCTCAAATCAAATTAAATCTGTTCCATACCAATACAATCTAACAGAAATTCTTTATACTTCTCTCGAGTGTTTCTGAATACAAACAAAAAAATGCAGTGTGCACGTCTCTCTGGCTGAGCCAATGCTGACACTGAGACTACAGACTCGTGTCGTTGTCTTTGGTTCTATCTCCATGAACAGTTTCTGCAGTGCATCAAAGGTGTGTTTAAGAGTATAGGTCTGGAACTTTGGCGTATGTTCACTGCTGAAGTGAGGTAATGGGGGACACAGGAATGTGAGTCACGTGACACAATCACCTTTGACTTAAAGATATTTACTTAGGGGCAAATTGTTTCTGTTGGTTTTTCTAGGGTAAGTGAGTTTTAAATTTAGGTAAAGTGAAAAAAACAGTTTCAAACCAGAAAACTGAATTTTCGATTGCGACAATATAAAATTTCAATTCAACTAAATGATGTTTAGACGTTTCACTTTTTGTCAGTGTTGTTAATCTGTCTGCATTTATGAATTGGACCGCACTGATTCACAAACCTTTGGGTGATTCTCTTTTTGTGGCAACATTTTAGCTTTATAACTTTTGAAAAAAAAAGATTTTTTTAAAATATATTTTTTAATAATTTGTTTCAATACAGACATGTTTGAATATGCAATTCATTATGGTCAAGCTCAGGGATGGATAAAATAGAAATTACAGGTAGTTTTTATTAAACATCGCCTCTGAATGTGTTCCACCCTGTTAGGGATGTTTACATATTGACCAGGGATAGTTAAATATGTAAATATTGATCAATAGTAACTTTTTCTTAGACAGAGTATGGCCCTTTTGTTAATATAATGTTTTATTCTTGAAACTGAAACAAATGCTATAGGTCTGTGTTATACAAAAAACTATTTATTTTTAACCCATTTTTTTCCGACAGCATGGAAAATACTTGAAGTTTTAAAAACATATACATATTTGTGCATTTAATGTTCCTGACTTTTCAACATGGCACAACCATTTTCACAAGACTTAATGATTCTATTCAATTATTTAAAAAAACATTTTTCCAAACAGGGTGGAATGGAACATAACAGGATGGAACAGACTATAACAGGGTGGAAAATCAGTGTTTCCGATTTTAAAATCTACGGTTAGATTTTAAAAGAGTAAATATCTATGGTTCATCTTTGTTTGATATATATTTGTTAATTAAAAAGTACATCAGAATATAAACATTATGACACACACCATAGTACCACATAAAAATTCCTCTCTCACCCCTGCAGGCGGTCTATCCTGCACCTGGGGTCTTGCCTGGTGTGATAGACCCCAGCCTCTATGGATCTTGTGCTCAGAGCTTATTCCTGTACTGCCATGATTAGTGCCTCTGTGCTGTCCTTCAGTCCAGCTTTGTCCAGCTTCTGGTAGGATTTCTGGATGTCAGCCACCTCCGCTATCTGCTGGTGGTACATACCATGCAGGGGCCTGTCCTTCCATGATGGTTCCTCCTCTTCCTCCTCTTTCTTGGGTTTCTGCTGCCTGAGGTATTCACTGAGCACGCGGTCAGTTGGGGCCATCTTCCTGATGTATTTGCGGATGTTCGTTGTCCCATCCTGGACTGTGGTGCTGACACTCACTAGTTCCCGGCCTCCTTTCTTCCACTAAGCATACAGCCTCAGGGTGCTGGATTTGGGGTGAAACCCTCCATGGATGGTCAGGACCTTCCTGGTCTTGATGTCAGTGGCTTCTGTCTCCTCCTTTGGCCAGCTTAGGATCCCAGCAGGGTACCTGATCACGGGCAGGGCGTAGGTGTTGATAGCCCGGATCTTGTTCTTACCGTTCAGCTGACTCCTCAGGACTTGCCTGACCCTCTGCAGGTACTTGGTGGTTGCTGCTTTCCTAGCAGCCTCTTAATGGTTCCCATTTGCCTGCGGGATCCCCAGGTACTTGTAGCGGTCCTCTATGTCTGCAATGTTGCCTTCTGGTAGTTTGATCCCCTCAGTTCTGACTATCTTCCCTCTCTTTGTTATTAATTAATGATAAGAATAATAATTATTGCTCTCTCTTTAGAATTTCCACCCTGATAGGAACCTAACAGGTTGGAACCCGACAGGGTGGAATTTTTTTTAGCTAATCTAGCTGTAGCTCTTTAGCTGATCAACATTTAGCCAGCTAACCATCAATAAATTAACACACCTTTAATAACTAAATCCAATATGTTTTTAAAAATATTCTACTTAATTAACATTTTCCTTAATTGACCTTAACAGGGTGGAACCTTGAGGTTGACCCATACAGGTATAACATGTTTAAGATGAAAAAAAGTAAAGTGGAAGTGACAGTTAAAGCTTACCTCATTTTCCACAGTTGAATTCCCTCCAAAAACAAATGTTGCCACTTCCTGTAAATGCCTTTTATGGAATTGTAGTTTTTTTTTAAGGCAAGGAAGCACATTCTAACAGGGTGGAAAATTACTACTGGGACAAGTCCAGTATGAAGAAAAAAGTAAATAAGTAAATAAGTTTTATCAGATTCAATTGCATAATAAAATAAAGCTTAGTATAGTCTATCAAATTGATATACATATATATATATATATATAATTTTATGACATATACTTCTGGAGGAAGTTGATTACGGCACTGTGGGACACAATGAAATTGAGCGTGTGTCACCAAAAAGGTGTGTAAAATAAAAAAAATAATATTTGAAATGCATTTCACTTATGTTAACATAATGGCAAACACTTAAACACATAATTTAATTACTGTGTTGTAAATATTTGGCACATTTTAGAAAAAATCCGGGTAAGTGAATTATGTGGACATGAAATGGTGCCGCAAAAGGAGAATCACCCCTTTGTCAATCTGTCTGTCAATTTTTCTTTCCACCGAACTACACCCACCAAAGGAAGTGTTTATCTATTAAAGCAGATATTTCCAGTAATTCAAGGGGAAAATAGCACTACGTAAAAACATTCATATATATATGTGTGATTCTTGGGCTCACTGTCCCTTTAAACCAAGCGTTCATTTTAAAATTTAATGATTTTCATTGTGGGAGTTGTTTTTTGTCCACATGAGAGAGGCAGCTCCCCGGGGTTTGACTTAGTAAAAAGATTTATGTCCCCACAACATGAGTAACACACACACACACACACACACACACACACACACACACACACACACACACACACACAAAAATAAAAAAGAGAGCAAAAATAAATATGTTCCGTTTGTTCCCAACAGCAGTATTTTGTTTCCGCTCGTACACTTTCTGGCATTTTTTATCCTTGACAGTTAGTTGTGTGTTCCATTTTAACAGCTGCAGTCTGCTCTTCTTAGTTGGCTGAACTCCTCTCATATAAAAAACAAACTGTGTGACATGCACTCTGCTGCACTGGTTTAAACAGCGAGCTGTCCACACAGACAAACGGGCTATTGTTACATCTGCAGCTTGTAAAGACAGCTTGGACGGCAAAGGCACCAAAACACTGGAGAAAAAGCAGTTTACTCAGAGTTTGCTCAGTTTAAATTGTAATCTATGTTTAAAAAAAGTGCAGTTTTACTATTTATGAATGCCGCTGCCCCAAACAATCTGAAGGTAAAGTGTACAACAAGATATAAGCATAAAAATAAATCAATATGAGTAAATATTGCTTGATATATAATAATAATCGCATTTTTCCAACCGAGTTATTTAAATAAAAACAGCAAACTTGCCAAACTATAGCCTGCAGGCTTTTCTAATTCCATTTTAACATCTCAAAGAGAATCATCTTTCTATCAGAATCAGTAGCTTCTCTCTGAAGTCTTAGAGGAAGTTCTGGGCAAGAAGTCTCGCAACGGAGGCACAGTCCATTTCGGCGCATCAATCGGTTACACAGACTTTGAACTCGGTTGTGGGTATGTTCAGCTCTTTAGTGATTTCCAAAGCTTTCAGCTGAATATCAGCTCCAGTTAGAGGCATTTCTTCATTCCGCTTTTCAGACAGATACTCGCACGCGCTCCTGTCAACCTCTTGAAAGCGGTCCGTTTTTGGATGCTGGAAAGATTTTGCATGAATCTTTAACATTTTTAAAGCTGTCGTTTGGGATTTGCCATCTTGCCAGTTGTTTGATGAGTCTGGCTCATTGATCGCTGTGATCCTGATTTGGCATCAACATTCCCACTGGTTGCCCTTAGCGCAAATTACTTTAAAAGCCACTGTTGTTTAATGAAAAGGAGGGGAGAAAAATCAATGTGGTGCGATGGCACGTCTGTCAATCCAGTAGCTGCCAAATGAATTCACCACGCTATCTACTGCTGCAGTTAACGTGTAATAACGTTAAAGTTTTCTCCAAAAATGTGACACTTGTTCAAACATAATCTGATGGAGCCTGATGCTGATGCAGGGAAATGTAGTCAGAGTCTCATATGAGAATATTAGTGATCGTGAATCCCTGCTGACAGGATAAAGACGCACAATGGATCATTTTTAGGCTTAGCAAAATCTTTAAAAGAAAATATGATCCAAGCTGGACTGAGTGTGTTCCAATCCAGGTCGGGAGGGGCCTGGAAAGGTGCGGGGTTCCATTATGCACCATTTACTACTCCTACAATTACACATAAGGATGAAAAAAAATCCTTTATTCATTTGCTTTCCTTTAATTAAAAATGGATAACGAATGCATTCAGCCTCCTCCATTAATGTGGGAATCCAGTCCATAGATAAACAATTTGAAACAGAATAATCAAAACAAGATGATTGTACAGTAGTAACCAATTTCTTTCCCAGGCTGAATATATTAGCATACTTGAATTACACTGATGGTAAACTCTGCATTCTAGTCCAAATATCAGCATAGTAAATATAAAAGAACAGATTTAATTTTATCCACAGGGCAAACTGACAAGTTTTGGTTTTGTTTGTAGGATTTAGAAAAAAAAATCTAACAGTTATCCATTTCACTAATCTCTCTGTAAGTTAACTTGAAAGGATTTAAACGCAGCGTATCACCTGCTGTTAATACAACTCCCCGATAAAGCTGACATCAAATGTCTCAGATAACATCGCTGCTTATCTCTGGAAATTAAATGTCTTACAGAATGTCTTAAAAAATGTTTGGACTGTTGTGTAACTGCTGAAAGGGTAAAAAAGCTGCTGCGGTGAAACCGAATAGTGGAAGTGAATTTTTTTCAATGAAACCCGCGACACATGTGTGCAGCTCAGAGCAGCTGCGTGGCCGCCTTCACACCCACGGCGAAAAAACAAACTTGCACATGTGAAATGAAACCAGCTGAAACTGTAACTGCGCTCGTGACGCCCGTTCGCGTCTTTCTCCTCCCACTCCCGATTGGCTCGCCTGATGCAATAACTGCGTGACGGTGGGTGTAGAGTTAACGAGGTTGCCATGACAACGTGCAGGGCTGCGTTGGAATGGATGCGCGCACGTGTGTTTGCGTGTGTGCGTGTGTGTACTTTGTTTGAAGTGGCAGGCCTTTTCAGCAGCTTTGATCAGGGAAATGTTTGTAGTGGGGGCAAACCTGGAGAACAAACAGGACTTCAGAGAGATCAGCGATCTGTGCAACGCTCACACGTGCGTACGCACACACACACACACACACACACACACAGACACACACAGACACGAGCTGAGAAGAAGAAGTCAGCTTTGTGAATAAAATCAGAAACACATAGACAGCTCCTCTGCTGAAAATCTTTCCCACCGTCTCCTGTGACGGGATACGAGAAGTAGCCATAACTTCAGGCTGACTTTCCTTTGCTGTTCTTTCCCTCTCCTTCACACCCTCCTGGCTGAAGTTTTTCAAGAAACACACCCAGAACAAGTGATCTAGAGCACAATCGGTCCACGTGTGTGCTTTTGCCACCCCTGCAGGGCCAGTATAAATCAGTATCGAGGAGAAGCCAGGTGAGTGCTTTAGCAGCCAAGGTGTCATACATGGGCCCCGCGCTCTTCTATCACGCTATACTGATCAGTAGCATGTGTGCCGGTATGTCAGCTAACTCCATGTGTGTCTACGTATGAGAGGACGAGTCAAACGGGCAAGCCAGGAGCTGTGATTCAGACAAATACGCCGCGCCGCTCCCGACCCCAGCCCAGATGGACAGCACTGTAGCTATTCTCAGAGCCACAAGCACATTACTCAGTCCCCAAGGTAGGAGGATAAGTCATCCGCTAAGGTCGCAGGAGGCGTTATGTCTCTCACCGCAAGTAGTTCAGAGTTTGAAGAATGGAGCTACAAGGCCGAAACAGCAGCTCCACAATCAGAATGATAAAACGTGGCAACGCGGTGAAGAAATCCATAAAATAATCTCCCTCTGATGGGTCTGTCCGAGGCATCACACGCCAGACAAAGATGGATGCTGTGCTATATTTTACTAACAGTACAAACTGTGTACTGTTTGAGAGAACATTTATTGAAAAAAACAACCTTATTGTCCCCCTAGAGATGAAGGGTATTTCTTCTGATATGACTTTTACAAACATTTTTCAATCCTGAGGTTGTAACTTTTTTTTTTTTAGATGAAACAATTAACTAGTTTTTATAAATTTTGTGATTAGAATGGTTTAACCCTTACTGTATATTAACAGTAGATACAGATTTCTGCAATTTCTCTTATGTAGTATTTAAAAGTAAAAATTCACTACACGTAACGTACATACTAAGGATATAGTTAAACAGGTATTGGGACAGTAAGAGTCTACAGTAAGCCACAGCTTGTGGCTCTTTGAAGATGTGCTAAACTTTCCTTCTTGGTAAACCTTACAGGTAAGGCTGGATCAGGTGACCTTGAACCACACCTTAGTTATGCTGTTATAGGCTCATGTGATGCCCTCATCACTTCTTCTCCACTCATCTCCTTTCACAGTTTTATATACCACTACAGCTTGTCATCAGATCTCTGTCTCCTGTCTCCCTGTGCCCTCTTTACTCTTTCTCTTGATTCCCCCAATACATCGCCCCTCCCTAAGCCTGGTTGGTTTCTTCTTGTTAAAACTGAGTTTTTCCTTCCCACTGTCGCTGAGTGCTTGCTCATAGAGAGGTGTTGCTTGATTGTTGGGGTTTTCTCCAGATCACTGCAGGATCTTTACTCCACAGTGCGCCTTGAGGTAACTTGTTGTGAACGGGTACTATATAAATAAACCTGAACTGAATAGAGTCGAATTGAACTAAGCGGCACACAATGGCAATGCAAACAAATTCAGCAGTTAGCATTAAACATGAAAGTGCTGTTAGCTTTGTCTGAACTTCATCATAAACTTGAAAAAGTTGGTGATTGATAAAAAGCTAAAAGTTCACCCAGATCAAGGCCTTTAACAGGAAATCATTCAAAACTTTTTGAGATATTTTTTGTGAACCTTTTGCTGGTGCTTGAGGAAAAAAATCAGGGGATCACCAAAACTGGTAAAGGTCATTGGCTGGCCACAGTGTTGTCAGAATAAAATGTCTTGGCACTCTAATGAAGAGCTGTTGAGCTATTTTGGTCTGATCTAAAGTGGTGGACTGACCGCTGTGTGACATTGCCATCCCTCGAGCAATGCTGCTAGAAAGTTGAAAAAAAAAATGTAAAGGGCATCGGTACAGTAAACCCTTCATCTCTGAAATAGGTGAGGATAAAATAAATCCACTTTGTGTGAAAATAAGTCCTTTTTAATTTAAAACATACCTAAATATTCATTAGCTCTAACATCATCATCAACAGCAAAGATGAGTAAAACATGTGGACCAATCTGCTTTTTCCCCGTTACTCACGGAGGCCGAGTCAGGTCAAGAAGCAAGCGAGTCAGGTGGCCCAATCGCACCCCGAGAAGCGGATCCTAAAGGGAGTGGGCTGGAAAATGGTGATGCAATATTAATTGGTGATGGTGCGTGCCAGGCAGTGCAGGGTTGTCTGGGGTTTGTCTCCCCGAGGAAAGGCTGTCAGGAGCCAAGAAAGACAGGCGGGATGAGTCCCTGACCTTGTCTGTCAGCTGGTGGAAGAGAAGAGTGCTGGGAAAGGAGACCCCCAGTCCCACTGACACTCAGATCAACACTCTGCCAGTCTACGGCAAGCCTGCTGGGACACACCCCAATGACCAGACGGACAGAATGACACAGTGAGCAAGACAGAGAGAATTAATGTAATCTCTCTGGTTGAATAAAACTTACTTTATGACGCCGACCAATTGTACGGCATGATACTTTGTACTTGGTAAGAGGTTACTGATTACTTTTTAACAGTTAACCCACCCCCCATGCAGACACATGGGAAACACAATGCATTAAACAAGAAGAAGAAAACAAACCGTTAAAGACAAGAAACAAGTTTGCATCTATTATTTTACACTAAAGCAACAAGCGGTATCTTCCTTTCATGGGTTTTTGATAGCAGTGATGATGGAGGGAGCAAACAAGGCACCACAAGCATACGGGGACACACAAACACTGGACACATGTCAGCTCAAATTAACCCTCTCCCGTCTGTATGTTTATATTTCTGTCACACTTCCTGTCACTAGCAGGATCTCGACTACAGTAGGAACAGAACAGGACGCCGGATTAAATCATTTTGTACCTGAAAAACTTTCATTTTTTTCCACTTTGCACTTTTAATTTTTTTTTTTGATTTTATAAGATCTAGTGGGTTGATTTATCAGTGACACAGACTTCCTGTTTAGGTTATCCAACAGTGCGTCACGCTGACAGTGTCACTGAGCTGCCCTGTCTTACTCCCGAGCTTCTTCCAGAGAGCTTGTCTAAGTTTATCTGCTCTGTGGGCAGCGGCAAACTCACCGCCGCTGCTGAAAGGTTAACAAGTCAGTGAATGTAAAACAGAGAAACCTATCACAGAAGCCAAAGATCTTCCAAGTGCACCACTTGAGTACCACGCAGCATCTGCCAATACATTGCGAGTAGAGAGATGACATATAGACGCTTACATCCCATTGCTGCCACTTTAACCCACAATTAAATTTCGCGCCTGGTTTCGGTAACATCAGCTGCACAGTTCTTCAATCCTGAAGCAGAGGTTTGTTGATGTGTGTGCCAAAGACAGAGTGAAACATCACGCCGTAATGCTATTTCCTTGAGTCTGACAAATGAGGCCCTGACTGCGCTCGGGACTTGGCAGTTTCCTATGAAAGAATGCATCAATCCAATTGGCTTTCCTGCCCCGCCTGTCACAGCCACACATTTTCCCTCCACTTGTGGCATGTGCGCGCTCGTGTACAGAGAAGAGACATAAAAACAGGAATTACATGTCACAGCTACGCCACCTCTCACAGTTCCTATCCTGTGTTCTTCACTAGTCTTTTCTAATCCATCCCCAACACCTCGCGCTGGATCCCCGCCTCTCCTTTTCCCTCCGCCTGTCTTCCCCTCCTGCTTTCCCGCTTCACCCCCCCATCTGAGATCAACACCTAGCTGTGTGCAGGTGCAAGGCTGCTGGCAAACTGTCAGCTTGAGTCTCCTTTACTTAAACACACACACACACATATGCACACACAGACACACACACACACAGCTGGGCTTCCACACAGGCGCTTCCCAATCTGTGAATTGGTCTCCACACAGAGCTAGATTACACTTTCACTGTCAACACATAAAGGAAGAATAACAGCAAGTGTGCTAAAGGTTGGAAAACACTGGCTGGAGATACAGAAGGAAAATATCACAGAGACAGAAAAAAAAGGAGAAAATTGATTATATCAGGGTGAAACTTTGAAAAGCACTGCAACTGCAAAAAGAGCGTTTTAAAATCTTCATGCATTCATGTGCTTCAGCCACACTGATATTTTCTTTAGGGCCGTGCAGACACATACATATACATACAGTCACAAAAACAGAGGGTAGTATTTGTCTTCATCCCGTCAAATTTTACTTCTTCATGATTGTTTTCTATTGATTTTATAAAAAATTAATTAATGAAGTTGAATTAATGCTAAAAAAAGACAGCAGAGACAGTACAAAAAATACTTTTACAAACCTATTTTACAATCAATGGAATATATATTTAATTTTTATCATCGATTTTTATTTAGGAATTTCTGAGCAGATGCCACTTTGCATTTTGGCTTCACGTGCGCCACTAGATTCATTAAACAGATGTAGTTAGTTACTTGTAACTGCAATGAGCTTATAAAATGCAACATGTTGCTATAACTTCATTTATTGTGTAACATAAATAAGTTACATAAGGAGCTTTGTGTACCGTACACCAGCCTTAACATAAAAAATCTACTTAAGCATTCATGCCTCAATAACAATAATAGTAGAAAAGCAGCCATTTGCTGTATAACGAGAGCCTTTACTCTTGATAGTTATTACCTTTGTACTCATAATTAGTCAGTTTTACTGGTGATACTCTTTTAATGTAGAGCGTTTATTTCTATGACACTGCTTAAGCAAAGGATCTGAATACTTACCAATGAGCAGTTTTTCTTGTATTTTTTCAGAAAAACATTGTTTGAGGATTCATAAAGGCACCATTACAACTTAATTTTGTGGCTGTTATAAATATACTGTACTAAATCTGGATGAAATTACTGTTAAACTCTGAGAAACATGAACTGATTCTATAAAGTGTACAATTTTCTTTTTATCAAATCATGTTATAAACTTACGCTGGCAAATATTATTCTTACTCTTATCATTTATTCTTTATTTTTTGAGCCTGTGTCTTGATTGTTCTTGTTAGCTTGAGGTACCTGCGGATCAAACAATGAGAACAGACTCCATAGATAAGATTTAAATGATTACATCAACAGTAATGACTCAATATTAAACTTAAAGAACGAAGGTATTTTAATATAACTTTATTATACTGACTTGAAAAGCAATTAGGTTTGATAAATGATTTCCTGTGTAGCACTAACACACACGCGCTGATCCGTGCACACTCTTGCGTAAACTGTGCGGTGACCTCCAGAGCTGTGAACATGGAGTCAGTGTCAGCCTGCGTGGCCTAGGGTCATCTGACAGCTCTAAACAAGACTCTCATTAACACCAGGCCATTAAAAGCACCTGCTGGCAGGGCGTTTGCGCGTGTCTGCGTGGTGTGTGTTTGTAATTCATAGCCACGAATTTGGGGTCTGGGTTGACGGTGAGCAGAGAAGACAAGTGTCAGTTTGTTCCTCAGCCACATATCCCATCAGACAGCAGCGCGGCACAAAGCACCGATGTGAGGTGTTAGAGGCTGATGGACGAGTGGAGACATTTTACAGCAGCAGCAGCAGCAGCAGCAGCAGCGACGGTTGTTTAATCCATCTGCAGGAGTTATGTGGTGATGTTGCTAAAGCAGAGCCTGAACTTCTTCTACTTTTGCCATTACAGACATAAATAAAAGCTTGTTTGCTATCGAGGGGCTTTTAGGGCGTGCAGGTGGTAAAGAGGGCACATTGTCTGGTAACGAGAGACCAACAATACTGTTGCTTCTAATGAAAATAACACATTTAATAATACTTAGACATAATAATCCACATTTATTAAGAAAGTTGAGGGATCATCTTTTTATTACAACAAGTTTTTGTTTCAGAAATTGGTCGATAATAATGCTTAAATAGGGCTTTTGCACACTGAGCACTCGCAGCATGTGTATTTCACCTTTGTTAAAGTGATAGAATGTGCTTTTTCTCTGACAGATTAGATAAAGTGAGGCACAGCCTGAAATACACCAAAACAGAATACCCACCTCAACCACAGCCTGTTTAACCTGCTACCATCTGGCAAGCAGTACCACCAGACTTCCAAACAGTTTCTTTCCTCAGGCTGTGAGACTACTGAACTCATCCTCCACACTTTGCTATGAATAATAGCTTCATTCTATGACTAAATTACATATTCATCCATATATAATTATTTTTTAAAGCAGCATAAAGGGAGTATGCTACACAACCGTAGGCGTGATGAGAATAGAAATGAATCATAACTGTCAAATGTGTTTATTTTCACTTTCATTTTTTTCAGTTCCAATGTTCATCGATACTAACACGTTTGGTTAAGCATGTATGTGTGTTTTCACGACGGTGTGCACAGAGTGCATTTGCTGCGAGTGTGCTTCCGTGTGCATGTGTGCCAGCGTTCGCTAGAGATGCTATAATTTATCCCACCTAATTAATTATAGTCCAGCACTGAGAAGAGTTATCCTTGTCGCTCAATCGGCTCCTCATTCAGTCAGACGACAGGAGGAAAGACCCAGATAAACTCCTGGAGCCTGAAAAGACCACAGCTTTCTTTTCTTTTTTTTGAAGTCTCCTTCTCTTCTCGGGCTGATTCGTCGTGCCTGTTTAGTCGGCTTCACATTACCATTTAAATAAAGAGGCTAGCTAAATGACCACTGGTAGAACATAAAAAGAGAAAATAAATTGTTTTTCTTTCTCACTTTATTCTTTTCTCTTTCTAGCTAAGGCTCCTCATCATTTTTAATTTGTTTAGTCTGGGGGGTATGCTTGATAAAAAAAAATATGCAGAAGAATCCAAATGCAAAATGAAGCATTCATCTTTGATTACAAGGCAAATCTAATCTCTTTTAATGGATAACAATGACTCACAGAGCTAAGCAGACTTGAAACGACTCAGGTATGTTAATTTCTTGAGGAGAATTGATTATTATAATCTGAATCGACAACAAATAAGAAAATGGCACGAGTAACCACCGGGCATAAAGTTTGCTTCAAAAAAAGACCTTATGATGAAAAGGGATAATGTCAAATGACACACAAAGTGCAACAGAGGGAGGAAAAAGACCTCTGGGGTCCATACTGTATGTGGAAGTTATCTCGTAGCAGTTATCAGATCGTTTTTAGAGCCACTAGTTTAAAGGATATGTGTAATATCTGCACCGATTTAAGCACAACGTTAAAAACATTAATACAACCCTAAGACTTTGAAGTTTTTTTTTTTACTTTTTTGCTCCTTTACTCTTTTGAAAGTAGGAACTAATACGAACACGCTTTACTGATGGTTTTAAGACATATGGCTCACTTTTTGTGCTTTTCCGCTGAATTTTGCGCATCTGTAGCTGCCGAGACAAGAGTAGTTTGATCTGTAGCTTGCATGAGAGAAAACATGCTCTTGACATCCAACACCCATCATCAAGGAGGTGAGCAGATTGTATTGGACACAGATTGATTGCCCTTGAAATCCAGCAAAATTGCTTAGCTTGTAACAAGTTTTATTTACTACATTAAATTATCATTAAAATGCTATTAGCGCAATTAGTTGATTTCCATTATGAACAACACATCTATGGCACAAAGTGGTGGGTGGGTTGGTGGGTGGGTGCAGAGGGGTTATGGTAGGGACTCGTGTAAGGAGGGCAGTGGAGGAAAGCTGGAGGCGAGATGAGAGGAGGGAGGAGAAATGAAGAGAGGATACACGAGACGAGAGGTGAGGTGAGTCAGGAAGGATGGAGGTGACGAGAGAGCAGTGGGAGATGAATATTAAGCAGCTGTAGCGATTAGGGTGGTGCTGCAGAGTGGCACTGTGACAGTGACATTGTCTCCCATTGGCAGCCTCTGCCATGGCGATTCACTGGAACCTGCTTCATTTGGGCCATAATTAGCTTAACTGTTCAGAGAGTGAAAAATTCATCATCGCTTTGAATCTTGTTAATTGGGAGAGCCATCTGCATTAATAGAGGCCATTTGGATGCTCCGTATTTAAGTATGCATGTGCCAGTGTGTGTGTGCATTCACAGGTATGTATGCATGTGCATGAATGTGTGTAGGGTAGAAGAGCAGAGTTTTGCATCCACTTACTGGAGGGGCTGATGGACTCGAAACTTTCCCAGTTTTTATCATTGAAGCAGCAAAATAAGCTCCTTAAAAACGATAAGGACCTCCGAACATCGCTGGCAGCAAAGAGGAGTTTAACAGTCAAAACCTTCCAGCGTATCTTATCGTACAGCTAACTGACAATGTATGAACACCCAGATGGGTGAAGGTATGGGTGGTGCTTCATCAATGTGTGCAAAGACCAAAGGCAGAATTGCTAAAGTACCAACTTGATGTCACGCCTGCAATAACTTTTGAAATGAACAAAGCAGCAGAGATGGCAATGAAGGCACTTGCATATTTTACTTGACTATATATATATCTAAATACTCTGCATGGTGTAAATAAGTGGTACACAGATAAAACTACCAAACTGCTCTAAATGAAAAACACAAATAACTCCTTCACCTACAGTCACAACAACAGCACAAATGAGAATCAATCAGAAAAGCATAAATTCAGCTCCTTTGTTACTTTTTTAATTGTTTCCCATAATGAGAAAAACCTTCCATGCCTTTGGGGAGAAAATATTGCAGGATAAACGAAATAAGTCGGTTTAGTGCAAAGGGAATCAAAGTCAATATATTGCATCAGTCATTGATGGACAAAATTAATATGGGGCCTGATCAACAATACTGAAAATGTTAACTGCTGCATGTGTGCTCAAATTTCCATCGTGCTTGTGATGAGCTGCAACAAGGATCGGGATGTATTTCTTCTGTCTGCTGACGCAGGAAAGATTTACAGCAGCAGTGGTGATGGTCAGATACTGCTGCAAGCGGTAAGAAATTAAGACTAATGTCCATTTATTTTCTCGTGCTGCAGCTGAAGCCAAACTGCCGTGACAGCGAACAACAGGAAGCCGGCGTGGAGAGACTCAAAATCCTATAATCAAGTCCTGAGCGTTGGGTTTAGACTTTTAGTTGGTGGCCAGTGTGCCGTTAAATTTAGTTCAGTCTGCGTGGATGTGCTTTGTGGAGTGTGTTTCATATTCAGCAATAAAACATGCCACTATTCGTCCTTCCTCTAAACCCAGTGTGTACGTGTTTATGATCATGGAAACAAACCTTGTTACTCTGAGGTAACATATGCACACAGCGCACCCTCTCTGAACTTCCCCTTCCACGAGGCAAATGCGGTTATATTTCCCCATTCAAAACACTAACAATGTCATAAAGAGAATGCATTACTGCCACCTATTATGCAGAGCTGCTGCGTGCGCCATGTCTGCATTAAATGCAAAAGGTGAACACGATGAATCAGACAATGTTCCAAGAAGCTCCATAAAAGCACCGAAATGACCATATTCATTAGACTGTGTGTGTGACATAAATACAATATGTCTCCCTCTATACTGCAGTGTGTGAGGAGGACATGGTGTTTATGCGACAGAGAGCCAGGCTGCAGAGCCCAGCCCAGTCTGGACGGACTCAGCCCAGCCCAGCTCGACCCAGCCGGCACTAATCCATCATCACCACTACTGAATCATCGCGCTGCCAATAAAGAAAGGCAGCAATACATTATAGACATGTGGCAGGCTTTAGCGATAATGACATTGAGAAGTCCTCTTGGGCTGTAGGAAAAGCCTGGGCGCGTGACACACTTGCTTACAGAGGCAATAATGTATGGAAATGCTTCAGTGTGCAAGACAAGAGAGAGGGACAGGGAGAAATGAAGGAGTCTGTCTATAAAGAAAGGAGGCACTTTTCCTATCAGTTTCTATTGTGGACTATACCAAAAGGAGGACATTCAGAGACAATGTTCGTTTTAGATTCATCTGCAAAAAAAAGAAAAAAAAAAAGAGCCATCTTACAATCAGTCTGATGTGTCAACACCCCATTTCTGTGTTATCTCGGTCTATACAGCTCAGCTGGTAACGCAATAGGGTTTGGGCATGTGACACGTTAGAGACAGAGCTGCCAATCATCGGCATGTCATGTGGCACAAGGCAGCCTGTATCATCCTGTTATGTCGTTTATGATATTGAAAACATTGTGTGTTAATCCCACACGCACTAAACTTAAAATAAAAGTGTAAGATGTACAGGCGAGTGGATTGATCTGTGTGGTGACGGAAGTCCATTACACAGCCTGTGAGGATGGAAAACTAATGTTAGGTATGATGTGAAAAGGCACAAAGAACTTAAACGGTTACACACCTCTGTGAAGCTACACATCACACTTTCATCCGCCGCCTCTGTCTGTCTGGAAATCTCTCAGTCTTAGTCGTGTTAAACTCGTGGGTGACATGTTTTAAATGTAAATCTCTGTTATTGTATGACCAACTTAAATTTAAAAATGTCCCTTTTTCCATTTAAATTAAAAGTTGGCTAGGTTTCTGTGTGCTGATGAATTTGCATTAGCCTAAGGGTCATTCAGGTTTTATGAGAATCACTCCGCATACACAGCCCCCAATTTGAAAATGGAGAAACTCTTTTGACATCAATTATGTGCTGCTGCAGCGTAAAAATAACACCTTTAAGACTCAATCTAAGTTTACACCTCAAGATATGGGAAATTTTTAACCTTGATTCAGTAGTTTACCTCCAACCTCTGAAAATGTGCCAGTGAACAACACGGTGGCCAAGAGGCAACTTCCAGAGCTGAAAAATGAATCCAATGTGGAAGTGACATCAACTGCAGGTGTCGCTAGAGGCTGGCTGCAAATGAAAGTTAATTCCTACAGACTTCCATGTTAAAATTCCCAACTTCCCAGCATTAAAACCCAAAAGGTTTGGGCTGAGTCAATAATTTTGACTGGGATGAACTCACCCATTTGGATAATTTAATTAGGGGAGTGGCCTTTACGACTGACATGTTTCTCTATTGGAGTTTCCTTTATCTGGAAACATAATATCAACACTGAAACTCTAGCTGTGAAGCTCAAAACTGATTGGTGACATCAAAGTGGCTACATCAAGATTTCAGAGGTTTATGGATGTAGTTAAGGTGGAGATGCAGACGGTTGATGTGACAGAGGAGTATGCTAGGAAGAGATGGAGGCAGATGATCCATTGTAGTGATCCCTGAGAGGGTCAGTTGAAAGAGGAAGAAGAAGAAGAGGGGTTTCACTGCAGTTTCATTGCTGTAGGTTCTGACACCTGCATGCAAAAAATCCCCCAAAAAACCTAAAATAAAGAACCCATTTGCTTCCAGCAGGATAAAGCACCATGTCACAAACCTTAGCTGATCTCAAACTGGTTTCGTGGATATGACACTTGTACTCATATGGCCTCCTCAGCCACCAGATCTCAATCGAATAGAGCACCTTTGGCATGTAGTGGAGCGGGAGACTCGTATTAGGGATGTGCCGTCAATGAATCTGCAGACAGGGTGCGATCATGTCAGTATGGACCAAAATTTCTGAGGAATCCCTCCAGCATCTAACTTGAATCCATGCCATGAAAAGTAAGGCAGTTCTGAGGTTCAACAGTGGACCAACCCTGTAGTACATCTATCTCCCCATTTCTCTTCTCCTAAGTGGGATCACAGGGTATTCGCCACATCTTTCTCCCCAGCCAAACTTTCCAGATCCTGCTGACGAATTCTGAGGTGTTTCCAGGCCAGACTGGAAATATAATCTCTCCAGCAGTTTCTGGGTCTACCCAAAACACTTACAAGGGTAGTCGCCCCAAGAGGGATCTTAACCAGATGCCTGAACCACCTCAACTAGCTCCTTTTAACCAGCAGGAGCAGCAGCTCTACTCCAAGATTCCTCCGGAGGTTTGAGCCCAACCACCCTTCAGAGGAAACTCATTTCGGCCGACTCCTTCAGTCACCACCCAGATTTCATGACCATAGGTGAGGGATGCAACATAAATCAGTGGGTAAATTGAAAACTTTGGTTTTTGGCTCATCATCATGTCAACAGGCCAGTATAATGCCCACATTCCTGCTGATTCACCAGCTCACGCTCCGCCTTTCCATCGCTTGTGTATAACACTCCAAGATACTTGAACTTGTTTGGTCTAGGTGGCCTGCCTCTCAAGGAGCTTTCCAGTTTTCCAGATTTTATGTGGGTGCATGGACCAAACTGGTGTAGTGATGCTGCTAGCATGGATAAAAACAAACTCTCCATATTAAAAAAGAAAAAAATAAATAAATACAAAATGAAGAAAGGGCTGTAACAAGGATCGGGATGCATTTCTTCAGTCTTATCTGACAGTTTCCTCAAAGGAAGATGAGCAAAAAAAACCCCCCAACCAACCAAACAAACAAAAAAAAAAACAACCCAAAAAACCACAGACACGAGGTTTGTGCTGATAGAATAAAAGTCTCAATTTTATTTCTGTTTATCTATACATTAAACAGGTGTTCCTGAATGCAGCAAGAGAAAACACAGAACAGGATGCTAAGCGTCAAAGACTTGCTCGCATAGCAGAGGTGTGGCCGGTTTAGCAAAGACATGTACACTCTCTATCGCATATACTTATAACATTTTCTGAAAATGTAGGGTTGCCTCTGGGAGGCTATAATAATGAGGGAGTGTCAACTCCAAAAGTCTTGAAATTCTTTTCACATTATCATACCAACTGGAAATACTCCATACAGTAATAACCCTGTCTTTCCCTAATGATCACTGCAATGCGTTTATACCTAGTACAGACAGGTAGATATCCAAGCAGCCCTGTATAGCTCACTTAATACAAGTATGAAAATGTCATTAATAGGTCTGTATGGATTTGTCACGTCGCCTTTGTCCCCTTTGACTCAATCTCAAGGCCCAGTTTTCCATCTCCGCAGTTGGCCCTGTACCCGACAGTGATGTGGTACCAGGTAAGTAACTCAACACCTGCATAGGAATTCAATTACACACAAACTCCCTGGGTCAATACCCTGGACCAGAGCAAAGCTTACAATTGAACTATTATTAAAACAGTCCAACGAATGGCTTAAGTGCTTCCGTGAAACCGACTGCTGTGTATCTGAACACACGCTCTTCCACAGTAGAGAGGTACCAGCACATTTCATGTTCACCAGCACGGTTGGAAATGAAAACAATAACCATCAGTAAGAACACAGAAACATACTGAAAAGGGACACAACCCTTTTCTCTCAATAAAAGAAACAAAAACAAAACAGAAAAAAACACTTTGGTGCAGAAAAGATTCCATTGGTACAGGGTAAAAGAAAATATAATGCACTTTGTATAATTACTCACAGTAAGTCAATCGTTAATACTTTCTTACACTAAATGCATAATTTTAACATTTAAGTTACATTTAAGTGACGGTGAGGGAAAAGCGATGCAACAGGGGAATCACAGATAATTATTCAAGAGGACAGGAACGTCGACGAAAAACAGTCTTCATGAATATACCCTGATCGCATTTTTGGCATGGTCCAAATTTTAAAAGTTGACACATTCCTCTACGTGGGTATTTTGTTATTCCATCACTCTTCTATAACACAATCTGAGGTTAACATGGACTCAAACTTAACGTGCGGTTTTGATTTTTGCTGAGGACCTCTTCTACTCCATCGTCCCAGTCCGACTGAGATTTCCCGCGTGGCATGCGACCAGTGAACAGCGGCTTCCTCTAACTTTCACATCGTCGACATCTGAGTGTGAGCTAATAATCATCTACCATCTATAGTGTAACCTGATCTAACCAGTAAAAATGCATATTTCCGAAAATACACTGCAACAATGTAAATTGATAGACAACAGGTGCTAAAAGCAGATGCATCCATTTGAAATCGGCAACTTCTGAGGTACTTCTGAAACTCACAGCTGAGGATATAATCACTATCTACAATATTTGGATGGATAGCATATAGTTGATACAGTAAAAGCAGGGTTATCGATTTTTGTGAAATATTTTGGCTTTAGAATTCGAGTTAGCTGAGGGGATAGTGGCGGTTGACACACCTGAATAAAACATAGCCGTATGACGATAAAAACATAGAAAAACAGCACCATTTGAGGTCCGATAGATCAGTTTTCGAACTGTTTGCTGGTAGCACCGTCAACCAGTAAAAATCTCAGAATGCAATACAGAGACAGAACACAACCACTGATCAACTGCACAACATAGCAAAGAGCGGAGATATATATTCGGAGACGACCCCTCACACAGACACCCCTTTACAGCAGCATCTTTAAGCAGGTAATAAAACTGATTTCCTCCTAAGAATGATATTTGTGTACTGAGGTGTTTTACAAGTTTTTAATATGCTGTACATGTTGAGAGTAACCAGGTATACCTTTTCCTATAGATTTTTTTTTTAATATACACACATAGTTTACAGTCACTGACAAACAAACACCAGAGTAACAATGAGGTAGGACGGTGAAGTTAGATGAAGTAGAACCGGTTTGTGGATTGTATACAAATTTTCTGATAACTGTAATAAAAATATAGGCCTAACTATGTGTTCCTCCCCGTTTTCTCATTTTAAACCAAGTCTGACATTGTATCTGTGGCTCAAACGTGTGTCTCGTGTACACCTAGCTCTGAAAACAGTGGCACCGAGCCATTTATCTTGTTCCGCACGTTGAAGCTAAAACCAGATCGCCTTTTCCTCAATCAAACTGTCAAAAAGCAACACAAAGCTTCTTCACTTCTGCAGCTTAAACAGGTGTTTACAACATAAGCCAAAACAACAGCGAGGAGGACAGGATCGTCCATACGAATGTCAGGAGAGTAAAGAACTAAAGGTGGCATAAAAAGACGATCGCAAAGCCACCGAGGTTGCGTTTCCTGCCTATCACTACTTAAGTGTAACGGTGAAAGCACCGACTGGTCTGGTGTCGTGACGCGAAGCCAAAATTAATGGCTCTGCTTGTGAATAAAACGGTACAGTATGTTACTAATATGCTGCTAAAAACCCAAACCGCTCTTCTGCAAGTGACTCGGTACATTTGATAAAGATTGGCCTTGCCTTTACAGATTAAGCCAAATCTGGGTTAAAAACATACAGTACTTCCATACAGCTTTCATCCTTTGAAGGTGGTTTTAGTTAAAGGATTAGGCTTAATGGCCATCCAGGAAACAGGCCTTAACATTTTTGATGATGTAATAGCTCTATTAATGGTCTTTCTTTAAGCATCATTTTAACCACACCCCTCCCCTTTTGGCATAAACAACAAAGAAACAAACACAAATACAATACACGACAATGTCTTAGAATTTTAGCAAAGGTACTTTGCACAGCAGAAATCTTTTCTTTTAAAATGCACAGCCTAGCGCACATAAACCTTTGTACAGGGAAAAACAAAACGAGAAATCAGAGGGCACCGAAAAAGGGAAATTTCTAGGGAACCCCCTCAAACAGTATAACAATAACACATCGCCGTTATAAGGTGGCTCGTTACGCTCAGTTACTGGAGCCGGGGCCATTTTTTTAAAATTTGTTTTGTTTGTGCAAACCCTGCTGATTCTAAACCCCGTCTTTAGCTCGATCTCAGCATTCAATACTTTGGCTCACAATTACCACTCATTTGTAAAAAATACTCTATTATTTCTATAGGAGTCATATTTATACATTACCAGCATCAGGTTAAAGCACATATTCCAGTCAGCTTGCACATTTCATTGGTCAGTTTTTATACTGGTGAATCACATTTTGCAGATAGTAGTAGTTATCAATTTTCTAACTAAGTTTTTTTTTTTTTTAAACCGTTTCCTTTTGAGGCCATGACGGAGTTGCAGAGTCAACTACTGAGATAATTTAACTTACTGAAATGCAGTTTTTTAAAGAAACCTGTTAAATCTATTAGGGCTGCCCCTGACCAAAGATCTTCCTAGTTGAACAGTTTTTGTGACAGTGATCTAATTAATCCAAAATATATTTTAACATATTTTAACATGTGTTTTGTCAAGCACGACAAAGTGGTTTGAAAGCTGAGACAGAACATTGTAAGTAACACCATTAACACCGTGCTACATATCAGAGAAAAAAAAATTATACAAACTCATGGACAAAGCGTACTGCCTGTTACAAACAGC
This sequence comes from Oreochromis aureus, assembly GCF_013358895.1. Classification (NCBI taxonomy): domain Eukaryota; kingdom Metazoa; phylum Chordata; class Actinopteri; order Cichliformes; family Cichlidae; genus Oreochromis; species Oreochromis aureus. Next base: position 42,132,785 of record NC_052963.1, on the reverse strand, counting down.
AGCAAAAGAGGTAATTATTCTGATTGTGCTGCAATCACTAGTAAGCAGACTGTCTAAAGACGGCGGCCATGCCAAGTGGCCAACATTCGCCTACTTGCATATTTGAAACAAAAACCAATGTTTGAGGTTGACGACTGACAGACAAATATTTATCTGTCACCTTCCTACGCTTTGGATTTTGTGTGTGAAAAAAAGCGAGAAAAAAAAAAGTTTCCAATGACTGACTGACACTTCCTGTAAAGTGTGTGTTTCCTTTTCAGGTCGACCAAGAATGTTCCGACTTCTGGAGGGGTGGGGGTGGGGCAGCCCTAAAGTCTATCAAGCATGTTAGCGGCAAATCTGACTAATGAATCAAAATGTACCAAAACTCATTCTTGCCATAATAAACCATAAAAAAATGTCTTAAGGTGCTTCATGATAATACAATGATTGTTAGGCCTTAATCTATGAGGACATGTTTGTTTGTTTGTTTAATAATAAAAAAAAAAGAAGGACAAATACCACAAAAACATTTCTTTAAGATTGAAGAATTTGCCCATTTAAAGTGCATTCAATGTAAATGATTTGTGTTGATCTAACTACTGCATCTCAACCGTTGGAGCGCAATGGTTTAACAATACAGAATTTTATCTTACTATGGCGTGATCATCAGGTAGATCCTAAGTGAGGTTTGCCAAATAACAGATATAGTAAATATAACGTACGGGCTCGGCTGAAATCGGGTGTTAAGAAAAGCCTTGTCTCATTTTCCAGAGATCGCTTTGGCTAAGAGAGAGGGATACTTTTTTTTTTAAACATATGTTTGTAGACTCAGCTGATCTAAGTTCGATTACAACGTCAAGCTTAAAGCCAACAATTCATATAAAAAAAATTAAAAAAGTGTACAAAGAAACACAAGAAATTGATAGGTAACGTGGAATTACAACATCAATTTGCTAAACCAAACTCGTCCAGAAGCTTGAAACTGTAACAAGACTACAAATTGAAATATCAATGTTTGGTGGAAAAAAATAATAATAAAGAGTTGCTTATGTACACTGAAATAAAGTAGCTTAAGAAAAGGCTGATCTGAACTTCTGAAATAACAAAAACCGAGACGGACGATATGATACAGAAAAATAAATCAACAGACAAACGAGAATCTAGACTGTGAGGAGGAGAAAGGCTTGATGAGCAGCTCTGCAGTAGATTCACAGTTAGCCACAGCTAGGTCACAGTTGAGATTTCAATCTGCAGCGTTTAGTTCCAGCCTGCAGATTGCCACCCAAGCCATTTTGGATCCAAAAAAAAGAAAAAGAAAGTGTGTGTGTATACATAGATATACACACACACACAGAACAGAAGAGGAGAATAAAAACATGAAAGAACAAGAAAGAGACTAAGTTCTGATGGCATAGCTCAGGGAAAGTTGTCACTGGAGCAACCTTACTTTAATTCCCCAGTGGCGTGCCTTAAACAAGAGGGGGTTATTATGGGGTTCAGCAGGGCCAGACAGCTTCAGCAGCAAAATAGTATTCCAGACAGCTTTACCCATAGCTAACACCGCTTCCACAAGACGATGACCAGAACTGTGCCTCGATTTTCATCCGGGCAGCGGTCCGGCTCAGCCAAACTTAATGGTGTGAACTACACAGAAAATAGTACCTGGCCACCTCGTACATTCTCACAGCAAAGTGCAGATGAAGCATCGTGACTTCAGCTTACAATACATTTACAATCACAGCATACTAGAAAACCCAGGAGCCTATCAGTGCCTGGTGATTGCCAGATCCATTTAAGGCCTTTCTAGGTGTCAACATGCCTGTACCACTGCAACTCAACAGTCAAGTTTCCTTAAAGTAACACACAAATATCCAATCAAAACGTCTCCTGTGCTCCCTCGTGGATGGCAAATATTCATAAAGATCAACATTAAAAAAACATAAAAAACAAATACAGCATTCTAGAGACTCGACAGAGTCCCATTTAATCTCAGTAAGCTGTCTTTATAATAAAGTTATACGGTTAAGTGGGAGCACACGCCCATAATTAATCTCTTTAGGAGCAACAGAATCTCTGCTGCAAGATGAAATATGGCTGTTACTAATTAAGACTTGTGCATTTGAGACCCTGATGTCCCATTCTATGCAGTAAGTACCAATCGCACCAACTCCCAGCAGTTATTGAGTAGTCACCATAACAGTCAACCTCTCACGCATCGACGCTCCAATGCAAACTAGCATCATTCGTTCGCCCAGGGAAATAATCTCTTACTTTTTAAAAGTTCAAGGACTCAACAATTATGTTCTGACACAGAACAATAAAGTAATAATCACATCTAATTTCTCTTTTGACACACATGCACAAACCTCAAGAATCTGCATTTCTGCCACTGTAAAGCTTATAAAAACACTCACACCAGCCTATATCAAGCTAGCTCACATGTTCAGTTTCTAACCACTGGGTAAAGCTGTCTGTCGGCCAATTAGAAAAGCGGGCTCACAGAAATGTGATGATGGTTCTTTACGGAGGGGCGGGCGAAGGGGCCTCTTTGTTTTAACATTTCAAATAACAACCAATCCGATGTGCCAAAGAAATACGACCACTCCTGAAATGGTTACAGCATCCCCCGACCACCCATATCAAGTCCCCTCAATATCCTGCAGACCACGCGGGGGCAGAAGGCGCTGGCGTGACAGTTGATCACTATATGCCATCGTAGGTGAAGTTCTCCATCTTGACTGTCTGTCTGATGAGCAGCTTGGACTCCCGCCGCTCCTCATTCTTGATGGACTTGTTGATGTCCATTATCTTTTCACAAATGTATTTGTTCACTTTGGACAATCTCTGCGTTATCTCTGCACTGTCGGCTGTCTCTTGAGACACTCTGTCGTAGAGACACTCTGGGGAAGGAGCGAGTGTGAGTAATCAGACCACATCAAATTAAAAGACGCTCATTTTGGCCTCGCCTTAAGGCTAAAGAATTTACCTTTACTAAAACATTTTTGCAACTCGTCCAAAGAAGGGTTTGTCAAATGTTTGAAATATACATTTTAAAGAAAAAAGAAAAGTTTGTCTTACCTCTGACAATCTTCAGCTTGCTGGGTGACAGTGGAGGTTTAGGCAGGGCATCTTTTTTCTTTTTAGTGGCCACTCCAGTGACGCTGCGGTTTTTGAGGGTTTCTGTGCCCCAGATCATTACAGCCAGGTTCTTTGTGAACTTAGAATCTCCCTGGGTCCGCTGCAGCTGGTGCCATTTCTCTTCTTCCACCCAGATCCCACCACCAAGGTGTACCTGGGGACGTAAAACAAAGGTTTGTGAAAAGCATAACTGGAAACTTCTTCTTCTGCATCTACAGCTCATTATACAACAAACAGTAAGTTGTCACCAGCACGGTGTCAGGATTTATTGTTGTGACACTCAACTAGTTTTAGATAAAGAACATTACAGCTTCACATCTATTTAACTGTTTGTTTGTGGGGAAAAAAGTGGGCAAAAACCCAGATCTTTGAGGATCAAACTGAGGATCAAACTTTGAGGATCGAACTGTGACTCTTTACAGGTCAAATTTGGAAGAGACAGCAATTTGATTTTGAGTCAGATATGGTTGAACAGAAATGTTCATAGCTCTTGACCAAAAGAGAAAAAACAAGACAAACGGGAAAGCATGAAGACAACTTAAAAAAAAATCTGTCTTTCATGATTTGGGGCAGAAAAATAATTTTTCTGTAAAAATAACAAACTTGCACATATAATTGAACTCACCCAAATTTCCCATAGCTATGAAATTTGTATAACTATAAAATTATAAAAGTTACATATTATTGTTGTGAAATGAAAGGTGTCACTGATGTATTTTAGGTGCATAAATGCTATAAATGGGTCCCTTTAGCCCACTGGTAGGTGATTGCTAAGCAACATGATGTCATAATATATCATGCATAATAACAGTGGACAGTGGATATAATATGATGAGAAGTCATTGTCATGAAGTCAAAAAAAAAATCACACAATGCTTTTATAATGTGATATAGGTGAGTAAATGGTACAAATGGGTTATTTTAGACCGTTGGTAGATGGTTGCTAGGCATCATCATGACATCAGGCTCTTGTATTCAGCCCTGAAAACTTCTCTAAGGAGGTCAGTCATTACATCGGGCCGCTCGCCGGCAATATCAAACCCTCTGCTAAGGACCTGCTATTATTTTTTACCAGCGTTTGAAACCTCACATCTCAGAGCTCATCTACTCGTGTTTCTTTCATCCAAGAAACATTACAAAAATCAAACCTTTACTGCCATCCAATGATTTGGAACTTTTAGTACACACATACATCCTCCTCAGCCTCCTTCAACTGATCCCAAATGCAGTAGCTAGGCTGCTTACAAAAATTAGCAGGCCCTTACACATCACCCCTTTTTTAAATTTGATATGATATAAAGCCCAACATGGCAAAGCCTCTGCATATATACCTGAGCTACTGACAGCAGTAGGCCTCTTCGATCATCTGATCGGGGTCTCCTAACTGTTCTGTGCTCTTATTTTAAATCCAGAGGGGACCACTCTTTTGAGGTTGTAGCCCAAAAACTTTGGAACAGCTTTCCTCAACCTTTCATTGATTTTAAATGACTGCTTACTTTTAAAACGTAAGCTTTTCATTAATCATTTTCCCAAAATATAATGAAGAATATGTGTGTGTTTGTGTGTGTGTGTGTGTGTTTGCAGCTTGATGGCGCTTTACTTTTTCTTGTGTCAACGATGGTGTAATCTCAGCGATTTTGTACAGACTAGTAAACTTCTGGTAGTGTGAAGACAAACAGAGTACATGCTAATTATGGTAGGACACATTCAGCTTTCACCTCCCGCTTAGACTAAATCAAACTTTCCAAGAAGGGTCACTTTCACCCTCTAGGATACGTAAACAAGCTCTGGCCACTATCTTCTTGTAGCGTGGATTACCTTCATTACAAACTTAGGCTGTGGCTCTTTACACAGTCACTGTACATTGCGTAAGCCCGGACCAAACAGTTCAAGCTGATTGCCAGCCATGGCAGACTGCCCTGGTCTTCTAGGTGAGCTACTGCACCGGAGGGGGTGCATATGTGACTCTCGTTCCCTTCTCTACTCTCTTATCACCGTAAAGTCTTTAGGCTAGCATCCAAAAGGCTTTTCCCTGTGCAGCTAATGTGCTTTAGGCCCCCGGCCAGCAGACAAGCTTTTTGCTGCCCTCGAGATAGAAAAAGCCTCTTCTTTTTCTTCTTTTTCCACCACCCCTCCCCACCCTTTCCAGCACACTCTCAGTAGGGTTAACCTGCCAGTCACTTTAAATTCCTCTTGTGCAAATAATTAATATGGGGTCCCTCATGTAGGACAGTTCTAATTTGCAAGTGTTCTTCACGCTTGAAGTGGCTGCAGGCCCCAGAGCTTGTACTACCAATTCCCCTCCTGTCATCAGCGACAGGACGCTGGTTGAGTTACAGCAGTGGGGGCAGTAAAGAACCCTAACAGGCTAATAAACACCGATGATGCTGGCTGCGCTTGCAGGAACAATAATAATCTTCTCAACCTTGTTTACCTGCAAGGGTAGGGCAGCTAGGGGAAAGGACTGATCAACTATGACAGCATGTTCCCAGGTTCACGGGTGTTAAGAGGAAACACAGCACTTCCTGTAAAATCAGGATACTGTTCACAGCCACCCACAAGGAAAAATGAAAGGGGACCAAATGATTCAAAGCTCTCAAAATTGGTTATTAAGATACCATCATAGTCAGCGTTCTAGTACCCTTTCTGCTCTACACTATAAATTAGAAGTTCACTTCAATATATGTAAAAATAATTGAAAAAAAACAGGCCTGTTGACTACTGAGTGAACTTTAAGAGCAATTCTTTTTCCTACATTAGAAAATATGAAATTAACTGGACTATGCTAACAGCCTTGCAATCACTTTTATGACATCAGTTTGAATTTTCGTGCACAAGATCCTCTTGTTTTCACTTTGCTTTAAAGAATTAATGTCAGCATGAAAAGACAGATTTATACAGCCATGAAACAGCACAGACAAGAAATTACACAAATTAATAATAAAGGTTTTGTTCGTGTACTAGTTGGAGCGAAAATGGAAAACTGGAAATGCAATTAAATACGCAGAAATTCTTAGTTCAGAGAAACATACCTTGCCGTCATTGCAGGTGTATACTGTTCTAGGTGAGGGTGAATAGCTGGAACTGGTGTTGGCTTCTTCTCTGCATGTCTCCTGGGCCTCAACAATAGGTTCAACCACTTCAGCCTTGATTGTCTGGGTGCCATTGTCATGCATAGGCTCTAGGAGATAAAGGAGACGTTAACAATTATGGAGATAAAAGCAACAATAAACCTCTGTTTTCACTTAACGCAGCTTGTCAAAACTAAAACATTCTAAAATACAGTGGGAACGAGGGAATAAATGCTAGGTGTAAACAGCTACTAGCACCTGAATTCTTACAGTAGTACAGTGTGAGGGTTTTTTGCCTTCACCGCTGGAACAGTGCCCACCTGCTTGTTTGCTTGCTATGCGCCTTGGGCACAGGCTTCCCTGTGCCTTGTGACAGGCAGTTATTTTAGCCCAGTAACTAAGCTGGCTTGGTGGCTGGCCACGCTAAGCTCCAATGTAGCTGATGAGTTTTAATATCGGTCAACGCACTCCATCCACTGCCTGACAGCACCCCAGGGTGCTTTAATCTTTAGCCTGTCCATTAGATGGTCTAGCCAGTAGCTGGGCGCCTCTGTTCAGATCTGCAGGGGGTCTGAGGTTAAGACCAGCATCTGGCAGAGCTCGAGTATGTACAGCACTGTGCACTGCAACGACACCACTTTTAATCACACAACCACAGTGCATTTTATTCAACTTCCAGTACTGGATTTACCACTTCAGCAATGGACCTGTTAAAATCCCTTTGGATTATAATCTCTCTCCACATGTATACATCATTCCCCAAAGGTTTCTTCAGTTTTTATCTTATCCTGATTCTGGCAGAAACCAGTCCTGTTATGGTAATTATGATCAATCTGTATGGGACACTGGGTTATACATACTGTATCTGATTTAAATTTAAGCTTAGTGCTTTTCTTTAGGCTTATCTGATATAACTGTGTGTCTAATATTCCTAAATCAAAATAACATTAGTCCAGGATCATCACTTTGTTAGGACTTTAGAGCTTTTGTACTGTGAGAGAAAGACATAATAAATACTTAGTGTGTGGTGGGAGAAGCAAAAGAGGGACAAGGTACTGTTGGATGAATGGGTCAAACACATGAGCCTCACCCAGCAGACTGGGGTTCAAGCCTTGTGTGAAATCAAAACGTGGTTTTCCACTCGTGCTTTGTCCTTGTCTCTTTTTTCCTCTTTCCTCACATCCAACTGTTCGCAATAGACGGCTGCCCCTCCCTGAACCAGAGGTGTCTTCCAGTTAAAAGGGTGTTCTTCCTTCCCGCCCTCACCAAGTGCTTGCTCAAAGAGGATCGTCTGGTTCTTTCTCTAATATTGTAAGGGCTTATCTTGATTTACCTTATTGTAAATCAGCGCTATGGCATATCGCTCAACCATCTTTTGGAATCGTAACAATGTGTTAGGTTTTGTGTCATGTGGCAATAAACAACGTGATCAGTTAGTTGCAATGGCGATCTAGCACTAACAGCGACAATAATAGAATGTGCACATTTATGGCACCCATATACAGTAACAAAAATCAAACTTAAAGACACCTATAACTCATCCATGAAGGTCAACAGGTAGGACCCTCGTTTTATAAAAGAATCAGTTCTTAAGCAGATTAACTGACTGACACTCAGCCATCGTCATCATCACCATCCGAGAAAAACACCTGTGTAGAACCTTCACAGACATTCATCTTTACACTTTTTTTTTTTTTTTTTTTGCACATAATTGCAAAAAAATTATTGTCGGCATTTGTCATCCAGACCTTGTCAGGAGAGAGATGGTAAAATTATTGTGCTGTGTGGACATAAAGTGAACAATAAATTTAATATCTATCCTCACGCTTGCTGCTAATCTCCTTCCACTCAAATTGCGGCCTTATTGCTCTTCAGATGTTTCTGTATAAGAAACACTTCACTTGTCAGTTTTCTTACTATATATGTATTCATTTTAAATATAAACGTTTTCTTTAATAACTGACGAGGTTAAAGTTCACTAATCAACTTTGTGGTACTGGTAACTGGTGTGTTTGCTTGTGTGTGGGTGCTCCTGGTCTCTCACCGCTGCCCAGTCTCATGAGAAGTACGTCTTGCAGTCTCCTGTTGAAGTCCCTCAGTTCTTTGACTTCTGTCAGCAAGCTGCCATATTCCTTGAGCTTCTTGGCTTGCTGCACCAACTGTCTGCGGGTTCTCTCCAACTCCTGCTGCAGCCTCCTCATCTCCTCTTCCTGCTGCCTGTAGCTGTGAACCAGCTCCTCGTACAGAACTCTGGGAACAACGGCGGCAGCCACCTCAGGCACACAATCCGTGTCCACCGCTAAATGCTGCTGTTGCTGCTGGTGATGATGTCGCTGATGCTCTGCCTCCATATCATCATCTTCGTCATCTGCATCCTCTCCCACCTCAGCCAGCCGGTCCTCATCCAGGTCCTCCTCGCCCTCCATACAGGAGCTGGCTGCATTTCTCTCTAGGCGAGCCACTACCGCCGCTAGGCTTTTGGATGAGTTAGAAAGGGGGCGTCCATGGTCCTGTGACAGGGCCTGAGGAGAGTAATAACTCAATTTAGAGAGGAAATAGGTTGGCAAAATGAAATCTGACCTATAATCTGACCTGTTAAAATATTTATTTATATGTACAAGTATTCCCACAAAGTCGATTCTGTTCATCTGGACGTAGTGTTTCCATTAGGAGACACGCTTCATCACTCATCCAATCGACTTCTTCAGTCTCAACTTTAAAAACGCTGACTCCAGAAGAAAATAATTTATTTTCTGGGATTTTCTTACCCAGACGATTGAGCGTGCATCAAGACAGTATTGTGTAAAATTCTTTGCTGTGACTCTGACTAAATATGTGACTGACGCCACTCAAAACAGAAGAAAAATATTACGTAAAACCACAAATCTGTCTGAAATGACACGACAGACAGACTTCAAACTGTTTGTTTTGACATGCGAATCTCAATAGGAAATGGGAGGACAGGAGTCACAGAGTTCTTTGATGAGCCGCTCAGAGGATTTGTCTGTGAAAGGGCAGCTGTCCAGAGTGCTGAATTTGTGTTAATCCAGCATATGGTAAAAATAGTGTGGGGGATTTGGGGTGTCGGCCAAGTTTATGAAAATGTGACGTATCATTGATAGATATATTTAGATATCAGAGCATCGCTGCAAAAAATTTAAATGTGAAGTTATACATACTCCCATACTTGGAGCGTTGATGTGGCCTTTTTTCACTACTTAACTTTTTTGGGTTTTCTCTGAGTAATTTTTGTATTTGAAAGATGATATTTAATGCAATTAGTTTTAATGTAAAGGTTCCTCAAATGCATGTCACGGACCAGTGTGATAGACTATCATGATACTACTAACATAAACAAGTCTAAACACCTTTTGATTTAGATCATTTATACAGTCAATCACCTTGATTGACTGTATAAATGATGCATTATGTGTGCATTGCAGCAGACACATATGTTTGCTGCAATGCACAACAACCTCTGATCTTCCTACCTTTTTATGCCTGAGTGGCATTCTTTCCTCTCCAAAATTGTTCTCGATGGAGTTTCCTGAATTCTTCGTGGACATCTTGGGAATTTTCATCTTCTTTTGTGTTATACTGTCTTCAAATTCTTCTACTGTATCTGTGAGCCCCGGAAATAGAAGCAAGAATAAACTCGTAAAAGTCCCCAAAAAGTTGCATGAATTTTCAAAGTATCTACGGAAGTGCTCTCATCTGTATTGGTTAGCTTCTCCGTTCTGCCTCATCAAGGCAACTTTAGCATTAAATGAAGTAGGAATGTAAGCATGTCAGAGGACTGCGGTACAAATGGTCCTGGGCTGGCGACATTGTACCGATCTCCCAGCTCAGACAGATCAGACTCAGGGATTAGTGATGTAGCTAAAGATCGTGCATAGAAAACGACCGTGAGCAAACATTTCTACAACTCCAAATAAACACGAGCAAAAGCATTTCGCCTGCACACTTAATCACATTTGCACGATAGACCTACATGAAACGGCTGCGATGCTGACATGTTACTGACAGGTTGCTGTATGTAGTCTGCAACGACTGCAGCACCGCAACCCCTCTGTGGCACAAATCTGCCGATAAGAAAGCTAACATGCAGACTGCAGCCCACCAAAGCTCCCGGATTGGCATCTCAACTACATTTGAGAGCCTCAAAAATAATGACAGATCAGTCACCGGCTGTCAAATATGTTTATAACACGGTGACAGCCTTGCGTCTGTACGTCGGCAGTAGCATGCTAACACGGAACGAATACAAACCAAGCTAGCAAGCGTTAGCTTCATGTTGTAAACAACCGTTGTGAGTCGCTAATGTTACATGCCACGTATTTAGCGACACAACCAATACTACCCAACCCAAACAAGAGGGGTAACTTAAGAGACACGGCGCCGTAAGTGTAAAGAACATATAAAACACCGACAACAAGGTATGACTACATACCAAACTTATCTTAGCATATCTAACTAGCATATCTAGCTAGCCACAGCCGAGGACGTTGTTGTTGCTATCGGTGTCAGATTCCAGCTGATCACGTCCTGACAGATCGGGTCAAAAAAAAGAAAAAGAAAACACTTGGTTTGACACATTCCTGAGTTTCGCGCACATCAGCGTTACTTGGTCAGACGGAGAAAAGAAGCGTTAAAAAAGAGAAAATCTCCTGCGTTAGGAGGACAACTTACCTGCAAGGGCAAGGATCTGTGCTTCGCACGGCTGGCCTGCGCTGCCATTCTCTTCAGTTCTGTGAACCAGATACACCTTCTGATTATCAAAATCTGTTTTGTGCAGAGGTCTGAAATCGTCCACATTTGAAACGGGTAACGCGTAGCACATATCGTCTTCAAAGAATCTAATAAAAGCATACATTATTTACTTCTCTTTGGTCCTGCACTTTGGATATGGTTGACAGTTTTTCCTCACAAAGTATTAAAAAAATATACACATAGGGGGGTTGGGGATGTTGTCTGCGCTCGGCTACTCTTGCCTGGTCCACATCACCAGGGTAGATCATCAAGGCATAAGTAATAGACATGATATTAACTGTGCTGTTAGAAAGTGCTCGGTGCGAAGGTATTTAAAAGAAACTATTATTATTATTATTATTATTATTTTGTTAATTTTAAAATTGCTCAAATAAATATTTATATTTAAAATATTTGTAACTTTTTATGATTTGTCATCTCATTCATTTAGGCACCCCTGGCATATACCTCTGTCTTCTAATTGTTTCAGAAAAGCCATCAAGATGATTACCTGCTTGGTTAGACTTTACTGGTCTCTGTGTGCTTTCCTGCGTTTCCTGGTGTATACTTCTCATCTGTTCCTTGTATAACACCCAAAACACTTAAGGCCAGCTGACAGAAATGAACTCTTTGTTATTGTAAGACAGCCAGGTGGTTATACAACAGGATGGATTTCTCTCAGTTGGTACTCTAATGGAGGGCACCACAGTCGATAAATGACACTAACAATTTCGTTCTGCTTGGGCTGCTGTAATTGAAAAGTAACTGATGCAGAACTATATAGAGGCTTTTCCCCCCCCCACACGTCTGATATTTCATTTCATAGTTTCAGGCATTTAGTTTAGTTATGATTAGGCCTCTTTCAAATGCCAGCTTCCCCGTGATGTTTGTTCACTCTCCTGTGTGACCCGTCCCTGAGTCTGTTGATGTATACAAGAACATTTCCAAACAAACAAAGCAACGACAATAACTCTGAAAAACATATTACGTCGCCTCTCATTTTGTTGCAGTTATTGGAGCAGCATTTGAAACTCTTTTCAGTGCAGAGTTACATCTGCCAGTTATTGATTTGAGAGACCAGCTCGTTTCACTTTTCTGTGAAGAATCCATAAGCTGAACTGTCAAAGCTGAACACATTCCTTATACATTTACAAAAGCTGAATTCTTCCACATTTTAAAGCGAATGGACCGACAGTTATTTAGAAGGCTGAGGCTGAGGCAGAGGCATCTTGCGTGTCTACAGTAAGTGGAGCAGTCTGGCACACCTGGCAAAATATAACAGGAATGGAAGTGATAGACAAGAGATTTGAGCAAGTTCTCAACAAATTGAACAGGGGATTATTGTTAATCTGAGCTTCTGTTCAGTGGCTCTCCCGTCCTTGAAGCTGGGCCCTTCAGCATAAGGCGGGTCAGTTTCTAGAGCATCTCCAGTGTTTAAAACCTCACGATATCATTCCTGCAGCCTGGAGAAGCTAAATGAAAATGTAAACAATTTTTTCAACAAAGGTGCTCCAGAGATTCCAGTATGTTCAGAGACACGATAAGCATACCTTAAATACTGTAAACACACGAAATAGATGTGCAGCAGTAATAAAACGGGACACAAATGCAGCGATCCACTAAAGACTGTGGTTTAAAACACGAGATCAATAACTGAGAATTTGCGGTATGTGTGTCATGTTTCTGACTGGTGTAATAAGATTTATTGCAACTGTTGCCAGTCTCAATTACCAATATATTGCACACCCAATAAATGTACAACACCGTATTGATTTAGTTCTAAATATATAAAAGCACACACTACCATGGTCAACCTACACAGGTGTTTTTACTTTTTTCACCTTCTGATAACAAGCAAGCATCATCAGCAACAACAGCTACATCATCCAAATATTTTTTTCTTTCTAGAAGAAAAAAAATTGCTGCCTACAGTACTCCCCCCAGCCCCCCACCCCACCCGATGATCCTTTTCACATCTGGAGCTTATTAGATTCTGAATTCTGTCTTTCATAAACTAATTTAAGACAAATGTTCTTGTCTGGTTTAGGAATAAGAAAAGAAACACAACCGTACAGCCTGGTAAACAGATAAGTATGAGAAAAAGATCTCCGACATATAGATCTCAGATATGTCTAACTATGGCATCAAATACATATTACGCAGAGCTGAGCATGATGCTTCACTCTGTTTCTGTTTCACTGTGGTAACACGTGTAATTAATGAAAGCCTTCCATGAATGTGGTTTGGACGAGTCAAGGTGCTTTTACATGGAACACGGGATGCACTTCATGCTGAAACCCGTGTGGGGGTACAATGGTCTGCTGCTGCACAGTGCAAAGTGCAAGCGCTGTGCTGCGCACAACTCGGGAGCTCTTGCGGACACAGTGGTCAACGTTCAAAGGGTCAACAAATGTGAATGTTGACCGCTGTGTACTGCAGTGACTGCCTGTGCAGCCAACAGAAAGGATCCATTCAGCTGGTCAGCAGGCAGGATGGTGAAATGCAGGAAAAGTTTATATCTTGTGCCTAAAGTAAATAAATTATATCGTTGCTGGCTCCATAGTGTAGTGATTACATATTTGCCTCACAAGTAAAACATCCTTGGAGGAGACAAAAATTCCTTTGGGGATGTGTCAGTGTAAAAATTCACCAAATCAAACATGTGGAGCTGCCCGCTGTGGTGACCCCGTGTGATGAAGGGAACAGATTCAAATGCATCAGAGATTTAGGGGAGAAACACCCACGGTATCAGTTTCAAACTCCTATGTAGCCTCGTTCTCCAGTTATCAAATTCACAAACATAAAACTCAATCATCCAGGTAAAGAAAATCCCCCAAAAACTGAAGAAGTCACTTGAATGAGTGATGAGACGTTTCTCCCACTGAAAACACTTCATCCACATGAACAGAATTATATTTGGGAAACTGAAGTGAGCGTACCCACTCTTGAAACTAAAATTAAACTAAACTGAAAATGAAATTTAAAAGCAAATAAAAACAAAACCTAAAAAACTATTATAACTCTGGTTTTGACAGTTACATAGCCTATTGTAAATTGGCGCCTTGTTTAAATGCACCTTAGATTTGTTGTGTGCTAATAGCTTTATGAATCTTTTAAAACTCTTGAGGTAAAGAACAAAGGATGCATAGAAAACACAGATACCCACTGAAAGTTTTGGAAACTCCAGCTATGCTTCGCCTCCACCTTCTGCTCTGGGGTAATCTGGGATTGAACTGTGTGCTGGACCCAGCAGCAAGCGTTAAAGTGCTACATCCTGTGTTAAAGCCCCATTACTCATTGTTGATTGAAGTCAGAGTGACGGCCTTCGTATGTGCTGTTCCGAACCCTAAATTTTACAAATAAAAACATTGTCATCTTGTTTTTTTGTAGCCAGAAGTGATGATATTTGTACAATAAGGTGGCAGCTAAATTAGTAACTTATTCTGGGAAGTTGCACATTAACAAGGTGCATCCATGTTCTCTATGAGTGTGCTGCACAGAGACAGATACCTGCTAATTAGTGCTAAGTAACACAAATAAAATTCTAGCATTTCCCTTACTAAGTCTCTAGCACAGATTTCTTGGACGGACTGTTAGCACAATTAACAGAGTTCCACGACGAGAAGCTCTGCCACTGAGGAGTTGTTTAGCTACCTCAGTAACCTCAAGTCATCCCCTCATCACCAGACTGCTTCCTCTATGTAAGGCATGTTAGTGGGATTGAGGCGATCCTAAAAGTATTCCTTCCACTGCCTGGCCTGTCCTCATTTCAAGTCAACAGCACTACATTCTCTTAATTGCCCCTTGGGGATAAATAAAGTCTCTCTGATTCTGATTCTCACTGCTTTCTTCTTCTAAGGCATCTGATGTCTTGTTCTATGACCTCTCTGAATACCTTCCATACCTAAGTTTTTGAGTCAGGTATTGTCAATGCGACATTCTGTTGATTCCCTTCAGTTGCATCTACTATCCCATATAACCAAGTCTGATAGGACTCGTTCTTAATCTTGACTCCCTTCACTTCAAGGGTCCACCACCTGCACCAACCACCTTACGGTCACAGCTCCATAAAGGTAGCTCAGCAGTGGAGGTGCACGGTTCATTTGTATTCAGTCCCCCCAGCCTGTTGCAGAATGCTGTTGATGTTCTGCTGGAGGTGGGAGTTGAAGAACTCAAGGACCGGGACCTCATGTACCCTCACTTTATGTACTGGAACACCAGGCCTGTCCAGGATCTTCCCCTACTCCCTGACCAAACTCACCACCAGGTGGTGATCAGTTGACAGTTTCACTACTCTGTACATCGCAGTGTCTAAGACGTGCTGCTACAGCTCCAGTTATATCACTACAAAACTGATTATTGACCTGCCACAGAGCTTGCCTTAATGCCAAGTGCATGTGTTTGTTTTGGACAAACTATGATTATCACAGAAATCCAGCAATGTAACACCACTCAGATTCAGATCTGACAGGCCATTCCTAAGATCACACCCCACAAGGTCTCACTGTCATTGCCTATGTGACCATACCTGAAAATAATAGGACTAGTTCCCCACCTTAAGGAACAGGGAAACAACCCTCTTGCCCACAGTGTTGGGGAGTAACGGAATACATGTACCGCCGTTACGTATTTAGAATACAAAATATGAGTAACTGTATTCCGTTACAGTTACCGTTTAAAAAGGTGGTATTCAGAATACAGTTACTTTGTTGAAATAAATGGATTACACGGCGGTACTTCCCTGTTTCATATTATCGCGGGTCAGGACTGTTTGGGTTTGTTTGACAGCTACGTAATGTTGTTCCAGGCGGCAGCGTTACGCTTGCCATGGTTACAGGGTGACGCGCTCTCTCTGCGTGTTTCCTGGGTGAGAGAGCGCTTTTTATGTGTGCCTATGACAAGAGGCACACATATTACTATTCCTCGGATTTATTATTATGTGTGCCTATGACAAGAGGCACACATATTACTATTCGTCGGATTTATTATGTGTGCCTATGCCAAGAGGCACACATATTACTATTCGTCGGATTTATTATTATGTGTGCCTATGCCAAGAGGCACACATATTACTATTCGTCGGATTTATTATTCTTATTATGTGTGCCTATGCCAAGAGGCACACATATTACTATTCGTCGGATTTATTATGTGTGCCTATGCAAGAGGCACACATATTACTATTCGTCGGATTTATTATTCTTATTATTATGTGTGCCTATGCCAAGAGGCACACATATTACTATTCGTCGGATTTATTATTATGTGTGCCTATGCCAAGAGGCACACATATTACTATTCGTCGGATTTATTATTATGTGTGCCTATGCCAAGAGGCACACATATTACTATTCGTCGGATTTCAAATCAAATCAAATCAAATCAAATCACCTTTATTGTCACGTCACATGTGCAGGTACACTGGTACAGTACATGCGAGTGAAATTCTTGTGTGCAAGCTTCACAAGCAACAGAGTTGTGCAAAATACAATAACGTGCAACAAGCAAAATATAAAATGGTTAATCTAAAAGTAATAAATATATGTACCATATATAAAGGATATACATTACTGAATGTGTGTACTAAATATGTTTTTCTACGTGTGTGTGTGTGTGTGTGTGTGTGTGAGTGTGTATATACATGTTTTACAAATGAAATAGAGTAAACAATAAAATAAGATATATAAAATATACAGAGGTAGGTATGTGCAAAACAGTGGCATTAATGTACAGTATGGAGTGCATAATGTTGAAGTTCCAGTAGTGAGGGTGAGGTGTCTATGTCGTGTTCAGCAGTCTGATGGCCTGGTGGAAAAAGCTGTCTCTCAGTCTGCTGGTTCGGGACCGGATGCTGCAGAACCTCCTTCCTGATGGAAGTAGTCTGAAGAGTTTATGGCTGGGGTGACTGGAGTCCTTGATGATCCTCCCGCTTTCCTCAGGCACCGCTTCCTGTAGATGTCTTGGAGGAGGGAAGCTCACCTCAATTATCCGTTCAGCACACCGCACTACTCTCTGGAGAGCTTTGCGGTTGTAAGCGGTGGTGTTGCCATACCAGGTGGTGATGCATCCAGTGAGGATGCTCTCAATGGCACAGCGATAGAAGGTCCTGAGGATGCGGGGGCTCATGCCGAATCTTTTCAGTCTCCTGAGAAAGAAGAGGCGCTGCTGCGCCTTCTTCACTGTCTTGTTTATGTGTACTGACCACGTAAGATCCTCGGCCAGATGTACACCAAGGAAGCGGAAGCTGCTCACTCTCTCACAGCGGGCGCGCCGTTGATGGTGATGGGGTGTGTACTCCTCTGCACCTCCGGAAGTCCACTATCAGCTCCTTTGTCTTTGCGGCGTTGAGGGTGAGATGGTTGTCTTGACACCAGTGGGTCAGGCGCTGACCTCCTCCCTGTGGGCTGTCTCATCACCGTTGGTGATAAGACCCACCACTGTAGTGTCGTCCGCAAACTTCACAATGATGTTGGAGTTGTTAGTGGCCGTGCAGTCGTGGGTGTAGAGTGAGTACAGGAGAGGGCTCAGTACACACCCCTGTGGAGCACCAGTGTTCAGTGTGATGGGGATGAGGTGGTGCTGCCCAGTCTGACCACTTGGCGTCTGTCAGACAGGAAGTTAAGGATCCAGCTGCAGAGGGAGCTGCTCAGTCCTAGATCCTGCAGTTTCCTGTCCAGCTTCGAGGGAACGATGGTGTTGAATGCTGAGCTGTAATCTACAAACAGCATTCTCACATACGTGTCTCTCTTCTCCAGGTGTGACAGGGCAGCATGGAGTGTCAGGGCTATGGCATCATCAGTGGACCTGTTGTGGCGGTATGCGAACTGTAGAGGGTCCAGTGAGTCGGGTAGTGCGGAGCAGATGAAGTCCCTGACCAGCTTCTCGAGCATTTGCTCACGATGGGGGTCAGGGCTACAGGTCGCCAGTCGTTCAATGATGAGATGGTGGAGGATTTGGGTACAGGGACGATGGTGGCCATTTTGAAGCAGGCTGGGACTACAGACAGAGAGAGGGGAAAGGTTGAAGATATGTGTAAACACTCCAGCCAGCTGAGCCGCGCATGACTTGAGGGCGCGGCCGGGAATCCCGTCCGGACCAGTAGCTTTGCGTGGGTTCACTCTCCTGAAGTACCTCCGCACATCCTCCTCAGACACAGTGTGCGCACTGACGTCATCCAGCGGTGCGCACACTGTCCGGTCTCCTGGTGTTCGCTGTGTCGAATCTAGCGTAGAATACGTTTAGATCCTCACACAGAGAGGCCGTGGTCTGCGGTGTGCTGGTTTTCCTCTAAAGTCTGTGATCGTGTTTAGTCCCTGCCACATACTCCGAGGGTTGTCAAACTGTTGCTCCACCCTGTCCCTGTACTCACGTTTGGCTGCTTTGATCGTCTTCCGGAGTTGGTAATGTGCGTGTTTGTAGTCCGATGTGTTCGCGGAGGCAAAAGCGGTGCTCCGTGCCGCTAGCGCCGTCGCGAACATCTCCGCTAATCCAGGGTTTTGATTTGGGAAGGATTTAACTGTTCCGGATGGGACGACATCTTCCACGCATTTTCTGATAAATCCACAGACTGAGTCTGTGTATTCATCGATGTCTTTAGCAGCCACGTGAAACATTTCCCAGTCCGCGTGATCAAAACAGTCCCGCAGCGTAGACTTATTATTCTTATTATGTGTGCCTATGCCAAGAGGCACACATATTACTATTCGTCGGATTTATTATTCTTATTATTATTATTATTATTCTCCATCTTCCGCCTAAATTTCGCACGTATCACGCCCGCAGTTTTGAGAAAAGCTTCATATATGTTACCTCATTTTGTGCGGCTGGATCTGGAATGGTGTGCTATGACTTTTGGTGTTTATGACTATTATAGTTTTTTAAATATTAATATTTTAGTGAAAATTTTCCAGCTCCTCTGCCAAACAGTTTTGACAATAGGGGTACATATGTTACATCATTTTGTGCGGCTGGAGCTGGGCTAGTATGGTGCGACTTTTGGTGTTTATAACTTTTATAGTTTTTGAAATATTTAGATTTTAGTGCAAATTTAGGCCAATTTCTAGGCTCCTGAGAAAGATTCTGCTTTTGGCACCATAGAAACAGACTTCATTTGTGGTGTGTTGGCTCTCTCTAGTGGTATACCGGGAGTAGTACGGCCTAAAGGGTGCCATGCTTGGTGAAAACTACATATCCCACAATTCATAGCATGCCTCTACCGAGTCAAACAATGGCGGACACCACTTCGTTTTATATGTCTTTTATTCGTGTTTCTAGGTCACAAAATACAATTTTAAGATATTTTCAGGCGAGAATGTAGGTGTGTAAACTTCAAATATCTGCTCGTTTTATCAAGACATCCCATATTAGCGACAATTCTCTTAAGTGTTGCTGATAGCCGGCTTAGTTAGCTAGCGCCGCTAGCTTAGCTAGCTAAGCGCCTTTGTGAAAAACCACCCAGGCTTGGCTGATAGTGAGGTGGCTAAAATTTGTTTAATCGCCTGATCGCTCGGCAAGGGTCTGTGTCTTAGCTGGACTTATTTTTCGCTTTATATGGGCCGATGATGCTGGTCGATGTGGAAAAAATAACTGAGTTGTTTGGTGGTGGAGCTACAACAGAGGGCAGCTATCCACGGTGTGTGACAGAAAGGACATGCCGTGAACGAGACATACAAAGGCGGTGAGGCTACCGCCGATCGTCCGCAGTTTGCTAACGCAGAGGTCAATCGTGGATCAGGGAAAGCGAAGGCAGGAGCGTGAGGTGAACTGAATTTCAGGTAAGAAGTTATGACCTGCACTCTATTTGGGTCAGATATAAACCGAGTTTAGGTGTAGTTTATTTAGCAACAGTTCTCTTATGTGTTGCTGATAGCGGCTGGCTAGCTAGCTAGCGCCGCTAGCTTAGCTAGCTAGCGCGACTAGCGACCCTTCGTGAAAAAACCACCCAGGCTTGGCTGATAGTGAGGTGGCTAAAATTTGTTTAATCGCCCGATCGCCGGCAAGGGTCTGTGTCTTAGCTGGACTTATTTTTCGTTTATATGGGCCGATGATGCTGGTCGATGTGGAAAAAATAACTGAGTTGTTTGGTGGTGGAGCTACAACAGAGGGCAGCTATCCACCGGTGTGTGACAGAAAGGACATGCCGCGAACGAGACATAAAAGGCGGTGAGGCTACCGCCCGATCGACCGGTGTTTGCTAACGCGGAGGTCAATCGTGGATCAGGGAAAGCGAAGGCAGGAGCGTGAGGTGAACTGAATTTCAGGTAAGAAGTTATGACCTGCACTCTATTTGGGTCAGATATAAACCGAGTTTAGGTGTAGTTTATTTAGCAGCAGTTCTCTTATGTGTTGCTGATAGTCGGCTAGCTAGCTAGCGCCGCTAGCATAGTTAGCTAGCACCGCTAGCGACCCTTCGTGAAAAAGCACCCAGGCTTGGCTTATATTGAGGCGGGTGAAACTCGTGTCAGCACCGGTCGCTCGCCGACAGTATGTGTTTTAGCTGGACTTATTTTTCGTTTATATGGACCGATGATTTATTTATTTATTCATTTTAGTAACGGTATAAACAGTGAAAGGTGGTGGATTGGCCAGATGTAAACTTCAAATATCTGCTCGTGTTACCAAGACATCCCATATTAGCTCTGATGTTTTCGGTGCCTGCAAAGAGCTAGACAGGTAGCTAGCTAACCCGAGCTGGCTGTCTTTTGACTCAGGGTCATAGCTGGACTTATTTTTCGTTTTTATGAGCCGATGAGGGTTTTTTTAGTAACGGTACAAACAGTGAAAGGCGGTGGATTGTCCAGATGCTGGTCGATGTGGAAAAATAACTGAGTTGTTTGGTGATCGCTGACGCCGAGCTACAACCGAGGGCAGCTATCCACCGGTGTGTGTCAGAAAGAACATGCGGGGAACGAGGCGGCGAGCGCGACCGCCGATCGACCGGTGGTAGATCGTGGATCAGGGAAACCGAAGGCAGGAGAAGCAGGCGGCTGCCGGTCGGAGCGTGAGGTGAACTGAATTTCAGGTAAGAAGTTATGACCTGCACTCTATTTGGGTCAGATATAAACCGAGTTTAGGTGTAGTTTATTTTCGTTGTGCTGACTTTTTACAATCAGTTATAATAACTCGTACTGCGTGGTAGCTAGCACGATGGAGTTTCTATACAGCTGTGTGCGCGCTAAGTTACTGATGTTGAACTTTATGACAGCCTCCCTGTCATTCTCTCGCCTGTTCAAACTTCAGTCATGAAACTGATCAATGATCGGCTTTTCTCTCTTGTTTGTTTATCGCGCTAAACAACAGCAGCACGTTTAAGCTTGATCAGCTGTTGTTAGAATTCATTTGATTTTAATTTCTAGTATCAGCTGATGTTTGCTGGAGCCACAGCTGTAGAAGCGGCTGGTCGAAACCAGGAGATGACCTTACTGAATCATCAGAGCTGAACTGGTGATGGAGAAACAGGTTTACCTTTTTTTAGGTGACATGAATGAGTTGAAGGGAAGTTATGAACTGTTTCTGAGAGAAATAAACACCAAGCTCCTTTTTTATTTAG